>NC_140998.1:92083545-93283545 GCF_052327205.1 Somniosus microcephalus | reverse complement strand
TAGCAGTATAGCCGCAAGGACCTGGCCCCAGTGCAGGAAGACGTTTAATGACCTCACATGAGTGGTCAAGGTCAGTGAATTGATCTTCAAATGCCATATCCCATCATCTGCGCCACTAGCCTTACACACTCAATGCACCACACCCCCATCACTCACCTACCAACAATCTCTACTGAACATGACTCATACCTCACAGTCATAGCTTCGCCTCACCCTCACACACTTACCACTTCTGCAAGCCCCACACCCACATCTCACAGCTTGAACATATTGTCAGCTATTCAACCATGACAGGCACATCACCCAAACACATTACACCACAATCATTGATAAACTTCACTTTCTCTTGAAGGCAAAGATGGCGCATAAATGGCACCAGTTGACCTTAACTGGTGGGGGACAGGCTCACCTGCATCACCTCATCCCCTTGGAGTAGACGGTGCTAGCCATTCTTGGCAGGGAAATGGCTGAGCCAATGACCAGTGGTGGGGCTGTAGGAATACAAGATGCCGGTATCCTGATACGTTATCCTTTTCACATCCCACTTTGCCCTCATCCCACCATCTCTTCTGATTTACAATCTGCACACGGTGTAAGCATACACTTCTTGCTTTCCCCCTCTCCTCACCACAACCCTACCCTTGTGCCTTTCTCATTTCAGACACCCAAAAAATCCAGCCTGCCCAGCTAGTGGTTGAACAAGAATAGGGAGAGCAGAGTGAAGATGAAGAAATAGAAACAATCTCACTCGATTTCACACTCCCAGCCACCAGCTCAGATACTGAAATGCCGCATATTTTAGAGGATATGTTAGACATGGGATCTGCTGCACAGGACTCAGATGAAGACCTCGACCGGGCGGCCTACAGAAGAACGCTGATGGGTATGCACAATGAAATGCTTGGTGCATTGGCTAGCCTGTCAGAAAGCCTGAGTGCAATGTCAAGGAGCATGGAGAAGGCCAGCTCCAGCCTTGCACAGGGCTTTGGGTGAAGCTTGGAGCCCATCCTTTCCAGTGTGGAAGGGCTGTGCAGGTCCAGTAATGCACTGGATGAGTGCAGCTCCAACAACACTCAAGAAGCTCAACACCATCCAAGACAAAGCAGCCCACTTGATTGGCACTCCATCCACCACCTTAAACATTCACTCCCTCCGCCACTGGTGTACCGTGGCTGCAGTGTGTACCATCTACAAGATGCACTGAAGCAACTCGGCAAGGCTTCTTCGGCAGCACCTCCCAAACCCGCGACCTCTACCACCTAGAAGGACAAGGGCAGCAGGCGCATGGGAACACCACCCCTCCAAGTTTCCCTCCAAGTCACACACCATCCTGACTTGGAAGTATATCGCTGTTCCTTCATCGTCACTGGGTCAAAATCCTAGAACTCCCTCCCTAACAGCACTGTGGGAGTACCTTCACCACACAGACTGCAGAGGTTCAAGAAGGTGGCTCACCACCACCTTCTCAAGGGTAACTAAGGATGGGCAATAAATGCTGGCCTTGCCAGCGATGCCCACATCCCATGAACAAATTTTTAAAAAATTGTGGACACAACCATCATGATGCCAAATGTCTCAGCTTCCGTTGCAGCACAAGCAGAAGCCACATAACGTCTGGGTGCTGCAATGAAAGCTGAGACTGAAGTCATGCAAGCACAGACTGCTGCCATCATGGCTTGGTTTACCATTGTTGAAAGGGGCTTGCAGGGTGTCACAGCGGTCCAGCAGTCTATACTCCATCAATGGATCCATGGAGGACAAAGTTGCTGTCCTCTCTCAGGATGACCACATTTGTCCTCCCACCACTGCCACCCCGCCAGTGCCATTGCTGTTGTCTGTCAGCCAGCCAGCCCAGACTGCTGCCGCCCATGCCGAGGTGGTGCAGTTCTAGGCCTATAGCTTCTCGAGGTCATCTTGTAAGGCCATGTGCAGTCTCCCCCACTGAAAGTCAGCAACTTTCCACCAGCCATGCTGCAGCCACTGGGGTAGCACTGCATAGGAGCACTAGGTTAGGCAATGGCACATGCAAGACAGTCACTATGGGAATGCACAAGTGTGATTAGTTGAATGTTTGAAGTAATATTGGATGGATAGATGGATAAAGTTTGATTGGAATGTTTATTTGTGGTGGCTTTTATTTCAGCATTGTGGCCAAGATGATGCTGTAATGGTCAGTAACAGAGGAAAGTTAAGATGGGATTGTTGGTGAATGGGGAATTGGGGTTTCATTCACTCATACCGCAGGCGGATGATTCTATCCCGGACAACCCAGCCAGAAAGGGGCTGTCTGGATTGCCTCTTTCCTTCCACTTCCTCCTCCTCCGCTTCCACTTCATCATCTTTTGCTTCTTACTCTTCCTCCTCCTCCTCTTTCCCCTCCTCCACTTTCTCTTCCTCCTCATCCTCCTCCCCTTCCTCCTTTTGCTTTTGAGCAGATGGCTATATCCCTGATGGCAAGGGCTGTGCCCTCTTGATGGAGAGGTTGTGAAGGATATAGCAGACCACGACGAATCGGGACACACTCTCCGATGAGTACTGTAGGGCTCCTCCAGAGCGGTCCAGGCAGCAGAAGCATTGTTTAAGGACTCCAATGGTTTGCTCTATGATGTTTCATGTGGCAACATGGCTCTCATTGTATGCATGCTGCCCACATGTGGTTGGGTTGTGGAGTCATGAGCCAAATGGTCAAGGGATAGCCCTTGTCACCCAGTAGCCACCATCTGGTTTGTTGTGGTGGCTCAAAGACTGAGGGAACAGCGGACTGGCACAGAATAAAAGTATCATGACTGCTGCCAGGATAATGGGCAGTCATCATCATGATATTTTGAGCATGGTCGCACACCAAGTGCCCATTCAGCGAGTGGTAACCTTTAACATTGTGGTACATCTCAGAATTTTTATATCATGCCTGCAAAGCCACGTGTGTGCAGTTGATGGTGCCCTGCACCATGGGGAAGTCCACTATCCTGGCAAAGCCACTGGCACTGGTCAGAGAGAAGACAATGAAGTCCTCTCTCCTGCCATAAAGAGCATCTGTCACCTCTCTTATGCAGCAGTGGACAACAAACTGCGAGATGTTACAGATGTCACCTGCTCCAGCCTGGAAGGATCCTGATGCAAAGAAATTCAGGGCCATGGTAACCTTCACAGCCACTGGCAGTGCTGTCCTAGCCCTGGAGTGAGGCTGCAGGTCAGGTTGCAAGAGGTGGCAGAGTTCTGTGAGCACCTCCTTCATAAAGCGCAGATGCCTCAGACACTGCTCCTGGCTCAGGTTGAGGTAAGAGAATTACTCTCAGAAGCCCCTAGGTGAGTAAGGCCTCCTGCTCAGAGCACTTCTCCCCATCCTCCTCCTTCTACGAGTAGCTTGTCCTCTTCTTTGCTGTCTGCTCCATCTTCCTGTCATGCTGCAGTCCAAGGGGGATGCCAACTAGAGCGCCCATGACTAGGAGCAAGTGGTCTGGCCAGAGCACTTGAAGTCAGAACCAAGGCCTCCTCCACTTGCAGCACCACTCCCTGTCACCTCACCAACTTTAAATAATTCTAAAAAGCTCCAAACAGTTCCACAAGCTTACACAGAGTTAGTAGAAATCAAAAAGCAAGTTACTTGAAAGTTGGTGATGATCCCTTTAAATTGCACTGGTGGGGGTCCTTCCTGCTGCTGAACTCATGTTCAGCTGTGTGAGGTTACGACAGGGCGTTAGCTCCAGTGATGATGATGAAAATGGGAGAGCTGCATAAAATCATCTTTGCATGTTGATTGATGCCACAATCTGTCTACTTACCATACGTCTAGCGCACACTCCTACCGGCTGCCCTACTGCCCTCACTAAGATCGCGTTCGGCGCGACCAGCACCAGAAGTGTGTGAGTGCTGCTCAGATGCCATTTTGGTCCCAATTCAGCACACATATCGCTCAAACAATGATTGCTATGCAACCAAATTCTAGGGCAAAATATTTTGGAACACTGCGAGGAGCAATGATAACAATAGTTGAAACAATAGTATTAATAGAGCTGGATGTGATTATTTTATGGTCTGAGATGTCTTGGATCTGCATCAACTTCATAGGAGAAGCAATAATAAGAAGGAACTGGAATTTCCTTGTGATTTTCTGCATAACTATGGTGTAAAAGCAGCATAGTGCCAATTATTAGTGAGGAAACTTAGCATGACTGATTACACCAGTTGTATATTAAAACATTGCTACTCATGACCTTCCTTGACCTCCACAATGCATCACCAAAGTGCTCTGCTGCTCATTAACATAGTCCTCCCCACATGCAAATGAGCAGCTCACGCGGGTTTCCTTTGCTTACAACAGTAATGCACTGGCGTAGATTTACGTTCATATATATTCAGGTGCAGCACAGACTGGGATCCCCTGACAGCAGCTTAATGAAGGAACTTCAGCCTTGTACCCAAACTTTCTAGCTATTTTTCTGAATTTACTTTGCGATTTGTTTTGTATCTTTCTTATTGAGACCTGCACTACACTTAACCAAAGTGTTGTCAGTCTCAGTGCACCCAAAATTATTTTAGCCCCCCCTGCCCCCAGCAACACTGCCCCCACCCCTTCACATGGTCAGAAGGAGTAAGCAGCTGGAATGGCCTACCCAATGGGCATGCTCCTGTTCTGCATAATAAGAATATAGTCAATTCTGTGCTTTTGTACTGCTCTGCCTGAGCTTCCTTGGGACCCTGGTGATGACACTGTATTTGCGCATGCTTTACGCCCCGTTTCACGCTCCAGGATAGGCACATGAGCTCCGTGGGAAATTTGCGTGCATGTTTCCTTCGGCATAGAAACCGGCGTGAATTTCAGTGTAAGCAGGATAAAGGAAATTTCAACCCAGTATTTGAAGAGGCAGTCTCACCAGCACTAGAAGCAGCTGGCGTGGCAACAAACTTTGCCGTGCAATTTACCACAGCCTGAATCACTTGGTATGCACAGGGATTGTGGTGCGCTGGGTACCTAGTGCTCAGCTCCCGGTGCTGTGCTGTGTATGTGTATAGTAAATGCAGTATTTAAACAAAAACCAAAATCCTGTTATTAAATCCATTAATCTAATCTATTTGTTTAAAATATAGATCATATACAACATCTACTTAAGTCAGCAACAGGTAAAAACACCTTAATTTAAAGGGAAAAAAATTGTAATGATCAATCTCTGCAACAATGATACTTTTATCAAATTATATGATTATGGCAATGATTTTGTAAAATTAATTCTCGGGATGTGGCTGTCAATGACAAGGCCAGCATTTATTGCCCATCCCTAGTTGCCCTGAGAAGGTGGTGATGGACCTTCTTCATGAACCGCTGCAGTCCGTGTGGTGAATGTCCTCCAACAATGCTATTAGGTCGGGAGTTCCAGGATGTTGACCTGGTGACGATGAAGGAACAATTGATAATTAAATATCGATGATTTAGTTGCATTAAATTACTTACAAAACTTATTTCACTGCCAAAATTGCATGATGCTTACATGCATATACAAGATGAAGGCATCTGCTTTCACATCCTCCCTTATCCCAGCTATACACAAACAATGCAGTATCCCTCGTGAGCTTCACAGCATCTTTGTAACACTCATCAGCACCCAATCAAAGCATTTTAATATGCCACAATATCCAAACCTTCAATTTCCGTGACAAATGAAGGCACCATATAAGGCACAGAATACAAAAGGAAACACAGCTGACATTTATACAGCAGCCATCCATTCCTACTGCAATAGATATTTTCTTTGACTCACATGGATAACCTGAAAATCTTCCAAAATTAAATTGATTACACTCCACAAAACAAATAATAAATATTAGTCACAGAAACAGGAGCTCAAGAAAAAAAATAATCACAGACAAATTACAAATTACAGAACAAGTACAAAGAGAACACACAAGAAATCCTACAAGACAATCATAGCAATACAAAGAGCATCACTGATACTAAACCAAACAAACTACATCAAATATTAAATACAATGCAAGGGCTGCAGGCCTCAAAATCTATCATTATACATCCATAATACAAATTATTGATAAATTCACTTCAGATAACATTACACGTGTAATATCAATAGATGTGGAATTTGGCTAAAAGAAATAACTTGAAAGAAGAAAAACAAAAAGCAGTAATTCAACTCAGGAAATATATTAACCCATATATTCATTGATAACAGCAAAGAAAATTAGTGCCAGCCTGGAATATTCAGCTCCAAGTGACCCAAGCATTAATAAACAAGCATGAATTGTATGGTTTTTCTGTCATTTGTAGGGGGTGGCGTGTGGTGGTGTTTGGCGCGTACGCCCAGTCAGTTATGCCTCTGACTGTTTTGTGAGCGGTTCGAATCGCTCCCACGCCCCTGGGTTCTAGACACCAGACTTAGGTACAAGGCGGCGGTACAGAGAAGACTCGAGTAGACAGGTGGTTGGATGTAAACAAAAAACACGATTTTATTGAAGAGGAAAAACAGATACAACCTTATGGAAAATTACTAGTGTACACTTCTACAGGCGAATAAACAAAAGAAGAATATCTATACTTATACAGGGAATGGGGAACACACGCCACATTGAGGGAAAACAACTATCTTAACAATCCCTTTATCTTTATCCCACCCCCTATACCTAACTAGGTTAAGCTATGAGGGGACAGAACTTCATGTGCACCAATCAAAAGGGTTTGTTGGACTCAAAACAACGGTTGGGTTCGGGGTTCGCTCTTGGTGCTCTCTGGAGCCTGCCATCGTCACGTGGCCTCCGAGTGCTGCAAGGGCATTGTCCAGGTTCGAGTACCCCAAAGTTAAAGTCCCTGTTTGAGTACTTTACCTTGCAGGGATGATTCTTCATCGTCAGCCGACAGATTGAGTTGGTGTGCAGGTATTCGAAGGTCGTCTGAGGCTGAAGGCCCGATAATTCAAAGCCTCCCCTCAGTTCATCTCCTCAGTTGGTCTTCTTCAGCCGGTCTTCCTCAGCTGGCCTTCCCTCCGGTGGTCTTCCCTCCTCCCCTCGTCGCGGCCCGCCTCGCCTGGCCTGAATTGTCCGTGTCCGCCCGACCCGGTGCCGGGGCGATTCCAGATGGAGTGGGGAAAGGCACGGGCAAAGGCCAGGGGGTAAGCGCGGGATGGGGAAAGAGTGGCAGCCACGAGGGTGAGGGGCTGAAGAGCAGAGAGAGAAGCAGCGCCAGGACAGCACAGCACACCGATTGCTACCCAGGGGCCTTCAATTATACCCTTCTCGAAACCCTTATCTGCGCGCCAAATCAGGTTAATTCTTTGTCTTAATTTTGGCGGGCTATTTTAAATAATGGTGGCAATCCATACTAACTGTTTTTTAGATGGCCGGTAATTGCATCTACCGGCCCGATAATTGACTTGTATTGTCATGAAAGTTCCTTGATGGGCCTGCCCAGCCTCGATGGCTCTGTTAATCTGTTTCCGATAACATATGTTCATAGCTTTCATAGACTTAACTAAAGCTTTTGACACCGTCCACCGCCAGACTTTATGGCATATCTTGTCTAAGCTTGGTTGCCCCGATAAATTCATCTTAGTTCTGAGGCTGCTACATGACAACATGTCCGCAGCAGTTCTCAGCAGCAGCGGTTCTATTTCAGAGCCCTTTACAGTTGAGACAGGAGTAAAACATGGCTGCATCATTGCTCCAACCCTTTTTGCAGTGTTCATCTCAGTTATCCTCCATCTCATCGGCAATGATCTGCCAACCGACTTTTCAATCTCAACAGGCTTAAGGCCAAGAGCAAAGTCTCCATCACTACCATTACGGAGTTACAGTATGCAGATGATAACGCCATCACAGCTCTTTCTGAGCATGATCTACAAAACACCTTGAATGCTTTTCCAGAGCCTACAAACTTCTGGGCCTCACCATGAATATAAAGAAAACCCAGGTGCTCCACCAGCCATCACCTAATCAGCTTGCAATTCCTCCCTCTATAAAGATTGATAATAACACCGTTGAAAATGTCAACACCTTTCCATATCTTGGTAGCCATTTATCCTCCAAAGCTGTCATTGATTCTGAAATCCATCACCGCCTGAGTTGTGCAAGTGCAGCCTTTTCTAAACTGAGGAGGAAAGTCTTTGAAAATCATGACCTCCAAGTCCAAACTAAAATTCTTATATACAAAGCCATCATCCTTCCCAACCTTTTATATGGAGCTGAAACCTGGACTACGTACAGTAGACATCTCAAAGCCTTAAAGCAATAACACCAACGCTCTCTACGCAAAATCTTGAGGGTCAGCTGGGAGGACAAGCGTACCAACTGGAGTATACTTGAAGAGGCCAATATCTACAGCATCACTACGCTCATCATGCAGCATCAACTCCGATGGATTGGACATGTCATTCGCATGTCAGACTCACGTCTCCCCAAACAGGTTCTGTACTCCCAGTTGAAGGAAGGGCAGAGGTCTCCTGGTGGTCAAAAGAAGCGTTACAAAGATAACATCAAAGTAATCCTTAAAAAATTCCATATCGATATTAATAACTGGGAGGAAATCGCACTGGAAAGAGACAATTGGAGAAAATGCATCCACAACGGTGCCGCACTACATGAAAAGAATCTCCAGCATGCCGCTGAGGATAAACACCAGCGCCGTAAGGAGAGACAACAACTTAAGAAGACCCATACTCCAGTCACTACCAATAGTCTTACATGCCCACACTGTAGTAGAGTCTGTGGATCTCGGATTGGCCTCCACAGCCACCTGAAGACCCACAAGTAGATGACTGATGAAGGACATACCATACTCGAATTCGAGTGGTCGCCGGTGATGATGATGATGATGATGTGGACTGCTTGATGGCCTTAACTATAGGCCTAAACTGAATTTAGATTTGTCTCCATTTCGGTCTAATGCATAATTCAGATTCCTGTCTGGTTCCAAAATACAAAGGCCTAGAAATTCAGTTGTTTGCGCCAGCCGCTAGCGCCTTAGGAGGAGGAGATGTGGGGCGCTAGGTGGCCAGCGGCCGGGCGCAGCGCGATCTGTGCCTCTCCTCAACTTCAGTAAAGATTTAGTGGTGGCGCAAAGCCTTTGCGCGCGCTCAGCTGCGCGCGCAGATCCTGACGTCATTTCATCGTGCAACGCCCTTTGTGCGCCCCAAACCGGAAATTCAGTGGCGCCGGCCTATTGTGCGCCTGGCGCCCCTAGCGACTGGTAGATGGGAACAGTTCCCAGTCGCTGCGGGGCGCGGGGGGCGCTAATTAAAGGGCACTCCTCCTGCAGTAGAAATGGCAGCCATTTTGCAACACTCCTTCTTTGTGAGAGACGGATCTTTGCAGAGAGACAAAGGTAGAGAGCTTTCTGGGTTGGCTCAACACTCGCACAGGTACTTGTGGCTTCAGGCCATAGCTTTGCACTTGTCTTTAACTTCAGAGCCATAGCATTGATTGGAAACATATAATGGGGGCTGCAATGGGTGCAAACATTGGCCTTCTCCATAGTCCTGGGCATTGTACAGATCAAGCTGCAGTGGTCAGGCCTTGCTTCAGGGCTGCAGTGTGCAGGGCGTGGCAGGCAAACAAATCCACCCTCCCCCTTTAAGAGCTCACCGGCGCCAGAGTGTCTGCTGTCAATCAGCAACTCGCCGAACCTGCGCTGCGCCCGCCCTCGGGGGTATCGCCCCGGGCCGCCGGCTTAGCGCCTAATGATAGTCGTGCATCACCTGTTTTAGCACAGCAGCAACCTCTTGGGGCGATGCCACTGAATATCGGCGAAGGTGGCGCGAAGTTGCGCCGGGCGTAAACTTTAGCGGCCGCCCGGCTGTAGCGCCCCAAACGTGGCTATACTGAATTTCTAGGCCAAAGTCTCTCTTCATAGAAACCTGCAGCATGGGTTTCGATCCACAAGCTGTCTGCGTTGCAGAGTCCATTTTAAAATCCCACAGGCTTTCTGCAACGAGGCACGGACGCCATCTTGGGTAACCCTTTTTGATTTAAAATGTCCACGCGGGGTCCCGTTTATTAATAACAGCCTTCGGGGAAATGCAGAAATTTTGCAAATCTTACATTCCTCCCTGTGATACTAAAACTTGCTTGAAGCATCATACTTTTAAGGTGAGCAAAATTTTTCTGACCCTCCATAGTCAACCTTCCCCTGTAATTAGCTATCTAATATACCCACGACACATGCACTTCCCATTCCGCGAAAATGTAGTGTACATCAGCATACAGAGAGTAAAATTACAGACTTTACCCACACATCCAAGGAGGAAGGGGTCCAACACCCCTGCACCACTTGGTACACATATCTTTATTAAACCGCGTCGCAAAAAAACAACAAAAGAAAAACCTTTATTAAAAATAACAAACACAGAGAAACGACAATCCTTTACTTATAATACAGGGAAAAAACTGAAACCAGCGTATCTCCCTTCACCTTTACATAATGTTCCTTCCAAGTCCTCTGGTTTCGGAATTCTGACCACCGACCTTTTCCCTTACACTGAATACAAACTAAATACAACACTATCTCTGTAGTGTCCGTGTGTAGATAAAGACACTGAAGACAGGAGTTGGTTCATAGGTATTTACGAAGCAAGTCTGGGGGGGGAGTTTCTAAAGGATATACACAATACACAGGCTTATATAGCCCAAGTGGCAATTACCGGCATTACGCACACCTGGGGCTCTTAAAGGCACATACACCATAATTGCTCTTAAAGGCACATACACCACAATTCCTCCCCTTCTAGCTAACTAGTACATCATATTTTAAGTAATTATTAATTACATGTTATATGCAAAATAATATACATTGCTGTATTAATTAATTATAAGTTAGTCTCTCAGGAGGCTTCCTGACTCGGTCCGGATAACGCCTCGGGGGTGTAGTAGTTTCTGGTGGTGTAGTAGGTTCTTCTGGCAAGGCTGATTCGGCTTGAAGGCCAGTGTCGGGTTCATCGGGCCCCAGTATCACCGGATTGGAGGTAGATATGGGTATCTCTACTTCATCGTTAGATGTATAGAGTGGTGGTGTAGGTTGTCCCTTTTCGGATGACTTGATGATTTGGTCAGCATGGCGCCTTATTATGCTGTCTCCGATGTCCACGGTATACATCAGTGGTCCTAATCGTGTGCAGATAGTTCCAGGCTGCCATTTCTCGGTACGGTAGTCCCGGGCCAAAACCGGTTGGCCTATCTGGAAGGCCCTAGTTGGCCTTTCATTCATGCCCTGAAACTGTCGGTTCTCCACGTCCTTTCAGATGTTGGGCTTGACCAAATCCAGCCGGCATCTTAGGTTTCTATTGTAGAACATCATGGCGGGAGTTTGGTTAGTAACCATATGCGTTGCATTCCTATATGCAAATAAGAAGTTATCCACCTTGTGCTGAAGTTTTATGTCTTCATTACCCATGGCCTTGATGGCCTTCTTGAAGGTCTGGACAAACCTTTCAGCCAATCCATTGGTGGCGGGATGGTATGGGGCGGACGTGTAGTGCTTTATCCCATTGTTCTTTAAGAACTTTCTGAATTCTTCGGACACAAATTGCGGTCCATTATCAGAACATATCTGCTCCGGCAGCCCATTCCTGGCAAATATGGTCCTTAATACTGTGATGGTTTTTTCCGTGGTGCTGGAGGACATCTTTATTACCTCCGGCCACTTGGAGTGTGCATCAACTGCGATTAAGAACATTGAGTCCATAAATGGACCAGCAAAGTCGATGTGCACCCTTTGCCAGGGAGATGAGGGCCACTCCCATGGATGTAGAGGGGCCTGTGGTGGAGCATTTTGGACCTTCTGGCATCCTAGGCAGCTCTTGGTCATGTCTTCGACGTCTCCATCGATACCTGGCCACCATACAAACGCCCTAGCTAGGTTCTTCATTTTCACTCCACCCAGATGCCCCTCGTGAAGCTCCTTTAGCACTTTATCCTGGAGTTTGGGTGGAATCACCACTCTAGATCCACACATCAATGTTCCTCGGCACACTGACAGCTGTTCCCTTCTTTGCGAGAATGCTGGCAACAGTGGTTCGCCATGTGCCGACCATCCCTTCACTGTTAAATCGTAGACCCGTGAGAGAGTAGGGTCATTTCTTGTCTCCCTTTCAATGGCAGAATTTGTCACCGGTAGACATTCCACTATGGTAGAGTGGAATATCTCTACTGGGTCTACTGTAGGTGCCTCTTCTATCGTTGGCAACGGTAGGCGTGATAAACCGTCAGCATTCCCATGCTGTTTTGACCCTTTGTATTCAATGTTGTATTGGTGTGCCCCTAGAAAAAGGGATCACCTCTGTAGCCTTTGTGCCGCCATAATGGGGACACCTTTTTTAGGGTTGAATACGGAGATGAGGGGTTGATGGTCAGTCAGCAAGGTAAATTTTTGTCCGTGTAGGTAATGGTTGAATTTCTTCACTCCCCATACCAGGCTGAGTGCTTCCCTGTCTATCTGGGCATAGTTACGCTCAGCTGAGTTCAATGAGCGTGACGCAAAAGCTATCGGCCGTTCCGAGCCATCAGGGAATCTATGGGACAATACCGCTCCTATGCCGTAAGGGGACGCATCGCACGTCAGTCTGATTGGTAGTGATGGGTTGTAATGAGCCAAAATTTTCTCGGATGTGATTAAGTCTTTACATTTATGGAAGGCATGTTTACAGTCTTCGTTCCATTTCCAAATCCATCCTGTCTGTAGAAGATCATTAAGAGGGTGTAGAATAGTTGATAAGTTCGGTAAGAATTTATGATAGTAATTTATTAATCCCAGGAATGACCTTAATTGTGAAACATTTTCAGGTGCTGGGGCTTTTATAACTGCTTCAATTTTTTCAGGTGACTTATGCAACCCTTCCTTGTTAATTATTTGGCCACAATATGATATCTGATTTTGGAAAAATTCGCACTTGGGGCGATTTGCTCGTAGGCCCCGTTCTTTCAGCCTAGTGAGCACCTGCTCCAAATTGGCAAGGTGCTCGTTGTCGTTTTCTCCTGTTATAAGGATGTAGTCTAGGTAGCATTGAGTCCCCGGAATCCCTTGCAGGACTTGCTCCATAGCTCTTTGCCAGATAGCTGGAGCTGATGCTATTCCAAAAACCAGTCGATTGTACTGGTACAGGCCTTTGTGTGTGTTTATTGTGAGATACTTTTTAGAGGTCTCCTCAACCTCCATCTGTAGATATGCCTGTGCCAAGTCAATTTTTGTGAAACGTTTCCCTCCGGATAGTGAGGCGAAAATATCTTCTATCCTCGGAAGAGGATACTGTACCGTGTGAAGGACCGGGTTTACAGTCACCTTAAAGTCCCCACAGATGCGAATTTTTTTCTGTTCCTCAGAGTTATTTTTCAATGTTTTTTTCATGACTGGAACGATGGGTGTTGCCCATTCGCTCCAATCTATTTTGGATAATACGCCTGCCTTTTCCAAATTCTCCAGCTCTGCCTCGACTGCCGGACGTATTGCGTATGGCACCGGTCTTGCCTTAAAAAAATTTGGAATTGCTGTATCTTCCACTTTTATTGAGGCGGTGATGCCTTTCAAGGTTCCTAGTTTCTCTTGAAACACTTCTTTGGCATTGGCCACGATGTCTTTTAATCGTTCAGGTATGATGTCATCATTGTTTTTTTCCTTACTGGTCACCGTCAGTGCCTGAATGGAGTGCCAGTCTAAACGTATCTTCCTTATCCATTCACGTCCCAACAACGGTGGACCACCATCTTGTAGAATGTATAAATACAACTTTTGTATTTCTTTGCCGTTGTATACCACAGGCACCCTTATTTTTCCTTTGGGGTAGACTTTCTGCCCCGTATATGTTTTTAAGATAATGGATGTGTCTTTTAGAGGTATATGCGAAAATAGCCTCTCGTAATCTCGTCGATTTATTACGGTTAGAGCTGATCCTGTATCTAGCTCCATTTTAACTGGGGACCCTGCTATTGTGAGGGTAACCCAAATGGTTTGGTAATCCTCTTTGGCAAGTACATTATGTAATTTGAGACAGCTTAGTCTCTTGTTTCCGGAGTCACTATCGCTATTCTGGTCTTCGGAGCTATTGTCCGTCATCATTTGTACCTTCCTGTACTTTTCTGTATTGATTTTTTGTTTTCTGTCAGTGGATTTATTTTGTCCAGATTGGCATACCCGTGCAATGTGTCCAATCTTACCACATTGCCTGCATGCTTTGCCCTTGAACCAGCAGTCCCTCTGGTTATGGGTGGATCTGCCGCAGCGATAACATCTTCCGAACTCCTGTGTCATTTTATGGGTGCCGAAGTCCTGTGTCTCTTGTTGTATCTCTGCAGCTCCTTTTGCTGCTGCTTCGTATGATACAGCCATACTGAAAGCTTTGTCCAATGTTAAATCTTTTTCAGAAAGCAGTCTTTTTTGTGTTCCTTCACTTAAGAGACCGCAAACAAATTTGTCTCGAAGATAATCCGATAGTCCTGCTCCGAATTGGTAGTACTTTGATAGCTTTCTTAATTCGGTTAGGTAATCAGCGTTACTTTCATTCTTGTGTTGATTTCTCTTGAAGAACTTGAATCGTTCCGCTATCAGCAGCGGTGTTGGGTTTAAATGCTCCTGCAGGGTATCAACAATTTCTTTAAAAGTCTTGTCCTTTGGTTTGGCTGGAGTGATTAAATTTCGTAACAGCCCGTATGTCTTCGCGCCCATTAAGTTCAGAAGTACTGAAGCTTTTTTTTCATCTGTTATTCCATTTGCAGTGCAATAAACCTCTACTCTTTCCATGTATGTGGTCCAATCTTCTATTTCACCATCAAAAGCCTCAATATTACCAGATTTAGGCATTTCAGAAAAGATATGGCGCTTCCCGTGCTTTTTTTTTCTCTCTGTAGCAACGATATGGCGCTTCCCGCGCTTTCCTGCCGCTGCTACCGATAACAATGCTGTTTTACTGTGGTTTCTGTTTATTCACTGTTGGAGACTCGTTCCCGACGGAGGTCTAAACGCTGACCTGCTTGCCGCGCCAGCCATCTCTCGAGTGCACCCTCCCAGTCCGTTATTGCTTGCCTCCGATTTCGCTGCCTGTCTCAGCTGTAGAGCCCGCTGCTGGAGCTCCAGCCTGATGCCCAGGAAGGATTAGCGCAGTACCTGTCACCAGCTTGGCCAGCTGCTGAAACCACAGTTTCTCTTACTTCCTTGAGTCTTCTGGACGCTGGAGGAATCGATGTCCTTGAGGTGCTGCCGAATTGCAGGTAAGTTCGTTTCCACTTCGTCGCCACTGTAGTGTCCGTGTGTAGATAAAGACACTGAAGACAGGAGTTGGTTCATAGGTATTTACTAAGCAAGTCTGGGGGGGATTTCTAAAGGATATACACAATACACAGGCTTATATAGCCCAAGTGGCAATTACCGGCATTACGCACACCTGGGGCTCTTAAAGGCACATACACCATAATTGCTCTTAAAGGCACATACACCACAATCGCTAACTGGCAAACCATGAGGATGTGGGAAGCTAGTCTGATCCACGAAGGGACCTCTATATTACTGAAAATGTTCCACCAGGGTTGAGTCACAATACCCAATATCTTAGCTCCTATATCTACTGTTTTCTGTTCGAGTGTATAAAAATGTTTCTGCGAAACTATAATGACTTTGAGTATTTTGGTGAGATGTTCAGGGAGAGGGGGAATTTCATAGCCAAAGTGTGCTACGTACTTCTGCAAATCCATAAAATTCTCCTTCAATTCTCCTTCGCAGTGAGGTGAACTGTGGAGGGTTCAGGAATGGGGACAATTCGATCCTGGGCCACTTGAACTTCTGCCTCGGGTTAAAAACAGAAACTGCTGTCACCAACTGAACACCAGCCATGCTGTCCATGCTGGTAGTGAGACGCGCCGGTGGTGACACAATATGCCCCACCCCCTATATATACTACCTGCGGGGGAACATGGCCTTGTGGTACAATTTATAGGTTTCGCGTCAGCAGCTCTGAACCCACACTGCAGTTTTGAAAAGGCATTCAAGTGCTGGGGACACAGCATTATGTGTGCTCCCCGGCTCCGGCACCCTGAGAGGTCAGCACCTGTCATATAGAGCTCCCACTTAATGACGTAAGGCGGGACTGCTGTGAAACGAATGTGTGCACCCCCTTGAATGACTCCAATGTTCTTAACCCTGTATACCGGTGCGGGTCGGGCTGTCCTACTCATGACCGGCATTCTAACTACTACTCCCATGATTGTGCGGTTTGTAAGATTTGTGAATCTCCCCAAAGGTTATTATCGATAAAAGGGACCCTGCGTGGACATTTCTTTTGAATTTAAAAAGGGTACCCAAGATGGCGTCCGTGCCTCGTGGCAGAAAGCCTACGGGACTCCAAAATGGATTCTGCAGCCCAGGCAGTTTGAGGTAAATCGAAACTAAGGCTGCAGGTTTCCTGTGAAAAGAACTTTGTGTTTTGGAACCCAGGCAACTGTGAATTATGTATTCGGCTGAATTAGAGGCAGATCTAAATTCAATGGGGCCTACAGGTAAAGCCATCAAACAGTCTGCATACATAATCGGAAACAGATTAAACACATCCATCGAGGCTGGACCAGCCCATCAAGAACTTTCAGGACAATACGAGTCAATTATCGGGCCGGTAGATGCAATTACCGGCCATCTAAAAACCGTCAGTATAGATTGCCACCATTATTTTAACTAGCCTGCCAAAATTAAAATAAAGAACTAACCTGATTTGGCGGGCAGATAAGGGTTTTTCGACGAAGGTATAACTAAAGGCCCCCAGGTAGCAATCGGAAGAAGAAGGAACTCCTGCTCTGCTGCTCTGCTGCTGTCAGTACTGACGCTCCCCGGTTCTTCGGCCCCTCGCCCTCATGGCTGCCGCTCTTCCCCTGTCCCGTGCTTACCCCCTGGCCTTTGCCCGTGCCCTCTCCAACTCCATCTGGACTCGTCCCGACACCGGGTCGGGCGAACACGGGCAATTCAGGCCAGGTGAAATGGGACGCGACGAGGGGAGGAGGAAGACCACCCGGGGAAGGCCAACTGAGGGTAGGCCTTAAATCATCGGGCCTTCAGCCTCAGCCGACCAGCGAGTATCTTCATGCAAACTCAAGCTGTCGGCGAAGAATCATCCCTGCAAGGTAAAGTACCCAAGCAGAAACTGCAACTTTGGGGTACTCGAACCTGGACAACGCCCTTGCAGCACCCGGAGCCCACGTGGTGATAGTAGGCTCCAGAGAGCACCAAGAGCGAACCCCGAACCCAACCGCTGCTTTGAGTCTAACAAACCCTTTTGATTGGTGAGCATGAATTCTGACCCCTCATAGATTAATCTAGTTAGGTATAGGGGGTGGGTTAAGGGTAAGGGGATTGTTAAGATAGTTGTTTTCCATCGATGTGCCGTGTGTTCCCCATTCCCTGTATATGTATAGTAATATTATGACTCTCTTGTAATTTTTGCCTGTAGAAGTGTACACTAATAATTTTCCATAAGATTGTATCAAGTTTTCCTCTTCAATAAAATCTTGGTTTTGTTTGCATCCAACCATCTGTCTACTCGAGTCTTCTCTGTATCGTTGCCTGTATCTAAGTCCGGTGTCCAGAACCCAGGGGGCGAGCAATTTGAACCACTCAAGGAAGGTAGTCAGAGGCAAAGCTGACTGACCCGAACACGCCTGTTCAAAACCCCCTACAGATATGGCGACCGCAGCAGGACACCGGCATCAAGGTTGCGATACGGTAGACAGTGGTTCAGATGAGCGAACCGTGATGGAGGAAAGGATTTCTGATTATGTTTTTAGCAAGGTGAATATCACTAAGAAGTGGATCACCACTCTGTTAAAGGCTGAGCATCCGGTAGATGCAGCAGCCAAGTGGACAGAGGGAAAGGAACACAAGAAGTCCTTAGAGAAAGCAGTTCGGCTGATGTGCTTTAAAAAGCAGATCCAGCTTCTGGACGGGCTCGTTGCCACACAGGCAATCGAGTTAAGGGAGTCAGCCCTGGAGATCCAGGATAAGGCTCTCGTGGGGGAAAAATTGTTAGTAGCTCTGCAGGCTTTGAACCAAGAAAGAGTACATCTAGTAAGGGAACACAAGGCCCAGTTGGAATACCTACGGTGTCAAGTCACCGAGGCCAAGGGACATGAGTCAAGGTTGCGGGAGAAAAACGCCCGCATGGCAAGGCAGGTTAGGGAACAGGACGAGAAAGTACAGGAGGTAAAAGCCGCTTAAAAGCTAACTAATGAACAGGGGATTGAGGAGGCAGACCCGGCCCCTGCCAAGAGAAAATAGAAAATCTGAACCGGGCCCTCCGGAAGGCAAAAGGCAAGGTATGCCTCATAAGCCCAAAGGCAGGTCAGGCAGATATTATGGGGAACGAGGGGAGAACAGTTCCAGTATCACCGGTAGTGTCTAGGGATGACCTGTTTGAGAGAGAGGAGACCTCACGACCACCACCCATAGCGCCAAGTTTCAGTGAGGTTTGGCAGCAAGGGGGGGTGGAGCCCAGAGTGGAGCCAGAGGTGGAGGCAGAGGTAGAGCAACCCCCGCCCGAAAAGTCGGAACCGGAGCCAATGTGCCCAGCAGGACATCGGAGCTTCGGCCCACCCGCCAATGGCGAAGATGAGGGACCCCTCCAAAACCAGTTCGTGTTATCCTTTAACACCCAACAGCTTAGGGTTATGGTCAACCATGTCACTAAGCTCTCCGCCAAGGGAGACCCCTTGATCCATTTCAGGGAAATAGAACAGGCCGCCAGCGTCAATGATTGCGATGATGCTGAAAAGGCCAAGATGCTGCTATTCTCCCTGGAGAGCAATCTCCTCCAATCCCTCTCTGAAGAGTGTAAGAGGGGACAGAGCGGGTACGAAGAGCTTAGAGACGCGGTTCTGGAGGCCATGGGGATGGATGAGGGAAGTCCATCTCCCACGTGGAGAAGACGGTACAGCTCTCAGGGGAGACCCCGCAGGCTTTTGCGGACCGGTTGTGGCCGGTATACCGGAAAGCCTGCCCGGGGACGTGAGACTGGGGATTCCTGAACTTGGATCCTCTGACGCATTGGCTCCATTGTCTGGTGGCGAACAGCTTGCCACAGATCCGGGCCAAGGCAGAAGCCTGGTTCGACCCCAAAGATCCCCAGTCCACAGAGATCACGGTAATTAGACAGCTCACTCTGGTCTATAGAAACAGTAGGGGAGCCGATGCACACCCACCCAAGTGTAAGCTGCATGACGTAAAACCCAGACCGGGTAGGAAAGAGTGGCACCAGGAAGGGAGTAACCCCCCCCAACACAAAGACCAATTGTTACGGGTGTGGGAAGGATGGTCACTGGCGGAAGGAGAGTAAGAACCCTTGGAAGGATAACAAGGGAAAGCATCCCACAGCCCCAGCCTAAAAGGCGGGGGTAGGGGCCCCTTCCGCAGAGCTTGAGTCGCATTTGGACGCCATGAGGTCCTTACTGACTGGCCAGGGGAGAGTAGCAGCTGCCGCCGGTGCTCTCACCCTGTCAGCCCCATCCCACCCACAACCGTGACTAGAGCCGGCGCAGCCTGTGTATCTGCTCGCTCCAATATGATGAGTGGAGGAGACCCATGATGGAGATGGAGGTGGAAAAGGTAGTGGGGACCTATCTGTTGGACATGGGGGCATCACGCACCGTGATCTACTCAGCTAACCCCACCACCTCACCTCTCTCTAGCAGGCTCCCATGCAGTCTATCGGGGTTTATGGGTAAGGAACAGGCTGGCTCGGTTTCCATCCCGCTCGCCATTCGGATAGGACCGCTCAGCTCCACGTGGACGTGCATCCTGATGAATTGGGAAGTGGAGGGTGGAAGAGGGGTCCTGGGGGCCGATTTTATCGTAGGTCACGGGATCCTGGTGGACTTAAGGAATCACTGCCTCTGCGGGGCAGGAAAGGTAAAGAACGGTGAGATCATAGTCATCCCGGGTAAGGAAGGGAAGGGGACTCTATGCACCATGAAGCCCAAAGAGGATTATAACCTCGGGCTCATGGTCAGCAACACCCCACCAGAGTTCCAGGCATTTGTGCTGGCCCACCTGGCCGCATTTGCCACTCACAAACACGACTGCGGGATGGTCACAGGGTTTGAGGTCAGAGTAGACGGGGACCCCATGGCCCGACCACAGAAACAGTATAACTTCCCCAGGGAAGCAGAGCCGGACATGGAAGCAGCCATGTCCTCGTTAGTGCGGCAGGGAATTCTGAGGCCGATAGTCACCCATGTGAACACTTCGTTGTGGCCAGTTAGAAAACCGGACAATTTCTGGAGGGCCACGGTGGACTATCGGGTGCTCAATAGTAACATCCCAGCCTGTGCACCCACAGAGGCAGCAATTACCGACCTGTTCGGGAGTATTCCAGCATCCGCGACCACTTTCACGGTGCTGTATATTTCCAATGGGTTTTGGTCCATCCCTGTAAGGAGGGAGGACCAGTACAAGTTTGCCTTTACGTTTAAAGGGCAACAGTACACGTGGAACTGCTTGCCTCAGGGCTTTCATAATAGCCCCATCATCTTCCATCGGTGCATGGCAGACAGTTTGAAGGACTTTAGTCAGCCCGGACAGTTGGTACAATATGTGGATGACCTGCTCCTATTCACTGATTCGAAAGAGGAGCATGGCCCACTATTGGCCGAACTGCTGGAGCTGTTAGAACAGAAGGGTTTCAAGGTGAATCCCAAGAAGGCGCAGATCGGCCAGCAGGAAGTAAAATTCCTCAGTCTGACCGTACGTGCTGGAGAAAGGGCCATAGATAATTGCTGGGGAAGGAGAATCCCCGGACCCCTATCGGGCAGGCCCAGAAGCCGCAGTCCAGGACAAGGGAGGTACACGGGGGTTAGTTTTGGGTCCGGATCCAAGATCCTGTCTGTAAGACTGTCCCGGTGAGAAAAGAGAAAACACAGCCCCTGGAGGGTCCGCTCAGTGCAGCGGGTGAGCCCTCCACACAGGTTCTAAAACAGGCCGCTGGTTACATCAACCAGTGCAAACTGTTTCAGCCTGAAAGGGGAAAACAGCCAGATGGGGTAAGGTCTGAGGATAAAGATCCTCAGCCAGCAGCACGAGCGAGTTCACAGATCACACAGGCAGGCGCTGTGGCTTGCTTGAAGGGAGGGGCCATCCAGCCCATCGATTGGGACATGCCCCCACTCTTCTGGGATCCAGACGAGAGGGAGGGACTTGAGGGCGAAAACCCCGCCTCTAACCCAGGTGTAGAGAGGGAGGGACCTGAGGTCGAATACCCCGCCCCGGACCGAGCCATGGGACCTGGGGGCGGAGACTCAAAGCTCGCAGCAGCAGGCTGCAAAAAGTTACCTACCCCCAGCCCAGGTTCGGGAGGGGTCAAGCCTGGGGGAGCAGAGGTTCGGGTAAAAGGCCCAAGGGCCAAGAAAGCCCCACCCGCCAAAGCCCCCAGAAAGTCCCCGCGGACGCCCCAGCCGAGAAAGCCATGGTCACCAGCCCTCCAGTTACCAAGGGCCACCCCTCGAGCCAGGGAGAGGTCCAAGGACAGAGGTCCTCAGCCAGCAGCCTCAGGCTGCGAGGGACAAACCTTGAAGGACGGTGCGGTCACGCCGGGGGTAGCAGCGAGCCACAGTCTGACCAGGGATTAGCCTGGCCGCCCGGAGACAGGTGGCGGATGTACATAGTTATAGTGTTAAGTTTATGTTTTAAGTTTGGGTGTTTAGCTTAGGTTAAATAAGGGGATGGGTAGTTTGAATAAGAAATCTGCCGAGAGTGTGTACATTTGGGTCGAGGTCGCGGGACCCGACCATGCCTCACCAAGCCAGATTATCTCTTTGGGACTTGGCTGCATGTTTTTTTTACATTTTTTTGCAGAAAGATGTTCGGGATGGACTGGAATGTGGTCCTATTCACCCTAATCAGCATGAGCGAGGAGAGGAGGGGCGACTTCCAAGACTCCCACATCTATGGGTGTTCGGGAGTAAAGGCGCCCCTGGCGATCGATGGGAGCGGCGAACGGGATGCGGAGGAGACCACTGTCTACTTCCACGAGGGAAGGTGGCCAGGATGGTTGGGGTCCAATTCGTCCCAGTACTCCAGCCAAACCGGATTCACATACGGTGAAGCCTCCTTCCTGTACCCCCAGGTGCGAGTCGTTTCCACGAGGGTTAGCATCACCGTTGGAAAGCGTATATGTTTAACATGCAAAGGACACATTCCACTGGACAGGTGGTGGTGGCTCCGAAAGTTGAGCAAGGACATGAGGAACCCTGAAGTCGAATGGGAGCGCCTGGGTAATAACACCCATCGGACAATTACCGGGACTCATGGTGGACTGAGTGTATGTTGGGACAAGTGGTGGGAACCGGACTAAGGGATTTACATCTGCATATGGGGGTCAGAGAAGGTCTGCCCTGCAGGCATATCCATTATGTTCCACCGGCAGTGGCACGACACCGGGAAGGGGGTAAGTTGGGACGCCAGCCGGAAGGTGTGCGCGGTCCCATATTCCCAGATCCCAGTCAATGACACTGAGCTGGTAACCCGGCCCCGTAAGCCCCCGCCCATGGCGCAGGTGGGGAGGTTATCCAGGGAAGATTGCCCCAACACCACCAAGGGACCAGGGAATGGATTGGTACTAGTCCCCACCGATCAGATGCTGTACCAGGGAATCCACTACGTGGTAGCCTCCGTGATTTTAAATCTCACGGAGGTGCATTTACCGGAGTGGTGCCCCAAAGAAACAGAGCAGTTATACCAGGCCCTATTAAAGGACATGATCAAGAAATTTTACGAGTTCGATTTTGCCCACATGGACAAGACCGAACTCTATACCACACGCAGGGAATTTTGGGTAACCCAGGGAGACAAAGAAGGGGAGTATGGAATGATGTTTTTACTGTATTTAACACTGGGTCCTCTGTCATCAACAGCTTGGATGACATAGAGCTGCAGACCCAGATAAACAGTTTAAAAACACAGTTAAAAGGGTATTACTGGATGAGAACAAGGTAGTGGGCTTGGAGTTGCATGAGGACCAGGCCATGACGGTCCATTTAAAAGAGATCATAGCCGAGGTGGAAAAGCACGCAAAGATGGTAAATGCTCTCATAAGGGAGGACAGAAATGCTTGTGACCAAGCTGCGCAGAATGAGGTGTGCGTGTTATAAGGGGCGTGGTTACTGGGCGATTGCCGCAGTAACCTGGAGGATGTAAAACAAGGTTTGGTCCCCTCCAGGATTAGCAACAAGCACCTCGCAGCCCTCCACCCTTTTGAGAACACATTGAGCCCGTGCCAACTCCGGCTAGCCGCCGAAGCCTATCCAGTCCCTATGGATTGTGGGCAGTCCAACCGCACAATCATGGGAGTAGTAGTTCGGATGCCGGTCATGGGTAGGACAGCCCGACCCGCACCGGTATACAGGGTTGAGAACATTGGAGTCATTCAGGGGGGTGCACACATTCGGTTCACAGCAGTCCCGCCTTACGTCATTAAGTGGGAGCACACTATGACAGTTAATGACCTCTCAGGGTGCCAGAGCCGGGGAGCACACATAATCCTGTGCCCTCAGCACTTGAATGCCTTCTCAAGACCGCAGTGTGGGTTCAGAGCTGCTAACACGAAGCCTATAAATTGCACCATGGATGCAATGGCACAAGGCCATGTTCCCCCACAGGTAGCATATATAGGGGGTGGGACATACTGTGTCACCACCGGCACGTCCCACTACCAGCACAGACAGCACAGCTGGTGCCCAGTTAGTGACAGCAGTTTCTGTTTTAAACCCAAGGCAGAAGTTCGAGTGGCCCAGGAGCGAATCGTCCCCATCCCTGAACCCTCCACTGTTCACCTCACTGTGAAGGAAAATTCTATGAACTTGCAGAAGTACGTAGCGCACTTTGGCTACGAAATTCCCCCTCTCCCTGAACATTTGACCAAAATTCTTAAAGCCGTCATAGTTTCACAGAAACATTTCTACACTCTCGAGCAGAAAACAGTAGAGATAGGGACTGCGATATTGGATATTGTGACTCCACCCTGGTGGAAGCTTTTCAATAATATAGAGGTCCCTTCGTGGATCAGACTGGCTTCTCCCATTCTTGTGGTTTGCCAGTTAGGAATAGTGCTGCATTTAGTTTGCATCCAGTGTAAGGGAAGAGGTCGGTGGCCAGAATTCCGAAACCAGAGCTTTTGGAAAGAACATTGTGTAAAGGTGGAGGAAGATACGCCAGTTTAAGTTTTTCCCTGTATTTCGACGATAGAATTGTTGTTTCTTTGTGTTTGTTATTTTCATTTAAAGGTTTTTTTTCTCTTGTGTTATTTTCTTTTGCGATGCGGTTTAATGAAGATATATGTACCAAGTGGTGCAGGGGTGTAGGAACCCTCCATGCTTGGATGTGTGTGTAAAGCCTGTAGTTTTACTCTTTTTATGCTGATGTACACTACATTTTCGTGGAATGGGAAGTGCATGTGTCGTGGATATATTAGATAGATGATTACAGGGAAAGGCTGACTATGGAGGGTCAGAAAAATGTTGCTCACCTTGAAAAGTATGATACTTCAAGCAAGTTTAATATCACAGGGGGGAATGTAAGATTTGCAAAATTTGTGCATCTGCCCGAAGGTTATTATCAATAAAAGGGACCCTGCGTGGACATTTCTTTTGAAATTATAAAGGGTACCCAAGATGGCGTCCGTGCCTCATGGCAGAAAGCCTACGAGTCTCCAAAATGGATTCTGCAGCCCAGGCAGTTTGAGGTAAATCGAAACTATGGCTGCAGGATCCTGTGAAAAGAACTTTGTGTTTTGGGACCCAGACAACTGTGAATTATGTATTAGGCTGCATTAGAGGCAGATCTAAATTCAATGAGGCCTACAGGTAAAGCCATCAAACAGTCTGCATACATAATCGGAAACAGATTAAACACATCCATCGAGGCTGGACAAGCCCATCAAGGACTTTCAGGACAATATGAATCAATTATCAGGCCGGTAGATGCAATTACCAGCCATCTAAAAACCATCAGTATAGATTGCTACCATTATTTTAACTAGCCCGCCAAAATTAAAACAAAGAACTAACCTGATTTGGCGGGTAGATAAGGGTTTTTCGACGAAGGTATAACTGAAGGCTCCCAGGTAGCAATCGGAAGAAGAAGGAACTCCTGCTCTGCTGCTGTCAGTACTGCCGCTCCCCGATTCTTCGGCCCCTCGCCCTCATCGTAATCTGTCACCCCCGATCCTCTCTAAATTCTACCGCTGCACTATAGAGAGCATCCTGACAAACTGTATCACGGTATGGTACAGCAGCTGTAGCTCCCATGACCGGAAAGCCCTGCAGCGGGTAGTCAAAACTGCCCAACGCATTACCGGCACCCGGCTACCGACCATAGAACATATATATCAGAAACGCTGCCTACGGAGGGCACGGTCCATCATCAAAGACCCTACCCACCCCAGCCACAGTCTGTTCGCCCTCCTACCATCTGGAAGACGCTACAGATGCATTCGCACCCGTACGACCAGATTTAGGAACAGCTTCTTTCCCAGGGCTGTCATCCTACTGAACTCCACAAATAAACACTAAAGCCTGCACATCTGCCGATGCACTTTATTATGGTCATATTTATGCTAATATATATGTACAAATGTATGTTGAAATGTTTAAGTGTCCTAATCCAAATTGTACACTCTCGGGAGCCGCAAGCCTACATTTCGTTGTACTGCACTTGTGCACTAACAATGACAATAAAAGTTGATTTGATTTGATTTGATTTGATCCTGCCTTTGCCATTGCCCTCTCCAACTCCATCTGGACCCGCCCCGACACTGGGTCGGGCAAACACGGGCAATTCAGGCCAGGCAAAGCGGGATGCGATGAGGGGAGGAGGAAGACCACCCGGGGAAGGCCAACTGAGGGTAGGCTTTGAATCATCGGGCCTCCAGCCTCAGCCGACCTGCGAGTATCTTCATGCAAACTCAAGCTGTCGCCGAAGAATCATCCCTGCAAGGTAAAGTACCCAAGCAGAGACTGTAACTTTGGGGTACTCGAACCTGGACAATACCCTTGCAGCACCCGGAGCCCACGTGATGATGGTAGGCTCCAGAGAGCACCAAGAGCGAGCCCCGAACCCAACCGCTGTTTTGAGTCCAACAAACCCTTTTGATTGGTGAGCATGAATTCTGATCCCTCATAGATTAACCTAGTTATATATAGGGGGTGGGTTAAGGATAAGGGGATTGTTAAGATAGTTGTTTTCCCTCGATGTGCCGTGTGTTTCCCATTCCCTGTATAAGTATAGTATTATTGTGACTCTCTTGTAATTTTTGCCTGTAGAAGTGTACACTAATAATTTTCCATAAGCTTGTATCAAGTTTTCCTCTTCAATAAAATCTTGGTTTTGTTTGCATCCAACCACCTGTCTACTCGAGTCTTCTCTGTATCGCTGCGTAGGATTCGCAAAATTGGACTTTTTATTAATAAGGGTTAAATGGCAGAAGAGGCCGTGATTTTAACGACTGTTTTAAAAGAAGCCCAGAAAAAGGGGCATACAAAATGGCCGCTGTTAGATCCGTGGTTCAGTGGATAAATAATTACACGGATGCTGTACATAAACAAATAACAGGTCTTTACTGGAGGAGGGCAATCTCTAGACTGGAGTACAGAGGCATGCGCACAGCTTATATACCGGTGTGGTTACTGCCGGTACTACAGTATACAGGAGCTGTAAAAAGTAGTTCTGACTTAAAGCACATACACTACAATTCCTCCCTTTTTAGATTAATAATACCCCCTTAATATTCAAATAACAATTACATTTTTACATGTACATTCAATAACAAAAGTCCATTTATAGATTCAGTCTTTGGGGCGGCTTCCTGACCCTTTCGGGATAGCGCCTTTCTGAAGGTTCTTGTTCGTGGTGCAGAGGCGATTCTGACCCCCTTTCATCGGGTAGTTCATCGGGTTCCACTGCTACTGGGTCTGAAGTAGATACTACCGGTATGTCGGGTTCATCCCCAGGTACTCGAGACATGGGGTTGACGCATTCCTGTGAGGCTAAGATCTGATCGACGTGGCGTCTCACAATGTTCTCCCCGACATCCACTGTGTACATTAAGGGCCCCTGCCTTGTACATATTGTTCCAGGTTGCCACTTCTCTGTTCGATAGTCCCGGGCCAAGACTGGTTGCCCTACATTGAAGCTCCTTGTCGGCTTCTCGTTGATGTGCTGGAATTGTTTGTCCTCAACATTCCTTCGCACATTTGGTCTGAGGAAGTCCAGACGAGATCTCAACCTTCGGTTAAAGAACATCATGGCCGGGGTCTGGTTGGTAACTGCATGTGTCGCGTTTCGGTAGGCTAATAAGAAATTGTCCATCTTATGCTGTAGTGGAATTTCCTCATCGCACATGGCCTTTATCGCCTTCTTAAAGGTTTGTACGAACCTCTCAGCCAATCCATTGGTGGCTGGATGATACGGGGCGGATGTGTAATGCCTTACCCCATTCTTTTTCATGAATTTTTGGAACTCCTCGGACACAAACTGTGATCCATTATCAGAGCAGATCTGCTCTGGCAACCCGTTTCTGGCAAATATGGTCCGTAGGACTGCAATCGTTTTATCTGTAGTGGTTGAAGACATCTTTATCACCTCAGGCCATTTTGAATGAGCATCCACTGCTATTAAGAACATTGAGTCCATGAATGGACCAGCGAAATCAATGTGCACCCGTTGCCATGGAGAGGAGGGCCACTCCCATGGGTGTAGAGAGGCATGTGGTGGTGCATTTTGGACCTTCTGGCATCCTAAGCAGCTCTTAGTTAGGTCTTCGATTTGTTGTTCGATTCCCGGCCACCACACATAAGCCCTAGCTAGGCTTTTCATTTTCACTCCCCCCAGATGACCTTCATGTAGCTCATTTAGCACACTCTCCCTTAATTTGGGTGGAATCACCACTCTGGATCCACACATCACTGTCCCCTGGCATACTGACAGCTGTTCTCTTCTGGATGAGAATGCTGGCAACAGTGAGTCGCCATGTGTTGGCCATCCCCTCACCGTCAATTCATATACCCGTGACAGCGTCGGATCATTGCGGGTCTCCTTCTCTATATCCGCGTTTGTACTGTCAATCGTTCAATTATCGACGAATAAAGTATCTCGATAGGGTCCACTGCTGGTGCTTCCTCCACAGTAGGCAGTGGCAGGCGCGATAGCCCATCAGCGTTCCCATGCTGTCTCGTGCCTTTATATTCTATTTCATATTGATTCGCCCCTAGAAACAGGGACCATCTTTGTAACCGCTGTGCAGTCATTACTGGCATGCCCTTCTTAGGATTAAAGATGGAGACAAGTGGTTGGTGGTCAGTCAGCAAGGTGAACTTCTGTCCATGCAGATAGTGGTTGAATATTTTTACTCCCCATACTAGGCTGAGGGCTTCCCTGTCAATCTGGGCGTAGTTGCGCTCGGCTGAGGTTAGTGACCGAGACGCAAAGGCTACTGGCCTCTCCAAACCGTCCGGGAATTTGTGCGACAGCACCGCTCCAATGCCTTAGGGTGATGCATCACATGCCAAACGAATTGGTCGTGCTGGGTTGAAATGGGCCAACACCTCTTTTGATGTGATCAATTCTTTACACTTCTGGAAAGCTCGTCTACGTTCGTCATCCCACTTACATGGTACGCCTGTCCATCTCCTGGTGTACCTTTTTGTACTTCTCCTGTGGAGATTTCTTACTGTTGGTTTTCTTCCCAGACCTGCAGACTCTTGCTATGTGTCCTGCTTTCCCACACTGTCTGCACACTTGGTCCTTGAACCAACAATCTTTCTGGTCATGTGTTGTTCTGCCACAGCAATAGCACTTCCCTGTTCCATAGGTCATTTCGTTGGCGCCATATTCTTGCGGTCTCCGTTGTATCTCTGCAGCGCCCCTTGCGGCTGCTTCATGTGATACTGCCATACTGAAAGCTTTGTCCAGCGTAAAGTCATTTTCTGATAGAAGCCATTTCTGGGTTCCTTCACTTTGTAGCCCACACACAAACTTGTCCCTTAACGTGTCTGCTAGTCCCGCTCCAAACTGGCAGTATTTCGATAGCTTGCGCAGTTCCGTTAGGTACTCAGCATTGCTTTCGTCTTTGTGTTGGTTCCTTTTATGGAACTTAAACCGTTCTGCTATCAGCAGCGGTGTGGGGTTTAAGTGGTCCTGTAGGATTTCTACTATGCTTTCAAAATTCTTGTTTACCGGCTTCTCTGGGGTTATTTGATTTCGCAGTAACCCATAAGTTTTTGCACCCATGGAATTTAACAGAACCAGTGCTTTCCTAGCATCTGGCACTTCATTCGCCCTGCAGTACACCTCAATACGTTCCACATATGTCGCCCAATCTTCGACTTTATTGTCAAACGTAGAGATACTGCCACTCTTCGGCATCCTTGGTTGTGCGTTAACTACCACCAATGGCGCCTCCCGCGCTTCCCCTTCTTCTCCGCTGGCACAAAATGGCGTCTCCCGCACTTTCCTTCCTTCCCGCGCTCGCCTGTCTTCTCCGCTGCGGCTTCGCAAAATGGCGTCTCCCGCACTTTTCCTTCTTCTCCGCTGCTCAATGGCGCCTCCCGCGCTCTCCCTGCTTCTCCGCGGTTCAATGGCGTCTCCCGTGCTCTCCCTGCTTCTCCGCGGCTCAATGGCATCTCCCCTTGCTTTGCCCCGCGGACCCTGATCAGCCCGTGATCCCTGGCTGTGCTCTGCGCGTTCTTCTCTTGATATTTGTCGACGCAGCTCAGTCTAGAACCCGACTGTTTCTTACCCTCTCTCTCTCCGGTTTTGCAGTTTTTTCCCTCGACGCCGCTCGGTGATCAACCCCCGGCTGCGCCCTGCTCTCTTCACCCTTTTTCTTACCCTGTCGACGCTGCCCGGCTCTCTCTCTCTGCCTTCGGTCGGCTCCAGCCGCCGCTGCTCGGGAAGGGTCTGCTCTGGACCTGTCGTCGGTCTCTTACTGCTCGTTGTGGCTGGGGAACCAAGCCCGGCTCTCCACAGCCTCCCCAGTGAAGTTGGATCTCTGCCTGACTGCTGGGCGGTTGCTCGCGGTCGAAGCCCGTGTTCCTGGACTCAACTATTTTTTTTTGTTTTTTTTGTTTAATGTTGCAGGTAGATTCGCATCAACACTCGTCGCCACTGTTAGATCCGTGGTTCAGTGGATAAATAATTACACGGATGCTGTACATAAACAAATAACAGGTCTTTACTGGAGGAGGGCAATCTCTAGACTGGAGTACAGAGGCATGCGCACAGCTTATATACCGGTGTGGTTACTGCCGGTACTACAGTATACAGGAGCTGTAAAAAGTAGCTCTGACTTAAAGCACATACACTACAGCCGCCATACCATGTGACCAGCTTATTGGGACACTTTAAAATGGTTCCTGCGAATCCTCAGACAGCTTTGTGGATTCAACCCACAGCAAGTTCTGGAAGCCGTTTCTGAGAGAACGAAACCAGACCCACACATATGCATATGGATTAGATGCAGATCCAGTCAAGATCGGCCTGGAGGCAGAGGCCATCTAAATGTTGACCCAGACAAAAGGGGACAATTTCATATTCATGAGAACAGCACCAAGGACCAGATAACAAGATCAGCAGGACATTAAAAACAATGAAGGTCATTCCAGACCAGAGATGGGCCTTTACCGGCCATCGAAAACATTTTAAAATATAATAACTACCCCGCTGTGCTCCCAGCCCGCCAAAAGTTAAACAAAGACTAACCTGATTTTGGGCGGGAGACGGAAGCTTCTGGAAGAAAGGTATATCTGGAAGACTTTTCGGCAGTTGGGGCAAGCTTGAACACAGACACAGCTTCGGAAAGAGAACTGGTGGGTGAAGAGGAGTCGCCTCAGGAGAAGATCAGCAAAGTCCCCTCCAGCATCGGAGGAGGAAGAAGAACCAAACCAACATCAAGTAGGCCGTTTCGAAGCCGACGTCCCGCCCCAGGAAACACATCGGGAGATCATCGACCATCCCCGGGCCGTTTTCGAAACGAGAGGCCATCGACCCAACTTGGGAGAAGAAAAAAAAAAAAACCCCAAGAGAGGAAACCTTCCAGCCACCCCGGCTCGGGAGAAGAGATAAAAACAAACTGAAGAAGTGATGGGAGCCAGCCCAAGGCTCCTCTAACCAGGGTCGAGCCGACGATCCTCGACCCCGCCGACATCCAGGCCCGCCGGTGTCCAGCCGCCCCGACCCCCACCTCAGGAGAGAGGTGTGGCGCAGCTCACAGGGGTTCCATGATCCACGAGGAGACGGAGCGCCTGAAGGGATCAAAACACAAACTTGATTTCAAAACCTTGCACTTCCTAGTGGGATTGGTGAGCATGTTTCTGGCCCTTCACAATCAGATCTAGGGTACAATTAACATGAGTTGTTGTCCCTCGATGTTCCGTGTGTTTCCTTATTTCATGATGATCTTTGTAGAATATAAGATGCCGGTATTTGCCTTAGTTAGTACTGTGTCGTTATGATTTGTTTTGTGTTTTTCCCTCCCATGTACTCTCTTATCTGCTTGCATTTGATTTGATATTTTTCCTTATGCAATAACATTTCATTTTGTTTCATCAAACTTGGTCTACACGAGTTTTCTCTACATTGTAGTTTTTGCCCCAATGTCCAGAGTATAGAATCTAAGGGGCGAGTGGGTCGAACCACTCAAGGTTTTACTGTGCAAGAGAGAGAGGCCTCTAGAGAGAGAAACCTCAGGGACATCTCTCGAGGAAAACACCTTACATCTGCCTGTATCTAAGTCCGGTGTCCAGAACCCAGGGGGCAAGCAATTCGAACCGCTCAAGGAAGGTAGTCAGAGGCAAAGCTGACTGACCCGAACACGCTTGTGCAAAACCCCTAAAGGTTGGACCGCCCACAATCCACGGGGACTGGGTAGGCTTCGGAGGCTAGCCGAAGTTGGCACGGGCTCAATGCATTCTCAAAAGGGTGGAGGGCTGTGAGGTGCTTGTTGCTAATCCAGGAGGGGACCAAACCCTGTTTTAAGTCCTCCAGATTACTGCGGCCCTTGCCCAGTAACCACGCCCCGTATAACACGCACACCTCATTCTGCGCAGCCTGGTCAGAAGCATTTCTGTCCTCCATTATGAGAGCATTTACCGTCTTTGCATGCTTTTCCAACTCGGCTATGATCTCCTTTAAATGGACCGTCATGGCCTGGTCCTCATGGAACTCCGAGCCCACTACCTTGTTCTCATCCAGTAATATCCTTTTTAACTATGTTTTTAAACCGTTTATCTGGGTCTGTAGCTCTATGTCATCCAAGCTGTTGACGACAGACGACCCAGTATTAAACACAGTAAAAACATTATTCCATACACCCCTTCTTTGCCTCCCTGCATTACCCAAACATTCTCGGTGTGTGGTGTAGAGTTCGGTCTTGTCCACGTGGGCAAAATCGAACTTGTAAAACTTCTTGAACATGTCCTTTAATAGGGCCTGGTATAACTGCTCTGTTTCTGTGGGGCACCACTCCGGTAAATGCACCTCGGTGAGATTTAAAATCACGGAGGCTGCCGCGTAGTGTACCCCCTGGTACAGCATCTGATCGGTGGGGACTAGTACCAACCCATTCCCTGGTCCCTTGGTGGTGGTGGGGCAATCTTCCCTGGATAACCTCGCCGCATGCGCCGTGGGCGGGGGCTTACGGGGGCGGATTACCAGCTCAGTGGCGTTGACTGGGATCTGGGAATATGGGACCGCAGACACATTCCGGCTGGCATCCCACCTTATCCCCTTCCCAATGCCGTGCCACTGCCAGTGGAACATAATGGATATGCCTGCAGGGCAGACTGTCTCTGACCCCCACATACAGATGTAAATCCCTTGATCCGGTTCCCACCACTTGTCCCAACACACACTTAATCCTCCATGAGTCCCGGTAATCGTCCGATGGGTGTTGTTTCCCAACCGTTCCCACTCGACTTCGGGGTTCCTCATGTCCTTGCTCAACTTCCTGAGCCACCACCACCTATCCAGTGGAATGTGTCCTTTGCATGTTAAACATATTCACTTTCCAACGGTGATGCTGACCCTCGTGGTAACGACTCGTACCCTGGGGCACAGGAGGGAGGCATCCCCATATGTGAATCCGGTTTGGCTGGAGTACTGAGACGAATTGGACCCCAGGCATCCTGGACAGCTTCCCTCGTGGAAGTAAACGGCGGTCTCCTCCGCATCCCGTTCACCACTCCCATCGATCGCCAGGGGCGCCTTGTCTCTCGAACACCCATAGATGTGGGAGCCTTGAACGTCGCCCCTCCTCTCCACACTCATCCCGATCAGGGCGAATAGGATCACGATCCATTCCATCCCGAAAGTCTTTCTGCAAAAGATGTAAAAGAACATGCAGCCAGGTCCCCAAGAGATTCTCTGGCTTGGTGAAGCATGGTCGGGTCCCGCGACCTCGACCCAAAGATACACTCTTAACAGATTACTTAACTTAAAACTACCCATCACCTTATTTAACTTAAATTATAAACACCCAAATTTAAGCTAAATAATTACACTTTACTTAAAACTTAAACTTAAACTGAAACTCTATACATGCGCCGCCCGTCTCCGGGCGGCCAGGCTAATCCCTGGTCAGACTGCGGCTCGCAGCCACCCCCGGCATGACCACACCATCCTTGGCTGTTGGTCCCTTGCAGCCCGTGGCTGCTGGCTGAGGACCTGTGTCCTTGGACCTTTTCCTGACTCGAGGGGCGGCCCTTAGTAATTGGAGGGCTGGTGACCACGCCTTTCTCGGCTGGGGCGTCCGTGGGGACCTTCTAGGAGCTTTGACGGGTGGGGCTTTCTTGGCCGCTGGGCCTTTTACCCGAACCGCTGCTCCCCCAGGCTTGACCCCTCCCGAACCTGGGCTGGGGGCATGTAACTTTTCGCAGCCTGCTGCTGCGAGCTGAGGGTCTCCGCCCCCAGGTCCCATGGCTGGGTCCGGGGCGGGGTATTCGACCTCAGGTCCCTCCCTCTCTACACCTGGGTTAGGGGCGGGGTTTTCACCCTCAGGTCCCTCCCCCTCGTTTGGATCCCAGAAGAGTGGGGGAGTGTCCCAATCGATGGGCCGGATGGCCCCTCCCTTCAAGCAAGCCACAGCGCCTGCAGTCTGTGAAATCGCTCCTGCTGCAGGCTGAGGATCTTTATCTTCAGACCTTTTCCCAACTGGCTGTTTTCCCCTTTCAGGTGTGAACAGCTTACACTGGTTGATATAACCAGCGGCCTGTCTCAGAGTCTGTCCTAAAGGTTCATCCACTGCCCCGAACGGACCTTCTAGGGACTCCCCATACTCTTCCCTTACCAGGACGGCCTTATAGATGGGATCTCGGGCTTGGACCTGCTTGAGGTCCGGGGTCAAAGCTACCCCCTGTGTGCCTCCCTTGCCCCGGATTGCGGCTACCGGGCCTGCTCTACAGGGATCCCAGAACGCTCCTTCCCTGGCTCCCTGTTTGGCTACCTCATTGATCCTTTGGTTACCCTCCCACATGGTAGGGAGGGATCCCAAAAGCTTGGCCAAAAGATTGACCATTTCCCCAGCCTGCTCGTTCCCTGTGACTCCCATGGGGCTAAATGGGGCCTCGTTAGACCCGGGTGGATTGGTCGACTCTTCCGAATGGACCACCGTGCTGGAACCTCCAGTGTCCACTGAATATCTCCCCTGCACCATTTCCACCCACATCTTAACACAGGGCCTATTCCCCTCATCGTTTTCAAGGGGACACAGGTCAAAAGGCTGTGCTGGTTCTAGTCAGGGCTGTGGGTTGGATGGGGCTGACGGGGTCAGAGCACCGGTGGCGGCTGCTACTCTCCCCTGGCCAGTCAATATGGACCGCATGGCGTCCAAAAATGACTCGACCTCTGCGAGAGGAAGTCCTGCCCCCGCCTTTTGGGCTGGGGCTGTGGAATGCTTTCCCTTGTTATCTTTCCAAGGGTTCTTGCACTCCTTCTGCCAGTGACCATCCTTCCCACACCCGTAACAATTGGTCTTTGCGTTGGAGGGGTTACTCCCTTCCTGGTGCCACTCTTTCCTACCCGGTCCGGGTTTTACCTCATGCACCTTTCCCTTGGGTGGGTGTGCATCGGCTCCCCTACAGTTTTTGTAAGCCAGAGTGAGCTGCCTAATTACCGTGAGTTCTGTGGTCTGGGGATTTTTGGGGTCGAACCAGGCTTCTGTCTTGGCCCGGACCTGTGGCAAGCTGTTCGCCACCAGGCAACGGAGCCAATGCGTGAGGGAATCCCCGTTCAGGAATGTCCGGCCTGGCGTCCCCAGGCAAGCTTTCCGGTACACTGGCCACATCCGGTCCGCAAAAGCCTGCGGGGTTTCCCCTGAGAGCTGGATCGTCTTCTCCACGTGGGAGAAGGGACTTCCCTCATCCATCCCCATGGCCTCTAGAACTGCATCTCTAAGCTCCTCATACCCGCACTGCCCCCTTTTACACTCGTCAGAGAGGGATTGGAGGAGATTACTCTCCAGGGAGAATAGCAGCTTTTTGGCCTTCTCAGCGTCATCGCAGTCGTTGACGCTGGCGGTCTGCTCTATTTCCCTGAAGTGGATCGAGGGGTCTCCCTTTGCGGAAAGCTTCGGGACATGGCTGATCATCGCCCTGAGCTGTTGTGTGTTAAACGGTAATACAAACTGGTTTTGGAGCGGTCCCTCAATGTCGCCATTGGCGGGTGGGCCGAACCTCCGATGCCGCACTGGGCACATCGGTCCTGGCTCTGGCCTCTCGGGCGGGGGTTGCTCTACGTCCGCCTCCACCTCTGGCTCCACTTCGGGTTCCACCCCCCCTTGCTGCCAAACCTCGCTGAAACTTGGCGCTATGGGTGGCGGCTGTGAGGTCTCCTCTCTCTCAACTGGGTCGTCCCTGGGCACCACCCATGATGCTGGAACTGTCCTCCCCTCGTTTCCCATAAAATCTGCCTGGCCTGCCTTTGGGCTTATGAGGCATACCATGCCTTTTGCCTTCCGGAGGGCCCGGCTTAGATTTTCGATCCTCTCTCTACAGGGGCCGTGGTCTGCCTCCTCAAACCCCTGTTCACTTGCTAGCTTGTAAGCGGCTTTTACCTCCTGTACTTTCTCTTCCTGTTCCCTAATCTGCCTTGCCAAGCAGACGTTTTTCTCCTGCAACCTTAACTCATTTCCCTTGGCCTCGGTAACTTGGCACCGTAGGTATTCCAACTGGGCCTTGTGTTCTCCTACTATATGTACTCTTTCTTGGTTCAAAGCCTGCAAAGCTACTACAGGAAACTTTGTGTTATCCGGATGCTAAATGTCTGGCAAGCTCGAGCCACCGGCAAAAGTCAGGAGCCGTTTTGTTAGGTTTTTTTTCTTCTCGTGGCTTTTTTTTCAACAGTCAGGCTCTGCAAATCTCTCTGAAGCTGTTGCTAAGCGACAGAGATGCGTCCAAGGTACGGCCGACTGTTTAGAAGCTGTTGCTAAGCAACAGTGTTTGTTGCCAGGTATGGAGCTGAAAAGCTCCGTATGCTTCAACATTAACGCTGGTTTGTCCGGCAGTTTTGAGGGAATGGCAACAGCTCGGTCCCGTCGGTGCCGGATAGCACAACGTTCCCTGTAATAACTTCTCCCCTGCGAGAGCCTTATCCTGGATCTCCAGGGCTGACTCCCTTAACTCAACTGCCTGTGCTGCAACGAGCCCGTCCAAGAGCTGGACCTGCTTTTTAAAGCACATCAGCCAAACTGCCTTCTCTAAGGACTTCTTGTGTTCCTTTCCCTCTGTCCACTTGGCTGCTGCATCTATCAGACGCCCAGCCCTTAACAGAGTGGTGATCCACTTCTTAGTGATATTCACCTTGCTAAACACATAATCAGAAATCCTTTCCTCCATCACGGTTCACTCATCCAAACCATTGTCTACTGTATCGCAACCTTGTTGCCGGTGTCCTGTCGTGGGCACCATTTCTGTAGGGGGTGGCGTGTGGTGGTGTTTGGCGCGTACGCCCAGTTGGTTATGCCTCTGACTGTTTTGTGAGTGGTTCGAATTGCTCCCACGCCCCTGGGTTCTAGACACCGGACTTAGGTACAAGGCGGCGGTACAGAGAAGACTCGAGTAGACAGGTGGTTGGATGTAAAGAAAAACCAAGATTTTATTGAAGAGCAAAAACTGATACAACCTTATGGAAAATTACTAGTTTACACTTCTACAGACGAAAATACAAAAGAGGAATAACTATACTTATACAGGGAATGGGGAACACACGGCACATCGAGAGAAAGCAACTATCTTAACAATCCCCTTATCTTTCTCCCACCCCCTATACCTAACTAGGTTAAGCTATGAGGGGTCAGAACTTCATGCTCACCAATCAAAAGGGTTTGTTGGACTCAAAACAGTGGTTGGGTTCGGGGTTCGCTCTTGGTGTTCTCTGGAGCCTGCCATCATCACGTGGCCTCCGAGCGCTGCAAGGGCGTTGTCCAGGTTCGAGTACCCCAAATTTAAAGTCTCTGTTTGGGTACTTTACCTTGCAGGGATGATTCTTTGTCGCCAGCCGACAGATTGAGTTGGTGTGCAGATATTCGAAGGTCGGCTGAGGCTGAAGGCCCGATAATTCGAAGCCTCCCCTCAGTTCGTCTCCTCAGTTGGTCTTCTTCAGCCGGTCTTCCTCAGGTGGTCTTCCCTCCTCCCCTCATCGCGTCCCGCCTCGCCTAGTCTGAATTGTCCGTGTCCGCCCAACCAGGTGCCGGGGCGATTCCAGATGGAGTGGGGAAAGGCATGGGCAAAGGCCAGGGGTAAGCACGGGATGGGGAAAGAGCGGCAGCCACGAGGGTGAGGGGCCAAAGAGCAGAGAGAGCAGCAGCACCAGGACAGCACAGCACAACGATTGCTACCCAGGGGCCTTCAATTATACCCTTCTCGAAAACCCTTATCTGCGCGCCAAATCAGGTTAGTTCTTTGTCTTAATTTTAGCGGGCTATTTTAAATAATGGTAGCAATCCATGCTAACTGTTTTTTAGATGGCCGGTAATCGCATCTACCGGCCCGATAATTGACTTGTATTGTTATGAAAGTTCCTTGATGGGCCTGCCCAGCCTCGATGGCTCTGTTAATCTGTTTCTGATAATATATGTGGACTGCTTGATGGCCTTAACTATAGGCCTAAACTGAATTTAGATTTGTCTCCAATTCGGTCTAATGCATAATTCAGAGTCCTGTCTGGTTCCAAAATACAAAATCTCTCTTCACAGAAACCTACAGCTTGGGTTTCGATTCACAAGCTGTCTGCGTTGCAGAGTCCATTTTAAAATCCCACAGGCTTTCTGCCACGAGGCACGGACGCCATCTTGGGTACCCTTTTTTGATTTAAAATGTCCACGCGGGGTCCCGTTTATTAATAACAGCCTTCGGGGGAATGTAGAAATTTTGCAAATCTTACGCATTCAAGCTGAAAAATTTCTATTGTAAATAAAATCATTTTGCATTTTATCATCAAAGTTAAAATAAACTTTGTGTAAAGTTGTCACATCCACATCTCATTACTTTCTGTATTCTGTGTTTTTTCCTAATCTGAAATATTGGGTTAACCCATGGACTACTTTGAGTTTGACTCAAATGGAAAGACCAAAAGATAGACTTCCAGTCCACTGCAGAGCAAGGAGACTGTAAATGTGAATATAAATGTGCATGTAAATGTAAGTGTAAATGTGAGTGTAAGTCCGAGTTTAAATACGAGTGTAAATGTGAGTGTAAATGTGAGTGCAAGTGCCGCTCCTTGCCTGTATGGCTGCTCAGGTACTGCCAATATTTCACTGGTAGGTGAAAAACAATAAAACTGTATTCTGCTTGAGAGTAGAGAAATTATGGTCAATAGAACATTGGGGTCAAAGGTGGGGTGGGGGGAGTGGTTGGTAGAAGGAGGGTAGGGGCTTTAACCCTCCCTTTTCCATTGTAATATTGATTTTAAGGATTTAGGCTGGGTTGAGATTAGAGTGAATGCTGGCTTGTGCCTCATTTTTATTCCAATTTAGAGTGTCAATTGGTAAGATTTGAGGTGGTGTTTCTTCACTATTTTAGGCAGGTATATTGGAAAAATTCCTTGGAGGATTTTTTATTGCAGAACTGAAAATGCATATGAAACAGCAGGATTTTCAATAAGCTGCTTTTGTTATCTTTGAAGTCTTCAGCAATCTCTGGACTAATCCCACAAGTAGGCAATTTTGAATTCATCACACCACCCATCCAGGCAGTAAGATGAACAGCTGTAATGGAAGAGTGACAAGATATGGCAGCTGCTGCTTCTGTCAGAGATTGAACACTTGTACCAGCCGACTCTAAAGTGAGCTGCTGCTCAGATTGTAATGCAAATTGAAACCATGTAACACCCAGGCGATGGACTGAAATAAGAAGCAGCCTAGTTTCAGACTGCGGTAATTGCAGTCTTTACAGTTTCCTATAAGTAAAACATTTATTCACATCTTCAATTACAATAATGATGTGTCTAATACTATGTATCAGTGATAAGAAGGCAATAACATTCTAAGCTGCATATCAAACTCACTGATAAAGGTGCTGGGCTACATAATACCTTCAACCCTGTGACTAGCTGAATCGTGATGCTATGTTTATTTCTTTTAAAGGACCAAAATCTCCCTGATGAAATAAATGTGTTCGGAGTAAGCAAGCCTTAAGATGTGACATTAATAGTTTTAATGCTAGAAACTGCTGTCGGCATAAAGAATTATCCTGGCAGCAAATGAGCAACAGGGCAGTAAGGTTTGCTAAGCTTCTAAAATCAACGATACATCTTTGCCCAATAAGTAGACTCCAAGGGCACAAAATTTGGAACCTTAGCACCCATTTTTTCAGCGCTAATTGTGCTGTTTTGGTTCCAAAATGGCGTCTGCGGAGCAAGCTCACAATTCTGGGGTGAATTGCGGCAGACGCTATATTGGTGAGGGCATTAGCGCGCGTGCAGTGAATGTCCGCCGGAAGTACACAGAGCAGGCAGGTCATGACGTCAATCAGCGTGCAATGCTGATTGTACGCCAGCGGTGCCATTTTGGAACTCAGTGCTCCAGCTAACGCCCTCTCTTAAACACGCACAGCTGAACAAGCATTCAGCAGCAGGAAGGACTCCCCCACCACCTGCCCTATTAAAAGGGATCATCACCAACTTACAGTTTAGTTGCTGATTGATTTCTACTGGGAGTTGCTATGATTGGTGCTTTCTATAGCTGTTTAAAGTTGCTAAGGTCTACAGGGAGTGGTGTGGTAGGTGCTGAAGAACATTTTCCTGACTCCAAGGTATCTGCAAAAATCACTTGCTGCCAGATATGGGTGCACTAGTTGGCATTCTCCTTGGAATAGACAATGATTTGGAGAATGAACAGAGGGCACTCAGAGCAGGATAAGCTGCTGGCAGAGGGAGGAGGCGGAGGGGAGAAGGGCTCACAGCAGGAGGCCATATCTGCCCAGGGTATTCAGGGAGCAATTCACCTAACTGAACCTCAGTGTGTCAGATGACTGTGCTTCAGTAAGGCCACCTGCGGGACCCACAACTGCAACCTCAGAGCAGGACAAGGACTGCATTGTCAGCGGCTGTGAAGGTGACAAACTTTTATACATTGGGCTCCTTCCAGGCTGGAGCTGGAGATATTTGCAACATCTCTCACTTTGCCGCCCACTGTTGCATAAGGGAGATCACTGACGTTCGCTATTCAAAGAGAGCCGATTCATTTTATTCTCTCTTGCCAGAGACAGCACTATGGGAGTACCTTCACCACATGGACTGTAGCAGTTCAAGAAGGCGGCTCACCACCATACTAGCATTTATTGCCCATCTCTAATTGCCCTTGAGAACGTGGTGGTGAGCTGCCATTTCAGAGGACAGTTAAGAGTCAACCACAGTGCTGTGGGTCAGGAGTCACATATAAGTCAAACCGGGTAAAGATGGCAGATTTCCTTCTATAAAAGACATTAGTGAACCAGTAGTTTAATGGTCACCAATACTGATATTAGATTATTATTTAATTAACTGAATTTAAATTCCCCAGTTAGTCAGTGGTGGGATTTAAACCACATTAGTCATGTCCCTCAATTACTAGTCCAGTAACATAACCACTATACTACCATAACATATAGCGTCTGACTACATGCATATCCCTTTGCAGGGGCCACATGTCAACTCTGACATATACCAGAATTGAAAGGGATTCCACGCCCTCAACATCCAACTGGTGTGCGACCATAGGCAGCGAATCATGCAGGTCAATGCCCGATATCCTGGCAGCGGTTATGATGCCTTCATGCTGCGGTAGTCCACTGTGCCAGCTGCATTTCAGCCAACACGACAAACTAAAGGATGTCTACTGAGTGACAAGTGCTATCCACTGACGACATGGATCATGACTCCGGTGCGCAACCCACACATACAATGAAAGCCATGCTGCTACACAAAATGTGATAGAGCAGATCATTGGTGTGCTGTAACAATGCTTCCGCTGCCTGTACCCCTCTGGAGGAGTCCTGCAGTACTCGGTGAAGCAGGTGTCAAGATTCATGGTGGTCTGCTGCATAGTCCTTATTGCCAACTATTCAGTGACCAGCTGAGGAGTAGGAGCATGAGGAGGAGGAGGAGGAAGAAGAGGAGGAAGAGGAAGAGGAAGTGAGGAGGAAACTTAGACAGCCCCTTTCTGCCTGGACTTTCTGTGATGAACTCATCCAAGTGCAATATGAGTAACCACAACTCCAATTCCCCATTCACCAACAGTCCCACACATTCCCTTCCCTCTGCCACTGACCATCACAGCGTCCGCTTAGCCACAATGCAAAATAAAACCACCACAAAATAGACATTCAAAACCAAATTTATGAATGGAATCATGATATATTGCATACAAAAATCAACTAATCACCTTTGTGCATTCCCTTAGTGCCTGTCTTCCGTGTGCCTTTGCCTGTCCTGGTGCTCCGATGCAGTGTTACCCCAGTGGCTGCAGCATGGCTGGTGGAAGGCTGCTGACTTTCAGTGGGGGAGACTGCAGTTGGCTTTGGAGGACGACCTCAAGCAGCTCTGAGCCTAGAAGGCCCGGCTGTGGACTGCTTCATCTTGGCATGGGCCACAGCAGTCTGGACTGGCTGGCTGACAGGCAACAGCAAGGGCACTGGCTGAGTGGCAGAGGTGGGAAGATGAATGCTGTCCTCCTGAGAGAGGGCAGCAGGTTCGTGCTCAATGGAGCAACTGCCACTGCCCTGGGACGGCGCCTCAGCAATCTTCGTAATCTGTTGAAGGACAGATTGCTAGACTGCTGTGATACCCTGCAAGCCCCTTTGAACACTGTAAGCAGCCTGAGCTTTCACTGCAGCACCCAGACGCTGCATACTGGTTGGGTCCACAAGTGTGCTAATGGAGTTGGCCACCACTTCCATGCTGGAAAGGATGGGTTCCAAGCTCTGTGCAAACCCCTGTGCCAAGTTGGTGCCGGACTTCTCCATAATCCTTGATGCTGCATTCAGACTTTCTGGCAGACTTCCCAATGCACCAAGCATTTCATTGTGCATACTGATCAGCCTTCTACTGTAGGCCGCCCAATCGAAGTCCTCATCTGAGTCCTGTGCAGCAGAACTCGTGTGTGACCTTGCCCCCCAGTGAGCTGGCACCTGCACTGTCCTTGCCCCTTGTCCTGGCTGCAGGCCACTCGTGCCCAGTGACTCACAATGTGCAGATCCCGCCTCTAACCTATCATCTAAATTATGCGCAGTGTCAGTATCTGAGCTGCTGGCTTCGAATGTGAAATCAGGTGATGATGCATCTTCATCATCACTGTCTTCTTGCTGTCCCTCCACTGTCTGGCCAGGTGGCACTTCTTGTGTATCTGAAAGGATAAAGGGGAGGGGAGCAGGGAAAGTAAAAGGTGCATTCTTACACCATCTGCAGCTTGTAAGTCAGGAGAGATTGTGGGATGAGGAGGAAGTAAGATGTGAGAAGGAGGATTAGATATGTGGATACAGTCACCTTCAATTGATGAACCCCCGCCCCCATCCCAATAATGGCCAGCACCATCTCCTCCATGGGGGTTATGACATGCAGGCGCACCTGTCCCCCTCCTGTTAGCTCCTGTTGTCTCTGATTATGCACCACCTTTTCCTGAAAGAGCAAGGGAAGTGCATCAGTGAGTGTCGAGCAATCTGTTTGGCTGATGTGTCTGCCATGACTGAATAGCTGGCAGTGTGTGCAAGCTGTGAGATGTGGGTGTGAGGTTTGAGTCATGATTGATAGAGATTGTTGGTAGGTGAGCAATGGGGGTGTGGTGAATTGAGCAGTGTGTGAGGCGAGTGGTCAGTTGGTGGGATATGGCATTTGAAGATGCATTCCCTAACCTTGACCACTCGTATGATGTCATTGAACTTATTTCGCCACTGCATCCAGGTCCTTAGGGCAACACTGCTAGCATTTACCTCCACTGCTATCTGCTCCCACTGCCTTCGCAGCGTCTGTCTGGAGGGCCTCCTGCCCCGCTGTGGATACAGGACCTCTCTGCTCCTGCACTACAGTCTTGAGTGCTGCATTGGAGAACCTTGGAGGTGAAGCATATGAACGTTAGGTATGAGGCCTGATTGATAGAGACTGTTGGTAGGTGAGTGATAGGGGTGTTGTGAATTGAGGAGCGTATGAGGCTAGTGGTGCAGTTGATAGAATATGGCATTTGAAGATGCAATCACCACTCGTGTGGGGTCACTAGCAAGGCCAGTATTTATTGCCCATCCCTAATTTCACTTGAGAAGGTGGTGGTGAACCGTCTTCTTGAACCGCTGCAGTCCGTATGGTGAAGGTACTCCCATAATGCTGTTAGGGAGAGAGTTCCAGGATTTTGACCCAGCGATGATGAAGAAATGGTGATATATTTCCTAGTCAGAATGGGGCGTGACTTGGAGGTGAACTTGGAGGTGATGGTGTTCCCATGCGTCTGCTGCCCTTGACCTTCTAGGTGGTAGAGGTCGCAGGTTTGGGAGGTGCTGTCGAAGATGCCTCGGCAAGTTGCTGCAGTGCATCTTGTAGATGGTACACACTGCAGCCACAGTGCACCGGTGGTGGAGGGAGTGAATGTTTAAGGTGGTGGATGGGGTGCCGTTCAAGCAGGCTGCTTTGTCCTGGGCAAAGCTTCTCGAGTGTTGTTGGAGCTGCACTCATCCATCGCACTCCTGACTTGTGCCTTGTAGATGGTGCAAAGGCTTTGAGGAGTCAGGAGGTGAGACACTGTTCGCAGGATACCCAGCCTCTGACCTGCTCTTTTAGCCACAGTAACTATGTGGCTGGTTCAGTTAAGTTTCTGGTCAATGGTGACCCCACGATGTTGATAGTGGGGGATTCAGTGATAGTAATGCCGTTGAATGTCAAGGGGCAGTGGTTAGACACTCTCTTTTTGGAGATAGTCATTGCCGGGCACTTTGGTGGCGCGAATGTTACCTGCCACTTATCAGCCCAAGTCTGAATATCGTCCAGGCCTTGCTGCATGCGGGCATGGGCTGCTTCATTATCTGAGGAGTTGCGAATGGAACTGAACACAGTGCAGTCATCAGTGAACATCCCCACTTCTAACCTTATGATGGAGGGAAGGTCATTGATGAAGCAGCTGAAGATGGTTGGGTTTAGGTCACTGCCCTGAGGAACTCCTGCGGCGATGTCCTGGGGCTGAGATGATTGGCCTCCAACAACCACTACCATCTTCCTTTGTGCTCGGTATTACATAGGGATGGCAGTGCAGGTGGTGTGCCTCAACTGCAGCATGTGGGGGTTTGTGGAGAGCATTGTGATCCAGGACAACCACGTTTGCAGTAAGTGCCTGCATCTTGAGGAACTTCAGCTCAGAGTTTTTGAGCTGGAGTCTGAGTTGCCGAAATTGCGGGGCATCAGGGATGGGGAGAGTTACCTGGACACTTTGATCCAGCAGGCTGACACATCCCTTAGGTTAGGTAGTGGCACATGTCTGGTTAGTAGTCAGGGACAAGAGGGTGTGACTGCAACTCAGGCAGGTAAGGGGATCCCAGGTGAAGTGCTGGAGGAGCCTTGGCATTTGCCCTTGTCCAACAGGTATGAGGTTCTTGCTGCCTCTGTGGATGAGGGAAAAGCCTGTAGGATGGATGAGCAAGCTGACCATGGCACCATGGCGCAGGAGGCCATTCAACTGGGGGGAGGGAAAGGGAATGTAGTTGTGGTAGGGGACAGTATAGTCAGGGGGATAGATACTGTTCCCTGCAGCCGCGATCGAGAGTTCCATAGGTTGTGTTGCCTGCCCAGTGCCAGGGTTAAAGACATCTCCTCGCAGCTGGAAAAGAACTTGGAGTGGGAAGGGGAGGATCCAGTTGTCGTGGTCCACATAGGAACCAATGACATAGGTAGATCTAGGACTGAGGTTCTGCTGAAAGAGTTTGAGGAGTTGGGGTCCAAATTAAAAAGCAGAACCTCAAAGGTAATAATCTCTGGATTGTTACCTGAGTCACGTGCCAATTGGCATAGAGAAAAGCAGATTAGAGGTTTACACGCGTGGCTCAATGATTGGTGTGGGAGGCAGGGGTTTTGCTTCATGGGGCACTGGCACCAGTACTGGGGAAAGAAGGAGCTGTTCCAGTGGGATGAGCTCCACTTAAACCAGACTGGGACCAGTGTCCTGGCAAATAGAATAAGTAGGGCAATAGACAGGGCTTTAAACTAATGAAGCGGGGGAGGAGGATTCAAGAAAGAGTACATTTAAAAACAGCAAGAGAAATGTCAAGGCTGTAGAGCAGAGCAGGGTTTTAGGTAAAAATAATCAGTGTGGGTCATGCAAGACATGCGGAAATCGCCTCTCGTCCCGTTCAATAGTTTCCAAAGTTCAGACCCGTCGAACAGACAACACAAAACCCAATGAATCTGTGAAAAACTTCTTTTATTTAAAAATCAGCAAGAGATTACAAGTAAGCATCCGACAGTTATGTAGAGTCTAACAATTCCTGACTGTAGCTTAGCACACATAGAGCTATCCCTTTACTTAAAGCTCAAGTGATAATAAACAAAACACCAGATACGTACCAACATCAGCAATTGATCAATTCAGCGATGACTAGATGTATGATTTCTGACAACTGACCAGGTTGTCCGGCTGCAGCCCTGAGTGACTTAAAACAACACCTCTTATACCCTAAAACTTGGCAACTGCATACGTATCCCAAATTATGTTAGTAATGGTCAGCAGCTGTTTTATCAGACCCCCTTATTACTAGTCCATTAAGCATCCGTAGGCCTTCAAGGCCGGTTTTCCATAGTCTGAAGATGTTTCCACAGTTCAAAAGTCTGTTCCCACAGGACTATCAAAGCATGCTTTCCTTATCTTGGTAAAAGGCAGCTGGCAACCTTTTACAGCTTACAACGGTAACAGTTCATTTAGCAGAAAGTTTCTGTTCCTGCCCAAGGTCTCCTTTATCTGCCAACAGTTTTTGTACAAAAATTCTTACAGGAACCAACCTCTCAGCTTCCTGAAGCATGCTGATATATTAAAATGTGGTCAAGTTACAGTAAAAGTTGTAGCAAATTGTGTGTTCTTACAGTCAGGAAGGGACAGAGAGAGTAATAAAGGTAATCGGGCATCAATGATTAAGGTTACATCAAGGAAAAACAGAAAAAAATCAAAACTAAAGGCACGATATCTGAATGCGCGAAGCATTCGCGACAAAATAGATGAATTACAGGAAGCTTTGGTTTATCCGGAGGTTAACTGTCCGGAATGCTCGAGCCACCGGCAAAATTCAGTAAGTTTTTTTTCTTTTCGTTGCCTTTTTTTTCACCAGTCAGGCTCTGCAAGGTCTAGCTAAAGCCGTTGCTTAGCTACAGAGACGCTTGCAAGCTACAGCCGACTGTTTAGAAGCTGTTGCAACAGGGTTTGTTGCTAGATATGGAGCTCAAAAGCTTCCGTATGTTTTAACATTAGCGCTGGTTTGTCTGGCAGTTTTGATGGGACGGCAACAGCTCGCGGTGCCGGATATCACAAAGTTTCCTGTAATAGCGGAGATAGAAATTAATAGGTTGATCTAATAGCCATTATGGAGACGTGGTTGCAAAGTGACCAAGGCTAGGAACTAAATATTCCAGGATACTTAACTTTTAGAAGAGATAGGCAAAATGGAAAAGGAGGAGGGGTAGCCCTGATAATCAAGAATGGGATAGAGAGAAAGGATCTTAGCTCTGAAAATCAAGAAGTAGAATCAGTTTGGGTGGAGCTAAGAAACAGCAAGGGGAAGAAAACATTGGTGGGAGTTGTTTATAGGCCCCCCAAACAATAGTTGTAATGTAGGGCAGTGTATATATCAGGAAATTAGGGGTGCATGTAACAAGTGTAATACAGTAATCATGGGGGATTTTAATCTACATATCGACTGGGTAAACCAAATTTGCAGTAATAGTGTGGAAGACAAATTCATGGAATGTATACAAGATAGTTTTCTAGATCAGTATGTTGAGGAACCAACTAGGGAGCAGGTTATTTTAGATCTAGAATTGTGCAATAAGAAAGGCTTAATTAATAATCTTGTAGTGAAGGGGCCCTTCGGGAAGAGTGACAATAATATGATAGAATTTTATATTAAGTTTGAAAGTGATTTCGTTAAATCCGAAACTGGGGTCTTAAATCTAAACAAAACAATCTACGTAGGTGTGAGGGGCGAGTTGGCTAAGGTAGATTGGGAAACTACATTAAAAGGTATGATGTAGACAAGCAATGGCTAGCATTTAAATAATTAATACATAATTTACAAGAAATACATTCCTTTAAGGCACAAAAACCCCACAGGAAAAGTGGTCCAACTGTGGCTGACAAGAGAAGGTAAAGATAATATTAGATCAAAGGAAGAGGCTTATAATGTTGCCAAAAAGAGCAGTAAGCCTGAGGATTGGAAGGATTTTTAGAATTCAGCAAAGGAGGACCAAGAAATTGATAAAGAAAGGGAAAATAGAATATGAGAGTAAACTAGTGAGAGACATAAAAACAGGTGTCAAAGCTTCTATATGTATGTAAAAAGGAAAAGATTAGGGAAAGTAAATGTGGGTCCCTTACAAGCTGAGACACGGGAAATTATAATGGGGAATAACGAAATGGCAGAGAAACTGAACAAATACTTTGGGGGAAATTTTGTCAGCATTCAGGGGGCCAGGTTTGGAGGCGGGACCAGTGAAAAAATTGCAAAGATTGACAGTGGGTCATGAAACCGCTGTCAAACCACCTCCAAACAATCATCCCGGGTGTCGGGTCCCCGATTTGCGCATGGACCCAACACCTAGCGGCGGGAAGAGGATTACAGGTTGTTAAGAGGCTTTTTCCAATTTTGACAGGTCAACTGCAGGCTTTCTGATGTCCGGATACCACACTAGGGTAAGTGTGGCATGCTGGGGGTCTACTGTAATGTTTCTTCATTGATGACAGCTGCAGAAGTGGTGTGAAGGATCCAATGGAACACTGGTGAGTTTCAGAGGTAAGAAACTGTTGGGAAAATCATTTTTAATGTATTTAGACTTTTCTGTAGGTAACAATTTTGAAGTGTTTGTATAGTCCCACCTCATTGGGAGAACATCTCTCACCAGTGACAGGTCGCTTCTGTAACTTCACCTGCAGCTGCCATCTGTTCTAGCCTAAGGAGGGAGTCACTGGAGAGCCTAGGTGCAAGGTCTCACCTTTGTACAGTGATTGTCAGTGTTTGCAGCACCTCAATGCTGTCAAACACTGAAAAATCACCTGTCAAAAAACAAATTGTGTGTGGCCCCTTTAAGAAAACCAGCAGATAATGCATCATCAACTGATGTCATCTGTCACCGGCTTTCTCTTAATTGGCCGGCAAGCCCGCAGGGCGGGCTTAACAAGGCAAATTGACGCAAAATATCATTTATGTGTTGGACGTTGTTGGGGGCGGGATCGGAACTGGAAGGCAGCTGTCCCGCCCCCAAGCCGCATCAAAAGGTAAAATCCAGCCCTTTGTGTCTGTCTTCACAGAAGAAGATGCAAAAAAACCTCCTGGAAATAGAGCAGAACCAAGGGTCTAGCGAGAATGAGGAACTGAAATAAATTAGTAATGGTAAAAAAATAGTACTTGAGAAATTAATGGGACTGAAAGCCAATAAATCCCCTGGACCTGATGGCCTACATCCTAGGATTTGGAAAGAGGTGACTATCGAGATAGTATTGGTAAAAAAAATAGCACTGGAGAAATTAATGGGACTGAACAGGAACAGTAGCATAGTGGTAATGTTATTGGGCGAGTAATCCAAAGGCCTAGACTAATGATCCAGTGACGTGAGTTCAAATCCCACCAGAGGCAGCTCGGGAATTTAAATTCAGTTAATTAAATAAATCTGGAATAAAAAGCTAGTATCAGTAATGGTAAACATGAAAATATCAGATTGTCATAAAAATCCATCTGGTTCACTAATGTACTTCCGGCGAAGGAAATCTGCCGTCCTTATCTGGTCTGGCCTATATTTGACTCCAGACCCACAGAATATGCGGTTGACTCTTAACGGTCCTCTGAAATGGCCTAGCAAGTCGCTCAGTTGTAACAAACTGCTACGAAACACAATAATAAGAATAAAACCAGACGGAGCCCTCTGCACCGGCTACAGACCTGGCAACAGTACACCCAGCCCAGTTGACCCTGCAAAGTTCTTCTCACCAACAGCTGGGGACTTGTGCCAAAATTGGGAGAGCTGTCTCACAGACTAGTCAAGCAATAGCCTGACATAGTCATACTCACAGAATCATATCTTGCAGCCAATGCCCCAAACTCCTTCATCACCATCCCTGGATATGTCCTGTTCCACCAGCAGGACAGTCCCACCAGGGGTGGTGGCACAGTGGTATACAGTTGGGAAGGAGTGGCCCTGGGAGTCCTCAATATTGACTCCGGAATCTCATGGCTTCAGGTCAAGCATGGGCAAGAAAACCTCCTGCTGATTACCACCTACTGCCCTCCCTCAGCTGATGAATCAGTACTCCTCCATGTTGAACACCACTTGGAAGCAGCACTGAGAGTAGCAAGGGCATAAAATGTACTCTGAATGGGGGACTATTATGTCCATGTATGATTGAGACACGGACAGCAGGAGTTGAACAAAACAAGTCTTTACTGAAAGGAGTCAATCGGGAAACTGAAACTACAGAGGCTTACTAGCGCCTTTTATACAGGGATGGTCACTGCCGGTATTGCAGTCTGAGACCAGTTATTCTCTTAAAGGTATATACACAACAATTCCTCCCCTTTTAGATAAACAGTACATAACATTCATTTAACAACTAAATGACAACTAATTACAATCACAATTACGGTTGCTAGATATATTGGTTAAGTTTAAGCAATTATAAGTTCAGTCTTTGAGGAGGCTTCCTGATTCTGTCTGGATAACGCCTCTTTGGGGTATCAGGTTCCTCTGGCAAGTTTGAGTCGGGATCAATGTCGTTGTTGGTTCATCTGCTTCCAATATCACCGATTCTGCGGTAGCTGCAATTGGTACGTCGATTTCATTGCCAGGTGTGTCAGATCGTGGTGTGGAGTTGACGTTTTCCAGTGACTCTAGAATCTGGTCAGCATGGCGTCTTACAATGCTCTCGCCAACATCCACGGTATACATGAGAGGTCCTTGCCGTGTACAAATCGTTCCTGGTTGCCATTTCTCAGTGCGGTAGTCCCGGGCCAAAACTGGTTGACCTATTTTAAAACTCCTGGTCGGCCTTTCATTCATATTCTGAAACTGCCTGTTCTCCACATCTCTTCGGACGTTTGGCTTAACCAAATCCAAGCGGCATCGTAGTCTTCGATTGAAGAACATCATGGCTGGAGTTTGGTTGGTAACCGCATGTGTCACAAACAAAAAGTTGTCCACCTTGTGTTGTAGGGGTATATCTTCATTACACATTGCCTTGATAGCCTTCTTGAATGTTTGAACAAACCTCTCAGCCAATCCATTAGTGGCTGGATGATATGGGGCAGATGTGTAATGCTTAACACCATTGTTCTTTAAGAACCTCCGGAAATCTTCAGACACAAACTGTGGTCCATTGTCAGAGCAAATCTGTTCAGGCAGCCCATTCCTGGTGAATATGATTCGTAAAACTGTGATAGTTTTTTCCGTGGTGGTTGAGGACATTTTTATTACCTCTGGCCACTTTGAATGTGCATCCACCGCAATTAAAAACATCGAGTCCATGAAGGGACCAGCAAAATCATTGTGCACCCTTTGCTATGGAGATGAGGGCCACTCCCATGGGTGTAGAGGAGCTTGTGGTGGGGCGTTTTGGACCTTCTGGCATCCTACACAGCTCTTGGTCATCTCTTCGATTTCTCTATCGATTCCCGGCCACCACACAAACGCTCTGGCTAAGTTCTTCATTTTTACCCCACCCAGATGACCCTCATGAAGCTCATTGAGCACTCTATCCATCAACTTAGGTGGAATTACTACTCTGGATCCACACATCAAGTTTCCTCTGCACACTGACAGCTGTTCTCTTCTCGGCGAGAATGCTGGCAGCAGTGGTTCGCCATGTGCTGGCCATCCCTTCACCGTTAAATCATAGACCCGTGATAGTGTCGGGTCATTCCGTGTTTCCTTTTCTATGTTTGCATTCGTCACAGGGAGACATTCGACTATGGTTGAGTGGAATGACTTCATTGGATCCACTGCAAGGTCTTCTTCTTCCACCGTCGGCAACGGTAGGTGTGACAATCCATCAGCATTCCCATGCTGTTTAGTTCCTTTGTACTCGATGTCATATTGGTGTGCCCCTAGGAAAAGGGACCACCTCTGCAGCCGTTGCGCTGTCATTATCGGTACGCCCTTCTGAGGGTTGAAAATGGAGACAAGAGGTTGATGATCGGTTAGTAGAGTAAATTTTTGACCGTGCAGGTAGTGATTGAACTTCTGCACCCCCCACCCAAGGCTGAGGGCCTCTCTGTCAATCTGGGCGTAGTTACGCTCGGCAGAAGTTAACGAGCGTGACGCAAAAGCTATCGGCCTCTCTAAACCATCAAGGAATTTATGTGACAGTACCGCCCCAATGCTGTAGGGAGACGCATCACATGCCAGTCTGATCGGCAGTGCTGGGTTGTAGTGAGCCAATACTTCTCTTGAAGTGATTAAGTCCTTACTCTTCTGAAAGGCCCGCTTACAGTCATTGCTCCATTTCCATGCTACTCTCGTTCGTAGCAGGGCGTTCAGTGGGTGCAGGATTGTCGACAAATTCGTCAAAAACTTATGGTCGTAATTCACCAATCCGAGGAATGACCTCAGTTGCGACACATTTTCAGGCGCTGCAGCCTTAACAACCGCTTCAATTTTGTCAGGGGACTTATGTAACCCCTCTTCATCAATCACGTGGCCACAATACGATATCTGTTTCTTAAAAAACTCGTACTTGGGGCAGTTGGCTCGTAGCCCATGTTCCCGTAGTCTAGTGAGCACCTGTTCTAGGTTGTTAAGGTGTTCACTTTCATCTTCACCTGTCACAAGGATGTCGTCCAAGTAACACTGAGTCCCCAGAATACCTTGCAGGACTTGTTCCATCGCTCTTTGCCATATCGCCGGAGCCGATGCTACTCCGAATATCAATCGATGATACTGGTAAAGACCTTTGTGAGTGTTTATCGTGAGATACTTCCTAGAGGATTCTTCAACCTCCATCTGCAAATATGCTTGTGCTAGGTCAATTTTTGTAAAACGCTTCCCTCCAGACAGTGAGGCGAAGATGTCTTCTATCCTTGGAAGAGGATATTGTACTGTGTGAAGGACTGGGTTCACCGTCACCTTGAAATCCCCACAGATGCAAACCTTCCTTGGCTCCTCAGACTTATTGCTTAATGTTTTCTTCATGACAGGAACGATGGGTGTCGCCCACTCGCTCCAGTCGACCTTAGACAACACGCCTGCCTTCTCCAGATTCTCCAGCTCTGCCTCGACGGCTGGGCGAATTGCATATGGTACCGGTCTTGCTTTGAAAAACTTGGGAATTGCATTCTCTTCTATTTTTATCGAGATGGTTACGCCTTTAAGAGTGCCCAGTTCTTGTTGAAATACCTCTTTGGCGTTAGCTAAGATTGTTGACAATCGTCCAGGAGTGACGTCTTCATCTTTTTTACCATCCACCATCATTGCATGAATGGAGTGCCAATCTAAGCTTATCTTCCTGATCCATTCACGTCCCAATAACGGTGGTCCACCATTTTGCAGTATGTAGAAATACAATTTCCGTATTTTCTTGCCATTGTATTCGACAGGCACCCTTATTTTTCCTCTGGGGTATACTTTTTGCCCCATATACGTCGTCAAGACGATGGATGTCTCTCTCAAATCAAATCAAATCAAATCAACTTTTATTGTCATTGTTAGTGCACAAGTGCAGTACAACGAAATGTAGGCTTGCGGCTCCCGAGAGTGTACAATTTGGATTAGGACACTTAAACATTTCAACATACATTTGTACATATATATTAGCATAAATATGACCATAATAAAGTGCATCGGCAGATGTGCAGGCTTTAGGGTTTATTTGTGGAGTTCAGTAGGATGACAGCCCTGGGAAAGAAGCTGTTCCTAAATCTGGTCGTACGGGTGCGAATGCATCTGTAGCGTCTTCCAGATGGTAGGAGGGCGAACAGACTGTGGCTGGGGTGGGTAGGGTCTTTGATGATGGACCGTGCCCTCCGTAGGCAGCGTTTCTGATATATATGTTCTATGGTCGGTAGCCGGGTGCCGGTAATGCGTTGGGCAGTTTTGACTACCCGCTGCAGGGCTTTCCGTTCATGGGAGCTACAGCTGCCGTACCATACCGTGATACAGTTTGTCAGGATGCTCTCTATAGTGCAGCGGTAGAAGTTAGAGAGGATCGGGGGTGACAGATTACATCCCTTCAGCCTCCTCAAGAAATATAGGCACTGATGGGCCTTCTTCACCAGAGAGGAGGTGTTGAGGGACCAGGAGAGGTCTTCCGTGATGTGGACTCCGAGGAACTTAAAGCTGGCCACCCTTTCCACCTCCGCCCCATTGATGTGGATGGGGGTGTGACTTCCGCCTTTGGACTTCCTGAAGTCCACGATTATTTCCTTTGTTTTCTTGGTGTTAAGGGCCAGGTTGTTGTCGGCGCACCACTTCACGAGATGCTGGACCTCCTCCCTGTAGGCTGACTCATCGTTGTTGGTGATCTGGCCTACTACCGTGGTGTCATCTGCAAACTTGATGATGGTGTTGGAACCATTAACAGCCACACAGTCGTGGGTGAAGAGGGAGTAGAGGAGGGGGCTCAGCACACATCCTTGTGGGGCCCCCGTGTTCAGGGTCGGGGGGGGGAGGTGTGGTTACCTAATTTGACAGACTGGGGTCTGTTTGTTAGGAAGTCCAGGGTCCAGTTGCAGAGGGAAGTGTTCAGGCCAAGAGTTTGGAGTTTGGTGGCCAGCTTGTTGGGGACGATAGTGTTGAATGCTGAGCTGTAGTCTATAAACAACATTCTGATGTAGGTCTCCTTACCATCTAGTTGATTCAGTGCCGAGAGTAGAGCAGTTGTGATTGCATCCTCCGTTGATCTGTTTGACCGATAGGCAAACTGGTGTTGGTCAAGGGAGGCAGGAACACTGGCTTTGATGTGTGCTAAGACCAGTCTCTCGAAACACTCAAGGGTATGTGTGAGAATAGCCGCTCGTAGTGTCGTCGATTCATGACGGTTAGCGCTGATCCTGTATCCCATTCCATTTTAACTTGGGACCCTGCTATCGTGAGGGTGACCCAAATGGTTTGGTGATCCTCTTTTGCGATTACATTGTGAAGTTTGAGACAGCTTAGTCTCCTGTTCCCAGATTCACTATCGCTCATCTGGTCTTCGGAACTACTGTCCGTCATCTTTTGTACTTGCTTGTGTGGTTCCTTAGTAGCCTTTTTGTTGTCGCTGGTCTTCTTCCCAGACCTGCAAACTCGTGCAATGTGTCCCATCTTTCTGCATTGCCTGCATATTTTGTCCTTGGACCAGCAGTCCTTCTGGTCATGGTTAGTTCTGCCGCAGCGATAACATTTTGCAAATCCCCGTATCATTTCGTGGGTGCCGTATTCCTGTGGCTTTTGTTGAATTTCCCCAGCTCCCCTGGCTGCTGCTTCGTACGACATTGCCACGCTGAAAGCCTTATCTAGCGTCAGCTCTTTCTCTGAGAGTAACTTCTTCTGTGTTCCTTCACTCAGGAGTCCACAGACAAATTTGTCCAGTAGTGTGTCTGCCAGTCATGCTCCGAACTGGCAGTGCTTTGATAGCTTGCGTAGTTCCGTAAGGTACTCAGCATTGCTCTCATCTTTATGCTGAGTTCTCCTGTGGAATTTAAGTCTTTCTGCTATCAACAGCGGTGCAGGCTTTAGGTGTTCCTGTAGGACAGCAACAATTTCGTTAAAACTCTTCGCCTTCGGTTTGGCTGGATTAATCAGGTCCCGCAATAGGCCGTACGTTCTAGCGCCCATTAAGTTTAGCAATACCAATGCCTTTTTCTCATCGGCTATTTTGTTTGCCTCGCAATATACCTCGACTCTTTCCACATACGTGGTCCAGTCCTCTTTTATATTATCAAAGGCAGTGATACAGCCAGTCTTCGGCATCTTGAAAATCTAAAATGACACCTCCCGCGCTTTGCCTTCTTCCCCGCTGTTGCTAGCACTGCTTTCTGTGGTTTCCGTTACAACCTGCAGCTCCTCGCGGTTTCCTGCACGTTTAATATTTCTTTTTTTAATTATTTTCCCGTCGTGGAACAGCCCTGTGGGGCTCTTGCCTCCCTCTTCTCTGGTCTATACGCAGCCCGGCTTCGTAGCACCGGCCGCGCCCTGTGTGCTCCACCCTCTCTCTCTCCTCTTCCCGACAACGCTGCTCGGCCCCGTTGCAAGCCACCCGCTCGAGTTCGTGACCGCCGCAGCCCAGGAAGGATCAGTGTACTACCTGCCACCAGCCCGATTAGCTGAAGCACCGTCGACAGGAACCAGGCCCCGCTTTTGACAGCTTCTCCAGCAATCTTCAACTCCGCTAACAGGGGCAGATGCCCACGGTCGACGCCCGTTTCTACTGCTTCCTTCTTCCTTCTGGCCTCGACCTCTGCTCACTTCGCTGCAGGAATGGATCCCAGGAGGTGGTGCAGACTGTAGGTAAGTTCATATCTGCTCGTCGCCAGTATTATGTCCATGTATGATTGAGACACGGACAGCAGGAGTTGAACAAAACAAGTCTTTACTGAAAGGATTCAATCGGGAAAGTGAAACTACAGAGGCTTACTAGCGCCTTTTATACAGGGGTGGTCACTGCCGGTACTGCAGTCTGAGACCAGTTATTCTCTTAAAGGTACATACACAACAGGGACTTCAATGTCCATCACCAAGAGTGGCTTGGTAGCACCACTACTGACCGAGCTGGCTGAGTCCTGAAGGACATAGCTGCCAGTCTGGGCCTGCGACAGGTGGTGAGAGAACCAACACGAGGGAAAAACCTACTTGACCTTGTCCTCACCAATCTACCTGTCGCAGATGCATCTGTCCATGACAGCATTGGTAGCAGTGACCACCGCATAGTCATTGTGGAGAAAAAGTCCCGTCTTCACACTGAGGACACCCTCCATCGTGTTGTGTGGCACTACCACCGTGCTAAAAGGGATAGATTCAGAATAGGTCTAGCAGCTCAAAACTGGGCATCCATGAGGCGCTGTGGGCCATCAGCAGCAGTAGAATTGTATTCCACCACAATCTGTAACCTCATGGCCCGGAATATCGCTCACTCTACCATTACCACCAAACTAGCGTACCAACCCTGAGTTCAATAAGGAGTGTAGAAGAGCATGCCAGGAGCAACACCAGGCGTAACTAAAAATGAAGTGCCACCCTGAGGAAGCTGCAACACAGGAGTACATGCATGCTAAAAGGTGGAAGCAACATGCTATAGACCAGGCTAAGCAATCCCACAATCAACGGATCTGATCAAAGCTCTGCAGCCCTGTCACATCCAGCCGTGAATGGTGGTGGACCTTTAAAAAACTAACGGGAGGAGGAGGCTCCATGAATATCCCTATCCTCAATGATGGTGGAGCCCAGCTGTAGGGGGGCATCATTTACCTGGTTTACGGTAATTTACCTGGTCAGGCAGCCCTTTGCCACTGCACTGTGACCAATTCCAATCAGCGGTTTCGAATCGCTAAACCCTCCTTCCAGTTCTGACTGGAGGAACTTATAATTAATTATATATTAAAATGGACAAATGGTCTGGATGCAAGAAAGTCAAATTTTATTAAAACTAAAGAAACTACACCACACGATCAAAGTAATCACGGTAAAATTGCTTAACAGGGGAAGGCAGATGGCAAAAATGAGGGATAAATGGCTACAATGTTAATTTTACAATCTTAGCAACAGTTTCCTTAAATTACCACCCCTTTACTTCTCACTAGATTGTCTTGCTAGTGGGTCAGAAGCCTTGCTCACCTGCAGTCCAAAGAGTAAAAGAGAAGAGAGAGATGCTTCTGGGAAGCTATCTTTTATACCCCTTTTTTGGGGGGCCCGCCCAGATCTGATGTTTCTGGGCTAAAACAAAAGAGATTCAAACTGTCCACTTGTCTGGGATGGGTTTGGATAAAGTTGCAGTTTAAATGTGTCCATTGTCTGTGATAGCTTTTGAATAAAGCTGCAGTGGTTTGAATGTGTTCTCCCATTCATTTAAACGGTTCCTCCTCAGTTTGGATGTGTCCACTTGATATACAAACAAATGCTAATAGCATTCAATTGCTTTGTAAACAAAGCATTATCCTGTGGTCATCTGGAACCGCAATTGATTGACAGTCTTGAGTGCTTAGCAAACAAAGTCCCTTTGTTCATGCTGGCAGTTTCAAGCGCTTGATCTTAGAATCAATTTCTGTGAATGGATATGTGTAAACAACCCAGTGTGCTTGCTGTCCAATGATTGGCTGATTCAAATGGGCTACTCCCCAGTGTAAACAAACAGCTTGTAGGTTACCGGACCCGCCCAATACCACCGGGTGACTGACAGCTCGGGCTCCATTCAAACCCACTACAAGGGCAGCGCTGAGCTTTTTCATATGCTAACAGCCTGTCTGTTTCATATGCTAACAGCCTGTCTGTCCTTTTAAATTCTGTTTCCATGAGGTCTGTTCAGCCATTTTTAACAGTCCAAAACTCAAGAGTACATCTTTTAATAAAATGCACAATCTTAAAGTGTGCGATTTTCACAAAGTTCTTTGATTCCAGTGTCCAAGTGCTGCCCAGCTTACAAGATTTTTAACGCAGCCTTTTGCAGTTCTGGGCATGTTTTAAAACATTGTCCATCCCAGAGACAATTTAAATCACACAGGTCTTCGTCCACGATGTGGATTAATATTTCCCGATCTTCGGGGGCTGAGGGGATTTTGCGACCCCTACACAGCACATGAGTGCAAAAGACAAGGCTGAAGCATTTGCAATCATCTTCAGCCAGAAGTGCCGAGTGGATGATCCATTTTGGCCTACTCCTGAGGTCCTCACCATCACAGAAGCCAGACTTCAGCCAATTCAATTCACTCCACATGATATCAAGAAACAGCTGAGCGCACTGGATACAGCAAAGGCTCTGGGCCCCGACAACATCCCAACTGTTGTGCTGAAGACTTGTGCTCCAGAACTAGCTGCGCCTCTAGCCAAGCTGTTCCGGTGCAGCTATAACACTGGCATCTATCTGACAATGTGGCAAACTGCCCAGGTATGTCCAGTCCACAAAAAGCAGGACAAATCCAATCCAGCCAATTACCGCCCCATCAGTCTGCTCTCAATCATCAGCAAAGTGATGGAAGGTGTCATCGACAGTGCTATCAAGCAGCACTTACTCGCCAGCAACTGGCTCACTGGTGCCCAGTTTGGATTCCACCAAGACCACTCAGCTCCCGACCTCATTACAGCCTTGGTCCAAACATGGATAAAGGAGCTGAATTCCAGAGGTGAGGTGAGGGTGACTGCCCTTGACATCAAGACATGCTTTGACTGAATGTGGCATCAAGGTGCCTGAGTAAAACTGAAGTCAATGGGAATCAGGGGGAAAACTCTCCACTGGCTGAAGTCATACCTACCACAAAGGAAGGTGGTTGTGGTGGTTGGAGGGCAATCATCACAGCCCCAGGACATCGCTGCAGGAGTTCCACAGGGCAGCGTCCTAGGCCCAAACATCTTCAGCTGCTTCATTAATGACCTTCCTTCCAACATAATGCAGAAATGGGGATGTTTGCTGATGACTGCACATTGTTCAGTGCCATTCACAACTCCTCAGATAATAAAGCAGTCCATGCCCGCATGCAACGAAACCTGGATGACATTCAGGCTTGGGCTGGTAAGTGGCAGGTAACATTCGTGCCACAGAAGTGCCAGGCAATGACTATCTCCAACAAGCGAGCATCTAACCACCACCCCTTGACATTCAACGGCATTACCATCATCGAATCCCCCAAAATCAACATCCTGGGGGGTCACCATTGACCAGAAAATTCACTGGACCAGCCACATAAATACTGTGGAAACAAGAGCAGGTCAGAGGCTAGGTATTCTGCAGCGAGTGTCTCAGTTCCTGATTCCCCAAAGCCTATCCACCATCTACAAGGCACAAGTAAGGAGTGTGATGGAATACTCTCCACTTACCTGGATGAGTGCAGCTCCAACAACACTCAAGAAGCTCGACACCATCCACGACAAAGCAGCCCACTTGATTGGCACCCCATCCACCACCTTAAACATTCACTCCCTTCACCACCGGTGTACCGTGGCTGCAGTGTGTACCATCTACAAGATGCACTGCAGCAACTCACCAAGGCTTCTTCGGTTGCGCCTCCCAAACCCGCAACCTCTTCCACCTAGAAGGACAAGGGCAGCAGGCATGTGGGAACACCACCACCTCCTAGTTCCCCTCCAAGTCACACACCATCCTGACTTAGAAGTATATCACTGATCCTTCATCGTCGCTGGGTCAAAATCCTGGAACTCCCTCCCTAGCAGCACTGTGGGAGTACCTTCACCACAAGGACTGCAGTCGCTCAAGAAGGTGGCTCACTACCACCTTCTCAAAGGCAATTAGGTATGGGCAATAAATGCTGGCCTTGCGAGTGACACCCACATCCCATAAACAAATAAATGAAAGAACGCCGATAAATCCCCTGGACATGATGGCCTACATCCTATGGTTTTGAAAGAGGTGGCTTTTGAGATAATGGATGCATTGGTTGTCATCTTCCAAAATTCCATTGATTCTACAACAGTTCCTGCAGATTTGAAGGTAGCAAATTTAATCCCACTATTTAAGAAAGGAGGGAGAGGGAAAATAGGGAACGAAAGACCAGTTAGCCTGACATCAGTAGTAGGGAAAATGCTGGAATTTATTATTAAGGACGTGGTAACAGGGCACTTAGAAAATAATAATAGGATTGGGCAGGGTCAACACAGATTTATGAAATGGAAATCATGTTTGAGATTTTTGAGGTTGTAACTAGCAAAATAGATAAGGGGGAACCAATGGATGAGGCGTATTTGGATTTTCAGAAGGCATTCGATAAGATGCCAGACAAGAGGTTATTAAACAAAATTAGGGCTCACGGGATTGGGGTAATATACTGGCATGGATTGAGGATTGGTTAGAGAACAGAGAGTAGGAATAAACGGGTCATTTTCGGGTTGGCAGTCTGTAACTAGTGGGGTACCGCAAGGATTAGTGCTTGGGCCTCAGCTATTCACAATCTACATCAATGATTTGGATGAGGGGACCAAATGTAATATATCCAAGTTTGCTGATGATACAAAGCTGGGTGGGAATGTAAGTTGTGAGGAGGATGCAAAGATGCTTCAAGGGACTATAGACAGGCTAAGTGAGTGGGCAAGAACATGGCAAATGTAATATAATGTGGAGAAATGTGAAGTTATCCACTTTGGTAGGAAAAATAAAAAAGCAGAGTATTTTTTAACTGGTGAGTGATTGGGAAATGTTGGTGTTCAGAGGGACCTGGGTTTCCTCGTACACAAATCATTGAAAGTTAACATGCAGTTGCAGCAAGCAATTAGGAAAGCAAATGGCATGTTGGCCTTTATAACAAGAGGATTTGAGTATAAGAGTAAAAGGGTGAGAAATTCGGTATCGCCCCATTTGGGGCGCAATTATCGGCCGGGTGCAAAGTTTAGCGCCCGGCGCAAATTATCGCCGCCTACTGCTAAATTGGTCTGTTTCGCCCCTGGAGCTGATTGCAGCGCTAAATCAGGCGCTGCACGACTCTCTTAAGGCGCTAAGCCGGAGGAGCGAGGCGTTAACTCAGAGGGTGGGCGCAGCACAGGTGCTGTCAGTTAGCGATTGCACACAGACACACTGGCGCCGGTCAGCTCTTAAAGTGGGGGGTCGATCTTGATTTGCAGCCGCACCCTGCGCATCGGAGCCCTGAATCTCGGCCTGGACAGACCTGTTGCCAAATCCTGCAGCCAAGGACCACGGAGAGGGCCATGGAGCGAGTGCAGCGTTTCAGCGAGGGGGCCTTGGAGGCTCTGGTTGGCACGGTGGAGCGCAGGCGATCTCTCCTGTACCCGGAGAGTGGCAGGAGGCCTCTGCCCAGCGAGTACCGAAAAGCTTGGAGGGAGGTGGCTCACAGAGTGACCTCCAGCAGCATGGTGCCTAGGACCCCTGTGCAATGCAGGAAGAAGTTCAACGACCTCACTCGGGTCGTCAGGGTGAGTGCCTTTTTCAGAAACCTCTTCATCCCTCCATCTCGACCTTGCTTTATGGCCAAAGGGTCTTGAAAGCCCCAATGCCCAGCACTCCTCCAACACCTATGGCCCTTTCAGGAAACTCACACGCACATTCAGCATTTTGCATACAGTAAGGTTTATTCGACCATGGGAGGCATTTCAGCCAAGATCATGGCTGCACACAGTAAGGGCTATTCGACCTTGGGAGGTACTTCAGCCAAAAGCATGGCTGCACACAGAAAGAGCTATTCCACCATGGTAGGCATTTCAACCAAGATAATGGCTGCACACAGTAAGGGCTATTTGACCATGGGAGGCATTTCAGCCAAGAGCATGGCTGCACACAGTAAGGGCTATTCGAACATGGGAGGCATTTCAGCCAGGATCATGGCTGCATCTTTACTCAGACCCCGTCCTTTTTCTTGCAGGGCAAGCTGGCGCATAATAGGAGACAGCAGCAATGGACCGGGGGAGGCCGGCCTCACCTTCAAGCCCTGACCGATCTGGAGCAGCGAGTCCACCGGATTGTGGCAAGCCGGATGCTTGACCCCGTCGCCACTGGAGATGCTGACCCCGTTCTGGCCAGCAATGGTAAGGTCATCACCTTTTTTACCTTTCTCCTTCCACTTGTTCCTCACAACAGCATCCCTTGACACTCTCGATCCAAATCAGTACATCGCTGCACTCATGCCTCCCTTGCTGCCACCCTGTCCTCACGCTAAAGCCACTCTTGTACCTCCCTGCTTTCAGGTGCTGATTGACCAGGTGAGGAGGCGGGCCCGCAAGCTGCCACTGGGAATGAATCTGAAGGCAAGGAGGAAGAGGAAGCCGGACCATCAGTGCAACCCTCTGCCGAGGCAGCCCATGGCCATACTGGGGACACGCCTTCCCTGGAGGGGAGCGGGGGGGAATGGTCGGATGAGGGTGAAGCTCCAGGACCCAGTGAGCTGCAGCAATGCGAGGGTGTTAGGGAAGCTTGGGGGACTTCTCCCCGGAGGGAGAGTATGGCCTCGAGTCCTGCTACAGTGAGCGCAGACGAGGTGCGGGTCCTCGCTGAAATGAGCGCCCAGGCGGAACAAAGGCACACTGAGCTCATGGCTGCAATGGCAAGGATGCCCGAATCCATTGAGTCACTGGCAAGGAGTGTCCAGGACTTCGGTGCAGCACAGGCGTCTGCCACGCAAATGCTAATTGCTGCGATGCAGTCAGTGGCTGGTCTCATGCAGACGCAGATTGAGGCCATGCGAGCACTAACTGATGTCACCCCCGCTGGATCGGGCAGGTTTCCCTGGGGCCCTCCCCGTGCTGCAGCAGGCCAGCAATCTGTGCTCCCGCAGATTGCTCCGCATGCTGAAGTGCTGCCCCGTGGGAGTGCCAGTGTGTCGGTCGAGCGGGGAGTTGCTGTCCTCTCTCAGGATGACAGCATTCCTGCTGTCAACACTGTCACTTCTCCACTGCAGTTGCCACTGTTAAGTCTGTGTGTTCTCGTTGTAATTACTAACACAGACTACAAGATTAAAGTTCAACAGGTCTTTACTGGTTGGAGGTCAGGACTATACTAAATACAATATTAATACACAGTGCTTATATACCGGTGGTCACCACCGGTATTACGTATACAGCAGCCAGAGAAAGTAGTACATCTCTTAAGGTGGAACAGGCTTAAGTTCTCTTAAGGTGGAACAGGTTACATACACCACAATCCTCCCTTTTTAGCTTAACAGTCATATCCCCATTTAACATAACATAATAACATATATAACTTCAGGTATAAACAGTTCAAAGGTTCAGTCTCTCAGGAGGTCTTCTGATTCAGTTTGTACAATGCCTTTCAGTGGTCTCTGATTCCTGTTGCTGAGGTGACTCCTCTAGTTGGTCTCCCATGCATTGGGTGTTATCATCATCAGGTACATTCCTTGCCGAGGTAGATGCTTCAGGTTCATTAACGTCTTCCACAGTTGTCTCTGTCGCAACCATGGGTTCGACCCTTGCTCTCGATTCTACCAGTTGATCCGCATGACGCCTTATCACATTGTTACCAATATCTACTGTGTACATCAGAGGTCCTTGTCTGGCCCGAATTGTTCCGGACTGCCATTTTTCGTTTCCATAGCCCCTTGCCAACACTGGTTGTCCTACATCGAAACTTCGAGTGGTCTTGTTATTAATATGCCGGAACTGTTTGTTTTCCACTTCCCTCCGCACATTTGGTTTTAACAAGTCCAACTTGGACCGCAACCTCCTGTTATAAAACATCATGGCAGGACTTTGGTTAGTCACTGCATGAGCGGCGTTTCGATATGCCATTAGGAAATTGTCCACCTTGTGCTGTAGCGGAATCTGATCATCGTTCATGGCCTTTATTGCCTTTTTGAATGTTTGGACAAATCTCTCGGCCAACCCGTTTGTCGCCGGATGATATGGGGCAGAGGTATAATGTTTCACCCCATTCTTCTTTAAGAATTTTTGGAATTCTTCCGACACGAACTGTGGTCCGTTGTCCGAACAGATCTATTCTGGCAATCCGTTCCTTGCGAATATTGTTTTTAACACCGCAATTGTCTTTTCTGAAGTAGTGGTATTCATCTTGATCACTTCTGCCATTTGGAATGTGCGTCCACCGCAATTAGGAGCATGGAGTCCATGAATGGACCAGCAAAGTCAATATGTACGCGTTGCCATGGGGCTGAAGGCCATTCCCATGGGTGTAGTGGTGCGATCGGAGGTGCGTTTTGCACTTTTTGGCACCCAGCGCAGCTTTTCGTCAACTCCTCTATCTGTTGGTCAATACCCGGCCACCATACATAAGCCCTAGCAAGACATTTCATCTTAACTCCCCCCAGATGACCTTCATGCAGTTCTTTTAGAACTCTTTCCCTTAACTTGGGAGGAATAATCACTCTTGTCCCGTACATCAAAGTACCATGGCAGACGGACAGCTGGTCTCACCTTGCCGAGAATGCCGGTAACAGAGGATCACCACGTGTTGGCCATCCTTTCACTGTCACCTCGTAGACTCTGGACAGTGTCGGGTCGTTCCTGGTTTCTCTTTCAATACTTGCATTGGTGACTGGTAAACACTCGATGATGGTCAAATGAAATAACTCAACAGGGTCAACTTTCGTCGTTTCTTCATCTTCAGGTAGTGGCAGGCACGACAGCCCATCAGCATTGCCATGCTGCTTCGTACCTTTGAATTCTATTTGATATTGATGTGCCCCTAGGAAAAGGGACCATCTCTGGAGACGCTGTGCTGTCATCACTGAAACACCCTTCTTAGGGTTAAAAATGGATACCAACGGCTGATGGTCTGTCAGAAGTGTGAATTTTTGGCTCTGCAGGTAATGATTAAACTTCTTCACTCCCCATACAAGGCTGAGAGCCTCCCTATCGATCTGCGCATAGTTGCGCTCAGCGGAGGTCAATGATCTGGATGCAAACGCGACTGGTCTTTCCGTGCCATTTGGCAACTTGTGTGAGAGTACTGCCCCAATACCATATGGAGAAGCATCACAAGCCAACCGAATAGGCAGTGTCGGGTTGAAGTGCGCCAACACTTCCTCTGAGGTGATCAATTCTTTGCTTTTGCGAAATGCCTTCTTACAGTTTTCGCTCCATTCCTATGGTACCCCCTTCTGTAAAAGAGCGTTTAGCGGGTGCAGTACCGTGGATAGATTTGATAGAAATTTATGGTAATAGTTAATCAATCCTAGAAACGACCTCAACTGAGAGACATTATCCGGAGCGGGAGCCTTTACAACTGCCTCTATCTTGTCAGGAGACTTATGAAGCCCCTCCCGGTCAATGACATGACCACAGTACGAGATCCGCTTCTGGAAGAACTCACATTTCTGCCGATTAACTCGAAGTCCATACTCTTTCAGTCTGTTGAGCACCAGTTCCAAGTTTGCGAGGTGTTCTTCATCACCATCACCTGTAATCAGAATATCGTCCAGGTAACATTGTGTGCCTGGAATTCCCTTTAATACCTGCTCCATGGCCCTCTGCCAAATTGCTGGAGCCGATGCCACTCCAAAAACCAGCCTATTGTACCAGTACAAACCTCGATGCGTGTTGATCGTGAGGTATTGGCGTGACTCTTCTTCAACCTCCATCTGCAAGTACGCCTGCGCCAGGTCCATCTTGGTGAAGTGTTTCCTGCCAGACAACGAAGCAAAAATATCCTCAATCCACGGAAGCGGATACTGCACCGTGTGAAGCACCGGATTAACGGTGATTTTGAAATCTCCACAGATGCGAACCTTCCCTGGTTCTCCTGGCCTGCTGCTCGAAGGACGTTTCATAACGGGAACAATGGGCGTAGCCCACTCACTCCAATCTACCTTAGACAGTATACCTGAACGTTCTAGCGCTTCCAGTTCCGCTTCTACAGTAGGTCGTATTGCATAGGGTACCGGTCTGGCTTTAAAACATTTTGGGTGTGCATGTTCATCAATCTTGATGTTTGCTGTAATTCCTCTCAGTATTCCCAGTCCCTGCTGGAACACCTCTTTAGCATCATCCAATATTTTGGACAATCGTTTAGGTTTGACATCTGTTTCCCCGGAATCTACCGTTAGTGCCTTCAAGGAGTGCCAGTCCATATTCATTTTCCTAATCCACTCCCGTCCCAGTAGTGGTGGACCTCCTTCAGGTAGCACATATAAGTCCATTACTTGGCTTTCTTCACCCTTGTGGACCACTTTTACCTCTATCTTTCCGATGGGGTACACTTTTTGCCCCGTGTATGTTTTCAATATAATCTCCGTATCCCGTAGGGGAATATGTTGGAATAACCTTTTGTAATCTTTCTTATTCATGACCGTCAATGCCGATCCAGTGTCCAATTCCATCTTTACTTGGGCTCCTGCTATCTGAAGGGTGACCCAAATTGTCTGGAGATCTGCATGCTTACCAACGTTGTGTACTCTTAAGCTACCCAGTTCATTACTGCTAGCGTCTGAATCTGACTTCTGTTCGGTCGAACTGTTCTTTGTCACCTTGTGTACCTTTATGTATTTTCCTTGCGGTGACTTTTTGTTGCTGGTCTTCTTTCCTGACCGGCATACTTTAGCTATGTGGCCAAGCCTGCCACACGTTCTGCATTCTTGGTTTTTAAACCAACACTGGTTCTGATCGTGCGTTGTCTTTCCACAACGATAACATTTTACAGCACTCAAACCCAATTTATTTGTACTGAGTTCCGATGACCGTAGCTGCATTACTGCCGTGCCTCTCGCTGCGGCTTCATGTGCTGCTGCCATAGTGACCGCTTTCTCAAGCGTCAGCTCATTCTCCTCGAGCAGTCGCTTTTGTGTATCTTCTTTTAATAATCCACACAAAAATTTATCTCGTAGCGCCTCTGTCAGTCTCGTTCCAAACTGACAGTACTTTGCTAGCTTATGCAATTCCATTAAATATTCAGCATTGCTTTCATCCTTCAGCTGCCTTCTGCTGTAAAATTTAAATCGTTCCGCTAGCATCAGCGGCGTGGGGTTTAGATGATTTTTCAGGACAGTAACAATCTCCTCGAACGTCTTATCCACCGGTTCATCTGGTGATAAAAGGTGTTTCAATTGCCCGTATGTCTTCGCACCCATTAAGTTTAATAATGTTAGTGCTTTCTCTTCATCTGGGATTTTATTTGCTTTACAATAATTTTGTATGCGTTCTACATACATGGCCCAATCTTCGATGTCGCTATCAAAGGTATTAATGTTCCCATATTTAGGCATCGTTGTAATTTAATTTATTTTAATTTTTATCCAAGATGGCAGCTTCCCGCTCTTGTCTTTGTCCTCCGCCTACAAAATGGCAGTTTTCCCACGCTTGGCGGTCTTCACCCATCCCCCGACGCTGTCTCCGCTTCACCGCGGCTCTCGCGCCTTCAGTTGCCCCAGATGCTGCGCCTTTCTAGCCCAAATGCGGCCCGGCCCTTATCACCAGCCGCGATCGATGTCCCCGCGCTGCGCCTTTCGGCCCGAATGCGGCCAGGCCCTTATCTCCGGTCGCGATCGATCTCACCGCCCTTATTCCTCCGTCTTCCCTCCCCGTCTGTACAGCCAACACGGCCGACTTTCTGGTCGCGTCGCTGCCCGGCTTACCCACCACCGAGGTAGAAAGAAGATAGTTGACAGCCGCTGATGGAGGCTTCGAGTTCAGGATGTCTTCTGCATTCTGGTTTCTCGATGTCTGCCGCGCGACGTGTCTTCCAGCAGGGTGATGAGGGTGGAAGCCTCTCTTCGATGTCCGTTCTGTGGACGAAGCCGCCGTGGATATAAACTGCCGCAGGGTAAGAATCCCATCCTCGTCACCACTGTTAAGTCTGTGTGTTCTAGTTGTAATTACTAACACAGACTACAAGATTAAAGTTCAACAGGTCTTTACTGGTTGGAGGTCAGGACTATACTAAATACAATATTACTACACAGTGCTTATATACCGGTGGTCACCACCGGTATTACGTATACAGCAGCCAGAGAAAGTAGTACATCTCTTAAGGTGGAACAGGCTTAAGTTCTCTTAAGGTGGAACAGGTTACATACACCACAGCCACCACCTGTAGGACAGACTGCTGCCGCCCATGCAGAGTTGGAGCAGTCAGCAGCCGGGTCCTCCAGGCCCAGAGCTGGTCCAGGCCGTCCCTCAAGGGCATCTGCAGTCTCAGTTTCTGACACTCAGCAGCCTTCCCCCAGCCTTGCTCCAGCCACTGGGATCCCAGTGTGGAGGAGCTGCAGGGTGGGAAGGGGGCAATTTCGCAAGGGAAGCAGATCACCCTCGAAGGGCAAAAAGTAGAAGGTGTGGCAAAATGTTGTTCATTGTTTTATTGAAGGCCAAGGATCGTGGTCATATATTTGTTACTGTTTTGGACATTGTCTCCAGATTGTGAGAGCCAGTTATGTGATTGGCTGTTTTTTTGTGTGTTTCTTTCTATTACTTTGTAATGCGGGAAGGATACACAGTTTGGTAAATAAAGAAGTGTCTTTATTCAAAATGTGCATGTTTGCTCTTTGCACTCATTGTTGCCTTGACTGGCTTAGGGGTTGCAGCATGGTTCCATTCAAGTTCTTTGAATGGCAGAAGCCATTCCCTCAGAGGGGGCCTAGAAGCGACTTGCTATAAGCCTTTGACGGACGGCCCTTGCACTTTGTGCCTCCCTCCCGTCTTGGTGCTGCTGCTCCTCCTCCTCCTCCTCCTCCTCCTCCTCCCCCTCTGCTGGTGCTCCAAGGCCCGGTGGCATTGGCTGGGTCCTGAGGATTGCCAGGTTTTGCAGCATGCAGCAGACAACAACGAAGTGGGAGACTCGCTCAGGTGAGTACTGCAGGGCTCCTCCAGAGTGGTCCAGACAGTGGAGCCGTTGCTTGAGCACGCTGATTGTGTGCTCAACGATGTTCTTGGTAGCTTGATGGCTCTCGTTGTATCGTTCTTCTGCAGGGGTACTGGGTGAACGGAGCGGGGTCATCAGCCAGGTGCACAGAGGATAGCCCTTGTCCCTGAGAAGCCAACTTCCTGGGTGAAGCGGGGCCTCGAAAAGGTCTGCCATAGAAGTCTGGCGCAGGATGAAGGCCTCATGGCTGCTGCCTGGAAAGTGGGCATTGACAGCGAGTATCAGCTGTCTGTGGTCACAGACCAACTGGACGTTCAAGGAATGGAAGCCCTTTCGGTTGCGGAAATCCTCGGCATTCTCTTGCGGTGCGCCCTGCACCATTGGGAAGCCCGCTATTCTTGCAAAGCCCGCTGCGCGCTCTTGCTGCTTGTCCGGGGTCATGGGGAAAGAGATGTACTCTTGTCTCCTTTTAAAGAGGGCATTTGTGACTTGACGGATGCAGCACTGCACCGTGAACTGGGAGATATTGGCAATGTCCCCAGTAGCAGATTGAAAGAAGCCGGTGGCATAAATGTTGAGAGCCACTGTTACCTTCACTGCCACCAACAGAGACGTCCTGCTCCTCAGTTGAGGCTGCAGATCTGGCTGAAGCAGGTGGCAGAACTCAGTGACCACCTCCTTGCTGAATCGCAGCCTTCACAAACACTGCTCCTTAGACATATTGATGTATGAGAACTGTTGGTGAAAAACCCTGGGAGGGTAAGGTCTCCTGTACTGATGCTTGTTGGCCCTCCTCCGTCTGGCCATGATTGCCACTCTCTCTCTCTGTGTCTCTGTGCCCTCTCAATGTGATGGAGAAGCACGACGTTCCCATCCATTGCAGCCCCCATAGTATGAGGGCAATCAAAGTAATGCCGGTGAAAAAGCGAAGCAACAACAAAGTTATGCTCAGAAGCCAAAACTACCTCAGACAGCGTTGACTCAATGCAGAAGTCTCTCTTTCTCCCTTTGTCTCTCTGCAAATCTCTCTCTCTCTCTCAGAATGAGTGGTCCAAAAATGGCTACCACACAGAAGACAGGAAGAGCCCCCTTTAAATAGCGCCCCCCCAGCACCACAGCGACTGGGAAGCATTCCAGTCAACCTGTCGTTGGTAGCGACAGGCGGAAAGGAGGAGGGCGCCACTGAATTTCCAGTCCAGGGTGCCCCAAGGGCGTTGTACTCTGGAATGATGTCAAGATCTGCGTGCGTAGGAGAGCGGATGGTATGGTTTAGTGCCGCCACTAAATGTCCGCTCAATTTTGCGAGAGGCGCAGGTATCGCCGCGCCTGGGCGCTAGTTGGTTAGCGCCCCACTTATCGCCCTCTTAAGGTGCTAACGGGTGGCGCTAACAACTGAATTTCTCCCCCAAAATGTTTTACTGCAATTATATAGGGCCCAGGTGAGACCACACCTGGAGTATTATGTACAGTTTTGGCCTCCTTACCTAAGGAAGGATATATTTGCCATAGAGGGAGTGCAACGAAGGTTCACCAGACTGATTCCTGGGATGGGGGGATTGTCCTATGAGGAGAGATTGAGTAGACTAGGCCTATATTATCTGGAGTTCAGAAGCATGAGAGGTGATCTCATTGAAACATACAAAATTCTTATAGGGATTGACAGGGTAGATGCTGAAAGGTTGTTTCCCCTCACCGGGGAGTCTAGAACCAGGAGTCACAGTCTCAGAATAAGGGATCGGCCATTTAGGACTGAGATGAGGAGAAATTTCTTCACTCAGAGGGTGGTGAATCTTTGGAATTCTCTACCCCATAGGGCTGTGGAGGCTCAGTCGTTGAGTATATTCAAGACAAAGATCGATAGATTTTTGGATATTAAGGGAATCAAGGGATATGTGGATAGTGCAGGAAAGTGGAATTCAGGTAGAAGATCATGATCTTATTGAATGGTGGAGCAGGCTAGAGTGGCCGAATGGACTACTCCTGCTCCTATTTCAATGTTCTTATGTTCTTATGTATGACTCCAGCCAGTGGAGAGTTTCCTCCCAATTCCCATTCACTGCAATTTTACTCGCTCTCCTTGGTGCCACACTCGGCCAAATGCTGCCTTGTTGTCAAGGGCAATCATTCTCACCTCTCCTCTGGAATTCAGCTCTTTTGTCAATGTTTGGACCAAGGCTGTAATGGGTTCTGGAGCCAAATGGTCCTGGCAGAACCCAAACTGAGCATCGGTGAGCTGGTTAATGGTGAGTGCCACTTGATAACACTGTCGATGACACCTTCCATCACTTTGCTGAGTTGGAGACACTCTGACACATAAGGGAGGGGGAGGAATTTCTGGACAGTTTTATCCAGAGTACAGTCACACCCCAGAGGAAAGCACAGGTTCAGGAATGGGAGGATGTGACTGTTCGGGAGCCGGATAGCAGGGATTCAGAAAGGTCCTGTCCAACAGATACAAAGTACTCGCTACCTGTGAAGACAAGGAGAAAGACTGCAGGGAGGCCAGCCACAATGCAGACCAAGGCACCGTGGCTCAGAAGGCTGTTCAAGCGGGGGGAGAGCAGAATTGAAATGTGGTAGTGATAGGGGACTCTATAATTAGGGGAATAGATAACATCCTCTGCAACCAAGAATGAGAATCTCGAAGGGTGTGTTGCCGGGGTAAGGGATATCTCATGGCGGCTGGAGAGGAACTTGGAAAGGGAGGGGTTAAATCCAGTTGTCGTGGTCCATGTTGGAACAAACGACATAGGTAGGAACAGGGAGGAGGTCCTGCTAAAAGAATATCAGGAGTTAAATTTAAAATCAGGACCTCGAGGGTAATACTCTCTGGATTATTGCCCGAGCCACGTGCAAATTGGCATAGAAGCAGGATGGTAGAAAGTGAACTAAATGAACCTTGGTCCATTTGGGTAATTCCTATGTTCCTATGAGTATTAGTATTGGGTATTAGTAATGAGTATTGGCTGTTGAAAAGGTAAATGGAAATGTGTAGAGCTTGTGCATATAATGCATCTGCTGCAAACTGGAGAAGACGCAAGGTGGAATGAGGATGGGGAGGTGATGATTGTAAAGCTAAGTGTGTGGAATGCGAAGTGAAGAAGTGAGTCCTGGGAGGTGTTGCTGGTTGTGCAAGTGCTAGGATGTGAGAAGTGAATGCTGCTAGTCTGTGGTGTGAATACTGCAAAGGAAGATGTGACCGTGTTTGCAATGAGAAAGAGTCTCTGTAAATGACACTTCCAGTAGGTGTCCACAGCTCGTCTCATTTAAATGGTGGTTCAATATCGGGTGCACCTCGGTCTTACCTGTTCTGGCACAGGGATCGTTTCCTCGGCCCAGTTTGCACCGGCCTGGAAGTGTCTCTTTACACAGAGAGTGACTAACACATGGAATGGACTTCCAGATAGAGTGGTGGAGACATAAAACCATGGAATCAGTTAACAAACCATTAGATGCAGCAATGAAGAGACTTCAGGATCTTTCCGAATGGATAAATTAAGATGGACTAAATAGCCTTCCTTATCCATAAATGTTTTGTGATCTTGTGTGTCTCAGGACCTGTATCTGTAGCCTAGCAGCTCTGGGATATTGCTGAAGTTGGCATAAGTGTGGAGGAAAAAATGAACATAAACTGTGAATGTCGGCCTCTAAAAAATATTGAATATAATGAATTGAATGCAAATGGATTCTTCATTTGAATTGAGCTACAATGTTTCAGCAATTTAATTTAGAATTTGGCCTTTTTTCTGAGAAGATATTGTGCTGTATGCACAGAGATAGCTGAACATTTCTAGTTCTCTGTACATAACTGTGATGTTAACGGCCCAGAAATTCGGGTCGGAGGCTTCCTGCAGGTGCAAGCCTCCGACCTGCACTTACCTAGCACGCCGGCTGTTGTGCTGCGAGCCTGCGTGGGATTCCGATCCTGGGCTTGCTCCAACTGCCCGCGCGCAGTGCTTGCGTATCCCAGGGGCGCAGTTAGTTCAAAGCGTCCCTTGGGATCACGTGGGCCATGGAGAGCCAATGGTAGCAGGGAATCTGTATTCATAGATTTGACAGGAAGACCTGTCAAACTATGAATACAATTCAGCCCCAAAACATAACTAAAACTTCAAATAAATTTTTTTTTTAAATCACATTTTTAAAATAACTATAAATTACATAAAATAACTATTTTAAACAATAATTTAAATTTTTGAAAAAATTAATTACAGTTTCTAACAGGGCTAAAAATAAACTTACCTTTCTTTAAAGTATTTAAAAATAATAAACCTGTGGAAAAAATGTTTTAATTTTACTTAATTCACCACTTACCTTGTTAAAAGCAGGCCTTGCGACTGCTTTTTAGAAGCGTAGCTCCTGGAAACTTAACCTCCTGGAGAAACCTGCAAAAAAAACGGAAGTTCCAGGCATACGTGCTGCCTCTCCGGAGCACGCGTTCGACCTATGAACCCCTTCCTTTAAGGGAACGGAAGTTCCGGTTTCCCGCGCATGCGCAGTGTATGCACGAAACCAGCACTTTCGTTGGGCCTACACGTGAGTACCCAACGCATACTCACCCGTGGGGAACCGAAGTTCTGGCCCAATGTTTTAATCATGCTGAGTTATACCTGCTGCAGATCTGGCGTTGAAGGACAACAGCTGGTGGCTGGCAGGGGAGACTGACACAGGTAGTTTATTTCTTCAAAACAATATTTTCTCTTGTTTTTCTCAGCCAAGTTTCTTGTTGATATTACAGGAAGATGTGATGAAAATTAAACATTTTTGCATGCTTTCTTTAACTCTATATGTTACATAAAAACATCAGTTTCAGCATAGTTTAGAGCAGTGTTGTCCAATGCATTAGCCACGAGTCACATGTGGCTAGTTGGGAATCCAGATGTGGTTAATTGCATTTCTGATTGGTAAATAAAAAATGAGTACTAGATATCATTGTTATCCATGTGATCCCAATATTCAGATTCACATGGCGTATGCAGGCGTACTTTAACCTTTTTGTGCATTGGTTGGTAAAATGGTGAATAGAGTTTGCGGGTGTTGTTTGTGTGTTGTGACTGCTTTACTTTCTTGGTTATTGAATGATGGTAGATGTCTGTTAAGTGAATATCCATGTGAAGTACATTTGAGTCTATGTAAGACATTTTCCACTAATATTAGTGCACGTAGCTGAAACAGTGTTGCTGCAGTTACACTGGATAGTCAGCAATTTCTGTGTAGCAACACTGGCTCAGTACATTAGTCACAAATGATTTATTATTTTTGACTATTGAAGCTAATTTTAATAACTACCATAAAATATATTGCATTATTGTTATTGTTTGCTTGTTCTATTATAGTTTAATAAAAATTGTCAGTCAAAATCTAGAGTGGTTTATTCTGCTGCCTTTTGAAGATAGCATGAGCATGTGAGTACATGTGATCAAACCAGGAGCTGAAATAAACTGAAGATGCTTCTCTGTTTGTTATCTGGTTACATCATAAATGTACTTAAATAAGAAAGTGAAAATGTAAGTCAGAATTTTCACCTTAGAGTTGGGGTGGGTGCATGCGTAGTGAGTTACCATCCCGAACTTTTCAACAGCACATTCTGCTCTGCGCATTTAACTGAATTGGATCATTTGAAAGAGTCGAAGGGCTCGATTTTGCCAGGCCCGAGGAGGCGGGTTTGGAGGCATGTGAGGTGCTAAATTTGCAAAAAATGGCGGGTGGCTCCAATCCTGCCTCCAGCCCGCCTCTAACCAATTTTCTCAAAAGCGGGCTTTCAGATCCTGTTTCGATCCCACCTCCAAGAGGTGGGATAGGCCTTAAGGCCCTTAACAAGCACATAATTGCCTCTATAAAGCCATTTTGAGAGGCCTTTCTAAGTTTAACACATTTTCCCCCGTGCTGCACGTCTCTTCTGGAACACGGCAGTTAATCCTGACGTGCTCACAAGTGGATTGCTTACTAACAGCTGCAGCTCCAACATTAAAAAGGATTTTTCCACAATGATCATTTGCAGGTGGCAGAACTTTGTTTTCTCAGGTCTGGGAGAACTTTTAGCAGGCATACTCATTGTGGAAGTTTTGAAGCTGAGACCTATCTCCGGTGTGACCTCCTGGCAAACCCCTCTCCCCACCTTGACTGAGCACTTCCTCAACTGAGGTATATACCTGCAGCATGGGAACCATTTATTTCCTTTCCTCCTGGACATCAGATTTGGATGAAGGCCAGCCGCGGCAGCAGCAGAACCATGAACAACAGCAGCACCAACAGCAGGAGCAACAATAGGAGCACCAAGCTGCTGCTCACCCACCTGAAGCTGCACAGGCCAGAAGGTGCCAGCACAGGGAAGGACGTCGCCACAGGAGATACCCCCAAAACAGGATTTACAGACAGAGGATGAGCTACCTCAACATGACTGAGCAGCAGTGCCAAAGGAAGCTCAGGCTTTTGCGAGAGGTAGTGGGTGACATCTGCGCAATGCTGCAGCAAGACCTGGAGCCCAAAGGAGCAGGTGGACACTCCTTACCCGTGGCCATCAAAGTCAACACCGCACTCTACTTTTTTGCTTCAGGATCATTCCAGGGATCAACAGCAGACATCAGCGGCATCTCCCAGGCGGCTGCACACACTTGCATTATGCAGGTAACCGATGCCCTCTTTGCCATTGCGCACAATTACATCAACTTCTCCAAGGATCAAGCAAGTGTAACTGTGTGTGCGGTTGGATTTGCTAATCTGGCAGGCTTTCCAAGGGTGCAGGGTATTGTAGACTGCACACATGTGGCCCTTAAGGCACCCCATCACAATCCAGGTATTTTTGTCAACTGCAAGGGCTTCCACTCCCTCAACGTGCAGCTGATGTGTAACCACAATAAGGAAATTTTGTATGTTTACGCCAAGTACCCTGACAGTTGCCATGACTCCTTCATCCTGCGGCAGTCCAGTGTGCCTCCGCTCTTCAGTCCGTTGGACCATCTTTGAGGATGGCTACTTGGAAACAAGGGCTATCCCCTGAAGACGTGGCTAATGATGCTGTTGAGGAGGCCATCCAATGAAGCTGAGGAGCGCTACAACTCCAGCCACATTTCCATCAGATCCATCATCAAGCAAACCATCAGCTTGCTGAAGATGCAATTCAGATGCCTTCATAGATCAGGTGGAGCCCTGCAGTATTCAGCAGCCAGGGTCTCCAGAATCGTCGTGGCCTGCTGTGCACTTCACAACATGGTACAGCATCGTGGCTTGCAGCTGCCTGAGGTACAAGTGGCTCATCGCATAGCCTTCTCAGATGAGGATGAGGACGAGGAGGAGGAGGAGGAGGAGGAGGAGAGCAACAACGAACAGCTTGCGGAGGCGCATCAATGAAAGGCAGCAGGACGCGAGCACATTGCTGCCCGGGATGCAAGGGATGCACTCATCTTGGCCAGATTTGCTTAGGCTGCCCAATCAAACACATTTGCCTCGCATCTTCTTACCACACCATCGACAATGGACAAGAACCTGTGGCTTCCTATCACTCTGACCACCATACTGACAATTCCAAGTCACCCTGAGCCCTCAATGTGGAAGTGCCATTTGCGAAATGACACAGCCCAAAACTTCAACAATTTGCCATCAAGTTAAGTTATTTTATCACATAAATGCACAGATGGCTTTTCAAAAATAAACACAACAGAACACCCAAGTGACTACCCTTGTGACTACTTGTGCTTTATCTTCCTCTTACATGTGCTCCTACGTGGTGCTTCCCCTGTGGCTTCAGCAGATGTGGAGGCCCCTTGCTCACTTTCTTGCTGCTCGTGCCTCAACACTTTTGGCGGGCGTCCTCTGGGGTTGCGAGCCTGTGAGGGCGCGCCAACAGTCTGCTGCTCCTGCGGCTGTGCAGGGGCTGAGACATCCATCTCAGTTGGGTGACGACTCTGGTGGGGCTCTGACCGAGAACTCTGCAGTGGCATGGTCATGTGAGCACTTGGAGAGGAGCCCCCACTTCCTTGTTGTATGCCACCAACATCCCTCTCATGGATCAGCTCCATTTCAGAGCAAGCAAGTGGCTTGACAGCAGCTTGCTGCACTTCAGGGGAGGCCATGAGGACTCGTTTTTGCACTGGAAGTCCTACTCCAGAGGACTTCCATGAAGGTCTGGTTTCTCTGCTCAATAGCTGACCATCGCTCCTCAAGAGATGTCAGTCTATTCTGAACAATGACCAGGTTTTCAAGACCCTGCCACTTAGCTCCTCCATGGCCATAGCCATCCTCTCCTCTACCGTAGCCATCCTTATCACAGAGGTAGTCATCCTTTCCACGGAGGTTGCCACCCTTTCCGTGGTGATGTGTTCATGCGCCAATGCCTCCACAAAGGCTCTGCTCATGTTAACGATGGACTCCTCCATTCGCTCTACACTCGCAGCGACAGGGTCGACATGCAACTGCGCCGAACTGGGAGAGTCTTGCGCCCTCCGACGAGGACTCTCCTCTGCTGTCCCTGTCTCCACCATCTGCTGATGCTCACTTGTGAGCTGTGGTACACCAGGTGCCAACACTACTCTATCTCCTGTAGGTCCCACCGAGGTGTGAGTGTCTGTGCTAGTGCTGGCTGCTCTTAATTCTGCTGACGCTGTGCCCTCAGAGGTTGCAGCTTCCTCTGAGGAGTCTGGTTGTTCAGGCTGTTCCTCCTGGACAGTGGGGAGGGGGGCTGTCGATGGTTCTGTGGGGGAGTAAAGGAAAGAGTTAGGCATGTGAGATAAACGTTGCATGCACATTGAAGTGTGCAGATTAACAAAAGTCTATCTGGTACAGCATTTGAATCAAGATCAGTCACTCATGCAATGTCAATGAGAGAGATGAAAAACGATTCTGTCACCAGCTTGCTCTGATGCGCCCGACTGTCCGTCCCCCACTTGCATATCCTCCTCGACCCCCACGATCTCCAGGGCTGCCTCCTCTGCAGTGGTGAGCTGGGCTATTGAGGGTGGCCCTCCTCCTGTCCTTGCCCTTTCCCTCTTATTGTGGGCTCTCTTTTCCTGCAATGAGGGACACAAGTGGCATTTGAATGAGAATGAAGGAGTGAGTGTAGAGAATCCATAGTATAGATGCTTAGAAGGACACAAAGATGGAATGAGCTCCTAAGACCAAGTGCCCTCCCTGTGTTTTGTAAGTTGTTTTCATAGCATCACAGTGATAGGGAGTGTGAGGGATCCATAGTCGAATAGTTAAGTGAATGTGAATATACAGAGAGAGGGAATGGTTAAGGGTGCAGGGATGTAAGGGTCAAGTGGGATGTGGAGGAGGCGATTGACAAAGCAGAGTACTGGTGATGAGAGGCGATGAGGATCAGATTGAGGGTGATGGTGATGGAATACTCACTTTTCCTGTGCGGAGAAGGCCATGAAACCTCTTTCTGCACTGCAGCCAGGTTCTGCTGCACATTGGGATGGCACTGACCTCCTGTGCCACTTGCAGCCACACAGCTTTGGTCTGTTGGGGAGGTTTTTTCCTCCCTGAGGAAGGAAACAGCACTTCCTTATTTTCTCTTGCTCCCTCCACCAGAGCTTGGAGGGAGTCCTCATCAAAACGGGGTGCAGACTTTGGTTTGGAACTTGCCATGGTTGGAGCCCTAATCCCTCAGAAGTGTAATCCAAAAGTTATAAGGCAGAAAATGAACCAAGGCTGCTTGCAGGCCTTAAATGCAGCTGCATAGATGACATCATCAGAGGCGAGTTTCAGGACCAAAAGACTCATTGGGCCAGGGGTTCCCACACGCTGGAAATCAAGTGCCCAATTAGGGCAAAATCCCTCAATAGTCCCACCTCACATCGGAAGTGGGGGCAGGACCTGCCAACCACCTGACCCGACCCCAGCCCTCCCCCAATGACAAAATCCAGCCCATTGAGTTTCCTGGCCAATTAAGTAGGGCGGGTCTGATGACGCCATCGATGCCTCGCTTTCAGCTCAAACATTTAAAGGAGCCTTGCACATATCCCAGTTGAAGGTTGTTGGAGGTGGTTTACAGGTGGTTGGGTGAGGTGGCGAATGCTATATATCCAAGAGATTTGTGTGGGTGCAAGCAAGGATGGAGTCATAGCGCCAGAAGGCTGCGCCCAGGTTCTCGGATGCCTCCCTTGTAGTCCTATTCCAGGGAGTCAGAGCACTCAGGGAGGTCCTATTCCCTGGCAGTGGCAGGAAGGGAACAGCCAGAGAAGCCAAGAGGGCATGGCTGGGGATCACCACAAGAAGTGAGCAGCAGGGGTGTTGTCAGTCATTCCTGGATTCAATGCTGCAAGAGATTTAATAATCTCATGATGTCAGGAAAGCTGAGTATAATGCTACACTCAACTACTCTTGTTGTGCCTGTCACCCCCTACCCCATCACTCTGCCTTCCCAAGCCTACTCCTGCACATCACTCCTCACACCAACCTACCTTGTAGGTGCACCATCCCTCTCTGTCTTTGCACCTACTCACATCCCCATCTGACTAACCATCTCTGACACTCACTCTCAGCCTGATGCAATCCTGCAAAGTAACGCCACAGGAGGAGACCATTTGGCAATGTCACCCCACTCCCTCATAGTCACCCTCTACAGATGTAGCCCATCCATCCTTTACACGCATTCTATCACTATCACTCAAAGATCTCCTCTCTCTCTCCTTGCAGGAGAAGAGAGAGCAGAACAGGAGAGAAAGAGAAAGAACTGGTGGTGGCCCTCTAATATATACTAATTTGAAGCCAGCAGAGGAGGATGCTCTCGAAATAAGTGAAGTGACAGAGCTGGCGGTGGGACACGGAGAGAGGGGGACCTCCCAGCAACCTGGTGATAGAATTAAATATCCCACCTGGCATACAACAGTCACTCATGGTGACTGATGTCAGCAACAAGTGAAATATTATCATGTGCATAATGGTAACATTACACATTTTTATCATAAGAGGTCTAATAACTGTCTTTACTCTCCCACAGGTCCATCAAGTGCCCTGCTACCCTGCTGACCAGCTGGAGGAGGAAGATGACTCCTCAGAGGACGCTCCAGTCTCTGAGGGTGCTCCGTCACCAGACCTAAACGCACCCAGCACCAGCGCAGATATGCGCATGTCGGTGAGTCCTATGAGACATAAGAGTAGTGTTGTCACCTGGTGTCTCACACATCACAAGCGAACAAGAGGAGGTGGTGGAGGCAGGGACAGCAATGGAGAGTCCTCGCTGGAGGGCTCAGGATGCTCCAAGCTCTGCCCAGCTGTGCGCAGATGCTGAACCTCAGGGACTGTTGACAAAGTGGTTGATCTTAGAGGAGCAGCAACAAATGCCGGAGGCACTGGCAGCTTTTCCAGCCACGATATTGGTGACTGTACAGAGAATGGAGGAATTCATCTTCAACATGAGCACCACCATATTGCAGGAAATGGCGATGATGTACTGTTCCATGGAAAGGATGGCCACCCTCATGGAGCAGCTAATGCACCAGTCGAATGAGAACATGTTTGCTGTGAACAACAGATTACAGACTCTCATTGACCTCATCTCTAGAAGGAATAGCAACTTAGACTTGGGCCTTCATGGCCCCACTGATGTTGTAGAAGTGCCTTACTTCTTAGCTCTGGGTAATGACTCAATACACTCTTGGATTCGTCAGACGGACAGGCCTTTTATTTCCCTTGCAAGGGGAATCAGCACCTCTACTCAAGGGGTGAGGCTACTATTCCAATGATACAGCGTAAGCGTTCCATATTTATACAGTGTAACAAACAAGTTTGATTGACATTCCTTTGTTCCTCTATCAGGATACATTTTAGATTAATCATCAGGTATTAATGACATATTGACAGAGGATCCTGGACACATAATTCAACCGTTAATCTATAACAGGGCATGAATCGTGTAACCGGAGGTCCTCTTTAATCTTATACAGTGTATTGGGAGGGTAGGTTTGCTTACGGTCGCAAGTTGTCAGGTCACTGGTTACTTCAAAGGAACCCATTGTTTCACTTCTACATTCTCATTAGGTGGGCAGATATCTGTTCTTGGCTGTAATCCAAGTACATGCAATAGCTCTAGTTACACATCGACTCTTGACCGGTGTCAAGTCTGAAAACTTTTACCCAGCAAGCAACTGAAATTAACCGCTTACAATATGTAGATTTCCTCAATGTGCAGCAAGATGCTGTCCAGCTCCTTGCTAGCAGGGAAGTGCAGGTGGCCCATGCTAAGTCTGTGTGTTCTAGTTGTATTTAAGATTAATTACTGACACAGACTACAAGAATAACGTTTCAACAGGTCTTTACTAGTTGGAGGTCAGGTCTATACTAACAGCAATATCACTACACAGTACTTATATACCGGTGGTCACCACCGGTATTACGTATACAGCAGCCAGAGAAAGTAGTACATCTCTTAAGGTGGAACAGGCTTAAGTTCTCTTAAGGTGGAACAGGTTACATACACCACAATCCTCCCTTTTTAGCTTAACAGTCATATCCCCATTTAATATAACATAATAACATATATACATATATAACTTCAGGTATAAACAGTTCAAAGGTTCAGTCTCTCAGGAGGCCTTCTGATTCGGGTTGGATAACGCCTTTCAGTGGTCTCTGATTCTTGTTGCTGAGGTGACTCCTCTAGTTGGTTTCCTATGTATTGGACGTCATCATCAGGTACATTCCCTGCCGAGGTAGATGCTTCAGGTTCATTAACGTCTTCCACAGTTGTCTCTGTCGCAACCATGGGTTCGACCCTTGCTCTCAATTCTACCAGTTGATCCGCATGACGTCTTATCACATTGTTACCAATATCTACTGTGTACATCAGAGGTCCTTGTCTGGCCCGAATTGTTCCGGACTGCCATTTTTCATTTCCATAGTCCTTGCCAACACTGGTTGTCCTACGTCGAAACTTCGAGTGGTCTTGTTATTAATATGCCGGAACTGTTTGTTTTCCACTTCCCTCCGCACATTTGGTTTTAACAAGTCCAACCTGGACCGCAACCTCCTGTTATAAAACATCATGGCAGGGCTTTGGTTAGTTACTGCATGAGCGGCGTTTCGATATGCCATTAGGAAATTGTCCACCTTGTGTTGTAGCGGAATCTGATCATCGTTCATGGCCTTTATTGCCTTTTTGAATGTTTGGACAAATCTCTCGGCCAACCCGTTTGTCGCCGGATGATATGGGGCAGAGGTATAATGTTTCACTCCATTCTTCTTTAAGAATTTTTGGAATTCTTCCGACACGAACTGTTGCCCGTTGTCCGAACATATCTGTTCTGGCAATCCGTTCCTTGCGAATATTGTTCTTAACACCGCAATTGTCTTTTCTGAAGTAGTGGTATTCATCTTGATCACTTCTGGCCATTTGGAATGTGCGTCCACCGCAATTAGGAACATGGAGTCCATGAATGGACCAGCAAAGTCAATATGTACGCGTTGCCATGGGGCTGAAGGCCATTCCCATGGGTGTAGCGGTGCGATCGGAGGTGCATTTTGCACTTTTTGGCACCCAGCGCAGCATTTCGTCAACTCCTCTATCTGTTGGTCAATACCCGGCCACCATACATAAGCCCTAGCAAGACTTTTCATCTTAACTCCCCCCAGATGACCTTCATGCAGTTCCTTTAGAACTCTTTCCCTTAACTTGGGAGGAATAATCACTCTTGTCCCGTACATCAAAGTACCATGGCAGACGGACAGCTGGTCTCGCCTTGCCGAGAATGCCGGTAACAGAGGATCACCATGTGTTGGCCATCCCTTCACTGTCACCTCGTAGACTCAGGACAGTGTCGGGTCGTTCCTAGTTTCTCTTTCAATACTTGCATTGGTGACTGGTAAACACTCGATGATGGTCGAATGAAATAACTCAACAGGGTCAACTTTCGTCGTCTCTTCTTCTTCAGGTAGTGGCAGGCACGACAGCCCATCAGCATTGCCATGCTGCTTTGTACCTTTGAATTCTATTTGATATTGATGTGCCCCTAGGAAAAGGGACCATCTCTGGAGTCTCTGTGCTGTCATCACCGAAACACCCTTCTTAGGGTTAAAAATGGATACCAACGGCTGATGGTCTGTCAGAAGTGTGAATTTTTGGCCCTGCAGGTAATGATTAAACTTCTTCACTCCCCATACAAGGCTGAGAGCCTCCCTATCGATCTGCGCATAGTTGCGCTCAGTGGAGGTCAATGATCTGGATGCAAACGCGACTGGCCTTTCCGTGCCATTTGGCAATTTGTGTGAGAGTACTGCCCCAATACCATATGGAGAAGCATCACAAGCCAACCGAATAGGCAGTGCTGGGTTGAAGTGAGCCAACACTTCCTCTGAGGTGATCAATTCTTTGCTTTTGCGAAATGCCTTCTTACAGTTTTCGCTCCATTCCCATGGTACCCCCTTCTGTAAAAGAGCGTTCAGCGGGTGCAGTACCGTGGATAGATTCGGTAATAGTTAATCAATCCTAGAAACGGCCTCAACTGAGAGACATTATCCGGAGTGGGAGCCTTTACAACTGCCTCTATCTTGTCAGGAGACTTATGAAGCCCCTCCCGGTCAATGACATGATCACAGTACGAGATCCGCTTCTGAAAGAACTCACATTTCTGCCGATTAACTCGAAGTCCATACTCTTTTAGTCTGTTGAGCACCAGTTCCAAGTTTGCGAGGTGTTCTTCATCACCATCTCCTGTAATCAGAATATCATCCAGGTAACATTGTGTGCCTGGAATTCCCTGTAATACCTGCTCCATGGCCCTCTGCCAAATTGCTGGAGCCGATGCCACTCCAAAAACCAGCATATTATACCGGTACAAACCTCTATGCGTGTTGATCGTGAGGTACTGGCGTGACTCTTCTTCAACCTCCATCTGCAAGTACGCCTGCGCCAGGTCTATCTTGGTGAAGTGTTTCCCGCCAGACAACGAAGCAAAAATATCCTCAATCCGCAGAAGCGGATACTGCACCGTGTGAAGCACCGGATTAACGGTGATCTTGACGTCTCCACAGATGCGAACCTTCCCTGGTTCTCCTGGCTTGTTGCTCGAAGGACGTTTCATAACGGGAACAATGGGCGTAGCCCACTCACTCCAATCTACCTTAGACAGTACACCTGAACGTTCTAGCGCTTCCAGTTCCGCTTCTACAGCAGGTCATATTGCATAGGGTACCGGTCTGGCTTTGAAAAATTTTGGGTGTGCATGTTCATCAATCTTGATGTTTGCCGTAATTCCTCTCAGTGTTCCCAGTCCCTGCTGGAACACCTCTTTAGCATCATCCAATATTCTGGACAATCGTTTAGGTTTGACATCTGTTTCCCTGGAATCTACCGTTAGTGCCTTTAAGGAGTGCCAGTCCATATTCATTTTCCTAATCCACTCCCGTCCCAGTAGTGGTGGACCTCCTTCAGGTAGCACATATAAGTCCATTACTTGGCTTTCTTCGCCCTTGTGGACCACTTTTACCTCTATCTTTCCGATGGGGTACACTCTTTGCCCCGTGTATGTTTTCAATATAATCTCCGTATCCCGTAGGGGAATATGTTGGAATAACCTTTTGTAATCTTTCTTATTCATGACCGTCAATGCCGATCCAGTGTCCAATTCCATCTTTACTTGGACTCCTGCTATCTGAAGGGTGACCCAAATTGTCTGGAGATCTGCATCCTTACCAACGTTGTGTACTCTTAAGCTACCCAGTTCATTACTGCTAGCGTCTGAATCTGACTTCTGTTCGGTCGAACTGTTCTTTGTCACCTTGTGTACCTTTATGTATTTTCCTTGCGGTGACTTTTTGTTGCTGGTCTTCTTTCCTGACCGGCATACTTTAGCTATGTGGCCAAGCCTGCCACACGTTCTGCATTCTTGGTTTTTAAACCAACACTGGTTCTGATCGTGCGTTGTCTTTCCACAATGATAAAATTTTACAGTACTCAAAACCAATTGATTTGTACTGAGTTCCGGTGACCGTAGCTGCATTACTGCCGTGCCTCTCGCTGCGGCTTCGTGTGATGCTGCCATAGTGACCGCTTTCTCAAGCGTCAGCTCATTCTCCTCGAGCAGTCGCTTTTGCGTATCTTCTTTTAATAATCCACACACAAATTTATCTCTTAGCGCATCTGTTAGTCCCGTTCCAAACTGACAGTACTTTGCTAGCTTACGCAATTCCATTAAATATTCAGCATTGCTTTCATCTTTCAGCTGCTTTCTGCTGTAAAATTTAAATCGTTCCGTTAGCATCAGCGGCGTGGGGTTTAGATGATTTCTCAGGACAGTAACAATCTCCTCGAACGTCTTCTCCGCCGGTTCATTTGGTGATAAAAGGTGTTTCAATTGCCCGTATGTCTTCGCACCCATTAAGTTTAATAAAGTTAGTGCTTTCTCATCATCTGGGATTTTATTTGCTTTACAATAATTTTGTATGCGTTCTACATACGTGGCCCAATCTTCGATGTTGCTATCAAAGGTATTAATGTTCCCATGTTTAGGCATCGTTGCAATTTTTTTTTTTTTTCTAGTGATTTCCCTTTTTCCAAGATGGCGGCTTCCCGCTCTTGTCTTCGTCCTCTGCCTACAAAATGGCGGTTTCCCGCGCTTGGCGGTCTTTCCCGCGCTCGCCTTCTTCACCCGCTGGCTGCAATGGCGTTTGGCGTGCCGCTGCTGCTCCCCTTTCCCAGCGGTTAGTAACTCCCCCGACGCTGTCTCCGCTTCACCGCGGCTCCCTCGGGCATTCGCGCTTCCCCGATGTCGTGCCTCGCAGCCCTTCTTGCAGCCCGGTTATTAGCACCGGCTGCGTTCGCCTTCACCGCGGCTCTCGCGCCTTCAGTCGCCCCAGACACTGCGCCTTTTTGGCCCGAATGCGGCCCGGCCCTTATCTCCGGTCGCGATCGATCTCACCGCCCTTATTCCTCTGTCTTCCCTCCACGTCTGTACAGCCAACGCGGCCGACTTTCTGCTCGCGTCGCTGACCGGCTTACCCACCACCGAGGTAGAAGGAAGATAGCTGACTGCCGCTGATGGAGGCTTCGAGTTCAGGATATCTTCTGCACTCCGGGTTCTCGATGCCTGCCGCGCGATGTGTCTTCCAGCAGGGTGATGAGGGTGGATGCCTCTCTTCGACGCCCGTTCTGTGGGCGAAGCCGCCGTGGATATAAACTGCCGCAGGGTAAGAATCGGACTCGTTGCCACTGTTAAGTCTGTGTGTTCTAGTTGTATTTAAGATTAATTACTGACACAGACTACAAGAATAACGTTTCAACAGGTCTTTACTAGTTGGAGGTCAGGGCTATACTAACAGCAATATCACTACACAATACTTATATACCGGTGGTCACCACCGGTATTACGTATACAGCAGCCAGAGAAAGTAGTACATCTCTTAAGGTGGAACAGGCTGAAGTTCTCTTAAGGTGGAACAGGTTACATACACCACAGCCCATGAGAGGGATGATGGTGAGAGGGGACATGGAAGTGGGGGCTCTGCTCAAAGCGCTCCCACTTCACCCCCGTTGCCTCCCCCTCAGTCAGAGCCCCACATGCTGCCTCGGATCCCGATGGCCGAGTCTGCCCCTGCAGAGTTGCAGGAAGAGCAGATTTTGGCAGGGCCATCACAGGCTCCAAAACCCAGAGGATGTCCACGTGTCGAAGCAGTCACAGCAGTAAAGTGAGCAGCCTGCCTCTAGCTCTGCTGAAGTCACAGGAGTTTGCACCTCATAGAAGCACCCAGAAAAGAAAAGAGACAAATGGGTGTTTGCCAAAATGTTAGTGTTAAATTTCAGTTTTATTTATGACGCAGGTAAATTTATTTCTTTGCACTACTTTCCGGTCTTGTCCATTTTTGCCTGCTACCTGGGAAGTGGCCTTGTCACTTAGAGTGAATGGTGAGACATTACTTAACCTTGAACAATGGCTGTTTGTTTGACAGGAATGGTTTGGTCATTTTAGGACTGCTTTGTGGTGTTGGTGGGGTAAGTTGGTACAGCATCTGGAAGCCAGATGGGTGCACTGGTGCAACCAAACTAAATTGGGCCATTATGAAGCCATCCCGGGCCTCCCGGGCAGCAATGCGAGCCGCTGCTGGTGCCATCTCCACCTCAGGCTCGTCCTCTTCCTCCTCCTCCTCCTCCTCATGTTCCACCTGTTCCTCCTCCTCCCCCTCATGTTCCACCTGTTCCTCCTCCTCCTCCTCGTGTTTCACCTGTTCCTCCTCCTTCTCTGAGAAGGCTGTGCGCTCTGTGCCTTACTCCTCCTGCAGCTCCAATCCTCGCAGCTGTGCTATGCTGTGCAGCGTGCAGCATACGACAATGATTCTCGAGACCCTCAAGGGTGTCATCAGCCATGCCTTCAGTGGATAGCTCTTGTCACCAAGCATGCGAGCCAAAAAATAGTTATGCTTTTTGGGGTAGAAATTGGTCATCATTGCACCATTTATGGGGGCAAAATGACCAATTTCTCAGGGCCATTCCAGCGCCCCAAGAACATCTGAAAATCATGCAATGCCATATTGGCCTCAAACAATTTTCAGACATCCAGGGAAGCCGCTTAAAACAGCCCTGAGGTTCCTTGCCTATGATAATGAAAGGCTTAAGTCTTAAGACACCTCAGGGAAATTGGGCTGCCCTGAGCAGAGTTGGCCCAGTGCTGTTCAGATTTAACTGGTATGTGGCCAAGCAAGTGGTTGCCACCAAAAAGGTATGTAAAAACATTTTAAAAATTTTAATCTGTAGTTAAGAGGAGCAGGAGCACACCACCCGGCTACACAGCACTCTTGATGGTCACTCCCGGCCATGATCACCGCCCCTCCCACCCCCCGCCCTGTGCTGTTCTTCCACCCCCCTCTCCTAGGACTTACCTGAGGGCTATTACCTGTGAGGCAAGCAACCCAGAATTCAATACTCCTGAAGGGCAAGCTGCTTGTGGAGGCGCAACTGGTACCAGCAGCTCACAATTAGATGAGTCCCAATTTATTATGTTTTATTTGTTCCCGGGATGTGGGTGTCACTAGCAAGGCCAGTATTTATTACCCATCCCTAATTGCCCTTGAGAAGGTGGAGGTGAGCTGACTTCTTGAAATGCTGCAGTCCGTGTGGTGAAGGTACATAAAAAACCTGCAAAAGGACATAGGCTAAGTGAGTGGGCAGAAATTTGGCAGATGGAATATAATGTTGGAAAGTGTGAGGTTATGCACTTTGGCAGAAAAAATCAAAGAGCAAGTTATTATCTAAATGGAGAGAAACTGCAAAGTGCTACAGTACAAAGGGATCTGGGGGTCCTGGTGCATGAAACACAGAAGTTTAGTATGCAGGTACAGCAGGTGATCAGGAAGGCCAATGGAATCTTGGCTTTTATTGCAAGGGGGATGGAGTATAAAAGCAGGGAAGTCTTGCTTCAGTTATACAGGGTACTGGTGAGGCCACACCTGGAATACTGCGTACAGTTTTGGTTTCCATATTTAAGAAAAGATATACTTGCTCTCGAGGCAGTTCAAAGAAGGTTCACTCGGTTGATTCCGGAGATGAGGGGGTTGACTTATGAGGAAAGGTTGAGTAGGTTGGGCCTCTACTCATTGGAATTCAGAAGAATGAGAGGCGATCTTATCGAAACATATAAGATTGTGAGGGGGCTTGATCGGGTGGATGCGGTGGGGATGTTTCCACAGATGGGTGAGACTAGAACTAGGGGGCATAATCTTAGAATAAGGGGCTGCCCTTTCAAAACTGAGATGAGGAGAAACTTCTTCACTCAGAGGGTAGTAAATCTATGGAATTTGCTACCTCAGAGAGCTGTGGAAGCTGCGACATTAAATAAATTTAAAACGGAGATAGACAGTTTCCTAGCTGATAAAGGAATTAGGGGTTACGGGGAGCGGGCAGGGAAGTGGCGGTGAGTCTAGGTTCAGATCAGCCATGATCCTATTGAATGGCGGAGCAGGCCTGAGGGGCCGTACGGCCTACTCCTGCTCCTACTTCTTATGTTCTTACGTTATGTTCTCCCACGGTGCTGTTAGGGAGGAAGTTCCAGGATTTTGACCCAGCGACGATGAAAGATCGGTGATATACTTCCAAGTCAGGATGGTGTGTGACTTGGAGGGGAACTTGGAGGTGGTGGTGTTCCCATGCACCTGCTGTCTGTAGGATTCGCAAAATTTCCACATTCCCCCAAGGTCATTAATAAAAGGGACCCTGGATGGACAATTTAAAAAGGGTACCCAAAGATGGCGTCCAAACCTCGTGACCAAAAGCCTGTAAGATTTTAGAAGCTTGGAATCTGCAGTACAGAACAAGCAGCTTTGGGAAATCGAAACTTAAAATGCATTTCTGTGAAAAGGACTTTTGTGCTTGAAGGGTCAGACAGCTAAGCAAACATTGAATATGCATTTTCGTTAAATTGGAACAGATCAACCCAGTTAGGCCTAAGCATGAGGCCATTAGTTTGTCTGCATAATTAATCAGAAACAGCTTAAGGAAGGCATAATCTTAAAATAAGGGGCTGCTCATTCAAAACTGAGATGAGGAGAAACTTCTTCACTCAGAGGGTGGTAGGTTTGTGGAATTTGCTGCCCCAGAAAGCTGTGGAAGCTACATCATTAAATAAATTTAAAACAGAAATAGATAGTTTCCTAGAAGTAAAGGGAATTAAGGGTTACGGGGAGCGGGCAGGAAATTGGACATGAGTCTAGGTTCGGAATGGTCATGGCCCTGTGGGTAGTGGAGTGGGCCCAGGGGCCGTGTAGCCTTGTTCTGCTCCTACTGTGTTCTAATTCTGTTAGATTTCAGGAGATGGTTTTATTCCTGTTCCTGGCTGGGGTGGAGATCGCCTTTACAGAAGGTAAGTACTGTAGAAAATATAGGGACAGAGTGATCTCCTGGAAGAATTTCGATCGCCTAGATGGGTCAGAGAGGAATTTCCCAGATTTTTTTCTCCCAAATTGGCCATTGGGTCTTTATCTGGTTTTTCGCCTCTCCCGGGAGATCACATGGGTTAGGTTGGATGCAGAGTGATAGAAGATTTGAGGTTAGGATCAGATCAGCCATGATCTTATTGAATGGTGGAGCAGGCTCGAGGGGCCGATTGGCCTACTCCTGCTCCTATTTCTTATGTTCTTATGTTCTTAAGCCATCAAGGCTGCACAGGCCGATTAAAATGCATTAATGACAATACGGCCTGGACATCAGGCCATCAGGTGCGATAAACGGCCATCTAAATTAGTTATTTTAGATTGGTACAATCATTTATCTGCAGACAAATAAAAGTTACATCAATGGTAAGAAAGCATTTACTTTATCCACAGGTTGATTGGGTTGGAAATGAATTTGAAAGGAAGACTGTTTTGTTGTGATTAATTCCTTGCTATATTTGCCTGCCCTTAATCTACATTTGACGTGTTTATTAGTAGATTTCAATAATTTGGATCCTGATTTCTTCACAGATGGATGATATCTCTAAAAATAAATGATTTTATGTAAAGTGATTTTAATTAAAGCACTATGCAAGAGGGAGCTGTTTAATGCAATAAGCAGTACATTATGTGATAGTGGGTTGCATAGGAAATGTGAAGAGCGAGCTTGTTTCACTGTAGTAATTACGGAGCTCAGGTGTGCTGGTACTGTTTATCCATTTGTTAATGAAGACTCCAGGCAATGCTTGCTCTCATTCAAATTGAACTGCATATGCAATATATTTCTGCAATAAAGTCAGAAGATTTCAGGCTGGTTCTGTAACATTGATCAATAAAAAACCTAAGACCTAATACTAGAGATCCAGCTTTGTCTCATTTCTGTTGTGTTAATGGGTGTGAGGACGCACAGGTCATGCAGGTTAATCTTCAAGAGGATTTTAGGCTCAGAGCATAGCTGCCCTTGGCATGCAGCATGTCAGCTCTTCACAGTTCATTTCCTTAACAGTTTAGCAACTGGCTATCAGAGGGCTTCCAGTCTCAAGTGTTACAATTTGTTTTCCCATTGAATAATATTATCCATAATACCAACCTCATCCTTTGTCAGTAACAAATCTCAAACTTACTGACTAACAGATGCAATAGGAAACAAGGGAGAGGTGTCATTAGAACATCATTTGTGTTGATGATTCCAATTTTGTGTTCAGCCTCACACGGAGAATTAGTTAAGCTTCATTTCAATTAAACTGAATGCCTTGTTGGGATATTAACAGACACCTCCAACCCAATCAACCTGTGGATAAAGTAAATGCTTTCTTACCATTGATGTAACTTTTATTTGTCTGCAGATAAATGAAGCTGCCGTCGTCACGAGCTGCAGGTAGCTTTTTGGGAAATTAGAATTTTTTTTTATTCTTCAAGTTTGTGCTCATAAAATTAATTGGCATGAATTCATGTTCCAGAAGCAGGTGACTCATGGCTGTGGAATGGATCAGTTTCAGCTGACATTCCAAGAAACTCGATTAGATAGACTCGACTTATTACACTCAAAGCTGTTCAGCTTGGCTGTTAGCTATTGTTTTGGATGAGCTTTCTGTAACGTGACTGCTTTTGGACCTCATGCGACCATCGAATAGCTCCATTTTAAAAATGATTAAATTATTTTACTCTGTGATGCCCAATGCCTCTGTGGGGAAATGCTCCACACAGTGCTGTACTAAGTGACAAGTTTACTGGCTCTTAGCCGGTGTGGCAATGGGTCTTACACTCCCTAATAACTTACCAGCACTTTCTGTTCAGGCTGTCATATGAAGATTGGTCACTTGGGCAATGTTTTGGAGAGCTGCGGGTGCTCCTGAAATTGTACCCGAGCAGCATTCAATCACAGGCTTCAGAAGAAAAAGGGAAGCAAATTGAAATTAAAATCCATTCTACATTTGCATTGATTGACTCAGATCTGACTCTCGCAGATGCTTCCTAAAAAGAGCATTTTTAGTAAACCATCATCATATTTATGTCCCTGGAGTCCCAGCCAACTTAACTCATTCCTATAAATAGTTTTCTTGGTTGTTGATATATTGTTGATATATTATACATGAGTCTGATCACTTCATCGTCAAACAAACTTGGCAACAGTAAGTGCTACCACCATTGTCGACTCCAGAAATTGGAACCTCTATCTTAACTGACACTGAGATTGCTCAGCAATGTAACTAAACCAATCTGGTCACTGTTCGACTCAAGGGGTTTTGTATAATAATAGAAATGTCTGCTTCACTACATATAGCATTTCTGAAAACAACATAAAAAATGCAAGAGGGCCAATGCATTTTCTCGTCATAGAGCCAGCCACATGCTCAACACAACAAACTAAGCTGTCATCTTTATCTACAGTCATTTGTTGTGTTGAAATTCCTGACTCCATTAACTGCCAATTTCCCACTGAATTCTAACATTTGTTGATTTAAATGGAAAGTTAACTTTATAAGCTGCAAAGCCCTTTGGCCATATTAATGCTGAATTTAAAATTATTTGACACAAAAATGAATTGAGTAGTTAGTTTCATGTTTTTTTTCATATAACCATCCCTTAATTGAGAAGAAGAGCACACATTAGAAAGAAGGAACAGATACTCTCCCGACATAAACATTTTGAAAAACATAAAACTAGTAACATACACTTCATTTTCAACTTCACAAGCTCCAGTAAATGTTAACTGGTGTGTGTGTATCAATTTTTCCTTTGCCAATCTTTTTGAGCAAGTCCATGATCCACACCAGCAAACACTTATTCTTTACTCTTGACTCTAGAGTGCATGTTGGAGGGGGTCCAATCAGTGGCATTCTGGTGGTAAATTATTCAGCAGTGTTCCTCAGGCAAGGCCAACAGGCTACATAGTGTGATATTGTGTCTATATCCAATCTCTGCTTTAAAATAGTACCATGGGATCTTTTACATCATCCAAAAGACAGCAAATCCTACAGCACCTGGTATTCTCTGGCAGTCTCCAATCGAAACTTTAAACCAAGCCTTACTCTGCTTAGCCTCTAAGACCAGATCAAACTGCTATCAGAGCACCATGGAAGTTGGTCTACGCCTAGTCTCTGATTGCGTAGGGTTGTATATATTATCATTTTCTCTAGTGGTGTAATGGTCTTGACAAGGGCACATTTATTGCTTATCTCTAGCTATCCTGGTAGTAATTTGTTTGTTACAATGGAGTGATTTGCGAGACTGTTTCAGAGGTTCTTTAACTGGAATCACATGTGGGCATTGCATGCTCTCTTCCCTGAAAGACATTAGTTAAGCAGTTGGGTTTTATGGCAATCTATCACACTTCATCGTCATTTTTTCATATGGCAACTCACAAGTTACCATTTATGCACCTTCCTGGAACCACAATAGGGTTCCCCTTGTCCTCACCTTACACCCCACCAGCCTCCACATTCAATGGATCATCCTCCACCATTTCCGCCACCTCCAGCATGATCCCACCACCAAACACAGCTTTCCCTCCCCTCCCCTTTCATCATTCCGAAGGGCTCGCTCCCTCCGTGACACCCTGGTCCACTCACCTGTCACCCCCAACACACCCTCCCCTTCCCACGGCACCTTCCTGTGTAAGCGCAGGAGATGCAATACATGCGCTTTTACCTCCTCCCTTCCCACTGTCCAGGGCCCAGACACTCCTTCCAGGTGAAATAGCAATTTATTTATACTTCTTGCAATTTAGTATATTATATTCGCTGCTCACAATGCAATTTCCTCTATATTGGGGAGACCAAACACAGATTGGGTGACCGCTTTGCGGAGCACCTCCGTTCAGTCTGTAAGCATGACCCCGAGCTTCCGGTTGCCTGTCACTTTAATTCTCCGCTCTACCCCCACTCTGACCTCACTGTCCTCGGCCTCTTACACTGTTCCAATGAAGTTCAATGTAAGCTCGAGGAACAGCACCTCATTGTTATGTTCATTAATAACTAGACATTCTTATTATGAACACAGCTAGCTTTTGCTAGTTACTTTTATTGAGCACATGTGGACTTGTACAGCATCTTGTAGAGGCTTCCATCTTGACTGCTGCCTTGTGGGTAGCCTAGCTTCATGGGTAATGTAGTCTTAATATAATATATAGCTGGGTAGTGTAGTCTTATAAATACAGCTATATACAGCTCTACTGCTCCACCTAGTGTCCACCACAGAATGACATGTTATTGATCAATACATCCTCCTTTCTTTGAGGTTGAACAAAATCAATATCAATCAACTTTCAAGAAAACAATAAAGATAATATCAGTAACACTTTTGTTAGTGCTCTACAAACATAAACATTTTCAAAACAGTCAACACATTTTCAAAGCTTTACATTGTACTCAAACATTAAGTCTATCAGGCTCTTTTACTTCACGTGTGGATCTTCTCAACACGGATAAGTCTGATGTGTCTTCATGAGATTGTTCTGGCGGTGAATGACAGGATGCAGTTGCGGCATTGTCATTAATCTGCTTTTGTATAGATTGAGGTCTCCTTGTGATCTTTGCTTGGAGAGGGTTTCAGTGTTTCCTTCACTCTTCATGCCATAACTCTCAATGTAGTCAATGCACTCTTGAAAAACTGCTGGCAGCTGGATCCCATCATACAGCATAGTCCTCTCAGCAGCCTCGGCTAATGGAACACCAAAGATTGGCCTGAGGAAAGAAGGAGTATCCACCGGAACTGCTTCCTGCTCTGGTGCAGGCTTCTTCTTTTTCTTTTTCTCTTTCCACTGCTTAACAACATCTGCTGCGGTTATATCTTTGGACTTTTTCTCCTTGTGTTTTTCCTCTTTGTGCTTTTCTTCCTTTGGCTTCTCTTTGACCTTAAAGTCTTTTTCTTTCTTCTTGGAGAAACTAGGCTTTTTGAAGACATGGATACCCTTTGGCCTTTTCATCGTTGATGGGCTCTCTGCTTCATCACCTGAGTCATCTGGTCTGCTTATGGCACAGTTTATATGGTAGACTCTCTTGACCAGTTCTAAGTCTTCACAAGCTTTGTCACCTAATAGTGAATCAAGTCTTTCAGCCACAACAGAAAACATGAGATGATGCACTTTGTCTTTGACTGTCACTTTAAGTCTGCATACACCTAAGCTATCTATTTTCTGTCCATTATAGTCCTTCAGTAGTACTGACTTTTTCTGTATTTTGGGCTTTTCTTTCATATTTTTAATGTCACTCATACTGATTAAGTTTGCTTTTGCCCCAGCGTCCAGTTTCAATGTAACTAATGCTCCATTTATCTGTAGTGGGATCATCCATTTGTCCTCTTTTACTGCATTAACTTTATGTTCAGCATTGTCTATTTCTGAAGGCTGCACATTTTCTGTATCTTTTTTGATATCGTCACATGACACCATTCCTACAAAAAATGTCTCACTAAAATCAGTGTCCTCAATCACATTAACTTGTTGCCCTTTCGTTGTTTTTACTTTCGAAAAGCATTGTTTGGCAAAGTGATTCTTTCCATTACACTTTGTGCACATTTTTCCAAACGCTGGGCATTGTCTTAACTGGTGTTTGTAACCACAGCATTTACAATTAAAAATGTCATCCTCCGATTGCTTTTCATTTCTGTTCTGCCCACGTTTCTTCCCCTTGTAGGACACAGCACCGACAGCAGCATTATCACTCGTTACATTCGCATCATTTTTGATTTCACTGAAAGTCTTCGCGTGATTTCAAGCTAGCTCGCTGGCTTGGCATATTTTCACCGCATTTTCCAAATTTAGTTCGGTTTCTCTCAACAGACGTTCCCTGACTTTTTTATCATGAATACCAAACGCAATCTGGTCATGAATCATGGATGCTTTGAGCTCAGAGAAATTACATGTCTGTGCTTTCAGTTTCAGATCAGTTATAAAGCTATCAAAAGTCTCATTTTGTTGCTGTGTCCGAGAACGGAAGATGTATCTTTCATACGTCTCATTCTTTTTGGGAGAGCAATGTGCATCAAATTTTTTTAGCACATCTTCTAATTTTTCTCTGTTCTCCGCTGGATTAAATACAAATGTATTAAATACCTCTATCGCCTGTGGGCCTGCAACCGTGAGCAGCAACGCTATCTTCCTTGCGTCTGGCTCCGTACCGAATCCGATAGCTGCAATGTAGAGTTCGAATTGCTGTTTAAAAGTCTGCCGATTGTAGTCGATTTTTTCTGTGAGATTCGAACGCTCTGGTGGCTTCAAATTCTCCATGTCGCTTTTCACAATTTTCAGCAGATCTTCACCACCCTGGTACCATGTTATGTTCATTAATAACTAGACATTCTTATTATGAACACAGCTAGCTTTTGCTAGTTACTTTTATTGAGCACATGTGGACTTGTACAGCATCTTGTAGAGGCTTCCATCTTGACTGCTGCCTTGTGGGTAGCCTAGCCTCATGGGTAATGTAGTCTTAATATAATATATAGCTGGGTAGTGTAGTCTTATACATACAGCTATATACAGCTCTACTGCTCCACCTAGTGTCCACCACAGAATGACATGTTATTGATCACTACACTCAACTTTCGATTAGGCACTTTACAGCCTTCTGGACTCAACATCGAGTTCAACAATTTCAGACCAAACCTCTGCCCCTATTTTTTCACATGGCAGCTGTTGATGATTCTGCCATTCCCATTCACACCTCATCTACCTCATCTTTTGTTTCTTTACTTGTTCCACTACCATCTCCTTTTGCCTTGCACCATCATCCCTTTTGTCTTTTAATCTCTCCTGCTTTCCATCCTATCACAGACCTTCCCTTTTGTTCTTTCCTCCCCTCCCCCCTTTCCCAGTTCCCACACTTGCTTAAAATCTGTTACGTCTCTAACATTTTCCAGTTATGATGATAAGTCATCGGCCTGAAATGTTAATTCTGTTTCTCTCTCCACAAATGCTGCCTGACCTGCTGAGTATTTCCAGCATTTTCTGTTTTTATTTCAGATTTCCAGCATCCGCAGTATTTTGCTCTTATATCCCACGTCATTAGCTTTGGCATCATAGCTAGGCAGCAGAGTATCCCCTCACCAATGTGAACAGGTAGGGATTCCACTCTGAATGTGCAGATAGTTTACAACACCACTCAGAAGATCCTTTATATCAGTACTCTTACTCCTGTTGTTTGCCAGATGGTCCTGCAAAAAGAGTTGGAGTGGGTTAGTGTGTGTCCTGTTGAAATGTTGTGAAAATGTGTGAAGTAGCTTAGCATAGTGTACATGCAGAGAGGAAGAAGCAGCAGAAGACAGGGATGTCGTTGTGAAGGCAATAGCAGGTCCTGAGAGTGCAAGCATGAAGCGGTGCGGTGAAGTTTCCTGTTGTTATTTGAACAGAGGAATGGGATGCAAGGGAGGGAATGATTGGCAGTGCTGGGACTAAAGTAGACTGGTTCAAGTCTGTGCAGAGAGTAAATGGGAATTTAGGTTAGCAGCTCTGGTATAGTCATTACATTTTTGCCAGCACTGCTGTCTAAGATTTATATGGCCAGTCACCGCACTCCACTACTGTTGTGCAATTTGCCTGGGCACCAGGGCCCATCAGCACAGAAGTGGATCCCCTCCCTGCTGTCGACTTGCTCCACAAGAACCTTCACAGCACCATCCATGAACCTGGGGGGTTCTGGCTGCTGTCAACCTGTCAGTAAACTTTCAAAAATTGTCTCCAACTTCTAACTCGTAAAAAGTGCACCTCCCCTTTAAAAGGTTGTTGTGTCTGTGTATAATAAGACACAGACTGCAGGAGAAATAGTACAACAGGTGTTTACTTAACATGGCTCACAGTGGAATTGCCTGTACAGATTACTACTCAGTGCTATATACAGGTGTGGTCACTGCCGGTACTACAGTATACATGAGCTGTAAAAAGTAGTTCTCCCCTTAAAGGTATATACATTACAATTCCTCCCCTTTTAGATTAACAGTACCATAACACTCATTTAACAATTAAATATCAAACTAATTACAATTAACACTTTTAACATGCAACATCAGCTGAAAATAGTCTATTTATATATTCAGTCTTTGGGGAGGCTTCCTGATCCTTTCTGGATAGCGCCTTTCCCGAGTGCCTTGCTCTTGGTGCGGAGGCGATTCTGGCCCCCTGTCGTCGGTTGGTTCATCAGCTTCCGATGCTACTGTTTCTGGGGTAGATGTGACCTGTACGTTGGGTTCATCACCAGGTACATATGGGCGAGGCATGGGGTTGACTTGTACCTGTGACTCTAGGACCTGGTCAGCATGGCATCTCACGATGCTCTCCCCAATGTCCACTGTGTACATTAGTGGGCCCTGCCATGTGCATATTGTTCCTGGCTGCCATTTTTCTGTTCGGTAGTCGCGGGCCAAGGCTGGTTGCCCTACATTGATGCTCCTTGTTGGCTTCTCATGGATGTGCTGGAATTGCTTACTCTCAACATCTCTTTGTACGTTTGGTCTGAGCAAATCCAGGTGAGATCTTAACCTTCGTTTAAAGAACATCATGTCTGGGGCCTGGTTGGTGACTGCATGTGTCGCATTCCGGTCGGTGAACAGGAAATTGTCCACCTTGTGCTGCAGCGGAATGTTGTCATTGTACGGGCTTCACTTGGCCAGTGCTGGGACTAGAGTCCTGGCGGATCATATAACTAGGGCTGTAGAGAGGGCTTTAAACTAACTAGTGGGGGGGAGGTTCCTAGAGAGCAAATAATAAAAATGACAACAGAGAAGGTCATAGACTTAGGTAGCAGTGGGGAAATTAAAAACCAGAGCGTGTCAGGAAGGGGCAGAAGGTATGGAGTAAAAGGTAAAGTAATAAAAAGGGCAAAAGCAGGAACTAAGTGTCACAAAACATCTTTGAAAGTTCTCTATCTGAATGCACGTAGCATTCGTAACAAAATAGACGAGTTAATGGCACAAATAACTACATATGGGTATGATCTTGTGGCCATTACAGAAACATGGCTGCAGGGTGACAATGCCTGGGAATTAAACGTACCAGGTTATTTAACGATCAGGAAGGACAGGCAGGAAGGAAGGGGAGGTGGGGTGGCTATGTTAATAAAGGAAGGAATCACTGTAATACAGAGAAATGATATTGGGTCAAAAGATCAGGAGAATGAAACAGTTTGGGTGGAGGTAAGGAATAATAAGGGGAAAAAAACACTAGTGGGTGTAGTCTATAGGCCTCCGAACAGTGGCAACTCTGTTGGACGGAGTATCAATCAGGAAATAGTTGAGGCTTGTAATAAGGGAAAATCTATAATTATGGGGGATTTTAACTATCATATTAATTGGACAAATCAAATTGGGCAGGGCAGCCTTGAGGATGAGTTCATTGAGTGTATTAGGGATGGGTTTCTTGAGCAGTATGTAACTGAACAGACCAGGGGGCACGCAACCTTAGATCTGGTCCTGTGTAACGAGACGGGATTAATTAAAAATGTCCTAGTAAAGGATCCCCTTGGAATGAGTGACCATAACATGGTTGAATTCCATATTCAATTAGAGGGTGAGAAGGTTGGATCTCAAACAAGCGTGCTAAGCTTGAATAAAGGAGACTATGAAGGTATGAGAGCGGAATTGAGTAGAGTGGATTGGGAAAATAGATTAAAGGGTAAGACGATACATGATCAGTGGTGTACATTTAAGGAGTTATTTTACAACTTCCAAAAAATATATATTCCACTGAGAAGAAAAGGGTGTAAAAGAAAAGACAGCCATCCATGGCTAAGTAAAGAAATTAAGGATAGTATTCGACTAAAAACAAGGGCATATAAGGTAGCCAAATCTAGTGGGAGGATAGAGGATTGGGAAAACTTTAAAAGACAGCAAAAAATAACAAAAAGATTGGTTAAGAAAGGGAAGATAGATTATGAAAGTAAATTAGCAAAAAATATAAAAACAGATAGTAAGAGTTTTTATAGTTATATAAAAAGAAAAAGGGTGGCTAAAGTAAATGTTGGTCCCTTAGAGGATGAGACCGGGAAATTAATGGTGGGAAATATGGAGATGGCAAAAACACTGAATGAATATTTTATATCAGTCTTTACAGTAGAAGACACTAAGACTATCCCAGCACTGGACAAACAGGGGGCTAAAGGGGGGGAGGAGTTAAACGCGATCAAAATCACTAAGGAAGTGGTACTCGGTAAAATAATGGGACTCAAGGCGGATAAATCACCTGGACCTGATGGCTTACATCCTAGGGTCTTGAGGGAAGTGGCGGTCGGGATTGTGGATGCATTGGTAATAATTTTCCAAAACTCCCTGGACTCGGCAAAGGTCCCGGCAGACTGGAAAACTGCTAATGTAACACCCTTATTTAAAAAGGGCAGTGGACAGAAGGCTGGAAACTATAGACCGGTTAGACTAACATCTGTGGTAGGTAAAATTTTGGAGTCCATTATTAAGGAGACAGTAACAGGACATTTGGATAATCATAATTTAATAGGGCAAAGTCAGCATGGTTTTATGAAGGGGAAGTCATGTTTGACAAATTTGCTGGAGTTCTTTGAGGAAGTAACGTATAGGGTGGATAAAGGGGAACCAGTGGACGTAGTGTATTTAGACTTCCAAAAGGCATTTGACAAGGTGCCACACAAAAGATTATTGCTTAAGATAAAATATCATGGGATTGGGGGTAATATTCTGGCATGGATAGAGGATTGGCTATCTAACAGAAAGCAGAGAGTTGGGATAAATGGTTCATTCTCAGACTGGCAATCAGTAACTAGTGGTGTTCCACAGGGGTCAGTGCTGGGTCCCCAACTCTTTACAATCTATATTAATGATTTGGAGGAGGGGACCGAGTGTAACATATCAAAGTTTGCAGATGATACTAAGATGGGAGGGAAAGTAGTGAGTGAGGAGGACATAAAAAACCTGCAAGGGGACATCGACAGGCTAAGTAAGTGGGCAGAGATTTGGCAGATGGAATACAATACTGGAAAGTGTGAGGTTATGCACTTTGGCAGGAAAAATCGTAGAGCAAGTTATTATCTTAATGGCAAGAAACTGGAAAGTATTGAAGTACAAAGGGATCTGGGGGTCCTGGTGCACGAAACTCAAAAGGTTAGTATGCAGGTGCAGCAAGTGATTAAGAAGGCCAATGGAATGTTGGCTTTCATTGCTAGGGGGATAGAATATAAAAATAGGGAGGTATTGCTTCAGTTGTACAAGGTATTGGTGAGACCGTACCTGGAATACTGCGTGCAGTTTTGGTGTCCATACTTAAGAAAGGACATACTTGCTCTCGAGTCAGTACAAAGAAAGTTCACTCGGTTAATCCCGGGGATGAGGGGATGGACATATGAGGAGAGGTTGAGTAGATTGGGACTCTACTCATTGGAGTTCAGAAGAATGAGAGGCGATCTTATTGAAACATATAAGATTGTGAAGGGGTTGGATCGGGTGGATGCGGGGAAGATGTTCCCGATGATGGGTGAAACTAGAACTAGGGGGCATAGTCTTAGAATAAGGGGCTGCTCTTTCAAAACTGAGATGAGGAGGAACTACTTCACTCAGAGGGTGGTAGGTCCATGGAATATGCTGCCCCAAAAAGCTGTAGACGCTACATCATTACATAAATTTAAAACAGAAATAGACAGTTTCCTAGAAGTAAAGGGAATTAAGGGTTACGGGGAGCGGGCAGGAATTTGGACATGAGTCTAGGTTCGGATCGGTCATGACCCTGTGGGTAGCGGAGCGGGCCCAGGGGCCGTGTAGCCTGATCCTGCTCCTATTTCGTGTGTCTAATTCTGTTAGATTCAGGAGATGGTTCTGTGATAGTGGATTGGCGGTTAGGATCAGATCAGCCATGATCTTATTGAATGGCGGAGCAGGCTCGAGGGGCCGATTGGCCTACTCCTGCTCCTATTTCTTATGTTCTTATGTTCTTATGTACATAGCCTTTATTGCCTTCTTAAAGGTTTGTACGAACCTCTCAGCCAATCCATTAATGGCTGGATGATACGGGCCGGATGTGTAATGCCTTACCCCATTCATTTTCAAGAACCTCCGGAACTCTTCGGACACAAACTGTGGTCCGTTGTCGGAGCAAATCTGTTCTGGCAAGCCATTCCTGGCAAAAATGGTCCGTAGCACTGCAATGGTTTTCTCCGTGGTGGTGGAGGACATTTTGATGACCTCAGGCCATTTCGAGTGCGCATCCACGGCTATTAAAAGCATTGAGTCCATGAATGGACCAGCAAAATCAATATGCACCCGTTGCCATGGAGATGAGGGCCACTCCCATGGGTGTAGAGGGGCCTGTGGTGGTACATTTTGGACTTTCTGGCATCCTGAGCAGCTCTTGGTCAGGTCCTCGATTTGTTTATCGATTCCCAGCCACCACACATAAGCCCTGGCTAGGCTTTTCATTTTTACCCCTCCCAGATGACCCTCATGAAGCTCATTGAGCACTCTATCCCTTAACTTGGATGGAATTACCACTCGGGATCCACACATCAAGGTCCCCCGGCACACTGACAGCTGTTCTCTCCTTGTCGAGAATGCTGGCAACAGTGAGTCGCCATGTGCTGGCCATCCCTTCACCATCAAATCATATACCCGAGACAGTGTCGGGTCATTTCGGGTTTCCTTTTCGATACAAGCGTTAGTTACCGGTAGGTATTCAACTATAGTGGAATGGAATATTTCGACAGGATCCACTGCTGGTGCTTCCTCCGCAGGGCAGTGGCAGGCGTGATAGCCCATCAGCATTTCCATGCTGTTTCGTGCCCTTATATTCACTCTCACAGTGGTGCGCCCCTAGAAAAAGTGACCATCTTTGTAGTCGTTGCGCAGTCATCAGCGGAACGCCCTTCTTTGGATTAAAAATGGAGACAAGAGGCTGGTGATCAGTCAGCAAGGTGAATTTCTGCCCGTGCAGATAGTGATTGAGCTTTTTCACTCCCCAAACTAGGCTGAGGGCCTCCCTGTCAATCTGGGCGTAGTTACGCTCGGCTGAGGTTAGTGATCATGACGCAAAGGCTATTGGCCTCTCTGAGCCATCCGAGAATTTGTGCGACAGCACCGCTCCAATGCCGTAGGGTGACGCATCACATGCCAACCGAATTGGTAATGCTGGGTTGTAATGGGCCAATACCTCTTTCGATGTGATTAGAGTTTTGCTCTTCTGGAAAGCTCGTCTGCATTCGTCACTCCACTTCCACGGGACCCCAGTTTGCAGTAGGGTGTTCAGTGGGTGTAGTATTGTCGACAAATTTGGCAAGAACTTATGGTAGTAGTTTACCAGCCCTAGGAACGACCTCAGTTGTGACACATTTTCCGGTGCTGGAGACTTGACTACTGCCTCAATCTTCTCTGGGGACTTATGTAACCCCTCATTATCGATAACGTGGCCACAATATGAGATCTGTTTTCTAAAAAACTCGCATTTGGGGCGGTTAGCTCGGAGCCAATATTCCTGCAATCTAGTGAGCACCTGCTCCAGGTTGGCAAGGTGATCACTGTCATTTTCGCCCGTGACCAGGATGTCGTCCAAATAACACTGGGCACCTGGGATCTCTTGCAGGACTTGTTCCATTGCCCTCTGCCAAATATCCGGAGCTGATGCTACCCCGAATACCATCCGGTTGTATTGGTAGAGACTTTTATGGGTGTTGATTGTGAGGTATTTTTTTGATGCTTCTTCTACCTCCATTTGCAGATACACCTGGGCCAGATCAATCTTAGTGAAGCGTTTCCCTCCAGATAGCGAGGCGAAAATATCTTCAATCCGCAGAAATGGATATTGTACGGTGTGAAGGACACTGTTACCTTAAAGTCCCCACAGATGCGAACCTTCCTTGGTTCCCCAGGCGTGCTGCTCAACGACTTTTTCATCACAGGAACGATGGGTGTAGCCCACTCGCTCCAGTCTACCTTGGACAGTACACCTGAACGTTCCAGACTCTCCAGCTCTGCTTCGACAGCTGGTCTTAAAAAACTTTGGACTTGCGTTTTCTTCAATTTTAATCGTTGCTGTCATGCCTTTTAGTGTTCCGAGTCCTTGCTGGAACAATTCTTTCGCGTCAGTTAGGAACTTTGACAGTCGCCCAGGTGTGACGTCGTCATCCTTTTTGTCAGCCACAGTCAGTGCCTGTATGGAATGCCAATCCAGTTGTATTTTCTGGATCCATTCACGTCCCAGTAATGGTGGTCCTCCATCTTGCAATACATACAGGTCTAGTTTTGGTGTTTCCTTACCGTTATATATAACGGTCACCCTTATTTTTCCTTTGGGGTAGACTTTTTGCCCCGTGTACGTCTTCAAAATAATTTTTGTGTCTCTCAAGGGTATGTGTGAGAATAGCCGCTCGTAGTCCCGTCGGTTTATGACTGTTAGGGCTGATCCTGTGTCCAATTCCATCTTTATCTGGGCTCCTGCTATCTTGAGAGTGACCCAAGTGGTTCGGTGATCCTCCGTTGTGATCACATTATGTAGTTTTAGACAACTCAGTTCCCTGCTTTCGGAGTCGTTGTCACTCTTTTGTTCGTCTGAACTATTCTCCGTCATCTTATGTACCTTCTGGTACTTTCCTTTGGTAGGTTTCTTATTGCTGGCCTGCAGACTCGTGCTATGTGTCCTACTTTTCCACACTGTCTGCACACTTTGTCTTTGAACCAGCAATCATTCTGGTCATGTGTTGTTCTGCCGCAGCGATAGCACTTCTCTGTTCCATATGACATTTCGTTTGTGTAGTGTATGTAACCTGTACCACCTTAAGAGGATACCTTAAGGTGATGGACTACTTTTTGATGGCTCCTGTACATTGTCGTACCGGTGGTGACCACACCGGTATATAAACCCTGTGGAGCAAAGTGTATTCCAGTTCAGCCCTGACCCTCAATTACTAAAGACCTGTTTAATTATTTCTGTAGTCTGTGTCCAGTTATTCAGCATAACTACATTTGGAAACACAGACTCAACAGTTTGTGCCATATTCTTGCGGTCTCTGTTGTATCTCTGCAGCACCCCGTGCTGCTGCTTCATATGATACCGCAATGCTGAAAGCCTTTTTCAGCATAAGGTCCTTTTCAGATAAAAGCCGTTTCTGGGTTCCTTCACTTTGAAGCCCACACACAAACTTTTCCCTTAAGGTATCTGCCAGTCCTGCTCCAAACTGGCAGTGTTTCGATAGTTTGCGCAGTTCTGTTAAATAATCAGCATTGCTTTCATTCTTATGCTGGTTCCGTTTGTGAAACTGGAATCTTTCTGTTATCAGCAGCGGTGTGGGGTTTAAATGTCCCTGTAGTATCGTTACTATGTCTTCAAAACTGTTTTCCATTGGCTTCGTTGGTGTTACTAGATTTCGTAATAAGCCATACGTCTTTGCACCCATTAAATTTAACAATACCGACGCTTTCTTGTCATCTGACACCTCATTTGCCTTGCAGTACACCTCTATGCGTTCGACATATGTAGTCCAATCTTCGACTTCATTGTCAAATGCGGTGATACTGCCACTCTTAGGCATTTTGGGTGTGGTTTAAAATGGCGTCTCCCAATGGCTTAAAATGACATCTCCCACACTTTCCTTCCTCCCCCGCTGCTGCCAACGCCGCTCTCGGCGGTCCTCGTGGCAATGGTGGTGCCTCGCCGGTTTCTGCGCATCTCTCTCTCCCTCTCTCCAACGCTGCTCGGCCCCTGAACACTGGCTGCGCCCTGTGCGCTCTGCCCTCTCTCTCTCTCCCCCGTCGACGCTGCTCGGCCCTTTGCTGTGCCGCTCGGTCGGGCTCTAGCCCGCCGCTGTCCGGGAGGGGTCTGCGCACTACCTGTTGCCAGCCCGTTTTGCTGGACCACCTCGACTGGAAAGCCAAGCCTGGCTCTCGACAGCCTCCCCCGCAATTCTTGAGTCTCTGCTGGATGACTGGGCGGTTGCCCGTGGTCGAGGCCCGAGTCTCTGGCCTTGAGCTCCAATCCACTGATCTCCAGGAACGAATCCCCGGGAGGTGATGCAGAGTTGCAGGTAGGTTCGAACTTGCCTTGTCGCCAATGTTGTGTCTGTGTATAATAAGACACAGACTGCAGGAGAAATGGTACAACAGGTGTTTACTCAATGTGGCTCACAGTGGAAGTACAGATTACTACTCAGTGCTGTATACAGGTGTGATCACTGCTGGTACTACAGTATACATGAGCTGTAAAAAGTAGTTCCCCCTGGTGTGTATGTACCTTTAAGGGAATAACTGGTCTCAGACTGCAGTACCGGCAGTGACCACCCCTGTATAAAAGGCCCTAGCAGGCTTCTGTAATTTCAGTTTCCAGGTTGTCTCCATTCAGTAAAGACTTGTTATAATCAACTCCTGCAGTCCGTGTCTCAATTATACACGGACATAATACTGGCGATGAGCAGATACGAACTTACATGCAGTCTGCACCACCTCATGGGGATCCATCCCTGAAGCGATGTTATCAGAGGTCGAGGCCAGAAGGAAGAAAGAAACAGTAGAAACGGGCATCGACCATAGGCTTCCGCCTCTGAGTCAGCGGAGTTGAAGATTTGCAGGAGAGGCTGTCGAGAGCGGGGCTTGGTTATCCTGTCGATGCTGCTTCAGCTAATCCGGCTGGTGGCAGGTAGTACACTGATCCTTCCTGGGCTGCGGCGGTCTAGAGTTCGAGCGGGTGGCTTGCAATGGGCCGAGCAGCGTTGTTGGGAAGAGGAGAGAGAGAGAGGGTGGAGCACACAGGGCGCGGCCGGTGCTACGAAGCCGGGCAGCGTACAGACCCAAGAAGAGGGAGGCAAGAGTCCCGCAGGGCTGTTCCGACGACGGGGAAATTAAAAAAAAAAAATTAAACGCGCAGAAAGCCGCGAGGAGCTGCAGTTTGCCACGGAAACCACGGAGAGCAGCGTTAGCAGCAGCGCGGGGGGAAGTGCGCGAAGACCATAGGGCGTCGCCATCAAGGCATAAAATGCCAGCAACAGCGCTAGCAACAGCGGAGAAGGCAGAACCGCGGGAGGCGCCATCTTAATCCAGCGGGGAAGAAGGCAAAGCGCAGGAGGCGCCATTTTGTTAAATCGGGGAAGAAGGCAAAGCGCGGGAGGCGCCATCTTAGATTTTCAAGATGCCAAAGACTGGCTATATCACTGCCTTCGATAATGCAATAGAAGACTGGACCACGCATGTGGAAAGAGTCGAGGTATATTGCGAGGCAAACGAAATAGCCGATGAGAAAAAGGCATCGGTATTGCTAAATTTAATGGGCGCAAGCACGTACGGCCTATTGTGGGACCTGATTACTCCAGCCAAACCAAAGGCGAAGAGTTTTAACGAAATTGTTGCTATCCTACAGGAACACCTAAACCCTGCACAGCTGCTGATAGCAGAAAGATTTAAATTCCACAGGAGAAATCAGCATAAAGATGAGAGCAATGCTGATTACCTTACAGAACTACGCAAGCTATCAAAACACTGCCAGTTCGGAGCAGGACTGGCAGATACCCTACGGGACAAATTTGCCTGTGGACTCCTGATTGAAGGAACCCAGAAGAGGTTACTCTCAGAGAAAGAGCTGACGCTAGATAAGGCTTTCAGCGCGGCAGTATCATACGAAGCAGCAGCCAGGGGAGCTGTGGAAATACAACAAAAGCCACAGGAATATGGCACCCACGAAATGACACGGGGATTTGCAAAATGTTATCGCTGTGGCAGAACAACCCATGACCAGAAGGACTGCTGGTCCAAGGACAAAATATGCAGGCAATGCGGAAGATGGGACACATCACACGAGTTTGCAGGTCTGGGAAGAAGACCAACGACAACAAAATGGCTACTAAGGAACCGTACAGGAAAGTACAAAAGATGACGGACAGTAGTTCCGAAGACCAGATGAGCGATAGTGAATCCGGGAACAAGAGACTAATCTGTCTCAAACTTCACAACGTAATCGCAAAAGAGGATCACCGAAACATTTGGGTCACCCTCACGATAGCAGGGTCCCAAGTCAAAATGGATCAGCTCTAACCGTCATGAATCGACGAGACTATGAGCGGCTATTCTCACACATACCCTTGAGAGAGACACCCATTGTCTTGAGGAAGTATACGGGGCAAAAAGTATACCCCAGAGGAAAAATAAGGGTGCCTGTCGAATACAACAGCAAGAAAATACGGAAATTGTATCTCTACATACTGCAAGATGGTGGACCACCGTTATTGGGACGTGAATGGATCAGAAAGATAAGTTTAGACTGGCACTCCATTCAGGCACTGACGGTGGCTGGTAAAAAGGATGACGACGTCACTCCTGGACGATTGTCAACAATCTTAGCTGACGCCAAAGAGGTATTTCAACAAGAACTGGGAACTCTTAAAGGCGTAACCGCCTCGATAAAAATAGAGGAGAATGCAATTCCCAAGTTTTTCAAAGCAAGACCGGTACCATATGCAATTCGCCCAGCCGTCGAGGCAGAGCTGGAGAATCTGGAGAATGCAGACGTGTTATCTAAGGTAGACTGGAGCGAGTGGGCGACACCCATCGTTCCTGTCATGAAGAAAACGTTAAACAATAAGTCTGAGGAGCCAAGGAAGGTTCGCATGTGTGGGGACTTCAAGGTGACGGTGAACCCAATCCTTCACACAGTACAATATCCTCTTCCAAGGATAGAAGATATCTTCACCTCACTATCTGGAGGGAAGCGTTTTACAAAAATTGACCTAGCACAAGCATATTTGCAGATGGAGGTTGAAGAATCCTCTAGGAAGTATCTCACAATAAACACTCACAAAGGTCTTTACCAGTATAATCGACTGGTATTCGGAGTAGCATCAGCTCCGGCGATATGGCAAAGAGCGATGGAACAAGTCCTGCAAGGGATTCTGGGGACTCAGTGTTACTTGGACGACATCCTAGTGACAGGTGAAGATGACAGTGAACACCTTGCCAACCTAGAGCAGGTGCTCACTAGACTACGTGAACATGGGCTACGAGCCAATCGCCCCAAGTGCGAGTTTTTTAAGAAATAGATATCGTATTGTGGCCACGTGATTGATGAAGAAGGGTTGCATAAGTCCCCTGACAAAATTGAAGCGGTAGTTAAGGCTCCAGCACTTGAAAATGTGTCACAACTGAGGTCATTCCTCGGATTGGTGAATTATTACCATAAGTTTTTGCCGAATTTGTCCACAATTCTGCACCCACTGAACGCCCTACTACGAACGGGAGTAGCATGGAAATGGAGCGATGAATATAAGCGGGCCTTTCAGGTGTGTAAGGACCTAATCACTTCAAGAGAAGTATTGGCTCACTACAACCCATCACTACCGATAAACATGTGCGGGTTAGGTAGATTGGCCATGATAAAAATTTGACCCTTACTGTTAGGGGGGATTAAATACATGGGTTTACGGGGTTACGGGGATAGGGCTTGGGTGGGATGGCTGTCGGTGTAGGGACCGGGTGCTAGGGTTTGGTTGATCAGCCATGATCTCGTTGAATAGCGGAGCAGGCTCGAAGGGCCGAATGGCCTACTCCTGTTCCTATCTTCTCTGTTTCTATGTTTCTATAAGACTGGCGTGTGATGCGTCTCCCTACGGCATTGGGGCGGTACTGTCACATAAATTCCTTGTTGGTTCAGAGAGGCCGATAGCTTTTGCGTCACGCTCGTTAACTTCAGCCGAGCGTAACTACGCCCAGATTGACAGAGAGGCCCTCAGCCTGGTGTGGGGGGTGAAGAAGTTCAATCACTACCTGCACGGTCAGAAATTTACTCTACTAACTGATCATCAATCTCTTGTCTCCATTTTCAACCCTCAGAAGGGCGTACCGATAATGACAACACAATGGCTACAGAGGTGGTCCCTTTTCCTAGGGGCACACCAATATGACATCGAGTACAAAGGAACTAAACAGCATGGGAATGCTGATGGATTGTCGCGCCTATCATTGCGGACGGTGGAAGAAGAACGTGCAGTGGATCCAGTGGAGATATTCCACTCGACCATAGTCGAATGTCTCCCTGTGACGAATGCAAACATAGAAAAGGAAACACGAAATGACCCGACACTCTCAAGGGTCTATGATTTAACAGTGAAGGGATGGCCAGCACATGGCGAACCACTGCTGCCAGCATTCTCGCCGAGAAGAGAACAGCTGTCAGTGTGCAGAGGAACCTTGATGTGTGGATCCAGAGTAGTAATTCCACCCAAATTGAAGGATAGAGTGCTCTATGAGCTTCATGAGGGTCATCTGGGAGGGGTAAAAATGAAGAACTTAGCCAGAGTGTTTGTGTGGTGGCCGGGAATCGATAGAGAAATCGAAGCGATGACCAAGAGCTGTACAGGATGCCAGAAGGTCCAAAACACCCCACCACAAGCCCCTCTACATCCATGGGAGTGGCCCTCATCTCCATGGCAAAGGATGCACATTGATTTTGCTGGTCCCTTTATGGACTCGATGTTTTTAATTGCGGTGGATGCACATTCAAAGTGGCCAGAGGTAATAAAAATGTCCTCAACTACCACAGAAAAAACTATCACAGTCTTACGAACCATATTCGCCAGGAATGGGCTGCCTGAACAGATTTGCTCTGACAATGGACCACAGTTTGTGTCTGAAGAGTTCCGGAGGTTCTTAAAGAACAATGGTGTTAAGCATTACACATCCGCCCCATATCATCCAGCCACTAATGGATTGGCCGAGAGGTTTGTTCAAACATTCAAGAAGGCTATCAAGGCAATGTGTAATGAAGATATACCCCTACAACACAAGGTGGATAACTTCTTGTTTGCCTACTGGAATGCGACACATGAGGTTACCAACCAAACTCCAGCCAAGATGTTCTTCAATCGAAGACTACGATGCCGCTTGGATTTGGTTAAGCCAAACATCAGAAAAGATGTGGAGAACAGGCAGTTTCAGAATATGAATGAAAGGCCGACCAGGAGTTTTAAGATAGGTCAACCAGTTTTGGCCCGGGACTACCGCACAGAGAAATGGCAGCCAGGAACGATCTGTACACGGCAAGGACCTCTAATGTATACCGTTGACGTTGGAGAGAGCATTGTAAGACGCCATGCTGACCAGATTCTAGAGTCACTGGAAAACGTCAACTCCACACCACGAACTGATACACCTGGCGATGAAACCAAAGTACCAATTGCATCTACCGCAGAATCGGTGATATTGGAAGCAGACGAACCAAACAATGACATTGATCCCGTCTCAACTTTGCCAGAAGAAACTGAGGCGTTATCCAGACAGAATCAGGAAGCCTCCTCAAAGATTGAACTTATAATTGCTTAACTTCAACCAATGTATCTAGCAACCGTAATTGTAATTAGTTATTATTTATTTGTTAAATGAATGTTATGTACTGTTTATCTAAAAGGGGAGGAATTGTTGTGTATGTACCTTTAAGGGAATAACTGGTCTCAGACTGCAGTACCGGCAGTGACCACCCCTGTATAAAAGGCCCTAGCAGGCTTCTGTAGTTTCAGTTTCCAGGTTGTCTCCATTCTGTAAAGACTTGTTATAATCAACTCCTGCAGTCCGTGTCTCAATTATACACGGATATAATACCCCCCTTAAAGGTATATACATTACAGAGGTGCCGGCTGCTATTGATACATATAGCAGCCCCATCGGAGTTCCCACCCTCCCAAAGGGCTAGCTGCCTATAGGAAGAGCAATTAGCATTGACAGTTCACCCTGAATATTAATATGAGGCCCGACCACGAAAATGGATCGGGCCTCAGACAGACGTCATCGGGCAGGTGTAGTGGACCATCCACTGCCTGCCTGATTTACAGCATAGTTGAAAATCATTCCCACTCTATTTAATTTAATGCAGAAAAGGAGGGGACAGGTGTATTAATCTTACACTTGAGAAACCACCAATCTTATCAATTTTAGGTGAGCTACAGAAGAGCAGGTGGAGTCTGTGTGCTACATAGTAGTCAAAGAAATTATGTAAACATTACGAGAGAACCTCACAAAACCTTTAGAGGCTTATCATAATTTCTATAACTTTGCTTCTCCAGATTAGGGTGGAAATATTCTTTATGTTTTCTATGTTCCTAATTAGGCCATCACCGCACTGATGCACTGATGGCATTCAGTGCTATAAAACTCATCAAACACTATAACATGTTGGACTGCCAAATAAAATTGGTTGTCACTGCTTGAAACACTGAAAGGCATAGTTTGTATCTAGATATAACATGACATGGGCATAATCATAAACAAATAAAATTGAGTTCTTTATTGGCGCACAACCATCAGAGAGATAAAACTGGTGGCAAGTAATATAAGAGGAACCGTATAATACTTCACTTTTACAAAGTTTGCTCTAAACAACTGCGGTACTGTGTGTGCAACAAATACAACACTTCTATTTTAGAAGTTATAGATTATATATAGTAGTTATTATAAAGAGTAATCTGCAAATAAAAGATACATTTATTTTATATACACTGAAACTAAAGACATTACTGCAGAACTGTATACATTGTAGACCGCGATAGAAAACAACAATATAGCTGTTTCACCTATTACACAGGTCAAGGGTCACTAATGAGACTATTTTTCATTTTTCTATTTTGTGCCACAATATTATTGACAGTGATTTGTGCACAATGGTTGACTGAGAGATACAGAATAGATATATGAGTGTTTAGTGAACTGATTTAGAGGATAATGGATGTTTGTGTGTGCCACAGCACACTTGAGCAGTTCTGCTGTGTGACCATGGAAGACAAGCTTAAGCACTTTATGTAACCATCAGAACCCACAATGCCATGCTACAGCATCACATTCAGATTGCTTCAATTTGTTTTAAGGCACAAAGTAGATTTTATTAAACTATTTTCGCTGGTGTCATTTTCGACCCATAATATCTGCTATTACAGGTGTGCCTTACATGGTAATGAGTTTGTTTTGATCAATGTTTATTGACTGAAAGAGGTCTAAGGTTTTCTTTTAGGCTGTGTTGTCGCCCATAAATGAGTGCAATCAGTGTATAATGGAGCGGAAATGTGGGCAGAGATTAGTTGTACTCGATCATGTGTGTTTCCCGTGCGCATTTTGAACGGCACAGGAAATTGCTGGCACAAATAGGTCAAAGCTTCTTTACAATGTCCTGAAATCTGATGTGTATTTGGGCCCGAGAATTGGGGCACACATCAAATACGCGGCCTAAAAGATCGTGGAATTTTGGGTGTAAGTGAGTTACATGGCTACGTACATTATGCCCAGATTTCCTTGATTGTTTATGGCCGTCTATCGATCCCTCCGTCCGAACACATCTCCACCCATAAAACTGGCCCCGCCCCAGGAGACAGAGCCTTACATATGAGTTTTCTGCAATTGTGTTTGCTCAAAGGCTCTCTTCAAATTACGATCAGATTTTCAGGCGCAGCAGGAAACAAAGGTGTTTTCTTTGGTGTTTTATTGCAATTTTTGAGTATTTAAAAAAAATGTATCCTCACTGAGACCTGCCCTGTATTTTCTGTTTCTTTGAATGCATTTTCATAGCATCAGTAAAAGTCACATTAAAAATTGAAAAGCTTCCCCGATTGCAGGTTCTTAAACATGCTGTGCCTGATGCTCATGCATGATGGTTCAAGGTGAATGACGAGTTGAAGCTTTAATTTTCATCCTTAAAGAAGAAATATATGGACTGAGTTCAGTGCTCTACTTGGACCCAGATTTACGCCCACTTTTTGTTCAGGCGTATTCTAATGAGATTCGCAGGAGATTTGAGCATAACTCGACATTGGCATTATGGATGCGGGATGGGGCGCATTTTCAGGTCGAACATTCCAGAGGAAATTCCAGACCAATATGATTAGGTGGTGAAATTGACATCATTCACTGCAACATTTTAATCATTAAAACTGATTAGAAAGTGACCCCAGAAATTTGCTCAGAAGAGCTGAGTCAAGAGAACAGACAACTGGAATTATTAAAGATGTAATACAGCACAGAACAAAGCACTTATAAAGTGTCAAATGAAACAATGAATATCTTATTATCATGCTAATTTATTTGATATATGTATAATGAATAGCAAGTTATAATTGCATGCAGTATGTGAAAAACATGCGAACACAATTCATCACACAAGGTATTTTTGACTTTATAGCCAAATAATTATTCATTTTCAAATTTAAAATGACCTATGACAAAAAAACTTCTTTCACATGAAAGTTAAAAATTAATTGATTGTGGTATTAAGAATTTTTTTTTGAAAATTGCACTTATATAGTGCATGAGATTCATTAAAATCTCATTATCCATATATCTTCTGGACCACTGAGTTATAATTGGTTTACCCTTCATTGGATCAACTGTTGGAATTTTGTCAGACTCAATAACATTATATATGTAAGTCCCACATACTGACAAGGAATGTCACTCCCTGACAACATGAACTGTACTTGTAACTTAGTTTATCTATACAAAGCACCAGTTTGCTTCAGAGCATACTGTTTTCATTTATTACTTTGTCCAATTTTCTCTTCTCCATATGCACAAGCACTAGGGGCAGGGGCAATGATTGGGATGTGTTACGCCCTACCCACATTTTTTGGCATGGGTAGGGTGTAACGCATCTCTTTTGCCATCTTCCTCCAAATCCTGGAATTGTTGCTGATCTACCCCCAACTCTCTTTACTCTCCTCTTTTCCTAAAAGGGTTAGCTCATATTGAAGGACAGTTCCACATGTAGCAGCTGCACTTTGGTACTTGCCCAAGTGGTTATTTTTCAATATTCTTTAAGCTAGTGGGTGCCCAGTGTCTCATTTGGTACATTGTACCAGTAGAGAAGAGTAAAGGGCCTGTGCTAGACTCAATGTTCTGTTTTTTAGGACTGCCTTTGCAGTGGGCCTACTGTGCATTTTCTGTTTTTATTGCATAATTTTATAATAAAATTTTTAGTATTGGTGCCCTGTGTTCTTGGGCCACTTATTACTTCTCATTGTTTTAAGGCCTTAATTAGGAAGGAAACTCAAGATTCCTGACACCAGGGGCTGATTCATCTTTGGCAAGGATGACCTCAGGTTTTTGGGCATACATGCAAGATTATTTTCTTCCTCTCGGCTTTCTTCTTTGTCAGATGTGTTCTGCTCCATTGATGTCGGATGGCATTGCACAGTATGAGTGATGCTCACACTTTCCCTTCACTGCAACTATAAATAATTTAGAGATGAAAGAAGGAACATAGGAACAGGTGTAGACCATTCACCCCCCTCAAGCTGAAAGATGAGTAACGTGTAAGGTGAACATTTTTTAAAAATAGGAAGTTAGCTACATCAATTGGAAGATGACAGAACAATGTAAAATTCTTTCCAAGATTTAAGGGTAACCAAAATTTTCAGGTCTGTCATTGCTGAGTAGAACAAAAAGATATATTTTACTTATGTGAAGCATTATGCAAAAATACAAGGTTATGCTGGAAGCTGTAAATTGAGCCCCGCCACAATTTCTAACAGTGTAAAAGTTTACAGGAGAGAAAAATGGGTTGAAATTGTGCTGTGTGATCACTACCAAACATGTTAAATGGATGTATGTGGAATTCTTTATTTTGACAAAGGCAATGTACCTGAATTGGCGGTCGGAGGCTTCCCGCGGGGAAATGCCTCCGATCCGCAAATAAAATCCACGCCTACCTTGGGGTCCGAGAGGTACGGGTAGAGGCCCACGTATCCCAGGGGCGCAGGCAGCTCACAATCGCCCCTGGGATCACGTGGGCCGGCTCAACCAATAAAAGAGGGGGAATCCCCATTCATTCTTATGGGGATTCTGTATGTACGGAAACTTCATAAGCACGAATGGGAATACCCCCAAAAATACCTCTACACAACAAATATTTTTTTTTAAATCGCACATTTAAAATTAATCAAAATGGCATTTAATATTTAAAACAAAAATTTAATTTTTTGAAAAATAAATTTACATGTTTTAAAGGAGCTAAAAATAAACTTACCTTATTTCACAGGTTTTTAAAAGTATAAATTATTAATAAAATTTTATTTTTCTGGTTTTTAAAATGCTTACGCTGTTAAAAGCAGGCATTATGCACCAGGCGTAAAAATTTCACGGGCATTCACTGGACAGAATAGCCCAACTCTTTGCCCACAGATGCCCTTTTCCCAGGGATACAGCTGGCAAGTTCCGGGTTTTCACACATGCGCTTCACATGCCTAAACCCGGAATGTGCGCAGTTCCCATGGGCACGTGAGCACCTCGTACGCACCCGTAGGGGCGGCAAATTATGGCCCATTATTTAAAAACGTGCTAACAACTTAATTAAAGTAGGGGACATCTTTACACATATTTGTTGCTAATAATGCATAGTGCAAAGTCAATCCTAAAGTTTTTATTTCATGGGGGTAGAGTTGCCGCTTTGGGCGCAATCGGGAATTTGGAGGTAAGTTGCGCTTGAAATTGCACTGGTTAGGTTACAGTTGAACTTGTCGCTAAAAGGCATTTGCATAATCGCAAACATACTTCCATGAACCAGTGCAATTGGTCAGCATAATAGAACATAATTGTTTATTATGTTTTTCTTTGCATTAAAAAAAAATCATTAATATATTTAAGAGTAGTAACCTGGTGCAGTTTTATTAATTCAGCAGAAAATGGGTTTATCACCAGAAAATTAGCATTTTTAACAAGAGGGTCTAGTCCCCCACCTGTGATTAACCTGATTTTTAATAACTGAAAATTATTTTTAGAAAACTATACAAAACTGTTTACTAGCTTCATTGGTGTACACTAGTCAGTTTCTTATTAAATTAAATATTTTTTAAGATGTAAAAACTTGAACAACATGCTTACGAGTGTCTGTGCGCCTTAGAAAACAAGCTCAATTTGAAGACCCTCCTCGAACGGCCGCAAAGGGACTCAATTGGCGGAAACTCGGCATCCTCGTTATTTCGATCCGGGTGTGGCCAGTTCCGTGGGCGAGGCCGGCTTCAGGGGAAAAGATTTTAAACCAGCATTAAAGGTCACGGAAACTCAAGTGACGCTTGGCATAACTTGCACTTGAGTTGGTTTGGCTGATTTCACCTGGATTGCACTGGTAAAGCTAATGTAAACTAGTGGAAACTCTACCCCATGATGTCCATTATAGTAACTTATTGGCTCAGAAGTGAGTCTTTGGCTGGAATTTTCTGGGGTCCGTGCGGGCGCGATTGCAGGCGGGTCAGGTGGGAAATTTGAAAAATGACGGAGCGGGTCGGGAACCTCATTCCGCCCCCTCGCGCCTTTCCCTCGACCAGAAAGGCAGAGGCGGGTGACCGATTTCAAATCATTATAAGCTTGTTGTCAGACACTTAAGTGCCTTTTTCCTCTTACCTTTCAAATTTCCCTGCAAGCCCAGGGGATTCTCGCAGCTCGGAACCACGTCTGCTACCGCTGTCCGAGGAGGCATCTGGGCTCTGACTGAAGGGGTGGCAACGGGGGAGAAGTGTGAGCTCTTTGAGAGGAGCCCCCACTTCCATGTCCCCTCTCAACGTCATCCCTCTCATGAGCCTTTCACACTTCCCTGTTTGCAAGGAGCTAGAGAGTACCTTGTTGCACATCAGTGGGGCCATGAGGACCCATGTCTACACTGACATGCCTCCCAGGGAGGAGGTCTATAAGCCTCTGTCATCTGTTCTCCATAGATAGAATGTGCTCATGTGAGTGGCACATTTGCTGCTCCATGCAGGTAGCCATCCTATCCATGGAAGAGCCTACAGTCGCCATCGCCTGCGACACGGAAGTGCTCATGTTGGAGATGGACTCCTCCATTCTCTGAACATTTGCAGACATTGCGGTCGCAAAACCTGTCAGAGCCCACTGCACATCTTCCTGCACCTCCAGGATCACTCACTTTCTGGATGGCCCCCGAGGATCAGCGTCTGCATGCAGCTAAGCAGAGTTGGGAGCATCCTGCGCCCTCCGGCAAGGACTCGCCACTGCTGTCCCTGTCTCCACAATCTGCTCTTGCTCACTTGTGAGTTGTGAGACACCAGGTGACAATGCTACTCTATCTCGCGTGGGACCCACCGAGGTGTGCGTATCTGCGCTGGTGCTGGGTGCGCTTATGTCTAGTGACGGTGTGCCCTCAGAGGCTGGAGGCTGCTCTGAGGTGTCGTCTTCCTCTGCCTCCTGGACAGTGGGGTGAGGTGGGGGGTGGTGCCTCTTGATGGACCTGTGGGAGAGTAAATAGATGAGTTAGATATGTCATCTGAATAATGGTTACAGATACCATTATGCACATGATGACCATTCACTGGCTGCTGACATCAGTCCCCATATGAGTGACTGATGTATGGCATATAGCTGTTTGATATGTAATTCTGTCACCAGGTTGCTGAGATGTCCCCCTCTCTCCATCTCCCAACTCGAGCTGATCGGCGAATACTTCTAACGCTGTTGTTGTGAGGGTGGGCAAATGATGGGGTTCCATCTCCAGTTCTCTCCCTCTCACTCTTATTGTAGGCTCTCTTTTCTTGCAAGGAGGGAAAGAAGAGAAGGTTGAGTGAGAGTGATGGAATGAGTGTAAGGAATGGATGGGTTAGATCTTTAGAAAGAGACTATGATGGAGTGGTGGGGAGGCAAAGCCAAATGGCCTCCTTGTGTGTTGTTAGTTGGTATGATTGCATTAGGATAATGGTGAGTGTGAGGGTTGGTTAGTAAGATGGAGATGTGATAATGTAGATAGAGAGAGAGGGATGGGTGGATGTACAATGTATGTCAGTGTGAGTAATGATGTGCAGGAGTAGGGTTGGGAAGGCAGAGTGATGGAGATGTGATGAGAGGCACAGCAGGATGAAATTGAGTGTGGCTTTGTACTCACCTTTCCTGATCTAATGAGATCATTGAAACATTTCCGGGACTGCACCCAGGTCCTCCTGACCAAATCCCTGCTGTTGACCTCCTCTGCAATTTGGAGCCAGGCTCTTTTTTGTCTTCTGAGGAGGTCTCTTTCATCATATGCCTGGCTCCAAGCATATGGAGGGAGTCACCGGAGAACTTGGGTGCAGCCCTCTGCCTCTGTGCAGTCATATTTCCAAGTGTTTGGAACAATCAAAAGCTCCAGTGCAGTGACTGCACGCTCCTAGATGAACCTTCAATGCAATATGACCTTTAAATCTACCGGCTGAAAACGCGTCATGGATGAAGTCATCAGACCCGCACCATTTAATTGGGCTGGGTAACACGATGGGTGGGCTTAATAGGTCCCATTAGCACAAAGTTGATTTCTGGAGCGGGATGGAAGCAGCAACGGGGTCGCGACCCGCCACACTGACCGCCCGCACCCGACCCGGCCAGGTAAAGAAAATTCCGGCCATGGGCCCCAGCAACAAATAGAGGCTAAAAGATATGACATTAGTAGTAACAACCACTGAATAATAATCCAGGCTGCAGAAAGCATGTAGCCAGTCTTTGGCTACTTTTCTGTGGAGTCTGATGAATCTGCTTCTCAGCTTCTCATCTAGATACAGTTTACGATCTGCTGTGCCTGCTCTGGATTCATCTTATCTCCATGAATAAAATCCTCTACTTTTCATGTGCCCGATACCATCTGTCTATGATTTTACTACAATTCTGAGAACATATCAAACTAGAGATGACATTTTAACACATCTACAGCAAAACATGTGTAACCACATGCTGCCCTTCTTATTTTGAATACATGTATCAATCACAGAATCACAGAATCACAGAAACCCCACAGTGCAGATAGAGGCCATTTCGGCCCATCGAGCCTGCACCGACACATATCCCACCCTATCCCCGTAACCCCACATATTTAATCCCCCTAACACTAAGGGTCAATTTATCATAGCCAATCAACCTAACCCGCACATCTTTGGACTGTGGGAGGAAACCGGAGCACCCGGAGGAAACCCACGCAAACACGGGGAGAATGTGCAAACTCCACACAGACAGTCACCTGAGGCCGGATTCGAACCCGGGTCCCTGGCGCTGTGAGGTAACAATGCTGTTTAGACTATTATCTTTCCCCTCTCCTGTACAATGCTGAATGATGAAGCATTACTGGAGAGGGACTCAAGAATACATTACGTACAGATAAAGGTAATAGCTGCTGACTAAGCTAATAAATATATATTAAAAGATCCATGAGCTGTGCTATCTTTAATTGCTGTTCCTCATTCTCGGGCTTCAAATTAGTAATAAGCACAAAATGAAACTGATCCATTTCTGACTAATACCAAGTTTGAAATTGCATTGTACGACATTTCAAGCCCACACATTCAGCAAGCCTGACATTAACTCTGCCGAAACCAATTTCAATATCGCCAACTGTGTAGTAAATATTAATTAACATTTCAAGTATCAAAGTATGAGGCAGGATGTGTTGTCTACAGTTCAGAAATAATATATCTTGTAAATTAAGGATTGAGTTGCTAGTCCAACAGAAGCAGTTGAATGTGTTGTCTTTGCAAAACTGTGTTTAATTCTCACATTTACTTGGTAATAATTATCGTTAAGACTAACTTTTTAAATTTAATAATCTTCTGATTTAGAAAAGGCTATCATTAGTCCAAAGCCAGAATAAAATATATATTTCCAGCAATATTTGGACTTTAAGATGTCAATTATTACACTCTGGCTTGTAGAAGTGGTCTTGTAAATGCAATACCTTCTGTTCTGGACCAATGAACATTTTATGTGTGCAGATAGCACCTTCTGGTGGCGGTTATTGTGTTAACAGTTTGTATGCTGGAAAGGTCATCTGATCTTTCTTCCTGTGTGAGGTCATTTGACCTTTGTTCCTTTCTTCCTGTGAGAGGTCATTTGACCTTCCTACCTTTCTTCCTGTTGACCCCAGGAAACAGTTTTGCCAGGAAGAACCTGACTTGAGTAATGGAGAATCTGCCATGAGAGGTTCCATTTACAATCCAATGTAATCTGATTTCATATGTTAGGCCAAGCGCAATATCTGTGAGTATCTTTGGTTCTTAGCATAATAGCAATGTTGTCAGAGTAATATTTTGATAATACTATGTTTATAAAAGGTTAATATTTAATAGTTACAGAAGTTAGTTCAAATGTTAGTTAGCTATACAATTAGTCCATTCTACTGTTGTAAATATGTTTATGCCTTATGTAATATCGAATGTATAGTACTCAGTTTATGTACAAAACATACTTTGTCTTTGTTTACAGTTTCACAAATTTGTTCAAGTAAAGCTTCAAAACAGCAACCGGCTTCAGAAGAATTATTTTGAATGAGTGTTTAACTTGCTGGATAACTAGATAGGAACACGGCTAGCGCGGCCAGTACACCTTCAGTTTATGCTTCAGGTAGCACAATTTACCATCGGTTACTTCTGTGAACTTTGAGCAATAGTTTCCTTCCATAATCCTATGCACATTTCAAATTTTCATAGTAATACACTACGTGATGTTTTGACGTTAAGGGCAGGAAAAAAAATCAACGGGCATGAAATTCCCGTTAGAGGCCTGGACACTTCTCCTGCATAACTGTTGGACGGGGGCCAGAATATGAGGCAGTACCTGGCACTGCCGGGAACCTATCCTGTGGAGAGGAGACCTGTCAATTACAGTGGTTGGGGGTGGGGTGGGAGTGGGTGGGGATGGCGGCGGAGGGTAGGAGAGGGAAGATGTCTGTGGGAGTTCCCAAGCTGTCCCAGGAATTCCATCCAGTATGCCCTTTAAAGAACACAGTTGAATTAACACAAGCTGAGAGGAGGCATTAGTTCAGTTGAGGTCCAAGGAAAAAATCTGCTGCTATGGGTAACTGATCCCAGAAATCCCTTTATTTATAACTCTCTGAAGAGCTGAAGATTAAAATATATTACATGCAGTTGGGATCTTCCTCGGCCTCCGCTCCATCATTGACTTTTCATCGGGCTGCTCTGACACTCTAGACCTCTGTCGGACAGACAGACTTACTGGTGTGACGTGCTCACCCTGAGCATGCAAATATGACCCCATCCTTGCAGCTTCAGACAGGATATTGGCCTCATCACTTCAGCATGCTTAAGGCCAGTTCCACCACATTTCCACTGACGAAGCGATACAATTGATGTTTTGGTCCCACTGTACTGTTCTATACATAGGCCTAAATTTGTGGTTTGTCCTCTTTCCTCTGTAATCTGTAGGACTCGTAAGTGCATATTTTCCTATTTGTGTGTCTGGCCGTATTGGATCATCTGAGCACAATGCATAGAGGAAATTTGGGCAGGGAAGCTTAAATGCTTGTTAAGGAGCCTGCCCATTATTTTAAATGGAAGAAAAAAGGGGACTCCCTTCTGAATGATGTGATCCTCCTCCCTCCAAATTTTCCTCTATGCACCTTGTGCAGCAATTCAATAGGCCCAGGTGCTGAACAGATAGTGTGCTCCAATTGCTGTTATCGCAGGAGGTAACCTATGACGTAACGCATTTTTTTAAACCAGTTATATGGGCTGCGATTTTGCCAGCGCTCAGAGTGCGGGTTCGGAGGCGGGTCCGCTGTCAAAATTGAAATGATTGACAGTGGGTTGGGAACCCGCTCCGATCCCGCCTCCATGTAAGTTTCCAAAGTGTCGGGTCTGCGATTTCAGAACAGACCCGACACCAAGCAGCGGGGAAGGCATTTAAGATAGTTAAATGCTTGTTAAATACTTGTTAACTACTCTTTTGCCAGCTTATTTCTATTTCACCACTTTTTTAACGGGCTTCACGTCGTTTGCAGATCACGTCAGGTAAGTAGGTTGGGTTCTCTATGTCTCCCCATTGCTGTGAATAGGTGACAGCTGCAAAAATGGTATGAAAGCTACCATTTCACAGCTGTTCACTTTCCAATGTCAGAAGCTTGAGTCTTCAGGACTTGGAAGACACTTTTGAGCTGTATGCAGTTTGGAAGTGTTTGGAGTAAACTCTCTATCCACTGTCACCTCCTTGGAGCAAGCTCTCTCACCATTGACAGATCGCTTCTGTCATCTCAACTTCAGCTGCCATCTATTCCAGCAACATCGGTGCCCTTGAAAAAATCTCACCTTGGTCTTCTGAATCCCTCCATGATCAGCCCCAACACCAACATCACCAGGCACACCCACATCATCAACAACAATACCAACCTTCTCCGCAATCACCTGATGCTGCACAGGATACAGGGCATCAGCACCTGACAACATTGCTGCCCAGGAGGCCAGCGATGGCATCACCATGGCCAGGTTTACTTCACTTGACGCTATACACCCTGTCTGCCACATGATGCACCAGGTTGACACCACCCCACACCAGCACCATAAAGCATCCCTACAATGTCCAAGCCATTCCTTTCACACTCACCACAATTGGGTGGCGGTGGGTGGGTGGCGCGGTGGGGTGGGCGGGGGGGAGGATTGTTTAAGTTATGTCTTAACATTCACATGGAATTCACTAAGACTCTTCCAAAGGTGAGCGCAGATCTGTCCAATAAGGTAAAATGTTGAAAATATAGATTTCAATGTTCAACAACACATTAACAGAAACTTCACAGGAACATTGCATAAAGCACCCAAGTGCCTACACTTGTGTGTTGTTAGTTCGTATGCTTGCAGTAGGTTGAGGGTGAGTGTGAGAGGTGGCTAGTGAGATGGGGAAGTGATTGTTTTGATTTCTTTTTGGGTTCAATAAAGACTCATTTCTGAAAGAGAATGTTGTTTAATCTAAAGTCTTGTTCAAGACTTTCTACAGCTTTTTACAGAACACACTATGCTGTGATGCATCTAGAATGAAACTGAAAGTAAAACTCCTCTGGACTGCTTGTCTCTCACATGACCTCTGCTGGTCAGGCACAAGTAATCAAAAACACAGACAAATATGCTGTAAGGCATAAGTAATCAAACACAGACAAATATCATCACTATTTGCTGATATCATTACATCTCCCTTTCTTAAAACAAAAGTATTTTACTTTTAACTAACAACATTTAATGAACTTACATTATCATTATCATGATCAAGGTTTTTTACCCTTGCTTTGTGTGTTCACATGAAATATGTCAATACACTAGAACTTGAAGAAAGAATAAGATAACATTACTTCCTTCTTTAACAATAGTCCTTAAATTTGCTCAATGAGTCTCTCAGGAGGCTTCACGTGTCTTGAGGATTTTCTGATTGATTGTCCTTGAATCTGAGTTGTTGCCTCAGATGATTGGTTCTCAGCTGTGTGATCAGGTTGTTCACCAGTATCAGTCTCTTGACCTGCTGTGGCTGGTCCCATGAGAAGATCTCGACGATTTCTTCTCAGAACAGCACCCTCATCTGTCTGAATGGTGTATGATCTTGGTTGAACTTCACTCAGGACAGTTCCCTTCTGAGTCCATGTGTTTGTTTTGTCTTTCAACCTTACTTGGTCACCAGTGTGGAGTTCAGGTAGGTTTTGTGTTCCTCTGTCATAGTAGTACTTTTGCTTTTCTTTCTGTTGCTCTTTGAACTTCCTCACTTTCTCCCCCTCTTTTGTTTTCAGGAGGTTCTCCTGGATGGGTAGGTTTGACCTTAGCCAACGTCCCATCAGAAGTTGGGCTGGTGACATACCACACTCGAGCGGCATTGTGCGGTATACAAGCATGCTTTGGTAGAAGTCAGTTCCACTGTCTTTAGCCTTGTACATCAGTCTTTTCACTGTCTGGACCGATTTTTCCACTAGTCCATTGGACTGTGGATAGTGAGGACTTGATGTTGTGTGGACAAAGTCCCACTCTTTGGCAAAGTGTCGGAAATTTGCATTGTTAAACTGGGGTCCGTTGTCTGTGAAGACCTCGCTTGCCACGCCATGTCTGGAGAATATGGCTTTCATACTTCTTATCACAGCTTCTGCAGTGGTGGTGTACAGTCTACAAACCTCTGGATACAGGGAGTAATAGTCTGTGATGACAAGATAGTCCTTCCCTTGACATACAAATAGGTCAGCGCCTACCTTCTGGTAAGGTCTGTCTGGTGCTGGGTGTGGCTTTAGTGGTTCAACCGGATTGCTTGCTCGATATTTCAGGCATATTGTGCAGTTTGACACCTCATTTGTCACATCTTGGTTGATTCGTGGCCAGTACATCACCTCTCGTGCTCTTTTCTTACACTTTTCGATTCCCAGATGTCCTCCATGGATCTTTTTTAGCATCTCTCTTCTCAGACTCTTTGGGATAACTATTTTACTTCCTTTGTAGATGATGTCTTTGACCACTGATAGTTCCGCCTGCAGTTCCAGTACTCTGCTATATCAGGTGAGCAGTCTTGCTTCATGTTGGGCCATCCATCCAAGATGCTTTTTCTCAGTCATCTCATTGTTTCATCTTTGTTTGTCTCAGTCTTTATGAGCTCCATTTTTGCATCTGCTATGGGCAGTGCACTTGTGATCATGTCCACGTAGGCATTCACTTTTTCATCCATTGTGGTGTTTGCGGGCTCACTTGGGCCAACAGCTCTGGACAACGTGTCTGCTGTATACATCAGCTTACCCGGTGTGTACGCAACATTCAGTTCATCATAGACTGTCTCTCTTTCACTTTCCACAACGAGGACTCTCTTTACCAGGTTCAGTCTCTCACAGGCTTTTAAACCTAGTATGGCTTGCACATCCTTTGGCACCACGATTAATGCTAGCGTGTGCTCTCTGTCCTTGTGTGTTACTTTGACAATGCATTTTCCTTTCACTGGTATATCAGTACCTGAGTATCCGATCACTTTCACTTGTATTCCATGTAACTTTGGTCTGGGTCTAATTCTCTTAAAATCGGTCTCTGATATCACATTAACTTGTGCTCCAGTATCCAATTTAAATGGAATGTGTATGTCGTTCACTTTTAGTGTCAACATCCAGTCTCTTTCTTCTCTTTTGTTTTCAGACACAACATCTACATAGAATTCCTCTATGTCGCTTTCATCTACTGCATGGACCTTGCTTTGTTGCACTTGGTTCTTGCAGCAACGGGCATAATGGTTGTTTTTGTTGCATCTATTGCATGTTTTACCATATGCTGGACACTTTCTTGGTGGATGCTGTGTACCGCATCGACTACATGACTTCCGATTGTCTCTTGCATTTTCGTTTGCTGGCCACGTCTCTTTTTTCACATTGGCGCTCTCTTTGTTAAACGGTTTGCATCCGTTCTTTCTCACTGCACCCATGTTGCAGCTACTGTCACTGAACAGCTCCTTTGCCTGCAACTTCACAGTCTCTGTAACCCTACACAGTGCTATGGCTTTTCTCAGGTCTAGATCTTGCTCTCTTAGCAGTCTTTCCCTTAGACCATTATCTCGAATACCACACACCAGTCTGTCTTTTATCAGCGAGTCTGTGAGTCCCCCAAATTCACACGATTTGCTCCGGTTTCTCAGTTCAGTCACATACTGATCAATAATCTCACCGACTTTCTGTACACATGTGAAAAATTTGTGCCTCTCAAAGGTCACGTTGCGTTTAGGTATGCAGTAGGCCTCAAACTGTTCCATTATTTTATCTAGCTTCATTTTGTCTCCATCAACGGCAAATATGAAATTATTATATACCTCCAGCGCTGCATCACCCACTACATGTAAAAACACGGACGATTTCTGTTTATTACTTTTATCGTCAGCTCCGATTGCTGATAAATACAACCCTACACGTTGTTTGAATCTCCTCCAATTTTCAGCCACATTACCGGTCAATTGAAGCGTCGCCGGTGGGAGTAAACCTTCCATTTTTTCACTTCGGTAGCTATTCTCTAATGGTAAGCAACGATGTTCTCTTCTGGCTTGCTAATATGTGGAGAGCTGATTTCGCTTACTTGCCACAACTGCTTTCACTGTCCCATCAAGTTGCTAACTTCAGATTTTTTCTCTGTCAGCCACTTCTGACATCATGTTTTGATTTCTTTTTGGGTTCAATAAAGACTCATTTCTGAAAGAGAATGTTGTTTAATCTAAAGTCTTGTTCAAGACTTTCTACAGCTTTTTACAGAACACACTATGCTGTGATGCATCTAGAATGAAACTGAAAGTAAAACTCCTCTGGACTGCTTGTCTCTCACATGACCTCTGCTGGTCAGGCACAAGTAATCAAAAACACAGACAAATATGCTGTAAGGCATAAGTAATCAAACACAGACAAATATCATCACTATTTGCTGATATCATTACAGTGATAATGTAGATAGAGAGGGATGGGTGGAGGTGCAAGGTAAGTTGGTGTGAGTAAAGATGTGCACATGTGCAGGAGTAGGTAACAGAAGGCAGAGTTATGTGGCTGTGATGAGTGGCACAGCAGGATGAGGTTGAGTGTAGCTTGGCAGTAACATTTTGTGATCTGCTTAGATCATTGAACGGTTGGCGCCACTGCTGCCTGGTCCTCTTGATGAAATCCTTGCTTCTGCCCTCCTGTGCAATGTGCAAACAGGCTGCGTTGATCTCCCGTGGGAAGGGAAAAGAACCACCCTCTGTGCTGTGACTCCCTCCATAAACATATGGAGGGAGTGATGGGAGAGCCTGGGTGCAGCTGTGCACCTTTGTGCAGTGCTTCTCAGTGTTTACAGCACCTCAATGCTGCAGAACACTGAGAGCACAACTGTCAAAATCAATTTGGACATGGTCCCTTTAAGGAAACCGGCCGATGAAGCATCATCAGATGATGTCATCAGACCCGCTTCCTGTTAATTGGTCGAGAGCCTCGCAGGGCGGGCTTAACAAGCCCAATCAACGTAAAATCATTGGGAGAGTGCGGGCTGCAGTAGGCAGTGGGCTGGGACCGTGACACCGACCCCGGCTGCCCTGGACCTGGCTCGGTCGGTGAAATCACAGCCATGGTAAAAGTACATTTTCTTACAATGCAATGCTTGTAATTAGCCATAATCTAATACAGCTCAACCTTAATCCATGCTTGTCACCTTGTGACTTGACCTGTGCATAGTTCTCCTTCATAGCTTTCTCACTTCCAACCTCCAGAAACGATAACTCTTTCAGAACACCATGGTCTGCGTCCTCGTATTCCCATCCCCTCTTCCCTTTCCTTTCTCCACTGGCTTTCCATTCCATCGTGAATTGCCATCAAGATCCTTTTCCTCACCTTTAAATCCCTCCATGGTTTTGCCCCACTCTATGCTCACCAGGCTCATTGATCTATGAGGGATCTAGACAGAGTAGATAGAGAGAAACTGTTCCCATTAAGGTAATTGGCAGAAGAACCAAAGGCAACATGAGGAAAAGCTTTTTTATGCAGCAAGTGGTTAGGATCTGAAATGCACTGCCGGACAGGGTGGTGGAAGCAGATTCAATCATGGCTTTCAAAAGAGAATTAGATAAGTACCTGAAGGAAAAAAAATCTGCAGGGCTACGGGGAAAGGGCAGGTGAGTGGGACTACCTGAGGTGCTCTTGCAGAGAGCCAGCATGGGCTCAACGGGCCGAACAGCCTCCTTCTGTGCTGTAACCATTCTATGATTCTATGTCGCTGCATGCATCCTTCACTGCTCTGATTCCAGCTTGCCTTTCATTGCCTGTTCCATCCACTCCACCATCAATGGCCATTCTATGCCACGATAACCCTGCACCCTGGAACTTCTTCACTGAAAGCCTCCTTCCTTGCTTGCTTTCAAAAGCCTCTTAAAAGCCTTTCTCTTTGACCACACTTCTCCCTTTTCCCATCTCATTTCCCTTTTTCCATCCTGCTTAGTGTTCATTTGTCTCTCCCTATAAGTTACTCTGGGATGTCTTTATGTGCATGAAAAGCACTATAGAAATGTACATTGTTGGAATGTTCATTCACGCTACCATGCACTGAAGCAATTCTAAATACTCATCGATCTCCCTGGACTAGCAAATTTCCAAATAAGTCAGATTGTACATGAAACACAGTTTTTTTTACTATGCCTACGACAGATTGGGAAATCCATAGTCCAGATTATAAGAAGGTCTCTAAATTTTGAATATTCATTGATGAGATGTGGCTGGTCACTTCAAATTTTGTTTGCTGCAATGGGCAATTGAGCTGAAATGTACATGTAATCACCAGGTTCTATCCATGGCGTTTCATTATCTGAAGACAAATCTTTATTCTAGTACAAATAATTTATTTTGCAAAGCAAGTAGGAACCACAGCCTAAGTAACAACAGAAAATGCTGGAAAAACTCAGCAGGCCAGGCAACATCCGTGGAGAGAAAATAGAGTCAACGTTTTTGGTGAACCCTTTGTCAAGACTAAAGAAGCACAGGAAATGAAATAGATTAAGAGGCCAGGCTGGGAGAGAACAAAAGAGAAGTGAAGAGACATTAAGAGGTATTCAAAATGAGACGAGATGGTGATAGGACCAGTGGAGACAAAAGACGGCTCTAGATTAGGTGTGAAACGCGCTGGCAGAATGGGAGACAGCTGCCATGTGGGAGAGAGAAAAAAAAAGAAAGGCGGGGGGAAAGGGCCAAAACAAAGGTGTGGATAAAAAATATAAGTAAAAATGTAATAGGAGCCGAGGTTATGATCTGAAATTGTTGAACTCGATATTGAGTCCGGAAGACTGTAAAGTGCCTAATCGGAAGATGAGGTGCTGTTCCTCGAGTTTACGGTGAGCTTCCATGGAACAATGCAAGAGGCCGAGGACGGTGAGGTCCGAGTGGGAATGGGGCGGTGAATTAAAATGACAGGCGACCGGAAGCTCGGGGTCACCCTTACAGACTGAATGGAGGTGTTCCGCAAAGCGGTCACCCAATCTGCGTTTGGTTTCCCCAATTGGGATTGTCATTTTAATTCACCGCCCCATTCCCACTCGGACCTCACCGTCCTCGGTCTCTTGCATTGTTCAATGGAAGCTCATCGTAAACTCGAGGAACAGCACCTCATCTTCCAATCAGGCACTTTACAGCCTTCCGGACTCAATATCGAGTTCAACAATTTCAGATCATAACCTCGGCCCCTATTACGTTTTTACTTATATTTTTTATCCACACCTTTGTTTTGGCCCTTCCCCCCCTTCCCTGCCCCCTTTCTTTTTTTTTTCTCTCTCCCACATGGCAGCTGTCTCCCATTCTGCCAGCACATTTCACACCTAATCTAGAGCCGTCTTTTGTCTCCACTAGTCCTATCACCATCTCGTCTCATTTTGAATAACTCTTAATGTCTCTTCACTTCTCTTTTGTTCTCTCCCAGCCTGGCCTCTTAATCTATTTCATTTCCTGTGCTTCTTTAATCTTGACAAAGGATTCACCCGAAATGTTGACTCTATTTTCTCTCCACGGATGTTGCCTGGCCTGCTGAGTTTTTCCAGCATTTCCTGTTGTTATTTCGGATTTCCAGCATCTGCGGTATTTTGCTATTGTAGGAACCACAGCCCACTTGCTTTGTCCTAACACATGCAAATAGATTTGTGTCTCGCATCTGCGTGAGATTCAGGAACCATCAGTTTAGTTGGATTTATTTTATTGAATCATGGAAGCCACTTTTTGATTTGTGGTTTCCTAAGTTGAACTTAAAAATGCACAAGAGGCATATCTCAGGCAGTGTACTGCCATTTCAACAGTTCTTCTGAGCCCAACAAAATGGAGGCAAGAAGCTCTGTGGTGGTTCGACATTTAGGGCTAGAAACTGGGTATCGCTCCAGTTTGGGTGCTAACTTTGGAAAAGTAGGAAAAGTAGTGCCAGGCGCTAATGATTCTCTCCTGACGGGAAATTCAGCGTTAGCGCTCCAAGATGGAAGTGGAGTGCTAAATCAAGCACTAACCACTTCTCCTAGGGTGCTAAAGTCCGAGAGCAGGGCGTTAGCGGCAGAGCACTGAACAATTTGGAGCGCATTGCTAATGGCATCAGAGGCTGCTTCCCTCGCTTAAATGGAAGGGCCTGTGATGCTTCACAACTCACTTGTTGGCATGTCTGTGTTGCAAGGCGACCTGCGTGACTGCCATTACAGCCCCAAACACTCTGTAAAGTGGAGGGCTTGGACATCTTGTAGCAATGAAGCATGCAATTTTTTTTTAGCAGGATCCAGACTGGTGGAAATATTAAAGGTTGGCCTACCTGAAAAACCTTCCCTTTAAATAGCGCTCCACAAGCGGGCAGCCGAGTTGACAACGACTCCTCTTCCTGTCGTTGCTGATGCCCAGGGGGCGGGAGCCAATTTCACATCCGGGCCAGTAATGGGGCGCTGTGCGCTTGATGATGTCACGATCTGCGAGCCGCTCGAGACCCAGGCAGTAAGAGGTAGCGCCAGCGCTAAACCGGAAATGAATTTCGCGGGTGTCGCTGCATTCGCCACGCCCTGTCGCTAACCCCTTAGTGCCCCATTATCGTCCCCGAATTTCTCCCCGTAGGTTTTATATAATCAGCTGCAAACCCAAGTTTCTTATTATAGAAAGAAAGACTTGCATTTATATAGCACATTTCATGACCTCAGGACGTCCCAAAGTGCATTACAACCAATGAAGTACTTTTGACTATAGGAAACATGGCAGCCAATTGTTGCACAACTGGGTCCCACCAACAGCAATGTGATATTGAGCAGATAATCCGTTTTAGTGCTGTTGGTCAAAGGATAAATATTGGCCAGTTAGCTTAGTATCACGACAGTAAATACTGCGGATGCTGGAAATCCGAAATAACAACAGAAAATGCTGGAAAAACTCAGCAGGCCAGGCAACATCCATGGAGAGAAAATAGACGCTGTAGTGTATGTACCTTTAAGAGAGAACTACTTTTACAGCTCCTGTATACTGTAGTACCGGCAGTGACCACACCTGTATATAAGCCTTGAGCAGGCATCTGTACTGTTCGTTTTTAGACTACCCTCATCCAGTAAACACCTGTTGATTGTTGATCTGCAGTCTCTGTCTATTTATTGAAGAACACCATACCTTAAGATTCACGGATTCAACAGTGGCGACGAGGTCGATTCGAATCTACCTGCAACTCTGCATTTCCTTCCAAGGATTCGCTCCGGGAAGACGATGGAAGAAAGTTGAGGCCAGAAGCACGGGCGTCGACCACGAGCAACCGCCCAGTCATCCGGCAGAGAGTGAACATCGCAGGGGAGGCTGTTGAGAGCTGGGCTTGGTTCTCCAGCCACGACGATCCAGCAACAGACTGGCAACAGGTACAGCGCAGACCCTTCCCGGACAGTGGCGGCTGGAGCCGACCGACGGCACAGAAAAGGCCGAGCAGCGTCGACGGGGTAAGAGAGAGGGTAAAGTGCACAGGGTGCAGCCGGGGGTTGAAGACCGAGTGGCGTCGACGGAAAACAAAAAGAGAGAGAGGGTAAAGCACAGCCGGGGTTCAGGACCGAACGGCGGCAACGAGAGAGGCACACAGGAGAATGCGCAGAGTGCAGCCAGGGCTCAAGGGCTGAGCAGCGTCTGCGGGGAAAGAAAGGAAATGCGGGAGATGCCATTTGAGCTGCGGAGAAGAAGGGAGAGCACGGGAGACGCCATTATTGAAGCCGCAGCGGAGAAGAAGGGTGAGTGCGGGAAGAAAGGAAAGCGTGGGCGACGCCATTTTGAGCCAGCGGAGAAGAAGGGAGAGCGTGGGAGATGCCATTTTAGACAGTCTAACCACACCCAGGGATGCCGAAGAGTGGCAGTGTCACTGCGTTCGACAATGAAGTCGAAGATTGGGCGACATATGTGGAACGCATTGAGGTGTACTGCAAGGCGAATGAAGTGCCAGATGCCAGGAAAGCACTGGTTTTGTTGAATTCCATGGGTGCAAAAATGTATGGCTTACTGCGAAACCTAATAACCCCAGAGAAGCGAGTGGATAAGGATTTCGAAAGCATAGTGGAAATTCTACAGGACCACTTAAACCCCACACTGCTGCTGATAGCAGAAAGATTTAAGTTCCACAAAAGGAAACAGCATAAAGACAAAAGTAATGCTGAGTATTTAACGGAACTGCGCAAGCTATCGAAACACTGCCAGTTTGGAATGGGACTAGCAGATACGTTAAGGGACAAGTTTGTGTGTGGGCTTCAAAGTGAAGGAACCCAGAAACGGCTTCTATCAGAAAAGCATCTTATGCTGGACAAGGCTTTCAGCATGGCAGTATCACACGAAGCAGCCGCACGGGGCGCTGCAGAAATACAATGGAGACCGCAAGAATATGGCAGCAATGAAATGTCATATGGAGCAGGGAAGTGTTATCGCTGTGGCAGAACAACACACGACCAGAAGGATTGTTGGTTCAAGGACCAAGTGTGCAGACAGTGTGGAAAAGCAGGACACATAGCAAGAGTCTGCAGGTCAGGGAAGAAAACCAGCAGCTAGAAATCTCCACAGGAGAAGTACAAAAAGGTACATAAGGTGATGGACAGTAGTTCAGACGAACAGAAAAGTGATACAGACTCCGGAAGCAAGGAGCTGGGTTGTCTGAAACTACATAAGGTAATCAAAATGGAGGATCACCAGACTATCTGGGTCACGCTCAAGATAGACGGAGTCCAAGTGAAAATGGAATTGGACACAGGATCAGCCCTAACAGTCATAAACCGAAGGGACTACAAGTGGCTATTCTCACATATACCCTTGAAAGCTACAGAGATTGTCTTGAAGACGTACACGGGGCAAAAAGTCTACCACAAAGGAAAAATAAGGGTGAACGTGATATACAAAGGCCAGGAAATACCAAAAATGGACCTATATGTATTGCCAGATGGAGGACCACCACTACTAGGACGTGAATGGATCTGGAAGATACAATTAGATTGGCATTCCATACAGGCACTGAAGGTTGAGGCCAAAAAGGATGACGACGTCACACCTGGTCGACTGTCAAAAATGCTAACTGACGCACAAGAAGTGTTCCAGGAGGGACTCGGAACACTAAAAGGCATAACAGCGACGATTAAAATAGAGGAAAATGCAAGCCCAAAGTTTTTTAAGGCCAGACCAGTGCCTTATGCGATCCGACCAGCCGTTGAAGCAGAGCTGGAAGGTTTGGAACGTTCAGGAGTACTGTCCAAAGTGGACTGGAGCAAGTGGGCTACACCCATCGTTCCTGTAATGAAGAGGTCGTTGAGTAATACGCCTGGGGAACCAAAGAAGGTCCGCATCTGTGGGGATTTTAAGGTGACAGAGAACCCAGTCCTTCACACGGTACAATATCTGCTTCCACGGATTGAAGATACTTTCGCCTCGCTATCTGGAGGTAAACGCTTCACTAAGATTGATCTGGCCCATGCGTACCTGCAAATGGAGGTAGAAGAAGCCTTGAAACAATACCTCACGATCAACACTCATAAAGGTCTCTACCAATACAACCGGCTGGTGTTCGGGGTAGCATCGGCTCCGGCTATTTGGCAAAGGGCAATGGAGTAAGTCCTGCAAGGGATTCCAGGGACCCAGTGTTATTTGGACGACATCCTGGTCATGGGCGAAAATGACAGTGATCACCTCGCCAACCTGGAGAAGGTGCTCACTAGATTGAAGGAATATGGGCTACGAGCTAATCGCCACAAGTGCGAGTTTTTCCAGAAGCAGATCTCGTATTGTGGCCACGTTATTGATGAAGAGGGGTTACATAAGTCCCCTGAAAAGATTGAGGCAGCAGTCAAGGCTCCAGCACCGGAAAATGGGTCACAACTGAGGTCGTTCCTCGGGCTAGTGAACTGCTACCTTAAGTTCTTACCAAATTTGTCTACAGTATGACACCCACTGAACACCCTACTGCAAACGGGGGTACCATGGAAGTGGAATGACATATGTAAACGTGCTTTCCAGAAGTGCAAAGAATTGATCACATCAAAAGAGGTGTTGGCCCATTTCAACCCAGCACTAACAATTCGGTTGGCGTGTGATGCATCACCCTATGGTGTTGGAGCGGTGCTGTCGCACAAATTCCCAGACGGGTTGGAGAGGCCAGTAGCCTTTGCGTCTCGGTCACTAACCTCAGCCGAGTGCAACTACGCCCAGGTTGACAGGGAGGCCCTCAGCCTAGTATGGGGAGTAAAAAAATTCAACCACTATCTGCATGGGCAGGAGTTCACCTTGCTGACTGACCACCAACCACTTGTCTCCATCTTTAATCCAAAGAAGGGCGTTCTGGTGATGACTGCACAACGGCTACAAAGATGGTCCTGTGGCGGAGCCACCAAGGGTCTCAGAACAATTAGTAATAATCCCTTTAACTACAGTGTAGTGCAGCCGCGGACTGCACCTTTAAACTGCCTGTTAACTGTACTGCATTGTGTTTTCCTGCACTCCATGTGATGACGTCATGACGCTGATCACGTGACCACCAGTGGTGCGAAGAACGCGATGACGTCATGACGTCAGCTTCCAGAATCTTCCAGTAGTCGTCGAGTGCCCAGCAAGCTGATTAGACCTGTGTACCATTTCTCCTGTAGTTTCCCTGTTAACTTCGTTGTTCATTAAAACCTGTTGATTTGATTCATCGAGTCGAATACCTTATTCAGATAGGAACCTCCGTTCCTACATTGGTGACCCCGACCTCGTCGGACAACTTTCGTCGAGGATGAACACGAACGCCGTCGCTCTTAAACTGCTGCAGTTCTGGGAACAGTAGCCAGCAGCATGGTTTTTCCAGGCAGAAGCACAATTCGCTCTCCGGGAGGTCACAGCTGATTCGACCCGTTATTATTATGTGGTTGCCGCTCTCGACAGTGCCACGGCCTCGCGGGTCGTCAGCATCCTTGGCAGCCCACCGGAGGAGGGCAAGTACGAAGCGCTTAAAGCCCGTTTGCTACAGGTATTTGATCTTAATAAGTCGGAGCGGGCACGCAAGCTTATTTCCATGCCCGGCCTCGGGGACTCAAAACCATCAGAGCTGATGAGTCAAATGCTCACGCTGTTGGGCGCAGAACCCCATGTTTTTTATTCCGTGAGCTTTTCCTCTGCCAGCTACCCGAACCGGTTCAGGCGGCCTTGGCCAACACTGCCATCACAGGCGGTGCTGAACTCGCTGCAGAGGCAGACAAGATATGTACGGTTACTCAGCAATGTTGTGCAGCCACGAGGCTCCTTTCCCCCACGCGAGCCAAGCCCAGCCCTCCCCCTGCAGGGTGGTGCACGTACCACGCCCGTTTTGGTGCCAGAGCTCGATGCTGCCGGCATTCTTGCAGTTTTCCTCAAGAAAAAAAAAAAACTCCAACAAGACCGCGTCCTCCCGGACGGACGACAAGGTCTGAAAAGCACGGCAAGTTAGCTATGGCAACGGGCTCAGCGGGCAAACTCATTTACGTTACGGATTCCGTTACGGGCCGACGATTCCTGTGCGACACTGGTTCACAGTGCAGCATCCTGCCAGCTTCAAAGCTAGACTTACTTTCCGGCGGCCAGGGGCCTTCCCTCGTGGCAATAAATGGCGCTGCCATGCATACGTTCGGTAAACGGACGGTAAACTTAACCTTCGCCGGTCAGCGTTTTGTCTGCGATTTTATTACAGCTAAGGACTCACAGGCCATCCTGGGGGCTGATTTTTTCTGTGCCAAAGGTCTGCTGGTCAACGTCCAACACTGCCGACTCATTAATGCGTCCACTTTCCACGCAGTGCCCTGCCACCGCAGCACCGCCATGTCCTGGTCGGTGGCCTGTGCGGTTCCGTCGCAAGACGGGTTTACGCGCCTGCTCGGCGAATTCCCGGAGCTCACCAGGCCTACTTTTTCAGCTGCAGGCACACGGCACGGGGTGGAGCACCATATCTCCATGACCGGAGCACCCATTTACGCTCGGGCGCGGCGATTAGAAGCCGGCAAGCTGGCAGCCGCAAAGGCTGAGTTCCAGACCATAGAGCGCCTCGGGATCATCCGGCGTTCAGACAGCCCTTGGTCTTCCCCGCTGCATATAGTATCCAAACCAGGCGGCGGATGGTGACCTTGCGGGGATTACAGACGCTTCAACGATGCCCGGACAGGTATCCTATTCCCCACATCCAAGATTTTTCGGCACATCTGGCTGGCAACTCTATATTTTCTAAAGTGGATCTCGTTCGTGGATATCATCAAGCTCCGGTGCACCCTCCAGACGTCCCCAAAACGGCAGTCATCACTCCGTTCGGCCTTTTTGAGTTCCTCCGCATGCCATTCAGTCTGAAAAACGCAGCTCAAGCATTCCAGCGGTTGATGGACTCTGTCTTACAGGACCTGCCCTTCATTTTTGTATATTTGGACGACATCCTAATAGCCAGCAAGGATACGACAGCTCACATGGCCCATTTACGTACACTTTTCGCCCGGCTCAGCCAACACGGCCTTATTGTCAATCCGGCCAAATGCACGTTTGGAGTATCCAGTATTGATTTCCTGGGACACAGGATTACCCCAGAAGGCGCCGTCCCGCTAGCCACCAAGGTAGAGGCAGTTACCGCATTCCCACGGCCTCACACAGTCAAATCCCTGCAAGAGTTCTTGGGGATGGTAAATTTTTATCATCGTTTCGTCCCCAAGGCGGCCCGGTTAATGCAACCTCTGTATGAAGCACTAAAAGGAAAGTCGGGCAAGGATGTTCTCACTTGGACACTGCAAATGGACCAGGCGTTCCGCGATACCAAGGCGGCATTGGCGGATGCAACTATGCTAGCACACCCACGCCCGGGCGCGACTGTTGCCCTCACTACGGATGCCACCGACTACGCCATCAGAGCAGTTCAAGAGCAGTGGGTCGACGGGGGTTGGCAGCCGTTAGCCTTTTTCAGCCGCCAACTGCGCAAGAACGAGCGAAAGTATAGCACTTTTGACAGAGAGTTGCTAGCCCTGTTTTTGGCCATCCGGCATTTCCGTTTCCTTCTAGAAGGCCGTCCGTTCACTGCATTCGTGGACCACAAGCCGCTCACCTTCCCCATGGCCAAAACGGCAGAACCTTGGTCAGCTCGGCAGCAGCGCCACCTCACGTTTATATCCGAATTCACAACGGATTTGCGGCACGTGTCAGGCAAGGATAATCTCGTGGCGGATTGCCTTTCCCGGGTTCCAGTCCACCTGGGCATCGATTTTGTCGGACTGGCAGAGGATCAACTAGCAGACCCAGAGGTACAAGCGTTTAGGACCACGCCTTCCAGTTGGCAGGTTGCAGACGTGCCGTTTCAAGCGGCAGGAACCACGCTCTTGTGCGACACATCCATGGGAGTGCCCCGGCCCATTGTGCCGGTCGAATGGCGCAAGAAAGTATTCCAGGCAAACCACGGGTTATCTCACCCGGGGATGCAGGCTTCTCAACGGCTAATGTCCCGCAAATTTGTTTGGAAAGGCATGCATTTGGACGTCCGGGACTGGACAAACAATTGCGTCGATTGTCAAAAAACCAAAGTCCACCGTCACATCAAGGCTCCGGTGGCCAACTTCCCGGTGCCTGAGCGCCGTTTTGACCACGTTCACATGGATTTAGTAGGTCCCCTTCCCAGGTCACGTGGATTCACACACCTCCTGACGGTGGTAGACCGGACCACCAGGTGGCCAGAGGTGATTCCCTTGGCCGCTACCACCGCAGCAGACGTCGCCAGGGTGCTTCTTTCATCGTGGGTGGCCTGCCACTGCCTACTGCGGAGGAAGCACCAGCAGTGGACCCTATCGAAATATTTTATTCGTTGATAATTGAACGTTTGCCAGTAACTAACGCGGATATAGAGAAGGAGACCCGAAATGATCCGACGCTGTCTCGGGTATATGATTTGATGGTGAAGGGATGGCCAACACATGGTGACTCACTGTTGCCAGCATTCTCATCCAGAAGAGAACAGCTGTCAGTATGCCAGGGGACAGTGATGTGTGGATCCCGAGTGGTAATTCTACCCAAGTTAAGGGAGAGAGTGCTCAATGAGCTTCACGAAGGCCATCTGGGAGGGGTGAAAATGAAAAGCCTTGCTAGGGCTTATGTATGGTGGCCGGGGATCGATCAACAAATCGAGGACCTAACAAAGAGCTGCTCAGGATGCCAGAAGGTCCAAAATGCACCACCACATGCCCCTCTACACCCATGGGAGTGGCTCTCCTCTCCATGGCAATGGGTGCATATTGATTTTGCTTGTCCATTCATGGACACAATGTTCTTAATAGCAGTGGATGCGCACTCGAAATGGCCTGAGGTGATCAAAATGTCCTCCACCACTACAGAGAAAACGATTGCAGTCTTATGGACCATATTTGCCAGGAACGGCTTGCCAGAGCAGATTTGCTCTGATAACGGACCACAGTTTGTGTCCGAAGAGTTTCGGAAATTTATGAGAAGGAATGGGGTAAGGCATTACACATCCACCCCGTATCATCCAGCCATAAATGGATTGGCTGAGAGGTTCGTACAAACCTTTAAAAAGGCAGTAAGGGCCATGTGCGATGATGACATTCCACTAATGCATAAGGTGGACAATTCCCTGTTAGCCTACAGAAATGCGACACATGCAGTTACCAACCAGACCCCGGCCATGATGTTCTTTAACCGAAGGTTGAGATCTCATCTGGATTTGCTTAGACCAAATGTGCGAAGAAATGTTGAGGATAAGCAATTCCAGCACATCAATGAGAAGCCGACAAGGAGCTTCAATTTAGGACAACCAGTCTTGGCCCGCGACTACCGAACAGAGAAATGGCAACCCGGAACGATATGCACACGGCAGGGGCCACTAATGTACACAGTGGATGTCGGGGAGAACATTGTGAGACGCCATGTCGACCAGATCCTAGCGTCACAGGAACGAGTCAACCTCATGTCTCGCGTACCTGGGGATGAACCCGGCATACCGGTAGCATCTACCCCAGAAACAGTAGCAGCGGAAACTGATGAACTAACCGATGACAGGGGGCCAGAATCGCCTCCGCACCAAGAACAAGACACTCAGGAAAGGCGCTATCCAGAAAGGATCAGGAAGCCGCCCCAAAGACTGAATCTATAAATGGACTATTTCCGTTAAATGTGCATGTTAAAGTGTTAACTGTTATTTGAATGTTATGGGTACTGTTAATCTAAAAGGGGAGGAATTGTAGTGTATGTACCTTTAAGAGAGAACTACTTTTACAGCTCCAGTATACTGTAGTACCGGCAGTGACCACACCTGTATATAAGCCTTGAGCAGCCATCTGCACTGTTAGTTTTTAGACTACCCTCATCCAGTAAACACCTGTTGATTGTTGATCTGCAGTCTCCGTCTATTTATTGAAGAACACCATACCTTAAGATTCACGGATTCAACAGACGCCATGTGTGAAGATAACGAGTTCACAATTTTAAATATTTTTCCATATAATGTAGTTATGATGCAAATATGCCAAATGAACACCACAATTCTGTCTGTTACGCAGCATACACAGCAACATTTGTCATTATGGCCCATTCAGAAATTCCACTTAATTGTGTAGAGCATTTTACACTTTTAAAAATCTGTGCAGATAACCTCAGCCCCATTACGTCTGTGTAATTTATCACCTCAAGTTTCAATCTCCAAACACACTAGCAAAATTAATAAAATGACTCCTATTTGTGCCACTGATTATTGAAAATGAACATTAGCTCTTCATAAATAGAAAACTGTGGCAAAGCCATCAAGAGACTCTTGCAGTAACATTTATAATTGTCTTTAATCATGGTTGTTATCTTTAAGTGTGTGCGCTGTTTAAACAGTGCAGGATCGATAAAATCACGATCTGACGCGATGACGTCATCACACGGGTCACGTGACGTTCCCAACGGTGGGAAACGTGATGACGTCATGACGTCAGGGGGGTAGGGCGTTTCTGTTCAGTCCTCGTGGATCCAGCTTGTGTATAGACCTGTTTGGAGTTTCTCCTGCGTTCTTTTGTTTATAACTGTTTCAGTGCATTAAACCACATTTATTTAACTGTCAGTTTCAACCGCAGTATTTTCGTAGTAGTGTGAAGACACCTACAATACCTCAGTTTTAGACAGCCCCACATTATTAATTATAATAACAGACAAGATAAAGTTTACACAAAGTAATATAAATATATTTGGCTTAACATTTTCCCCCACCTCTCTTAAAAGCATTGACTCCTTGCTGGGTACAGTTACACAGGTGTTAATTGGCTTCCGGCACCTCACCCAGATTGTCATTGTTCATGTGTGAGCTCGACAATGAGTGTTGATAGGATATGTACCATCAGGTGCATCACAGCCAAACCTGGTGCCATAATCTGCCCCTCCCCCCAGATGCCCATACCCATGCCATTTTTTCTTGCCTCTACAAGGCTGCAGGGGGTGGGGGTGGTGAGGGGTTGGGGGTGGGGGTGGGGGGAGGTGGGAGGGGTAGGAAGTGTCTAGTCATGACGCTCCAGCCATCATGAGTGTGGGGCAGATTTGATGGACCAGCTCGTCTTTTCCTGCCCCTCATTTTTATATGATCGATTGCAGGTGAGGTTGCTGGGTAACTATCAGATGTGCAAACCCTGACTGGTTTTCCCCTACAATTCTGAGGCCATTTTTTAGTGCCCTAGCTGTGACCAGATTACTCAGTTAGACTAGAAATAGAACCTGTGACCTTCCTGGTCAATGCATTCAGCTATTCACTGAACCCCAGTACAGCAGGCAAAGTAATAAAGTGTGTAAATCTGTTTTCTGAACTGCTAAACTAAATTTCTGCAGCTGTTTTGATCAGTGCAGACTCAAAACACATCTGCCTGACAGCACTGTTGAGTAGAACAGCTTGCATTTAATGATCTTTAATGGCTATTACTTTTAATAAATACAGATTGCTTTCTATTCTACTTTCAGTAGATGCATGAAATTGGCAACTGTAGTGTATGTAACTGTTCTACCTTTAAGAGAACTATTGTATGTAACCGTCCACCTTTAAGAGAACTATTTTAGGTGTGGCACTACTTTATCCTGGCTGCTGTATACTGTAATACCGACGGTGACCGCACCGGTACATAAGTGCTGTGGCAGAATTTATTGGGCAGATTCGCCCTGACCTTCGAATAGTAAAGTCCTGTTTAAGTTACTCTTGGAGTCTGTGTATTACTTCGCTATACAACCCACAGACTTTACAGTGGCGATGAGTTCGATCTTACCCTGCGGCAACAATACTTCTGAAGAAGTAAACGAGCGTCGAGAAGAGGCACCCGCCCTCGTCGTTTTGCTGAGAGAAAACTCGAGTCTGCAGACCAAGAAAGGAGGAAGATTTCAAACACGAAGTCTTCCATCAGCAACAGGCACGGATTTTCCCTTCTGCCACGGTGGTGAGTGAGCCGATCAACACGAGAAGCAAGTCGGCCACGGTGACTGTGAGTAAAGGGAAAATAGAAACAAATAAACGGAGGATAAGGGCGGTGCACTCGACCACGGTCGAGGGGGAAGGAGCCGGACAGAAGTCGGGCCCAGAGGCGCTGAGACGGGGCAGCGTGGAGCACGGAAGCCGCGGTACAAGCGGGCTGGGGAGCATTGTGAGACGGCTAGACCGCGACAGCGAAAAAGGCCGGACAACTACCACGACCACGAGGCGCTGCGACCGGGATCGTAAGGCGCGGGAAGATATAAAAATAAATAAGCCACGGAGAACTCAGCCGCAGCCGGGGAGGAAAGCACCGGACTGCGAGAGGGCTGGGAGGCGCGATTGGAGCGAAAAAGGCCGGGCACCTACCGAGGCCGCGAGGCGCTGCGACCGGGATCATAAGGCGCGGAGGCAATAAATAAATAAATAACTAAATAACCCGCGAAGAATCAGCCGCAGCCGGGGAGGAAAGGACCGGACTGCGGGAGGTCTGGGAGAGGCGTTTAAAGCCGCTGAGGGAGAGCCGCGCGAGCGGGAGAGACAGAGCCCGAGAGAGAGCGAGCGAGAGCCGAGCGAGTGGGAGAGACAGAGCCCGAGAGAGAGCGAGCAAGAGCCGCGTGAGCAGGAGAGACAGAGCCCGAGAGAGAGACCGAGCGAGGTTCCGGCCAGCGGCTTGCAGCAGCTGCCGTGAAGGACCAGGAGCTGGACCTGTCCGACGCCAACTGGTTGTCCCCAGCGCCGGTTGCCCCTGCCGAAAAGAAGAAGGGGGGGGGGACAAGGAACGCGATCGGCTTTTCTAGCGCGCGCTTCAGAATAAACTGAAGCCGGCGCACAGGCTACAAACCCCGTAAACCAGCGGTCGTCGCCCGAGGGCAAAGCTTACCCCTCCCACCAGAGGAAGAAGTCAGGAGTGGGAAACCGCCATTTTGCCAGTAGGGGGGAAGAAGACAAGCGTGGGAAACCGCCATTTTGCCAGTAGGCGGGGAAGAAGACAAGCGCGGGAAACCGCCATTTTTGGAAAAAAAAAGAAAAAGTTAAAAAGTTAAAGAGAAATCCTGTTGTTTCGCAGAAAGATAGTGAGAGATAGTGAAGATGCCTAAGCATGGTAACATCAACAACTTCGATGCCGAGGTGGAAGATTGGGCCACGTACGTAGAACGTATCGAGATATATTGTGAGGTCAATAAAATAGAAGATGATGATAAAGCTATGACCTTGCTAAACTCGATGGGCGCGAAGACATACGGGTTATTGAAGCATCTTCTATCACCAGCTAAACCGGCGGATCAGACTTTCGATAATATTGTTGCTGTTCTGAAGGATCACTTGAACCCCACACCGCTGATGTTGGCGGAACGATTCAAATTTTATGCGAGCACGCAACGGAAAGAGGAAAGCAACGCGGAATACTTGGTCGAACTGCGTAGACTAGCGAAATACTGCCAGTTTGGAGGAAATCTGACAGAGGCATTGCGAGACAAGTTTGTGTGCGGGTTGTCGAAGGAAGGAACGCAAAAGCGACTACTCGAAGAGAACGACCTTACACTTGAGAGGGCTGTCCTTATTGCAGCATCGCACGAAGCCGCAGCGAAAGGAACTGTGGAAATGCAGCTAAAGGCAGCGGTACTCAGTGTGGATCAAATTACTTCGGGTACAACGAAATGTTATCGTTGTGGGAAGACAACACATGACCAGAACCAATGCTGGTTTAAAAACCAGGAATGTAGAAAATGTGGCAAACTGGGTCACATAGCTAAAGTATGCCGGTCAGGAAAGAAGACCAACAACCAAAGAAAGCCATCACAGGGAAAGTACAACAAAGTACACAAGGTGGCTGAGAAGAGTTCAGACGAACAGAATTCGGATTCAGACCCAAACGGCCAGGAACTGGGTAGTCTGAGAATTCACAATGTGAGTAAGAAAGCTGACCTACAAACTATCTGGGTCGTGCTAAAAATAGCCGGAGTCCAAGTGAAAATGGAGTTGGACACTGGATCAGCCCTATCAGTCATAAATCGAAGGGATTACAACCGGCTATTCTCACATATACCCTTGAGAGATACCAAGTTCGTATTGCAGACATACATGGTGCATAAAGTATACCCCATGGGGAAGATAAGAGTCAAGGTGAGAGACAGGGGCAAAGAACACCCAGGAATGGACTTATACGTACTACCTGAGGGAGGACCACCACTTCTAGGACGGGAGTGGATCAAGAAAATAGACATGGAATGGCACTACCTCAAAGCAATAACGAGTGAGGCTCGGGGCAGACAATCAGCTCAGACTCTGAAACGGATGACGATAAGACCAGCCCAAGCATGAAAGACAAGTCTAAAATGAACTTGCTGACTAAGGTTGGTAGAACGAATGTGGGCATAAAGGCTTATGCTCCAGAGGAGAACAAAGCTTCAGAACAGAATTCCTCTGAACAACAACAACATAGCTTGACAGAGAATTCTGAGTCTGTTCAAGTTACAGACATATATATTACTGAGGAACATCGAGCTCGAACGCAAACTTATTTCAGATTACGACAGCAATTAGAACAATTGAATTGCCGTCTCGAGCAAGAGATGAAAGCAATGAAAAAGTTCTATGATACCGAATGGGAGAATCTGGAAAGACAACAGAAGCAGCTGGGGAAGAAAAGGGAGCAGGAGCACACAAACCGTCTGCACGAGGAGGCCAAACGAATCAAAGCTGATTCGGCTTCTGAAGGGGCGTGCTCCAATCCAGTGGAACAAGATGTGCCGCAACTGAAGGCGCTGGTTAGCAGGTTGCAGGCAGAAAAAGCTGAGTTGGTCGACATGACTTCCGAGCTCCTACTGAAGTTGGGTGCAGCATCACCGGACGATTCATTGGTGGAAATTCGAATGATGGGGGCTGCGGATGATGGCGAAGTAGAAGCAGCAAAGGAGCCCCAGGACAAGGTTCTAAACAGCCCTGCAGCTAATGGAAAAGGGATGAGGACAGAAGAGTTAACAGTCAGCCAACTCCTCCAGGGCAAGGTTATAAACAGCCCTGTAGTTAATGGAAAAGGGATGATGGCAGAAGAGTTAACAGTCAGCCAACTCATTCATATGCTGAGGGATAAAACTCTAAAATGGGAAAAACTTAAATACGAGCCTCAATCTTCAAAGGGAAGGGAGCTCTCAAAAGTCATTGGAAGAGCTGAGGTGGCAACCCAGACTGAGAAGTCTGCAGCAGAACAGCCCTTGGATGCCAAAAGTATGCTGACGCACGGCAATGTAGAACAACAGAATACTGAAACAGCTACTTCAGTAGAGGGATTGAATAGTCCGATCAATCAATCTCCGAATGAAGTTGAAGTATTGAAATCACAAATGAGGTCATTAGTAAAAGACTTGCAGGAAGCCCAGAAAAAGCGGGATGAATCTGAACGCATGATGAAGTCTCTTCAGGACAGATGTCGGGATTTGGAACAAAAGTCAGCTAACGTCCAGCTGGGTAAGGAGGAAATAGAAGACCCTCTCGCTGGCCTAGCTCAGGACGACACCGAATATTACCATGATCTGTTGAGTGACACTGAATATTACGAGGACCTGGTCTGCCCAGCTTGTGCCGAGAACTCCCAAAGTGCCGAAATCAGGATGAATCACTTAAAGTCTAAGGAACATAGGGAGATGGCGGCGTTACAGCTGGCAGCTGACAATGGAGCCCCGAGAGTCTCCAAGAAGCAAAAAAGGAAACGACGAAGCAGAAGATGATAACCATCTGAACCATTATTACCTCTACCCGATCACGCACGTGGTCCCCCGAACGGAGCCAAATCAGTTGGAAAGTAGGAAAATTTCCCAAGGCAATCCAACTGTTTTTTGTTTGTTTTAAAAAAGTCAGCAATGCTGGTTCAGAAGTGATGGAAGTAAAGCTGTTAAGTCTAGGGAAGGACTATGGGATGAGTCCCTCTAGCAAGGTGACCCGACTACACCACGGAGGCGTGGTCCGGACCGAGTCAAGAAGATCAGAGACTGAATCTGTGAACTGTTTCCCGCAGAGACTGAATCTGTGAACTGTTTCCGCAGAGACTACCTCTGTGAACTGTTGTAACATGAAGTTGGATATGTTATGATGTTATGTTAATGGGGAATAAGTATGTTGTAAGCTAAAAAGGGAGGATTGTAGTGTATGTAACTGTTCTACCTTTAAGAGAACTATTGTATGTAACCGTCCACCTTTAAGAGAACTATTTTAGGTGTGGCACTACTTTATCCTGGCTGCTGTATACTGTAATACCGACGGTGACCACACCGGTATATAAGTGCTGTGGCAGAATTTATTGGGCAGATTCGCCCTGACCTTCGAATAGTAAAGTCCTGTTTAAGTTACTCTTGTAGTCTGTGTATTACTTCGCTATACAACCCACAGACTTTACAGCAACAATAATACTTTCACTTAGATTTTATTTACTAAACTGATGATAACTCCAAATCAGCAATAATGTATTTTTGCTGTCATGCACTGGAATGGCAAACTGCATATATTGTTTTCAATGTTTATTCATAGCAACCTTCCTAAATCCCATATCTTGCTATTTGGCTATCACCCAAATAGCACAATACAGTGAGCATCAAGTATAATAGGACGTGGGAGTTAACTGTAAAAGCACAATCTTAACGTGCAGATAACCTCATTGAACTAATTTATTTTTTACCCATTTTGACTGATGACAACATTTGAAACTCCTGACCTAACTGTTCCTAATCACAGACTGGCTCAGTATTGCTCATGAATACAGAAGTTCAGGGATATTCTCATTCTGCATGTATCCCATGAAGAAGTTTGATGAAGTTTAGTGAACCACAAAATGCTGGTGTTGAAAATACTAGCTTTCATCTTGGATTAAATGGACACAACTACTATGTGAAGGAATGTCAAGCCATTAATCATTCATAAGAATATCAGAAAAGTCAGGGATGAGAAAAGGCCAATCCAACCCAATGAAGCTCTTACATCCTAATATACTTGCATAATCACATCCGATTATTAGTTTGAACAATCTAAATGGCCCTGAATTTGTGGTGGGTAATGATGGCGAACTACCAGCATTCACCACCATTTACCCCTCTGAAACTGACAGCAACTTCAGGATTTAGCGCATGCGCATCTAAATGCGGAAATCCTGAAGTTGCAGTCAGTCATTCACTGCTCTTGCACTGGCTGCGCTGTGGAGCCCAAACCCATAGCCGTGAAATCAGTGAAACTGATGAAAACCTGGGCTCTTCCGCAGTAATATCGCTGTTATTTATAGAATCATAGAATAGTACAGCACAGAAGGAGGCCATTCGGCCCATCAGGTCTGCGCTGGCTCTTTCAGAGAGCAATCCAGTTAGTCCCACTCCCCCGCTCTTCCCCCCATATCCCTGCAACCTATTCTCCTTCAAGTATATATCCAATTCCCTTTTGAAGGTTACTATTGAATATGTATCCACCACCCTATGTTAAATATTAATAAATTAATATTAAATACCCATTAAATGTAAAGCCTTGTTGGAATAGGTGTAACTGGGGTTTTAATAGCGTATAGACTGGTAAACAAATGTTCTAGCCCTGAAAAGCTAATTTTTATATTTGTGGAATGTCAAATTTCTCCATAATGATAAAAATTACAATTTATATTCATGATATATCCGCTTCCACCTTATTCTCATGTGAGAGTCCCAATCATTATTTCGCCCTCTGTAAAATTTTTATAAAGCCCGGATAAAAGCAGCTTCTCATTTCCTGGTTTCCTGTCTGTGAGAATCCTGCAATGTGATTGGCTGCTTAGACAGCTTGTTGACATCACTGCAGCATCGTACTAGGAATTCCCATTACAGAGCGCTGAAATCAATTGAACGTCGAAAGGGCCAAACTTGTTCACCACAGAGCTCGTGAGGTCTCTGTGGGCAGCTTTCTGCAGGGCCAGCGGCGAGCGCCTTTGCTTTGTCACTGACCGCAAATTACGGGCCAATGTTTTTATCTCTCTACTGCCTGCCTTACTGATTATTCCAAACATTTATTAAACTTTCAACATTTACTATTGCCTAATTTCCATTTTATGTCCTCTTATCCTACTTTCCTGTTTTATTTTGTAGTATTGAGCTTATCAACATCATTTAATAATTTAGTATTTAATACACTTTGATGAGGTGACCCTTTCTAAAATGTAAGACCTAATCCCTCTAATTATTCCTTATAACTCATTCCGTTTATATTTGGGATCAGTCTTGTTGCTCTTTTCTGTATCCAAACAATTTTGGGGTGGTGATCCAAACTGAACATGTTCGCCAAGAATTTCCACTTTGGGCGCAATCGGCGATCCAGGCGCAAATTGCGCTCAAAATTGCTCAGTTTTAAGAAAAGTTTTTTTTGCTCAAGTTTCTGCTCAAACTCATTTGCATATCAGCGAACATAGATCACCTTCCAGCACGATGTTTTAAACTTGCGCAAAAGATTGCAGAAGCTCGATTTGCGCTGGACGTAATTTACGCTGTAAATTCTTCAATCTTTTGCGCGGGTTTGGCTGATTTTGGGTAAATTGCATTGATAAAAACCAGTGCAACCTAGCGGAAATTCCAGGTCCAATATCTTAATAATGCCTGCAAACAGGAGCAGACACCAAGGCTGGAATTTTTCCGCTGCCGTGCGGGCAGGATTGGAGGTGGGTTGGGAGTAAAAGTGAAAATAAACTGGAGCGTGTCGGGAATCTGCTGTCATCCTGCCTCCTCGCGCCTTTAGCTTGGGTGCGATCATTAGCGCGGCACAGACCCGAACGCCAGAGGCGGGCGACCTAATTTAGATCATTGTTACCCTGTTGTCAGAAACCAAATTTTAATTTGATTTGTTAAGTTTTAGTTGAACTTTTGTTTACAGTCCAATTTTTTTTTTTTTGGTACAAACAGAAAGAGTACCCTGTTGTCAGACCCTTAACCGTGTATTTAACCAGACCTTTTGAATTTCACTGCATGACCACGGAAATCACGCAGCTCGGGAACCATGTCTCTCAAATTGAGGCGGAAGCTCAGTGGCCATTGAGTGAGGTCATTACTGCAGAGCATGGAATGCAGAATAAATACTGCCACCTGACATCTGCTTACTTTCCTAAGGGAAAGGCTCTTGCTGAGTGCATTTTCAGTACAGATTTAGGTGTCTAGTGTTTGGAACTCTTTTCTGCAACCTTGGAAATCACTCTCACCTCATTGCTACTACTTATCAGACCACTGACAGATTGCTTCTCTGATCTTTACTTGACAGGCCATCTATTACATCAGAATGGGTGCCGTTTATACTGACTCGCCTTGGTCCTCAGAATCAGACCATGATAAGCCCCAGCACCAGCAGCAGCAGGCACACCAGCAGCACCAACAACAAGGCCACCAACCTTCTCCTCAACCCTGATGCACCACAGGACAGAGGGCATCAGCGCAGGACTGCGCCGCACCGGAGGTGATACCCCCATCACAGGGGAAACAGGCAGAGGATGAGCTTCCTCAACATGACTGAGCAGCAGTGCTTCAGGAGGCTCAAGCTTTCGCACCAGGTCATCGCAGACATTTGCAGCTTGCTGGAGCAACACCTGCTGCCCGGAGGACCTGGTGGACACGCCTTACCAATGGCTGTCAAAGTCACCAGTGCCCTCAACTTCTTTGCCTTAGGCTACTTCCAGGGATCGGCAGCAGACATTTGTGGCATCTCGCAGTCGGCCGCCCACAGATGCATCACACAGGTCACTGATGCCATGTTTAACATGTCACCCAATTATATCAACTTTGCCACTGATGACGCCAGTGTTACTGAGCGGGCATTGGGCTTTGCCGCTCTGGCTGGCTTCCTACAGGCGCAGTGCATCATCGACTGCACATATGTGGCCATCAAGGCAACCCATTATCACCCAGGAGTGTTTGTGAACCGAAAGGGCTTCCACCCCCTCAATGTGCAGTTGGTCTGCAACCATAGGAAGATCATCATGCATGTGTGCGCCAAATTCTCTGCAGCTGCCATGACTCTTTCTTCATGCTCCAGTCCAGCCTCCCTCAGCTCTTCATACCTCCAAACAGACTTTCTGGCTGGCTGCTTGGCGACAAGGGCTATCTACTGAAGACGTGGCTCATGACACCCTTAAGGAGGCCAAGTACTGAGGCTGAGGAGAGCTATAATGAAAGCCCCATGTCCACCAGATGTGTCATAGAGCAGACAATAGGCATGCTGAAAATGCGATTCAGATGCCTTGGCAGTTCTGGAGGAGCCCTTCAGTACACACCAGCCAGGGTCTCCAGAATCGGTGTCGTATGATACGCATTGCACAACATAATGCAGCAGCGTGTATCAGAGCTGCATGAGGAGCAAGGCTTTCAGCGCACAACCTCTTCAGAGGAGGAGGAGGAGCATCAGCTGGAGATGAGGCAGAGGAGCATCAGCTGGAGATGAGGAGGAGGAGCAGGAGAAACCTGAGGTCCACATGCCAGCAGCACCCAAGCACTTTGCTGCCTGGGAAGCCAGGGATGGCCTCATCATTGCCAGATTTACTTAACTTCCTGCATTACACCCATATGGCTGCCACATGCTGTGCCAGGTTCCCCCCCCGACCACCAACCCCCTCCCTACCCCCAACCAACAACATCATAAAGCATCTCAACAATGACCAAGCCATTCCTTTCACGCTGACCCACATTGCTGGTGGTCATTTCACTTCTCACTAAGTCACTTCAATAGTAGCAGACAAAAATGGGCATGACCGGAAAGTGGTGAAAATAAATAGTTTTATATGTGACATATAAGAGTAACGGAACCTTAACAGAAACACTTCTTTAAACATCCATGTGGTTACCCTTGTGCATCTACTAATGTGTCATCTTTCGCTTATGCATGCACCTACAAGGTGCAACCCCTATGGCTTTAGTAGAAGTAGAGGAAGCCTACTCACTTCCCTGCTGCGAATGTGTAGACACTTTTGGTGGACGTCCTCTAGGTTTTGGAGCCTGTGATGGCCCCGCCAAAGTCTGTTCCTCCTGCGACTGTGCAGGGGCAGACTCGGCCATCGCGATCCCCCGAAGCATCTGGGGCTCTGACTGAGGGGAATGCAATGGGGGGGAAGTGTCAGCAGTTTGAGAGGTACCCCCACATCCATGACCCCTCTCACCATCATCCCTCTCATGGGCCACCCACACTTCCCTGCTAGCAAGGAGCTGGAGAGCACCTTGCTGCACAGCAGTGGAGCCATGAGGGCCTAAGTCTATGTTGACATCGCTCCTAGAGAGGAGATCTATGAGCCTCTGCCATCTGTTCACCATAGACAGCCTGTTCTCATGTGAGTGGCACATTAACTGCTCAATGCAGGTGGCCATCCTTTCCATGGAAGAGCCTACCGTCACCATCGCCTGCGACACGGCGGTGCTCATGTTGGAGCTGGACTCCTTCATTCTCTGCACATTTGCAGATATCATGGTTGCAAATCCTGCCAGAGCCTCCTGCACTTCCTCCTGCTGTCCCTGCTTCCACCATCTCCTCTTGCTCACTTGTGACTTGTGAGGCACCAGGTGAAAACCCTACTCTATCTCGCATAGGATCCACCGAGGTGTGAGTATCTGCATTGGTGCTGGGTGCACTTATGTCTGCTGACAGTGTGCCCTCAGAGGCTGGAGGCTCCTCTGAGGAGTCACCTTCCTCTTCCTCCTGGACAGAGGGGTGGGGGGCTCTTGATGGATGTGTAGGAGAGTAAAGAGGTGATTTAGAATCATCATATCAAGAATGGGTAATGATAACATTATGAACATGATGAACATTCACTGGCTGCTGACATCAGTCCTCATATGAGTGACTGCTGTATGCCATGTGGCTGTATGAGATGTAATACTGTCACCAGGTTGCTGAGGTGTCCCCCTCTCTCTGTCTCCCACCACCAGCTGCTCCGCAACTCCTGAGACCTCCAGGGCAACCTCTTCTGCTGGAGTCAATGTGGCGAATGATGGAGGGCCACCTCCGGTTCTCTCCCTCTCCCTCTTATTGTGGGCTCTCTTTTCCTGCAAGGTGGAAAAGAAGAGATGTTTGAGTGAGAGTGATGGCATGAGTGTAAGGAATGTGTGGATTACATCTTTAGAGGGTGACTATGAGGGAGTGTGGTGCCAATGACAATGTGCCAATGCAAAGTGGCCTTCTTGTGTGGTGTTAATTGGTATGATTGCATTAGGGTGAGGGTGGGTGTGATGGGTGGTTAGTCAGATGGGGATGTGAGTATGTAGATAGCGAGAGAGGGATGGGTGGATGTGCAAGGTATGTTGGTGTGAGTCTTGATGTGCAGGAGTAGGCTTGGGAAGGCAGAATGATGGGGATGTGATGAGAGGTACATAGAAACATAGAAGATAGGAGCAGGAGTATGTAGTGTATGTACCTTGAAGAAGGAACTATATTCTGCAGCCCCTGTATACTGCAGTACCAGTAGTGACCACCCCTGTATTTAAGCCTGTGTAGTAACTTTGTATAGTAGTTCCAGTTTTGTCTCCATTCAGTAAACACCTGTTATAACCAACTTCTGCAGTCCGTGTCTCAATTACACACGGACATTACATTGGCGACGAACAGATCTGAACTTAGCTACAGTTCTGCACCACCTCACGGCGATCCATCCCTGAAGCGAAGTTATTAGAGGTCGAAGCCAGAAGGAAGAAATCCAAAAAGAAAAAAAAACAAACAGAAGAAACGGGCGTCGACCGTGGGCAACCGCCCTCTGATTCATCAAATTCGAAGATTTGCAGGAGAGGCTGTCGAGAGCTGGGTTTGGTTATCCAGTCTATGGTTTTCCAGCTAATCAGGCTGGTGGCAGGTAGTACACTGATCCTTCCTGGGCTGCAGCGGGCTAGAGCTCGATCGGGTGGCTTTTCAACAGGGCCGAGCAGCGTTGTCGGGAAGAGGAGAGAGAGAGAGAGGGTGGAGCACACAGGGCGCGGCCGGGGCTACGAAGCCGGGCAGCGTACAGACCCGAGAAGAGGGAGGGAAGTGTCCCATAGGGTCTGCTCTGACGATGGGAACAGTAATTAAAATAAAAGAAAAAGAAATTAGAAGCGCAGAAAGCTGTGAGGAGCTGCAGATTGCCACGGGGACCGCGGAGAGCGGCGTTGGCAGCAGCACGGGGGGAAGCGCGCGAAGACCATAGGGCGTCGCCATCAAGGCATAAAAACGCCAGCAACAGCGCTGGCAGCAGCGGAAAAGGCAGAAAGCGCGGGAGGCGCCATCTTAATCCAGTGGGGAAGAAGGCAAAGCGCGGGAGGCGCCATTTTGTTCAATCGGGGAAGAAGGCAAAGCGCGGGAGGCGCCATCTTAGATCTCCAAGATGCCAAAGACTGGCAATATCACTGCCTTCGATAATGCAATAGAAGACTGGACCACGTATGTGGAAAGAGTCGAAGTATATTGCAACGCAAATGAAGTAGCCGATGAGAAAAAGGCATCGGTACTACTAAACTTAATGGGCGCAAGAACGTACGGCCTATTGCGGAACCTGATCACTCCAGTCAAACCGATGGCGAAGAGTTTTAACGAAATTGTTGATATCCTACAGGAACACCTAAATCCTACACCGCTGCTGATAGCAGAAAGATTTAAATTCCACAAGAGAAATCAGCATAAAGATGAGAGCAATGCTGATTACCTTACGGAACTACGCAAGCTATCAAAGCACTGCCAGTTCGGAGCAGGACTGGCAGATACCCTACGGGACAAATTTGTCTGTGGACTCCTGATTGAAGGAACCCAGAAGAGGTTATTCTCAGAGAAAGAGCTGACGTTAGATAAGGCTTTCAGCGTGGCAGTATCGTACGAAGCAGCAGCAAGGGGAGCTGCGGAAATACAGCAAAAGACACAGGAATACGGCACCCATGAAATGACACGGGGATTTGAAAAATGTTATCGCTGTGGCAGAACAACCCATGACCAGAAGGACTGCTGGTCCAAGGACAAAACATGCAGGCAATGCGGAAAGATGGGACACATTGCAAGAATTTGCAAGTCCGGGAAGAAGACTAACGACAACAAAAAGACTACTAAGGAACAGTACAGGAAAGTACAAAAGATGACGGACAGTAGTTCCGAAGACCAGAAGAGCGATAGTGAATCCAGGAACAAGAGACTAAGCTGTCTCAAACTACACAACGTAATCGCAAAAGAGGATCACCGAACCATTTGGGTCACCCTCACGATAGCAGGGTCCCAAGTCAAAATGGAATTGGATACAGGATCAGCCCTGACCGTCATGAATCGATGAGACTATGAGCGGCTATTCTCACACATTCCCTTGAAAGACACATCCATTGTCTTGAAGACATATACGGGGCAGAAATTATACCCCAGGGGGAAAATAAGGGTGCCTGTCGAATACAACGGCAAGGAAATACAGAAATTGTATCTGAACATACTGCAAGATGGTGGACCACCATTATTGGGACGTGAATGGATCAGAAAGATAAGTTTAGACTGGCACTCCATTCAGGCACTGACTGTGGCTGGTAAAAAGGATGACGACGTCACACCTGGACGATTGTCAAAAATATTAGCTGACGCTAAAGAGGTATTTCAACAAGGATTGGGAAATCTTAAAGGCGTAACCGCCTCGATAAAAATAGAAGAGAATGCAATTGCCAAGTTTTTCAAAGCAAGACCGGTACCGTATGCAATTCACCCAGCCGTCGAGGCAGAGCTGGAGAATCTGGAGAATGCAGGCGTGTTATCTAAGGTAGACTGGAGCGAGTGGGTGACACCCATCGTTCCTGTCATGAAGAAAACGTTAAACAATAAGTCTGAGGAGCCAAGGAAGGTTCGCATCTGTGGGGTCTTTAAGGTGACTGTGAACCCAGTCCTTCACACAGTACAGTATCCTCTTCCGAGGATAGAAGATATTTTCGCCTCACTATCTGGAGGGAAACGTTTTACAAAAATTGACCTACCGCAAGCATATTTGCAGATGGAGGTTGAAGAATCCTCTAGGATATATCTCACGATAAACACTCACAAAGGTCTTTACCAGTATTATCGACTGGTATTCGGAGTAGCATCAGCTCCGGCTATATGGCAAAGAGCGATGGAACAAGTTCTGCAAGGGATTCCGGGGACTCAGTGTTACTTGGACGACATCCTAGTGACAGGTGAAAATGACAGTGAGCACCTTGCCAACCTAGAGCAGGTGCTCACTAGACTACGAGAACATGGGCTACGAGTCAATTGCCTCAAGTGCGAGTTTTTTAAGAAATAAATATCGTATTGTGTCCACGTGATTGATGAAGAGGGGTTACATAAGTTCCCTGACAAAATTGAAGCGGTAGTTAAGGCTCCAGCGCCTGAAAATGTGTCGCAACTGAGGTCATTCCTCGGATTGGTGAATTACTACCATAAGTTTTTGCCGAATTTGTCCACAATTCTGCACCCACTGAACACCCTACTACAAACTGGAGTAGTATGGAAATGGAGCAATGAATGTAAGCGGCCTTTCAGAAGAGTAAAGACCTAATCACTTCAAGAGAAGTATTGGCTCACTACAACCCATCACCACCCATAAGACTGACGTGTGATGCATCTCCCTACGGCATTGGAGCAGTACTGTCTCATAAATCCCTTGATGGCTCAGAGAGGCCAATAGCTTTTGCGTCATGCTCGTTAACTGCAGCCGAGCGTAACTACGCCCAGATTGACAGAGAGGCCCTCAGCCTGGTGTGGGGGGTGAAGAAGTTCAATCACTACCTGCATGGACAGAAATTTACTCTACTAACTGATCATCAACCTCTTGTCTCCATTTTCAACCCTAAGAAGGGCGTACCGATAATGACAGCACAACGGCTACAGAGGTGTTCCCTTTTCCCAGGGGCACACCAATATGACATCGAGTACAAAGGAACTACACAGCATGGGAATGCTGATGGATTGTCGCGCCTACCGTTGCCGACGGTGGAAGAAGCACCTGCAGTGGAACCTGTGGAGATATTCCACTCGACCATAGTCGAATGTCTACCTGTGATGAATGCAAACATAGAAAAGGAAACACGAAATGACTCAACACTCTCCAGGGTCTATGATTTAACGGTGAAGGGATGGCCAGCACATGGCGAACCACTGTTGCCAGCATTCTCGCCGAGAAGAGAACAGCTGTCAGTGTGCCGAGGAACCTTGATGTGTGGATCCAGAGTAGTAATTCCACCCAAATTGAAGGATAGGGTGCTCAATGAGCTTCATGAGGGTCATCTGGGAGGGGTAAAAATGAAGAACTTAGCCAGAGCGTTTGTGTGGTGGCTGGGAATCGATAGAGAAATCGAAGAGATGAACAAGAGCTGTACAGGATGCCAGAAGGTCCAAAACGCCCCACCACAAGCCCCTCTACATCCATGGGAGTGGCCCTCATCTCCATGGCAAAGGGTATACATTGATTTTGCTGGTCCATTTATGGACTCGGTGTTTTTAATTGCGGTGGATGCACATTCAAAGTGGCCAGAGGTAATGAAAATGTCCTCAACCACCACAGAAAAAACTATCACAGTCTTACGAACCATATTCGCCAGAAATGGGCTGCCAGAACAGATTTGCTCTGACAATTGACCACAGTTTGTGTCTGAAGAGTTCTGGAGGTTCTTAAAGAACAATGGTGTAAAGCATTACACATCCGCTCCATATCATCCAGCCACCAATGGATTGGCTGAGAGGTTCGTTCAAACATTCAAGAAGGCTATCAAGGCAATGTGTAAGGAAGACATACCCCTACAACACAAGGTGGATAACTTTTTGTTTGCCTACCGGAATGCGACACATGCGGTTACCAACCAAACTCCAGCCATGATGTTCTTCAATCGAAGTCTAAGATGCCGCTTGGATTTGGTTAAGCCAAACATCAGAAGAGATGTGGAGAACAGGCAGTTTCAGAATATGAATGAAAGGCCAACCAGGAGTTTCAACATAGGTCAACCAGTTTTGGCCCGGGACTACCGCACAGAGAAATGGCAGCAAGGAACGATCTGCACACGGCAAGGACCTCTAATGTAAACCGTGGACGTTGGAGAGAGCATTGTAAGACGCCATGCTGACCAGATTCTAGAGTCACTGGAAAACGTCAAATCTACACCACGATCCTATACACCTGGTGATGAAACCGAAGTACCAGTTGCATCTACCTCAGAATCGGTGATATTGGAAGCAGACGAAACAAACAACGACGTTGATCCCGAATCAACTTTGCCAGAAGAACCTGATACCCCAAAGAGGCGTTATCCGGACAGAATCAGGAAGCCTCCTCAAAGACTGAATTTATAATTGATTAACTTCTGCTAATGTATATAGCAACTGTAATTGTAAATATGTTATTTAATTATTAATCGAATGTTATGTACTGGTTAGCTAAAAGGGGAGGAATTGTAGTGTATGTACCTTGAAGAAGGAACTATATTCTGCAGCCCCTGTATACTGCAGTACCAGTAGTGACCACCCCTGTCTATAAGCCTGTGGAGTAACGTTGTATAGTAGTTCCAGTTTTGTCTCCATTCAGTAAACACCTGTTATAACCAACTTCTGCAGTCCGTGTCTCAATTACACACGGACATTACAGATTAGGCCATTCGGCCCTTCGAGCCTGCTCCGCCATTCGATGAGATCATGGCTGATCATCCAAATTCAGTACCCTGTCCCTGCCTTCTCCCCATATCCCTTGATCCCTTTAGCCTTAAGAAACATATCCAACTCTTTCTTGAATATACTTAATGAACTGGCCTCCACCACCCTCTGTGGCAGAGAATTCCACAGGTTCACCACTCTCTGGGTGAAGAAATTCCTCCTCATTTCAGTCCTAAATGGCTTACCCCTTATCCTTAGAATATGACCCCTGGTTCTGGACTCCCCAGCCATCAGAAACATCCTTCCTGCATCTAGTCTGTCCAGGCCTGACAGAATTTTATAGGTTTTGATGAGATCCCCTCTCAATCTTCTAAACTCCAGTGAGTACAAGCCCAATCGACACAATCTCTCCTCATACGTCATTCCTGCCATCCCAGGTATCAGCCTGGTGAATCTTTGCTGCACTCCTTCCATAGCAAGAACGTCCTTCCTCAAGTAAGGCGACCAAAACTGCACACAATACTCAAGGTGTGGTCTCACCAAGGCCCTGTATAACTGCAGCAAGACATCCTTGTTCTTGTACTCGAAGCCTCTTGCTACAAAGGCCAACATACCATTTGCCTTCTTAACCGCCTGCTGCACCTGCATGCTTACCTTCAGCGACTGGTGCACAAGAACACCCAGGTCTCTTTGCACTTCCCCTTCTCCCATTCTATTGCCATTCAAATAATAATCTGCCTTCCTGTTTTTGCCACCAAAGTGGATAACCTCACATTTATCCACATTATAGTGCATTTGCCATGTTTCTGCCCAATCACCCAACCTGTCCACATCATACTGGAGTTTCACGACATCCTCCTCACAGCATACCCTCCCACCCAGCTTTGTGTCGTCTGCAAATTTGGAGATATTACATCCAATTCCCTCGTCCAGATCATTAATATATATTGTGAATAGCTGGGGTCCTAGGACCGATCCTTGCGGTACCCCACTAGTCACTGCCTGCCACTCGGAAAACGATCCATTTATTCCAACTCTTTGCTTTCTGTCCGCCAACCAGTTCTCTATCCAAGTCAATACCTTGCCCCCAATCCCATGTGCCTTAATTTTGCTCGCTAATCTCTTATGCGGGACCTTATCGAAAGCCTTCTGAAAGTCCAAATACACCACATCCACTGGTTCTCCCTTATCTATTTTACCAGTTACATCCTCAAAAAATTCCAGTAGATTAGTCAAGCATGATTTACCTTTTGTAAATCCATGTTGACTTTGTCCGATCCAGTCACTGCTTTCCAAGTGCTCTGCTATTACATCTTTTATAATGGACTCTAGCATTTTCCCCACTACCGATGTCAAGCTTACCGGTCTATTATTCCTCGTCTTTTCTCCACCACCTTTTTTGAATAGTGGGGTAACATTAGCTACCCGCCAATCCATGGGTACCGTTCTAGAGTCTATCGAGTTCTGGAAGATGACCAGCAATGCATCTACTATTTCTAGGGCCACTTCCTTAAGTACCCTGGGATGTAGATTATCAGGCTCTGGGGATTTATCGGCCTTCAGTCCCATCAATTTTCCTAACACCATTTCCCTACAAATACTGATTTCTTTCAGTTCCACCCTTTCATCAGATCCTATGTTCCCCGGCATCTCTGGGAGGTTATTTGTGTCCTCCTTTGTGAAGACAGAACCAAAATATGTATTTATTTGTTCTGCCATTTCTTTGTTCCCCATTATAAATTCCCCCGATTCTGACTGCAAGGGACCTTTTTCTCTTCACATATCTATAAAAGCTTTTACAGTCAGTTTTAATGTTCCCTGCAAGCTTACTCTCATATTGTATTTTCCCTTTCTTAATTAATCCCTTTGTCCTCCTTTGTTGAATCCTAAACTGCTCCCAATCCTCAGGATTATTGCTTTTTCTGGCCAATTTATATGCCCTCTCCTTGGACCTTATGCTATCCCTAATTTCCCTTGTTAGCCATGGTTGGTTCACCTTTTTTGTTTTATTTTTATGCCAAACTGTGATGAACAAATTCTGTAGTTCATCCATTCGGTCTTTGAATGTTTTCCATTGCCTATCCACCGTCAACCCTTTGAATGCCATTCCCCAATCAACCCTACCCAACTCGCTCCTCAGACCATCGTAGTTTCCTTTATTTAAATTGAGGACCCTAGTCTCCGAGTCAACTACTTCATTCTCCATCTTAATGAAGAATTCGATCATATTATGATCGCTCCGACTCAAGGGGCCTCGTACAACAAGATTGCTAATTAATCCTTTCTCGTTACATAATACCCAGTCTAAGATGGCCTGATCCCTAGTTGGTTCCTCGACATATTGGTCCAGGAAACCATCCTGTAAACACTCCAGGAATTCCTCCTCCACAGTATTGTTACTAATTTGGTTGACCCAATCTATATGTAGATTAAAGTCACCCATGATGACTGCTGTGCCCTTATTGCACGCTTCTTTAATTTCCCTTTTAATGCCATCCCCAACCTCCGCCTTACTGTTTGGAGGTCCATAAACCACTCCCACTAATGTTTTTTTCCCTTAGTTTTTCTCAATTCTACCCATACAGATTCCATCTCATCAGAGCTAATATCCTTCATTACAATTGTGTTAATCCCTTCTTTAACCAGTAATGCTTGCCTATCTTTCCTGAATATCGAATACCCCTGGATGTTGAGTTCCCAACCTGGCCTTCCTTGTGCCACGATTCCGTAATCCCAACCAAATCGTATTTGTTTACTTCTATTTGCACAGCCAATTCATCCACCTTATTACAAATGTACAGCAGGATAAAGTTGAGTGTGACTTTGTACTCACCTTTCCTGATCTCATAAGATGATTGAAGCACTTCCGGCACTGCACGCAGATCCTCCTCACCACATCTCTGCTGTTGACCTCTGCTATTTGGAGCCAGGCTTTTTTTGGTCTCCTGGGGAGTTCTCTTGTGCCTATCATAAGGGAAGAGGACCTCCCTGCGTGCTCTGACTCCCTCCACAAGCATATGGAGGGTGTCATCTGAGAACCTGGGTGCAGCCCTCTGTCTCTGTGCAGTCATGTGTGCAAGGCTAAGTAAAACCCAAATGTTGAAATCTACTGCCTACACACTCCTGGATGAACCTTCAAATGCAATGTGGCCAAGGCTCCTTTAAATATCCGGGCTGGAAATGAGTTTCGATGACATCATCAGACCTGCACCATTTAATAGGGTCAGATAACGCGCAGGCTTGCCTTAATAGGTGCCATTAAGGGAAAGTTGCTCTGAGGAGCGGGATGAAAAGAAGAACGAGGTCCCGACCTGCCACGCCGACCGCCCGCACCCCACCTAACCAGGTAATTAAAATTTCGGCCCATGTCCTTTACTTTCTTTTCCTGCACCCTTCAAATTCAACAGCTCTGCCATGATATGAACCACCTAATAGTGTTTGCTATGGCGATGATTTCCTCTGTTTTCTATGTGACAAAATCATAAACATGATTATTACGAATGTATGATTTTACTATGATTTTGACCATGTGAACTTTCTAAGCATGCCCCCTCAGACTCCAGCTCATGTAGGTGTCACAGTACAGAACCAGGCTGCCCGTGTACCTGCAGTGGTGACACTGCTGAAGAATTCTCCCAGGACTCAGAAGCCCTGAGGTGAAGACCATCTCAGTCCAAAGAAGCTCATGTACCACAGTGTAGCCAAGCACCATTGTGTCTTTGGCCCATAAGTCTCAATTCAATGTAGCACCAGGATAGACATAGTGGTACTGTAATAAGAAACACTTGCTATAAATGCATATGCGCCCAGTAAAACCCCTTTGTGATAAGAATTTCAGCGTTCTGAGCTATGTCTATTCCTTGTTTTGCAGAGGAAGTTTGGATGTCAGCTTGCAATGGGAGACAGAGATCCTTCCGTGACTCCTTACTGAACTGTTGCCTTCTTAAGCAGACCTCTTCTGAGATGTAACTGAGGCAGCCGTGTGGTCTGTAGACTCTAGTGGAAGAGTACCTCCTAGTTGGGTTCCTCCTTTGATGTTGCCTTATCCTGGTTGCTTATGTCATCTCGTCTTTCTCCTGCTCCATCATTTTTGTGGTACACAGGAATCCTGCCCCAACCGCGGTTTTGCTATACGTAGATTTCACATATACACGGTTTCCTCTCTGTGACAAATTTTGCCAACCACGGCAGTGAATTTTGCGTATACGCGGTTTTTAATTTTCAAGTTTCACGGGTTGCGCTTCCAAACACGAGACTCCATTCATCCGCACTGCTCTTTTCGGCATAATTACTACCACGTGTGGTCTCGCTCTACTCGTGGATATACTGTGTGTGTGTGAACGTCGTCTCGTTGCTACCCATTTTGCCTTTAATTACACTATTGTATTGTTCTGTTTAGCCCTCAATCATGGCCCCTAAGCGTAATCTCAGTGGTAAAGGTGAATCAATAGTGAAAAGGGCAATGAATGTACTAACCTTAGATAGGAAATTCAATGTCGTTAATAGACTTGCCCGTGGTGAAAGTACAGCATCGGTTGGACGACTAATGGGGGTTAACGAGTCCACCATTAGAACTGTTGTGTATGTACCTTTAAGGGAATAACTGGTCTCAGACTGCAGTACCGGCAGTGACCACCCCTGTATAAAAGGCCCTAGCAGGCTTCTGTAGTTTCAGTTTCCAGGTTGTCTCCATTCAGTAAAGACTTGTTATAGTCAACTCCTGCAGTCCGTGTCTCAATTATACACGGACATAATACTGGCGATGAGTAAGAAACGAACTTACCTGAAACTCGGCAGCACCTCAGACGACGTTATTGAAGGTCGAAGCCAGAAGAAAGTAAAAAAAAAATAATCCAAAGAAACTCGAGAAACGGGCGTCGACCGTGGGCAACTGCCCTCCAAATCATCGGATTGAAAAGTGCAGGAGAGACTGTCGTGAGCCAGGCTTGGTTCTTCAGTCTGTGGTTTCCCAGCTAATCGGGCTGGTGGCAGGTAGTGCACTGATCCTTCCTGGGCTGCGGCGGGCTAGAGCTCGATCAGGTGGCTCTGCAACGGGGCCGGGCAGCGAGTCGGGAAGCAAAGAGAGAGAGAGGGTGGAGCACACAGGGCGCGGCCGGTGCTTCGAAGCCGGGCAACGTTCGGACCTAAGAAGAGGGAGGGAAGTGTCCCAGAGGGTCCGCTCCACGACGGGAACGGTTCGTCAATTAACAGAGCAAATATTGAAGCGCGATAGAAAAATAAAAATATCGCGGAGAGCGGCGTTGGCAGCAGCAATCGGGGAGGCGCGAAGACCATAGGGCATCGCCATTACAGGATAGTAAAATAAATATAATCGCCAGCAACAGCATTGGCAGCAACGGCAGTGGCGGGAAAGCGCGGGAGGCGCCATCTTAACTTGGCGGGGGAGAAGGAAAAGCGCGGGAGGCGCCATTTTGATCCATCGGGGAAAAAGGCAAAGCACGGGAGGTGCCATCTTAGATTTTCAAGATGCCAAAGACTGGCGATATCACTGCCTTCGATAATGCAATAGAAGACTGGACCACGTATGTGGAAAGAGTCGAGGTATATTGCGAAGCAAACGAAATAGCCGATGAGAAAAAGGCATCGGTATTGCTAAATTTAATGGGCGCAAGAACGTACGGCCTATTGTGGGACCTGATTACACCAGCCAAACCAAAGGCGAAGAGTTTTAACGAAATTGTTGCTATCCTACAGGAACACCTAAATCCTACACCGCTGCTGATAGCAGAAAGATTTAAATTCCACAGGAGAAATCAGCATAAAAATGAGAGCAATGCTGATTACCTTACGGAACTATGCAAGCTATCAAAGCACTGCCAGTTCGGAGCAGGACTGGCAGATACCTTACGGGACAAATTTGTCTGTGGACTCCTGAGTGAAGGAACCCAGAAGAGGTTACTCTCAGAGAAAGAGCTGACGCTAGATAAGGCTTTCAGGGTGGCAGTATCATACGAAGCAGCAGCAAGGGGAGCTGCGGAAATACAACAAAAGCCACAGGAATATGGCACCCACGAAATGACACGGGGATTTGCAAAATGTTATCGCTGCGGCAGAACAAACCATGACCAGAAGGACTGCTGGTCCAAGAACAAAATATGCAGGCAATGCGGAAAGATGGGACACATTGCATGAGTTTGCAGGTCTGGGAAGAAGACCAATGACAACAAAAAGGCTACTAAGGAACTGTACAGGAAAGTACAAAAGATGACGGACAGTAGTTCCGAAGACCAGATGAGCGATAGTGAATCCGGGAACAAGAGACTAAGCTGTCTCAAACTTCACAACGTAATCGCAAAAGAGGATCACCAAACCATTTGGGTCACCCTCACGATAGCAGGGTCCCAAGTCAAAGTGGAATTGGATACAGGATCAGCTCTAACCATCATGAATCGACGAGAATAGGAGCGGCTATTCTCACAGATACCCTTGAGAGAGACATCCATTGTCTTGAGGACGTATATGGGGCAGAAATTATACCCCAGAGGAAAAATAAGGGTGCCTGTCGAATACAACGGCAAGAAAATACGGAAATTGTATCTCTACATTCTGCAAGATGGTGGACCACCGTTATTGGGACGTGAATGGATCAGAAAGATAAGTTTAGACTGGCACGCCATTCAGGCACTGATGGTGGCTGGTAAAAAGTATGACGACGTCACTCCTGGATGATTGTCAACAATCTTAGCTGACGCCAAAGAGGTATTTCAACAAGAACTGGGCACTCTTAAAGGCGTAACCGCCTGTATAAAAATAGAGGAGAATGCAATTCCCAAGTTCTTCAAAGTAAGACTAGTACCATATGCAATTCACCCAGAGCTGGAGAATCTGGAGAATGCAGGCGTGTTATCTAAGGTAGACTGGAGCGAGTGGGCGACACCCATCGTTCCTGTCATGAAGAAAACGTTAAACAATAAGGCCTAGAAATTCAGTGCCCTTAGCACCGATTTTGCGGCGCTAGAGGGCCTAGCGCTGCAATTGGCGCCGGTTCCTAAATTGCCTGGGGCCCTTCTGCGGCGGTAGACCGGTAGCGCTGCGCTGGCACCGATGACGTCATCGGTGTGCGCAGCGTCCCGGTTGCCGTGGTAACCCGGCCCCAAGCCGAAATTCAGTTGCGGCCGCCTCGCCAGTGGCAGCCGCAACTAAGACTCCGGCAAACGAGTGTTGCCGGAGTCTGCGCCAGCGCTTTAAGGAGGCGCGGCGGCCGGCCGCTTTCCCGCCGGCCGCCTGCCCGCAGCTCCCTCCCCGGACTTCTCCCCCCCCCCGGAACAGATGCAAGCCCGGCACTTGTCCGAGGTGCCGGGCTCATTTTTTAAGAGATTTGCGCGGGCTGCGGCCGGGTGCAGGCAGCTCCTCCTTAACGGAAGGAGGAGGCCTGCACTTCCCGAGCCTGCCGCACCACAGCGGGCGCCGCAGCGCCGGAATAGCGCCGCAATGCGGCACGTTGCGCCAGTTTTCAGGTGCTAAAACCCTTCAGTAGCGCCGGCAGCCATTTGGGCGCGGCGCTACTGAATTTTTGGCGCGCGCAAAGGGACTTAGCGCCGGCGCTAACTTCCGGCGCTAAAGCCCTGGGGCAGCGCAAACTCAATTTCTAGGCCTAAGTCTGAGGAGCCAAGGAAGGTTCGCATCTGTGGGGACTTCAAGGTGACGGTGAACCCAGTCCTTCACACAGTACAATATCCTCTTCCAAGGATAGAAGATATTTTCGCCTCACTATCTGGAGGGAAGCGTTTTACAAAAATTGACATAGCACAAGCATATTTGCAGATGGAGGTTGAAGAATCCTCTGGGAAGTATCTCACGATAAACACTCACAAAGGTCTTTACCAGTATAATCGACTGGTATTCGGAGTAGCATCCGCTCCGGCGATATGGTAAAGAGCGATGGAACAAGTCCTGCAAGGGATTCCGGGGACTCTGTGCTACTTGGACGACATCCTAGTGACAGGTGAAGATGACAGTGAACACCTTGCCAACCTAGAGCAGGTGCTCACTAGACTACGTGAACATGGGCTACGAGCCAATCGCCCCAAGTGCGAGTTTTTTAAGAAACAGATATCATATTGTGGCCACGTGATTGATGAAGAGGGGTTGCATAAGTCCCCTGACAAAATTAAAGTGGTAGTTAAGGCTCCAGCGCCTGAAAATGTGTCGCAACTGAGGTCATTCCTCGGATTGGCGAATTACTGCCATAAGTTTTTGCCGAATTTGTCCACAATTCTGCATCCACTGAACGCCCTACTACGAACGGGAGTAGCATGGAAATGGAGTGATGAATGTAAGCGGGCCTTTCAGAAGAGTAAGGACCTAATCACTTCAAGAGAATATTGGCTCACTACAACCCATCACTAACCGATAAGACTGGCGTGTGATGCGTCTCCCTACGGCATTGGGGCGGTACTGTCACATAAATTCCTTGAAGTTTCAGAGAGGCCGATAGCTTTTGCGTCACGCTCGTTAACTTCAGCCGAGCGTAACTACGCCCAGATTGACAGAGAGGCCCTCAGCCTGGTGTGGGGGGTGAAGAAGTTCAATCACTACCTGCACGGTCAGAAATTTACTCTACTAACTGATCATCAACCTCTCGTCTCCATTTTCAACTCTCAGAAGGGCGTACCAATAATGACAGCACAACGGCTACAGAGGTGGTCCCTTTTCCTAGGGGCACACCAATATGACATCGAGTACAAAGGAACTAAACAGCATGGGAATGCTGATGGATTGTCGTGCCTACCGTTGCCGACGGTGGAAGAAGAACTGGCAGTGGATCCAGTGGAGTTATTCCACTCGACTATAGTCAAATGTCTCCCTGTGACGAATGCAAACATAGAAAAGGAAACACGAAATGACCCGACACTCTCCTGGGTCTATGATTTAACGGTGAAGGGATGGCCAGCACATGGCGAACCACTGCTGCCAGCATTCTCGCCGAGAAGAGAACAGCTGTCAGTGTGAAGAGGAACCTTGATGTGTGGATCCAGAGTAGTAATTCCACCCAAATTGAAGGATAGAGTGCTCAATAAGCTTCATGAGGGTCATCTGGGAGGGGTAAAAATGAAGAACTTAGCCAGAGCGTTTGTGTGGTGGCTGGGAATCAATAGAGAAATCGAAGAGATGAACAAGAGCTGTACAGGATGCCAGAAGGTCCAAAACGCCCCACCACAAGCCCCTCTACATCCATGGGAGTGGCCCTCATCTCCATGGCAAAGGGTGCACATTGATTTTGCTGGTCCCTTTATGGACTCGATGTTTTTAATAGTGGTGGATGCACATTCAAAGTGGCCAGAGGTAATGAAAATGTCCTCAACCACCACAGAAAAAACTATCACAGTCTTACGAACCATATTCGCCGGGAATGGGCTGCCTGAACAGATTTGCTCTGACAATGGACCACAGTTTGTGTCTGAAGGGTTCCGGAGTTTCATAAAGAACAATGGTGTTAAGCATTACACATCCGCCCCATATCATCCAGCCACTAATGGTTTGGCTGCGAGGTTCATTCAAACATTCAAGAAGGCTATCAAGGCAATGTGCAATGAAGATATACCCCTACAACACAAGGTGCCTACCGGAATGCGACACATGCATTTACCAACCAAACTCCAGCCATGATGTTCTTCAATCGAAGACTACGATGCCGCTTGGACTTGGTTAAGCCAAACGTCAGAAGAGATGTGGAGCACAGGCAGTTTCAGAATATGAATGAAAGGCCGACCAGGAGTTTTAAGATAGGTCAACCAGTTTTGGCCCGGGACTACCGCACAGAGAAATGGCAGCCAGGAATGATCTGTACACGGCAAGGACCTCTAATGGATACCGTGGACGTTGGAGAGAGCATTGTAAGATGCCATGCTGACCAGATTCTAGAGTCACTGGAAAACGTCAACTCCACACCACGATCCGATACACCTGGCGATGAAACCGAAGTACCAATTGCATCTACCGCAGAATCGGTAATATTGGAAGCAGACGAACCAAACAACGACATTGATCCCGACGCAACCTTGCCAGAAGAACCTGATATCCCAAAGAGGCGTTATCCAGACAGAATCAGGAAGCCTCCTCAAAGACTGAACTTATAATTGCTTAACTTCAACCAATGTATCTAGCAACCGTAATTGTAATTGTAATTAGTTATTATTTGGTTTTTAAATGAATGTTATGTACTGCTTTTCTAAAGGGGGAGGAATTGTTGTGTATGTACCTTTAAGGGAATAACTGGTCTCAGACTGCAGTACCGGCAGTGACCACCCCTGTATAAAAGGCCCTAGCAGGCTTCTGTAGTTTCAGTTTCCAGGTTGTCTCCATTCAGTGAAGACTTGTTATAATCAACTCCTGCAGTCCGTGTCTCAATTATACACGGACATAACAAGAACCATAAAAAAAAGTGAGGTGTCAATAAGGGCTAGTATTGCGGGTGGCTCTTCGAAAAATGCTAAAATGTCGTTTATGCCATGGGACCATAAGCTTGAAAAAATGGAGAAGGCACTTACTATCTGGTTGGAAGACCAGAACCAGAAAAAATGAATGTTAATTCCACATGGGTACGTAAGAAGGCCCTTATTTTCTACAAGCATCTTACTGTGGCTGCCGGGAAAAATGTAGATGACATAAAGTTTCAAGCGAGTAAGGGCTGGTTGGAAAATTTTAAGAAGAGGTTCGCCTTGACTAACCTCAAGGTTGTGGGGGAATCGGCCTCAGCTGATCATGAGGCCGCTGCCAAATTCCCGGAAGAGCTGAAGAATTGATCACCGAGAAAGGTTACCTGCCGGAGCAGGTATTTAATGCGGATGGGACTGGTCTCTTCTGGAAGCAGATGCCTTCCCGAACTTTCATCGCGAAGGCTGAGAAGCATGCTTTGGGATTCAAGGTGGCTAAGGATAGGGTGCTCCTTCTCATTTGTGCTAACACCAAGGGAGACTGTTTAGTGAAGCCAATGCTGCTCTACCGCTCTCTGAATCCCTGCGCTCTGAAGGGCAAAAACAAAAACTATCTCCCTGTCTTTTGGCGTTCCAACCGCAAGGCGTGGGTTACTGCCGCAGTCTTCATGGACTGGTTTCATAACTGTTTTGTGCATAACATGGAACGGAACCTTGCAAAAAAAAACCTGGCTTTCAAGGTCATACTCATCCTCGACAATGCCCCTGGCCACCCGCCGGCACTCCAATTCACCCACCCTAATATTGAAGTCATCTTCCTGCCTCCCAAGATGACATCACTCCTTCAACCCATGGACCAAGGTGTGATAGCCACCTTCAAGGCATACTACATATTGGCCCAGAAATTCGGGTCGGGGGCTTGCCGCGCGTGCAAGCCCCCGATATGCACTTACCCGACGCGCCGGCCGTTGAGCTTCAGGGATGCCTGGAATTGCTGTTTTAAAATGTTGACTCCCGGGCAGCGTCTGACGTCACGCCGCCCAGGAGTGCAGCCAGCGCGAAGCCTGTAGCGTGCTGTGCAACTGAGACACGCCCCTTGAGGTCTCAGTTTAATAGGACACGCCCCCAATGTTTCTCACAAGCTGCTAAGCATTTTTACATGCAAAGCAGCATTTTAAATAGGTTTTTGGTATTTTTATGAAGCTTTTGGTAACTTTTATAAACTTTTAAAAATGTTTACATTATTTTGAAGAATCTGAAGTAGTTTTAAACAGAATTAAAGCAATTTAAAGACTTTTAAAAGCCCTAAAAGAATTTTTTTTATTCCAATTATTTATTTAGCAATGTCGTTGTCATACGTGTCTTCACACTGTTCCCTTTGGGGAACTGTATGAAGTGGTGGAAGGATTAATGGCCGTGATTAACGCTCATTCCGTGACCGTAACCATCTTTGAACCAGCCATTAGGGTGGCTAGTCCTATGGCGGGAGGGTTTTACGGGCTCCCACAAGCTATACAAGGAGGGGGGGCCACCCACACCCACGGACGCAAATATCCCACTGGATGTCTACCCAGAATTTAGAGCCGGAGCTCCGACTCCACTTGCTGGGACTGACTGGAGCGAGGTTCGAAACCCTACCCCGTCTGGCCCAGCGGTGGGGATCCTACCGCTACGCCAAAGGCCCAATCCGATTAGCAACGTGAAATGGCTGGAATGAGCACAATTCACCGCATTAAAAGAACTCACAATTGAACTGATGATGACCTCAGCAATCTCCTCAACGAGCTGGAGGCGCAGCGCCTGCTCATCATTGGTAATGAGAAGTCAAAGGCGCCGCAAAAAGGACAGATGATAGCTTGGTCTTTCAAGTGGCAGCATAGGGCTCCAGTCACGGGGAGGGAAAAGGCGCAGGAAACGTCTGGGTGTCACCTTTTGCGCGGAGTGGGCCTTTTGCATAGCGGTAAGCATCCCCGCCGCTGGGCCAGAAGGAGTAGGGTTTCGAACCCCGCTCTAGACAGTCCCGGCAAGTGGAGTCGGAGCTCCAACTATAAATTCTGGGTGGACATCCAGCGGGATACTTGCGTCCGCGGGTGTGGGTGGCCCCCCCCCTCAGATGGGTTGTGGGAGCCCGTAAATCCCTCACGCCATAGGACTAACCACCCTAATGGCTGGTATGAAGATGGTTATGGTCACGGAAGGAGTGTTAACGTGGCCAGAAATCCTTCCACCACTTCATACAGTTCCCGAAAGGGAATAGTGTGAGGATACGTACGACGATGACCTCTTGCGCAATGCACCTCCTTGGACCCTCAGTCGCAGATGCGAGGGGGCTAATCATGCAATTGTTAAATTTTTCATTTTATTGACATGCAAAATGTTGGCCCAGTAATTCCATTCCAAACGCGCGAGTACGGTCGGGGTATTTACGCGTCTGGCCTGAGGAAATGCCGGTTTTCAGCATGCACAGCGCATGCGGGGAAAACCGGCATTTCCTGTCCTCTGAACGAAGGGGTTCAGAGGCAGAACGCATGCGACTGTACAGGCAGCGCGTGCGCAGTAAAATTCGCCGCTTTCATTCATGCTTTCAGTGAGGTCAAGTCCTTACAACTTACACATGAAAAAAGCATGAGTACAGTTGCTCCAGAGGCTGCGGCGGAAGATATTTCTTATCGTGGAGCTTCTGAAAGGCAATATTTTTGTTTGGGAAAGGGAGGAAAGTTATTTTAAGAAATGCTGAGGTAAGTTTTAAAGTTTATTTTTGTTTTTTAAAATGGGTTTTCAGTACTGTAGGTAGAAGGATCAATTGTGGCTATGTGAATTGAATTTGCTGTGTTTATTAAATGTGAAAATGACTCCAACATTTTTAAGAAAGAAACTTTTCATCAGTAATATATTCTTTTAAGTAATTATGTATGTATGCCTGTATATATTCCTTTGCGTGTATGTATATATTCCTTTACTTATGTGTATGAATGTATGTATTTAATTATGACTTTCAGAGAAAGTAACTTATTGTAAAATCATAATTAAAAACATACATTCATACACATAAGTAAAGGAATATAAAACATACATACATATACGTAAAGGAATATATGCGGACATACATACATAATTACTTATTACTGATGAAAAGTTTCTTTCTTAAAATTGTTGGAAATGTTACATTACTCATTTTAGAACACTCATTCTCACATTCAATTCACACAGCCATAATTGCTCCTTTTACCTACCGTACTGAAAACCCGTTTAAAAAAAAAAATTTAAACTTTAAAACTTACCTCAGCATTTCTTAAAATAACTTTCCTCCCTTTCCCAAACAAAAATATTGCCTTTCAGAAGCTCCACGATAAAATATATCTTCCTCCGCAGCCTTGGAGCAACTTTACACATGCTTTTTTCAAGTGTAACTTGTAAGGACTTACCCTCACTGAATCCATGAATGAAATCGACGAAGTTCACTGCGCAAGCGCTGCCTGTGCAGTCGCACGCGCTGTGCCTCTGAACCCCTTCGTTCAGAGGACTGGAAATGCCGGTTTTCCCCGCATGCGCTGTGCATGCTGAACACGGGCATTTCCTCCGGCCAGACACGTGAGTACCCCGACTGTACTCACGCGTTCAGAGAGGAATTACTGGGCCATTGTGTTATTTAAAATAAAGCAACTTACTTAGGCTCTGACGAGTGTAAATGCGGCGCGTTCCCCCTAACCCCATTTTTCCCATAAGGTCTTATATTTGCCAACCGCGGTTTTACCAACCACGGGGGTTTTCAGGGACATATCTCCCGTGGTTGGGGAGGGATTGCTGTATATCAATGATTTAGACTTGAATGTAGGAAGTATGATTAAGAAGTTTGCAGATGATACTAAAATTGGCTGTGTGGGTGATAATGAAGAAGGAAGCTGTAGATTGCAGGAAGCTATCAATGAACTGGTCAGGTGGGCAGCACAGTGGCAAAGGGAACTTGGCAGTGACCTCAGAGGTTGCAGCTTCCTCTGAGGAGTCTTCTGGCTCTTCCTCCTGGACAGTCGGGAGGGGGACTCTCGATGGTCCTGTGGGGGAGTAAAGGCATGAGTTAGACATGTGATATTAACGTAGCAGACACATCCCATTGTGCAGATGATCAGAACTCAATCTGTATGAACATCAGATGCCATATCAGTCACTCATGCAATCTAAATGAGAGGGTTGCAAATCTATTCTGTCACCAGCTTGCTCTACTGCGCCCATTTCTCCGTCCCCCACTTCCAGCTCCTCAGCACCTCCGACGATGTCGACAGCAGCCTCCTCAGCGGTGGTCAAGTGCACCATTGAAGGTGGCCCTCCTCCTGTCCTGCCCCTCTCCCTCTTATTGTGAGCTCTCTTTTCTTGCAATGAGGGACACAAGTGGAGTTTGAGTGAGAATGTTGGAGTGAGTGTAGAGAATCTATAGCATAGATGCTTCAAGGGAGACAAAGATGGAGTGAGGTGCCAATACCAAGGCCCCTCCCTGTGCATTGTTAGTTGTTGTCATTGCATAACAGTGATAGCGAGTGTGAGGGGTGCATAGTAGAAAGGTGGAGTGATTCTGTACATAGAGAGAGGGATGGTTAAGGGTACAAGGGATGTAAGGTTAAGTTGGGCTGTGCAGGGGTAGGTTGACAATGCAAAGAGCTGGTGATGAGAGGAGATGGGGAGCAGATTGAAGGTAAGTTTGATGTTATACTCACTTTTGCTGAGCGTAACAGATCATTGAACCTTTTGCGGCACTGAACCCAGGCGCATGAATACAAAGACCTGCCGCTCACCTCCTCAGCAAATTGCAGGCAGGCTTCCTTGGTTTGCTGAGGAGGCTTCCTCTGTCCATTTGAGGGGAACAGAACCTCTTTGCACCCTCTCACTCCCTCCACAAGAGCATGGAGGGAGTCATCATCGAATCACGGAGAGGCCTTTGATCGTGAACCACTAACCTCTCTATCTGCCACACTGAAAAGCATCAGAAAATGAATGAAAAATCACAAGGCTGCATGGGCCCATTTAATGCAGCTGAATGGAAGACATCAGCAGAAACGAGCAGCAGATCCGAACCCACTGGGCTGGTGTGGGAAAGTGGGGTTCGTTTTCATGGGACACTGGCACCAGTTCTAGGACAGGAAGGAGCTGTACCGATGGGACGGGCTCCACCTGAACCGGGATGGGACCCGTGAACTAGCAGAAAGATGGGGGGAGGGATCTACAAGAAACATGACCAGCCTAAATATAAACAAAACAGGTAAAGAGAGCATAGGAAAGAATAAAGTAAGTAAAGGAGGCCATTGATGGCAAGGGAATAAATAGAGTTATAGAACAGGAGTCTTAAAAGATGGCTAAACATAAAGTGAAAAGAAATCCTATTAAAAATGAGTTAAACTGTCTGTACAGCAATGCGCACAGTGTCCGTAATAAAACAGGGGAGCTGGAGGCATTCATGCATTGTGAGGAACCAGACATAGTTAGGATTACTGAGACATGGCTACAGAAAAATCAGGACTGGGAATTAAACATTGCAGGGTATAACATATTTAGAAAAGATAGGGAGGGAAAAAGGGAAGGTGGAGTAGCTGTACCTATTAGGGATAACATAATGGCAGTGGAAAAAAGTGATGCAGATATCAGCAAAACAAAAATAGAATCGATATAGATTCCAACCTGCTCCCAACCTGCCTCCAAACCATCATCCCGGGAGGCGGGTCCCCGACTCGCGCAGGGACCCGTTTCTTAGCGGCGGGAAGGGGATTAGAGCCAATTATCTGCCTGCTAACAGATAGTTATCAGGCAGTTAAGAGGTTTTTCCCCATTTTCAGCCTGCTTATGCGGCCTTCCTGATGGCGGGAAACCCCGCCAGGGTCAGCGAGGCGAGCTGTGGGTCTGCTGCAGTGTAAGTGTACAAATGACAGCTGCAGAGGTAGTGTGATGGGTGCAATGGTGCATAGGTAAGTATGACAGATGAGAGAATGTAGTGAGAAATATTTTTATTCTGTTTATATGTACCTGCAGGTGATAAAATGTGATGATTCTGTGAAGCCTCATCTGATCGGGAGAATTGACAGATGGTTTCTGCAATCTCACAGCTGCCATCTGTTTTCTCCTAAGGAGAGTGTCATTGGGGAGTCTGGGTGCAAGGGCTCACCTTTTGACAGTGATTTTCAGTGTTTGACAGCGCCTCAATGCTGTCAAACACTGGCAATTCATCTGTCAAAAAATTATAGGGCCTCTCCCTTTAAGAAAACCGGCAGATGAAGTGTCCTGCACTGACATCATCTGACACCGGCTTTCCCTTAAATGGCCGGCAAGGCTGCAGGGCGGGCTTAACAAGGCCAATCAAGGGATAATAGCGTCTGTTCGTCAGACTTCGCTGGGGACGGGACTAATACCCAAAAACCAGCAGTCCCTCTGTTGTGTATTTTGAATGTGTATTAGAATTGTCCCACATGGGATACCGTAGTGGTGATTTGCAATGCACTATGGGGAATGTAGTGCATTGAGTGAAGAAGCACATTGTGAATAAAATGGCCGTTAACTAAACTCTCCACCCTTGAGTCCTTCTTAATTGTTATATAGGTAAGGGTACAAAACCCCTTGAGACACAACAAAACTGGCGACGAGGACGACGGACTTGCGCATCACTTTGCACTGGAATCGGCGATGTTTAAAGTAAGAAGTTCCTGTCTTTTCTTAATGGCGCGCCCGCAGTTTAGTGCTGATGCAATCGCCTCGTAAAGGTGGTGGTTCATGTGTTACACAAATAAGAAGGGGGAGAGTAACGATACAGTGAAACAAAGTGGAGGAAAAGGACTGTAAAAAAAATTTAAAAAGTGGAGGAAAAGGACTGTAAAGAAAAAAAAAATAACAAAATGGCTATGCTAACCGGAGCGTTTGGACCATTTGATGAAACGGCAGAGCAATGGAGTGCTTATACAGAGCATTTCGGATTTTTCATGACTGCAAATGGCATTAAAGATGATGTGAAAGTGGCGACGTTCCTCAGTGTGATCGGAGCAAAAACATTTGGCTTGTTACGGAGTTTGATGCACCCAGATAAGCCCGGTGCTAAGATATATGATCAGATTGTGGAAGTTTTGGAAACACATTTCGCACCCAAGCCGCTGCTGATTGCCGAGAGGTTCAGGTTTCACAAACGAAACCAAGGGGAGGGTGAGTCCATAACCGAATATGTTGCAGTGCTAAAGAAGCTAACTGAGCATTGTGAGTTTGCTGAAACTCTAAATGACACTGTCCATGATAGGTTTGTGTGTGGATTAAGATGTGAAGCAACACAGAAGCGCTTGCTCACGACTGACAAACTGACGCTTAAATCAGCAGTGGAGCTCGCTGTGCCTATGGAGTTAGCAGCTAAGGATGCACAGCTGTTGGGGGCTGCAACAAGAGTGCACAGGGTAGCAGCTACACCGGATAAGCATGCAAGGGGCACCAGAGAGTGTTACAGATGTGGAAGGTCAGGTCATCAGCCATCTGACTGCTGGTGTAAAGACCTGACCTGTCGGAAATGTGAAAAGAAAGGACATATTGAACGTGTGTGTAAAGGGCAAAGCAAACAATCCTGCACAGAGACACACAAAAACAAACAAGGAAACACATCCAACTGGCGTTCTAAAAAGAAAACCTACACATGGTGAAACAAGAACAGGAAGACAGTGACACACACTCTGATGGGGAGCTGAATCTCCATGTGTTAACGGTGAATGGAGGCTCATCAGGCTATGGAGTCACTCCACTACTAGAGGGAATACCGGTCAAAATGGAGCTGGATACGAGGGCCGCTGTCTCCTTGATTTCAGAGAAGCTATTCAAAGAAAAACTGAACCACCTATCACTGACGCCGGCCAAGCTCATCTTAAAGACCTACACTGGGGAAACAATCCCAATGCTGGGTAAGACGGAGGTCAAGGTGGAGCTTAATGGACAAACCGTGATGCTGCCAGTTTTCGTGGTCAAGGGTGACTATCCATCCCTGATGGGCAGGCCATGGTTGGAGAAAATTCATCTGGATTGGAAAAAAGTGAATGCGGTGTCAGTCGAAGAGGCGGGGCTAGCAGCAGTGTTGACAAAGCATGCGGCTGTCTTTGGTGGAGAATTGGGGAGTATGAAAGGGATTACGGTCAAACTCAGGGTGAAGCCTGACAGCCAACCATGATTCCTGAAGGCCAGGAATGTTCCCTACACCCTCAGACCAAAGGTGGAGGCTGACCTGGAGCATCTGGTCAAGGTAGGGGTCCTGGTGCCGGTTTTGCACAGTGAGTGGGCCACGCCCGTGGTACCAGTGATGAAGAGGAACGGCGCGGTTCGCTTATGTGGAGATTTCAAAGTGACAGTGAATCCTGTGCTCTCAGCTGAACAGTACCCCCTCCTCATCATTGAAGATCTTTTCACGGGTCTAGCAGGCGGTCAGAAGTTTAGCAAGATTGATCTATGCCAAGCCTACTTGTATGTAGAAGAGGACTCACAGAAGTACCTCACCATCACCACCCAGAAGGGCCTCGACAGGTACTGCCGCCTACCCTTTGGTATAACGTCAGCACCAGCATTGTTTCAGCGGGCTATGGACCAGATCTTAAGCGGCATTCCAGGGGTACAATGTTATCTCGACGATATCCTTGTCACAGGAAAGGATGACAACGAGCATCTGCAGAACCTGATGAAGACACTGGGAAGACTTGAAGAATATGGCTTACGCGTTCGCAAGGACAAATGCGAATTTTTCAAGCCATCAGTGGAGTACCTAGGCCATGTCATCGACGTGGATGGCCTACACACAGCACCGTCGAAAGTGAAAGACATTGCCGACGCTCCTGCACCTACAAATGTCAGCCAGCTGCTGTCATTCTTAGGTCTCCTGAACTATTACGGAAAGTTTATTCCACAGCTGGCATCACTGTTGAAGCCATTACATGAGTTGCTGTGTCAGGGCAAGGCCTGGGCATGGACAAAGGAGTGTGAAGCTGCATTCAAGAAAGCCAAAGCAGGTTTGACTGACCCCAGAGTGTTGACGCACTTTGACCCGTTGTTGCAGATTCAGCTGGCCTGTGACGCGTCGCCTTATGGCGTCGGCGCGGTCATGTCCCACATCTTTCCCTCAGGTGAGGAGAAGCCGATTGCATTCGCGTCAAGGCCCCTGAGCAAGGCAGAGGTGAAATACCCGCAGATCGAAAAAGAGGCTTTGGGCATCATCTTTGGAATCAAAAAGTTCCATCATTACTTGTTCGGAAGGAAATTCACCTTGCTGATGGATCATCATCCTCTGACATCGATCTTTGGTCCACACACAGGAATACCCTCCCTGGCAGTGTGCAGGATGCAGCGCTGGGCGCTGATGTTAAGCGCTCACAATTACAACATCAAATACTGGAGGTCAGTAGCACATGGCAATGCGGACGGATTGTCAAGACATCCGCTGCCTGTGCCCTCTGAAGGCTGTGAGCAGAAGATTTTCTACTTTGACATGGTGAGCAATGCCCCTGTCATGGCCCGGCAGGTCAAGAAAGAGACCAGAGTGGACCCTACGCTATCCAAGGTGCTGGATCGGGTGATGCGAGGAGACAGATCACGGGTGTCAGACGCACCACCTGAGCTCCTACCTTACCTGTCAAGAGGGAAGGAGTTGTCTATCACGTCAGGATGCCTCCTTTGGGGCATGCAAGTGATCATACCACCAAAGCTGCAGAAACATGTCCTCAACGAGCTGCACTCAGGACATTGTGGTATTGTTCGGATGAAGGAGCTGGCACAAAGCTACTTCTGGTGGCCCGGTCTGGATCATGAAATTGAAGTTGAAGCGAAATCATGCCCATCATGCGAGACAACCAGGGATATGCCAAGAGCAGCGCCACTGCATCCATGGGAATGGCCGGCGACACCGTGGCAACGGATCCATCTGGACTTTGCGGGACCAGTGGAAGGAGCGATGTTCCTGGTCGCGGTGGACTCCCATTCCAAATGGCTGGAGGTTGCAGTAATGTCCACTACCATGACGGAGAAAACCATCGAGACTCTGAGAGAGATGTTCGGGTGATTTGGTCTGCCGGAGCAGATCGTAACCGACAATGGAACACAGTTCACATCCCAGGAGATGGAGGAGTTCCTCAAGTGTAATGGAATCCAGCACACATTCTCCACGCCTTATCATCCATCCATGAATGGATTGGCAAAGAGATTTGTCAGAACGCTGAAACGCGCGTTGAATGCGGCAAGAAGTGATGCTCCTCTAAAGCAGTGCCTGAATGCTTTCTTGCTGAAATACCGAAACACGCCTCATGCTACGACTGGAGCATCTCCTGCTTACCAACTCATGGGAAGGCAGCTACGGACACGCCTTGACCTGCTGAGGCCAACGTCCACAGAAGCAGTGGTGCACGCCAATCAGCAGGATCAAGTCAGCAGACGAGCTCAGAGGTCCAAAGAACGACACTTTGTGGTGGGGGGCAAAGTCCTCGTGCGTAACTACAGCACCCCGGAGCGGTGGGTCCCAGCTACGGTCATTCAAAAGACGGGCACCGTTTCATACCGAGTCCGCACCGGAGACGACCGAACATGGTGACGGCATGTAGACCAGTTACTGCCAAGACAGTCGCCACAGGTAACCCAAGAAACAGAGGATCAAGGAACTGCTGGGGGCTCCAGCAGGGACTGGTCGTCCGACCCTGAGACGGTGGCACCATCCACTCTTGTGCCATCAAGGGAGGGAGCCACGCCTGCAGGGTCACGGGAGAGCCAGCCAGAGCCTGCTCCTGAGACTAGGCGTTACCCCCAAAGAGAAAGGCAGCCTCCAGAGCACCTTAGTTACAGTTAGTGCTAACCTGTGTGCATGGGGCAGAATAATCCCCAGGGTTAGCGGAATGTAAAGGCAGTCTACCCTCTCTTCCAAAGTGATAGTCATTTTCAGTTATTCTGTTTTGTGGACATTCTATTTTAAGGGGGAGGAAATATGTTGTGTATTTTGAATGTGTATTAGAATTGTCCCACATGGGATACCATAGTGGTGATTTGCAATGCACTATGGGAAATGTAGTGCATTGAGTGAAGAAGTACATTGTAAATAAAATGGCTGTTAACTAAACTCTCCACCCCGGAGTCCTTCTTAATTGTTATATAGGTAGGGGTATAAAACCCCTTGAGACACAACACCCTCCCCCAAGTCATCTCAGCTGGCAAAATCCAGCCCACAGTGTTAGTATCCACATGTAAACTGACGACACCCAGCTCTACCTCTTCTCTCAACCCCTCCATGGTCTTTAAATTGTCAGACTTGTAGGGGGCATCTTTTCTGTGGTTTACGGTAATTTACCTGGTCAGCAGCCTTTGCCTGCACTGTGACCAATTCCAATCTTTTACCTGGTTTATGGTAATTTACCTGGTCAGACAGCTTTTGCTGCTGCACTCTAATCGCTAAACCCACCCTTCCAGTTCTGACTGAAGGACTTATAATTAATGATCTATTAAACGGAAAACTGATCTGGATGTGAGAAAGTCAAACTTTATTAAACTAAAGAAACTATAATCAAATTTTAAACTATACCACACGAACACAGTAATTACAGTAAATTGCTTAACAGGGGAAGGCAGACGGCAAAAACGAGGGATTAATGGCTACAATGTTAATTAGACAATCTTAGCAATTTCCCCTAAATTACCACCCCCTAACTCCTTACTAGGTTGCCTTGCTGAGGAGTCAGAAAACCTGCTCACCTGTGGTCCAAGGAAGTAAGAGCGAGATAGCTTCTCAGGAGCTATCTTTTATATCCTGCCAACTCCTGCTGTTTGGCGCTGAAAGGGTCTGTGTGCAAAATTCATGCCCAAAGTTCGAATACACAAGAGAAAGACCCTGATTGGCTGACTCAGATGGGCTTGGAGTGGTTTGAATGTGTCTGCATTCTGGGGCCGAAATGTTCCCACCCACATCCGGAGTTCATCTGGGCTAAAACAAAAGGGAATCCAACTGTCCTATTGTCTGAGTAATGGGTGATTCAAAACTCATTCATTCCAAACTGTTCCCTTTCAAAAGTCTTTTCCGGAGATTTGTTGTGTCTCAATGTGTGTAAAGGTTTTTCAATGGGCTGGATTGCTATGTAAACAGAGCCCTTTGTTCTGCAGTTTTAGTCTCAAGTGGTTTAATCCCTTATGTCAACATCCTGCAGTTTCGTGTAAACAAACATTACCTCTGTAGAAGGGAAACTCCCTGGTTTGATTGACAGGTCTGACTGCCACTGCTTGATCCTCCCACTTACACAGACACTTCTACAAGCTGTACAAGCTGCTTTTGTCCTGGCCATTTTAACCCCTTTGTGATTTACACAGTTCAAACTCAAAAGTACAATTTTTTATCAATAAAATGTACTGTCTTAGAGTGTGCGAACTTTTCCACAAAGTTCCTCGATTCTGGTGTTGTCCACGTGCTGTCCATCTCAACGCAGCCTTTTTCAGTTCTGGGTATGCTTTTTAAAACATTTTCCAACCCAGAGACAATTCACATCACACAATTCTTCGTCCACGATGTGGACCAATATTTTTCCGATCTTCAGGGATTTAGGGGATTTTGCGAACCCCTACAGACTGCTTGTCCGACATACAGTTCTGGATGAGCAAAGATTTTCTCCAATTAAATATTGGGAAGACCAAAGCCATTGTTTTTGATCCCCGCCACAAACTCCGTTCCCTAGCCACTGACTCCATCCCTCTCCCTAACATCCGTCTGAGGCTGAACCACACTGTTCGCAAGCTTGTGTCATATTTGACCCTGAATTGAGCTTCCAACCACATATCCGCAGCATAACAAAGACCGCCTACTTCCACCTCCGTAACATCACCCGTCTCCGTCTTTGCTTCAGCTCATCCGCTGCTGAAACCCTCATCCATGCCTTTGTTACCTCTAGACTTGACTATTCTAACGCACTCCTGGCTGGCCTCCCACATTCCACCCTACGTAAACTTGAGGTCATTCAAAACTCAGCTGCCCGTGTCCTAACTCACACCAAGTCCCTTTCCCCCATCTCCCCTGTGCTCGCTGGCCTACATTAGCTCCCGGTTAAACAGCGCCTCGATTTCAAAATTCTCATCCTTGTTTTCAAATCCCTCCAAGGCCTCGCCCCTTCCTATCTCTTTAATCTCCTTCAGCCCCACAACCCCCAGAGATATCTGCGCTCCTCTAATTCTGTTCTCTTGGGCATCCGTGATTATAATCGCTCAACCTTTGGTGGTCGTGCCTTCTGTTGCCTAGGCACTAAGCTCTGGAATTCCCTGCCTAAATCTCTCTGCCTCGTTACCTCTCTTTCCTCCATTAAGATGCTCCTTAAGACCTACCTCTTTGAACATCACCTGCCCTAATATATCCTTATGTGGCTCAGTGTCAAATATTTTGTCTTAAAATAGTCCAGTGCAGTGCCTTGGGACGTTTTACTACGTTAAACGTGCTATTGTGGCAGAACCACTGGATGACTCTGGCTAACTGTATATAATTCTCTTTAACAATGTTCTAACACCAGCCTAAACCTGTACCATTGTGTTAGGCATTACTGTGCTTTGTATATAGAGTTTGCATGTAAAGAGCGTGGCCCCTTTAAGAGCGCGGGAAAATGCGGGCAAACGCGATGACATCACGTCGCAAACCACGGGGCTGCCCAGGCCATCCTCGTGGCATCTCCGTTGAGTAAAGACCTGTTTAGTTGTTCTCTTGTGTCGATCTCCGTTATTCGTTGGAATTCGTTAATTCCTACATTGGTGACCCCATTTTTGTGAACATTTTCACATAAGAAGAGCACAGCATGGAAGCAAACGCCGTTTCGCTAAAGCTGCCGCAGTTCTGGGAGCAGCAAGCGCCCTCGTGGTTTATTCAGGTCGAGGCCCAGTTCGCCCTGAGGAACATCGATGCGGATCAGACCAAGTACCTTTATGTGGTCTCCGCACTCGACAGCTCTACCGCCTCTCGGATCGTCAGCCTCCTCGAAAACCCCCCAACGGAGCGCAAGTATGAGACCCTCAAAGCGCGGTTACTGCAGGTTTTCGGGCTGACAAAATCGGAGCGCGCCCGTCGATTACTCGCTATGCCCGGGCTCGGGGACTCCAAGCCTTCAGAGTTGATGAGCCAAATGCTCACACTCCTGGGCTCAGAACAGGAATGTTTCCTATTCCACGAGATTTTCCTCAGCCAACTGCCTGAACAGGTACAAGCTGCCCTGGCCAGATCTGAAATTGAAGACTGCTCAACACTCGCTGCGGAGGCTGACAAAATTTTCGCTGTAACTCGGCAGTACTGCGCAGCCACGAGGCACCCATCCCCCGCAGACGCCGCCCCAGCTCATCAGCCTGCTGGGCTGTGTTTCTACCACGCACAGTTCGGCACGAAGGCGAAGCGTTGCCGCCCTCCCTGCAGTTTTCCCCAAAAAAACAAACAACAACTGACACTGCGACCACCGAGGAACGGGTCTAACGGGCACCCCGCGGCCGCGATGGCGATTGGCAATGCGGGAAAATTGCTGTTCATCACTGATACTCTCTCCGGTCGTCATTTTCTGTGCGACACCGGGGCGCTGTGCAGCATTTTAACCGCGTCCGCCCTCGATGTGCAGACGGGGAATCACGGCCCCACCCTTGAAGTGGCCAATGGAGGAACAATTTGGACCTTCGGCAGACGGCAAGTGGAGGTGTGCCTCGGAGGGCAATGTTTTCACTGGGAGTTTGTTACGGCCAGAGTTTCCCAGCCCCTCCTCGGCGCGGATTTCCTGTGCGCCAACAGCCTCCTGGTCGACGTTAGGAACCGGCGGCTGATTAACGCAGCTACTTTGAATTCTCTTCCGTGTTACCGCAGTAACACTACGTCACGCACCGTCTCCTGGGCGTTCCCGACTCCTGCTGAGTTCGTTCGCCTGCTCGGCGAATTCCCCGACCTGACAAGACGCACGTTCTCCTCCACAGCCACGAAACATGGTGTGGAACAGCACATCACCACCAACAGTCCCCCGGTCTACGCGTGGGCCCAGCGCCTGGAACCTGGCAAGCTGCCGGTCACAAAGGTGGTGTTCGCAACCATGGAACGGTTAGGGATTATTCGCCGGTCGAATAGTCCCTGGTCTTCACCCCTCCATATCGTCCCGAAGCCTGGCGGTGGATGGCGGCCATGCAGCGACTATCGACGCCTCAACGACGCCACCACTCCTGATCGGTACCCAATCCGTCACATCCAGGATTTCTCTACTCATTTGGCAGGGAACACTGTGTTCTCAAAAGTCGACCTCATCCGGGGCTACCACAGGTCCCATTTCATCCACAAGACGTCCAGAAGACTGCAGTCATCACCCCATTCGGCCTCTTTGAGTTTTTACGACTGCCGTTTGGGTTAAAGAACACCGCCCAGGCTTTCCAACGCCTGATGGACTCTGTGCTGCGGGACCTCAAGTTCCTCTTCTTCTACCTGGATGATATTCTAATTGTCAGTCCTACGAAGGAAGAACATCCCTGTCAACTACGCACCCTTTTTCGACGCCTCAGCCAACACAGCCTGATTATCAACCCGGCCAAGTGTCAGTTTGGCCTGCACCAAATTGACTTCCTGGGGCATCGCATCACCTCAGAGGGAACGGTTCCTTTACCTTGAAAAGTAGAGCCGGTGACATCCTTTCTGTAGTGTCCGTGTGTAGATAAAGACACTGAAGACAGGAGTTGGTTCATAGGTATTTACTAAGCAAGTCTGGGGGGGGGTTCTAAAGGATATACACAATACACAGGCTTATATAGCCCAAGTGGCAATTACCGGCATTACGCACACCTGGGGCTCTTAAAGGCACATACACCACAATTGCTCTTAAAGGCACATACACCACAATTCCTCCCCTTCTAGCTAACTAGTACATCATATTTTAAGTAATTATTAATTACATGTTATATGCAAAATAATATACATTGCTGTATTAATTAATTATAAGTTAGTCTCTCAGGAGGTTTCCTGACTCGGTCCGGATAACGCCTCGGGGGTGTAGTAGTTTCTGGTGGTGTAGTAGGTTCTTCTGGCAAGGCTGATTCGGCTTGAAGGCCAGTGTCGGGTTCATCGGGTTCCAGTATCACCGGATCGGAGGTAGATATGGGTATCTCTACCTCATCGTTAGATGTGGTGTAGGTTGTCCCTTTTCGGATGACTTGATGATTTGGTCAGCATGGCGCCTTATTATGCTTTCTCCGATGTCCACGGTATACATCAGTGGTCCTAGTCGTGTGCAGATAGTTCCAGGCTGCCATTTCTCGGTACGGTAGTCCCGGGCCAAAACCGGTTGGCCTATCTGGAAGGCCCTAGTTGGCCTTTCATTCATGCCCTGAAACTGCCGGTTCTCCACGTCCCTTCGGATGTTGGGCTTGACCAAATCCAGCCGGCATCTTAGGTTTCTATTGTAGAACATCATGGCGGGAGTTTGGTTTGTAACCATATGTGTTGCATTCCTATATGCAAATAAGAAGTTATCCACCTTGTGCTGAAGTTTTATGTCTTCATTACCCATGGCCTTTATGGCCTTCTTAAAGGTCTGGACAAACCTTTCAGCCAATCCATTGGTGGCGGGATGGTATGGGGCGGACGTGTAGTGCTTTACCCCATTGTTCTTTAAGAACTTTCTGAATTCTTCGGACACAAATTGCGGTCCATTATCAGAACATATTTGTTCCGGCAGCCCATTCCTGGCAAATATGGTCCTTAATACTGTGATGGCTTTTTCCGTGGTGGTGGAGGACATCTTTATTACCTCCGGCCACTTGGAGTGTGCATCAACTGCGATTAAGAACATTGAGTCCATAAATGGACCAGCAAAGTCGATGTGCACCCTTTGCCAGGGAGATGAGGGCCACTCCCATGGATGTAGAGGGGCCTGTGGCGGAGCATTTTGGACCTTCTGGCATCCTAGGCAGCTCTTGGTCATGTCTTCGATGTCTCCATCGATACCTGGCCACCATACAAACGCCCTAGCTAGGTTCTTCATTTTCACTCCACCCAGATGCCCCTCGTGAAGCTCCTTTAGCACTTTATCCTGGAGTTTGGGTGGAATCACCACTCTGGATCCACACATCAAGGTTCCTCGGCACACTGACAGCTGTTCTCTTCTTTGCGAGAATGCTGGCAACAGTGGTTCGCCATGTGCTGGCCATCCCTTCATTGTTAAATCGTAGACCCGTGAGAGAGTAGGGTCATTTCTTGTCTCCCTTTCAATGGCAGAATTTGTCACCGGTAGACATTCCACTATGGTAGAGTGGAATATCTCTACTGGGTCTACTGTAGGTGCCTCTTCTATCGTTGGCAACGGCAGGCGCGATAAACCGTCAGCATTCCTATGCTGTTTTGACCCTTTGTATTCAATGTTGTATTGTTGTGCCCCTAGAAAAAGGGACCACCTCTGTAGTCTTTGTGCCGTCATAATGGGGAAACCTTTCTTAGGGTTGAATATGGAGATGAGGGGTTGATGGTCAGTCAGCAAGGTAAATTTTTGTCCGTGTAGGTAATGGTTGAATTTCTTCACTCCCCATACCAAGCTGAGTGCTTCCCTGTCTATCTGGGAATAGTTACGCTCAGCTGAGTTCAATTAGCGTGACGCAAAAGCTATCGGCCGTTCCGAGCCATCAGGGAATCTATGGGACAATACCGCTCCTATGCCGTAAGGGGATGCATCGCACGCCAGTCTGATTGGTAGTGATGGGTTGTAATGAGCCAAAACTTTCTCGGATGTGATTAAGTCTTTACATTTATGGAAGGCACGTTTACAGTCTTCGTTCCATTTCCAAATCACTCCTGTGTGTAGAAGATCATTAAGAGGGTGTAGAATAGTTGATAAGTTCGGTAAAAATTTATGATAGTAATTTATTAATCCCAGGAATGACCTCAATTGTGAAACATTTTCAGGTGCTGGGGCTTTTATAACTGCTTCAATTTTTTCAGGTGACTTATGCAACCCTTCCTTATTAATTATGTGGCCACAATATGATATCTGATTTTGGAAAAATTCGCACTTGGGGCGATTTGCTCGTAGGCCCCGTTCTTTCAGCCTAGTGAGCACCTGCTCCAAATTGGCAAGGTGCTCGTTGTCGTTTTCTCCTGTTATAAGGATGTCGTCTAAGTAGCACTGAGTCCCCGGAATTCCTTGCAGGACTTGCTCCATAGCTCTTTGCCAGATAGCTGGAGCTGATGCTACTCCAAAAACCAGTCGATTGTACTGGTACAGGCCTTTGTGTGTGTTTATTGTGAGATACTTTTTAGAGGTCTCCTCAACCTCCATCTGTAGATATGCCTGTGCCAAGTCAATTTTTGTGAAACGTTTTCCTCCGGATAGTGAGGCGAAAATATCTTCTATCCTCGGAAGAGGATACTGTACCGTGTGAAGGATCGGGTTTACAGTCACCTTAAAGTCCCCACAGATGCGAATTTTTCTCTGTTCCTCAGAGTTATTTTTCAATGCCTTTTTCATGACTGGAACGATGGGTGTTGCCCATTCGCTCCAATCTATTTTGGATAATACGCCTGCCTTTTCCAAATTCTCCAGCTCTGCCTCGACTGCCGGACGTATTGCGTATGGCACCGGTCTTGCCTTAAAAAATTTTGGAATTGCTGCATCTTCCACTTTTATTGAGGCGGTGATGCCTTTCAACGTTCCTAGTTTCTCTTGAAACACTTCTTTGGCGTTGGCCAAGATGTCTTTTAATCGTTCAGGTATGATGTCATCATTGTTTTTTTCCTTACTGGTCACCGTCAGTGCCTGAATGGAGTGCCAGTCTAAACGTATCTTCCTTATCCATTCACGTCCCAACAACGGTGGACCACCATCTTGTAGAATGTATAAATACAACTTTTGTATTTCTTTGCCGTTGTATACCACAGGCACCCTTATTTTTCCTTTGGGGTATACTTTCTGCCCCGTATATGTTTTTAAGATAATGGATGTGTCTTTTAGAGGTATATGCGAAAATAGCCTCTCGTAATCTCGTCGATTTATTACGGTTAGAGCTGATCCTGTATCTAGCTCCATTTTAACTGGGGACCCTGCTATTATGAGGGTAACCCAAATGGTCTGGTAATCTTCATTGGCAATTACATTATGTAATTTGAGAGAGTTTAGTCTCTTGTTCCTGGAGTCGCTATCGCTCTTCTGGTCTTTGGAGCTACTGTCCGTCATCATTTGTACCTTTCTGTGCTTTTCCTTATTGATTCTTTTCCCGTTAGTGGATTTTTTATTTTCAGATCGGCATACACGTGGAATGTGTCCCATCTTTCCGCATCGCCTGCATGCTTTTTCTTTGAACCAGCAATCCCTCTGGTCATGGTTGGATCTGCCGCAGCGATAACATCTCTCGAAACCCCGTGTCATTTCATGGGTGCCGAAGTCCTGTTGCCTTTGCTGTATCTTTGCCGCTCCTATTGCACTGAAAGCCTTGTCCAGTGTTAAATCTTTTCCAGAAGATATCTTTTTCTGTGTTTCTACACTTAGGGGATCGCAGATGAATTTGTCTTGCAGAGAATCTGCCAGTCCTGCCTCGAATTGGCAGTGTAGGGTATCAACAATCTCCTCAAAATTCTTGTCCATCGGTTCGGCTGGAGTGATTAAGTTGCGTAACAGCTTGTATGTTTCTGCGCCCATTAGATCCAGAAGCACTGAAGCTTTTTTTTCATCTTCTATTCCATTTGCGGTGCAAAACACCTCCACTCTTTCTACATATGTGGTCCAATCCTCTATCTTGTTATCAAAAACATCAATATTGCCAAAGTTAGGCTCTGTTTCGTTATCAAAAGCATCAATATTGCCAGACTTAGGCATTTCAAAAAAAAGATATGGCGCTTCCCGCGATTTTTTTTTTTCTCTGTAGCAACGATATGGCGCTTCCCGCGCTTTCCCGCCGCTGCTACCGATAACAAGGCTGTTTTACTGTGGTTTCCGTTTATTCACTGTTGGAGACTCGTTCCCGATGGAGGTCTAAACGCTGACCTGCTTGCTGCGCCGGCCGTCTCCCGAGTGCACCCTCCCAGTCCGTTATTGCTTGCCTCCGATTTCGCTGCCTGTCTCAGCTGTAGAGCCCGCCACTGGAGCCCCAGCCTGAAGCCCAGGAAGGATTAGCGCAGTACCTGCCACCAGCTTGGCCAGCTGGTGAAACCACAGTTTCTATTACTTCCTTGAGTCTTCTGGACGCTGGAGGAATCGATGTCCTTGAGGTGCTGCCGAATTGCAGGTAAGTCCGTTTCCACTTCATCGCCACTGTAGTGTCCGTGTGTAGATAAAGACACTGAAGACAGGAGTTGGTTCATAGGTATTTACTAAGCAAGTCTGGGGGGGGTTCTAAAGGATATACACAATACACAGGCTTATATAGCCCAAGTGGCAATTACCGCCATTACGCACACCTGGGGCTCTTAAAGGCACATACACCACAATTGCTCTTAAAGGCACATACACCACACTTTCCACGCCCGCAGAACGTAAAGGCCCTGCAGGAATTCCTAGGCATGGTAAACTTTTACCACCGTTTTGTGCTTAAGGCGGCACTACTCATGCAGCCCCTGTACGAGGCCCTCAAGGGCAAGACTGGCAAGAACCCGGTAGACTGGATGGATGACATGGCCCGAGCGTTCGCCGACACCAAAAGCGCCTTAGCCAACGCGACTATGCTGGCGCACCCGCTGCCAGGAGCCACCATCGCCCTCACCACCGACGCATCGGATTACGCAGTCGGTGCCGTGCAACAGCAGTGGGTGAACGGGATGTGGCAGCCGTTGGCATTCTTCAGCCGTCGGCATTCTTCAGCCGTCAACTACGGCAGAACGAGAGAGCATACAGCACGTTCAACCGGTAGTTGCTCGCCCATTTTCTGGCCATCCGCCATTTTCGGTTCCTACTGGAAGGACGTCCTTTCACCGCCTTTGTGGACCATAAGCCGCTAACCTTTGCAATGGCCAAGACCGCCGAACCGTAGTCAGCCCAACAGCAGCGTCAACTGACCTACATATCCGAATTCACCACGGATATACAGCACGTGGCAGGTAAGGACAACCTGGTGGCAGACTGCCTCTCCCACGCGATCGTCAATACGGTTCATTTGGGCATCGATTACGCCCTCATGGCAGCGGACCAAGCCTCAGACCCGGAAGTCCAAGCTTACAGAACGGCCATCACTGGCCTCCAGTTGGCCGACGTCAAGTTCCATTCGGCAGGTACCACGCTGTTGTGTGACGTCTCCATACAGGATCCTTGCCCTGTCGTGCCGGTCATCTGGCGCCGCAAATTGTTCGATGCCATACATGGGTTGTCACACCCAGGAATGAAGGCCTCTCAGAAACTGATGTCAGCGAAATTTGTATGGCATGGCATGCATAAAGATGTCCGCGACTGGGCCAACACCTGCGTGGTCTGCCAAAAGGCCAAGGTACAGCACCACATCAAAGCTCCGTTGGCCACCTTCACAGTTCTGGAGCGATGTTTTGACCATGTCAACGTGGACCTGGTAGGGCCACTCCCAGCCTCCCATGGTTTTTCACACATCCTGACCATAGTTGGCCGCACCACCAGATGGCCGGAGGCGGTCCCCCTTTCATCCACTACTTCGACGGACGTGGCCAGGGCGTTCATTTCCTCCTGGATCGACGTTTCGGAGTGCCGCAGATATTTCGTCAGACAGGGGACTGCAGTTTTCCTCCAAACTCTGGAATGCAGTGGCCCAAGGACTTGGTGTCAAATTACACCGCACCACAGCCTACCACCCACAGGCAAATGGCCTCTGCGAACGCTTCCACCGCTCAATGAATTCCTACATTGGTGACCCCGTTTTTGTGAACGTTTTCACATAAGAAGAGCACAGCATGGAAGCAAACGCTGTTTTGCTAAAGCTACCGCAGTTCTGGGAGCAGCAAGCACCCTCGTGGTTTATTCAGGTCGAGGCCCAGTTCGCCCTGAGGAACATCGATGCGGATCAGACCAAGTACCTTTATGTGGTCTCCGCACTCGACAGCTCTACCGCCTCTCGGATCGTCAGCCTCCTCGAAAACCCCCCAACGGAGCGCAAGTATGAAACACTCAAAGCGCGGTTACTGCAGGCTTTTGGGTTGACAAAATCGGAGCACGCCCGTCGATTACTCGCTATGCCCGGGCTCGGGGACTCCAAGCCTTCAGAGTTGATGAGCCAAATGCTCACACTCCTGGGCTCAGAACGGGAATGTTTCCTATTCCGCGAGATTTTCCTCAGCCAACTGCCTGAACAGGTACAAGCTGCCCTGGCCAGATCTGAAATTGAAGACTGCGCAACACTCGCTGCGGAGGCTGACAAAATTTTCGCTGTAACTCGGCAGTACTGCACCGCCATGAAGCACCCATCCCCCACAGACGCCGCCCCAGCTCGTCTTCCTGCTGGGCTGTGTTTCTACCACGCACAGTTCGGCGCGAAGGCAAAGCGTTGCCGCCCTCCCTGCAGTTTTCCCCCAAAAAACAAACAACAACTGACACTGCGACCCCCAAGGAACGGGTCTAACGGGCACCCCACGGCCGCGATGGCGATTGGCAATGCGGGAAAATTGCTGTTCATCACTGATACTCTCTCCGGTCGTCATTTTCTGTGCGACACCGGGGCGCAGTGCAGCATGTTACCCGCGTCCACCCTCGAGGTGCAGACGGGGAATCACGGCCCCACCCTTGAAGCGGCCAATGGCGGAACAATTCGGACCTTCGGCAGATGGCGAGTGGAGGTGTGCCTCGGGGGGCAACGTTTTCGCTGGGAGTTTGTTACGGCCAGAGTTTCCCAACCGCTCCTCTGCATGGATTTCCTGTGCGCCAACAGCCTCCTGGTTGACGTTAGGAACCAGCGGCTGATCAACGCTGCTACTTTTAATTCTCTTCCGTGTTACCGCAGTAACACTACGTCACGCACCGTCTCCTGTGCGTTCCCGACTCCTGCTGAGTTCGTGCACCTGCTCGGCGAATTCCCCGACCTGAAAAGACCCACGTTCTCCTCCACAGCCACGGAACATGGTGTGGAACACCACATCACCACCAACAGCCCCCCGGTCTACGCGCGGGCCTGGCGCCTGGAACCTGGCAAGCTGGCGGTCGCAAAGGCGGAGTTCGCAACCATGGAACGGTTAGGGATTATTCGCCGGTTGAATAGTCCCTGGTCTTCACCCCTCCATATCGTCCCGAAGCCTGGCGGTGGATGGCGGCCATGCGGTGACTATCGACGCCTCAACGACGCCACCACTCCTGATCGGTACCCGATCCCCCACATTCAGGATTTCTCTGCTCATTTGGCAGGGAGCACCGTGTTCTCAAAAGTCGACCTTGTCCGGGGCTACCACCAGGTCCCAGTTCATCCACAAGACGTCCAGAAGACCGCAGTCATCACCCCATTCGGCCTCTTCGAGTTTTTACGAATGCTGTTTGGGTTAAAGAACGCCGCCCAGGCTTTCCAACGCCTGATGGACTCTGTGCTGCGGGACCTCAAGTTCCCCTTCTTCTACCTGGATGATATTCTAATTGCCAGTCCTAATAAGGAATAACATACCTGGCACCTACGCACCCTTTTTCGACGCCTCAGCCAACACGGCCTGATTATCAACCCGGCCAAGTGTCAGTTTGGCCTGCACCAAATTGACTTCCTGGGGCATCGCATCACCTCAGAGGGAGCGGTTCCTTTACCTTCAAAAATAGAGCCGGTGACATCCTTTCCATGCCCGCAGAACGTAAAGGCCCTGCAGGAATTCCTAGGCATGGTAAACTTTTACCACCGTTTCGTGCCTAAGGCGGCACTACTCATGCAGCCCCTGTACGAGGCCGTCAAGAGCAAGACTGGCAATAACCCGGTAGACTGGATGGATGACATGGCCCGAGCGTTCAGCGATACCAAAAGGGCCTTAGCCAACGCGACTATGCTGGCGCACCCGCTGCCAGGAGCCACCATCGGCCTCACCACCGACGCGTCGGACTACGCTGTCAGTGCCGTGCAACAGCAGTGGGTGAACGGGCGTGGCAGCCGTTGGCATTCTTCAGCCATCAACTACGGCAGAACGAGAGAGCATACAGCACATTCGACCGGGAGTTGCTCGCCCTTTTTCTGGCCATCTGCATTTTCAGTTCCTACTGGAAGGACATCCTTTCACCGCCTTTGTGGACCATAAGCCGCTAACCTTTGCAATGGCCAAGACCGCCGAACCGTGGTCAGCCCGACAGCAGCGTCAACTGACCTACATATCTGAATTCACCACGGATATAAAGCAGGTGACCGGTAAGGACAACCTGGTGGCAGACTGCCTCTCCCGCGCGATCATCAATACGGTTCATTTGGGCATCGACTACGCCCTCATGGCAGCGGACCAAGCCTCAGACCCGGAAGTCCAAGCTTACAGAATGGCCATCACTGGCCTCCAGTTGGCCAACATCAAGTTCCATTCGGCAGGTACCACGCCGTTGTGTGACGTCTCCGTACAGGATCTTCGCCCTGTCGTGCCGGTCGTCTGGCGCCGCAAAGTGTTCGACGCCATACATGGGTTGTCACACCCAGGAATGAAGGCCTTTCAGAAACTGATGTCAGCGAAATTTGTATGGCATGGCATGCATAAAGATGTCTGCGACTGGGCCAACACCTGCGCGGTCTGCCAAAAGGCCACGGTACAGCGCCACATCAAAGCTCCGTTGGCCACCTTCACAATTCCGGAGCGACATTTTGACCATGCCAACGTGGACCTGGTTGGACCACTCCAACCCTCCCATGGTTTTTCACTCATCCTGACCATGGTTGACCGCACCACCAGATGGCCGGAGTCGTCCCCCTGTCATCCACTACTTCGGCGGACGTGGCCAGGGCATTCATTTCCTCCTGGATCGCCTGTTTCGGAGTGCCCACAGATATTTCGTCAGACAGGGGACCGCAGTTTTCCTCCGAACTCTGGAATGCAGTGGCCCAAGGACTCAGTGTCAAATTACACCACACCACAGCCTACCACCCACAGGCAAATGGCCTCTGCGAATGCTTCCACCACTCAATGAAAGCCGCCCTGAGGGCCAGCCTCCAGGATGCTGGATGGGCAGATAAGCTACCGTGGGTCCTGTTGGGCCTTCGCACGGCCCCCAAAGAAGGCCTTCACTCTTCATCAGTGGAGCTTGTGTATGGTCAGCCGCTGCGAGTCCCAGGGGACTTCCTACCAACATCGACGGAGCCATGGTCCGCGTCTGCCCAGCTTGCTAGTCACCAGGAGGCGGCCAGATGTTTCACACCGGTGCCCACTTCGCACCACGGGCTGCAGAGGTCACACGTTCCCACGGAGCTTCACAAGGCTGAATACATTTTTATTCGCCATGACACACATAGGGATCCGCTCAAGGCCCCATATACCGGTCCCGTCCGTGTGTTGGAAGCAGGGGACAAAACCTTCACAGTAGATTTCGGTGGTAAACCGGACCACATTTCGGTCGACCGCTTAAAGCCAGCACATTTAGACCTCGACCGCCCCGTCGAGACAGCACAACCACCGAGACAGGGTCGGCCACCCATCGTTGTTACGGCAGACCGAGTGCGACCGCCCGCCAGACCGCCAGTCGACCAGCAGCCTCCACATCGAGAGTACAGGAGTCATTCTGACAGGCTCGTCAGACCCCCTCACCGTTTGACTTTGTCCGTTAAAGCGAATTCTGGGGGGGCGCATGTGGCAGAACCACTGAATGACTCTGGCTAACTGTATATAATTCTCTTGAACGATGTTCTAACACCAGCCTAAACCTGTACCATTGTGTTAGGCATTACTGTGTTTTGTATATAGAGTTTGCATGTACGGTGCGTGGCCCCTTTAAGAGCGCGGGAAAACGCGGGCAAACGCGATGATGTCACGTCGCAAACCACGGGTCTGCCTAGGCAGTCCTCGTGGCATCTCCGTTGAGTAAAGACCTGTTTAGTTGTTCTCTTGTGTCGATCTCCGTTATTCGTTGGAATTCGTTAATTCCTACACTATATAAATACAAGTTGTTGTTGTTGACTGATGTCAGGCTCCTCCCACACCGCTTCATTTAACCCTTTCAGCATAACTCTCTATTCCTTTCTCCCTCATGTACTTATCTAGCTTCCCCTTAAATGCATATGTGCTATTTGCCTCAACTACTCCATTTGGTAGTGTGTTCCACATTCTTATCACTCTTTGGGTAAAGACGTTTCTCCTGAATTCTCTATTGGATTTATTAGTGATTCTTTTATATTTATGTCCTGGAGTCTTCAGGAATTAAAGATTAATCTACTGCTACAAGCAAAAATTGTGCATTTCTTTTTGTTTGAACACTTGTTTATTCGTTATAAGACTATTGGAGATAGGAAAATAAGGCTGTTTGACTGACAGCCAAGCTTCATCTAATCGGGTAACAGTCTGTTCACTTCACAATTGGCGTCACAAGGATGCATGTGTCACACGACCAATGGCAGGTACATGGGGCGAGGCAGTTAGAAGCAGGAGGTCATGTGAGAAACCAACCTGAGCTGGTAACCCTATTGAGGATACCAATTTACTGCTTTTTGTGGCCAATATGAATGCATTGTAATATAATCAACACCCTATTTAATCTCTTATGCTTCAATGCTCAACTGCTGCTGACTTAATATGAAATGTACTGACCTGGAGAATGGAAAACCAAAAGTGCTTCTTGACAAAGATGCAAAGTGTGCTGACTTGTGAAGTGTGAACTGTGTACCACAAAGGAGTCAACACAATGAACATTTCCACAATTCAACTAAACAGCTGCAAAATTGTAAACTACAATAGCTGCAAATTAACCCTGAGTCCCCTCATGTGCCTAGCATCATTCGAAAGCAGGTGGAAACTAAGCACAGCAAACAGAAAAAAATAAAGCTCACCTAACTAATACTTCCAGCTGGATAAATAGCATTAACATGAGCAATAGAACACAGACGAAAGCAACAGATAAAAATATAGGCCTTACAACACTTGCATTTTGCAAGGGAAAATGACGAGAGGCAGTATAAACTAAATGGTACAATTTTAAAGTAGGTGAAGAAACAGGAGATCTGGGGGATTACATACACAAATCTTTGAAGGTGGCAAGACAAGTTGGTAAGGCTGTTAAAGTAACAGATGGGATCTTTGGCTTTATAAATAGAGGCATAAAGCACAAAAGCAAGAAGGTTATGCTAAATCTTTATAAATCACTGGTTAGATCTCAGCTGGAGTATTGTGTCCAATTCTGGGCACCACACTTTAGAAATGATATTAAGGCCTTGGAGAGGGTGCAGAGAAGATTTACTAGAATGGTACTAAGGATCAGGGGTTTCAGTTATCTGGAGAGACTAGAGAAGCTGAGATTGTTCGCTTAGAGATGAGAGCTTAAGGGGAGATATAGTAGGGGCTGGATTTTGTCATGGGGTGGGCTGGGGTCATGTCATCTGCTTTTCATGTTATCCACCCTATTCCAAATCGATGTGGGAGAATGATGCGATTTTCACATAATTGGGCTCCAGCGTGTGGAAACCCATGGCCAAATTAGGTTTTTCAGTCTGAAACCCGCCTCTGATGACATCATCATTGCTGCTGCGTTTAAGGTCTGCAAGAAGCCTTGCTTCTTCTGCAGACTGCCAACCTTTTGGCCTTTGCAGTGAGAGGGACCTGGAGGCAGAATGAGCAGCGGGAGACCTAAGTCTGCTCCCAGATTTGATGACGTCGCCCTGCAAGCTTTGGTGGAGGGAGCAAGAGCTAGTAAGGAGGTGCTCTTCCCTTCTTCAGGGAGGAAGAAGCCTCCCCAGCAGACGAAGGCTGTGTGGGTCCAGGTGGCCCAGGAGGTGAACTCATTGTCCCTCATCCGCAGAACCTGGATTCAGTGCAGGAAGAGGTTTCATGACCTTCTGCGCACTGGAAAAGTGAGTATGAATTTCCCATCACCCTCAATCTGATCCCCATTGCCTCTCGTTAGCAGCACTCAGCTTTAGAAACCTCTTCCTCCACATCCCACTTGACACTGACATCCCTGCACCCTTACCCATTCCCTCTCTCTCTATGGTCACATTCACCTAACTATTCGACTATGCAGCCCTCACACTCCCTATCACTGTGATGCTTTGAACACAACTGACAACACACAGGGAGGGCCTTTGGTCTTGCCAACTCCCTCCACCTTTTCTCATTCTAAGCATCTATTCTATGGATTCTCTACACTCACTCCTTCATTCTCACTCAAACTCCACTTGTCGCCCTTATTGCAGGAAAAGAGAGCTCACAATAAGAGGGAAAGAGCGAGGACAGGAGGAAGGCCACCATTAGAAGCCCACCTCACCCCTTGGGAGAAGGCGGTCTTGGAGATAGTGGAACTCGAGGACGATGCGCAAGTGGGGGACGGACAGGTGGGTGCATCCGGGAAAGCTGGTGACAGAATAGTTTTTCATCTCTCTCATTGACATTGCGTGAGTCACTGATAATGATTCTGAAGCCCTAACAGTGGACTTATGATCATCTGCAATATGCAATGTTCATGTAACCTTGGCCTCACATCTCTGACTCTTTCCTTTACTCCCCCACAGGACCATCGCAAGCACCCGTCCCCACTATCCAGGAGGCACAGCCTGAGTCTCCAGATTCCTCAGAGGAAGCTGCAACCTCTGAGGGCACAGCATCAGCAGAATTCAGCCAACCCAGCACCAGCGCAGACACTCACACCTCGGTGGGACTATCGCGAGATAGAGTAGTGTTGTCACCTGGTTTATCACAGCTCTCAAGTGAGCATCAGCAGATTGTGGAGACAGGGACAGCAGTGGAGAGTCCTAGTTGGAGGGCGCAGGACTCTCCCAGCTCGGCTCAGCTGCATGTCGACCCTCTGCCTCTGGGTCCATCCAGAAGAACAGCGGTGTTGAAACTCCAGGAACAGGTGCAGGAGTCTCTGGCAGGTTTTGTCTCCAGGGTCGCTGCGAATGTGGAGCGAATGGAGGAGTCCATCGCGAACATGAGCAGAGCCTTTGTGGAGTCATTGGCGCATGAATGCATCACCATGGAAAGGATGGCAACCTCCGTGGAAAGGCTGGCTATGGCCATGGAGGCAGTAGGTCACCGGAGTGAGGAAAACATGGTGAGTGTTCAGAATAGACTGACATCTCTGGAGGAGCGATGGTCAGCTATTGAACAGAGAAACCAAAGCTTCATAGAAGTCCTTCTGAGTAGGACTGCCAGTGCAGATACGGGTCCCCATGGCCCCCCTGATGTGCAGCAAGGTGCTCTCCAGCCACTTGCAAGCGCTGAGGGGGACCTGACCCATGAGAGGGAAGTTGGTGGCAGACATCAAGGAAGTGGAGGCTCCTCTCCAAGCGCTCACACTTCCATGCCACTGCAGAGCCCTCGGTCAGAGCCCCACCAGAGTCCCCACCCAACTGAGATCGGCGTCTCAACCCCTGCACAGCCACAGGAGCAGCAGACTGTTGATGAGCCCTTACAGGTTTGCAACACCAGAGGACACCCGCCAAAGGTGTCAAGACAGGAGCAGCAAGAAAGTGAGCAAGGGGCCTCCACATCTGCTGAAGCCACAGGGGAATCACCACATAGGAGCACGCGTAAGAGAAAGATACTGCACAAATAGTCACAAGGGTAGTCACTTGGGTGAAACTTGTTTATTTTTAAAATGCCATCAGTTCGTTATTGTAAATAAAAATTCTGATGGCAACTGTTGCAGTTGTGGCATGTGTCATTTCACAAATGGGACTTCCACATTGAGGGCTTAGGATTACTTGCAATTGTCTGTATGGTGGTCAGAGTGCAAGGAATCCTCTGGTTCTTGGCCATTGTCGATGCTCTGATAAGAAGCTGTGAGGCAAATGTGCTTGATTGGCTAGGCTAAGCAAATCTGGCCAAGATGAATGCATTCCTTGCATCCCTGGCAGCAATGTTCCCGCGAACTGCTGCGGCTGGTTGATGGACCTCTGCAAGATGTTCGTTTTTGCTCTCCTCCTCCTCATCTGAGGAGGATATGTGAGGAGCCACTTGGTCCTCAGGAATATGCAAGCCACGACGCTGTGCCATGTTGTGAAGTGCACAGCAAACCACGACCATTCTGGAGACCCTGGCTGCTGAGTACTGCAGGGCTCCACCTGATCTATCCAGGCATCTGAAGCGCATCTTCAGCAAACCGATGGTTTGCTCGATTATGGATCTGGTGGAAATGTGGCTGTAGTTGTAGCGCTCCTCAGCTTCATTGGGTGGGCTCCTCAATGGCGTCATTAGCCACGTCTTCAGGGGATAGCCCTTGTCCCCAAGTAGCCATCCGTTAAGTTGGTCTGGCGGACTGAGGAGCGGATGCACACTAGACTGGTGCAGTATGAAGGAGTCATGGCAACTGCCAGGGTACTTGGCACAAACATGTAAAATTTCCTTCTTGTGGTCACACACCAGCTGCACGTTGAGGGAGTGGAAGCCCTTGCGGTTGACAAAAATACCTGGATTATGATGTGCTGTCAACGACACCCTGCACCCTTGGAAAGCCTGCCAGATCAGCTAATCCAACCACACGCATCGTGATACTTGCTTGATCCTTGGAGAAATGGATGTGATTTTGCGCGATGGCAAAGAGGGCATCGGTTACCAGCGTGATGCAAGTGTGTGCGGCCGCCTGAGAGATGCCGCTGATGTCTGCTGCTGATCCCTGGAATGAGCCTGAAGCAAAAAAGTTGAGCGCGGTGGTGACTTTGATGGCCACTGGTAAGGGGTGTCCACCTGCTCCTCTGGGCGCCAGGTCTTGCTGCACCATTGTGCAGATGTCACCCACTACCTCTCCCAAAAGTCGGAGCCGCCTTTGGCACTGCTGCTCACACATGTTGAGGTAACTGATCCTCTGTCTGTAGACCCTGTTTGGGGGGTATTTCCTGCGCCGATGGGCTTCCATGGGCTGGTGCCTTCTGGCCTGTGCAGCTTCAGGTGGGTGAGCAGCAGCTTGACACTCCTGTTGTTGCCGCTGCTGTTGTTCATGGATCTGCTGCTGACACGGCTGGTCTTCGCCCTCATCTGATGTCCAGGAGGAAAGGAAATAAATGGTTCCCATGCATCTGGTATATGCCTCAGTTGAGGAAGCGTTCAGTCAAGGTGGCGAGAGGGTTTCCCAGGAGGTCCCACTGGAGATGGGTGTCAGGCTCCAAACTTTCACAGCTATGGTTATGCCTGCTAAAATTTCCCCCAGACCTGAGACAACAAAGTCCTGCCACCTGCAAATGATGGCTGATCAAATCTCCTATTTAATGGTGGAGCTGCAACTGATAGTCAGCAATCCAATTGTGCTCCCGTCAGGCTTCGCCGTTGTGTTCCAGAGGAGATGTGAATCACGTGGGAAATGTGTTAAAATCGGAAAGGCCTCTCAAAATGGGATTATAGTGACAATTTAGTGGTTGTTATGGGCCTTAAGGGCCTATCCCACCTCTTGGAGGCGGGATGGAGACGGGATCAAAATCCACGCATTTGGGAAAATTGCTTGGAGGTGGGATGGAGGCGGGGTCAGGCCCGCCCGCCACATTTTGCAATTTTAACACCCCACACGCCTCCATTCCTGCCTCCTCGGGTCTGGCAAAATCCAGCCCTAGTTGTTCAAAATTATGAGGGATTTTCATAGAGTAGATAGGGAGAAACTATTTCCGCTGGCAGGAGGGTCGGTTCCCAAAGGACACAGATTTAAAATAATTGGCAAAAATGCCAGGGAGGGATGAAGAAAATGTTTTTTACTCAGCGAGTTGTTATGATCTGGAATGCACTGCCTGAAAGGTTGGTAGAAGCAGATTCAATAGTAACTTTCACAAGGGAATTGGACCTCTGCTTAAAATGGAAAATATTTGCATGCTAAGGGGAAAGATCAGGGGAGTGGGACTAATTGGTAGCTCTTTCAAAGAGCCAACACAGGTGTAATGAGCTGAATTGCCTCCTTCGGTGCTGTATAATGCAATGATTCTATGAACACATTTCTGATGAAACCAACACAGAAATAAGACCTGATTTTGCGAGGGCCTTCCAACAGTAAGCATGAATTGGAATATCAGACACACAGGTCCGATTCTCAGTGACAGGGGTTTTCGAACATGCAGTTTTGAGGATCAAGGGGAAGGCCGCACTCTTGGTACACTCAGGACTTCGTTAAGTGGTTAAAATATTCAACTAAGGTCCCATGCCAAATTTCATGAGTTTTGTAAGGCTCCCCCAAAACATAGTCTCGTCAATAAAAACTGGGCACACAAGTACTAAACATGCCATGTGACTTGAGTCTCTGCCCACATTTCGGGTTCTGCTACAGATGTTTTTGTGTTGCAAGGGCCAAGAAATTCATCCCTTTTGTACATCATGCAGTCACTTAGCATGCATAGCCCCAGTGGGGCAGATTTAGGAGTTGAGCTTGAGGAGGTTAATAATAAATGGTGGATTTTTGCAGGGTGATGACACCATCCCAGAAAGCCTGCTCTCACCAATACAGCTTCTTGGCTGAAAAGGGCAAGGAGCATCTCCTCATGTTGTGTGAGCTGCTAATGAATGGCTGGTCTCCCCCCATCTTCATTGTCTCTCCGTGCCTGTGCATTGCCTTGGCCCATACGGAGAACACATTTAGGAAGGTGATAGCAGCTACCTGGAGAACCCCAAAGCGCCCCTGTGCCCTGGCAACATCCGTCCCAGACTTTGCAAAAAAGCAAATGAGCAAGCATGGTGCTTCTGCTTTCAGTACACTATACGAGCTGAATTTTGAATTGCTATATGCAAATGTTCATCATGCCCTCCACTCATGTGCCCTCTGCCTTCTACCTGTTGCATGAAACAGTGTTGCAAGAAGTGGGAGGGAGTCTCTATATAATATCTCCCTGAGGGTGCAGTGCAGAAACTTTGACATTGGTGCCACATATTCAATGGAGGAAGAGTAAATATGTATCTAAGATGGGTACAATTAACTCTCCTAATGCCAGCAAACATCTTCCTTATTGCTCCCAGCTGTGCAGCTATAGTGCAGGATAAGGCGATGGAGGTGCCCTTAACCAGAGGGTTAGTTGTATGAGTGCTGATTTAAATGCTGATTTGGACACTAAGGGAATCAAGGGATATGGGGATAGGGCAGGGAACTTCAGTTGAGGTAGAAGATCAGCCACGATCTTTTTAAATGTCAGAGCAGGCCCGAGGGGCAGTATGGCCTACTCCTGCTCCTATTTCTTAAGGAGCTGAAGAGTATGGTGGTGCTCAGAGTGGGCAAGGATGAAAGACAGAAAGTGGTGAGTTTGTTACCTTGCCAGCACTGGTCAAGTCGTTGAACTTCTTTTGGCACTGTTCTGCCATCCTAGGAGTGAGGGAGATGGCAGTCATCCCCCTCCAGGTGGCACAACTTCCATTCCTGGCCAGCTTGGTGAATGTAGATCCAGGAGTCTGTGCGTCCTGCTGTCAATCTCATTCAGGAGGGCTTGAAAGTCGTCAAAGAAATTCTAGGTCATGCTCCTTGCTGTAGCTCTGCCCTGCTGCCCTGTGGGCACAGATGACATTTGACTGGTCGTATTGTTGACAAAATATAAAGATATTGGTGAGAAATGCATTGAAGAATTTGAGAGAAATGAAAGAGAGAAGCAGTGTTTGTGATTTACCCATTTGTTTCCCAGAGTGCTGCTGAAGAGTACAGGCTGAACAGTGCTTTTAAAAGGCTGCACAGACATTTCTTGGAGGCTCAACTGCTTACATCTGTTTTATACGGGTTTTACACCAGTTCCTGCACCAATGGACAGGCAAATGAGCATGACGTTGAAACTTCCATGCATTTCACTCCAGAGGCCAGAGGCAGTCCTAACATATTATTTAAAGTGCAGCAGCGGTGTAAATCACATTGACAAAATTCTGGGACTTGATTTGGAGATTGAAAGTTCAGATATAGCTTGACAACAACATCGCTTCATAAAGGACCAAATTGCCATAAACAGATAGTTACTATGGAAACCCTTTGTCACAGTGTATCAGTTTCACAGTAGGCTAGAGATGTACAGTAATCAGACAAGTACATTCTACTGCAAGTATATTTACTGTATATAGTTTGCTGACTTAATCTTCAAAAAATGCCATTTTATTAAAACATACATAAAGTATTAGTAACTCTTACAGGTAAATATAAAGTCAGGAGTAAAAATGATTAGGCTAAAGAAGAATGGCATTGTCTGTGTAGTGTATGGGAGAGAACTACTATCAATGTAAAGTCTGTATCAGTTAACAACTCAACCATGTTACAGGAGAAACTTGTGCACAATGTACATGAGAGGCAGGGGACTGGAAGAGGCATTTCCAACATTAGAGACATCACACCCCTACAAGGAGCAGACCTTGGGACTGACAGAGGGTGAGATTGGTGGGATAGAATAAGTTGCAGGTTAATGTCAGTGCACCGAGACAGTTGCCGTGGTAACTAGTGACACAGCAGTCAAATTATCCTCTAACCAAATACTATATTGTACAATTAGAATAGTTTGTTGAACTTTTGACATCATCCTTTGGAAAAAATTAAGCAAAATTGTTTGTCCTGACTAGTTAACTCTCACTGGTTAATTTCAGGCATGCCTTTTCATTAATGCAATGTATTTTACTCAGATAACTAAAGCTTGCTGTGTTACGTGGCAGCATGCTAATGAGGGTTAATAAACGTTATCACGGCAGGTCTCACACAGAATATATTTTATACTCTTGTGTGGAAATTTACGCAAGTAAGGGCTCAACATTTTAGTGTTCATGTTGGATGAGTTGTTTCAGCAGCTAAGCAGAACTCCTCTATTTGAATGAAGCATTGCAAATACCTAAATTAATAGGAGTTATGGAGCACAGATGAGCGAGGATAACATTCCTGCTTTAATCTGAGAGTAATATTGGATCAGACATCAGCTATATTGGAGATGCATGAAAAAGAATTGGAGCATAAGGAAGTGCACAGCATAAACTGAATTGGAATGTAACAGTGGGAGATGATCAAAAGCAGAAACAAAATCAAAAGCAGAACAGAGATGACAATTTTTTTAATGTAATGAGGATTTGTATGCTACTATCGCATAGCCAAATTTCAAAGTATTGTGCTGAAAAGAAATCCATAGATTTCTGCTCTGACACTGTAACCATTCACCCTGTTGAAATACCTTCAGTCTAATAGCTCTGACTTTTGACATATCTGAGTTCTGACTCAACTAGTAATTTCCCCCTTTGTTTTGTCCTGTGTTTGATGGTATGTGATTGGGATAAGACTCAGACTGAGAATTACTTTACAGTATTAAGTCTGTGATATCATTGGTAGTGAGCAATTAATCCTCATTTAGCTGGTTGCTAAGTGCTAAAGCATCTTGGCTTGAAGCTGTATGCCTTTGTATTAAAGCCATTTGTTAAATAAATCATTATTTTTCATTACTCCTGACTCTAGCACCTTTTGCCTCAGTGCAGACAATCTGTTCTAATTCCATTGAATGAATTTAAAGCTTCGTGTGAGGCGGGCCTCTGTCTGGCACATCAATTATGCAGCACTAAAGCTATAAAAAAAATGGTTTGCAGCAATATTAATCAAAACAGATCTCTGTACTTTGTTATCTCACAATATATTGTTCCACCATTAAAAATGGAAGATAAATCTGGGCGAGTAACACTGAAAATCATTAACAGGTGTTAAAATCTATTCAATCTCTATTTACAGTGCTCCTGCGGCAAAGGGTTAAAAATGAAAAATGTTAATTGGGCTAATTCTAATGAGATCCATCCCTAGTAATTTGTTTAATTGTTGCCTTTGTTCGCAAGCAAAAATCCATTATCGCTGTGTTAAATCTTTGTCTGAAAATGTGTCATGACAGGAATATAACCAAAAGGAACTTGCCATCACTTACCAATCATTTTTTACTCAGCAGCAAGCTGGCAGAAACATTACACCTCATTTACCTAACTTCTTGGCATCTCTTGATCTCAGAATGAAACCACCTAACACAGTCCCTTTATGAACAGTCCTTACATTTGCAAATTCTTCACTGGCGAAGGGCAATTTTGAAGATGATGAAGCTCGACAAACTAATTAGATGGTTTTAGACATATATTATCTATCTAATTAGATTTGAAATTAAGAAAAAAGTAACATTTAGTGGAGAATATTATGAAATACTGCTCCTTCGGTGCAAGCACTTTGGAATTAAAAGCAGAAAAATTATAATGAAAGAAAATTAATGAAAGGAATTTTACCCTAAAGGGAAACATCAAATCTAAAATTTTCACTTATATCACTAACAATATTACTTTATGATCTCAAAGGAGTATGGCTAAGAGGGGATTATTGGGCTTTTCAACAACCAACAGATAAGTAAAACCAGAATCATTAATACATTTGGCAATCAGAGAACTAAGGAAAAAATCCAATATTGTATAGGCATAAGAGGTTGTGTCAAAGGTATTCACTCTCATTTGAATGGAGTATTGTGGCAAATTCTGGGCACCACACTTTAGGAAGGATGTCAAGGCCTTGGACAGGGTGGAGAGGAAATTTACTAGAATGGTATCATGGATACAGAACTTCAGTTATGTGGAGAGACTAGAGAAGCTGGGATTGTTCTCCTTAGAGCAGAGAAACTTAAGAAGAGATTTGATAGAGGTGTTCAAAATCATGAAGGGTTTTGATAAAGTCAATAAAAAGAAATTGTTTCCATCGTTGGTAACCAGAGGACACAGATATAAGGTAATTGACAAAAGAACCAGAGGTGACAGGAGGAAAAACATATTTACGCAGCAATTTGTTATGGTCTGGAATACACTGCCTGAAAGGGTGGTGGAAGCAGATTCAATAGAAACTTTCAAAAGGGAATTGGATAAATACTTGAAGGGGAAAAATTTGCAGGGTTGTGGGGAAAGTGCAGGGGAGTGGGACTAATTGGATAGCTGTTTCAAAGAGCCGGCACAGGCACAATGGGCCGAAAGGCCTCGTTTTGAGCTGCATCATTCTATGATGCTATGATTTTATGAATGTACAGTGTTATAAACTTTTATTTAGGTTTGTAAATAAAAGTATTGGATGCAGAAATGATGGCCTGGATTTTGTGGTGATAACGATGGCGGAACTGTCAGCATTCGTCGTCATTAGCCCTCTGAAACTGACCGTAACTTCAGGATTTAGCGCATGCGCAGATAAACAAGGAAATCCTGAAGCTGCGATCAGTCATTCCCTGCTCCGCTACAGGAACTCCCCATAGCTGGCAATCAGTAAAATCACTTGAACTGACGAAAACTTCCCCTTTTATGTTCTAATATCACTGCTAAACACTCCATAAAAAGATAAGCCATGATTTAATGAATAAATGCATTAATTGCATGGCCTCTTATCAGAGGTTTTGATTCCTATTAACAACAAACACATCCTTCAATTACATTTCCGTTAATTCTGGCAGTCAAATTATTTTTCATTCAGCTACTGCAGCTTCATGTTTTTACAATCACTACATAATAATACTATACATGTTATCTTTAGTTGAGGGAGAGGGGGAAATGATGATCAAAACCTATTATCCAGGTTACATTACTTTTAAATACCAGACCAAACTAAGTCTTCCAAGATCACCTTTTAGTCCCTTGGTGCAAATGAGGTGATTATTTCTCAATGCATTCTTGCATGAAGGAACTTGAATTGGGAAATAAGACAAGAGTAGTACAGCATAATCATTATCGGGCCATGTACTCTACTCCAAGATCAGCTTCCTCACTACCACAGTGGGGTTGCCTGCCTTAGATGTATGGCAGGTAGAAAGCATACAGCATAGCAGTCTACATCAGCACTAAACAATGAAACAGCTGAATAGAAATAAAAGAAGCCCGAAGAGATCTTACAATGCAAATAGGTCCACTTGACAGCAATTAGAGTTAGAAACATAGGGCTAGATTTTCAGTCGCTTGCGCCAGCAGTTAGCGCCTTAAGAGAAGTGATTTTCGGGCGCTATGCGTGTAGCGCCCGGGCGCAGCGCAGTTTGCGCCCCGCCCCAAATTAAGTTGCCCGTTAGCGCCGGCGCAAAGTTTAGCGCCCGCCCGGATGCGCGCGCAGAAAATGACGTCACATCCTCGTGCAACGCCCTTTGTGCGCCCCGATTACAAACTTCAGTCGGACCGCCCCATTGTGCGGCTGGCGGCCGGAGCGTTTGGAAAAAGGAACGCAACACAACCAGCGCGGGCCCCGGGGGGCGCAAATTAAAGGGGACGTACTCTCCAGTATAAAGGCCAGCCTTTTTTCAGAAAACACTCTTGTGCAACGCATTTCTGGAGACACAACAAGGAGGATAGCTAACTGGTTTCAAGCAGCAAGAGCCAGGTATTTTTGGACTCAGGCCAGAGCGCTGCAAGTGGCCTTTTGGAAATTAGCGTGTTTGCCAGGATTTGATGGGGGTTGCATGGGGTGCCAACGGGGAGCTGCAGCTCCATGTCCGTAGGGCTCGCAGACGCATTGTGAGAGGGGCAGCCCTGGCTAGAGGCAGAGGGGGCTACAGGCGTCGGCCACGTAGGCCTTACCCAGTCAGGCTATACCGCCAGCAGCGCTCCTACCTAAACATGAGTGCCGCGCGATGTGTTAAAAGGCTCCGATTCCGAAAGGAGGTGATTGCAGAGATCTGCCACCTGCTTCGCCGAGATCTGCGGCCAAAGCTCAGGTGCAGGACGTCTCTGTCGGTGGAAGTGAAGGTGATGGTGGCATTGAACTTCTATGCCACCGGCTCCTTCCAATATGCTGCTGGGGACATAGCAAACATCTCCCAGTACGGCGCGCATCGCTGCATCCGCCAGGTGACCGAAGCACTGTTCAGAAGGAGAAGCCAATTCATCTCCTTCCCCATGGCCCTGGAGAGCCAGCATCAGCGCGCATTGGGATTTCCCACACTCGGGGAATTCCCCTTGGTGCAGGGCGCCATTGACTGTACGCATGTGGCTTTGCGGGCCCCTCTGGAGCATGGCGAGCAGTATCGCAACAGGAAGGGCTACCATTCTCTGAATGTGCAGCTGGTCTGTGACCACAAGCAGCGCATCATGGCAGTCAATGCCAGCTTCCCAGGCAGCAGCCACGATGCCTTTATCCTGCGGCAGAGTACTGTGCATGACATGTTCCAGGCACAGCCTCCCCCAAGAGGATGGCTACTCGGGGACAAAGGCTATCCTTTGTGCACCTGGCTCATGACCCCGCTCCGCGCGCCCAGGACCGCTGCTGAAGAGGCCTACAACGAGAGCCATCAAACCACCCGCAACATCATCGAGCTAACTATTGGGGTCCTCAAGCAGCGGTTCCGCTGCCTTGATCGCTCCGGAGGAGCTCTCCAGTATTCGCCGGACCGGGTCTCCCAATTTGTGGTGGTTTGCTGCATGCTACACAAACTGGCTATCCGCAGGACTCAGGCACTGCCACCTGACGTTGGACCAGCACCTCAGGAGGAGGAGCAGGAGGAGCATGAGGAGGAGCAGGAGTACGTTCCCAGGAGGGAGCGACCAGGGCCAAGGGCCGCACGACGCCACCTTATTACACGGTACTTCTAAGCCCCCTGTCAGGGAATGGCCAGGGGCCATGAGGGAAGATGAATGCAGCCGCTCCGCAACCCCTCAGCCGGCGAAGCCAACAAACACTAAGAAGAACAACCATGGAGACTGCATGAATAAAGATAATTTTTTATTACACAAAAATGAAAAGCCCTTCCCACATGAATCCCCAAAAACAATAAACGGGCCCCACAAAAAGCCCAACAAACGACTCACTCCCACAAACTGGGGAGGAGTCACTCCACCTTTCTTCAAACCGGGCCTCAACGTTGGCCTAACGCAAAAAATAAGCCCTCCAACAACACAACCATGGGCAAAATAAAGATGGCCACCGCCATATAAAAGGAAAGCTGCCCACACCCTCTACTGAGTGGCCCGCGAGGGCGAGACCTTGCCCAGCCTTTTGCCTCCCCTGCCCGGCCTGCTGCTCCTTCACAAGCTCTGCCCAGTGGCTGCTGCGAGGCTGGGGGAAGGTGCCTGAGGCTCAGATGCCCTTCCGCCAGATGCCGCTGGGGGGCGGCCTACACGGCGTTTGGGCCTCGAGGGGCCGTCTGCTGAGTGGCGCACCTGAGCCTGGCCACCATCAGCTGCAGCCGCTTGCCCTTGACGCCCCAGTGGGGGAATGGCGGCGACGGATGGCGCAATGTGGGCCAGCTGGCGTCTGGGATGCGCTGGCTGTTGCTGTGGCGCGGTGGCACTCGGCCGGGCCCGCACTGCAGGATCCGCAACAATCAGCCGAGGGGCGGCTTGCTGGGATGGTCCAGCGCGGCGGCTGCCCTGGCGATGCCTGCCTGAGACAGCGCGTATGGCAGCAGTGAGTGCTGTGGTCCTGCTGTGCGCGCGCATCACAGCCGCCAGGGTCTTGACGGCATCAGTCAGCATGCGGCCACTCGCGGCAGTTGCTGCCCCGAACTCGCGCACACTGGTCGCCAGCGACTCGATGGCCTCAGGCATGCGCCCCACCACGCTCATGAGCTCCGTGTGGCACCGGTCCGAATCCTCGGCCATCTTATCCTGCTTCCGCACCTCCTCCGAGGTGAAGGTGTCCGGACTGGAGTCGCGACTCTCCCGCTGGGGAGGAGGGGGCCGAACTAGGGGACCCTTGCCGCGTTGGTGGCGCCGAGTGTGCCGAACAGCAGCACTCCCCTCTGATCCTTCCCCCCTTTGGGGGGAAGGCCGTGGGCCACGCGCACGGCTCCTGGGTGGCTGGACGCCACTGGTCCCAGAAGCTGCATTGCCCTGCGACAGTTCCTCCAGGCACTCATCCAGTGAGGAGGTGTCAAGCATTTCCTCCTCTCCTGCGGGACGTGACTGTTCCCCCGAAGGTCCGGCTTGCTCCTCCTCCTCCTCCTCGTCGGAGGTGCTGTCACTGGCAGCTTCAGGGTCCTGGTCGTCACCAGCTGAAAGCAGGAATGCACAAGAGTAGCTTCAGAGTGAGGAGACGGCATCAGCGAGGGAGTTAGGACTGGTGGCATTCAGCGCATTGGTGGGACAGTGGCAAAGGAGGTAGCTCGGATGGGCCAGTGCGACGCGAGAGGGCCAAAAGGCGAGGTCCTTACCATTGCCGGGCAGTGGAGGGTCGGATACTCCGCACGCTGTGGGGACGATCACACGGGCTCCCATGAGCACACACACGCGCTCCTCCAGCCGAGTGAGCTTCTGCAGCTTGGCGCGGCCACCCCTGGCACGGGCCTGGCGATTAAACGCTACTTTAGCCTGCAAGAGAAAGGACGGGCTGTAAGTGCGCAGTGAAGCCCTGATGTAGTGTGCACTGCCTCCCATGGTGGAATAGCGTGGACAGAGTGAAGCCCTGATGTAGTGTGCACTGCCTCCCATGGTGGAATAGCGTGGACAGAGTGAAGCCCTGATGTAGTGTGCACTGCCTCCCATGGTGGAATAGCGTGGACAGAGTGAAGCCCTGATGTAGTGTGCACTGCCTCCCATGGTGGAATAGCGTGGTCAGAGTGAAGCCCTGATGTAGTGTGCACTGCCTCCCATGGTGGAATAGCGTGGTCAGAGTGAAGCCCTGATGTAGTGTGCACTGCCTCCCATGGTGGAATAGCTTGGACAAAGTGTAGAGTGCCGAATGGCCATGTGATGCTCATGACTGTCCCAATGCTGCTGGCTGAGGGCTGGCCAATAGGACTTTCAGCTCCCTTTGCCCATCATGTCAGGTGTACATGCAAGAATGAGGAGGAGACTGGAAAGGCTACTCACCTTCACAATCCTGGTCAGATCGTTGTATTTTTTACGACATTGTTTGTGGGTCCTGGGGGCATCGCCGGTGAACGTCACCCTCTGGGCGATCTGCTTCCAGGCTTTGGTGTAGTCGTGGTGGGTTGGCTTCCTCCCACTCTCTGGGAACAAGATCTTGCGCCTCACCTCCAGAGCTGTTACCATTATGTCCAGATCACCCTCTGAGAAGCGCAGGGCACGCTGACGGGCCTTCTCTGGCGTTGCCATGACTCCCTGGGGCTGAGCAGCAGTGTTGAGGCCTCTTTGCAAGGCTGCAGTGTGCAGGGCGTGGCAGCAGACCAATTCGTCCCTTCCCCCTTTAAGAGCTGGTCGGCGCCACGGGGTCTGCTGTCAGTCCAAAAATGACCGCACCCGCGCTGCGCCCCGCCTGGGCGCTATCCCTCTGGACCGCCGGCTTAGCGCCTAAAGATAGGAGTGGAACGCCTCTTTTAGCGCTCCACCAATCTCTTAGGGCGAAGCCACTGAATTTCCGGCAACGGGGCGCTACTTTGGGGCGGGCGCTAACTTCGGGCGGGCGCTAAGGTTAGCGCCCCAAAACTGTCTATACTGAAAATCTAGCCCTATGAGTAGGCCATTAAGCCACTTGAACCTGTTCCGTCATTCAATTAGATCAGGGCTGATCTGTATCTTAACTCTATCTACCCGCCTTGGTTCTGTAACCTTTAATACCCTTACCTAACAACAATATATTGTGAGATAACAAAGTGCAAGGATCCATTTTGATTAATGTTGATGCAACCCAATGTTTTGAACAGTCACCTGGAATTTTCGTAGGGGTTCTACCAAATCCTGCCATAACTTTGGCCATTTACGTTGTTTCTCCAGGGTTTCTGCCAGTCTTCCACTGAAGTTACAGTGGGAGGTGTGGAGACCACTCCCCTTGGAAATTCCTGGTGACTGTGTTTAAACTTTTGTGGGCACACAGCCCTGTTACATTGATGCTATCACAAGCGTAGTTGGCTGTCTCTGTGGTATAATTAAAAGATCAATGATATTTCTTAAGTTGCAGACCAACTTAATTTCTTAATGTTATTAGATTTGTTGTCCCTTTGTTGCAGCTCTTGATTTGAGTTGTAATTGTACTCGCTGACTGGGCTGAAGCTATTTACTTGGCAGGGAACATATTACCCTCCATATGCCCATTTCAAAAATAATTGCCAAAAACACAAAAGGAATATTCCTGTATATCTGCAGTTGACAGGAGACGTTGGGGAAAATATGTCTAAGCCTCAAATGTGTTCTTTTGCATATCATTATATTCTTAGGTTTCTGCACAGCTTGTATTATCTACAGGTCCACTTATAAATCCAAAAACGCCTGTGTACAATTAGACTGCAGGATTGTTTATTATTTTTGTTGTGTGCAAAAAATGGGGATGTCCCAAATAGATATGGCACTATAGAGAACATTTTTTGATATGTGTTGGCAGCGAGAAACCTCGCTCGTCACAGAGGCATATTGGAAAATGATCACATGCTACCTGTGATTTTCCAACTCACATTGATGATTGCCCACTGCCACCGCATTGTCAAAAAATCACCCGTATAGCCCAGAAATGACTGTTTATGGTATTAGTAGATGAGCGTTTTATATATTCATGTGACATTCCTCTGTCCACTATTTTACTGTGAACATTAGGTGGTTTATTTTAAACAGGTTAGTGCCTCTGTTAAAAAGCAAACAGTGTAATGTAACACAAACACATTTAGGTAATATCACAATCCAATGTTACAGATAATTAGCAGTAAACTTTTTTGAACAGATTTGTTATTGACTTGAGTGAGTGGGTTATTATTCTATTCCATGTAATCCTCAATAGCACAATCTGTTCTAAGAGTTATCTTGGATTGAATCAATAATTCCAATATGGCCCTAATTTTAGATGAGCCTAAGAATATGATGTTAATTTCAAGATTCCATTTTCTCTGTGATGATAAAAGGAGTGACCGCTTAAAAGATTTGTAAGTAATCAAGTTAATGGTCTTCTTTAGGTGTGGTGAAAAAGCTTCTCAGCATCAACAGATTATGATTTACTTTATGCTGACTGGAAAGCATCCCCTGTCTTTTTTCCCAATTTCCTCTATTCACATCAGCTACTGAAAGGGGCATAAACCTTTGTTAACATGGGATCCCTTTGTTTCATGGTCAAAGAGTTAGTATCCTCAAATTTTCTATGGAAAATGTACAATTGTCTCCACAGTTTCTGGATAGAGGCCGTCAGACATTTGACTTCACGTAGTCTATAGCAGAATTACTCATTGTAGGGTCTTTTTGCGTGCCCTGTGTTTCTACGACTCTCCCTTGAGTCGACCCGTGCCACAAAAACTCCACGGTTTGGGTTGTTTCCCTTGGACAGCAGGAGCTTATGCCAATAGTCCCTGCCTAGCCCATCGATTAGCAGGTAATCCCAGAGAGAGAGAGAGACCGAGGCCAGATAGGTCTTCTCCTCTTCTCCTCTGCCCGATGTGCAGCATCCCCAGCGGGATTACTGTGTAACCCAGCCGTGACCATATGCCACCCAGTTGGTCTTCCGAATTATACCGCAAACCACAAGCTCCACAACCCCCAAGTTCGGACCCAAGGAGTTACTATGGATAGATTATAAATGATTCAGACAAAACAAAATGGTTCAGGTTGGTCAAAGATCGATTCCTTTTATTACACTCACAAAAACGACAATCCCTACTCCTCTCGCTTACGGCAGAATGAATAGGTGACCGTGGACACTAGCTTATAACTTTAGGCTAAAATACCCACCCTGTTGGTTACGCTGAACCAACCCTTCCCAGAAGCTAAGCCTAGATAAGGGAAAAACCCTTCCAACTAAACCCCTCTCCCGGTTTGGTCAGAACCCACACTTGGAAGCCTCCTCACACACACACCCGTTAGCCTGTGTTTTGGACATTTGCAGTTTCTCAGCAGCAAAACACGCGAGCGGTCCAGGGGATTTCTAGAATATATGCTGGATATAATTACCAGCCCTTGTCGTTAATTCACGTGGTCCCGGCTCCATTCGACTCCAGAGACAAAACCGTGCTGAACAGAGGCATGCGATGAGGCCTAGAGAATTACGTTCAGGCGGTACGACGAGGCACTCACTTTGGGCGTTCCTGGAGATTTGATGGATGCGTAGTTACGCGGAAAACCCCTGTCCCAGATGGTAGAGGAAAAGCAAGCAAGCAAAACCCTGCATCCCCAAAGTTCAGCATGTTTATACCCTGTATAATACACAAAACTTGCTGGGCGATTTCTGGTTACCATGGTCGCAGAGATGCTAGTTGGTTTACCTGGTGGTGTCTCTGTCTTGGATTGGCCATCTTGAAGAAAACAATGGTAGGCCATTACTGTAGATGAGCAGTTATCCAAGTGCTAACTGTTTGTTAAGTTCTTGACTGCTCCTTATTTGAAAGAGTCCAGAGGTGTTACTTTTGGCCTGCAAACCTCATTGTCCATCCAGACATCCTGGCTCCATGGACAAAGATGTTTTTCCCCAAATCACACAAGTTCGAATATGAAAAGGCTCCTGCCTTTCATGAGGTCAGCATTGAGATAGGTCTCATGGCAACCCAAAAGACAGACAGTTCCTGCTATCTTCACAGAAACCAACAGGCAGTCCCTTTTAAAGTCCAAAAGTCCAAATTCCATTTTTGAAATGCAGCCCAAGTGCGTCTCCATTTTAAAAGGGTACATATCCATTTTAAAAGTCCAAAAATCCTTCAGTCACATGCACCCACTGATGTTGGCACTGGCCAAACCCTACATCATGGAATGGAAATCTTTTTCATATTTGAGCTGTTGGTCTGTCAATAATTGTAAGAAGCATTTTATGCTTGATTTGTTGATCCCACTTTCATTCTTTCCTGACAGATGATAATTGGTACAGATTAGCAAAAATTCCAGCCCTTTCCGATAAGCAGCCCACCCATGTTAATTTCTCTACTTCTGGAAACAACAGCATTGACGATAATATTAAATAAAAAAATTAGTGGCATCCAGTAGGAATGGAATCCCACTCCTGACCTCCATTTTGCCATCATCTGTGCTGGTCATATCCCAACCAGTGAGGAAGCATTTTTTTAGTTAAAAGCAGGTTCCATTTCCCCATTGAAAGAATATTGGAGATGGGAGTAACATTGACACCTATTGCTTGGACATAAGAACATAAGAACATAAGAAATAGGAGCAGGAGCAGGCCATTCAGCCCTTCGAGTCTGCTGCGCCATTCAATAAGATCATGGTTGATCTTCTACCTATGAGGCCATATTAACCATTCTGGAGCTGCGATTGGATGCATTCTGGAGCGTTCACGATGCTCAGGACATCGTGAATATCACGTTTACGGAGTTGGACATACCGCAGGTAGAGTTAGGACAGGAAGAAAGGGAACAGGTGACCAACAGGCAGAGTACTAGGTGCAGGCAGGTAGTGCAGGGGTCCCCTGTGGCCATCCCCCTCTCCAACAGATACACCACTTTGAGTGCTGTTGGGGGGGATGGCTTATCAGAGGAAGGCAGCAGCAGCCAACTTCCTGGCACCAGGGGTGGCTCTGCTGCACAGAATGGGAGGAAAAAGAGGGGTAGAGCTATAGTAATAGGGGATTCTATTGTAAGGGGAATAGATAGGCGTTTCTGCGGCCGCAAACGAGACTCCAGGATGGTGAGTTGCCTCCCTGGTGCAAGGGTCAAGGATGTCTCCGAGCGGCTGCAGAACATCTTGGAAGGGGAGGGTGAACAGCCAGCTGTCGTGGTGCATATAGGCACCAACGATATAGGTAAAAAGCAGGATGATGTCCTAAAAGCGGAATACAGGGAGTTAGGAGAAAAATTAAAAAACAGGACCTCAAAGGTAGTAATCTCAGGATTGCTACCAGTGCCACGTGCTAGTCAGAGTAGAAATAGAAGGATACTTCAGATGAATACGTGGCTAGAGGAATGGTGCCAGGGGGAGGGATTTAAGTTCCTGGGACATTGGAACTGGTTCTGGGGGAGGTGGGACCAGTTCAAACCGGACGGTCTGCATCTGGGCAGGGCTGGAACCGATGTCCTAGGGGGAGTGTTTGCTAGTGCTGTGGGGAGGGTTTAAACTAAAATGGCAGGGGGTTGGGAACCTGATCAGGGAGACAGAGGAAAGGGAAACAAGGATAAAAGCAAAAGATAGGAAGGAGAAAAACAAAAGTGGCAGTCAGAGAAATCAACGGTTTAAATCAAACGTGGCCACAGTAAATAATAATTCTAATAGGTCTAAGAGCGTTAAAAAAACAAGCCTGAAGGCTTTGTGTCTTAATGCGAGGAGCATTTGTAATAAGTTGGATGAATTGGCTGCGCAAATAGAGGTAAACGAATATGGTTTGGTTGGGATTACAGAAACATGGCTCAAGGATGGCCAAGACTGGGAACTCAACATCCAGGGGTATTCGATATTCAGGAAAGATAGGCAAAAAGGAAAGGGAGGTGGGGTAGCATTACTGGTTAAAGAAGGGATTAACACAATTGTAATGAAGGATATTAGCTCTGATGATGTGGAAACTGTATGGGTAGAATTGAGAAACACTAAGGGGAAAAAAACGCTAGTGGGGGTGGTATATAGACCTCCAAACAGTAAGGCAGAGGTTGGGGATGGCATTAAAAGGGAAATTAAAGAAGCGTGCAATAAGGGCACAGCAGTCATCATGGGTGACTTTAATCTACATATAGATTGGGCCAACAAAATTAGTAACAATGCTGTGGAGGAGGAATTCCTGGAGTGTTTACGGGATGGTTTCCTGGACCAATATGTTGAGGAACCAACCAGAGATCAGGCCATCTTAGACTGGGTATTATGTAACGAGAAAGGATTCATTTCTTATTGTAAGGGGCCCCTTGGGTCGGAGCGATCATAATACGATCGAATTCTTCATTAAGATGGAGAATGAAGTAGTTGACTCAGAGACTAGGGTCCTCAATTTAAATAAAGGAAACTACGATGGGCTGAGGAGCAAGTTGGGTAGGATTGATTGGGGAATGGCACTCAAAGGGTTGACGGTGGATAAGCAATGGCAAACATTCAAAGACCGAATGGATGAGCTACAGAATTTGTTCATCCCAGTTTGGCATAAAAATAAAACAAAAAAGGTGACTCAACCGTGGCTAACAAGGAAAATTAGGGATAGCATAAGATCCAAGGAGAGGACATATAAATTGGCCAGAAAAAGCAATAATCCTGAGGATTGGGAGCAGTTTAGGATTCAACAAAGGTGGACAAAGAGATTAATTAAGAAAGGGAAAATAGAATGAGAGTAAGCTTGCAGGAAACATAAAAACTGACTGTAAAAGCTTTTATAGATATGTGAAGAGAAAAAGATTGGTGAAGTCAAGCATAGGTCCCTTGCAGTCAGAATCAGGGGAATTTATAATGGGGAACAAAGAAATGGCAGCCCAATTAAATACATATTTTGGTTCTGTCTTCACAAAGGAGGACACAAATAACCTACCAGAGATGCCGGGGAACATAGGGTCTGTTGAAAGGGTGGAACTGAAAGAAATCAGTATTTGTAGGGAAATGGTGTTAGGAAAATTGATGGGACTGAAGGCCGATAAATCCCCAGGGCCTGATAATCTACATCCCAGGGTACTTAAGGAAGTGGCCCTAGAAATAGTAGATGCATTGCTGGTCATCTTCCAGAACTCGATAGACTCTGGAACAGTTCCCATGGATTGGAGGATAGCTAATGTTACCCCACTATTCAAAAAGGGTGGTAGAGAAAAAGCGGGGAATTATAGATCGGTAAGCCTGACATCGGTAGTGGGGAAAATGCTAGTGTCCATTATAAAAGATGTAATAGCAGAGCACTTGGAAAGCAGTGACAGGATCGGACAAAGTCAACATGGATTTACAAAAGGTAAATCATGCTTGACTAATCTACTGGAATTTTTTGAGGATGTAACTGGTAAAATAGATAAGGGAGAACCAGTGGATGTGGTGTATTTGGACTTTCAGAAGGCTTTCGATAAGGTCCCGCATAAGAGATTAGCGTGCAAAATTAAGGCACATGGGATTGGGGGCAAGGCATTGACTTGGATAGAGAACTTGTTGGCGGACAGAAAGCAAAGAGTTGGAATAAACGGTTCATTTTCTGGGTGGCAGGCAGTGACTAGTGGGGTAGCGCAGGGATCGGTCCTAGGACCCCAGCTGTTCACAATATATATTAATGATCTGGACGAGGGAATTGGATGTAATATCTCCAAATTTGCAGACAAGCTGGGTGGGAGGGTATGCTGTGAGGAGGATGTTGTGAAACTCCAGTACGATTTGGACAGGTTGGGTGATTGGGCAGAAACATGGCAAATGCACTATAATGTGGATAAATGTGAGGTTATCCACTTTGGTGGCAAAAACAGGAAGGCAGATTATTATTTGAATGGCAATAGATTGGGAGAAGGTGAAGTGGAAAGAGACCTGGGTGTTCTTGTGCACCAGTCGCTGAAGGTAAGCATGCAGGTGCAGCAGGCGGTTAAGAAGGCAAATGGTATGTTGGCCTTCGTAGCAAGAGGGTTCGAGGACAGGAACAAGGATGTCTTACTACAGTTGTACAGCGGCTTGGTGAGACCGCATCTTGAATATTGTGTGCAGTTTTGGTCGCCTTACCTGAGGAAGGACGTTCTTGCCATGGAAGGAGTGCAGCGAAGATTCACCAGGCTGATACCTGGGATGGCAGGAATGACGTATGAGGAGAGATTGTGTCGATTGGGCTTATACTCACTGGAGTTTAGAAGATTGAGAGGGGATCTCATCGAAACCTATAAAATTCTGTCAGGCCTGGACAGACTAGATGCAGGAAGGATGTTTCTGATGGCCGGGGTGTCCAGAACCTGGGGCCATAGTCTAAGGATAAGGGGTAAGCTATTTAGGACTGAAATGAGGAGGAATTTCTTCACCCAGAGAGTGGTGAACCTATGGAATTCTCTGCCACAGAGGGCGGTGGAGGCCAGTTCATTAAATATATTCAAGAAAGAGTTGGATATATTTCTTAAGGCGAAAGGGATCAAGGGATATGGGGAGAAGGCAGGGACAGGGTACTGAATTTGGATGATCAGCTATGATCTCATTGAATGGCGGAGCAAGCTCGAAGGGCTGAATGGCCTACTCCTGCTCCTATCTTCTATGTTTCTATGTTTCTATTCTGCAATACAAATCCTTCTTAACTGCTTTTCTTAAAGTGGAAGATTACTGGCTTAACACAATCGCTGAATTTAGATGACTCAGATCACAAAACCATTTAAAAGCTGCCTGCCTGTCTCCGGAAAGATAGTGAAACAATGGTTTCAAGATAGTAGCAGAAAAACCATTGACTTTAGGAACAATGGTGGACAGTTAACACAGTTAAGGGAAAAACCATTGGATTTATGAACAATGGTGAGACAGTTAACACAGTTAAGGGAAAAACCATTGGATTTATGAACAATGGTGAGACAGTTAAAGTAGTTAAAAGAGAACCGTTGAGTTTGCTAGATAACCACCTGGAGGTTTGTGAAAAACAACTCCTTATCTGAGAGGATCTCCTTGACTAAAACTGTATAAAGGAAGGGCATAACACTGAGTAGAGTTTTAGAGGTCGAGACACCACACTGGAAGCGGCCAGCTAGACCACACGTTCTACTCAGAGGAGGAATGGGGTAATATTGTATTACTTCACTGTAAATTACTGCTTAAATACTGAAATGTATTAATACTCGCTTCTGCTTGAAATAAACGACAGTTGTACCCAATTTGGTGTCACCTCCGAATCTATTACAACAAGTTAATCAGTCGAGGCAGAGTGTAAACTGACCATTCCTGACAACACATTCCTCTTGTTCCTATGCCACCTCCAGTTGGTCCTATTCATTTATGTTGTGTGTCTCATCTAGTATTCTTTAGTTAATACTGTAGCTTGCCCTAGCATAGATGTATCTGAGCTGATGGTTGGAAGGAAGAGGGTGATTGATGGAGTATGATGCATTGGCATGGTTATGAGTACTGGGGCTTGGCTGACCATCCCGTAGTACATGTGGAGAAAGAGGAAAGGATGGCAGGTTGCAAAGATGTCCTGATGCACAGCTTTCACATATAGCTTTCAGTAGAAAAAGTAACATGGGCAAAGGCTTCACTGTATGTTTTGCTGGCAGTTACTGAATGAAAGATCTTAGAATCATGCCGCACAGAAGGAGGCCATTCGGCCCATTGTGCCTGTGCCGGCACAAAGTGAATGAGAAAGATGAGGAACAGAAACTGGTATCGGCCCAGCTATTTCCCCATCTCCGACACCCTCAATGGCTTTCTTCCCCAAGGTTTCAAAGGCTTCGTCCTCATATTGGGTGGAAGCTAGGGGGGGGCGCTTTGGTAAGTGATCTTTCCTAGTTATTATGGACTGTTTTCTTTTACAAGAAGTGAAAAGTTCCAATTGTTAAGATGACATACAGTAATAGCTCAGTGTCAGCATGCAACCCCATTGTGGACGTGACAACAGGTATATTCAACAGTGAGCTGCATTACATGGGAGAATTCTTTTGGACTGAATACATGTAAATTGATTGAAAGAACAGCTCCAGATGAAGGTTATCTCATGGTCATTTATGGTAAGGTTTGAAAATACTTTGGGGGAAAAATTTGGTATCTCCCATTTTGGGGCACTAATATCGGTCGGATGCAAATTTTAGCGCCCAGCGCAACTTATCGCTGGTGACCAGGGAATTTGTCTCCAGCGCCCCCTGGAGGTGATTGGAGCACTAAATCAAAGCGCTACACACCTCTCTTAGGGCGCTAACGTCGGGGAATGGGGCGCTACCTCAGAACGCTACTCAAGCTCAGGCGATGTCAATTACCTAGTCCTCAGACAGACTGGCGCCTTCCAGTTCTTAAAGGGGAGGGTCCATCATGCTGCACAGCTGCACCCTGATCATTGCTGCATTTGACATCGGCCTGCAAGGATGTGCAAATCTTCACCAAAGATTACCATGGCTACTCAGAGGCCCAGGGGAAGAGCTCACCAGTTTAGCGATCAGGCATTGGTGGCTCTGGTTGGCGCTGTGGAACGCCGATGGGCAGTGCTGTTTCCAGACACTGGCAGGAGGCCATTGCCCCAGGAGTTTACAAGGGTGTGGAGGGAGGTTGCCCAGTATGTATCATCCAGGAGCCTAGTCCAAAGGACTCACACGCAGTGCCATAAGAAGTTCAACGACCTCACTCGGGTGGTCAGGCTGAGTACATGCTTGAAAAACCTCACTCTGTGCACAGACGGTGTAAAGTGCAAAATCCCCAACACTCACCCAACAACTATGCCCATCTACTAAAAGTCACATCCGCATCCCACACCTTGTAGACAATAATGGCTATTCAACTATGGTAGGCACATCTGCCAAACACATGGCTGCACACTCACTCATACACTGTCCTTTTTCTTGCTTTCACATAACCGGAGGGAGCAACAACGCATGGGAAGAGGTCAGGCGGAGCTACACCCCCTCACACAGCTGGAGGAGGGAGTTCACAGACTCATCGTCAGTCATGTCGTGGGCGATGTGGCAGTCGGAGAGGTCAACCCCCTTGGGGACAGCAACGGTATGTTCATCATTTTTATCTCCTCTCTCATACTACTTCCCCTTCACAACACCATCCTTTCCCATTTTCCATCTAACTATACTGTCTCCATTCCTTGCTCCCTTCCTGCCCCCCTGCCCTCATGTTAAAGCCACTCTTGTACCTTCCTGCTTTCAGATAGTGAGCCACCAGCTGACCAGCCTGTCCCTCAGCCTCCCAGTCGCAGCGATGTGGGAGAGCAGGAGGAAGACGAAGCACACGCATCACCGCCTGCATCTCCCGAGGGTGACACTTCTGACACTGGGGCCACGTGTTCACTGGAGAGGAGCAGGGGGATTTGAATCTGATGTGGGTGAAGCTCTGGGACCCAGTGGGCCGCAGCAATGCCATGGGGGAAGGGAAGCTCGGGGGCCATTCCCCAGGAGGATGAGTGCGTGCATGAGTTCTGCTGCACAGGACACAGATGAGGACCTCGATATCACGGCAATGAATACTCAGGCGATGAGCATGCACATTGAGCTCATGGGTGCAATGGCAAAGGTGTCCGAGAGCATGGATGGATTGGCTAGGAGTGTGGAGGAGTCTGCCGCCAGCATAGTTGTTATCTGCGCGCAAACCCTCAAGACCATCCTTGCCTCATTGCAGAGGATGGTTGAATTGCAGGGAGACCGTGTGTAATGGGTGAGGTGGGAGCATCTATTGCAGCACAGGCCACGTAACGCAACGGCTTAGTGCTGGAATCGAGTCATTGGTTGGTGCCATCCAAACACAAACTGCTCTCATGCAGTCTCAGATTGATGTCATGCAAGCACTGACTGTTGCCGTCGTCACTGGGTCGCCCACTGTCCACCGAGGATCTGACGGTGCCACAGCAGGCCAGCAATCTGTGCTCGAGCAGATTGCTCCGGATGCTGAAGTTCTGCCATGGGGGAGTGGCAGTGTGTTGGTCGAGCAGGAAGGTGCTGTCCTCTCTCTGGATGATAGCATTCCTGCTCGCACCACTGGCACTCCGCCATTGCACTTACCAAAGCCTATAATCCAGCCAGCCCAGACTGCTGTTGCTTATGCAGAGTTGGTGCAGTCTGCAGCTGGGGCCTCCAGGCCCAGAGCTGGTCAAGGGCGTCCTGCAAGGCCATCTGCAGTCTCTGGATCTGAGATTCAGCAGCCTTCCACCAGCCTTCCTGCAACCACTGGGGCCACATTACGGAGAAGCAGTTGGGTGGGAAGGGAGGAAGTGCGGAGGGGAAGGAAATTATTCTCGAAGGGAAAATAGCTAAAAATTCTCTAACAAATGGGGGGAATGTTTGTCCCAAAGTTGGATGTTTATGTTAATATATTGTTCACTCTGGTAAGACTTATCTCGATGTGTTAATAACCAGTTTTGTTTGTGAATGAATTGTTGTGTTTTTTTTGTTATTGGTTGTGTTTAATAAGACACAGTTGGTCAGAAAAATAATTTTTTTTATTGAAACCTGACAAATTTGCTTATGTTTCTCATTGGAGCATTGCCCGGTAATAGGGGCTGCGGGATGGCTGCAATGATGTGTTTGATCATCCCAAAAGCCATCTTCTCTGTCCTTCATCAGAAGCGTTGTGTTGGGAGGCGTTCGCGAACAGCCCTTGCAGAAGTAACATTGAGCAGCTCCAACCCACGTTGTTGCTGCTCATCCTCCTCTTCATCCTCCTCCTCCACCTCCTCCTCCTCCTCTCCCGCTTCCTCCTCCTGAGGTGGTGCACCAATCCCTGGTGGCAATGGCTGGGTCCTCAGAATGGCGAGGTTGTGAAGCATGCAGCATACAACAATGAAAACCGATATTCGATCCCGGGAGTACTGCAGGGCTCCTCCAGAGTGGTCAAGACACTAGAAACGTTGCTTCAGCATGCCGATAGTCTGTTCAGTGAGGTTCCTGGTGGCACTATGGCTCTGATTGTATGCGAGCTCAGCAGGAGTGTTGGGGTTACGGAGCGGTGTCATCAGCCAGGTGTAGAGTGGATAACCCTTGTCACTGAGGAGCCAGCCACGAGGTTGATGCGGTGGTTGGAACAGGTCTGGGACACCAGTCTGGTGCAGGATGAATGCATCGTGGCTGCTGCCAGGATAATGGGCATTGGCAGTGAGGATGCGCTGTCTGTGGTCGCAAACCAACTGGACGTTCAGAGAGTGGAAGCCTTTGTGGTTGCGGAAAACCTCTGCATTTTTATGAGGAGCCCGCAATGCCAAGTGCGTGCAGTCAATGGCGCCCTGAACCAGGGGGAAGCCCGCTATCCTAGTGAAGCCACATGCGCGTTCATGCTGTTTGTCTCGGATCATGGGGAATGAGATGTATTCCCTTCTCCTTTGGTATAGAGCATTTGTGACCTCCCAGATACAGCAATGAACAGTGAACTGGGAGATGTTCGCAATATCCCCCGTTGAAGAATGGAAGGAGCCGCTGGCGTAGAAATTGAGAGCCACCATCACCTTCACTGCCACTGACAGAGACACCCTGGTCCTGAGCTGAGGCTGGAGCTCTGGTTGCAGGAGATGGCAGAGCTCAGTGACTGTAACATTTGCATATTGATTTATCATTGGCCTGCAGGCATCTGTAAGGACTGCTATTGTTTGGGAAGACCCAGGGGTCCTGACTCCATCTTGCCCACACGGTACTGTATTGATTGAGAAAGCTTACAGACCTGATGCTTCATTAAAAGAGTATAAACTGTAATACTCCGTTGTCCTGCAATTTATTATTTTTGTACAAAATGTGCAAAACAAAACATGATGTCAGAACAGGGATTTGAAATGGACATCGTTGGAGCTCCCTTACCTCGAATGAATTGGGAATCTTTGAACTTACCTAGAGAATGGAGCAAGTTCAAGCAACACGTGGAGTTGATGTTTTCGGGTCCACTGAAAAGAAAAGGGGAGGAAGAAAAATGCAGCGACCTACTCCTGTGGATCGAAGAAAAAGGGAGAGACATTTTTAACACATGGCCTCTCACCGCGGATGAAACAAAGGTACTGAAAAGTTATTTTGACCGTTTTGAAGCATATGTGATGCCCAAGACAAATACGATATTCGCTAGGTACAAGTTTCAGGAGAAAGTACAAGGAGCTAGTGAGTCGTTTGAACAGTTCATGACTGAGTTAAAACTGTTGGTAAAAAACTGTGCATATGCAGATAAAGATGAGATGGCCAGAGACCGCATTGTGTTTGGAATACATTCAGCTAAAGTGAGAGAGAAACTTTTGAATGTTGGGTCCGGGCTAACGCTGGACAAAGCTATGGACATCGCACGAGATAGCCCAAGCACAGTTGAAAACCATAACCAGCTCCATGAACAGCTCGAGTGAACAGACAGTGCACGCAGTTAATAGACACACACCAAAGAACACCGTCCAGAGAGCATGTTTCAGAACAGAAAGAACAGAGAGAGTTCTAAAAATGGGCGACACAGACATAAAATGCTTCAAAAACTGTGGATATTGTGGAAACAACTTGCATGGAGAAAAGGAGTACTGCCCTGCCAAAGGAAGGCAATGTACTAAATGTGGTAAACGGAACCACTTTGCTAAAGTCTGCAGGGCTGTTTTCGGAAAAGCAGTACACACAGTGAGTGACAGCCAAATGCCAGATAGAGAGCCAAATGCAGAGGAACTGTTTGTTGATTCTGTGTCACAGAAAAAACAGATTTCAGGGACTGAGCAAGCCTATGCCGATATTGAGATAGGAAAACAGGGCAAAGAGCTTAAATTTAAACTAGACACTGGATCTCAGGTTAACATAATTCCTCTGAGTGATTGTCACAGCTTGAAGGATGAGTGTGAGCTACAGCCCACCTCATGCAGACTGACCAGCTATGGGGGGGAGCAGCTCATTATAAAAGTCACATGCGTGATGAAATGCAAGTACAAAGAAAGCGACATGATGTTGAACTTTTACATTATTGACACTCAAGCACCTCCAGTGCTAGGTCTAAAGGCATGTTTAGACATGGACCTTGTCAAGCTAGTACTATCATTGACAGCACCAGTTGAGAAGCAGGCAATCATGGAGGAGTTTGCTGACGTTTTCAAAGGAATCGGACTATTCCCAGGTGAATGCACTATTCACCTTGACCCAGCAGCAACCCCTGTGGTTTGCCCACCGAGAAGGATACCCCTTGCTCTACATAGTCGCCTGAAGGAGGAGCTGCAGAGCATGGAGAATACAGAAATCATCGTCTGGGAAACAGAACCGACAGAGTGGTTCAACGCGTTAGTAGTGGTTGAGAAACCACGCACAGGCAAGCTCAGAGTCTGTCTCGGCCCCAGAGATTTGAACAAGGCTATCAAATGCCCTCACTACCCTCTACCAACGCTTGATGACATCACACCCAAGCTAGTGGGAGCACATTACTTCAGTGTAATGGACGCACGATCAGGATACTGGACTATCAAGCTCACGGAAGAGTCATCCAAGCTAACAACGTTCAACACACCATTTGGATGCTACCGATTTCTGCGTTTACCATTTGGTCTTATCTCAGCTCAGGATGAATTCCAGTGGAAGATCGACGAAACCTATGAAGGCCTCGATGGAGTAGTAGCAATCGTAGACGACATCCTCATCTATGGCAGGAATAGAGAGGAACATGACAGGAACCTCCATGCGATGCTACAAAGATCATGGGAGAAAGGTATCCGGCTCAACCCCGAGAAAAGCATAATCGGATCCACTGAGATCAATTATTTCGGGCATCGCCTCTCAACTGATGGCATTAAGCTGGATCCAGAGAAAATCTCCGCCATCAAGAAGATGGAGCTGCCGAAGAACCGCACAGAGCTAGAGACAGTACTAGGCATGGTTAACTACTTAGCCAAGTTTGCCCCGAGCCTCTCCAAAATCAACGCACCCATGCGTCAGTTACTCAAACAATCTAATGAGTTCCTGTGGGACAAACAACACGACACAGCATTTCAGAAAATGAAAGACCTAATCACCAGAGAACCAGGACCAGTTCTTGCCTACTTCAACCCCAACAAAGAGTACTACAAGTGGACGCGTCAAAGCACAGACTAGGCACAGTATTACTGCAAGAAGGAAAGCCCATCAGCTATGCTTCCAGATCTCTCACAGACAGTGAAATCAACTATGCTCAAATCGAGAAAGAGCTATATGCAATTCTGTTTAGATGTAAGCATTTCCACCAATACGGTCTATGGCCGACAAGTCATTGTGGAATCCGACCACAAGCCCCTCGAGTCAATCATGAGGAAACCACTAGCTGCAGCCCCACCAAGGCTACAGAGAATGATCCTTCAGCTACAGAAGTATGACTTCACAATCATTCACCGTCCAGGCAAAGACATTCCTGTCGCAGACACGCTCTCCAGAAAGTTTCTTAGCTACCAGGACAGCAGCCTCAGTGACATGGTATACAACAGCTTACCTGTGAGTGACTCAAAACTGAAGGAGATCCGAGCAGGAACAGAGAAAGATGCACAACTCACACTGCTGAGCAAAGTCATACATGAAGGATGGCCTGAGGAAAAGAGGAAATGCCCTCAAAGCATATCTGAATTCTGGAACCACAGAGACGAACTGTCACAAATCAACAAAATCGTCTTCAAAGGGGAGAAAATCATCATTCCTACCAGTCTCAGGGAAGAGATGTTGACAAAAATTCATGCTGGACATATGGGCATGGAAAAATGCAAACAAAGAGCACGTGACATTATGTTTTGGCCCAGAATGTGCAAACACATTGAGGACATTGTCGGAAAATGTTCCATTTGTCTAGAACGCCACCCATCAAATGTCAAAGAGCCCATGATACCTCACTGTATCCCAGACAGGCCCTGGCAGGTCGTCAGCTGCAAGCAAGTGCATGCAAAACATGTACAGAGACAGCAACACCAAAAGAGATACTATTACAGGTCAGCTAGACGACTGCCGCCGCTGCACAATGGAGAATCCGTCAGAATCCAGGAGCATGACTACTGGAAGCCAGCAGTTGTCATCCAGCCAGCTGACACTGAGCGATTGTATCATGTCCGCACCCCAGAAGGACAGGTGTACCGCCGCAATCGCAGGCACCTCCTGAACACCAAGGAACAACACCGTTATTCCGACGAGAGGTCAAGCCTAGAGTTATCCTTGACTTGTGAACTGTCAAAGGGTGTAGGCGCATCGCTGCCCTAAAAAAAAACTGTACATCGTTATTGAAACATTGAGATGTTTTCAGTGCTAGTTAAATGTTGAGTTTACTTATATGTTGATGCTACTGAGAACATTATGTAGAAGAAAGGTTCAAAAGTAATGCATAACATTTTTCTTTAAAAAGAAAGGGGATGTAACATTTGCATATTGATTTATCATTGGCCTGCTATTGTTTGGGAAGACCCAGGGGTCCTGACTCCATCTTGTCCACACGGTGCTGTATTGACTGAGAAAGCTTACAGACCTGGTGCTTCATTAAAAGAGTTTAAACTGTAATACTCCGTTGTCCTGCAATTTATTTTTTTGTACAAAGTGTGCAAAACAAGACAATGACCACCTCCTTGCTGAAGCGCAGCCTTCTGAAACACTGCTCCTGAGACAAATGGATATATGGAATACACTGGGAGGGTAAGGTCTCCTGTGCAGAGCCCTGTTGGCCCTCCTCCCTCTGGCCACGTGTTCCACTCTCTCTCTCTCCACCTCTGCTGCGTCCGACAGTGAAGCTGGATGATGAGGCCCCGAGTTAGTGCAGCCCCCATTTAATCTTCTAAATGTGGTAGTAATAAAGCTGACAGAAATGGGAACCTGAAAAGTCTTGCTAAGGAAGAAAACTCCTTGTAGGATAGCGTTAAATGTCTCCAGACATCTCTCTCCCTCTCAACCTGTGTATGCATTATATTTTGCCAACAGGAAAAAGCAGGAAGCGCACACCTTTAAATAGCACTCCCCAGCTCCCAGATGTCTGCAAAATGGCAGGCGCTAAGGCGGGGACAAGAATCAATTTCCAGTCCAGGTCACTACTGGGGCATTTCACTTTTCGTTAACGTCATGATCTCCGGGCACAAGAGATCGTGGCGGTAGTGTTTAGCGCCACCGCAAACCACCAGGTCAATTTTGTGGGTGGCACCAAAATCGCCATGCTCGGGTGGTAATTCGTTAGCGCCCCGTTAACGCCCCCCCCAGAGGCGCTAACGGGAGGCACTAACCAACCGAATGTTTCCCCCTTTAAGACTGCGTGAAGGGGAGGTAATTGTAAATGCCATAGATGCAGAGATTGCATTAATAGAAAGTGATTGTGGGTTCTTTTACTTTTGCTGACCTGCTAGTGCCTCCAGGTACACAATCTTGCAGAGGATGCACCGACGCTAGTGCTCACCGTTTCCTGTTCCCCCCTGGGCTGCTCTTTGTGACTGCCGGTGGTGTTCAGTGCTAAGGAGGGACTCCTTCCTCACATCACTTCCTTCGAAGAATCTTGATGGCCCCATCGGAGAACCGATCCACTCTAAGGCCTACTTCACTCCTTTCAAACATAGCTTTTCTTCAGAGATTTGCTGCTCCACAAACTACAAAAATTATGATGCCTGTCCCTTTAAGCTGTTATAAAACTTCAAATCCTGTGACAGTGTGCGAATTTCCCGTTGCCAACAGCTGTGCGTCCAATTGCAGGCATTTTCTTCACTTAGAGCTCACAAACAATATTAAAATTAGCCTGAACCCAGAAATGTGCACAATACGGACCAGGTGGATGCGATTTACGCAACACCCTGTCTCTGGTTGGAATTATACTGATCAGAAAATCTATGCTCCAAACCCAATCAGACATGATTTCCTTTTAACAACAGAAAATGCTGGAAAAACTCAGCAGGTCAGGCAACATCCGTGGAGAGAAATTTGAGTTGACGTTTCGGGTCGAACCCTTCTTCAAAAGACCGCTTTGTGGAACACCTCCGTTCAGTCCATAAGGGTGACCCTGAGCTTCTGGTCGCCTGTCACTTTAATTCACCGCTTCACTCCCACTCTGATCTCTCTGTCTTCAGCCTATTACATTGTTTTGAAGAAGGGTTCGACCCGAAATGTCAACTCAAATTTCTCTCCACGGATGTTGCCTGACCTGCTGAGTTTTTCCAGCATTTTCTGTTGTTATTTCGGATTTCCAACATCTGCAGTATTTTGCTATCGTACTAATGATTTCCTTTTTCCTCAACCGAGGATTCCCTTCTTCTGTAGTTGACACGGCCCTTGACCGTGTCCGTTCCATTTCCCGCACTTCTGCTCTCACCCCTTCCCCTCCCTCCCAGAACCACGGTAGGGTTCCCCTTGTCCTCACCTTTCACCCCACCAGCCTCCACATTCAACGGATCATCCTCCACCATTTTCGCCATCTCCAACGTGATCCCACCACCAAACACATCTTCCCCTCACCTCCTCTTTCAGCATTCTGAAGGGACTGCTCCCTCCGCGACACCCTGGTCCACTCCTCAATCACCCCTAACAGCCCTTCTCCTTCGCCTGGCACCTTCCCGTGCAAGTGCAGGAGATGCAACACATGCCCTTTTACCTCCTCCCTTCCCACTGTCCAGGGCCCCAAACACCCCTTCCAGATGATACAGCGATTTACTTGTACTTCTTGCAATTTAATATACTGTATTCGCTGCTCACGATACGGTCTTCTCTACATTGGGGAGACCAAACGCAGATTGGGCGACCGCTTTGTGGAACACCTCCGTTCAGTCCATAAGGGTGACCCTGAGCTTCCGGTCGCCTGTCACTTTAATTCACCGCTTCACTCCCACTCTGACCTCTCTGTCCTCGGCCTATTACATTGTTCCAATGAAGCTCAACGTAAGCTCGAGGAACAGCACCTCATCTTTCGATTAGGTACTTTACAGCTTTCCGGACTCAACATCGAGTTCAACAATTTCAGAAAATAATCCCTGCCCCCATTTTTCATGCTGCATGATTTTGCCATTCCCATTTGCAACATTTTATCTTTCCTGCCTCTTACATAAGCACAGTATATTCTTTCAATTCCTTCCTCCCCTCTGTGGTAAACCACTGTATTGTATATTGCCACCTCTGGGTGGCGCTGTGTATGGAGGCATGCCTCAGCTGACTCCACCCACCACTGTGTGGGTTTCGTTCAGACTTGTTCAGTCACTCACGAAGAAGCATGGTCTCTTCTTAGCTAATAAAAGCCTTATTCATCTCTTCTTTCGACTCATCATCTCTTCTTCGACTCATCACCTTTTATGAAGTAATTGATAAGCGTATCAATTTTATTAGCTAAAAGTTAAATGGCGACACCTGAGGAGCAACAACAGCAACGGATACAGCAGACATTGCTGAGAGCCCTCAGACCACCACGCCTGGACCTCGACCCTCAAGATGTGGGTGCATCAGCCAAGTTTGAACACTGGCTGAGCTGCTTTGAATCCTTCCTTGCAATCTCACAGGTTACAGAGGAGGATCACAAACTGAAAATTTTGACCGCCCAGGTGAGCCATCAAGTATATATGCTAATCCGGGACTCTAATACGTACGTGGCGGCCCTCGAGCTACTAAAAGGGCAATATACGCGCCCAGTGAACACAATTTACGCCCGACACCTCTTGGGATCCCGCAGGCAGCAACCGGGAGAATCGGTAGGGGCATTTGCACGGGCGCTACTGGCACTCTGCAGAGACTGCGATTGTAAAGCGGTAACGGCTGTGGAGCACGCGCAGGGACTCGCCTGTGATGCCTTCGTCAGGGGCCTCCAGTCAGACCACACCCGGCAGAGACTGCTAGAAAGCAAGGAACCCGACCTGAAGACGGCCATTGCCCTTGCGCTCTCGTTAGAGGAGGCCCACCGAAACCTCGAGGCATACCCCCGTAACGGCGCCGAGACATGGCAATCGAAACCGTGGGACACGGGACCGCCGCCCCCGGCACCAACCGCTGCAGCGACCCAACCGAGACAGCAGCCTCCGGTAAGAACTGCTTCGATGCCCAGTAACCAGGCCCAAAAATGCTATTTCTGTGGCCAGTTAAAACATCCCAGAGCGCACTGCCCAGCTAAGACAGCTACCTGCTCGGGCTGCGGGAAGAAAGGCCATTACGCTAACGCCTGCAAGGGGAAGCCAGCCAGCAGCGCAGCGTGCGGGCCGTGGGAGCAGCCATCTTATCCGCCATTTTGTGTACCCCCGGCCGCATGGCATCCGCCGCCATCGTATCCAACGCACTCAACCGCCATTTCGTCACCGGAACCGACCACCGTCTCGGCGGATGACTATAGTGACTCACTAAGCCACATACTGGCCTCCGTGACGCTGGATCAAGGCCACCCTCACCATCTATCCAGCTCCATGATGGATATCGCGGTAAACGGCCGCGCCACCAGTTGCCTGATCGACAGCGGGAGCACAGAGAGTTTCGTCCACCCCGACACGGTACGTAGCCACTCCCTCATGATTCTGCCAACGCACCATCGCATTTCTATGGCGTCCAAGTCCCAGTCAATGGACATCAGCGGCTACTGTGTGGTGACCCTGTCAGTAGGGGGCACTGAATATCAAAAATTTAAACTGCTAGTCCTGCCCCGTCTTTGCGCTGCCGTCCTGCTAGGGTTGGATTTTCAGTGCCACCTTAAGAGTGTCACACTAGCATACGGTGGACCCCTCCCCCCACTCACAGTCTGCAACCAACAACTTTTAAATCGCCCGCTGCAAACCACCTGCAGCCTTTCCACATTAAAAGTCCCCCCCCCTCCCCTGTTCGCTAACCTCACCCGCGACTGTAAACCCATCGCTACCAAAAGCAGGCGGTACAGTGCCGGGGACAGAGCTTTTATCAGCTCTGAGGTGGAGTGGCTCTTGAAGGAGGGCATTATCGAAGGTAGCACTAGCCCCTGGCGAGCCCAGGTTGTAGTCGTTAAAACCACTGCAAAACGCCGCATGGTAATCGACTACAGCCAAACCATAAACCGGTACACCCAGCTGGACGCGTACCCCCTCCCTCGCATATCTGATATGGTCAATCAGATTGCGCAATACAAAGTATTCTCCACCATCGACCTTAAGTCAGCGTACCACCAGCTGCCCATCCGCCATGAGGACCGCCAGTATACTGCCTTCGAGGCAAACGGCCGCCTCTACCACTTCCTTAGGGTCCCCTTCGGCGTCACCAATGGGGTTTCGGTCTTCCAAAGGGAGATGGACCGAATGGTTGACCAGAACGCGCTGCGGGCAACCTTCCCCTATTTGGATAACGTCACCATCTGCGGCCACGACCAGCAGGACCACGACGTTAATCTAGCAAATTTCCTCCGTACGGCCCAACGGCTGAACCTAACGTACAATAAGGAAAAATGTATGTTTCACACCAAGCGCCTGGCCATCCTCGGCTGCGTGGTGGAGAACGGAGTCATCGGGCCCGACCCCGACAGAATGCGCCCCCTAATGGAGCTACCCCTTCCCCACTGCCAAAAAGCACTGAAGAGATGCCTGGGGTTTTTCTCCTACTACGCCCAGTGGGTGCCCCTCTATGCAGACAAAGCCAGGCCCCTCATCAAAGCCACCTCCTTCCCCCTGACACCAGAGGCGTGTGCAGCCTTCACTCTTATCAAGAACGATATCGCGAAGGCCGCAATGCACGCGGTGGATGAGTCCATCCCCTTCCAAGTGGAGAGCGATGCCTCCGACTTCGCCCTAGCCGCGACCCTTAACCAGGCGGGCAGACCCGTGGCCTTTTTCTCAAGGACCCTCCAGGGCCCCGAGACGAGACACTCCTCCGTCGAAAAGGAGGCCCAGGCTATTGTAGAAGCGGTGCGTCACTGGAGGCATTACCTGGCCGGGAAACGATTTACCCTGCTCACTGACCAGCGTTCAGTAGCTTTTATGTTTAATAATAAGCAGAGGGGTAAAATCAAGAACGACAAGATCTTGAGGTGGAGAATCGAACTCTCCACCTACAATTATGATATCTTGTATCGGCCAGGGAAACTCAATGAGCCCCCAGATGCCCTATCACGTGGTACATGCGCCAACGCGCAGAGTGATAGGCTGCAGTCCCTCCACAATGACCTCTGCCACCCGGGGGTCACCAGGTTTTTCCATTTTATCAAATCCCGTAACCTGCCCTACTCCATCGAGGAGGTCAGGACCATGACCAAGAGCTGCCAAATCTGCGCCGAGTGCAAACCGCACTTCTATAGGCCGGACAGAGCAAGCCTGATCAAGGCCACCTGCCCCTTCGAACGCCTGAGCGTCGATTTTAAAGGGCCCCTCCCCTCCGCTGACCGCAATGTGTACTTCCTCAACATAGTTGATGAGTACTCCCGTTTCCCCTTTGCCATCCCTTGCCCAGACATGACCAGTACCACGGTCATCAAGTGTCTGAATGACATCTTCGCTCTGTTCGGGTTCCCCAGCTATATACATAGCGACAGGGGCTCATCGTTCATGAGCGACGAACTTCGGCAGTACCTGCTAACAAGAGGTATCGCCACGAGCAGGACCACCAGTTACAACCCCCGGGGGAACGGCCAGGTGGAAAGGGAGAACGCGACGGTTTGGAAGGCAGTCCTCTTAGCACTAAAATCTAAGGGCCTTCCGACCTCCCGCTGGCAGGAGGTCCTCCCTGCAGCGCTTCACTCCATTCGGTCACTGCTTTGTACTGCCACTAATGCGACCCCTCATGAGAAAATGTTCGTTTTCCCCCGGAAGTCTACATCGGGAACCTCGCTACCGGCATGGTTGACTTCTCCTGGGCCCGTCCTACTGCGGAGGCACGTGAGGACGCATAAAACGGACCCCCTGGTCGAGCGGGTGCACCTCCTACACGCCAACCCCCAGTATGCCTGGGTGACATACCCAGACGGGCGGGAGGACACGGTCTCCATACGAGATCTCGCACCCTCGGGTACCCCTGAATTACCACCGTTATCCCCCTTACCACCGTTATCCCCCTTACCACTGTTATCCCCCACCACCCCTCCCAACCCAACCCCTGCAGACGGCATGCCAAAGCCCCAGGAATCTTCGCCAACCACCCAGACACCAGACCCGACGTCGGATGCTGCAACACCACCGCCGCCACCACGACGATCAGGACGTCAGACAAGGCCTCCTGATAGACTTAACTTGTAGTACCCTTCACCCCGCCGGACTTCACATTAAACAAGGGGTGAATGTGGTAAACCACTGTATTGTATATTGCCACCTCTGGGTGGCGCTGTGTATGGAGGCATGCCTCAGCTGACTCCACCCACCACTGTGTGGGTTTCGTTCAGACTTGTTCAGTCACTCACGAAGAAGCATGGTCTCTTCTTAGCTAATAAAAGCCTTATTCATCTCTTCTTTCGACTCATCATCTCTTCTTCGACTCATCACCTTTTATGAAGTAATTGATAAGCGTATCACCCTCCTAAACCCCTACCCCGCCCCCACCCTGTCTCTGCACCTGCTTAATATCTGTTACATCTCCAGCTTTTTCCAGTTCTGATGAAGGGTCCCAGACCTGAAACATTAACTCTGTTTCTCTCTCCATGGATGCTGCCTGGCCTGCTGAGTATTTCCAGCATTTTCTGTTGTTATTTCCAATCAGACATTTCCTTCTCCAGTTGGTGCTTCTATAGATTGAAATTTGGTAACTGCAAAATTGATATTTAACATCAATGTCACAGGATATATGAGAAGTGTTAAAATACAGTAACCAAAAGCATTACATTTATATTTAAATTATTTTTGTTGTCACTGTAATTTCATAGTTGATATCTCCCTTCCCATTTCAGAGGGGAGATGAGGAGAATGTTTTGTACACGCCGAGCTGTTATGATCTGGAACACGCCGCCTGAAAGGGTGACGGAAGCAAATTCAGCAGTAACTTTCAAAGGGGAATTGGATAAATACTTGAAAAATAAAAATTTCCAGGGCTAAAGGCAAAGAACCGGCACAGGCACTAATTGGATAGCTCTTTCAAAGCTCCAGCACAATGGGCTGAATGACCTTCTGTGCTGTATGATTCTATGATTTATCAAAATCCTTTCATTTGAGGGGGTGGCCAAGGTGACAAGCATTATACCTTTGGCATATAGCTGTGAAACTTCTATAAACAAATCATAATAGAAAGTATGGAAAGTGGAAAGAATGCAGGTCTATAGGAACACTTCAGAAAGGATTATTGCTGTATGTAATGACCACTAGAACTTAGGAAATTTTAAGCAAGCTTAGATATTTGTGTAAAAATAAAACTGCTGTTAAGTTGGTTACTGTTGTATGCTTGATGTTACGAAATAGTCTGCTTTCCTGCTCGACCTTTCAAAATGTTTCTCACCAAAACAACTAGGCAGCTTGTTATTCATGGAAATGTAGATCTACGTACTCCTTATTCATGTTCCTATATCTGGAGTTTTATTAGGAGAGGTGTAGCATGAACACTGCTCCCTTTGGTAAACTATCCCTCTCGTCCTTCTGGACCTGTCTGCAGCCTTTGGCACGGTTGACCACACCATCCTCCTCCAACATCTCTCCTCTGTTGTCCAACTGGGTGGGACTGCACTCGCCTGGTTCCATTCTTATCTGTCCAGTTGTAGCCAGAGAATCACCTGCAATGGCTTCTTTTCCCACTCCCACACCATTACCTCTGGAGTCCCCCAAGGATCTATCCTTGGCCCTCTCCTATTTCTCATCTACATGCTGCCCCTTGGCAACAACATCTGAAAACACAACGTCAGTTTCCACTTGTACGCTGACGACACCCAGCTCTACCTCACCACCACCTCTCGACCCCTACACGGTCTCTAAATATAAATACCAAATTGCGATAATTCCTTTCTGTTGACACTTTAATGATTTCCAACTAATTGTCTTTGCCAGTTATATGTTATAAGTGATGGAGTTGATTTTTACTCGTGGGTGGAAATGTGGCCTAGGGAGCAGCTGGTCCATCCGGGAGTGGGAACAGGGAGGTGCTGCCTGTTTTAACGGCTTGGCCTCATTAGTATGCCGCATGCCGACTTCCCGACCAAAACATGCCAGGACGTTGGTAGGAAGCGGCTGCCTGGTAAGGGGACCAGCAGAGGAATCGCGGTCAGAGGAGAGGGGGTTGTGGGAAGCCCAAAGAAGGGGAAGCCCAAGGTTTCTTTGTGAGGACCGGAGAAGCACTCCTGTTCTTCCTGGCCTACAAGGAACTTCAAATAATTATTGGAGTGTCGCATTTAACATGGCTTTATTAGAGGAGTTCTTGATAAAGTTAACGGGCCCAAAAATCCGCAATACCACTTCACCACAATAACAATGCCACCAGAGACGTACAAGTCTGACCCAGTCGGAATCACAGGCTCAGGCAATTAGCATATTGTTGGTGGGCACTCACGACATTATCAATGTAGCTGGGACACCTGCTATGTGGGGTCCATGGGCAGAAATATGTGGTGATGGCCCGCCACTTGGGTTCGGAGCTGACAGCTCCAGCTGAAGCTTACACAATAGAAGAAAAATGGGTCCCTTTCTGTGAGGCAATCTTCCCTTACAACAGCCAGTCAATCTGTGACTACCTGCTGTAAAGAGATTAGCCTTAAACAATCCTGTGGGCCCCACTTCTGCCATTGTGAAGTTGTGTATACCTGTCTCCTGCAGGCATACTGTACATTGGGTCACCAGAGCAGGACTAGTGGGAATTCCAGCAGGTGGCAGCATCCTGCCAGTCCCACCCTGCATTCTTTATGCCAGGTTGCAAAGAGGTGGATGTAAGGATCACCCACACCCCCCATTAGGAAACCACAACACAACATGGAAGGGGGTTATAGCAAGATGATTGAGGGCTCTGATCCCCAAGTAAAGGTGTGGCCCCTTTAAGAACCCCCCCTTCAAAGAGGTCGGGAGTTGAAAAGCTGAGTTGAGTGGTGTGGCCTGGCTTTGTGCTATGTGCATTTAAAAACAAGTGTTTGGAACTTGGATTGCTCAAGGAAAGGAGGCTCTGAGGAGATAGGACCCAGTGTAATCATATCCTGCCCCTGCTAGTCACCACCCGCCTCTATAATGTTGCCAGTTTACCCCTATCACTGAAGAAACCTGGGACTAAATATTCACACTGAAAAGTGTATGAATGAATTTGCAAAAGTGGCCCTTAAGGCTGCCATTTGGTGTTGGGTCAGGTAAAGGCTGCAAGTAGCAATAGGTTTGGGTCAAGTTTGGACTGCTTGTGTATGTGAGATTGGGCCTGCCAGCAATTGACAGTTAAAAGTGGGGACATATCTGTAACCCCCACATCCCTCACACCCCTCCTAAATCAATCAATGATTACTTTTAAAGAACGGGCAGATTTTCCTCTTGTTGCGCGTGGGCATAAAAGATTGCCTGGGCAGGAAAACTGGATGGGAAGGATCATACATGTAACAGAGCTGGCCTGACTTTCCATCCATTTTAATTAATGAATGGAAAATTGGGCCAGCTCCATTATTGCTGTAAAATCCTCCCCACCCAATTTTCCATTATCTGCTGCACTCAAGCAATCCTTTTGTGCACATGGGATTTGGCCTACTGCTCATTTGGAGGATACACACCAACAGAGATTGCTTTGGCCGAATGGTGTTGTAATTTCTGTGTAATTCTATTAAGGTATACCCACAAAAAACGATCAAAAAATGCTTGGGAGCAGTGAAATAAGTGGAAGCAATTGTTTCCAAGTTAGAGGTGCAAGTGATTTGGAAATCTAATTGCTCCTGTCAGAACAAAATATCCTCAGCCACCAGTATCTACAGGGTTTATCGGAAAATTTCACTGCTGAAAGGGTTGCAGAGTCCTATTAGTCCTTTTATTTCAGTCAAACCACAATTTATTGTTGTCATAATACAGTCAGTGCGTAAAAACTCCGCAGCAACGGAAATGTTGCTTGTTTAACTTAGAAGGTTATGAAGGGGTATCGTATTCTAGTAATCTGCTAATGTGTGTCGGGAAAACTAATGAGGATTCTGATCATTAGTGGGCTTGTGATTCTAATCATTGACAGTCTAATAATATATGCATTTATTTATCTAGTTGCACCTAGAAAAACTGATATAATGTGAAATCTTTGAATGCAGAAATAGATTCAAGGTACATTAAACTGTATAAAATGAGACTGACATGAATCAGTCATTCATGAAAGAAAGACTTATGAAATAATACTGAGCAGCCTACGGGTGACGCTGTCCAGGGAGAGTATAAATACTCGGGTACGGGCTCAGTTTGCGCAGACATTCTTAACAGGAACTAGTGAAGGACACAACTAGACCGCCATGTTGTAAAACAGTTGATTAAAGCTTTGATTAACGCTTAGACCAAGTGCCTAGTAGTTTTCTTACGTCAGTGACATTTGTAAATTAGAATTTCCTTCAATTCTAGGATGTAAGTTGGTGGGCCAAACACAAACCATAAGTCCAAGAGTCCTCAATAGAAACCAATTGACATCCTCCCGTTTGTGGAGTGAATGAATGTGTGCTCAGTCTGCGTTATTTTGGTGAAAGGGTGAAAACAGGCGTTAAGTGGGTGCTGTGCTAATAAGACACACTTGTTTGAAAGTCTGGTTTTAGCCCGCATTTGATCATTACGGTGGCATAGTGGTTAGCACTGTTGCCTCACAGCGCCAGGGACCCGGGTTCGAATCCGGCCTCGGGTGACTGTCTGTGTGGAGTTTGTACATTCTCCCCGTGTTTGCGTGGGTTTTCTCCGGGTGCTCCGGTTTCTTCCCACAGTCCAAAGATGGGCAGGTTAGGATGATTGGCTATGATAAATTGACCCTTAGTGTTAGGGGGATTAAATACGTGGGGTTACGGGGATAGGGTGGGATATGTGTTGGTGTAGGGGTTACGGGGATCGGGTGGGATATGTGTCGGTGCAGGCTCGATGGGCCGAAATGGCCTCTATCTGCATTGTGGGGTTTCTGTGATTTCTGTTCTGTGATTACCATGATTTAAACTTGCCTGGAGGTGCTAAAACGGACACCTGCAGGTTTAGCACTCATGCACTGATTAGAAGCAATTTTCATAGAGCAGTATATGTGAGCTCCTCACACCCACTTCCACTGAAGGTGTGGAGTGGGCTGACTGGCACACAGCAGCAGGTTCTCGGATGCAGCACTGGAGGTCCTGGTGGAGGAGAACCAGAGGAGGAGGGATGTCCTCTACCCACAGGGAAATGGTGGGGGTGGGGAGAGAGGAGACCACCTCGCCCTCCTGCCCCTCACTGATGTAGCAGCTGGTGCTGCTCTGCCTGGCCTCCTGCCCTCCTCCCATTCCTCCTGCAGACCAAGGGGTCCCCTAACAAGGTGCCAATGACAAAGCACTCCCTTTCTCCTTGTGACTCCTAAAAGGTGGTGTAGCACAGCACTTACACTCTTTAGGTGAAGCCCTCAGAGGATTTCTGGAATAAATCTTGATAGAGTATTGGTGAAGTCTTGACAAAGTGTCACAGAAAGTCTCCTGATGTCTTTCAAAAGTCCTCGGCCTAGAAATTCAGTGCCCTTAGTGCCGATTTTGCGGCGCTAGAGGGCCTAGCGCTGCAATTGGCGCCGGCGCCGAAATTGCCTGGGGCCCTTCCGCCGCGGTAGACCGGTAGCGCTGCGCCGGCACCGATGACGTCATCGGTGTGCGCAGCGTCCCGGTTGCCATGCCGACGGGCCCCAGCGCCGAAATTCAGTTGCGGCCGCCTCGCCCGTGGCAGCCGCAACTAAGACTCTGGCAACAGAGTCTTACATGACTTTGCGCCGGCGCATTAAAGGCACCGCGGCGGCCGGCCGCTTTCCCGCCAGCCGCCTGGCCGCAGCTCCCTCCCCGGACTTCCCCCCCCCCCCCCCGGAACAGAAGCAAGCCCGGCACTTGTCCGAGGTGCCGGGCTCATTTTTAAAAAGATTTTCGCGGGCCGCGGCCGGGTGCAGGCAGCTCCTCCTTAAGGGAAGGAGGAGGCCTGCACTTCCCGAACCTGCCGCACCGCAGCGGGCGCCGCAGCGCCGGAATAGCGCCGATATTCAGCGCGTAGCGCCAGTTTTCAGGCGCAAACAGCTCTCAGCAGCGCCGGCAGCCGTTTGGGCGCAGAATTGGTGAATTTTGGGCCCGACCAGCGCGACTTAGCTCCGGCACTAACTTCCGGCGCTAAAGCCCTAGCTGCGCCAAAACTCAATTTCTAGGCCCTCTTCAATTCTCCAACAGCAAGTGAGCAGTAAAAGGTGATATTGTGGCAGAGCCACCAAAGGACTCAGATCGTTTGTATATAATTCCTTTAACAACATGTTAGCTACAGCCTGAGTCTGTATCTTTATTTATGCTGTTTAACTGTACAGAGCGTGGTTACTTTAACAGCGCGGTTAAAACGTGATGACATCACGCCATTCATCACGTAATCCCCCACTGGCGGGAAAAATGTCATGACGTCATGACGTCAGCCACGGAACCGCTCTAGCAGTCCCTGTGGAGCCTCCGAAGAGAACAGACCTACATTCGATGTTATCTTGCAGATTCTTGTTAAAACCTGTTTGTTTCATTAAAGTTCATTTTGTTTGATCGCCTGAGTAGAACTCAGTCTTTTAGTTAGGAACCCACGTTCCTACATTGGTGACCCCGACTTTCGCAAACAGTTTTTGCGGAAGATCTTCAGCATGGAAACGAATGCTGTGACTCTGAAACTGCCACAGTTCTGGGAGCAACAACCAGCCGCGTGGTTCATCCAGGCTGAAGCCCAGTTCGCCATCAGGAACATCGTCGCGGATCAGACTCGTTATTACTACATGGTTGATGTGCCTCAATAATTCTGAGACCCGATGTTAGCGAAACAATACAAGGCTTTTATTAACTTAGAAAGTAACACGTAAGAGAGAGAGGTATCTTCCTTCTGGAGACTGAGGCCAGACTGAGCTAGCTTACAAAAGGGGCCAGGTATGGGCGGAGCCCTACACACAGCACATTCCAGCACATTCCAATAAACAATACAATGAGGACTGGGGGAAGGGAAATGACACTGAAACCACCACAGTCACAGGCAGTGATGAATGGAATATTTCATCACATTCACCCCTTCTATAGATTTCGTCTGTTCGGGGGTTTGATAGTCCTCTGCGACTGACGTGGCTGTTGTGGTGCCGCGGGTGTTGGCTGGGTGTCCCCGGTAGCCTCCTGGGTCTCTGCCGGGGGTGCCGCCAGGGTTGTTGAAGGGGTAGTTGGTGGGGGTGCCGTTGGTCGATGTTCTTCCGGGGGTGATGAAAGAGTAGTGGGTGGGTAAGAGTTGCTGTGATCGTTGTTGCTGCTATTGCCGTGGTTGTTGTCGATGCCGGCTGGGGCGACGTCTTTTATGGACACGGTGTCCTCCCTTCCGTCGGCGTGCCGGACATATGCGTATTGGGGGTTGGCGTGGAGTAGGTGTACTGGCTCCATGAGAGGGTCCGTCTTGTGGCCCCTCACATGCCTTCGCACGAGTACCGGACCTGGGGTGGAGAGCCATGACGGCATGGATATGCCTGAGGTGGATTTCCGGGGAAAGACAAACATTCGTTCATGAGGCGTGGCATTAGTGGCCGTACACAATAGCGACCGTATCGAATGGAGCACATCCGAGAGGACTTCCTGCCAGCGGGAGATAGGGAGGCCCTTGGTCCTTAGAGCTAGAGTGACTGCTTTCCATACTGTCCTGTTCTCTCGCTCCACTTGGCCGTTACCCCGGGGGTTGTAGCTGGTGGTACGGCTCGTGGCGATTCCCTTGGACAGCATGTACTGGCGTAGCTCTTCACTCATGAAGGACGCCCCCCTACCCGTATGGATGTAGCTCGGCATACCGAACAGGCAGAACAGGCTGTTGAGGCATTTAATGACCGTGGCGCTGGTCATGTCTGGGCAGGGGAAGGCGAATGGGAACCGGGAGTATTCGTCCACAATGTTCAGGAAGTAAACATTGCGGTCGACGGACGGGAGGGGGCCCTTGAAATCTAAGCTGAGCCGCTCAAAGGGCCGTGTAGCTTTGATTAAGTGGGCTCTATCTGGGCGGTAGAACCGAGGCTTGCACTCAGCGCAAGTGCGGCAGTTCCTGGTCAGAGACCGAACTTCCTCAATCGAGTAGGGTAAGTTACGGGACTTTATGAAGTGGAACAGCCGCGTGACCCCTGGGTGGCAGAGGTCGTTGTGGAGGGTCTGCAGCCGATCCCCGGTGGCGCTGGCACACATCCCTCGTGAGAGGGCGTCAGGGGATTCGTTAAGGGCCCCTGGCCGGTAAATGATGTCGTACTCGAAGGTGGAGAGCTCGATCCGCCACCTAAGAATCTTATCGTTTTTAATCTTCCCCCTCTGTTTATTATTGAACATAAACGCTACCGACCACTGGTCGGTAAGTAGGGTGAAGCGTTTGCCGGCTAGGTAGTGGCGCCAGTGGCGCACTGCCTCCACGATGGCTTGGGCCTCCTTTTCCACGGAGGAGTGTCTGATCTCGGGCCCTTGGAGGGTCCTCGAGAAGAAAGCTACGGGCCGCCCCGCCTGGTTGAGGGTGGCCGCCAAGGCAAAGTCAGACGCATCACTTTCCACTTGAAATGGAGTGTTCTCGTCCACTGCCTGTAGCGTGGCCCGCTCAATATCCTGCTTAATGCTTTTGAAGGCGGCGTGGGCCTCAGCAGAGAGCGGAAAAGAGGATGCTTTCAAGAGGGGGCGGGCTTTGTCGGAGTAGTTGGGGACCCATTGGGAATAATAAGAAAATAACCCCAGGCACCTTTTCAGGGCTTTGGGAGTGTTGGGCAGGGGCAGCTCCCGTAGGGGGCGCAATCGGTCGGGGTCTGGTCCGATTTCCCCATTCTCCACCACGCTGCCTAGTATGCAGACGCGCGTGGTGTTGAAAACGCACTTGTCCTCGTTGTAGGTGAGGTTGAGTTTTTGTGCGGTTTCCAGGAACCTCTCGAGGTTCGTGTCGTGATCCTGCTGATTGTGGCCGCAGATGGTGACGTTGTCGAGGTAGGGGAAGGTTGCCTGCAAGTGGTGGTCATTGACCATGCGGTCCATCTCCCTCTGAAAGACCGAGACCCCATTCGTCACCCCAAAGGGGACTCTGAGGAATTGGTAGAGGTGTCCATTCACCTCGAAGGCGGTGTACGGGCAGTCCTCTGGTCTGATAGGGAGCTGGTGGTACGCTGACTTGAGGTCGATGGTGGAGAACACCCGGTATTGGGCGATTTGGTTCACCATTTCTGATATGCGGGGTAGCGGGTAGGCGTCTAGTTGGGTGTATCTGTTGATCGTTTGACTATAGTCGATCACCATCCGTTTCTTCTCGCTACCCCTTACCACTACCACTTGGGCGCGCCACGGGCTGTTGCTGCGTTCAATAATGCGCTCTTTCAGGAGCCTGTCTACCTCGGTCGCGATAAACCGCCTGTCCTCCCAGCTGTACCTCCTGCTTTTGGTCGCTATTGGCCGGCAGTTAGGGGTAAGGTTCACGAATAGCGAAGGCGGCTTTACCTTCAGGGTAGCCAGACCGCACACTGTGAGGGGCGGCTGGGACCACCGTACTTGAGCGTGATGCTTTGGTGGTTGCACTGGAAATCCAGGCCCAAGATCACGCTCGCACATAGGTTCTTCATGATTAATACTTTAAAATTATCGTATACAGTTCCGTTAACGCCCAATTGTACCGTGCAGTAACCCAGAATGGTCGATGTCTGGGTTTTATCAGCCATAGAGATGGTACCCTGAGCCGGGACCACCTTTAGGGAGAGTTGTTGTGCCAGTTCAGGGTGGATAAAACTCTCCGTGCTTCCACTGTCAATTAAACATTTAACCCGACACCCGTTTACCTCGATGTCCACCATTGATTTGGATAGCAGGTGCGGCCTGGTCTGGTCCACTGTGACCGATGCCACTGTAGGGCCCTGATCGATACAAGATGGCGTCCACGCTGTCTGCTCATAAGATGGCGGACCCCACGAGGTCGGGCAAGATGGCGTCCAAGATGGCCGCTCCCACGGCGCACACGCGGCGGTGGCGGGTTTTCCGGCGGTTAGTTTTCCGGTGGGGTTCCCTCTGCACACCTTCCCGAAGTGCCCCTTCTTACCGCACTTAAAGCAGGTGGTGCCTTTCGCCGGGCACAGGTTTCTGGTGTGTTTTGGCTGCCCGCAGAAGTAGCAGTTGGGTCCCTGACGCGTCGCGGCTGTCGTAGGGCTTCTGGGGGGAGAGTGGGGCCCCGCCGGTGTCGGGCTGCCGGGCGGGGAAGATGCCTTCCAAGATGGCGGCGCCCTCGGTGCACATGTGGCGGCGTGGACGGCGCGGGCTGAAGAGTAGGCGTCCGAGTTTCTCTGGGCCACATCCAGGGATCGCGCGGTGTCCGCAGCCTGGTTCAGGTCCAACCCCGTTTTTTCCAGCAGTCTTTGCCGGATGTAAGTGGAGCTGAGGCCTGTGATAAAGGCATCGCAAACAAGCTTGTCAGTGTACACTGCGGCTTTTACATCTCGGCACTTGCAGTCTTTGCCAAGCATTTTCAGGGTGCTTAGGAACTCCTCCACCGATTCCCCAGGTCGCTGTGCGCGAGTAGCGAGCAGATGCCTTGCATACACCTCATTTGTAGGCTGCTGGTAATGCGCCTTTAAGATGTCGCAGGCGGCCAGGTACGTATCGGCATCTTGGATGTGGGGGTAAACCCGGTGGCTTACCCAATTCCGCAGAATTCCGAGTCTCATCCTCGCAGCGTCTGTAGCATCTTTGACGGCTGCGGAATTGTCCAGGAAGAATTCCATACACTCAAACCAGTGTCCGAAGCGTGCTGATGCGCCCGGAGCATGTTGATCCAAATCCAAACGTTCGGGTTTCAGGAGTTGATCCATAGTGTTGAAAAATAAGTTAATAAAATTGATGTGCCTCAATAATTCCGAGACCCGATGTTAGCGAAACAAAACAAGGCTTTTATTAACTTAGAAAGTAACACGTAAGAGAGAGAGGTATCTTCCTTCTGGAGACTGAGGCCAGACTGAGCTAGCTTACAAAAGGGGCCAGGTATGGGCGGAGCCCTACACACAGCACATTCCAGCACATTCCAATAAACAATACAATGAGGACTGGGGGAAGGGAAATGACACTGAAACCGACCACAGTCACAGGCAGTGATGAATGGAATATTTCATCACATTGGTCTCCGCCCTCGATAGCGCCACTGCCTCGCGGATCATCAGCCTACTCGGTAGTCCACCCACTGACCGCAAGTATGATACGTTAAAATCGCGGTTGCTACAAGTCTTCGGGCTCTCGAAGTCAGAACGCGCTCGCCGGCCTCTCACTATGCCCAGCCTCGGGGATTCCAAACCGTCCGAGCTCATGAGCCAAATGCTCACGCTCTTAGGTGCCGAACTGGAATGCTTCCTCTTCCGGGAGCTATTCCTCTGCCAACTGCCAGAGCAGGTGCAGGCTGCCCTAGCCAGGTCCGAGCTCACAGACTGCGCGGAGCTTGCTGCCGAAGCAGATAAGATTTTCACAATAACCCAGCAGTGCTGAGCTGCCATGAGACGCCCATTCCCCCACAGACGCGGCTCCAGCTCCTCTTGCAGCGGGCTGGTGCTCCTACCACACCCATTCTGGCGCAAAAGCACGACGCTGCCGCTCTCCGTGCAGCTTTTCGCCCCAAAAAAAAACAAAGCTCCTGCAGCATTCCTGGCGAAGGAGGACCGGGTCTAATAGGCACTCCGCAGCTGCGATGGCCATCGGATCTTCAGGGAAACTTCTTTTCATCACCGACTCCCTATCGGCTTGATGTTTGCTTTGCGACACCAGGGCGCAGTGCCGCATCCTACCTGTGTCGAATCTCGATATTCAAGCTGGGGGCCACGGCCTTTCCCTCGTCGCGGCTAATGGTGCAGCCATTCGAAATTTCGGAAAGCGGCGGGCCCAAGTGTGTTTCGGCGGTCAGCGCTTCCATTGGGAATTCCTCATGGCCACAGTCTCGCAGGCCATCCTAGGGTCGAATTTTCTGTGTGCCAACGGCCTCCTCGTCGATGTCCGGCACTGCCGGTTGATCAACGCGGCCACCTTCCACTCGATTCCGTGCCACCGCGGTAACGACGTGTCGCGCTCTATCGCCTGCATGTTCCCATCTCCAGATTACTTCACTCGGCTCCTCGGAGTGTTCCCGGAGCTGACCAGTCCACTTTCTCCTCCTCGGCCACGAAGCATGGTGTTGAACATCATATCACCATTACTGGCTCCCCGGTTTATGCATGGGCTAGAAGGCTTGAACCCGGCAAACTCGCGGCTGCGAAAGCGGAGTTCGACACGATGGAGCGGCTGAGGATTATTCACCAGTCGAATAGTCCCTTGTCTTCGCCTCTCCACATTGTTCCGAAACCGGGCGGCGGCTGGCGGCCATGCGGCGACTACCGACGCTTGAATGATGCCACTACTCCTGATCGGTACCTGACCCCCGATATTCAGGATTTCTCGGCCCATTTGGCGGGAAATTCCATCTATTCAAAAGTCGACCTCGTCTGTGGGTATCACCAGGTTCCCGTGCACCCGCAAGGCGTCCCGAAAACCGCAGTCGTCACCCCTTTCGGCCTTTTTGAGTTCCTGCACATGCCGTTTGGCTTGAAGAACGTGGCACAGGCTTTCCAGCACTTGATGGACTCCGTGCTCCGAGACCTAAACTTCATCTTCGTCTACCTCGATGACATCCTCATCGCCAGCGCTAGCAAGGAAGAGCACATCCGCCATTTGCGTACCCTCTTTACACGCCTCAGTCAGCACGGTTTGAACATCAACCCGGCCAAGTGCCAGTTCGGCTTGCAGCAGATCGATTTCTTGGGACACCGCATCACATCAGACGACGCCATCCCCTTACTGACGAAGGTGGAAGCTGTTACCTCTTTCCCACGCCCACCAACCATCAAGGCCCTGCAAGAGTTCCTCGGGATGGTCAATTTCTATCACCAATTCGTCCCTAAGGCGGCTCTGCTTATGCAGCCTTTGTACGAGGCCCTCAAGGGCAAGTCCGATAAGGATCCAATCAGCTGGATGGCCGAGATGGACCAGGTGTTCGTCAACACCAAGAGCGCCTTGGCCAACGCAATCTAGCGCAATCGCTTCCAGGTGCCACCATCGCCCTTACCACCGACGCGTCAGACTACGCCATCGGCGCAGTGCAGGAGCAGTGGGTGAACGGCACGTGGCAACCGCTGGCGTTTTTCAGCCGCCAACATAAGAACATAAGAAATAGGAGCAGGAGTAGGCCATATGGCCCCTCGGGCCTGCTCCGCCATTCAATGGGATCATGGCTGATCTGAATCTAGACTCACGTCCACTTCCCTGCCCTCTCCCCGTAACCCCTAATTCCCTTATCTGCTAGGACAATGTCTATCTCCATTTTAAATTTATTAAATGTTGCAGCTTCCGAAGCTCTCTGGGGTAGCAAATTCCATAGATTTACTACCCTCTGACTGAAGAAGTTTCTCCTCATCTCAGTTTTGAAAGGGCAGCCCCTTATTCTAAGATTATGCCCCCTAGTTCTAGTCTCACCCATCAGTGGAAACATCCTCACCGCATCCACCCGATCAAGCCCCCTCACAATCTTATATGTTTCAATACGATCGCCTCTCATTCTTCTGAACTCCAATGAGTAGAGTCCCAGGCCTAGAAATTCAGTTGGGCGCGCCAGCCTTTAGCGCCTTAGGGGGAGTAGATCTCGAGTGCTAGGCGCTTATCGCCCGGGCGCAGCGCGATCTGCGCCTCTCCACAACTTCAGGACACATTTAGCGCCGGTGCAAAGTCTTAGCGCGCGCCCTGCTGCGCGCGCAGATCATGACGTCATTTAATAGTGCAACGCCCTTTGTGCGCCCCAAACCGGAACTTCACTCGCGCCGGCCCATTGTGCGCCGGGCGTCCCGAGCGACTGTGAAGTGGAACGGTACACAGGCCAGCCGGGCCGGGGGGAGCGCTAATTAAAGGGCACTTACCCAGCAGTATAAAGGCCAGCCATTTTGCAGCATTCACTCTTGTGCAACGGTTTTTTGGACAGAGACCAAGGAGGAGAGTTTACTGCTTTGGACCAACACTTGGACAGGTATTTTTGGCTCAGGCCAGAGCTTACCAATTATCTTAGCCTTCATTCAGAGCTCAGTGTTTGCCAGCATATAATGGGGGCTGCATTGGGTGGCAACGCTGAATTTCAGCCTTATGCCAGAAGGGCTTACAGACGCCGTGAGAGAGTGGCAGCCCTGGCTAGACGCAGAGGGGGCAACAGGCGTCGCCAACTGAGGCCTTACCCACGCAGGGTATACCGCCAGCAGACCTCCTATCTGACCATGTCTGCCGCGATGTGTGTTAGGAGGCTGCGATTCCGAAGGGAGGTGGTTACAGAGATCTGCCGGCTGCTTCAGAGAGATCTGCAGCCACAGCTGATGCGCAGGACGTCTCTGTCGGTGGCAGTGAAGGTGACGGTGGCTCTCAACTTCTATGCCTCCGGCTCCTTCCAATCCGCTACTGGGGACATCGCTAACATCTCCCAGTTCGCCGTGCATTGCTGCATCCGCCAGGTGACCGAAGCCCTTTTCAGAAGGAGACATCAATTCATCTCCTTCCCCATGACCCTGGACAAGCAGCAGCAGCGTGCAGTGGGGTTTGCAAGAATAGCGGGCTTCCCCATGGTGCAGGGCGCCATTGACTGCACGCATGTGGCTTTGCGGGCACCTCTTGAGCATGCCGAGGATTACCGCAACCGGAAGGGCTACCATTCCCTCAATGTACAGCTGGTGTGTGACCACAGGCAGCGCATCCTAGCTGTCAATGCCCGCTTTCCAGGCAGCAGCCACGATGCCTTTATCCTGCGACAGACAACTGTGGCTGACATGTTCCAGGCACAGCCTCCCCCAAGAGGATGGCTTATCGGGGATAAAGGCTATCCTTTGTGTACCTGGCTCATGACCCCGCTCCGCGCGCCCACGACCCCTGCTGAAGAGGCATACAACGAGAGCCATCAAGCGACGAGGAACCTCATAGAACAAACAATCGGCGTGCTCAAGCAATGGTTCCGCTGTCTCGACCGCTCCGGGGGAGCCCTCCAGTATTCGCAGGATCGAGTCTCCCAATTCGTCGTCGTTTGCTGCATGCTGCACAACCTGGCTATCCGCAGGACTCAGGCACTGCCACCTCACGTTGGACCACCACCTCAGGAGGAGGAGCAGGAGGAGCATGAGGACGACGAGGACGAGGAGTACCAGCCCAGGAGGGACGCACAAGGTCCAAGGGCCGCCCGTCGTCGGCTTATTGAACGTCACTTCTAGGCCCCCTGTCAGGGAATGGCTTGTGCCAATGATAGAACATGATTGCAGCCGCTCCGCAAGCCCTCAGCCGGTTAAGGCAACAAACACTTCAATGATCAAACATGGACAATGTGAATAAATAAAAAGCTTTATTGTACAAACTCTGGGCCCTTCCCACATGAAAATCAAAAACAGAGGAAACCCCCAAAAAACACTCAAACACATTACTCGCTCCCACAACCTGGGGAGGATTAACAAAATAGGGCAACTAAAATGGCCGTCATTCTCGGCCTTCGTCCAAAACAAACATCACATCATCGGCCTTCAAAAAACAAACATCCAATTCTCGGCCTCAAGAAACAAACACAAATGGCCACACATTCGACTATTTGGCCCGCTAGGGCGATGCCTTGGCCATCTTTGGGTGGCCCCTGCCCGCCCTGCTGCTCCGCCTCAAAGTAAGGCCATTGGCTGCTGCAAGGCTGGGGGCAGGCTCCTGAGGGGCACATGTCGTGACGGCAGATGCCCTTGGGGGTCGGCCTAGTCGAGGTCTGGGCGTCGAGCGGCCGGCTGTTGATTGCTGCAGCTGTGGCTGGCCAGCATCAGTCGCTGCAGCAGCTCCTGGCAGCTCCACTGGGGGAGTGGCAGTGGCGGCTGGAGGAATGGCGTCAAGCTGGCGGATGGCAGGCGCTCGCTGGTCGCCTGAGACACTGGCACTCGCCCGGGCCAGCACTGCAGCATGCGCACCAATCTGCCGAGGGACAGACCGATGTGCTGCTGCAGCGCGCCGGGTGCCCTGGCGATGCCTGGCTGACACAGCGAGTGTGGCAGCAGTGAGTGCCCGTGTTGACCTGTTCACTGCCCGCAGCAGAGCAGCCAGTGACTGGACGGCACCACTAATCACCTGGCCAGTCGCTGAAAGATCTGCCCGGTATTCCGCCCGACTGGTGGCCTCTAAGGGCCCGAACTCGGCCACACTCCGAGAGAGGGAATCGATGGACTCAGGCAACCGTGCCACTGCCGCCATGAGCTCCGTGTGCCGGCGCTCCGAGTCCGCGGACAAGTCTTCGAGGCATTCCATCTCCTCGGCGAAGAGCATCTCCTGACTGGAGGCCGGACTCTCCCTCTGGGGAGAAGGCCGCTGAGCTGGCCGACCCTTCCTGCGTTGCTGGAGGCCGCTGGGCCCAGCAATTGGACTCCCCTCCGACGCATCCCCCCTCTGGGGAGAAGGCCGCCGAGCTTCCACCCCCCTCCCGCCTTTCTGCAGCACGCAGGTCCCAGGAGCTCCCCTCCCCTTCGACACTTCCGCCACGCTGCCCTCCAGGGAAGACGTGTCCCCTACATTGGCCTGGGTGGCCGCGGCTGAGGGTTCCCCTGATGGGCCGCCTTCCTCTTGCTCCTCCTCCTGCTCCTCCTCGGAGGGTCTGTCACTGGCAAGTTGAGGGACCTCCTCTTGACCATCTGAAAGCAGGAAGGCACAAGAGTAGCTTTAGACTGAGGAGAGGGTGTCAGTGCGGGATGCATGAGTGGTGGCATTCAGCGCATTGGTCGGACAGTGGCAAAGGATGTAGATCTGATGCGCAAGTGGGATGAGAGAGGTGCAAAAGGTGATGTCCTTACCATTGCTTCCCAGAACAGGGTCGGCATCTCCACATGCAACGGGCCCAATCACCCGGCGACCCATGAGGTGCTCCACGCGATGTTGCAGGTCGGTGAGTGGCTGAATATGGGATCGTCCTCCCCCGGTCGCAGTCCAGCTCCTGCGATTATTCGCCAGCTTGGCCTGCAAGAGAAAGGACGGCCTCTAAGTACAGTGTGTCACCGTGATCTTGTGTGCACTGCCTCCCATGGTGGAATAGCCTGGCCAGTGTTTCACCATGATCTGCTGTGCACTGCCTCCCATGGTGGAATAGCCTGGCCAGTGTGTCGCCATGATCTGCTGTGCACTGCCTCCCATGGTGGAATAGCCTGGCCAGTGTGTCGCCATGATCTGCTGTGCACTGCCTCCCATGGTGGAATAGCTTGGCCAGTGTGTTCAGTGCAGAATGTGCAATTGATGCTCATGCCTGTGCCATAGCTGCTGGATGAAGGCTGGCCATTAGAGCTTTCAGGTCCCTTTGCCCATAATGTGAGGTGCACATGCAAGGATGAGGAGGTCATTGGAAAGGGTACTCACCCTGACAATGCGTGTGAGGTCATTTATCTTTTTGCGGCATTGGGCACCGGTCCTGGGGACGTCGCTGTTGGCTGACAGCTTGCTGGCGACATGCCTCCAGGCTCTCCTGTAGACGCGGACCGTCGCCTTCTTGCCATTGTCCGGGTACAAAACATGGCGCCTCTTCTCCACAGCAGCAAGCAGCACACTCAGATCATGCTCTGAGAAGCGCTGCGCACATTCACGGGCCTTCTCCATGTCTTCAGGCGCTATTTGGGTCCAGCAGCAGTGTTCAGGCCTAGCTGGAGGGCTCCACTATCCAGGGCGTGGCAGCAGACACAGTCGACCCTTCCCCCTTAACAGCTGGCCGGCGCCAGGGTGTCTGCTGTCAGTCACGAGATGGCCGCAACTGCGCTGCGCCCGGCCTCGGCGCTATCGATCACCACCTCCGGCTTAGCGCCCAAAGAGAGGCGTCCAACAGCAGTTTTAGCGCTCGCCCGAACTAGTAGGGCGAAGCTAATGAATATCGGAGAAGTGGCCTAGATTTGGCGGCGGCCGCTAATTTTAGCGGACACCCCACTTTAGCGCCCCAAAAGTGGCGTCAATGAATTTCTAGGCCCCAACCTATTCAACCTTTCCTCATACATCAACCCCCTCATCTCTGGAATCAACCGAGTGAACCTTCTCTGAACCGCCTCGAGAGCAATTATATCTTTTCTTAAATATGGAAACCAAAACTGCACGCAGTATTCCAGGTGTGGCCTCACTAATACCCTGTATAACTGCAGCAAGACTTCCCTGTTTTTATACTCCATTCCCCTTGCAATAAAGCCAAGATTCCATTGGCCTTCCAGATCAACTGCTGCACCTGCATACTAACTTTTTGTGTTATATGTACCAGGACCCCCAGACCCCTTTGTACTGTAGCACTTTGAAGTTTCTCTCCATTTAGATAATAACTTGCTCTTTGATTTTTTCTGCCAAAGTGCATAACCTCACACTTTCCAACATTATATTGCATCTGCCAAATCTCTGCCCACTCACTTAGCCTGTCTATGTCCTTTTGCAGGTTTTTTATGTCCTCCTCACTCACTGCTTTCCCTCCCATCTTTGTATCGTCGGCAAACTTGGATATGTTGCACTCGGTCCCTTCCTCCAAATCGTTAATATAGATTGTAAAGAGTTGGGGTCCCAGCACTGATCCCTGTGGGACACCACTAGTTACTGATTGCCAGCACGAGAACGAACCATTTATCCCAACTCTTTGTTTTCTGTTAGATAGCCAATCTTCCACCCATGCCAGTATATTACCCCCAATCCCATGATTTTTTATCTTGATCAGTAATATTTTGTGTGGAACCTTGTCAAATGCCTTTTGGAAGTCCAAATACACTACATCCACTGGTTCCCCTTTATCCACCCTGTATGTTACATCCTCAAAGAATTTGAGCAAATTTGTCAAACCTGACTTCCCCTTCATAAAACCATGCTGACTCTGTCCTATTAAATTATGTTTATCCAAATGCTCTGATACTGTTTCCTTAATAATGGACTCCAACATTTTGCCAACCACAGATGTTAGGCTAACTGGCCTACAGTTTCCAGCTTTTTGTCTACTTCCCCTCTTAAATAAGGGTGTTACATTAGCAGTTTTCCAATCTGCCGGGACCTTTCCTGAGTCCAGGGAGTTCTGGAAAATGATCACCAATGCATCCACAATCCCTACCGCCACTTCTCTCAAGACCCTAGGATGTAGGCCATCAGGTCCGGGGGATTTATCCGCCTTAAGTCCCATTATTTTACTGAGTACCATCTCTTTAGTGATTTTAATGTGTTTAGCTCCTCCCCCCCCAATTGCCCCCTGTTTGTCCAGTGTTGGGATATTTTTAGTGTCCTCTACTGTAAAGACTGATACAAAATATTTGTTCAGCGTAGTTGCCATCTCCATGTTCCCTACCACTAGTTTCCCGGTCCCATCCTCTAAGGGACCAACGTTCACTTTAGCCACCCTTTTTCTTTTTATATAGCTGTGGAAACTCTTGCTATCTGTTTTTATATTTTTTGCTAGTTTACTTTCATAATCTATCTTCCCTTTCTTAATTAATCTTTTAGTTATTGTTTGCTGGCTTTTAAATGCTTCCCAATCTTCTATCCTCCCACTAGATTTGGCTAATTTATATGCCCTTGTTTTCAGTCGAATACTATCCTTTATTACTTTGCTAAGCCACGGATGGCTGTCTTTTCTTTTACTCCCCTTTTTCCTCAGTGGAATATATTTATCTTGAAAGATGTGAAATATCTCCTTGAATGTAGACCACTGCTCTTGTACCGTCTTACACTTTAATCTGTTTTTCCAGTCCACTTTAGTCAATTCTACTCTCATACCTTCATAGTCTCCTTTATTTAAGCTCAGTATGCTGGTTTGAGATCCAACTCTCTCACCCTCAAACTGAATTTGGAATTCAACCATATTATGGTCACTCATTCCAAGGGGATCCTATACTAAGACATTTTTTATTAATCCTGTCTCATTACACAGGACCAGATCTAAGATTGCCTGCCCCCTGGTTGGTTCAGTTACATACTGCTCAAGGAACCCGTCCCTAATACACTCTATGAACTCTTCCTCAATGCTGCCATGCCCAATTTGATTAGTCCAGTCAATATGAAAGTTAAAATCCCCCATGATTATAGCTGTTCCCTTATTACAAGCCCCAACTATTTCCTGATTTATACTCCGACCAACAGAGTTGCAACTGTTAGGAGGCCTATAGACTATGCCCACTAGTGACTTTTTCCCCTTATTGTTCCTTATCTCCACCCAAACTGTTTCACTATCCTGATCCTTTGACCCAATATCATTTCTGACTATTGCAGTGATTCCATCCTTGATTAACATAGCAACCCCACATCCTTTTCCTTCCTGTCTGTCCTTCCTAATTGTCCAATACCCTTGCATGTTTAGTTCCCAGTCATGATTATCTTGCAACCATGTTTCTGTAATGGCCACCAGATCATACACATGTGTAGTTATTTGCACCGTCAACTCGTCAATTTTGTTACGAATGCTGTGTGCATTCAGATAAAGAACTTTCAAATATGTTTTCTGACAATTTATTCCTGCTTTTACCCCGTTTACTACTTTACCTTTATCATTATACATTCTGTCCCTTCCTGACACGCTCTGGCTTTTAATTCCCCCACTGCTACCTTGCTCTATTGCCTTCTCCGCTGTCATTTTTATTTTTCGCTCTCTTAAAACCGCCCCCCCACTAATTAGTATAAAGCCCTCTCTACGGAGAAATGAAAGAAAATACAGCAGTTTTGATCGGGAGTTGCTGGCCCTTTTTTTAGCCATCCGCCATTTCTGGTTCTTATTAGAAGGACGTCCCTTCATGGCTTTTGTCGACCACAAGCCTTTAACGTTCGCTATGGCCAAGACCGCCGAACCGTGGTCAGCTCGTCAACAACATCACCTGACGTTTATTTCTGAATTCACCACGGACATTCAACATGTGTCTGGTAGAGACAACCTGGTGGCGGATTGCCTCTCCCACGCGACGGTCCATGCGGTTCACCTTGGGATTGACTACGCCCTCATGGCTGTGGATCAGGCCTCGGACCCAGATGTCCAATCATACAGAATCGTCCCCTCTAGTTTCCAAGCGACCGATGTCAGTTTCCAGGCCGCAGGCACCACGCTCCTTTGCGACGTCTCCATGGGAGTTCCCCGACCTATCGTGCCAGTTGCATGGCGCCAGAAAGTGTTTGACGCCTTACACGGGTTGTCGCACCCTGGTATGAAGGCTTCACAATGGCTAATGTCGGCGAAATTCGTCTGGCAGGGTAGGCACCTGGATGTCCGTGACTGGGCCAACACCTGCGTGGTCTGCCAGAAGGCCAAGGTCCAGCGTCATGTAAAAGCTGCAGTGGCTGCGTTCGCTGTTCCAGAGCATCATTTCGACCATGTGCATGTGGATCTTGTGGGGTCACTTCCGCCTTCCCATGGTTATACGCACCTCCTCACCATGGTGGACCGCACCACTAGGTGGTCAGAGTCAATTCCTTTGGTTTCCACCACTTCGGCAGACGTCGCTAGAGCTTTCATCTCCTGTTGGGTTACTCGTTTCGGGGTACCGGCAGACATCTCTTCCGATCGTGGGCCACAATTTTCCTCGGAGCTCTGGAACGCAGTCGCTCAGGGGCTCAGCACCAAACTTCATCGCAGCACCGCCTATCATCCACAGGCGAGCGGCCTGTGCGAGTGATTCCACAGGTCACTTAAAGCAGCCCTATGGGCCAGTCTTCAAGGTGCAGGATGGGTGGACAGACTCCCATGGGTCCTTTTGGGTCTTCGTACGTCGCCCAAAGAAGACCTGCAATCGTCCTCGGCCGAACTCGTTTATGGCCAGCCGTTCCGAGTACCAGGGGATTTCCTCCCTTCTCCCACAGAGCCATGGTCCGCCTCCCAGCAACTCGTCAGCCACCAGGAAGCGGCCAGATGCTTCGCTCCGGTGCCTACATCAAATCACGGCCTACAGAGTTCCCACGTGCCGGCTGAGCTGAAGAACGCCGAGTACGTATTTATCCGCCACGACGCTCACCGGGATCCGCTCAAGCCCCCTTACACTGGTCCTTTCCGCGTCATCGAATCGGGAGACAAATCCTTTTCGGTCGACATCGGAGGAAAGCCAGATCACATTCCGGTGGACCGGTTGAAGCCGGCTCACTTGGACCTGGACCACCCAGTTATCATCGCTCAACTGCCGAAGCGTGGCCAACCGCCCGCAGCCGCCGTGTCAGATCAACCACAGCCGCCCGCCAGCTCGACCATACCCACCACGCCAGCTCAACCACAGCCGCCCGCCAGCTCGACCATCGTCCATCGGCTTCCTCTGCAGGGTTACCGAAGTCGCTCGGACAGACTTGTCAGGCCTCCTCGTCGCCTCACTTTTGCTGTTAAAGACAATTCTGGGGGGGGGGGCGCATGTGGCGGAGCCACCAAAGGACTCAGATCATTTGTATATAATTCCTTTTAACAACATGTTAGCTGCAGCCTGAGTCTGTATCTTTATTTATGCAGTTTAACTGTACAGAGCGTGGTTACTTTAACAGCGCGATTAAAACGTGATGACGTCACGCTGTCCATCACGTGATCTCCCACTGGCGGGAAAAACGTGATGACGTGATGACGTCAGCCACGGGAACGCCCTAGCAGTCCCTGTGGAGCCTCCAAAGAGAACCGACCTACATTCGATGTTATCCTGCAGTTTCTTGTTAAAAGCTGTTTGTTTCATTAAAGTTCGTTTTGTTTGATCGCCTGAGTAGAACTCAGTTTATTAGTTAGGAACCCACTTTCCTACAGTATACCTTTTTAAGTTGCGCACAAACTCCTCTGCAATGACTTGTTTACTTCCAATCAGCTGGTTCCTGTTAAAGGGTGTTAGGTAAAGCACTATCCACCAAAATACCATGCAGCCTCATTAATGAGTGCTAGCAGGCAATTTAAGTGGCAATCAGCCCCTTAATGATGCTCCGGGCGGCCGTTCCTAGTGCAACTCCTTTACCAAGATGGCATCTTGCGCTAAAGATGGGCTAAACCAGTGTTTCAGCTTAAAACCCCATCTTGGCCACCTCGGAGGCTCTTTAGTGCCTAAAGTATCCAGGGAAAATTACCCTGAGTATGTTTCAGCAGCAGGAACTCTAGTATTAGAGGGAATGCAATTAATTAAGGAATCTCTCCTTTCAGAGAATTGCTGAGCCCAGTAGTAACATATAGCGTGTGTAACAGCTTTTACTATGGTTCATTGATTGATAATGGCCATAGCAGACACTTTGTGAGAATTCCTGCTGCTTACATAATAACAACAACTTGTATTTATATAGCATCTTTAACATAGTAAAACGTCCCAAGGCGCTTCACAGGGCCTGTGTGAGAGTTTCTCACAATAAAAGTTAGCATTACAGTTGTATTCACAGCCAGCTGATAAAGTTTATTATGTACAGTGGTCTTTGGTCCTTTGTTTCACTTAATATAGCTGGTACTTATTGTTGTTTGCCCCCCAGCTCTTTTTCATACCACTTTAATGATGCCCTACTGATTTAAGTCTCCCAATATTACATCTTCACTTTTCAGTTCCTTGGGTGGATTAGTGGTGGAACACAGATCTACGCTTGAAAAAAGTTGAGCTGAGCCAGTAGCAGCAGCTTTGGGCGAATTAAGTCAGACTGCATTGGAGGTCAGCCCCATCCAGTGGTTGTGTCATCAATATCAAAGCTACTTGACTATGTCAGGGAGCAGTGCTTGAGAAGGCTGCTATAGTGACCCGCATCTGTAACCTACAGTAGGAAGACTTGTAACCATGTTCTACTGTCCGCACATCACTGCCACTGACATTTAAGGGTCATTGCTGCTACTTCCAATCCCCCTGCAGACGATACCATCAATATTAGTCACCTTGCTGTTCACTGCTCCAAAGAGGAAGTTAACACTATTCCATCATACAGGCACTTATATTAATTTTACCAAAAAGCTACAGCAGCAGTTCCACAGCAGAGGCTGAATTGTTTTTGTCAGATGTTAATCCCTCTAGAGTGCAGGGTTAAACATTTTGTGGTTACTTTAACAGCGCGGCTAAAACATGATGACGTCACGCCGTACATCACGTGATTCCCCACTGGCAGGAAAACGTGATGACGTCAGCCACGGGACTGCAGGGGCAGTCCTCGTGGAGCCTCCAAAGAGAGCAGACCTACAATCAATGTTATCCTTCAGTTTCTTGTTAACACCTGTTTGTTTCATTAAAGTTTGTTTTGTTTGATCGCCTGAGTAGAACTCAGTCTTTTAGTTAGGAACCCACGTTCCTACATTGGTGACCCCAACTTTCGTGAACGGTTTTCGCGGAAGATCTTCAGCATGGAAATGAACGCCGTGACTCTGAAACTGCCACAGTTCTGGGAGCAACAACCAGCCGCATGGTTTATCCAGGCTGAAGCCCAGTTCGCCATCAGGAACATCGTCGCGGATCAGACCCATTATTACTACGTGGTCTCCGCCCTCGACAGGGCCACTGCCTCGCGGATCGTCAGCCTCCTCGGTAGTCCTGCTACTGACCGCAAGTATGATACGTTAAAGGCGCGGTTGCTACAAGTCTTCAGGCTCTCGAAGTCAGAACGTGCTCGCCGGCTCCTCGCTATGCCTGGCCTCGGGGACTCCAAACCATCCGAGCTCATGAGCCAAATGCTCATGCTCTTAGGTGCCGAACCGGAATGCTTCCTCTTCCGTGAGCTATTCCTTTGCCAACTGCCGGAGCAGGTACAGGCTGCCCTAGCCAGGTCCGAGGTCACAGACAGCGCCGAGCTTGCTGCCGAAGCAGATAAGATTTTCACAGTAAACCAGCAGTGCTGCGCTGCCACGAGACGCCCATCCCCCACAGACGCGGCTCCAGCTCCTCTTGCAGCGGGCTGGTGCTCCTACCACGCCCATTTTGGCGCGAAAGCACGACGCTGCCGCTCTCCCTGCAGCTTTTCACCCAAAGAAAAAACAACAAAACTCCTGCAGTGTTCCTGGTGAAGGAGGACCGGGTCTAACGGGCGCTCCGCGGCTGCGATGGCCATCGGATCTTCGGGGAAACTTCTTTACATCAACGATTCCCTATCGGGTCGATGTTTCCTTTGTGACACCGGGGCACAGTGTAGCATCCTACTTGCGTCGAATCTCGATATGCAAGCTGGGGACCACGTCTTTTCTCTCGTGGCGGCTAATGGCGCAGCCATTCGAACTTTCCGAAAGTGGCGTGTCCAAGTGTGTTTCGGTGGTCAGCGCTTCCATTGGGAATTTGTCACGGCCACTGTCTCGCAGGCCATCCTAGGGGCGGATTTTCTGTGTGCCAACGGCCTGCTCGTCGATGTCCAGCACCGCCGTTTGATCAATGCGGCCACCTTCCACTCGATTCTGTGCCACCATGGTACCACCGTGTCGCGCTCTATCGCCTGCGCGTTCCCATCTCCGGATGACTTCACTTGGCTCCTCGGAGAGTTCTCGGAGCTGACCAGGCCCACTTTCTCCTCCTCGGCCATGAAGCATGGTGTTGAACAGCATATCACCACTACTGGCTCCCCGGTTTATGCACAGGCTAGAAGGCTTGAACCCGGCAAGCTCGCGGCTGTGAACGCGGAGTTCGACATGATGGAGCGGCTGGGGATTATTCGCCGGTCGAATAGTCCCTGGTCTTCGCCTCTCCACATTGTTCTGAAACTGGGTGGCAGCTTGCAGCCATGCGGTGATTACCAACGCCTGAACGACGCTACTACTCCTGATCGGTACCCGATCCTGCATGTTCAGGATTTCTCTGCCCACTTGGCGGGAAATTCTATCTTTTCTAAAGTCGACCTTGTCCGTGGGTAATACCAGGTTCCCGTGCACATGCAAGACATCCTGAAAACCGCAGTCATCACCCCTTTCGGCCTTTTAGAGTTCCTGCGCATGCCGTTTGGCTTGAAGAATGCGGCATAGGCTTTCCAGCGCTTGATGGACTCCGTGCTCCGAGACCTAAACTTCATCTTCGTCTACCTCGACGACATTCTCATCACCAGCGCTAGCAAGGAAGAGCACATCTGCCATCTGCGTACCCTCTTTACATGCCTCAGTCAGCACGGTTTGATCAACAACCCGGCCAAGTGCCAGTTTGGCCTGCAGCAGATCGATTTCTTGGGACACCGCATAACATTAGACGGCGCCGTCCCCTTACTGATGAAGGTGGAAGCTGTTACCTCTTTCCCGTGCCCGCCAACCGTCAAGTCCCTGCAAGAGTTCCTTGGGATGGTCAATTTCTATCACCGATTCATCCCTAAGGCGGCTCAGCTTTTGCAGCCTTTGTACGGCGCCCTCAAGGGCAAGTCCAGCAAGGATCCAATCAGCTGGATGGACGAGATGGACCAGGCATTCGTCAACACCAAGAGTGCCTTGGCCAACGCAACCATGCTGGCGCACCCACATCCAAATGTCACCATTGCCCTTACCACAGACGCGTCAGACTACGCCATCGGCGCAGTGCAGGAGCAGTGGGTGAACGGCACGTGGCAACCGCTGGCGTTTTTCAGCCGTCAACTACGGAAAAATGAAAGAAAATACAGCACCTTCGATCGAGAGTTGCTAGCCCTTTTTCTAGCCATTCGCCATTTCCGGTTCTTATTAGAACGACGTCCCTTCACGGCTTTTGTCGACCACAAGCCACGGAGTGCTTTGTGCATTGAGTGCTGCTGGAGTTTTGGTAAGTGGGAGAAAAATCATTTAAGTGTATTTTGTGAATTTTAGTGTGTTAAGAAGTCAATTATTTGAAGTAAGTTAAATTTTTTAAGGGTATATTAAACTATTGGGCAGTTTAAACCGGAAGTAGAATCCAGGTATAAAAGGGGAGGGGCTAGTGCTGTGCACGGAGTGCTTTGTGCATTGAGTGCTGCTGGAGTTTTGGTAAGTGGGAGAAAAATCATTTAAGTGTATTTTGTGAATTTTAGTTTGTTAAGAAGTCAATTATTTGAAGTAAGTTTAATTTTTTAAGGGTATATTAAACTATTGGGCAGTTTAAACCGGAAGTAGAATCCGGGTATAAAAGGGGAGGGGCTAGTGCTGTGCACGGAGTGCTTTGTGCATTGAGTGCTGCTGGAGTTTTGGTAAGTGGGTGATTCGGGCAAGTGGGAGGCGAGGGTTTGTTTTTTGCTCTGTTTTTCCCCCCACTCCCAGGCTTAGACAGCACTGCGGAAGCGGAGCAGCGAGACGAGTCAACCAAACAGGCCCCACAGGCAGTATTCGAGGAGGAGGTTGGTGATCAGCTGGTTGGTTGGTTTTCTTCCTTCTCTTCTCTTTTATACCTTTAAGTTGGTAAGTCCTATTGAATAGTGGTGTGATATTATCATCTATATCCGGGCAGGGTCTTCATAACTAATATTAAGAAATGTAATTAATTATATAGAATGGAGCAGGTGATGTGTTACTGTTGCGAGATGTGGGAGCCGGTGGACCCCATTGAGGCTCACGGTGATTACATCTGCGACAAGTGTTTGCTGCTAGAGGAACTCAAGTTCCATGCTTTGGAGCTTGAGACTGAGCTTCAGACACTGCGACACATCAGGGAGGGGGAGAAGTTCCTGGACTCTATGTTTCAGGAGATGGTCACACCTATGAAGTTAATTACTGCAGATGTAGTCCGTGGTCAGGGACAGGATGGTGTGACTATGAGTGAGGAAGCTACAGGGATCCAGGATGTAGTGTTGAAGGAGACGCAGCCCTTGCTCTTGTCCAGCAGGATCGAGGTTCTTACCCCCTGTGAGGGCGGGAGCAGGTACTGCAGGGAGGATGAGCAACCTGGCCACAGCACCGTGGTACAGGGGGCCATTCAAGTGGAGGGAGTAAAAAGGAATGTTGTAGTGGTAGGGGATAGTATCATTAGGGGGATAGATAGGGTTCTCTGCAGTCAAGAGCGGGAGTCCCGAAGGCTGTGTTGCCTGCCCGGTGCCAGGGTTAAGGACATCTCTTCTGGGCTGGAAAGAAACTTGGAGTGGGAGGGGGAGGATCCAGTTGTCGTTGTCCATGTTGCTACAAACGATGTAGATAGGACAAGGATGACGGTTCTGTTAAATGAGTATGAGCAGCTAGGGGTCAAATTAATAAACAGAACCTCAAGGGTAATAATCTTTGGGTTATTACCTGAGCCACGAGCGAATTTGGCTAGGATAAATAAAATTAAATAGTTAAATGCGTGGCTCAAAGACTGGTGTGGGAGAAATGGGTTTTGCTTCCTGGGACACTGGCACCAGTACTGGGACAGGAGGGAGCTGTTCCGTTGGGACGGACTCCACTTGGCCAGTGCTGAGACTAGAGTCCTGGCGAATCATATAACTAGGGCTGTAGAGAGGGCTTTAAACTAATTAGTGGGGGAGAGGTTTCTAGAGAGCAAGTAATAGAAATGACAACAGAGAAGGTCATAGACTTAGGTAGCAGTGGGGGAATAAAAAAACAGAATGTGTCAGGAAGGGACAGAAGGTATGGAGTAAAAAGTAAAGTACTAAAAAGGGAAAAAACAGGAACTAAATGTTACAAAACATATTTGAAAGTTCTTTATCAGAATGCACGTAGCATTTGTAACAAAATGAATGAGTTAACGGCACAAATAACGACATATGGGTATGATCTTGTGGCCATTACAGAAATATGGCTGCAGGGTGACCATGACTGGGAATTAAACATACCAGGTTATTTAACAATCAGGAAGGACAGGCAGGAAGGGAGAGGAGGTGGGGTGGCTACGTTAATAAAGGAAGGAATCACTATAATACAGAGAAATGATATTGGGTCAAAGGAGCAGGATAGTGAAACAGTTTGGGTGGAGATAAGGAATAATAAGGGGAAAAAAACACTAGTGGGTGTAGTCTATAGGTCTCCGAACAGTTGCAACTCTGTTGCACGGAGTATTAATCGGGAAATAGTTGAGGCTTGTTATAAGGGAACAGCTATAATTAAGGGGGATTTTAATTATCATATTAACTGGACAAATCAAATTGGGCAGAGCAGCCTTGAGGATGAGTTCATTGAATGTATTAGGGATGGGTTTCTTGAGCAGTATGTAACTGAACTGACCAGGGGGCAAGCAACCTTACATCTGGTCCTGTGTAACGAGACAGGATAAATTAAAAATGTCCTAGTAAAGGATCCCCTTGGAATGAGTGACCATAACATGGTTGAATTCCATATTCAATTAGAGGGTGAGAAGGTTGGATCTCAAACAAGCGTGCTGAGCTTGAATAAAGGAGTCTATGAAGGTATGAGAGCGGAATTGATTAGAGTGGACTGGGAAAATAGATTAAAGGGTAAGACGGTACATGATCAGTGGTGTACATTTAAGGAGTTATTTTACAACTTCCAAAAAATATATATTCCACTGAGGAAAAAAGGGTGTAAAAGAAAAGATAGCCATCCGTGGCTAAGTAAAGTAATTAAGGATAGTATCCGACTAAAAACAAGGGCATATAAGGTAGCCAAATCTAGTGGGAGGATGGAAGATTGGGAAGTCTTTAAAAGACAGCAAAATATAACTAAAAGATTGATTAAGAAAGGGAAGATAGATTATGAAAGTAAATTAGCAAAAAATATAAAAACAGACAGCAAAAGTTTCTATAGGTATATAAAAAGAAAAAGGGTGGCTAAAGTAAATGTTGGTCCCTTAGAGGATGAGACCGGGAAATTAATGGTGGAAAACATGGAGATGGCAAAAACACTGAACAATTATTTTGTATCAGTCTTTACAGTAGAGGACACTAAGAATATCCCAACACTGGACAAACAGGGGGCTCTACTGGGGGAGGAACTAAATACGATTAAAATCACTAAGGAAGTGGTACTTGGTAAAATAATGGGACTCAAGGCGGATAAATCCCCTGGACCTGATGGCTTGCATCCTAGGGTCTTGAGGGAAGTGACGGTAGGGATTGTGGATGCATTGGTAATAATTTTCCAAAACTCACTGGACTCAGCAAAGGTCCCGGCAGATTGGAAAACTGCTAATGTAACACCCTTATTTAAAAAGGGCAGTAGACAGAAGGCTGGAAACTATAGTCCTATTAGCCTAACATCTGTGGTTGGTAAAATGTTAGAGTCCATTATTAAGGAGACAGAAACAGGACATTTGGATCAACATAATTTAATAGGACAAACTCAGTATGGTTTCATGAAGGGGAAGTCATGTTTGACAAATTTGCTTGAGTTTTTTGAGGAAGTAACATACAGGGTGGATAAAGGGGAACCAGTGGACGTAGTGTATTTAGACTTCCAAAAGGCATTTGACAAGGTGCCACACAAAAGATTATTGCTTAAGATAAAAAATCACGGGATTGGGGGTAATATTCTGGCATGGATAGAGGATTGGCTATCTAACAGAAGGCAGAGAGTTGGGATAAATGGTTCATTCTCAGACTGGCAACCAGTAACTAGTGGTGTTCCGCAGGGGTCAGTGCTGGGTCCCCAACTCTTTACAATCTATATTAACGATTTGGAGGAGGGGACCGAGTGCAACACATCAAAGTTTGCAGATGATACAAAGATGGGATGGAAAGTAGTGAGTGAGGAGGACATAAAAAACCTGCAAAGGGACATAGGCAGGCTAAGTAAGTGGGCAGAGATTTGGCAGATGGAATACAATACTGGAAAGTGTGAGGTTATGCACTTTGGCAGGAAAAATCATAGAGCAAGTTATTATCTTAATGGCAAGAAACTGGAAAGTACTGTAGTACAAAGGGATCTGGGGGTCCTGGTGCACGAAACTCAAAAAGTTAGTATGCAGGTGCAGCAAGTGATCAAGAAGGCCAATGGAATGTTGGCTTTTATTGCTAGGGGGATGGAATATAAAAACAGGGAGGTATTGCTGCAGTTGTACAAGGTATTGGTGAGACCGCACCTGGAATACTGCATACAGTTTTGGTGTCCATACTTAAGAAAGGACATACTTGCTCTCGAGTCAGTACAAATAAGGTTCACTCGGTTAATCCCGGGGATGAGGGGGTGGTCATATGAGGAGAGGTTGAGTAGATTGGGACTCTACTCATTGGAGTTCAGAAGAATGAGAGGCGATCTTATTGAAACATATAAGATTGTGAAGGGGCTTGATCGGGTGGATGCGGTGAGGATGTTCCCAATGAAGGGTGAAACTAGAACTAGGGGGCATAATCTTAAAATAAGGGGCTGCTCTTTCAAAACTGAGATGAGGAGAAACTTCTTCACTCAGAGGGTGGTGGGTTTGTGGAATTTGCTGCCCCAGAAGGCTGTGGAAGCTACATCATTAAATACATTTAAAGCAGAAATAGATAGTTTCCTAGAAGTAAAGGGAATTAAGGGTTACGGGGAGCGGGCAGGAAATTGGACATGAGTCTAGGTTCGGAATGGTCATGGCCCTATGGGTAGTGGAGTGGGCCCAGGGGCCGTGTAGCCTGGTTCTGCTCCTACTGTGTTCTAATTCTGTGTTAGATTTCAGGAGATGGTTTTATTCCTGTTCCTGGCTGGGGTGGAGATCGCCTTTACAGAAGGTAAGTACTGTAGAAAATATAGGGACAGAGTGATCTCCTGGAAGAATTTCAATCGCCTAGATGGGTCGGAGAGGAATTTCCCAGATTTTTTTCTCCCAAATTGGCCATTGGGTCTTTATCTGGTTTTTCGCCTCTCCCGGGAGATCACATGGGTTCGGGTGGATGCAGAGTGATAGAAGATTTGAGGTTAGGATCAGATCAGCCATGATCTTATTGCATGGTGGAGCAGGCTCGAGGGGCCGATTGGCCTACTCCTGCTCCTATTTCTTATGTAATTATGTTCTAACATTCACCATGGCCAAGACCGCCGAACCATGGTCAGCTCGTCAACAATGTCACCTGACGTTTATTTCTGAATTCACCACGGACATTCAACATGTGTCTGGTAGAGATAACCTGGTGGCGGATTGCCTCTCCCACGCGACGGTCCATGCGGTTCACCTGGGGATTGACTACGCCCTCATGGCTGCGGATCAGGCCTCGGACCCAGAGGTCCAATCATACAGAACCGTCCCCTCTAGTTTCCAAGCGACCGATGTCAGTTTCCAGGCCGCAGGCACCACGCTCCTTTGCAACGGCTCCATGGGCGTTCCCCGACCTATCGTGCCAGTCGCATGGCGCCGGAAGTTGTTTGACACCATACACGGGTTGTCGCACCCTGGTATGAAGGCTTCACAACGGTTAATGTCGGCGAAGTTCGTCTGGAAGGGTATGCACCTGGATGTCCGTGACTGGGCCAACACCTGCGTGGTCTGCCATAAGGCCAAACTCCAGTGCCATGTAAAAGCTCAAGTGGCTATGTTCGTTGTCCCGGAGCGTCGTTTTGACCACGTGCATGTGGACCTTGTGGGGCCACTTCCGCCTTCTCATGGTTATACGCATCTCCTCACCATGGTGGACCGCACCACTAGGTGGCCAGAGGCAATTCCTTTGGTTTCCACCACTTCGGCAGACGTCGCTAGAGCTTTCATCTCCTGTTGGGTTTCTCGTTTCGGGGTACTGGCGGACATCTCCTCCGATCGTGGGCCACAATTTTCCTTGGAGCTCTGGAACTCTGTAGCTCAAGGACTCAGCACCAAACTTTATCGCACCGCCGTCTATCATCCACAGGCGAATGGCCTGTGCGAGCGATTCCACAGGTCACTTAAAGCCACCCTACGGGCCAGTCTTCAAGGTGCGGGATGGGTGGACAGACTCCCATGTGTCCTTTTGGGTCTTTGTACGGCACCCAAAGAAGTCCTGCAATCGTCCTCAGCCGAACTCGTTTATGGCCAGCTGCTCCGAGTGCCAGGGGATTTCCTCTCTTCTCCCACAGAGCCATGGTCTGCCTCCCAGCAACTTGTCAGCCACCAGGAAGCAGCCAGATGCTTCGCTCCGGTGCCTACATCAAATCACGGCCTACAGAGCTCCCACGTGCCAGCGGAGCTGAAGAACACCGAGTACGTATTTATCCGCCACGATGCTCACCGGGATCCACTCAAGCCCCCTTACACTGGTCCTTTCTGCGTCATCGATTCAGGAGACAAATCCTTTTCGGTCGACATCGGAGGAAAGCCGGATCACATTTCAGTGGACCGGTTGAAGCCGCCTCACTTGGACCTAGACCGCCCAGTCGTCGTCGCTCAACTGCCGAAACGTGGCCAACCGCCCGCAGCCGCCATGCCAGATCAACTGCAGCCGCCTGCCAGCTCAACCACACTCGCCGCGCCATCTCAACCACAACCGCCCGCCAACTCGACCACCGTCCATCAGCTTCCTCTGCAGGGTTACCGAAGTCGCTCGGACAGACTTGTCAGGCCTCCTCGACGCCTCACTTTTGCTGTTAAAGACAATTCTGGGGGGGGCGCATGTGGCGGAGCCACCAAAGGACTCAGATCGTTTGTATATAATTCCTTTAACAAAATGTTAGCTACAGCCTGAGTCTGTATCTTTATTTATGCTGTTTAACTGTACAGAGCGTGGTTACTTTAACAGTGCGGTTAAAATGTGATGACGTCACGCCGTTCATCACGTGACTCCCCACTGGCGGGAAAACGTGATGACGTCATGACATCAGCCACGGGACTGCAGGGGCAGTCCTCGCGGAGCCTCCAAAGAGAGCAGACCTACAATCGATGTTATCCTGCAGTTTCTTGTTAAAACCTGTTTGTTTCATTAAAGTTTGCTTTGTTTGATCGCCTGAGTAGAACTCAGTCTTTTAGTTAGGAACCCACGTTCCTACAACATTACCTTTATGTCCCTCTTTTTCTCTCAATTCAATCTTTCGTTCCCTCTCTATTTCTCTTTCTGTATCTGATTCGACATTGAATTCACCCACTCTAATTTACATTTCCTTCTCAGTCCTTATGCTGTTAATTTCCCAATTCTTCAATCTTGTTAGTTAAGGAGATACCCTGTTGGTTGCCCAGTTTACTCAGGTCCCAGATGCCCTGTTTCCCTCGCTGTGACATTATCAGCTTGCAATTTCAGCAACTTGCCATGCAGAAAATTAAAAAAACCTAAACGTACAAGGGCAAGTCTAACTAACGGCAGATGATGTTAGATGGCCTGCTACAGCCAGATTTGGCCCAATACTGTCCCCACCACTTATAGCAGGTACGTTTGTGCAAAGCAATCTGCCAGTTGCATGCAATGGCCAGTATAACATGGTAGTGCTATAGGAATGTTGGCTTCAATGAAAATGAAGTTCTTGCTTTCCTGAGGCTGTATTTACACTAGAGCTAAGAGGTTCCACGGTATATAAATATTCAGAGCCTGACTCGACTCCAGGGCGAAGCAGAATGAGATTCCTTCCTCCAAGTGATCTCACTGATTTGCTCTCGAGCCAGATTGCGCCCTGACAGGGTTTGTTCCCCAGCTTTAGCGTTGATGAGAAGTTTGCTCGAAACCACCATGAGTGACAAGAGCCTTGCCTTGCTCTTTGACTGTAGGAACGAACCTCGAAACTGGGACTTGGATACTGCATCGGCGAGACGGAACCAGGAGACACGTTCTACACGGGGGAAGCTGCGAGCAAGAAAACGGACAATCGGGTGTGAGAATCGGCAGGAATCGCGGGCTGAGTGGCTGTATAAAGGCTCCCGAGACCCAGGTAAGGCCTCAGTGCGAGAATCGGCGGGAATCGCGGGCTGAGCGGCTGTATAAAGGCTCCTGAGACCCAGGTAAGGTGTACCAATCTCCAATCTTGGAACTCAGAGGGAAGGAGAGAGGTAAAAAGTAATCCAAGTGTGACGTCTCCAGAAAGCGGGTAAGTGATTGGTTGGTGAGTATTTCTCTCTTTTTAAGCTTAAACTTTGTGGTTTATAGTTTCTAAGGTGCGATATTCATCATCTAGAATTGGGGCAGAGGGTATTTAAGAATAATATTAATAATTGTAATTAATTACATTGAATGGGAGATCAGGTGATGTGTTGCTGCTGCAATATGTGGGAGCTGGTGGACACCATTGATGCTCACGGTGATCACATTTGCAGTAAGTGTTGGCTGCTCGAGGAATTCCGGCTCCATGTTGAAGAGCTGGAGTCCGAGCTTCAAACACTGAGACACATCAGGGAGGCAGAGAGTTACCTGGACTCTGTGTATCAGGAGGTAGTCACACCAATTAGATTAATTAATTCAGATGTAGTCCGTGGCCAGGGTCAGGGTGGTGTGACTAGAAGTGAGGCAGGTACGGGGTTCCAGGAGGTAGTGTTGGAGGAGCCGCAGCCCTTGCTCTTGTCCAACAGGTTTGAGGCTCTTACTCCCTGTGAGGATGGGAACGGGGACTGTGGGGAGGATAAGCAACCCGGCCACAGCACCGTGGAGTGGGGGGCCATTCAAGTGGGGGGAGATACAAGAAATATTGTAGTGGTAGGGGATAGTATCGTTAGGGGGATAGATAGAGTTCTTTGCAGCCGAGAGCGAGAGTCCCGAAGGCTGTGTTGCCTGCCCAGTGCCAGGGTTAAGGACATCTCCTCTGGGCTGGAGAGAAACTTGGAGTGGGAGGGGGAGGATCCAGTTGTCGTGGTCCATGTTGGTACCAACAACATAGATAGGACAAGGAAGGAGGTTCTGCTGAGGGAGTTTGAGCAGCTAGAGGCCAAATTAAAAAGCAGAACCACAAGGGTAATAATCTCTGGATTACGACCTGAGCCATGTGCAAATTTGGCTAGGGTAAATAAAATTAGAGAGTTAAATGCGTGGCTCAAAGACTGGTGTGGGAGAAATGGGTTTTGCTTCCTGGGACACTGGCATCAGTACTGGGACAGGAGAGAGCTGTTCCGTTGGGACGGACTTCACTTGGCCAGTGCTGGGACCAGAGTCCTGGCGAATCGAATAGCTAGGGCTGTAGAGAGGGCTTTAAACTAATTAGTGGGGGGGAGATTTTAAGAGAGCGAAAAATAAAAATGTCAGCGGAGAAGGCAATAGAGCAAGGTAGCAGTGGGGGAATTAAAAACCAGAGCGTGTCAGGAAGGGACAGAATGTATAATGATAAAGGTAAAGTAGTAAAAGGGGTAAAAGCAGGAATAAATTGTTAGAAAACATATTTGAAAGTTCTTTATCTGAATGCATGCAGCATTTGTAACAAAATTGACGAGTTGACGGTACAAATAACTACACATGGTTATGATCTGGTGGCCATTACGGAAACATGGCTGCAAGATAATCATGACTGGGAACTAAACATACAAGGGTATTTGACAGTTAGGAAGGACAGACAGGAAGGAAAGGGAGGTGGGGTTGCTATGTTAATCAAGGATGGAATCACTGCAATAGTCAGAAATGATATTGGGTCAAAGGATCAGGATAATGAAATAGTTTGGGTGGAGATAAGGAATAATAAGGGGAAAAAGTTACTAGTGGGTGTAGTCTATAGGCCTCCTAACAGTTGCAACTCTGTTGGTCGGAGTATAAATCAGGAAATAGTTGGGGCTTGTAATAAGGGAACAGCTATAATCATGGGGGATTTTAACTTTCATATTGACTGGACTAATCAAATTGGGCATGGCAGCCTTGAGGAAGAGTTCATAGAGTGTATTAAGGATGGGTTCCTTGGGCAGTATGTAACTGAACCAACCAGGGGGCAGGCAATCTTAGACCTGGTCCTGTGTAATGAGACAGGATTAATAAAAAATGTCCTAGTAAAGGACCCCCTTGGAATGAGTGACCAAAATATGGTTGAATTCCAAATTCAGTTTGAGGATGAAAGAGTTGGATCTCAAACTAACATACTGAGCTTAAATAAAGGAGACTATGAAGGTATGAGAGTAGAATTGATAAAGTGGACTGGGTAAACAGATTAAAGTGTAAGACGGTACAAGAGCAGTGGTCTACATTCAAGGAGATGTTTCACATTTTTCAAGATAAATATATTCCACTGAGGAAAAAGGGGAATAAAAGAAAAGACAGCCATCCGTGGCTTAGTAAAGTAATAAAGGATAGTATCCGACTGAAAACAAGGGCATATATAGTAGCCAAATCTAGTGGGAGAAAGAAGATTGGGAAGCATTTAAAAGCCAGCAAACAATAACTAAAAGATTAATTAAGAAAGGGAAGATAGATTATGAAAGTAAACTAGCAAAAAATATAAAAACAGATAGCAAGAGTTTCTACAGCTATATAAAAAGAAAAAGGGTGGCTAAAGTGAACATTGGTCCCTTAGAGGATGGGACCGGGAAACTAGTGGTGGGGAACATGGAGATGGCAAAGACGCTGAACAAATATTTTGTATCAGTCTTTACAGTAGAGGACACTAAAAATATCCCAACACAGGACAAACAGGGGGCAATGGGGGGGGAGGAGCTAAACACAATTAAAATCACTAAGGAGATGGTACTCAGTAAAATAATGGGACTTAAGGCGGATAAATCCCCCGGACCTGATGGCCTACATCCTAGGGTCTTGAGAGAAGTGACGGTAGGGATTGTGGATGCATTGGTGATTATTTTCCAGAACTCCCTGGACTCAGGAAAGGTCCCGGCAGATTGGAAAACTGCTAATGTAACACCCTTATTTAAGAAGGGAAGTAGACAAAAAGTTGGAAACTATAGACCAGTTAGCCTAACATCTGTGGTTGGCAAAATGTTGGAGTCCATATTAAGGAAACAATAACAGAGCATTTGGATAAACATAATTTTTTGGACAGAGTCAGCATGGTTTTATGAAGGGGAAATCATGTTTGCCAAATTTGCTCGAATTCTTTGAGGATGTAACATATAGGGTGGATAAAGGGGAACCAGTGGATGTAGTGTATTTGGACTTGCAAAAGCCATTTGACAAGGTTCCACACAAAAGATTACTGCTCAAGATAAAAAATCACGGGATTGGAGGTAATATACTGGCATGGGTGGAAGATTGGCTATCTAACAGAAAACAAAGAGTTGGGATAAATGGTTCATTCTCGGGCTGGCAACCAGTAACTAGTGGTGTTCCGCAGGGGTCAGTGCTGGGACCCCAACTCTTTACAATCTATATTAACGATTTGGAGGAAGGGACCGAGTGCAACATATCCAAGTTTGCCGATGATACAAAGATGAGAGGGAAAGCAGTGAGTGAGGAGGACATAAAAAACCTGCAAAAGGACATAGACAGGCTAAGTGAGTGGGCAGAGATTTGGCAGATGCAATATAATGTTGGAAAGTGTGAGGTTATGCACTTTTGCAGAAAAAATCAAAGAGCAAGTTATTATCTAAATGGAGAGAAACTGCAAAGTGCTACAGTACAAAGGGATCTGGGGGTCCTGGTGCATAAAACACAAAAAGTTAGTATGCAGGTGCAGCAGGTGATCAGGAAGGTCAATGGAATCTTGGCTTTTATTGCGAGGGGGATGGAGTATAAAAACAGGGAAGTCTTGCTGCAGTTATACAGGGTATTGGTGAGGCCACACCTGGAATACTGCGTGCAGTTTTTTTTTCCATATTTAAGAAAAGATATACTTGCTTTCGAGGCGGTTCAGAGAAGGTTCACTTGGTTGATTCCGGAGATGAGGGGGTTGACGTATGAGGAAAGATTGAGTAGGTTGGGACTCTACTCATTGGAGTTCAGAAGAATGAGAGGCGATCTTATCGAAGCATATAAGATTGTGTGGGGGCTTGATCGGGTGTATGCGGTGAGGATGTTTCCACTGATGGGTGAGACTAGAACTAGGGGGCATAATCTAAGAATAAGGGGCTGCCCTTTCAAAACTGATATGAGGAGAAACTTCTTCACTCAGAGGGTAGTAAATCTATGGAATTTGCTACCCCAGAGAGCCGCGGAAGCTGCAACATTAAATAAATTTAAAATGGAGATAGACAGTTTCCTAGCAGATAAGGGAATTAGGGGTTACGGGGAGAGGGCAGGGAAGTGGACGTGAGTTTGGATTCGGATCAGCCATGATCCTATTGAATGGCGGAGCAGGCCCGAGGGGCCGTATGGCCTACTCCTGCTCCTACTTCTTATGTTCTTATGTTCTTATGTTCTTATGAAATGGCCTCACACCGTATGCCATGGTTGCAATGTTAAGTTGGACCCCGCTCATGACCAGAACTCATCTCAGTATTGTTAAGTGCAGGTCAGATTTATGAGCCCCACAGACCTCGAGGCCGGCACTTGGTGATTTCATCTGTTGACGTCCTTCAGTGTAAGCAATAGATAACTCTTTCACTAAACAACCATTTAAACAACCTAAATACCTAATTAGGACAGTCAATTTTGCCTGCTGGGATTATTGTGCATGAAGTGTTAAATATAAATATATATGAATAAACATGAAACATTTTTCATGTGTACTTCACTCATACAATATCACAGGTGACTAAGCACAGCTGTTTCTGCCTGAATTAAACAGAGCATTTAAGACGCTATACCCGGCAACTTTGAAATTGACGTTAATGCAAATGATTAATTGTTATCGCGTTTTGGCCGATATAAGCCATAGCGCATTTTAAAATTGGATGTTTTAATTGGTGGGGACTGTACAATGAGACACAGGTTAAAGTGAGGACATTCAGGATCCTAAAGCAACACATCTGCTACCTCAATTAGTCAATAGGGCTTAGCATTTTCCAACTTTTTAAGGTCTCCTGGATAGAAACCCGCTGTGCGCTATGGAACATCAAGGGCACACGTACTTCAAACAGAATACTATTCACCAGCCTCCATGGCAAAGAAAGTCAGTCCTTCATGGTGATAATCTCCAAGATCATTACTAGGTCGCCCATCTCTTACCGATAGCAGCAGTGAAATGCTGATGGTTGGCATGTTTGGATCACCTCCCTGATTATATATTTTTTATTAAAGAAAGACTTGTATTTATATAGTGCCTTTCATGACCTTGGGACATCCCAAAGCAGTGTACAGCCAAATTCAGTACTTTTTTGGTGTGCAGTCACTGTTTTAATGTGGAAAATGCAGTAACCAAATTGCACACAGCAAAATCCCACAAACAGCAATGTGACAGTGACTAGATAATCTGCTTTTGGGTGTTGGCTGAGGGATAAATGTTGGCCAGGACACCAGGGAGAACTCCCCTGCTCCTCTTCGAAATAGTGCCTCGGTTTAACGTTTCATCCAGAAGACAATGGCCTCGATTTTCCTGGAGCCGCCAGGCGGGGTTTCAGGCGTGTGGGGGGTGAAAATAGCAAAAATAGGGGGCCGCGACCCCCCCGCCTGATTCCCCGCCCCGTCCGACTTTCGCCCCGGCGTTTCAAAGCGACCCAAATCAGTCCCGTCCGCAGCAGGCGGAACTGGTCGTCGGGAGCCTAATCAGCAATAATTGGCATCTATAATGCCATTTTAAGGGGCCCTTGCTATTTTCAGCCTTTCCCCACATAAACCACGCCTGGTGGGAACACCGCTGATGAAACTTGGCGTGAACAATGTCGGCTTGCTTACTTTCAGCTGCAGGTCAATCAGGGAAGAAGAGATTTAATCATACAGCATTTGTAGGTTGCAGGACCTTGTTGTTTCAGGCTTGGGGCAACTTGTTCAAGGCTTAGGCACAACTGTGGAAGGTTGGAGGCTCACACACTTCTCCAGAGTGAGCTCCTGGGAAGCCCCTCTCACCACCCTCACTCAGCGCTTCCTCAACGAAGGCATCTGCCAGAAGTATGGGAGGCCTTTTGTTCCTTCCCTTCTTGGCATGAGAGGATCTCCAACAGCAGAGGAGGCTGCAGCAGATCCAGCAACAACAGCAGCACCAGCAACAGCAGCAGCAGCAGGAGCGACAGGCTGCGGCTCACCCACCTGAGGCAGCACAGGCCAAAAGGGGCCAGCGCATGGACGGCCGTCGGTGCAGGAGAAACCCCCCAAACAGGGTCTACAGACACAGGGTCAGCTACCTCAACATGACTGAGCAGCAGTGCCAAAGGCGGCTACGACTTTCGCGAGAGGTAGTGACTGACATCTGCACAACGCTGCAGCATGTCCTGGAGCCCAGAGCACCAGGTCGACACTCCTTACCAGTGGCCATCAAAGTCACCACCGCACTTGACTTTTTTGCCTCAGGCTCATTCCAGGGATCAGCAGCAGACATCAGCGGCATCTCCCAGGTTGTAGTGTATGTACCTTTAAGAGGAACTATGTTTTTGAAGCCCCTGTATACTGTAGTACCAGTAGTGACCACTCGGGTATATAAGCCTGTGTAGCGTCTTGTGTAGTTCGTTCACCTCCAGACTTTGTTCAGTAAACAATTGTTAAATCAACTCCTGCATTCCATGTCTCCATTAACACACGGATCTAACAGTGGCGACGAATTAGAAACGAACTTACCTGCAATTCAGCAGCACCTCAAGGGAATCGATTCCTCAGATGAAGGTCGAAGCCAGAAGCAAGAAAAAAAAAAAAATAACTCGAAGAAACTCAAAAACGAGGGCCAGGCTTGGTCTCCAGTCTGTGGTTTCCCCAGCTAAACGGGCTGGTGGCAGGTAGTGCACTGATCCTTCCTGGGCTGCGGCGGGCTAGAGCTCGATCGGGTGGCTCTGCAATGGGGCCGGGTTGCGAGTCAGGAAGCAGAAGCAAAGAGAGAGAGAGAGGGTGGAGCACTCAGGGCGCGGCCGGTGCTGCAAAGCAGGTCGGCGTTCGGACTAAGCAGAGGGAGGGGAAAGTCCCAGAGGGTCCGCTCCACGACGGGAACGGTTCTCCAAGTAACGGAGAAATTATTGAAGCGATATATAAAAAAAATAGAAATACCGCGAAAAGCTGCAGGTCGCAACGGGAACCGGCAGCGGCGGGAAAGCGCGGGAGGCGCCATCTTAACTCGGCGGGGAAGAAAGAAAAGCGCGGGAAGCACCATTTTAGATTTTCAAGATGCCGAAGACTGGCAATATTATTGCTTTCGATAGTGATATAGAAGATTTGACCACATATGTGGAAAGAGTGGAGGTATATTGCAAGGCGAATGAAGTAGCAGATGATAAAAAGGCATCGGTACTTCTAAATCTGATGGGCGCAAGGACATATGGGCTGTTACGAAACTTGATCACTCCAGCCAAACCGATGGACAAGAATTTTAAGGAGATTGTTGATACCTTACAGGAGCACTTAAACCCAACACCGCTGCTGATAGCGGAACGATTCAAATTCTTCAGGAGGAATCAGCACAAGAATGAAAGTACCGCTGATTACCTCACCGAATTACGAAAGCTGTCAAAGCACTGCCAATTCGGGGCAGGACTGGCAGATTCTCTATGAGATAAATTCGTCTGCGGTCTCCTAAGCGAAGGAACACAGAAAAGACTACTTTCTGAGAAAGATTTGACACTGGACAAGGCTTTCAGTGTGGCTGTATCATACAAAGCAGCAGCAAGAGGAGCTGCAGAGATACAGCAAAAGCCACAGGACTTCAGCACCCATGAAATGACATGGGGTTTTGAGAGATTTTATCGCTGCGGCAGATCCACCCATGACCAGAAGGACTGCTGTTTCAAGGACAAAGCATGCAGGCAATGCGGAAAGATGGGACAAATTGCACGTGTATGCAGATCTGGAAAGAAATCCGCTGACAGTAAAAAGGTAAATAAGGAAAAGTACAGAAAGGTACAAATGATGACGGACAGTAGCTCCGAAGACCAGAAGAGCGATAGCGACTCCGGAAACAAGAGACTAAGCTGTCTCAAATTATATAATGTAATTGCCAAAGAAGATTACCAGACCATTTGGGTTACCCTCACGATAGCGAGGTCCCCAGTCAAAATGGAGCTAGACACAGGATCAGCTCTGACCGTCATGAGTCGATGGGATTACGAGCGGCTATTTCTGCATATACCTTTGAAAGACACATCCATTGTCTTGAGGACGTATACGGGGCAGAAAGTATACCCCAGAGGGAAAATAAGGGTGCCTGTTGTATACAACGCCAAGGAAATACAGAAGTTGTATTTATACGTTCTGCAAGATGGTGGTCCACCGTTGTTGGGACGTGAATGGAGCAGAAAGATACGTTTAGACTGGCACTCCATTCAGGCACTGACGGTGACCAGTAAGAAAAAAACCGATGATGACGTCATACCTGGACGATTAAAAGAAATCTTGGCTAACGCCAAAGAAGTGTTTCAACAGGAACTAGGAACCCTGAAAGGCAACACCACCTCAATAAAAGTGGAAGATGCGGCAATTCCCAAGTTTTTTAAGGCAAGGCCGGTGCCATACGCAATTCGTCCAGCCATCGAGGCAGAGCTGGAGAATTTGGAAAAAGCAGGCGTGTTATCCAAGGTAGATTGGAGCGAGTGGGCAACACCCATCGTCCCGGCCATGAAGAAAACGTTGAATAATGATAAATCTGAAGAACAGAGAAAAGTTCGCATCTGTGGGGACTTCAAGGTGACTGTAAACCCGGTTCTTCACACGGTACAGTATCCTCTTCCGAGGATAGAAGATATGTTCGCCTCACTATCCGGAGGGAAATGTTTCACCAAAATTGACTTGGCACAGGCATAACTACAGATGGAGGTTGAGGAGGCCTCTAAAAAGTATCTCACGATAAACACACACAAAGGCCTGTACCAGTACAATCGACTGGTTTTTGGAGTGGCATCAGCTCCAGCTATCTGGCAAAGAGCTATGGAGCAAGTCCTGCAAGGGATTCCGGGGACTCAATGCTACCTAGACGACATCCTTGTAACAGGAGAAAATGACAACGAGCACCTTGCCAACTTGGAGCAGGTGCTCACGAGGCTGAGAGACCGGGGCCTCTGAGCAAATCGCCCTAAATGCGAATTTTTCCAGAAACAAATATCATATTGTTAACATGTCATTAACGAAGAAGGGTTGCATAAGTCACCTGAAAAAATTGAAGCGGTCGTAAAGGCCCCAGTGCCTGAAAATGTCTCACAATTAAGGTCGTTCCTGGGATTAGTAAATTACTATCATAAATTTTTACCAAACTTGTCGACGGTTCTGCAGCCGCTTAACGCACTGCTACAAACGGGAGTAGTTTGGAAATGGAGCGAAGACTGTAAACGTGCCTTCCATAAATGCAAAGGCTTGATCACGTCCAGGGAAGTGTTGGCTCATTACAACCCATCACTGCCAATCAGACTGGCGTGCGATGCATCCCCTTACGGCGTGGGAGCGGTATTATCGCATATATTCCCTGATGGCTCGGAGCGGCTGATAGCTTTTGCGTCATGCTCATTGAACTCAGCTGAGCGTAACTATGCCCAGATCGACAGGGATGCACTCAGCCTGGTGTGGGGGGTGAAGAAATTCAACCATTACCTACACGGACAAAAGTTTACCTTGTTGACTGACCATCAACCCCTCGTCTCCATATTCAACCCTAAAAAGGGCGTTCCCATTATGACAGCGCAAAGGCTACAGAGGTGGTCCCTTTTCCTAGGGGTACACCAATATGACATAGAGTACAAAGGAACAAAACAGCATGGGAATGCTGACGGGTTATCGCGCCTACCGTTGCCAACGGTGGAAGAGGCGCCTACAGTGGACCCAGTGGAGATATTCCACTCGACCATAGTGGAATGTCTACCGATGACAAATTCTACCATTGAAAAGGAAACGCGAAATGACCCGACTCTCTCACGAGTCTACGATTTAACGGTGAAGGGATGGCCAGCACATGGCGAACCACTGTTGCCAGCATTCTAGCAAAGAAGAGAACAGCTGTCAGTGTGCCGAGGAACCTTGATGTGTGGATCCAGAGTGGTGATTCCACCCAAACTCAAGGATAGAGTGCTAAAGGAGCTTCACGAGGGGCATCTGGGTGGAGTGAAAATGAAGAACTTAGCCAGAGCGTTTGTGTGGTGGCCAGGTATCGATGGGGACATCGAAGAAATGACCAAGAGCTGTCTAGGATGCCAGAAGGTCCAAAATGCCCCACCACAAGCCCCTCTACATCCATGGGAGTGGCCCTCATCTCCATGGCAAAGGGTACATATCGACTTTGCTGGTGCATTTATGGACTCAATGTTCTTAATCGCGGTGGATGCACATTCCAAGTGGCCAGAGGTAATAAAGATGTCCTCCACCACCACGGAAAAAACCATCACAGTATTAAGGACCATATTCGCCAGGAATGGGCTGCCTGAACAGATCTGTTCTGATAATGGACTGCAATTTGTATCTGAAGATTTCAGGAAGTTCTTAAAAAACAATGGGGTTAAGCACTACACGTCTGCCCCATACCATCCTGCCACCAATGGATTGGCTGAAAGGTTTGTCCAGACCTTCAAGAAGGCCATAAAGGCCATGGGTAATGAAGACATAAATCTACAACATAAGGTAGATAACTTCTTGTTTGCATACAGGAATGCAACACGTGGTTACAAACCTGTAATGAAATCTGTTTGTCTTGATCCTGTATTCGTTTTGCACTCATGTATATTACCCTCCCCCACTGTGTATAGTTTCACTTCCTCTTTCCCGACTAACCTGGGAGGTTCCAGGTCTTGGCTCTTGGCTCCGCCCCTGACTTCTCTTACATAAAGATCCCAGGATCTGTATGACTCATTCCTGTGAACCAGTCGGCGTGTTGAGACGTTAGCTCTGATCTTAGTGATTAAAAGCCAACTTGTTTAAGTCTATAACTTCTAGTTTTGTGGTTATTGAAGGCCCATCAATTTTAATCACTAAAGAGAACTAGGATGGATCGACTCCTAAAACCAGAGCGTCTGGACTTGGATCCACATTCTGCTGAAGCATCAAATCAATTTGGACACTGGCTCAAATGCTTCGAACTCTTCGTGGGGGCCTCATCCGCTAGCGAGGTAGATAAACTGAGTCTACTGACTACTCGCGTAAGTCATCAGATTTATTCGTTCATCCGGGACGCCACCTCTTACACGGAGGCCATCACTATCCTGAAGGCCCAATACCAGAGGTCGGTAAACGAAGTGTACGCCAGACATCTGCTGGCTACACGCAGGCAGCGGCCAGAGGAATCAATGGACGATTTCTTACAGGGCCTAAAGGACCTGGTCTGGGACTGTAACTGCAAGGCCGTGACGGCCAACGCGTACTCTGACGAACTGGTCCGCGATTCCTTCATCACGGGCCTCAAATCGAATTATATCCGGCAGAGACTGCTGGAGAAGGATGTCCTGGACTTAAAAAAGGCAGTGGCCACTGCGCGATCGCTGGACGTGGCCCAGAGAAACTCTGACTCCTATTCTTCTGGCCATGCGGCCCTCACCGCCTCGTGCGTGCCGAGGGGGCCGCCATCTTGGAATCAGCCATCTTCCCCATACAGGTCTCAGACCAGCTCTACGCCGCTGGAGTCCCCACACAGAAGTTCACCCAGGAGTCCTACTACAGCGGCAATGTCTCGAGGACCAAAATGCTACTTCTGCGGCCAGGCCAAGCACCCCAGACAACGATGCCCAGCGAAGGACGCTACATGCTTCAAATGTAAGAAAAAGGGGCATTTTAGCAAAGTCTGCAGGGGAAATCCGATTTCCAACTCCGTCACCACCTCGTGCGTGCTGTGCGGGCTGCCATCTTGGGATCCGCCATCTTTTCCCGACTCAACGGCCGCCCAGGGCCCAACAGTGGCTTCGATCACGGTGGATCAATCCAGGCCACACCCGTTGACAAAATCCATGATGGACATACAGGTAAACGGGAATTTAACGAAATGTTTAATTGACTGTGGGAGTACCGAGAGTTTTATCTACCCTAGCCTGGAACGGCACTCATTAACGGTAACCCTTGCATGGAGCAGAATTGCTGTGGCTGCTAAGCCCCACACTTCGGACATTTTGGGCTGCTGTGTGGTAACACTGACTGTAAAAGGCACGGACTACAAGGATTTTAAACTGCTCGTGATGCCAGAACTCTGTGTTAATGTAATCTTGGGCCTGGACCTCCAGTGCCACCACGAAAGTGTCACACTAGCATATGGCGGGTCCCAGCCACCACTCACAGTCTGTGGCCTATCAACCTTAAAAATCAGCCCGCCCTCTTTATTCGCTAATCTCGCTCCGAACTGTAGGCCCATAGCGACCAAAAGTAGATGGTACAGTCTGGAAGACAGACACTTTATCAAGGCGGAAGTGGACAGACTCCTGCGGGAAGACATTATTAAATGCAGTACCAGCCCGTGGCGTGCCCAAGTAGTCATAGTTAAAAATAGCGAAAAGAAACGGATGGTAATTGACTACAGCCAGACTGTTAATATTTATACCCAGCTGGACGCCTACCCTTTACCCCGCATATCAGAAATGGTCAACCAGATTGCGCAATACCGAGTCTTCTCGACTATCGACCTCAAATCCGCATATCACCAGCTCCCCATTAGAACGGAGGACCGCCCATACACCGCCTTCAAGGTGAATGGGCACCTCTACCATTTTCTCAGAGTGCCCTTTGGGGTAACAAATGGGGTCTCGGTTTTCTAACGTGAGATGGACCGCATGGTTGACGAGAATAAACTACAAGCTACCTACCCCTATCTGGACAATGTCACTATCTGCGGGCACAGCCAGCAAGACCACGATCTAAATCTTGCGAGATTTTTAAAAAATGCCCTAAAGCTGAATCTAACCTACAACGAAGACAAATGTGTCTTCAACACAACCCGTCTCTGTATCCTCGGCTGTGTGGTGGAAGATGGGGTAATTGGACCGGACCCTGACCGATTACGCCCCCTAAAGGAACTGCCCCTGCCACACAATCCCAAAGCTTTAAAAAGGTGCCTGGGATTTTTTTCGTATTATGCCCAATGGGTGCCCAATTACTCTGATAAGGCCCGACCCCTCATTAAATCGACGTCCTTCCCACTATCAGCTGAAGCTCGGGAGGCTTTCACCAGTATTAAACAGGACATTGAAAGGGCTGCAGTGTGTGCAGTGGACGAATGCATTCCCTTTCAAGTCGAAAGCGATGCGTCAGACTTTGCCTTAGCTGCGACCCTCAATCAGGCTGGGAGACCTGTGGCCTTCTTCTCCCGAACCCTTCAGGGACCTGAAATCAGGCACTCTTCTGTCGAGAAGGAGGCACAGGCTATAGTGGAGGCACTGCGGCACTGGAGACACTACCTAGCCGGCAAACGTTTCACCCTGCTCACTGACCAGCGGTCGGTGGCTTTCATGTTTAATAACAAACAAAGGGGGAAAATCAAGAATGACAAAATACTCAGGTGGAGGATCGAACTATCCACGTTCGACTATGATATTATGTACAGGCCGGGAGCCCTTAATGAACCCCCAGACGCCCTATCACGGGGAATGTGTGCCAGCATTCATACGGACAAATTACAGGGTCTCCACAACGACCTCTGTCACCCAGGGGTCACCCGACTATACCATTTTATAAAATCCCGCAATCTGCCCCACTCCATCGAGGAGGTCAGGGCAATGACCAGAGCCTGCCGCATCTGTGCGGAATGCAAGCCTCGTTTCTACAGGCCTGACCGTGCACACCTTATCAAAGCCACACGGCCAATCGAGCGCCTAAGTTTGGACTTCAAGGGACCCCTTCCCTCTGCCGACCGTAACGTATACTTCCTCAATATCATTGATGAATATTCCCACTTCCCCTTCGCCATTCCCTGCCCAGACATGACCAGTGCCACGGTCATCAAGTGTCTCTGTAATCTATTCTGCATGTTTGGCATGCCGAACTACATACACAGCGATAGGGGGACGTCATTCATGAGTGACGAGCTGCGCCAGTTCTTGCTCTCGAAGGGGATAGCCACTAGCAGAACCACTAGCTACAACCCCCGGGGTAATGGGCAAGTGGAAAGGGAGAATGCTACTGTTTGGAAGGCTGTCATGTTAGCCTTAAAGTCAAAAGGCCTTCCGACCTCCCGCTGGCAGGAAGTCCTCCCAGACGTGCTCCACTCCATAAGGTCTCTGTTATGTACTGCCACTAACGCTACCCCTCATGAAAAGATGTTCGTTTTCCCCCGGAAATCCACCTCGGGCATATCTCTACCCGCGTGGCTGACGTCTCCGGGGACAGTACTATTGCGGAAGCACGTGAGAGGCCATAAAACGGACTCCCTTGTGGAAAAGGTACAGCTCCTCCATGCAAACCCTCAGTACGCCCATATCGAATACTCTGACGGGCGAGAGGACACTGTTTCCATAAAAGACCTCGCTCCCTCGGGGAGCGGAGAGAACGAGGGGAGACTACCCGATGAAGACCTACACTACAAAGAGACAGGACGCCCAGAGGTATCAATACCCAACTTTAACCTGGAGGACACTGCAGATAACCTGGAAGACACTGCGGAGGCCCGGACAGCGGAGGAACCAGAATCCACTCCCCTAGAGGCACCCCAACCGGCTTTGCGCCGATCACTGAGAACTGCAAAACCTCCTGACAGACTCACTTATACCAACTTTTAAGAAACATCACCCCGATGGACTAAATCTATAGAAGGGGTGAATACAATGAAATCTGTTTGTCTTGATCCTGTATTCATTTTGCACTCATGTATATTACCCTCCCCCACTGTGTATAGTTTCACTTCCTCTTCCCGACTAACCTGGGAGGTTCCAGGTCTTGGCTCTTGGCTCCGCCCCGACTTCTCTTACATAAAGATCCCAGGATCTGTATGACTCATTCCTGTGAACCAGTCGGCGTGTTGAGATGTTAGCTCTGATCTTAGTGATTAAAAGCCAACTTGTTTAAGTCTATAACTTCTAGTTTTGTGGTTATTGAAGGCCCATCAAAACCAAACCCCCGCCATGATGTTTTTAAATAGAAGACTAAGATGCTGGCTGGATTTGGTCAAGCCAAACGTCAGAAGGGATGTAGACAACCGGCAATTTCAAAGCATGAATGAAAGGCCAACTAGAACCTTCCAGATAGGTCAACCAGTTTTGGCCCGGGACTACCGTACCGAGAAATGGCAGCCTGGAAGTATTTGCACATGACTAGGACTGCTGATGTATACCGTGGACATTGGAGAAAGCATAATAAGGCGCCATGCTGACCAGATCATAGAGACATCCAAAAAAGGACAACCTACACCACAACTCTATATGCCTAGTGATGAAGCAGAGATACCCATAGTATCTACCTCCAATCCGGTGATACTGGAACCACATGAACCCGACACTAGCAGTGAAGCCGAATCGACCTTGCCAAAAGAACCTACTACACCACCGAGGCGTTATCCGGACCGAGTCAGGAAGCCTACAGAGAGACTGAATTTGTAATTGATTAACTTCAGCAAATGTGTATATTATTGTTCTTGTAAAAATGTTATTTAATGATTACTTAAAATGTTATGTACTATTTATCTAAAAGGGGAGGAATTGTAGTGTACGTACCTTTAAGAGGAACTATGTTTTTGAAGCCCTTGTATACTGTAGTACCAGTAGTGACCACTCGGGTATATAAGCCTGTGTAGCGTCTTGTGTAGTTAGTTCACCTCTGGACTTTGTTCAGTAAACACTTGTTAAATCAACTCCTGCATTCCGTGTCTCCATTAACACACGGATCTAACACAGGTGGCTGCACACACTTGCATCACTCAGGTAACCGATGGCCTCTTTGCCCTCGCGCACAATCACATCCATTTCACCAGGGATCGCGCAAGTGTGAGGGCGCGAGCGCTTGGATTAACTCAGCTGACAGACTTTCCAAGGGTGCAGGGCATCATTGACTGCACACATGTGGCCCTTAGGGCACCCCATCGCAATCCAGGAGTTTTTGTCAACTGCAAGGGCTTCCACTCCCTTAATGTTCAGCTGGTGTGTGACCACAAGAAGGAGATTTTGCATGTTTGTGCCAAGTACTGTAGGGGGGTGGTGGGGTTGGCGCATGCGCCCAGTCAGTTATGCCCCTGACTGTTTCTGAGCGGTTCGAATTGCTCCCACGCCCCTGGGTTCTAGACACCGGAGTTAGGTACAGGCGGCGATACAGAAAAGACTCGAGTAGACAGGTGGTTTGGATGTAAGCAAAACCAATATTTTATTGAAATAGAAATTAACACAATCTTATGAGAAGTTACTAGTGTAAAATTACAGGCAAATACAAAATAACTATACTTATACAGGGAATGGGGAACACACGGCACATCGAGGGAAAACAACTATCTTAACAATCCCCTTATCCTTATCCCACCCCCTATACCTAACTAGGTTAAGCTATGAGGGGCCAGAATTCATGCTCACCAATCCAAAATCTGCTGAATTCACACAGCGGTGGGGCTTGGGGTTCGCTCTTTGTGCTCTCTGGGGCCTGCCATCATCAGGTGGTCTCGGGGCACTGCAAGGGCGTCATCCAGGTACAAGTACCCCAAGGTTAAAGTCTTTGCTTGGGTACTTTACCTCGCAGGGATGATGGTTCCTCTTCCTCGGGCGGCAGTTGGAGTTTGCATGAAGATAACTCGCAGGTCGGCTGGATTGAAGGCCCGATTATTCAAAGTGTTTCTTCAATCGTCTTCCCAATTCGTCGTCCCAATTCGTCTTGCCTCCTCACCTCGTCTCATACCGCCTCACCTGGCCTGGTTTGTCCGTGTCTGCCTGGTGCAATGCCGGGCGTTCCTGATGGGTTGGGGAAAAGGCACGGGCGGTGGCCAGGCGGTAAGCGCAGGATGGGGGAAGAGCAGCAGCCACGAGGGCGAGGAGCAGGAGCAGAGAGCGAGAGCCAGCGAGAGAGATTGCTACCCGGGACTTTCAGTTATACTCCTTTGGATGGCCCTTATCTGCGCGCCAAATCAGGTTAGTTCATTGTCCCAATCTTGGTGGGCTATTTTAAATAATGGTAGCAATCTAAGCTAACTAGCCGGTAATCGCACCTACTGGCCTGATGTCTGAGCTGTGTTGTTATTAATGCATCTTATTCGGCCTGTCCAGCCTCGATGGCTTCCTTAAGCTGTTTCCGATTATTTATGCAAACTGCTTGATGGCCTCAAGTATAGGCCTAACTGGTTTTTATCTGTCTCCGGTTTGGCTTAATGCATATTCAAAGTCCCACTGTCTGCTTTTCAAAATACAAAAGTCCTTCTTCACAGAAACTGCATATTAGGTTTCGATTTCCCCAAAAGCTACTTGTGCCACAGAGTCCAAGCTTTTAAAACTTGCAGGCTTTCGGCCACGAGGTGCTGATGCCATCTTTGGGAACCCTTTTAAAAAAATGTCCACGCAGGGTCCCTTTTATTAATAATAACCTTTGGGGAAATGTGGAAATTTTGCAAATCCTACACTCTCCCCGTGATACTAAAACTTGCTTGAAGTATCATTCTTACAAGGTGTGCAAAAATTTTTTCTGACCCTCCATAGTCAACCTTCCCCTGTAATTACATATCTAATTTACCCACGACACATGCACTTCCCATTCCGCGAAAATGTAGTGTACATCAGCACACAAAGGATAAATCACAGACTTTACACACATCCAAGCACGGAGGAGGTCCGACACCCCTGCACCACTTGGTACACACACATCTTTATTAACGCGTCACAAAAAAAACAGAAAAACCTTTATTAAAACATCAAACACAAAAAAACAACAATCTTTTATCAAAATACTAGGAAAAAGACTTAAGCAGGCGTATCTCCCTCCACCTTTACATAATGTTCCGTCCAGATCCTCTGGTTTCGGAATTCTGACCACTGACCTTTTCCCTTACATTGAATGCAAACTAGATACAACACTATCCCTAGCTGGCAAACCACGAGAATGTGGGAAGCCAGTCTGATCCACGAAGGGGCCTCTATGTTATTGAAAATGTCCCACCAGGGTGGAATCACAATATCCGTTATCTTAGTCCCTATCTCTACTGTTTTCTGCTCTAGAGTGTAAAAATGTTTCTGCGAAACTATAACGGCTTTGAGTATTTTGGTAAGAGGGGGAATTTCATAGCCAAAGTGCGCTATGTACTTCTGCAAATTTGTAAAATTCTCCTTCACAGTGAGGTGAACAGTGGAGGGTTCAGGAATAGGGACAATTCGCTCCTGGGCCACTTGAACTTCTGCCTCGGGTTTAAAACAGAAACTGTTGTCACTAACCGGACACCAGCTATGCTGTCCATGCTGGTAGTGGGACGCGCCAGTGGTGACACAATATGTCCCACCTCCTATATATGCTACCTGCCATTGCCTCTGTGGTACAATTTATAGGTTTTGCGCCAGCAGCTCTGAACCCACACTACGGTTTTGAATAGGCATTCAAGTGCTGGGGACACAAGATTATGTGTGCTCCCCGGCTCTGGCACCCTGAGAGGTCAGTACCTGTCATAGAAACATAGAAACATAGAAGATAGGAGCAGGAGTAGGCCATTCGGCCCTTCGAGCCTGCTCCACCATTCAACGAGATCATGGCTGATCATCCAAACCCTAGCACCCGGTCCCTACACCGACAGCCATCCCACACAAGCCCTATCCCCGTAACCCCGTAACCCCACGTATTTAATCCCCCCTAACACTAAGGGCCAATTTTTTTTTTTATCATGGCCAATCAACCTAACCCGCACATCTTTGTCATAGCGTGCTCCCACTTAATGACATAAGGCGGGACCACTGTGAAACGAATGTGTGCAGCCCCTTGAATGACTCCAATGTTCTCAACCCTGTATACCGGTGCGGGTCGGGCTATCCTACCCATGACCGGCATCCTAACTACTACTCCCATGATTGTGTGGTTGGACCGTCCACAATCCATGGGGACTGGGTAGGCCTCGGAAGCTAGCCGGAGTTGGCACGGGCTTAATGCATTCTCAAATCGGTGGAGGGCTGCGAGGTGCTTGTTACTAATCCAGGGGGGGAACTAAACCTTGTTTTAAATCCTCCAGATTACTGCGGCCCTCGCCCAGTAACCACGCCCCATATAACTCGCACACCTCATTCTGCGCAGCCTGGTCAGAAGCATTTCTGTCCTCCCTTATGAGGGCATTTACCGTCTTTGCGTGCTTCTCCAGCTCGGCTATGATTTCTTTTAAATCGACCGTCATGGCCTGGTCCTCATGCAACTCTGAGCCCACTACCTTGTTCACATCCATTAATATCTTGCTTAACTGTGTTTTTAAACTGTTTATCTGGGTCTGCAGCTCTATGTCATCCAAACTGTTGATGACAGAGGACCCAGTGTTAAATGCAGTAAAAACATCATTCCATACTCCCCTTCTTTGTCTCCCTGCATTACCCAAAAACTCGCGGTGTGTGGTGTACAGTTCGGTTTTGTCAACATGGGCAAAATTGAACTCATAAAACTTCCTGAACATGTCCTTTAATAGGCCCTGGTATAGCTGCTCTGTTTCTTTGGGGCACCACTCCGGTAAATGTACCTCGGTGAGATTTAATATTGCGTAGTGTACCCCCTGGTACAGCATCTGATCAGTACGTACTAGTACCAACCCATTCCCTCGTCCCTTGGTGGTGGTGGGGCAATCTTCCCTGGGTAACCTCGCTGCCTGCGCTGTGCGCGGGGCACAAGCTCAGTGGCATTGACTGGGATCGCACACACCTTCAGGCTGGTATCCCACTTCATCCCCTCCCCGGTGTCTTGCCACTGCCGGTGGAAAATAATGGATATGCCTGCGGGGCAGACCTTTTCTGACCCCCACATACAGATATAAATCCCTTGGTCCGGATCCCACCACTTGTCCCAACACACACTTAATCCTCCGTGAATCCCTGTAATCGTCCGGTGGGTTTTGTTCCCCAACCGTTCCCACTCGACTTCGGGGTTCCTCATATCTTTGCTCAGCTTCCTGAGCCACCACCACCTATCCAGAGGAATGTGTCTTTTACATGTTAAACATATTCGCTTTCCAATGGTGATGCTGACCCTCGTGGTAATGACCCATACCCTGGGGCACAGGAGGGAGGCCTCCCTGTACGTGAATCCGGTTTGGCTGGAGTACTGAGATGAATTGGACCCCAGCCATCCTGGCCACCTTCCCTCGTGGACGTAGACGGCGGTTTCCTCCGCATCCCGCTCACCGCTTCCTGTCTCCCGAGCACTCGCAGATGTGGGAATCCTGGACGTCGCCTCGTCTTCCGATGCTCATCCCAATCAGGGCTAATAGGATCACGATCCCCTTCATCCTGAAAGTCTTTCTGCAAAAAGATGTAAAAACATGCAGCCAGGTCCCCAAGAGCTTCTCTGGCTTGGTGAAGCATGGTCGGGTCCCGCGACCTCGACCCAAATACACACTCTTAGCAGATTACTTGCTTAAAACTACCCATCACCTTACTTAACTTAAACTAAACACCCAAACTTAGCTAAATAATTAAACTTAATATTAAACAATAATCAAAACTTAAACTAAAACTATATACATCCACCGCCCGTCTCCGTGCGGCCAGGCTAATTCTTGGTTGGACTGCGGCTCGCCGCTACCCCCAGCGTGACCGCACCGTCCTTCACTGTTGGTCCCTTGCAGTCTGTGGCTGCTGGCTGAGAACCTCTGTCCTTGGACCTCTCCCTAACTCGAGGGGCGGCCCTTGGTAACTGGAGGGCTGGTGACCATGGCTTTCTTGGCTGGGGCGTCCGTGGGGACCTTCCAGAGACTTTGGCGGGTGGGGCTTTCTTGGCCGATGGGCCTTTAACCCGAACCACTGCTCCCTCAGACTTGACCTCTCCCGAACCTGGGCTAGGGGCAGGTAACTCTTCGCAGCCTGCTGCTGCGAGCTGAGAGTCTCTGCCCCCAGGTCTCATGGCTGGGTCCAGGGCGGGGTTCTCGACCTCAGGTCCCTCCATCTCTACACCTGGGTTGGGGCAGGGTTTTCGCCCTCAGGTCCCTCCCCCTCGTCTGGATCCCAGAAGTGTGGGGGAGTGTCCCAATCGGTGGGCGGGATGGCCCCTCCCTTCAAACAAGCCACAGCGCCTGCCTGTGCAGTCAGTGAACTCGCTCCTGTTGCAGGCTGAGGATCTTTATCCTCAGACCTAACCCCAACTGGCTGTTTTCCCCTTTTAGGTGTAAACAGTTTACACTGGTTGATATGGAACCATTTGGTACACCGGGGCATCTTCATGGCGTATACCATGGGGCTGGCTTTATCTACAATGCTGTAGGGCCCCATGTACAATGGCTCCAAACTTCCTACTCAGGCATAGTTTCTCACCATGACCTGATCTCCTACCTCCCACTCATGGTGCTTTCTTGGTTCGAGCAGCAATTGGTTACTCCGATGCTGCCTTCCCATGTTCCCAGCCGCCTGCTCATGGACCTGCTTCAGGTGCTCAAAGAGGTTTCGGGCGAACCTGTCCCGGTTTATCTATCTGAGCTGACCCTCCGTGAGCACCAGGGCTAGTACATGGGTGGGGGTCTGCATAACCCTGCCATTCATTAGCTCGTATGGGGAGTGCCACGTGCTTCTAGACTGGCGGTCCCGGATCCTCATCAAAACCAGCGGTAGGACTTCGGCCCATTTACAAGGTGAGTCTACCGTCTCGTTCCTCAAGCTTTCCTTTAGGGTCCGATTCATACGTTCTACAATCCCCGATGATTGGGGGTTGTGTGCCACGTGCCATTTCCCTTCAATGCCTAACAGCATAATGGTGTTCTGCATCACCTGTCCGGTGAAGTGACTCCCTTGGTCGGACTCCACATACTGTGGCAGTCACCACCGCGAGAACACTTCCCGGACCAGGATCCTGGCAGTACCCAGAGCTGTGGCTGTCCTGCAGGGGAAGGCCTCTACCCATTTGGTGAACACGTCCACCAGGACTAGGCAGTACTTATAGCCTCCCTGGGCGGTGGGCAGGGGCCCGATGTAGTCGACCTCTATCGACTGCCATGGTCCCTCTACCCTCCTGACGTGTCCCATAGGTACTTTCCATTTGTGGGGGTCGGGGTTATTCGCAGCGCACACAAGACAGCCTGCACAGAACTCGCGGACATCGTCCCTGAGTCCCGGCCACCATCCCGCCTGTTCCACCCGCTGCCAGGTGGATTCAGGCCCGGGTGTCCTGCTCCTGGACCCTCATGGGGCAGTTGAAAGAATTCCCTCCGGTGCTGCTGTGGCACAACCCACTGTTCCCCCCGGAACAGCATACCCTCTTTAATGGAGAGGGTCGCTGTGCCGTACGGACCCTCTACTCCTTTTCCCTCAGCTACAGCGCTGAGGACTGCTTTGAGGACGGGGTCTTGGGCTTAGACCGTCTTAAAGTCCGGGGCTAACGCTACCCCTACACTCCCTTGGGTCCCGTCCCTACCTCTGACCGCTGCCATGGGTCTGGACCCAAACGGGTCCCAGAAAGTGCCTGTGCGGGCACCCTTCTTGGCGAGCAACTCAGCCTGCTGGTGGCGTTGGCCGCGGGGTTCTGTGGAGGAATGGGCTTTCAGCTTGTGAATGAAAACCTCCCCTTCCTTCCCCACTGCTGCCAGGATCTTTTCCAGCAGGGGTTTTACTGTGAGGGGTCTCCCGTCAGTGCAGGTGTATCCGCGGCAGGACCAGATGGCCAGGTACTCCGTACACGAATTGCACGTGAAAATGCTGTCCGAGCAAATCGTGTAGGGGGTGGGGAAGATTTCAGGTTGTGTAACAACGTACACCACCGCGGACAGTTCAGCCTGCTGGGCGCTCATGGTGCTGGGGAGCTTAATCGCCAGGGCAATGTTTGCCGCTGGGTCGTAAACTCCACACCCCGTGAGACGCTCGCCAGCAGATACTGTGCTGGAACGTCTACATAGATTTTGTGGCCTGTGGAATGTATCCCGGCCCGTAAACCTATGTTTACTTCCCAAACCCCTTCAATGGAACACCAGTGGGCTGTTCCAGGATATATCATGTTGGCTGCGAGCTTTGGCTCACAGAGACCCTTCACCTTCAGATCCATCTGTGAGAGGAGCAAGGTCCAGCGGACAATGCAGGCAGTGCTCATGGTCCCATCCTTGATCCTCCCATCCAGAAGCATCTGGGTGGGTGTGTGATGGGTGAGGAGGGTGATGGGAGAGGTGCCTGTGAAGATCAATGATCTTTTCACAGCCCAATGTGCGGCCAAAAGGTGCCGCTCACAGTTGGAATAGCTCCTTTCCGCATCTGTGAGTATCCTGGAGGAGTAGACCACCGGCCGCAGCCAGCCGTGCCGCTCTTGGAGCAGTACAGCACTCAGGCTGTCCCCGCTGGCTGCTACCTCCAGGAAAAACTCTTTCTCCCCATCTTTAGCCCCTAGAGCTGGTGTGGTCTGCAAGTCTTTCTTGAGCCTGACGAATGCTGCCTGGCAACCCTCATTCCAAAACCACTCCACTCCCTTGTGTAGGAGTCGGAGCAGAGGGGCTGTGGTGGCTGCATAGTCGTCAATACAGTCTCTACAGTACCCGGTTAGCCCTAGAAATGACCTCACACCCATTACTGTGTTAGGGACCGGTAGTTCTTGTACCACCTCCCTCCTAGCCTTATCTATGGCCTGCCCTCTGGCACGCACGGCCAGGCCGAGGAATTTCACCTCCTGCTGGCCGATCTGCGCTTTCTTTGGGTTTACTTTGAAACCCTTCTGCCCTAGCAGCTCCAGCAGTTCGGCCAATAGTGGGCCATGCTCCTCCTTCGAATCGGTAAACAGGAGCAGGTCATCCACATATTGGACCAACTGTCTGGGCTGGCTAAAATCCTTCAAACTGGTTGCCATGCACTGATGGAAAATGCTGGGGCTGTTGTGGAAGCCCTGCGGCAAGCAGTTCCACGTGTACTGTTGCCCGTTAAACGTAAAGGCAAACTTATACTGATCCTCCCTCCTTACAGGGATGGTCCAAAACCCATTGGAAATATCCAGCACCGTGAAAGTGATCGTGGATGCTGGAATACTCCCTATGAGGTCGTCAACTGCTGCTACTGTTGGTGCACAGGCTGGGATGTTACTATTGAGCACCCGGTAGTCCACCGTGGCCCTCCAGGAATTGTCTGGCTTTCTGACCGGCCATAACGGAGAATTCACGGAGGTAGCTATCGGTCTCAGAACTCCCTGCTGCGCTAACGAGGACATGACTGCTTCCATGTCCGGTTCTGCTTCCCTGGGGAAGTTATACTGCTTCTATGGTCGGGCCATGGGGTCCCCGTCTACGCTGACCTCAAACCCTCTGACCCTCCCGCAGTCGTGTTTGTGAGTGGCAAATGTGGCCAGGTGGGCCTGCACAAATGCCTGGAACACCTGTGGGGTGTTGCTGACCATGAGCCCGAGGTTATAATCCTCTTTGGGCTTCATGGTGCAGAGTGTCCCCTTCCCTTCCTTTCCTGGGATTACTACTATCTCTCCATTCTTTACTTTGCCTGCACCGCAAAGGCAATGATTCCTCAAGTCCACTAGGATCCCGTGGCCTACAATAAAATCGGCCCCCAGGACCCCTCTTCCACTTTCCAGTTCCCATTTCATCAGGACACAGGTCCACTTGGAGCGGAGCGGTCCTAACGAAATGGCGAGAGGGATGGAAAACGAACCAGCCTGTTCTCTACCCGTGAACCCCGATAGACTGTATGGGACCCCGTTAGAGAGAGGCGAGGCGGTGGGGTTAGCTGAGTAGACCACGGTGCATGATGCCCCCGTGTCTAACAGATAGGTCCCCGTCACCTTTTCCACCTCCATCTCCAAAAGGGGTCTTTTCCACTCATTATACCGGAGAGAACACAGGTAGACAGGCTGCGTTGGCTCTAGTCACGGCTGTGGGTTGGATGGGGCTGATGGGGTGAGAGCTCCGGTGGCAGCTGCTACTCTCCCTGGCCAGTCAATCAGGACCTCATGGTGTCCAAAAGTGACTCGACCTCTGCGGAAGGGATCCCTGCCCCCGCCTTTTGGGCTGGGGCTGTGGAATGATTTCCCTTGTTATCTTTCCAAGGATTTTTGCACTCCTTCCACCAGTGACCATCCTTCCCACACCTGTAACAATTGGTCTTTGTGTTGGGGGTGTTACTCCCTTCCTGGTGCCACTCTTTCCTACCCGGTCCGGGTTTTACCTGATGCACCTTTCCCTTGGGTGGGTGTGCATCGGCTCCCCTACCATTTTTATAGGCCAGAGTGTGCTGCCTAATCACCGTGAGTTCGGTGGTCTGGGGATTTTTGGGGTCGAACCAGGCTTCTGCCTTGGCCCGGATCTGTGGCAAGCTCTTCGCCACCAGGCAATGGAACCAATGGGCCAGGAGATCCCCATTCAGGAACACTCGGTCCGGCGTCCCCAGACAGGCCCTCCGGTACACCGGCCACAGCCGGTCCGTAAAAGCCTGAGGGGTTTTGCCTGGCAGCTGGATACCTTAAATAGCTACAGAGACTGGTAGTTATAACTCAAACAGTTGGCTTTTAATAGCTTAGAACTGGACAGAACAGAACACACATGTTAGCCTTCTGACCAGCTTCTCAGAGGTGAACTAGGAGGCGGAGCCAGGGGCGAAGTAACAGATCAGGGCAATCAATGGCACAGCAGAGTGGTATACAGTACATCAGCATTCCTGGCCAACCAAGAAAACAGCAGGGTTACAATAGATTACAATAGGAAACTATACACAGGTAGAATAAGGTATATACTTATAAGACTTATTTCACCACATTCACCCCTCCTATAAGTTAAGTCTGACCGGGGGTTTTACAGTTCGTAGTGAGCGATATAGCGTCGGCCGAGGAACCTCTTGGGGGACTTGCTCGGGTTCCTCCGTCGTCCCGGCGTCTGCTGGGTTTTCCAAAACGACGTTTTGTATGTCTTGTACCTCCGGGCATCCCACCCCCACAGGCGGCGCATCACGGTGCTCCACACCCGCATCTTCGCTAGCAGCATCGCTCTCTCTCTCTTCTCCTGCCGGAGCCAGGTCCTTTATTAAAACAGTATCCTCACGTCCATCAGGGTATTGAATATATGCGTACTGAGGATTGGCGTGGAGGAGCTGTACTTCCTCCACTAGGGGATCAGTCTTATGACCTCTCACATGTTTTCATAGCAGTACAGTGCCCGGGGACATCAACCACCCGGGTAGTGAAATACCTGAGGAAGATTTCCTGGGGAAACCGAACATCCTCTCATGAGGAGTAGCATTTGTTGCGGTGCACAGCATAGACCTTATGGAATGCAGGACATCGGGAAGAACTTCCTGCCAGCGAGAGGTCGGTAGGCCTTTCAATTTTAAAGACAGAACAACTGCCTTCCACACTGTCGCATTCTCCCTCTCAACCTGCCCATTGCCCCGGGGGTTGTAGCTAGTGGTTCTACTAGTAGCAATCCCTTTTGATAGTAAGAACCGGCGTAACTCATCACTCATAAACGACGTCCCTCTGTCGCTATGGATATAGTTGGGCATACCGAACAGACAGAATAAGTTGCAGAGGCTTTTGATTACCGTAGCACTGGTTATGTCCGGGCAGGGAATGGCAAAGGGGAAACGAGAGTATTCGTCTATAACGTTGAGGAAATAGACATTACGATCAACTGATGGGAGAGGACCTTTGAAATCAAGGCTTAGGCGCTCGAATGGCCGAGTTGCCTTGATGAGGTGAGCTTGTTCGGGCCTGTAGAAGCGGGGTTTGCATTCCGCACAAACGCGGCAGGCTCTGGTCATCGTTCGGACCTCCTCAATGGAGTAGGGTAAGTTGCGAGACTTGATGAAGTGATTCAATCGGGTGATTCCTGGGTGGCAGATTGCGTCGTGGAGACTTTGGAGCTTGTCAGTGCTAAGGCTGGCACATACCCCTCGAGATAGGGCATCGGGTGGCTCATTGAGTGCTCCTGGCCTGTACATAATATCGTAGTCGTAAGTAGACAGTTCTATCCGCCATCTTAGGATCTTGTCATTTTTTATCTTGCCTCTCTGCTTCGTGTTAAACATGAAGGCCACAGACCGCTGGTCAGTGAGGAGTGTGAAACGTTTGCCGGCGAGATAATGTCTCCAATGTCTGACTGCCTCGATAATTGCTTGTGCTTCCTTCTCAATGGAAGAATGCCTGACTTCAGGACCCTGTAGTGTACGGGAAAAGAAGGCTACCGGTCTCCCGGCCTGGTTGAGGGTTGCAGCCAACGCGAAATCAGAAGCATCGCTCTCTACCTGGAAGGGTATCCTCTCATCTACAGCACATACCACGGCCTTTTCAATGTCCCGTTTGATGTTGGTGAATGCCTCCTGCGCTTCTACTGATAGAGGGAAGGACGTCGACTTGATAAGGGCTCGGGCTTTGTCCGAATAGTTGGCCACCCACTGAGCATAATAAGAGAAGAATCCCAGACACCTTCTTAAGGCCTTAGGGTTATGTGGCAGTGGTAGTTCTTTAAGCGGGCGTAATCGTTCAGGGTCTGGCCCGATTACCCCATTCTCTACCACACAGCCGAGAATACACAGACGAGTAGTGTTGAAAGTACATTTGTGCTCGTTATAGGTCAGGTTTAGCTTTTGGGCAGTCTCTAGAAATTTAGCGAGATTCCGGTCATGCTCCTGTTGGTCACGTCCACAGATAGTAACATTGTCCAGGTACGGAAATGTTGCCTCCAACGCATTCTCATCTACCATACGGTCCATTTCCCGTTGGAAAACGGAAACTCCATTCGTGACCCCGAAGGGTACCCTAAGGAATTGGTACAGGCGCCCATTTGCTTCAAAAGCCGTATAAGGACAGTCGTCTACTTTTATGGGGATCTGGTGATAGGCAGACTTTAAGTCAATAGTGGAAAACACACGATACTGGGCAATCTGGTTCACCATCTCGGAGATGCGAGGCAAGGGATAAGCGTCTAGTTGCGTATATATGTTGATGGTCTGGCTGTAGTCGACCATGAGCCGTTTCTTTTCGTTAGTTTTAACCACCACTACCTGAGCACGCCACGGGCTATTACTATTTTCGATGATACCCTCCCGCTGTAGCCTTCCTACTTCTTCTTTTATAAATTTTTTATCTTCCGAACTGTACCGTCGACTTTTGGTCGCGATAGGTCTACAGTTTGGGGCGAGGTTCGCAAACAGGGATGGCGGGCTTATCTTTAAAGTGGAGAGGCCGCAAACTGTGAGCGGGGGCTGGGATCCACCATATGCAAGTGTGACGCTCTCATGGTGGCACTGGAAATCTAGGCCTAGAATTAGTTTCACGCAAAGCTGCGGCAACACAAGGAGTTTAAAATCTTTATACTCTGTGCCCTTAACAGTCAGTGTTACTTTACAGAAACCGATTACCTCCGAAGTGAGGGACTTAGATGCCATCGCGATTTTGCTCCGGGTAGGGTACACCTTTAGTGAGTACGGTTTGATGAGGCTAGGGTGAATAAAACTCTCAGTACTCCCGCAATCGATTAAACACTTCGTCGGGTGTCCGTTTACCTTAACGTCCATCATAGACTTTGATAGTGGATGCGGTCTGGACTGGTCAACCATGACTGAGGCTATCGTAGATCCGTAGGCGGCCGCTGAGACGGTATCAAATTCTGGGACCACGTGTAGGGCCGCGGAGACTGTATCAGGTACAGGATTCCCCTTACATACCTTGCTGAAATGTCCCCGTTTCTTGCACTTGAAACATGTGGCGTCTCTCGCAGGACATCGGTGTCTGGGGTGCTTGAGCTGGCCGCAGAAGTGGCATCTTGGTCCGCGGGACATCGCTGCAGTGTTGGGGCTGGGTGGGGACTCCCGTGGTGTAGGGCTGGTCCGAGGCCCAGGCGGAGAGGATGGCGCCTCCTCGCTCGGCGCGCACGAGGCTGAGAGGGCCGCATGGCCTGATGCATAGGTCTCAGAGTTCTTCTGCGCCACATCCAGCGATCGAGCTGTAGCCACGGCAGTCTTTAGATCCAGAGTGTCCCTTTCAAGCAACCTCTGCCGAATATAATTCGATCGAAGGCCCAATATAAACGAATCGCGAACCGCTTCTTCCTGGTACAAAATGGCCGTCACGGCCTTGTAGTTGCAGTCCTTCGCCAGGGCCTTTAGATTCTGTAGAAAATCATCCAGCGATTCCTCCAGTAGTTGCCTGCGGGTAGCCAAGAGATGCCTGGCATACACCTCGTTAACAGGCTTCAGGTATTGGGCCTTGAGAGTCGTGAGTGCATCCTCGTATGTAGAAGCGTCCTCGATTAGCGAGTAAGTCCGATGACTTACTAGGTTAGTCAGTAGGTCCAGTTTGTTGGCCCCATCATCGAGCGATGCAATGAAATGTTCGAAACACCGGAGCCAATGTGCGAATTTCTTCAACGCGTCCGCCGAATGTGGATCACTGTCTAGACGCTCCGGCTTCAGGAGTCTGTCCATCCCTGGAAGTAATAAGCTATTAAAATTGATATACCTTAAATAGCTACAGAGACTGGTAGTTATAACTCAAACAGTTGGCTTTTAATAGCTTAGAACTGGACAGAACAGAACACACATGTTAGCCTTCTGACCAGCTTCTCAGAGGTGAACTAGGAGGCGGAGCCAGGGGCGAAGTAACAGATCAGGACAATCAATGGCACAGCAGAGTGGTGTACAGTACATCAGCATTCCTGGCCAACCAAGAAAACAGCAGGGTTACAATAGATTACAATAGGAAACTATACACAGGTAGAATAAGGTATATACTTATAAGACTTATTTCACCACACGTGAGTTCGGTGGTCTGGGGATTTTTGGGGTCGAACCAGGCTTCTGCCTTGGCCCGGATCTGTGGCAAGCTGTTCGCCACCAGGCAATGGAACCAATGGGCCAGGAGATCCCCGTTCAGGAACACTCGGTCCGGCGTGCCCAGACAGGCCCTCCGGTACACCGGCCACAGCCGGTCCGCAAAAGCCTGAGGGGTTTCGCCTGGCAGCTGGATCGTCTTCTCCACACGGGAGAAAGGACTTCCCTCATTCATCCCCATGGACTCCAGAACCGCATCTCTAAGCTCCTCCTACCCGCTCTGCCCCCTTTTACACTCGTCAGAGAGGGATTGGAGGAGACTACTCTCCAGGTAAAATAGCAGCATCTTGGCCTTCTCAGCATGATCGCAGTCATTGATGCTGTCTGCCTGCTCTACTTCCCTGAAGTGGATCGAGGGGTCTCCCTTTTCGGAGAGCCTCGGGAGATGGTTGACCATAGCCCTAAGCTGTTGGGTGTTAAAGGGTAATACAAACTGGTTTTGGAGGGGTCCCTCATTGTCGCCATTGGCGGGAGGGCCGAACCTCCGATGCGGTGCTGGGCACATTGGTCCCGGCTCCGACCTCTCTGGCGGGGGTTGCTCCACCTCCGCCTCCATCTCTGGCTCCACCCCCCCTTGCTGCCAAACATCGCTGAGACTTGGCGCTACAGGTGGTGGTCGTGAGATCTCCTCTCTCTCAACCGGGTTGTCCCTAGGCACTACCGGTTACGTTGGAACTGTCCTCCCCTCGTTCCCCATAAAATCTGCCTGGCCTGCCTTTGGGCTTATGAGGCATACCATGCCTTTTGCCTTCCGGAGGGCCCGGATCAAATTTTCTATCCTCTCTTTACAGGGGCCGTGGTTTGCCTCCTCAAACCCCTGTTCGCTCGCTAGCTTGTAAGTGGCCTTTACCTCCTGTATTTTCTCTTCCTGTTCCCTAATCTGCCTTGCCAAGCGCGCATTCTTCTCCCGCAACCTTAACTCATTTCCCTTGGCCTCGGTGACTTGGCACCGTAGATATTCCAACTGGGCCTTGTGTTCTCCCATTAAATGCACTCTCTCCTGATTCAAGGCCTGCAAAGCTACTAATAAATTCTCCCCTGCAAGAGCCTTATCCTGGATCTCCAGGGCTGACTCCCTTAACTCGACTGCCTGTGCTGCAACGAGCCTTTCCAACAGCTGGAACTGCTTTTTAAAATACATCAGCCAAACTGCCTTCTCTAAGGACTTTGTGTGTTCCTTTCCCTCTGTCCACTTAGCTGCTGCATCTACCGGATGCCCAGCATTTAACAGAGTGGTGACCCACTTCTTAGTGTTATTCACCTTGCTAAACACATAATCAGAACTCCTTTCCTCCATCATGGTTTGCTCATCCGAACCATTGTCTACTGTATCGCAACCCTGTTGCCGGTGTCCTGCCGCGGTCGCCATTTCTGTAGGGGGTGGTGGGGTTGGCGCGGGTGCCCAGTCAGTTATGCCCCTGACTGTTTGTGATGGTTCGAATCACTCCCATGCCCCTGGGTTCTAGACACCGGATTTAGGTACAGGCGGCGATACAGAAAAGACTCGAGTAGAAAGGTGGATTGGATGTAAGCAAAACCAAGATTTTATTGGTGTGGAGATGCTGGTGTTGGACTGGGGTGGACAAATGTAAGAAGTCACACAACACCAGGTTATAGTCCAACAGTTTTATTTGAAATCACAAGCTTTCGGAGCGCTGCTCCTTCATCAGGTGAAGTGGAGAGATGCCTATAGACACAGATTATATAGTCAGAGAATAATACCAGATGATTACAGGTAATCTTTCTAACTGACATTTATCATACCTCGGAAGAGAGATAATCACAGCAATCAAAGGTGTGAATGGTGTCCAAACAGGTCAGTCAGGAAAACATTACATCTATTTTATTGAAATAGAAATTAACACAAACTTATGAGAAGTTACTAGTATAAAATTACAGGCAAGTACAAAATAACTATACTTATACAGGGAATGGGGAACACACTGCACATCGAGGGAAAACAACTTTCTTAACAATCCCCTTATCCTTATCCCACCCCCTATACCTAACTAGATTAAGCTATGAGGGGCCAGAATTCATGCTCACCAATCCAAAATCTGCTGAATTCACACAGCGGTGGGGCTCTCTTTTTGCTCTCTGGGGCCTGCCGTCGTCACGTGTTCTCGGGGCGCTGCAAGGGCGTCATCCAGGTACAAGTACCCCAAGGTTAAAGTCTTTGCTTGGGTACTTTACCTCGCAGGGATGATGGTTCCTCTTCCTCGGGCGGCAGTTGGAGTTTGCATGAAGATAACTCGCAGGTCGGCTGGATTGAAGGCCCGATTATTCAAAGCGTTTCTTCAATCGTCTTCCCAATTCTTCTTCCCAATTCGTCTCGCCTCGTCACCTCATCTCGTCCCGCCTAACCTGGCCTGGTTTGTCCGTGTCTGCCTGGTGCAATGCCGGGCGTTCCTGATGGGATGGGGAAAAGGTACGGGTGGTGGCCAGGCGGTAAGCGTGAGATGGGGGAAGAGCAGCAGCCACGAGGGTGAGGAGCAGGAGCAGAGAGCGAAAGCCAGAGAGAGAGATTGCTACCCGGGACCTTCAGTTATAATCCTTCGGATGGCCCTTATCTGCACGCAAAATCAGGTTAGTTCATTGTCCCAATCTTTGCGGGCTATTTTAAATAATGGTAGCAATCTAAACTAACTGTTTTTAGATGGCCGGTAATCACACCTACTAGCCTGATGTCTGAGCTGTATTGTTATTAATGCATCTTAATTGGCCTGTCCAGCCTCGATGGCTTCCTTAAGCTGTTTCCGATTATTTATGCAAACAGCTTGATGGCCTCAAGTATAGGCCTAACTGGTTTTTATCTGTCTCCGATTTGGCTTAATGCATATTCAAAGTCCCACTGTCTGCTTTTCAAAATACAAAAGTCCTTCTTCACCGAAACTGCATATTAGGTTTCAATTTCCCCAAAAGCTGCTTGTGCCACAGAGTCCAAGCTTTTAAAACTTGCAGGCTTTCACCCATGAGGTGCAGATGCCATCTTTCGGTATCCTTTTTTAAAAAATGTCTACGCAGTGTCCCTTTTATTAATAATAACCTTTGGGGAAATGTGGAAATTTTGCGAATCCTACAGTACCCTGGCAGCTGCCATGACTCCCTCATACTGCGCCAGTCTACTGTGCCTTCACTATTCAGTCTGCCAAACGAACTTCAGGGATGGCTGCTTGGAGACAAGGGATATCCCCTGTGGACTTGGCTAATGACGCCGCTGAGGAGACCAGCCAACGAAGCTGAGGAGCGCTACAACTCCAGCCACATTTCCACCAGATGCATTATCGAGCAAACCATTGGATTGCTGAAGATGCGCTTCAGATGCCTCGATAGATCAGGTGGAGCCTACAGTACTCAGCAGCCAGGGTCTCCCAAATCGTCGTGGTTTGCTGTGTGCTTCACAACATGGCACAGCGTCGTGGCTTGCAGATTCCGCAGGACCAAGAGGCTCCTCACAGAGCCGCCTCAGATGAGAATGATGCTGAGGATGATACTGAGGAGGAGGAGGTGGAGGAGGTGGAGGAGGCCAGAAACGAGCATCCTGCAGAGGCCCATCAACCAGCGGCACCAGTATGCGAGAACATTGCTGGCCGGAATGCAAGGAACGCACTCATCCTGGCCAGGTTTACTTAGCCTGGTACATCAAACACTGTAGCCTCGCTGCTTCTTACCTGACCATGGACAGTGACCCATCCCTGCGCATTTCTACCTATTTGAGCAGCTTGCTGACATCTGCAAGTAATCCTCACGGCCTCAATGTAAAATCCCCATTCACCAAATGACAGACGCCACAACTGCAGCAGTTGCCATCAGATTTTTTATGTACAAGAAACTGATGGCATTAAAACTATATACAAAACTTTTCACCCAAGTGTCTACCCTTGTGATTAGTGGTGCTTTATTTTTCTCTTATGCGTGCTCCTATGTAGTGGTACCCCTGTGGCTTCAGCAGATGTGGAGGCCCCTTGCTCACTTTCTGCTGCTCCTGTCTCGACACTTTTGGTGGGCGTCCTCTGGGGTGGCGAGCCTGTGAGGGCTCACCAGCAGTCTGCTGCTCCTGCGGCTGTGCAGGGGTTGAGACGCCTATCTCACTTGGGTGTGGACTCCGGCGGGGCTCTGACCGAAGACTCTGAAGTGGCATGGAAGTGTGAGCGCATGGAGAGGAGCCCCCACTTCCTTGAGGTGTGCCAACAACCTCCCTCTCATGGGTCAGCTCCCCCTCAGCGCCTGCAAGTGGCTGGAGAGCACCTTGCTGCACATCAGGGGGGCCATGGGGACCCGTCTCAGCACTGGAAGTCCTGCTCAGAGGGACTTCCATGAAGGTCTGGTTTCGGTGCTCAATAGATGTCATTCTATTCTGAGCACTCACCACGTTTTCCATACCCTGGTGACTAAGCTCCTCCATGGCTGTAGCCCTCCTCTCCTCGGCCGCAGCCCTCCTCTCCTTGGCCGCAGCCCTCCTCTCCTCGGCGGTAGCCAGCCTTACCACGGAGGTAGCCATCCTTTCCGTGGTGATGCGTCCATGCGCCAATGACTCCAATAAGGCTCTGCTCATGTTCGTCATGGACTCCTCCATTCGCTCCACACTCGCAGCGACCCTGGAGACAAAACCTGCCAGAGACTGCTGCATCTGTGCATGGAGATCCATCGCCTCTTCTCTTGCGGATGGATCCAGAGGCATAGGGTCGACATGCAGCTGAGTTGAGCTGGCAGAGGCCTGCGCCCTCCGATGAGGACTCTCCACTGCTGTCCCTGTCTCCACAATCTGCTGATGCTCACTTGTGAGCTGTGAAACACCAGGTGACAACACTACTCTATGCCCCGAAGGCCCCCCTGAGGTGTGAGTGTCTGCGCTGGTGCTGGGTGCGCTTACTTCTGCTGATGCTGCGCTCTCAGAGGTTGGAGCTTCCTCTGAGGAGTCTGGCTGCACAGCCTCTTCCTCCTCGACAGTAGGGACGGGGGCTCTGGATGGTCCTGTGGGGGAGTAAAGCAAAGAGTTAGAGATGTGATGCCAAGGCTACATGCACATTGGATTTTGCAAATGCTCATAAGTCCAAATGATGTAGCTTCAGAATCATAACAGCGACTCATGCTATGTCAATGAGAGAGATGGAAAACTATTCTTTCACCAGCTTGCGGGCTGGCTCCTTTCTCTCCTTCCCCAGCTTCCGCAGCCACATCAGCCCCGACAATCTCCATCACTCCTTCCTCCCAGGGGGTCAGGTGGGCGATGAGGGTGGGCCTCCTCCAGTCCTGGCTCGCTCTCTCCTGTTGTGAGCTCTCTTTTCCTGCAATGAGGGAGACAAGTGGAGTTTGAGTGAGAGTGCAGGAGTGAGTGTAGAGATTGCATAGCATAGATACTTAGGAGGAGACAAAGATGGTGTGAGGCTGCAAGACCAAGGGCCCTCCCTGTGCGTTGTCAGTTGTGTTCCAAGCATCAGAGTGAGAGGCAGTGTGAGGGCTGCATGGTGGAATAGTTATGTGAATGTGAGCATAGAGAGAGAGGGAATGGGTAAGGGTGCATGGATGTGACTGTGAAGTGGGATGTGGAGGAAGAGAGTGCTGAAGCTGAGTGCTGTTGGGGAAAGGCAATGGGGATCAGGTTGAGGGTGATGGAAACTGTAAAGTCTGTGGGTTGTGCAGTTAATAAATACACAGACTTCAGAAGTAACAAACAAACAGGTCTTTACTATTCGAAGGTCCGGGCGAATCTGCCCCAGCAATCATGCCACAACACTTATATACTGGTGTGGTCACTATCGGTATTACAGTATACAGAAGCCAAACAAATAGTGCCACCCGAAAGTAGTCCTCTTAAAGGTGAACGGTTACATTCAATAGTTCCCTTAAAGGTAGACGGGTACATACACTACAATCCTCCCTTTTTAGCTTATTACTTACTAAGTCCATAGTGAACATACATTCTAACATATATACAGGTTTATGTAAGACAGTTCATAGATTCAGTCTTTCCGGGGGTTTCCGGATTCTGTCAGGATAACGCCGCAGTGGTGTCGTCATTTCAGGCGGGCTAGGAGGTGCTTCTGGCAAGGTCGATTCGGCTTGAAAAGCCGTGTCAGGTTCAGCTGACTCCAGTATCACTAGATCGGAAGTAGGTGTTCTGGGTATCTCAGTTTCAACATTACCCGGATAAGGTGGTGAAGTCGGTGGCCCATTTGTGGCGGACCCTATGATTTGGTCAACATGGCACCTTATTATATTGTCTCCAATGTCCACGGTGTACATCAATGGCCCCAGCCTTTTCCCAATAGTTCCAGGCTGTCATTTCTCAGTACGGTAGTCCCGGGCCAAAACTCGTTGACCGATCTGGAAAGATCTAGTGACCCTGTCGTTCATGCCCTGGAATTGCCGGTTCTCTACGTCTCTTCTGACGTTTGGTTTTAGTAAATCCAGCCGGCATCTTAGGCGTCTATTACAGAACATCATTGCGGGAGTTTGATTCGTGACCGCATGTGTCGCATTTCGGTATGCCAACAAAAAGCTATCCACCTTATGTTGCAGACTTATATTTTCATTACTCATGGCCTTTACGGCCTTCTTGAAGGTCTGGACAAACCTTTCAGCCAATCCATTGGAGGCGGGATGGTATGGGGCTGACGTGTAATGTTTAACCCCATTGCTCTTTAAGAATTTCTTGAATTCTTCGGACACAAATTGTGGTCCATTATCAGGACAGATCTGTTCCGGCAGGCCATTCCGAGCAAACAGAGGGCTAGATTTTCAGTCGCTTGCGCCAGCAGTTAGCGCCTTAAGAGAAGTGATTTTCGGGCGCTATGCATGTAGCGCCCGGGCGCAGCGCAGTTTGCGCCCCGCCCCAAATTAAGTTGCCCGTTAGCGCCGGCGCAAAGTTTAGCGCCCGCCCGGATGCGCGCGCAGAAAATGACGTCACATCCTCGTGCAACGCCCTTTGCGCGCCCCGATTCCAAACTTCAGTCGGACCGCCCCATTGTGCGGCTGGCGGCCGGAGCGTTTGGAAAAAGGAACGCAACACAACCAGCGCGGGCCCCGGGGGGCGCAAATTAAAGGGGACGTACTCTCCAGTATAAAGGCCAGCCTTTTTTCAGAAAACACTCTTGTGCAACGCATTTCTGGAGACACAACAAGGAGGATAGCTAACTGGTTTCAAGCAGCAAGAGCCAGGTATTTTTGGACTCAGGCCAGAGCGCTGCAAGTGGCCTTTTGGAAATTAGCGTGTTTGCCAGGATTTGATGGGGGTTGCATGGGGTGCCAACGCGGAGCTGCAGCTCCATGTCCGTAGGGCTCGCAGACGCATTGTGAGAGGGGCAGCCCTGGCTAGAGGCAGAGGGGGCTACAGGCGTCGGCCACGTAGGCCTTACCCAGTCAGGCTATACCGCCAGCAGCGCTCCTACCTAAACATGAGTGCCGCGCGATGTGTTAAAAGGCTCCGATTCCGAAAGGAGGTGATTGCAGAGATCTGCCACCTGCTTCGCCGAGATCTGCGCCCAAAGCTCAGGTGCAGGACGTCTCTGTCGGTGGAAGTGAAGGTGACGGTGGCATTGAACTTCTATGCCACCGGCTCCTTCCAATACGCTGCTGGGGACATAGCAAACATCTCCCAGTACGGCGCGCATCGCTGCATCCGCCAGGTGACCGAAGCACTGTTCAGAAGGAGAAGCCAATTCATCTCCTTCCCCATGGCCCTGGAGAGCCAGCATCAGCGCGCATTGGAATTTCCCACACTCGGGGAATTCCCCTTGGTGCAGGGCGCCATTGACTGTACGCATGTGGCTTTGCGGGCCCCTCTGGAGCATGGCGAGCAGTATCGCAACAGGAAGGGCTACCATTCTCTGAATGTGCAGCTGGTCTGTGACCACAAGCAACGCATCATGGCAGTCAATGCCAGCTTCCCAGGCAGCAGCCACGATGCCTTTATCCTGCGGCAGAGTACTGTGCATGACATGTTCCAGGCACAGCCTCCCCCAAGAGGATGGCTACTCGGGGACAAAGGCTATAATTTGTGCACCTGGCTCATGACCCCGCTCCGCGCGCCCAGGACCGCTGCTGAAGAGGCCTACAACGAGAGCCATCAAACCACCCGCAACATCATCGAGCTAACTATTGGGGTCCTCAAGCATCGGTTCCGCTGCCTTGATCGCTCCGGTGGAGCTCTCCAGTATTCGCCGGACCGGGTCTCCCAATTTGTGGTGGTTTGCTGCATGCTACACAACCTGGCTATCCGCAGGACTCAGGCACTGCCACCTGACATTGGACCAGCACCTCAGGAGGAGGAGCAGGAGGAGCATGAGGAGGAGGAGGAGGAGGAGCAGGAGTACGTTCCCAGGAGGGAGCGACCAGGGCCAAGGGCCGCACGACGCCACCTTATTACACGGTACTTCTAAGCCCCCTGTCAGGGAATGGCCAGGGGCCATGAGGGAAGATGAATGCAGCCGCTCCGCAACCCCTCAGCCGGCGAAGCCAACAAACACTAAGAAGAACAACCATGGAGACTGCATGAATAAAGATAATTTTTTATTACACAAAAATGAAAAGCCCTTCCCACATGAATCCCCAAAAACAATAAACGGGCCCCACAAAAAGCCCAACAAACGACTCACTCCCACAAACTGGGGAGGAGTCACTCCACCTTTCTTCAAACCGGGCCTCAACGTCGGCCTAACGCAAAAAATAAGCCCTCCAACAACACAACCATGGGCAAAATAAAGATGGCCACTGCCATATAAAAGGAAAGCTGCCCACACCCTCTACTGAGTGGCCCGCGAGGGCGAGACCTTGCCCAGCCTTTTGCCTCCCCTGCCCGGCCTGCTGCTCCTTCGCAAGCTCTGCCCAGTGGCTGCTGCGAGGCTGGGGGAAGGCGCCTGAGGCTCAGATGCCCTTCCGCCAGATGCCGCTGGGGGGCGGCCTACACGGCGTTTGGGCCTCGAGGGGCTGTCTGCTGAGTGGCGCACCTGAGCCTGGCCACCATCAGCTGCAGCCGCTTGCCCTTGATGCCCCAGTGGGGGAATGGCGGCGACGGATGGCGCAATGTGGGCCAGCTGGCGTCTGGGATGCGCTGGCTGGTGCTCTGGCGCGGTGGCACTCGGCCGGGCCCGCACTGCAGGATCCGCAACAATCAGCCGAGGGGCGGCTTGCTGGGATGGTCCAGCGCGGCGGCTGCCCTGGCGATGCCTGCCTGAGACAGCGCGTGTGGCAGCAGTGAGTGCCCCTGTGGTCCTGCTGTGCGCGCGCATCACAGCCGCCAGGGTCTTGACGGCATCAGTCAGCATGCGGCCACTCGCGGCAGTTGCTGCCCCGAACTCGCGCCCACTGGTCGCCAGCGACTCGATGGCCTCAGGCATGCGCCCCACCACGCTCATGAGCTCCGTGTGGCGCCGGTCCGAATCCTCGGCCATCTTATCCAGCTTCCGCACCTCCTCCGAGGTGAAGGTGTCCGGACTGGAGTCGCGACTCTCCCGCTGGGGAGGAGGGGGCCGAACTAGGGGACCCTTGCCGCGTTGGTGGCGGCGAGTGTGCCGAACAGCAGCACTCCCCTCTGATCCTTCCCCCCTTTGGGGGGAAGGCCGCGGGCCACGCGCACGGCTCCTGGGTGGCTGGACGCCACTGGTCCCAGAAGCTGCATTGCCCTGCGACAGTTCCTCCAGGCACTCGTCCAGTGAGGAGGTGTCAAGCATTTCCTCCTCTCCTGCGGGACGTGACTGTTCCCCCGAAGGTCCGGCTTGCTCCTCCTCCTCCTCCTCGTCGGAGGTGCTGTCACTGGCAGCTTCAGGGTCCTGGTCGTCACCAGCTGAAAGCAGGAATGCACAAGAGTAGCTTCAGAGTGAGGAGACGGCGTCAGCGAGGGAGTTAGGACTGGTGGCATTCAGCGCATTGGTGGGACAGTGGCAAAGGAGGTAGCTCAGATGGGCCAGTGCGACGCGAGAGGGCCAAAAGGCGAGGTCCTTACCATTGCCGGGCAGTGGAGGGTCGGATACTCCGCACGCTGTGGGGACGATCACACAGGCTCCCATGAGCACACACACGCGCTCCTCCAGCCGAGTGAGCTTCTGCAGCTTGGCGCGGCCACCCCTGGCACGGGCCTGGTGATTAAACGCTACTTTAGCCTGCAAGAGAAAGGACGGGCTGTAAGTACGCAGTGAAGCCCTGATGTAGTGTGCACTGCCTCCCATGGTGGAATAGCGTGGACAGAGTGAAGCCCTGATGTAGTGTGCACTGCCTCCCATGGTGGAATAGCGTGGACAGCGTGAAGCCCTGATGTAGTGTGCACTGCCTCCCATGGTGGAATAGCGTGGACAGAGTGAAGCCCTGATGTAGTGTGCACTGCCTCCCATGGTGGAATAGCGTGGACAGAGTGAAGCCCTGATGTAGTGTGCACTGCCTCCCATGGTGGAATAGTGTGGACAGAGTGAAGCCCTGATGTAGTGTGCACTGCCTCCCATGGTGGAATAGCGTGGACAGAGTGAAGCCCTGATGTAGTGTGCACTGCCTCCCATGGTGGAATAGCGTGGACAGAGTGAAGCCCTGATGTAGTGTGCACTGCCTCCCATGGTGGAATAGCTTGGACAAAGTGTAGAGTGCCGAATGGCCACGTGATGCTCATGGCTGTCCCAATGCTGCTGGCTGAGGGCTGGCCAATAGGACTTTCAGCTCCCTTTGCCCATCATGTCAGGTGTACATGCAAGAATGAGGAGGAGACTGGAAAGGCTACTCACCTTCACAATCCTGGTAAGATCGTTGTATTTTTTACGACATTGTTTGTGGGTCCTGGGGGCATCGCCGGTGAACGTCACCCTCTGGGCGATCTGCTTCCAGGCTTTGGTGTAGTCGTGGTGGGTTGGCTTCCTCCCACTCTCTGGGAACAAGATCTTGCACCTCACCTCCAGAGCTGTGACCATTATGTCCAGATCACCCTCTGAGAAGCGCAGGGCACGCTGACGGGCCTTCTCTGGCGTTGCCATGACTCCCTGGGGCTGAGCAGCAGTGTTGAGGCCTCTTTGCAAGGCTGCAGTGTGCAGGGCGTGGCAGCAGACCAATTCGTCCCTTCCCCCTTTAAGAGCTGGTCGGCGCCACGGGGTCTGCTGTCAGTCCAAAAATGACCGCACCCGCGCTGCGCCCCGCCTGGGCGCTATCCCTCTGGACCACCGGCTTAGCGCCTAAAGATAGGAGTGGAACGCCTCTTTTAGCGCTCCACCAATCTCTTAGGGCGAAGCCACTGAATTTCTGGCAACGGGGCGCTACTTTGGGCGGGCGCTAACTTCGGGCGGGCGCTAAGGTTAGCGCCCCAAAACTAACCTTATACTGAAAATCTAGCCCATAGTCCTGAACACTGCGATGGTTTTTTCCGTCGTGGTGGTGGTCATCTTAATTACTTCCGGCCACTTGGAGTGGGCATCCACCGCTATTAGAAACATCGAGTCCATAAATGGACCAGCAAAGTCGATGTGTACTCTTTGCCAAGGCGATGAGGGCCACTCCCATGGATGCAGAGGAGCCTGGGGTGGCGCGTTCTGAACCCTCTGACATCCTAGGCAGTTCTTCGTGATCTCCTCTATGTCTCCATCAATGCCTGGCCACCACACAAACACTCTTGCTAGATTTTTCCTCTTTACTCCCCCCAGATGTCCTTCGTGCAGCTCCTTTAGCACCTTCTTTTGGAGTTTGGGTGGAATCACCACTCTAGATCCACACATCAGGGATCCTCGACACACTGACAGTTGTTCTTTCCTCTGTGCAAATGCTTGCAGTGTTGGTTCGCTCTGTGCTGGCCATCCCTCCACCGTTACATCATAGGCTCGTGAAAGAGTCGGGTCATTCCTTGTCTCATTCTCAATCATTGAGTTTGTTATTGGTAGACACTCCACTATGGATGAGTGGAACAACTCTACTGGGTCCACTATACTCGCTTCTTCTACCATCGGCAATGGCAAGCGTGACAACCCATCAGCATTTCCATGCTGTTTAGACCTTTTGTACTCAATTTCGTATTGGTGTGCCCCAAGTAACACGGACCACCTTTGTAACCTTTGTGCTGTCATGGTGGAAACGGCCTTATTTGGGTTGAATATGGACACCAACGGCTGGTGGTCTGTCAGCAATGTGAACTTTTTACATTGTAAGTAATGGTTGAATTTCTTCACGCCCCACACAAGACTGAGGGCCTCCCTATCTATTTGGGCGTAATTTCGCTCCGCGGGTGTCAATGATCGGGACGCGAAAGCCACTGGCCTTTCCGAGCCATTTGGTAGCCTGTGCGAGAGTTCTGCCCCAATTCCGTACGGGGAAGCATCGCAAGCTAGACGAAGGGGTAATGCTGGGTTGAAATGAGCCAACACTTCTTCAGAGGTAATCAACTCCTTGCTTCTGCGAAAAGCCTTTTTGCATTCTTCACTCCACTTCCATGGTGTTTCTTTCCGCAACAGGTCGTTCAGCGGATGCAGTACCGTGGATAAATTTGGCAGAAACTTGTGATAGTAATTAATCAACCCCAAGAATGATCTTAACTGTGATACGTTTCCTGGAGCGGGGGCCTTCACAACCGCTTCTACCTTTTCGGGTGACTTATGCAGTCCCTCTCGGTCAATGACATGACCGCAGTATGAGATCCGTTTTTGGAAGAACTCACACTTCTTGCGATTAACCCGAAGGCCATACTCCTTCAACCTGGTGAGTACCAGTTTCAAATTCGTGAGGTGTTCTTCCTCATCTTTTCCCGTGATTAAAATGTCATCTAAGTAGCACTGTGTGCTTGGAATTCCTTGTAACACCTGTTCCATGGCCCTCTGCCAAATTGCTGGCGCCGAAGCCACCCCAAAGACCAGTCTATTGTAGCGATACAAGCCTCTGTGAGTGTTGATGGTGAGGTACTGGCGTGACTCTTCCTCGACCTCCATCTGTAGATATGCTTGAGCCAGATCTATTTTCGTGAAATGTTTCCCTCCAGCCAACGAAGCAAAGATATCTTCAATCCGCGGAAGCGGGTATTGCACCGTGTGAAGCATCGGATTCACAGTAATCTTGAAATCTCCGCAGATACGGACCTTCCCCGGTCCCCCTGGCTTATTACTCGGTGAGGACTTCATGACGGGAACAATGGGCGTGGCCCACTCACTCCAGTCCACTTTTGACAGAACCCCTGATCGTTCAAGTTCTTCCAGTTCTGCCTCCACAGCTGGTCGTATTGCGTAAGGTACTGATCTGGCCTTAAAAAACTTTGGGCTTGCATTTTCTGCAATCTTAACCTTTGCTTTAATACCTCGCAGTGTTCCCAGTCCTTGCTGGAATACCTCCTTAGCTTCGTCCAATATTCTGGACAACCGTTCAGGTTTGACATCCTCTTTTTCGGAATCCACCGTCATGGTGTTTAGTGACTGCCAGTCCAATTTTATTTTTCGGATCCACTCCCGTCCCAGAAGTGGTGGTCCTCCCTCAGGCAATACATACAGGTCCAACCGGTGATGATCTTTATCCTTGTATCTCACCTTGACTTCTATCATTCCGATGGGGAATACTTTGTGCCCCGTGTATGTCTGTAGTACTAGTTCCGTATCCCGTAGTGGAATATGCTTGAAAAATTTCTTATAGTCATGCTTATTCATGACCGTCAACGCCGATCCGGTGTCCACTTCCATTTTTACTTGGACCTTTGCAATCTGTAGCGTTATCCAGATAGTTTGTCGGTCAGCTTCATTGCTCACGTTGTGAATTCTCAGACTGTCCAGTCCTTTGCATTTGGAGTGTGAGCCCGACTTCTGTTCCCTCAGACTCTTCTTAGTCACCTCTTGTACCTTTCCGTACCATTTTTGTGGTGACTTCTTATTGTTGTACGTTGCTCCTGACCGGCATACCTTAGCTATGTGCCCGATCTTGCCACATTTCCTGCATTCTTGGTTTTTACCCCAGCATTGATTCTGGCCGTGTGTTGTCTTCCTACAACGGTAGCATTTTGTTGTGCTCGAAGTAATTTGGTCCACCCCTAGTGCTGCCGCCTTTAGCTGCATTTCTGCTGTTCCTTTCGCTGCGGCTTCATGCGATGCAGCTATGAGGACAGCCCTGTCCAGTGTGAGGTCATTTTCTTCCAGTAGTCGCTTCTGCGTTCCTTCTTTGGACAATCCGCATACGAACTTGTCACGCAGTGCCTCTGTCAGATTCCCTCCAAACTGGCAGTATTTCGCTATCCTACGCAGTTCGACCAAGTATTCCGCATTGCTTTCGTCTTTCCTCTGCGTTCTTGCGTAGAATTTGAATCGTTCAGCCAGCATCAACGGTGTGGGGTTCAAGTGATCCTTCAGCACTGCTACAATATCATCGAAAGTCTGATCTGCCGGTTTAGCTGGTGAGAGAAGATTCTTCAACACCCCGAATGTTTTCGCACCCATCATGTTAAGTAAGGTTAAAGCTTTTTCCTCCTTAGCTATTTTGTTAGCCTTACAATGTATCTCAATATGTTCTACGTACGTGGCCCAGTCTTCTGTCTCCGAATTGAACTCGTTGATGTCCGCCCGCTTAGGCATCTTTCTTTCCTTGGGTACAACACAAGTATTTCTTCAAGTATTCTTATTTATTTGTTTATTTCTAAGATGGCGGTTTTCCCGTGAAAATGGCGGTTTCCCGCTCTTTCCTTCTCGCCCCGCCCACTTCAATCGTCTTCCCCGCCTAATGGCGGCTTCCCGCGTTTCTTCCCTGGTGGAAGGGGTACGCTTTCCCCACAGCGGACAGGTTCAGCCGCTGGGCTGGCTTCCGCACAGCTCCCCTTACTCGGCTCTGTCTTTTCCTCCCGCCCGCACGGCTCTACCGGCGCTGGGTACACCCCGTTAACGGAGGACAGTTCAGCCGCTGGACTGGCTCTCGCGCAGTCTCTCGCCCCGTTTTCGGCTGTGTCTCTCTCCCACTCCCGCACGTTCGGTTTTGCCGGCTCTGAGTACCCCGTTGGTGGAGAACAGCTCAGCCGCTGGACTGGCTCCTCGCAGTCTCTCTCTCCGCACCCGGCTCTCACCCGCACGGTTCCCGTTCGCCTCCCCAGCCCTCTCGCAGACCAGTGTTTCCCTCCCCGGCTGCGGCTGGGTTTCTCTTCCCGCGCCTACTCGCAGGCTCAGCGCTTCGTGGCTGCGGTCGCTGCCCGGATTTTTCCCGCCGATCGCGGTCCGGCTGTCACCCGACGCCGTTGGACCCGACTTTTGGCCGGCACAGCTCCCCCTCGACCGAGGTCGAGTGCTCTGCCCTTATCCTCCGGATACTTCTACACCTTCCCCTACTCACAGTCTCTTCGGCCGCCTTGTTTCTTGCTGGTCGGCTCAATCCGCACTGTGGCAGAAGGGTAGTCAGTGCCTGTTGCTGATACAGCTTTTGTTGTTAGTCTTCCTGCTTTCTGTTGTTGCCGCCTCGTGTTTTCTTTTGGTAGCACGACGAGGGCGGTTGTCTCCCTTCGACGCTTTTCGTTGCTTTTGGTAGCCTTGCCGCAGGGTACGATCGGACTCATCGCCACTGTAAAGTCTGTGGGTTGTGCAGTTAATAAATACACAGACTTCAGAAGTAACAAACAAACAGGTCTTTACTATTCGAAGGTCCGGGCGAATCTGCCCCAGCAATCATGCCACAACACTTATATACTGGTGTGGTCACTATCGGTATTACATTATACAGAAGCCAAACAAATAGTGCCACCCGAAAGTAGTCCGCTTAAAGGTGAACGGTTACATTCAATAGTTCCCTTAAAGGTAGACGGGTACATACACTACAGAAACTTCATACTTACTTTTCCGGTACGGTGAAGGTCATGGAATTGCTTCCTGCACTGCATCCAAGTTCTTCGCATGACTCCCTGAGAGTTCACCTCTGCTGCCACCTCCATCTGAGCAGTCCTGGTCTCATTGGAAGGCCTCTTCCTCCCTGAGCTAGGGAAGAGGACCTCCCTGTGGGCCCTAACCCCATCCACTAATGTCTGCAGTGAGGTTTCGTCAAATTTGGCGGCAGCTTGGGGTCTGCCACTGGCAACAGCTGCTGCAGGCTCCTCTGCCATTCTGGATGGCTCGTTGGGAAGCCTGCAGAGGTTGAAAAGCTTGCTGTAGACTTTAAAAGCAGCACGAATGATGACATCATACTGTGGGGCTTTCTGACTGGAAATAGTCAATTAACAAGGGTGCCCACACACTGGAAATTAATTGGCCAATTGTGCGAAAATTGCCTCCAGCTGGCTGACCCATTTAGATTCGTGTCGGAACCCGACATTCGGGCAACCCGACAATTCCCCGCACCTCCGGGAAAATCGGCCACAATGCCTCCGACAGTGCTGCATTCCTTCAGTACTGCACTGGAGTGTCAGCCTAGAAAACTGCTCAAGTCTCTGGAGTGGGCCTTGAATTGACAACCTTGTGACTCAGACACTCTGTCCAGTACATTGTACATCAATCTCTGCTGCGTATCTCTTTCTCCCATGCACTTCACATCATTTTGTTTCTCCAGCATACTTGCAAGGCAGTGTGGGACGTTTCAACCCTGCCCTCATTGTTGTCAACAAATTGTGACAAGTGAGAACAACCCACAGAATGCTGACAACATCTTTGGAATTGGTTAAGGACTTTAAAAGCTGAGCACAATGTGAAAGCCATTTGTTTCTGTCTTACACTCCTTGATTGGGATTATGCCAGGAAACAGCTTTCCAGAACGTATTAAGCAGCAAATAAGGTGCAGTGCATCATTCATTTTGCAGCAAACCTAATTGAATTACATGTTAGTTGTTTGGCTTTCAGCATATTATTAAACATAGCTGGATGTTCTAGCTGCCACAGGAATATTTCAGTTTACATTTCAAGTTACAAATGCTAACTTACCGACTCCTGCCAAATGACTTGATCACAAGCCAGAGCAAGAGCCACTTGAATCGGACAGCCATACATGGCACAAATCTATATTAATGACTTAGATGAAGGGACTGAGTAATGTATCCAAGTTTTCCCACGGTACAAAGCTAGGTGGGAAAGTAAGATGTGAGGAGGACACAAGAGAGATATAGACAGGTTAAGTGAATGGGCAATAAGGTGGCAGATGGAGTATAATGTGGCAAAATGTGAGGTTATTCACTTTGGTAGGAAGAATAGAAAAACAGAATATTTTTTAAATGGTGAGAAACTATTAAATGTTGGTGTTCAAATATATTTAGTTGTCCTCATACAGGAAACACAGAAAGTTAGTCTGCAGGTACAGCAAGCAATTAGGAAGGCAAATGGCATGTTGTCCTTTATTGCAAGGGGTTTGGAATACAAGAATAAGGAAGTCTTGGTACAATTGTACAGGGCCTTGGTGAGACCACACCTGGAATACTGTGCACAATTTTGATCTCCTATTCTAAGGAATTATACACTCACCTTAGAGGCGGTGCAACAAAGGTTCACTAGATTGATTCCTGGGATGAGGGGGTTGACCTATGAGGAGAGGTTGAGTAGATTGGGCCTATACTTTCTGGAGTTTATAAGAATGGGAGGTGATCTCATTGACACATGTAAGATTCTGAGGGGGATTGACAGGGTAGATGCTGAGAGGTTGTTTCCCCTGACTGCAGAGTCTAGAACTAGGGGGCATAATCTCAGGATAAGGGGTCGGCCATTTAAGACTGAGATGAGGAGTAACTTCTTCACTCAGAGGGTTGTCAATCTTTGGAATTCTCTACCCCAAAGGGTAGTGGAGTCTGAATCGTTGAGTGCATTCGAGGCTGAGATAGATAGATTTTTGGACTCTAGGGGAATCAAGGGATACAGAGATCAGGCAGCAAATTGGAGTTGAGGTCGAAGATCAGCCATGATCTTATTGAATGTCAGAGTAAGTTCAAGGGGCCGTATAGCCTACTCCTGCTCCTCATTCTTATATTCTTATATTTTCTAGGTAAAGAAGTTTCTCCTGAATTCCCTATTGGATTTATTAGTGATTATCTTATATTTATGGCCCCTAGTTCTGGTCTCACCAGCAAGTAGAAACATCTTCTCTATATCTGTCCTATCAAACCCTTTCATAATCTTAAAGAGCATTATCAGGTCCTCCCTCAGTCTTCTGTTTTCCAGAGAAAAGTGTACCAGCCTGATAGGTATAACCTCTCAGCTCTGGTATCATTATGGTAAAACTTTTTGCACCTTCTCCAGTGCTTCTATGTCCTTTTTATAATATCAAGATCAAAACTGTTCACACTACTCCAGGTGTGGTCATATCATGGTTCTATACAAGTTCAACATAATTTCACTGCTTTTCAATGCTATCCCTCTACAAATGAACCCCAGTGCTTTGTTTACTTTTTATTGGCTTTATTAACCTGCATTGGTGATTTGTGTATCTCTGTTCCTCTACCCCATTTAGACACCGAATTTCAGGCATAAAGTGAAAGGAAATTCTGGGCCCAGGAAAACATTGGGGTCCTTAACCTTTACTGTACACCATGGAGGATGACATTGAAGATAAGCACACGATATACAGATGGCAGGTGCTGCATGTCTGTGGTGGAGGCAAAGTCCTCATGTGGGTCCTTAATCTCACTGAGCAAACACTTTTTGGCTTTCAATAAAATTTATGAAACTCCCCTCATGGTGTGTCACATCATTTTGCAAAGGGAGTAAAAGCCAGCTGTTATAGCCTCAGGAATAGATTCTGTAAATCCAAGGCTGCATCACTGCTAATGTTCTCAAGCATTTCTGCCACTAAATTAAACCTGTGAGTCATAGCACTGCTAAGTGAAAATGGCAGTGCAAATACCAAGGAATCAGTGGTAGAGTGCATTGCAGATTCCTACACACTGTAGGGTTTGTCTACACAATCCAAACATTGGCCCTTACCGGCATCCAAAAGGTTGGCGAAGTCTGGGCGGTAACTTTGGAAAATTACTACACAAGCAAATCGTTTTAAGGCTAAACAATAAGTTCGTACAAACTTACTGAAGTAAGAAGTGGTCTTTGAGTTCTACAACAACAACAATTTGCATTTATATAGCGTCTTTAACGTAGTAAAATGTCCCAAGGTGCTACACGTTATCAAACAAAATTTGACAAGTAAGCCACATAAGGAGATATTAGGATAGGTGACCAAAAGCTTGGCCAAAGAGGTAGATGTTAAAGATCATCTTAAAGGAGGAGAGAGAGGTAGAGAGGCAAAGAGGTTTGGGGAAGGAATTCCAGAGCTTATGGACTAGGCAGCTGAAGGCACGGCAATGGTGGAGTGGTGGAAATTGGGGGATGTGCAAGAGGCCAGAATTAGAGGAATGCAGAGATCTCGGAGGATTATAGGGCTGGAGGAGGTTACAGAGATAGGGAGGGGCAAGGCCATGGAGGGATTTGAACATGAGAACAATTTTATAATTGAGATAATGCCGGACCGGGAACCAATGTAGGTCAGCGAGCACAGGAGTGGTGGGTGAATGGGACTTGGTACGAGTTAGGATATGGACAGCAGAGTTCTGGATGAGCTCAAGTTTATGTAAGGTAGAAGATGGCAGGCCACCCAGGAAAGCATTGCAATAGTCAAGCCTAGAAGTATCAAAGACATGATCAGTCTGTCGCACTCAAGGCTGTTGCATCTTCTTCAGAGCTCCTGTTGTTCTAACCTTTGACTGCAGGGCTCTTTACTTCCCTGTTGTCCTCTTCTTATACATTCTTCTCAGTTGGGCGTGAGTACCATTTGTTAGGCCTCAACGATTGGTAGTTTAGGCTTCGAGGATTAGCTTACTTTCATTGATTGACAGGTAAGCCAATTGAGGCTAGGTGCACCGATCTCATGTGACACATCAGACTGATATGTACTGCCTTTTTTTCACAATTCTGTTGTCCAATCTTTCTTCTTAATCATCTTGATAGAGTCCATTACCTCCATGGCCTCTTTTATTTGTCACTTTGTCTGATGTTGTACTCAATCACTTTGTCTGTGCACTCTCTTCTATTCCTCACTTGGTGGGCAGAGGAAACGCTTCAAGGACACCCTCAAAGCCTCCTTGACATAGTGCAACATCCCCACTGACACCTGGGAATCCCTGGCGCAAGACCGCACAAAGTGGAGGAGAAGCATCTGGGAAGGCGCTGAACACCTCGAGTCTCTTCACCTGGAGCAAGCTGAAGCCAAGCGAAAGCAGCGCAAGGAGCGCATGTCAACCCAAGCATCCCACCCACCTGCCCCTTCAACCACAGTCTGCCCCACCTGTGACAGAGACTGTAGGTCCCGCATTGGACTCATCAGTCACCTGAGAACTAATTTTTAATGTGGAAGCAAGTCATCCTCGGTTCCGAGGGACTGCCTAAGAAGAAAAAGATTCCTCACTATCTAAACCCCTTGTGGTGTATGTCTCTGGGCTGGCACATGTCATGCTGATGCATACTGCCACTGAGCAATGGCTCTCCATTGGGTCCTGAACAATCTAGAATGAGATAAAATAGCAGGTATGGGTGAGACTTGTGTTTTTTCACTCCAACATTAAAACATCGAAGGGGAAAATTTGTCCCCTTAGTGCCTCCCATTAGGGCCAGTAGATGGCGCTAATGGGGGGCTAGACCAGGATCGCCGGGGCGCGGCAAATCCCGTGGTGCACACCAAATCCGGCCCCCCCGCGTCGTAGCGCCGCCGGTAAGAGGTATCGCCGGGAATGTCGACATCAGGTGGATTGTGACATCAGTGAGTGTGCAACACTCACTGACCACCCGATTTGCAAAATTGTTTCTCGCCACTTACCTCACTGTCTGGAGTAAACACCAGCTGGAAGAGCTGGCGTGCAGCACCAGGAAGCCGGCTCAAGGGACGTTATTTAAAGGGATCATCAGTAATCACTCGCAGCTGTCAGGTTAGTGCAGTTTCAGTGTTTTTTTGTTAATTTCAGACACTGCAACAGTTTCATTCAGTAATTTCAAGGTTCTTTCGTATCAGGAGTCTTCTGGCAATTAAAACGTAACTACATTTATTCTTCACAGATTCAAACCGCTACACTTGGTAACATTAATGGGGGCTATACTGGCATGCCACCTCACCCTCCAGGATCTATGGCAGAAGGAGCATTGACATCTAGAAATACAGGAATGTGTGTGCAGAGAGCTAAGGAGGGACATCAAGGCTCTCACCAGGAGGCATTACCCTCCGACGGTATTCTGAGAGCACTTCTCCTACCTTCAATTAAGCGAGGAGTATTAGACAGCTCCGCTTCACCAAGGCAGAACTCTGCCACCTCCTCCAAACAGACTTCCAGCCTCACACCAGGATGACTTAAACCCCAGATCCCCTTTACTCACCACATCCCCATCATTCCATCCCTCTCACAGGCCATATCACAGTGCAAAGCTAAAATGAGAGACACTACAAAAGAATGGTAAGTGAAGTAATAAATTTATCAAAATGTAGTGGACACATATTGACACCAAAAATATTTACTTTTCACCCTTGTGCAATCCCTTAGTGCCTGTCGTTATTGTGCCTTTTCCTTCTCTAATGTTCCTATGAAGTGTTGGTCCAATGGCTGCAGCAGGGCTGGTGGAAGGCTGCTGAGTGTCCATGCGGGAGACTTTAGATGGCCTTGCAGGGCGTCCTCGACCAGCGCTGGGCCTGGAAGGCCCGGCTGTAGACTGCACCACCAGGGCGGCAGCAGTCTGGGCTGGCTGAATGACAGGCAGCAATAAGGGTAATGGCGGAGTGGCAGTGGTGGGAGCAGGAATGCTGTCATCCTGAGAGAGGACAGCAGGTTCTGGCTCCACTGATCCACTGCCACTCCCCCGGGGCAACACCTCAGCATCCCTAGCAATCTGTTGGAGCACAGATTGCTGGCCTGCTGTGACACCGTGAAAACCCCGGTCGGTGGTGGTAGACCCAGCCACAATGGCAGCAGTCACAGCTTGCGTGGCATCAAGCTGAGACTGCATGAGAGCAGTCTGAGATTGGATGCCACCAAGCAAAGACTCCATTACAGCACTAAGACATTGTGTCATTTCCACATGTGCTGCAATGGAGCTGTCAGATCGCCTATCACATGCGGCATCAGGTCTGGGTTGCCACGGTCTCTCTGGGAGTCTACCATCCTTTGCAGATTGGAAATGATGGGCTCCATGATGTGCACAGAACCTTGTGCAATGTTGGAGGTGGACTCCTCCACACTCCTTCGCATTGCTAAGAAGCTCTCGGGCACCCTTGCCATTGCACCTATCATCTCCGTGTGCATGCCCATCACCCTTCTTCTAAAGACCCCCCCATCGAGGTCCTCATCTGTGTCCTGTGCAGCAGAACTCGTGCGTGTACTCAGCCTCCGGGGAGCTGGCCCCAGAGCTACCCTTTCCCCCTGGCCTTGGTGCAGCCCAATCGTCCCTGGCGCCTCACTCTGTGTAGATCCCGCTACTATACTAGACTCTAAAGAAAGCGTAGTGCCAGTATCTGAACTGGTGTCTGTGGGTGAGAGATGCAGTGATGAGGTGTGTTCTTCCTCCTCCTCTTATTCTATCTCGCTCTCTGCCATGCCCTCAGGGACAGGCTGCTCAGGTGCTTGCTCATTATCTGAAAGCATAAAGGCACAAGTGTCAGGTTAAGTTGAGGGGAGGGGAGGCAGGAAAGAAGGAATGCATGCATAGAGCATAATTAGCTGGAAAGTGGGAAAGGCTTGTGGGGTGAGGGGGAAGTGGGATGTGAGAAGGAGTAGGGATGAACTTACTGTTGTTGTCCCCAAGGGGTTCAATGTTGCCATTGGCCACGGTGCCCACCACCTGGCGCCTAATGTTTTGCAGCACTCGATTCTCCAATGCAGATGTGAGATGTGGGTGTGAGTGCTGGTAGGTAGAGATTGTTGGTGGGTGAGTGCTGGGGTGTGGTGCATTGAGCAGTGTGTGAAGATTGTGGTACAGATGGTGGTATGTAGCATTCGTTGAAGCATTCACTCACCCTAACAACCCAAGTGAGACCAGTAAATTTCTTCCTGCACTGTGTTTGGGTCCTGGGGACCACAGTGCTACCCAAGACGTGCTGCGCTACCTCCCTCCACATGGTGTGGACGACTTGTGGCGAGAGCCTCGTGCCACTTGTTGGGTGGAGCACCATCCTTTGTCTCTCCACAGCAAAAACCAATGCCTCCAATGGTTCATCGGAGAATCTGCGGGCCCTTTCCCAGGGTTGTGGACCTGCCATCAGCAACCTGGTTCAGTCCTGCAGCACCATCTCCTTGTTCTGCTTCTGTTTGCTGAAACAGCTGCACAGCCAACAATGCTGAGAATGAGGTGCTGCAACATCAATGAACCTTCCCTTTAAGTAGTGAAAAAAGCCTGTGGCAATGATGAGTTGCAATTAGACTGCACCCGATATTGGTCCACCCTTTCAGTCGAATGCCAATGAGCTTGGGTTTTAAGACTTGATTTAGGACTCCAATCATTTTTCGTGCAGTCTAAAGCATTTGCGCCTGGTGCTAATTCTCCAACTTCTCTACTGACACCACCCATTCCTTGGCTATAACGAATTTCTAGCCTGAATTACTTAGAATGTACAGTTCAGAAACAGGCCATTCAACCCAACTGTTTGTGCTCCACATGGACCTCCTCCCACCCCTCTTCATCTAATCTAATCAGTATAACCTTCTATTCCGTTCTCCCTCATGTGTTTATCTAGCTTCCCCTTAAATACATCAATGCTATTTGCCTCAACTATTCCTTGTGGTAGCAAGTTGCACATTTTAACCACTCTCTGGGTAAAGAAGTTTCTCCTGATTCTCTATTTTATTTATTAGTGTTTCTTATATTTATGGCTCCTAGTTTTGATCTCCCCCAGGAGTGGAAACATCTTTTCTGAGTCTACTCTATCAAACCCTTTCATGATCTAAAAGACCTCTATCAGGTCACCCCTCAGCCTTCTCTTTCCAAGAGGAAAAGTCCGCAGCCTGTTCAAACTTTCCTTTTATAATAACATTATAACAATTATAATAACTAAGTACAGGAGCTGCATTTCAGATCAGTTTAAGATCAGTTTTTCAAGCAATGGATATGGTCTGCTGCCAAATGGGACAAACCAGCATTGCAGACTAGACTTCTCAATTCCGATTACCTCACCATCTCAATGTACTTGATGCCCTGGATGTTAATCGTGGCTTCCTTATAGGGAGTGAAGACTTTCTCACCTGTTCTCCACCACTCAGTTTTATTGGAGGTGAACTTATCCTAGAAAGAGAATGATATGGTTTATGTTGGAGCAATTGTTACATATTTAGCATAAACATGCAGCTCCATTCAGTAATTATCCGTGCACTGTATAATGTACAGGATGGAGACATTGCAGATGTGCCACAACCAAAGTAGTTTTGACATTGTCACTGATTATTTCCTTTATTGTTTCACATGTTGACAACTGTTGAGAATTTTAACATACAGTACTTGGATGCTCATCTATAATATACCATAAAATAGGCCCCTGTTCTGGCTTCTTATATTGGTATTTTCCTGAGGTCAAAATAATTCTTCCACAAAGAAAGGAAGATGGAAGAGTATATTCATTTACATTAAAGCACTTAACAGCCAATGTATTCCATTTTGAAGTGTAGCCCAAGAAAAAGCATTCACTTCCTCTGTGATTTGCAGCCATGTTTGACAAATTAACTGTAACCCTTTAGGTTGCATCTGTAACATGCAAATACCATTTCTGCGATGCTGATCCTTGTCAATTAATGCCTGCAGGGCCCTCAAATCTGGCTTTTCTGGATCTTTTCCTTCTTAATATTATTTCCAATGCCGCACAAACAAACTATTTACAATGCTTAACTAGACTGTTTTCAGCTTGTTTAGGGGATTAAACAGCAGCTGCTTGCAATTGGCTACCTTACTTCAAACAAAGGTGACGATAGGATAAACGCATGGTTTCAGGTGATCTTTGCACAGCAAAAAAAACGCATAAAATCATTTACTGAGGGTAGATCCAGAAAGCCATATTTAAAATCATTATCAATGCAAGGTAGGGAATTCCAAGATTTTGTCCAGTGATGAAAATTATATGTCCAAGTCAGGAAGATGTGTGACTTGAAGGGGATGGTGTTCTCATGATGTTGCTGCTCTTGTCTTTCCCAGCGATAGAGGGCACAGGGCTGGGAGCTGTTGTTGCAGGAAGCTTGGTGAGTTGCTACTATGCATTCTGCAGATGGAGGAAATGGATATTGAATCCAGCGGGTATCAAGCGGCCTGCTTTGTCCTGGATGGTGTTGAGCTTTGTGAATGTTGTTGCGGCTGTACCCATCCAGGTGAGAGGTCAGTATTCAATCTCATTTCTCATGAGCCCTGCAGATGGTGGAGAGGCTTTGAGCGGTCAGGAGGTGAGCCATTGATCAGAGTTTCCAGACTGATATCATTGTTCCAGTTAAGCTGGTCATTGGTGACCCCATAAGATGTTGATGGTGGGAGACAGAACAGAAGTGGTGCTGTTGCAGGTTGGGAAGGTATTTTATCTGGGTCTTGTTGGAGCTGCTCATTGGCTGACACTTTGGTAATGCAAATGTTTGCTGCCATTTGTCAACCCAAGTCACAAAGCTGTTCAGATCCTAGTATAAGCTGGAATAGCTGCTTCATTATTGGAAGAGTTATGAATGGAGTTGAACATTGTAGAATCATCAGCAAACAGGCCTCCTCGTGATGGTAAAAAAAGATCATTAATGAAGCAGCTGAAAATAATTGGGCCGAGGACACTGCCCTAAGGAACGTTTGCAGTGATGTCTTAGGGCTGCGATGATTGCCTTCCGACAATCACAAACATCCTCCTGTGTGTCAGGTATGACTCCAGTTATTGGAGGAATTTCTTTTTGACCATCATTGATCTCTGTTTTGCTAGGACTCTTTGATGCTATACCTGGTTGAATGCTGTCTCGATGTCAAGGGCAGGTACTCTCATCTTTAATCTTTATTTAGAAAGACACTGATTAATCAGGGACAGTCAGCATGGATTTGTCAAGGGAAGGTCGTGTCTGACTAATATGATTGAATTTTTTGAGGAGGTAACAAGGAGGGTCGATGAGGGTAGTGTGTTTGATGTAGTCTATATGGATTTTAGTAAGGCTTTTGATAAGGTCCCTCATGGCAGACTGGTCATGAAAGTAAAAGCTCATGGGATCCAAGGCAAAGTGACAAGTTGGATCCAAAATTGGCTCAGAGGCAGGAAACAAAGGGTAATGGTCGAAGGGTGTTTTTGTGGCTGGAAGGCTGTTTCCAGTGGGGTTCCGCAGGGCTCAGTACTAGGTCCTCTGCTTTTTGTGGTATATCAATGATTTGGACATGAATGTAGGAAGTATGATTAAGAAGTTTGCAGATGATACAAAAATTGGCCGTGTGGTTGATAATGAAGAAGAAAGCTGCAAACTGCAGGAAGATATCAATGGGTTGGTCAGGTGGGCAGAACAGTAGGAAATGGAATTCAATCTGTAGAAGTGTGAAGCAACACATTTGGGGAGGGCTAACAAGGCAAGAGAATACACAATAAATGGTAGGACACTGAGAAGTTCAGAAGATCAGAGGGGCCTTGGAGTGCATGCCCACAGATCCCTGAAGGTAGTAGGACAGGTAGATGAAGTGGTTAAGAAGGCATATGGGATACTTGCATTTATTAGCCGAGGCATAGAATATAAGAGCAGGGAGTTAATGCTTGAACCGTATAAAAAATTAGTTAGGCCGCAGCTAGAATACTGCATGCTATTCTGGTCACCACATTACAGGAAGGATGTGATTGCACTAGAGGGGGTGCAGAGGAGATTTACAAGGATATTGCCTGGGCTGGGGAATTTTAGTTATGAGGAAAGATTGGATAGGCTGGGGTTGTTTTCTTTGGAACAGAGGAGGCTGAGGGGAGACCCAATTGAGTCTATAAAATTAAGAGTGTCCTAGATAGAGTGGCTAGGAAGGACCTATTTCCATTAGCAGAAGTGTCAATAACCAGGAGACATAGATTTAAAGTGATTGGTTGGACGTTTAGAGGGGATTTGAGGAGAAATGTTTTCACCCAGAGGGTGGTGGGGGTCTGGAACTCACTGCCTGAAAGGGTGGTCGAGGCAGAGACACTCATCACATTTAAAAAGTACTTGGATATGTACTTGAAGTGCCATAACCAGCAAGGCTATGGACTGTAAGATTTGCAAAATTTCTACATTTCCCCAAAGGTTATTATTAACAAAAGGGACCCTGCATGGACATTTAAAATAAAAGGGTACCCAAGATGGCGTCCGTGCCTCGTGGCCGAAAGCCTGTGAGATTTTAAAGACTTGGACTCTGTGGCACAGGCAGCTTGTGGAGAAATCGAAACCAAAGCTGCAGTTTCTGTGAAGAGAGACTTTACATTTTGAAAACCCGACAGGACTTTGAATATGTATTAGGCCAAATCGGAGACAGATCAAAACCCAGTTGGGCCATCAAGCAGTTTGCATAAGTAATCGGGAACAGCTTAAGGAAGCCATCGAGGCGGGACAGGCCCATTAAGATGTATTAATAACAAAACAAGTCAATTATCAGGCCAGTAGATGCGATTACCGGCCATCTAAAAACAGTTCATTTAGATTGCTACCATTATTTAAAATAGCCCACCAAGATTAAGACAAAGAACTAACCTGATTTGGCACGCAGATAAGGGCCATCCGAAGCAGTATAACTGAAGGCCCCGGGTAGCAATCTCTCTCTCTGGCTCTGGCTCTCAGTTCTGCTCCTCGCCCTCATGGCTGCTGCTCCTCCCCCATCCTACGCTTACCCCCTGGCCTCTGCCTGTGCCTTTCCCCATTCCATCAGGAATGCCCGGCATTGCACCGGGCAGACACGGACAAACCAGACCAGGCGAGGTGGGACGCGATGAGGTGAGGAGGCGAGATGAATTGGGAAGACGAATGGGAAGACAATTGAAGAAAAGCTCTGAATAATCGCGCCTTCAATCCAGCTGACCTGTGACTATCTTCATACTATCTTCATACAAATTTCAACTGTCGACCAAGGAAGAGGAACCATCATCCCTGCGAGGTAAAGTACCCAAGCAGAGACTTTAACTTTGGGGTACTCATACCTGGACAATGCCCTTGCAGCAATCCGAGACCACGTGATGGCGGAAGGCTCCAGAGAGCACAAAGAGCGAACCCCAAACCCCACCGCTGTTTTGAATTCAGCTGATCTTTGATTGGTGAGCATGAATTCTGGCCCCTCATAGCTTAATCTAGTTAGGTATAGGGGGTGGGATAAGGATAAGGGGATTGTTAAGATAGTTGTTTTCCCTCGATGTGCCGTGTGTTCCCCATTCCCTGTATAAGTATAGTTATTAGTATTTGCCTGTAATTTTATATTTGATGTGTTACTGTTGCGAAATGTGGGAGCCAGTGGACCCCATTGCTGCTCACGGTGATTACATTTGCGATAAGTGTTTGCTGCTAGAGGAACTCCAGCTCCGTGTTGATGAGCTGGAGACCAAGCTTCAGACACTGCGACATATCAGTGGGGGGGAGTGTTACCTGGAATCTATGTTTCAGGAGGTATTCACACCAATTAGATTAATTAATTCAGGTGTAGTCCGTGGTCAGGAACAGGATGGTGTGACTAGAAGTGAGGCAGGTAAGGGGATCCAGCAGGTAGTGTTGGAGGAGCCACAGCCCTTGCTCTTGTCCAACAGGTTTGAGGCTCTTACTCCCTGTGGGGATGGGTTACTCCCTGTGGGGATGGGAACGGGGACTGTGGGGAGGATGAGCAACCTGGCCACAGCACCGTGGAGTGGGGGGCCATTTAAGTGGCGGGAATTAAAAGAAATGTTGTAGTGGTAGGGGATAGTATCATTAGGGGGATAGATAGGGTTCTTTGCAGCCGAGAGCGAGAGTCCCGAAGGCTGTGTTGCCTGCCCGGTGCCAGGGTTAAGGACATCTCCTCTGGGCTGGAGAGAAAATTGGAGTGGGAGGGGGAGGATCCAGTTGTCGTGGTCCATGTTGGTACCAACGACATAGATAGGACAAGGAAAGAGGTTCTGCTGAGGGAGTTTGAGTAGCGAGGGGCCAAATTAAAAAGCAGAACCACAAGGGTAATAATCTCTGGATTACTACCTGAGCCACGTGCAAATTTAGCTAGGGTAAATAAATTAGAGAGTTAAATGCGTGGCTCAAAGTCTGGTGTGGGAGAAATGGGTTTTGCCTCCTGGGACACTGGCATCAGTACTGGGACAGGAAAGAGCTGTTCCATTGGGACGGACTTCACTTGGCCAGTGCTGGGACTAGAATCCTGGTGAATCGAATAACTAGGGCTGTGGAGAGGGCTTTAAACTAATTAGTGGCGGGGGGGGAGGTTTTAAGAGAGCGAAAAATAAAAATGACAGTGGAGAAGGCAATAGAGCAAGGTAGCAGTGGGGTAATTAAAAACCAGAGCGTGTCAGGAAGGGACAGAATGTATGATGAAAAAGTAAAGTAATAAAAGGGGTAAAAGCAGGAATAAATTGTCAGAAAACATATTTGAAAGTTCTTTATCTGAATGCACGCAGCATTCATAACAAAATAGACGAGTTGATGGTACAAATAACTACACATGGGTATGATCTGATGGCCATTACAGAAACATGGCTGCAAAAGGATCATGACTGGGAACTAAACATACAAGAGTATTTGACAATTAGGAATGACAGACAGGAAGGAAAGGGAGGTGGGGTTGCTATGTTAATCAAGGATGGAAACACTGCAATAGTCAGAAATGATATTGGGTCAAAGGATCAGGATAGTGAAACAGTTTGGGTGGAGATAAGGAATAACAAAGGGAAAAAGTCACTAGTGGGCATAGTCTATAGGCCTCCTAGCAGTTGCAACTCTGTTAGTCGGAGTATAAATCAGGAAATTGTTGGGGCTTGTAATAAGGGAACAGCTATAATCATGGGGGATTTCAACTTTCATACTGACTGGACTAATCAAATTGGGCATGGCAGCCTTGAGGAAGAGTTCATAGAGTGTATTAGGGATGGGTTCCTTGAGCAGTATGTAACTGAACCAACCAGGGGGCAGGCAATCTTAGATCTCGTCCTGTGTAATGAGACAGGATTAATAAAAAATGTCCTAGTATAGGATCCCCTTGGAATGAGTGACCATAATATGGTTGAATTCCAAATTCAGTTTGAGGTTGAGAGATTTGGATCTCAAATCAGCATACTGAGCTTAAATAAAGGAGACTATGAAGGTATGAGAGTAGAATTGACTAAAGTGGACTGGGAAAACAGATTGAAGTGTAAGACGGTGCAAGAGCACTGGTCTACATTCAGGGAGATATTTCACAACTTTCAAGAAAAATATATTCCACTGAGGAAAAAGGGGAGTAAAAGAAAAGACAGCCATCCGTGGCTTAGTAAAGTAATAAAGGATAGTATCCGACTGAAAACAAGGGCATATAAAGTAGCCAAATCTAGTGGGAGGATAGAGGATTGGGAAGCATTTAAAAACCAGCAAAGAATAACTAAAAGATTAATTAAGAAAGGGAAGATAGATTATGAAAGTAAACTAGCAAAATATATAAAAACAGATAGCAAGAGTTTCTACAGCTATATAAAAAGAAAAAGGGTGGCTAAAGTGAATGTTGGTCCCTTAGAGGATGAGAACAGGAAACTAGTGGTGGGGAACATGGAGATGGCAAAGACGCTGAACAAATATTTTGTATCAGTCTTTACAGTAGAGGACACTAAAAATATCCCAACACTGGACAAACCGGGGGCAATGGGGGAGGAGAAGCTAAACACGATTAAAATCACGAAGGAGGTGGTACTCGGTAAAATAATGGGACTTAAGCCGGATAAATCCCCCGGACCTGATGACCTACATCCCAGGGCCTTGAGAGAAGTGGCGGTAGGGATTGTGGATGCATTGGTGATTATTTTCCAAAACTCCCTGGACTCAGGAAAGGTCCCGGCAGATTGGAAAACTGCTAATGTAACACCCTTATTTAAGAAGGGAAGTAGACAAAAAGCTGGAAACTATCGACCAGTTAGCCTAACATCTGTGGTTGGTAAAATGTTGGAGTCCATTATTAAGGAAACAGTAACAGAGCATTTGGATAAACATAATTTAATAGGGCAGAGTCAGCATGGTTTTATGAAGGGGAAGTCATGTTTGACAAATTTGCTCGAATTCTTTGAGGACGTAACATACAGGGTGGATAAAGGGGAACCAGTGGATGTAGTGTATTTGGACTTCCAAAAGGCATTTGACAAGGTGCCACACAAAAGATTACTGATCAAGATAAAAAATCATGGGATTGGAGGTAATGTACTGGCATGGGTGGAAGATTGGCTATCTAACAGAAAACAAAGTGTTGGGATAAATGGTTCACTTTTGGGCTGGCAATCAGTAACTAGTGGTGTTCTGCAAGGGTCAGTACTGGGACCCCAACTCTTTACAATCTATGTTAATGATTTGGAGGAAGAGACTGAGTGCAACATATCCAAGTTTGCCGATGATACAAAGATGGGAGGGAAAGCAGTGACTGAGGAGGACATAAAAAACCTGCAAAAGGAGATAAACATGCTAGGTGAGTGGGCAGAGATTTGGCAAATGGAATATAATATTGGAAAGTATGAGGTTATGCACTTTGGCAGAAAAAATCAAAGAGCAAGTTATTATCTAAATGGAGAGAAACTGCAAAGTGCTACAGTACAAAGAGATCTGGGGGTCCTGGTACATGAAACACAGAAGGTTGGTATGCAGGTGCAGCAGGTGATCAGGAAGGCCAATGGAATCTTGGCTTTTATTGCAAGGGGGATGGAGTTTAAAAACAGGGAAGTCTTGCTGCAGTTATACAGGGTATTGGTGAGGCCACACCTGGAGTGCTGCATGCAGTTTTGGTTTCCATATTTAAGAAAAGATATACTTGCTCTTGAGGCGGTTCAGAGAAGGTTCACTCGGTTGATTCCAGAGATGAGGGGGTTGACGTATGAGGAAAGGTTGAGTAGGTTGGGCCTCTACTCATTGGAGTTCAGAAGAATGAGAGGCGATCTTATTGAAACATATAAGATTGTGAGGGGGATTGATCGGCTGGATGCGGTGAGAATGTTTCCACTGATGGGTGAGACTAGAACTAGGGGGCATAATCTTAGAATAAGGGGCTGCCCTTTCAAAACTGAGATGAGAAGAAACTTCTTTACTCAGAGGGTAGTTAATCTATGGAATTTGCTACCCCAGGGAGCTGTGGAAGCAGCAACGTTAAATTGATTTAAAATAGAAATAGTCAGTTTCTTAGCAGATAAGTGAATTAGGGGTTACGGGGAGAGGGCAGGGAAGTGGACGTGAGTCTAGGTTCGCATCAGCCATGATCCTATTGAATGGCGGAGCAGGCCCAAGGGGCCGTATGGCCTAGTCCTGCTGCTACTTCTTATATTCTTATGTTCTTATGTACTAGTAACTTCTCGTAAGACTGTGTTATTTTTCTGTGCAATAAAAATTTGGTTTTGCTTACATCCAAACCACCTGTCTACTCGAGTCTTTTCTGCATTGCCGCCTGTACCTAAGTCCGGTGTCTAGAACCCAGGGGCGTGGGAGCAATTCATACCACTCACAAACAGTCAGAGGCATAACTGACTGGGCGCACACGCCAACCCCACCACCACCCCCTACAGAAATGGCGACCGCGGCAGGACACTAGCGACAGGGTAGCGATACAGTAGACAATGGTTCAGATGAGCAAACCGTGATGGAAGAAAGGATTTCTGATTATGTGTTTAGCAAGGTGAATATCACTATGAAGTTGGGTGTCCGGTAGATGCAGCAGCTAAGTGGACAGAGGGAAAGGAACACAAGAAGTCCTTAGAGAAGGCAGTTTGGCTGATGTGTTTTAAAAAGCAGGTCCAGCTTTTGGACAGGCTCGTTGCAGCACAGGCAGTCGAGTTAAGGGAGTCAGCCCTGGAGATCCAGGATAAGGCTCTAGCAGGGGAGTAGGTATAAGTGGCTTTGCAGGCTTTGAATCAGGAGAGATTGCATTTAGTAGGAGAACACAAGGCCCAGTTGGAATACCTACGGTACCAAGTCACCAAGGCCAAGGGAAATAAGTTAAGATTGCGGGAGAAAAATGCCCACTTGGCAAGGCAGATTAGGGAACAGGAAGAGAAAGTACAGGCGGTAAAGACCGCTTACAAGCTCGCGAGCGAGCAGGGGTTTGAGGAGGCAGACCACGGCCCCTGTAAAGAGAGGATAGAAAATCTGAGCCGGGCCCTCCAGAAGACAAAAGGCATGGTATGCCTCATAAGCCCAAAGGCAGGCCAGGCAGATTTTATGGGGAACGAGGGGAGGACAGTTCCAACATCACCGGTAGTGCCTAGGGATGACCCGGTTGAGAGAGAGGCGACCTCACGACCACCACCTGTAGCGCCAACTCTCAGCGAGGTTTGGAAGCAAGGGGGGGTGGAACCGGGAGTGGAGCCAGATGTGGAGGCGGAGGTAGAGCAACTCCTGCCCGAGAGGTCGGAGCCGGGACCGATGTGCCCAGCACGGCATCGGAGGTTCGGCCCACCCGCCAATGGCGACAATGAGGGACCCCTCCAAAACCAGTACGTATTACCCTTTAACACCCAACAGCTTAGGGTTATGGTCAACCATATCCCGAGGCTCTCCGAAAAGGGAGACCCCTCGATCCACTTCAGGGAAATAGAATAGGTAGCCAGCATCAACGTCTGCGATGACGCTGAGAAGGCCAAGATGCTGCTATTCTCCCTGGAGAGTAGTCTCCTCCAATTCCTCTCTGACGAGTGTAAAAGGGGGCAGAGCGGGTACGAGGAGCTTAGAGATGCGGTTCTGGAGTCCATGGGGATGGATGCGGAAGTCCTTTCTCCAGCGTGGAGAAGACAATCCAGCTCCCAGGGGAAACCCCGCAGGCTTTTGCAGACTGGCTGTGGCCGGTGTACCGGAGGGCCTGCCCGGGGACGCCGGACCGAGCATTCCTGAACAGGGATTCCCTGGCCCATTGGTTCCATTGCCTGGTGGCGAACAGCTTGCCACAGGTCTGGGCCAAGGCAGAAGCCTGGTTCGACCCCAAAGATCCCCAGAACACAGAACTCACGGTAATTAGGCAGCTCACTCTGGCCTATAAAAACAGTAGGGGAACCGATGCACACCCACCCAAGGGAAAGGTGCATGAGGTAAAACCCGGACCGGGTAGGAAAGAGTGGCACCAGGAAGGGAGTAATCTCCCCCAACACAAAGATGAATTGTTACGGGTGTGGGAAGGGTGGTCACTGGCGGAAGGAGTGCAAAAACCCTTGGAAGGATAACAAGGGAAAGCATCCCACAGCCCCAGCCCAAAAGGTGGGTGCAGGGATCCCTTCCGCAGAGGTTGATTCACTTTTGGACACCATGGCCTAGAAATTGGGTATGGCCCCGCCAGCTCGGTTGCGCCGAAAATTTTGCGCTGGCCGCGGAGCCAGTTGCGCCCGTCCCATATTCACTTTTAGCGCCCCAAGGCGGAACCGGGCGCTGTTCCAGGGTGTGCCCGCCCCCGCTTGGGGCGCTGAAAGTGAATTTCAGCGCTCCCGGTGCCGCTGCGCCACCCGATGCGGTGCGGCAGGCTGCTGTACTGCAGGCCTCCTCCTTCTCTTAAGGAGGAGGTGCCTGCAACGGCCGGAGCCCCGATCGCGAGTGCCGGCAAAAGAGCCCAGCACAACGGAGAAGTGCCGGGCTCCACGGAAACCAGCCAGCAATGCCGCGGGGGGGGGGTGGAGGAGGCCGGGGAAGGAGGTGCGGGCAGGCGGCCGCCGAAAAAGCGGCCGACTGCACCTCCACCTTAAAGCGCCCCGCTAAGGCTGCAGTAAGGACCCGGTCTCCTGATGTTGTTAGTGGCCGCCACGGAGGAGGCGGCGGCAACTGAAGATGGGGTTCGGGGCGGTATCGGGGCGGCACCGGGGCACTGCGCACACCGACGACGTCATCGGTGCCAGCGCAGCGCTACCGGCTACCGCCGCCATTACCGCGGCTCTCAAAATCAGCGCTACCACCCCTACTGGTGCAGAAGCCATCTTTGGGCTGTAACTGGGCGCAAAGCCCACCGAATTTCTAGGCCCATGAGTTCCCTATTGACTGGTCGTGACTAGAGCCAGCGCAGCCTGTTTACCTGTGTTCTCTCAAGTATGATGAGTGGAAAAGACCCGTTTTGGAGATGGAGGTGAAGAAGGTGATGAGGACCTATCTGTTAGACACGGGGGCATCATGCACCGTGGTCTACTCAGATAACCCCACCACCTCGCCTCTCTCTAACGGAGTCCCATACAGTCTATCGGGGTTCACTGGCAGGGAACAGGCTGGCTCGTTTCCATCCCGCTCACTTAACGGTTAGGACCGCTCCGTTCCAAGTGGACCTGTGTCCTGATGAAATGGGAAGTGGAGGGTGGAAGAGGGGTCCTGGGAGCTGACTTTATCGTGGGCCACGGTATCCTAGTGGATTTGAGGAATCACTGCCTTTGGGGTGCAGGTAGAGTAAAGAACGGAGAGGTAGTAGTAATCCCGGGAAAGGAAGGGAAGCGGACCCTCTGCACCATGAAGCCCAAAGAGGATGATAACCTCGGGCTCATGGTCAGCAACACCCCACCAGAGTTCCAGGCATTTGTGCTGGCCCACCTGGCCGCAGTTGCCACTCACAAACACGACTGCGGGAGGGTCACAGGGTTTGAGGTCAGCGTAGACGGGGACCCCATGGCCCGACCACAGAAACAGTATAACTTCCCCAGGGAAGCAGAGCCGGACATGGAAGCAGCCATGTCCTCATTAGTGCAGCAGGGAGTTCTGAGACCGATAGCTACCCACATGAATTCTCCATTATGACCGGTCAGAAAGCCGGACAATTCCTGGAGGGCCAAGGTGGACTATCGGGTGCTCAATAGTAACATCCCGGCCTGTACACCCACAGTAGCGGCAGTTGGTGACCTCATAGGGAGTATTCCAGCATCCGCGACTACTTTCACGGTGCTGGATATTTCCAATGGGTTTTGGTCCATCCCTGTAAGGAGGGAGGATCAGTACAAGTTTGCCTTTACGTTTAAAGGGCAACAGTACACGTGGAACTGTTTGCCGCAGGGCTTCCACAACAGCCCCAGCATTTTCCATCAGTGCATGGCCAACAGTTTGAAGGATTTTAGCCAGCCCAGACAGTTGGTTCAATATGTGGATTACCTGCTCCTGTTCACTGATTCGAAAGAAGAGCATGGCCCGCTATCGGCTGAACTGCTGGAGCTGCTAGGGCAGAAGGGTTTAAAAGTGAACCCCAAGAAAGCGCAGATCGGCCAGCAGGAAGTGAAATTCCTCGGCCTGACCGTGCGCGCTGGAGAAAGGGCCCTAGATAAGGCTAGGAGGGAGGCGGTACAAGAACTAAAGGTCCCTAACACAGCAACGGGTGTAAGGTCGTTTCTAGGGCTAACCGGGTACTGGAGAGACTTTAATGAGGACTATGCAGCCACCGCAGCCCCTCTGCTCCGACTCCTACACAAGGGAGTGGAGTGGCTTTGGGATGAGGGTTGCCAGGCAGCATTCGTCAGGCTCAAGAAAGACTTGCAGACTGCTCCAGCTTTAGGGGCCATAGATGGGGGGAAAGAGTTTTTCCTGGAGGTAGCAGCCAGCGGGGGCAGCCTGAGTGCTGTGCTGCTCCAAGAGCGACACGGCCAGCTGCGGCCGGTGGTCTACTCCTCCAGGATACTCACAGATGTGGAAAGGAGCTATTCCAACTGTGAGCGGCATCTTTTGGCAACACATTGGGCTGTGAAAAGATCACTGATCTTCACAGGCACCTCTCCCATCACCCTCCTCACCCATCACACACCCACCCAGATGCTTCTGGACGGGAGGATCAAGGATGGGACAGTGAGCAGTGCCCGCATTGCCCGCTGGACTTTGCTCCTCTCACAGATGTATCGGAAGGTGAAGGGTCTCTGTCAGCCAAAGCTCGCAGCCAACCTGGTATAACCTGGAACAGCCCACCGGTGTTCCATTGAAGGGGTTTGGGAAGTAAACACAGGTTTACGGGCCCGGATACATCCCACAGGCCGCGAAATCTATGTAGACGGTTCCAGCACGGTATCTGCTGGCGAGCGTCTCATGGTGTTTGGAGTTTACGACCCAGTGGCAATCATTGCCCTGGCGATTAAGCTCCCCAGCAGCATGAGCGCCCAGCAGGCTGAACTGTCCGTGGTGGTATACGTTGTTACACCCACCGAAATCTTCCCCATCCCCTACACGATTTGCTCGGACAGCATGTTCACGTGCAGTTCGTGTACGAAGTACCTAGCCATCTGGTCCCGCCGCAGATACACTTCCGCTGACGGGAGACCCCTCACAGTAAAGCCCCTGCTGGAAAAGATCCTGGCAGCAGTGGGGGAGGAAGGGGAGGTTTGCAACCACAAAGTGAAAGCCCATTCCTCCACAGAACCCCGCGGCCAAGGCAACCAGCAGGCTGACTTGCTCGCCAAGGCGGGTGCCCCCACAGGCACTTTCTGGGACCCATTTGGGTCCAGACCCATGGCGGCAGTCAGAGGTAGGGGCGGGACCCAAGGGAGTGTAGGGGTAGCTTTAGCCCCGGACCACAAGACTGTCCAAGCCCAAGACCCTGTCCTCAAAGCAGTCCTCAGTGTAGTCGCTGAGGTAAAGGGAGTAGAGGGTCCGTACGGCACAGCGACCCTTTCTGTTAAAGCGGGTATGCTGTTCCGGGGGGAACAGTGGGTTGTGCCACTGCAGCACCAGAGGGAATTCCTTCAACTGGCCCATGATGGTCCAGGAGTGGGACACCCCAGGCCTGTGACCACCTGGCAACGGGTGGAACAGGCGGGATGGTGGCCGGGACTCAGGGACGATGACCGCGAGTTCTGCGCAGGCTGTCTTGTGTGCGCTGAGAACAACCCTGACCCCCACAAAAGGAAGGTCCCTATGGGACACATCAGGAGGGTAGAGGGACCATGGCAGTCAATACAATTCGACTACATCGGGCCCCTGCCCACCGCCCAGGGAGGCTATAAGTACTGCCTAGTCCTGGTGGACGTGTTTACCAAGTGGGTAGAGGCCTTTCCTTGCAGAACTGCCACAGCTCTGGGTACTGCCAGGATCCTGGTCTGGGAAGTGTTCTCAAGGTGGGGACTACCACAGTATGTGGAGTCCGACCAAGAGAGTCACTTCACCGGACAGGTGACGCAGAACACCCTGATGCTGCTAGGCATTGAAGGGAAATGAAACGTGGCCCACAACCCCCAGTCATCGGGGATTGTAGAACGCATGAATCGGGCCCTCAAAGAAAGGCTAAGGAAGGAGACAGTGGACTCACCCTGTAAATGGGCCGAGGTCCTACCGTTGGTTTTGATGGGGATCCGGGCCAGCTAGTCTAAAAGCACGGGGTATTCCCCGTACGAGCTAATGACTGGCAGGGTTATGCGGACCCCCACCCATGTACCAGTCCCAGTGCTCACGGAGGGTCAGCTCAGGGAGGTAAACCGGGACAGATTTGCCCGAAACCTCTTTGAGCACCTGAAGCAGGTCCATGAGCAGACGGTTGGGAACATGGGAAGGCAGCATCGGAGTAACCGATTGCTGCTCGAACCGAGAAAGCACCACGAGTGGAAGGTAGGAGATCAGGTTATGGTAAGAAACTATGCCCGATTAGGTTGTGTGGAACCATTGTACATGGGGCCCTACAGTATTGTAGATAAAGCCATCCCCATGGTATACGCCGTGAAGATGCCCCGGCGTACAAAATGGTTCCATATCAACCAGTGCAAGCTGTTTCAGCTTGAAAGGGGAAAGCAGCCAGTTGGGTTAAGGTCTGATGATAAAGATCCTCAGCCTGCAGCAGGAGTGAGTTCACAGACTGCACAGGCAGGCGCTGTGGCTTGCTTGAAGGGAAGGGCCATCCCGCCCATCGATTGGGACACTCCCCCACTCTTCTGGGACCCAGACGGGGGGCAGGGACCTGAGGGCGAAAATCCCGTCCCTAACCCAGGTGCCGAGAGGGAGGGACCAGAGGTCGAAAACCCCGCCCCGGACCCAGCCATGGCACCTGGGGGCGGAGACTCTCAGCTCGCAGCAGCAGGCTGTGAAGAGTTACCTGCCCCTAGCCCAGTTTCGGGAGAGGTCAAGCCTGAGGGAGCAGCGGTTCGGGTTGAAGGCCCATCGGCCAAGAAAGCCCCACCCGCCAAAGTCCCTCGAAGGTCCCCGCGGACGCCCCAGCAGAGGAAACCATGGTCACCAGCCCTCCAGTTACCAAGGGCCGCCCCTCGAGTCAGGGAGAGGTCCAAGGACAAAGGTCCTCAGCCAGCAGCCATGGGCTGCGAGGGACCAACAGTGAAGGACGGTGCGGTCACGCCGGGGGTAGCGGCGAGCCGCAGTGTGACCAGGGATTAGCCTGGCTGCCCGGAGACGGGCGGCGGATGTATATAGTTTTAGTTTAAGTAAGTTTAATTATTTAGCTTAAGTTTGGGTGTTTTAGTTTAAGTTAAATAAGTTGTTGGTAGTTTTAAGTAAGTAGTCTGCTAAGAGTGCGTATTTGGGGTCGAGGTCGTGGGACCCGACCATGCTTCACCAAGCCAGAGAATCTCTTGGGAACCTGGCTCCATGTTTTTACAACTTTTTGCAGAAAGACTTTCAGGATGGAGGGGATAGTGATCCGATTCGCCCTGATTGGGATGAGCGTCGGAAGACGGGGTGACGTCCAGGACTCCCACATCTACGGGTGCACGGGAGACAGGGCGCCTATAGCGACCTACGGGAGTGGTGAAAGGGAGATGGAGGAGACCGCCGTCTACGTCCATGAGGGAAGGTGGCCAGGATGGCTGGGGTCCAATTCGTCTCAGTACTCCAGCCAAACCGGATTCACGTACAGGGAGGCCTCCCTCCTGTGCCCCAGGGTACGGGTCGTTACCACGAGGGTCAGCGTCACCGTTGGAAAGCGAATATGTTTAACGTGCAAAGGACACATTCCTCTGGATAGGCGGTGGTGGCTCAGAAAGCTAAGCAAGGACATGAGGAACCCCGAAGTTGAGTGGGAACGGTTGGGGAACAACACCCACCGGACGATTACAGGGACTCATGGAGGATTAAGTGTGCGTTGGGACAAGTGGTGGGAACCGGACCAAGGGATTTATATCTGTATGTGGGGGTCAGAGAAGGTCTGCCCCACAGGCATATCCATCGTTTTCCACCGGCATTGGCACAGCACCGGGAAGGGGATGAGGTGGGATGCCAGCTGGAAGGTGTGCGCAGCCCCATTCTCCCCGATCCCAGTCAATGCCACTGAGCTGGTAACCCGCCCCTGTAAGCCCATGCCCACGGCGCAGGTGGTGAGGTTATCCAGGGAAGGTTGCCCCACCACCACCAAGGGACCAGGGAATGGGTTGGTACTAGTCCCCACCGATCAGATGCTGTACCATGGGGTACACTACGCGGTAGCCTCCGTGATTTTAAATCTCACCGAGGTACAATTACCGGAGTGGTGTCCCAAAGAAACAGAGCAGCTATACCAGGCCCTATTAAAGGACATGTTCAAGAAGTTCTATGAGTTTGATTTCGCCCACGTGGACAAAACCGAACTGTACCCCACACACCGAGAATTTTTGGGTAATGCAGGGAGGCAAAGAAGGGGAGCATGGAATGATGTTTTTACTGCGTTAATACTGGGTCCTCTGTCATCAACAGTTTGGATGACATAGAGCTGCAGACACAGATAAATGGCTTAAAAACAGTTAAAGAAAATATTAATGGATGAGAACAAGGTAGTGGGCTCGGAGTTTCATGAGGACCAGGCCATGACGGTCCATTTAAAAGAAATCATAGCCGAGTTGGAAAAGCATGCAAAGATGGTAAATGCCCTCATAAGGGAGGGGAGAAATGCTTCTGTGCAGGCTGCGCAGAATGAGGTGTGCGTGCTATATGGGGCATGGTTACTGGGCGAGGGCCACAGTAATCTGGAGGATTAAAAACAGGGTTTAGTCCCCTCCTGGATTAGCAACAAGCACCTCACAGCCCTCCACCCGTTTGAGAATACATTAAGCCCGTGTCAACTCTGGCTAGCTTCTGAAGCCTACCTGTAATGTATGTACCTTTAAGAGAGGAACTATCTTTTACAGCCCCTGTATACTGCAGTACCAGTAGTGACCACACCTGTATATAACACCGTGTAGTAATTTGTACAGTTAGTTCCAGCATACCCTCTCTTCAGTAAACACCTGTTATTACCGTTCTCCTGCAGTCCGTGTGTTATTTATACGCGGACACTACAGTGGCGACGAGCAGGTTCGAACTCACCTGCAGTACTGCATCACCTCACGGGGATCCATCCCTGAAAAGAAGCTTCTTGGAGGTCGAAGCCAGGGCAACGGGCGTTGACCGCGGGCAACCGCCCAGTGATCCATCGGAGTTCAGAGAATCGCAGGGGAGGCTGTGGAGAGCTGGGCTTGGTTCTCCAGTCAAGGTGTTCCAGCAAATCGGGCTGGTAGCAGGTAGTGCGCTGACCCTTCCCGGACTGCGGCGGGCTAGAGCTCAATCGAGCGGCTCTGCAAGGGGGCCGAGCAGCGTCGTCGGGAAGAAAAAGAGAGAGGGTGGAGCGCACAGGGCGCGGCCGGTGCTCAAGAACCGGGCAGCGTTAAAGAAAATAAACAAGGGGGAAGGAAAAGAGACGCGCAGTGGACAGCGAAGAAGAATAAAACTAAGAAAATTAATTAACAAAAGAGAGACGCGCAGAAAGCCGCGAGGTGCCGCCATTACTATTTAGAACACCAGGAGCAGCGTTGGCAGTAGTGTGGGAAGAAGGAAAAGTGCGGGAGGCGCCATTTTAATCCATTGGGGAAGAAGGAAAAGCGCGGGAGGCGCCATTTTAAACCACCCAAGATGCCGAAGAGTGGCAGCATCACTGCTTCCGACAACGAAATAGAAGACTGGACCACGTATGTGGAAAGAATTGAAGTGTACTGCAAGGCAAATGAGGTGGCCGATGAAAAGAAGGAGTTGGTATTATTGAATTTGATGGGCGCGAGAACGTACGGCCTATTGCGGAATTTAATTACCCCAGCTAAACCAATGGAGAAAAGCTTTGAAGAGATTGTCAATATCTTACAGGAACATCTAAACCCTACACCGCTGCTGATAGCAGAAAGATTCAAGTTCCATAAAAGAAACCAGCACAAAGACGAAAGTAATGCTGGCTATCTTACGGAACTATGCAAGTTATCAAAACACTGCCAGTTCGGAGCAGGACTGGCAGATACCTTAAGGGATAAGTTTGTCTGCGGGCTCCAGAGTGAAGGAATCCAGAAACGACTACTTTCGGAAAAGGACCTTATGCTAGAAAAGGCTTTCAGCGTTGCAGTATCCTATGAAGCAGCAGCACGGGGAGCTGCGGAAATACAACAGAAACCGCAAGGGTATAGCACCAATGAAACGGCATATGGAGCAGAAAAGTGCTATCGCTGCGGCAGAACAACCCATGACCAGAAGAATTGCTGGTTTAAGGACAAAGTATGCCGGCAATGTGGAAAAGTGGGACACATAGCACGAGTCTGCAGGTCGGGAAAGAAAACCAACACTAAAAGAACTACCAAGGAAAAGTACAAGAAAGTACAAAAGATGACGGACAGCAGTTCAGAAGATCAGAAGAGTGATAATGACTCCGGGAGCAGGAGACTAAGTTGTCTAAAGTTACACAACGTGATTGCAAAGGAGGATCACTGAACCATTTGGGTCACCCTCATGATAGCAGGGTCCCAAGTAAAGATGGAATTGGACACAGGATCAGCCCTAACAGTCATGAATCGACGAGACTACGAGCGGCTATTCTCACACATACCCTTGAAGGACATGTCCATTGTCTTGAAGACATATATGGGGCAAAAAGTCTACCCCAGAGGAAAAATAAGGGTGCCCGTTAAATACAACGGCAAGGAAACACAGAAACTGTATCTATATATACTACCAGATGGAGGACCACCATTATTGGGACGTTAATGGATCCGAAAAATACAATTGGATTGGCATTCCATTCAGGCGCTAACTGTGGCTGACAAAAAGGATGACGACATCACACCTGGATGACTGTCAAAAATTCTAACTGATGCGAAAGAGGTGTTCCAGCAAGGACTTGGGACTCTAAAAGGTGTAACGGCAACGATAAAAATTGAAGATAACGCAAACCCAAATTTTTTTAAGGCCAGACCGGTACCGTATGCGATCCGCCCAGCCGTTGAAGCAGAGCTGGAGAGTCTGGAGCGTTCGGGTGTGCTGTCCAAGGTGGACTGGAGCGAGTGGGCCACACCCATTGTTCCTGCAATGAAGAAATCATTGAGCTGCACGCCTGGGGAGCCGAAGAAGGTTCGCATCTGTGGGGACTTTAAGGTAACTGTGAACCCAGTCCTTCACACAGTACAATATCCACTTCCGCGGATAGAAGATATTTTCGCCTCACTATCTGGAGGGAAACGCTTTACGAAGATTGATCTGGCCCAAGCATATCTACAAATGGAGGTAGAAGAAGCATCTAGAAAATACCTCACGATAAACACTCACAAAGGTCTTTACCAGTACAACCGACTGGTATTCAGGGTACCATCAGCCCCGGCTATTTGGCAGAGGGCGAGGGAACAAGTCCTGCAAGGGATCCCGGGGACCCAGTGTTATTTGGACGACATCCTGGTTACGGGCGAAAATGACAGTGAATACCTTGCCAACCTGGAGCAGGTGCTCACTAGATTACAAGAATATGGGCTACGAGCCAATCGCCCCAAATGCGAGTTTTTCAGGAAACAAATCTCATATTGTGGCCACGTGATTGATGAAGAGGGGTTACATAAGTCCCCAGACAAGATTGAGGCAGTAGTCAAGGCTCCAGCACCGGAAAATGTGTTGCAACTGAGGTCGTTCCTCGGGTTGGTGAACTACTACCATAAGTTCTTGCCAAATTTGTCTACAATTCTGCACCCAGTGAACGCCCTGCTGCAAACTGGAGTAGCATGGAAATGGAGTGATGAGTGTAAGCGTGCCTTTCAGAAATGTAAATGCCTAATCACTTCAAAAGAAGTATTGGCCCACTACAATCCAACACTACCGATTCGGTTGGCATGTGATGCGTCTCCCTACGGCATTGGAGCGGTGCTGTCGCACAAATTCCTTGACGGTTCAGAGAGGCCAATAGCCTTTGTGTCACGCTCGTTAACCTCAGCCAAGCGTAACTATGCCCAGATTGACAGGACGGCCCTCAGCCTGGTGTGGGGGGTGAAGAAGTTCAATCACTATCTGCAGGGGCAGAAATTCACCTTACTGACTGATCACCAGCCTCTTGTCTCCATTTTTAACCCAAAGAAGGGCGTTCCGGTGATGACGGCGCAACGGCTGCAAAGATGGTCCCTTTTTCTAGGGGCACATCAATACGAAATAGAGTATAAGGGCACGAAACAGCATGGAAACGCTGATGGGCTGTCGCGCCTGCCGTTGCCTACAGTGGAGGAAGCACCTGCAGTGGACCCTGTTGAGATATTCCATTCGACCATAGTCGAATGTCTACCTGTTACAAACTCAAGTATAGAGAAGGAAACCCGAAATGACCCAACACTCTCTCTGGTTTATGATTTGACAGTGAAGGGATGGCCAGCACATGGTGACTCACTGTTGCCAGCATTCTCGCCAAGGAGAGAACAGCTGTCAGTGTGCCGGGGGACCTTGATGTGTGGATCCCGAGTGGTAATTCCACACAAGTTGAGAGATAGAGTGCTCAATGAGCTTCATGAGGGTCATCTGGGAGGGGTAAAAATGAAGAGCCTGGCCAGGGCATTTGTGTGGTGGCCGGGAATCGATAAAGAAATTGAGGAAATGACCAAGAGCTGCACAGGATGCCAGAAAGTCCAAAACGCTCCACCACAGGCCCCGCTACACCCATGGGAGTGGCCCTCATCTCCATGGCAACGGGTACACATTGATTTTGCTGGCCCATTTATGGACTCAATGTTTTTAATCGCCGTGGATGCACATTCGAAATGGCCAGAGGTCATCAAAATGTCCTCCACCACCACGGAGAAAACTATTGCAGTCCTATGGACCATCTTCGCCAGGAATGGCTTGCCAGAACAGATTTGTTCCGACAATGGACCACAGTTTGTATCCGAAGATTTCCGGAGGTTTTTGAGGAATAATGGGGTAAAGCATTACACATCCGCCCCATATCATCCAGCCACAAATGGATTGGCTGAGCGGTTTGTTCAAACCTTTAAAAAAGCAATAAAGGCGATGTATAACGACAACATACCACTGCAACACAAGGTGGATAATTTCTTGTTTGCTTACTGGAATGCGACACATGCAGTCACCAACCAAGCTCCAGCCATGATGTTCTTTAACCGAAGGTTAAGATGTCGCCTGGATTTGCTCAAACCAAACATAAGACGAGATGTTGAGAATAAGCAATTCCAGCACATCAATGAGAAGCCAACCAGGAGCTTCAAGATAGGGCAACCAGTCTTGGCCCGCGACTACCGAACAGAAAAATGGCAGCCAGGAACGATATGCACACGGCAGGGACCACTAATGTACACAGTGGACGTTGGAGAGAGCATCGTGAGATGCCATGCTGACCAGATTCTAGAGTCACAGGAACAAGTCAAACCCATGCCACAATCATACGCACCTGGTGATGAACCCGATGTACAGATTGCGTCTACCTCAGAATCAGTGGTATTGGAAGCTGACGAACCAACCAATGACAATGAGCCAGAATCGACTCCGCCGCAAGAACAGGATACTCGAGAAAGGCGTTATCCAGACAGGATCAGGAAGCCTCCTCAAAGACTGAATTTATAAATGATTATTTCAGCTGATGTATATAGTACAAAGAAAATTGTAATTGTAATTAGTTATTATTTAATTGTTAAATGAATGTTATGTACTGTTTATCTAAAAGGGGAGGAATTGTAATGTATGTACCTTTAAGAGAGGAACTATCTTTTACAGCCCCTGTATACTGCAGTGCCAGTAGTGACCACACCTGTATATAACACCGTGCAGTAATTTGTACAGTTAGTTCCAGCATACCCTCTGTTCAGTAAACACCTGTTATTACCATTCTCCTGCAGTCCGTGTGTTATTGATACGCGGACACTACACTACCCAGTCCCCATGGATTGTGGGCGGTCCAACCACACAATCATGGGAGTAGTAGTTAGGATGCCGGTCATGGGTAGGACAGCCCAACCCGCACCGGTATACAGGGTGGAGAACACAAGGAGTCATTCAAGGGGGTGCACACATTCGTTTCACAGCGGTCCCGCCTTACGTCATAAAGTGGGAGCACGCTATGATAGGTACTGACCTCTCAGGGTGCCAGAGCCGGGGAGCACGCATAATCCTGTGTCCCCAGCACTTGAATGCCTATTCAAAACCGCAGTGTGGGTTCAGAGCTGCTGGCGCAAAACCTATAAATTGTACCATGGAGGCAATGGCACAAGGCCATGTTCCCCTGCAGGTAGCATATATAGGAGGTGGGACATATTGTGTCACCACCGGCACATCCCACTACCAGCATGGACAGCATAGCTGGTGTCCAGTTAGTGACAGCAGTTTCTGTTTTAAACCCGAGGCAGAAGTTTAAGTGGCCCAGGAGTGAATTGTCCCCATTCCTGAACCCTCCACTGTTCACCTCACTGTGATGGAGAATTTTACGAATTTGCAAAAGTACGTAGCGCACTTTGGCTACGAAATTCCCCCTCTCCCTGAAAACCTTGCCAAAATACTCCAAGCTGTTATAGTTTCGCAGAAACATTTTTACACTCTAGAGCAGAAAACAGTAGAGATAAGGACTAAGATATTGGATATTGTGATTCCACCCTGGTGGGACATTTTCAATAACATAGAGGTTCAGACTGGCTTCCCACATTCTCGTGGTTTGTCAGTTGGGGATAGTGTTGTATCTAGTTTGCATTCAATGTAAGGGAAAATGTCAGTGGTCAGAATTCCGAAACCAGGGGATCTGGAAGGAACATTATGTAAAGATGGAGGGAGATACGCCTCTTTTTCCCTGTATTTTTGATTAACAAATTATTGTTTTCTTGTGTTTGTTGTTTTTAATAAAGGTTTCTGTTGTTTTTTTTTGCGACGCGTTTAATAAATATGTGTGTGTACCAAGTGGTGCAGGGCTGTTGGACACCCTCCATGCTTGGATGTGTGTAAAGTCTGTAATTTTATCCTAGGTATGCTTATGTACACTACATTTTCGCAGAATGGGAAGTGCATGTGTCATGGGTGTATTTGATAGGTAATTACAGGGGAAGGTTGACTATGGAGGGTCAGAAAAATTTTGCTCACCTTGTAGAATGATACTTCAAGCAAGTTTTAGTATTGTAGGGGGTTTTGCACAGGCATGTTCGGGTCAGTCAGCTTTGCCTCTGACTGCCTTCCTTGAGCAGTTCGAATCGCTCGCCCCCTGGGCAGCAATACAGAGAAGACTCGAATAGACAGGTGGTTGGATGCAAACAAAACCAAGATTTTATTGAAGAGGAAAAACTTGATACAATCTTATGGAAAATTATTAGTGCACACTTCTACAGGCAAAAATTACAAAAGAGTCATAATAATACTATGGCCCAGTAATTCCGGGCCCAATGCGTGAGTAAGGACCGGGTACTAACGCGTGTGCCCAGAGGAATTGCCGGTTTTCAGCATGCACAGCGCATGCGCTGAAAACTGGCATTTCCTGTCCTCTGACCCAAGGGGTTAAGAGGCTGAACGCGTGTGCGGTATCAGGCAGCGCGTGCAACTTGGATTTCCTCTATTTTTAGAGAGTTGCGCGTGTGTAAAGGCCTCCGGTATTTACGCATTGAAAAACCACACGTAAGTACTTAGTTTTTCAGGTAAGTGGTCTATTAATACAATTGAGAATTTTTTTTCCCACAGGTTTGTTATTTTTAAAGAATTTCCAGTAAGGTAAGTTTAGTTTTAGCCCCGATTTTTTATATAAATTTTTTTTTCAAATTTTAAAATTATTGTTTAAAATAGTTTTTCAGAGTTCTTTATGGTTCATTTATGTAGTGCAATGTTTTTTAAAAATTTTCTTTCAGGTTTAAGTAGTGTTTTGGGGCCAGGAGTTTTCATGAGTTTGACAGCTCTTACTGTCAAACTCATGAATGAACTTTTGCAACCTCCCATTGGTTGCCCTGTGCTCACGTGATCCCAGCTGGCTCATCGCACTAAGTACGCCGCTGGGTCACGCACGTACAGCGCGGCAGGACCTCAAGCGGGCCAGTGAGAGGAAATGCAATGAGGGCCAGAATTAAAATGTCAGCGCGCCGGGTAAGTGAACATTGGGGGCTTGCACGCGCGGCAAGCTCCCGATCCTAATTTCAGGGCCTATATACTTATACAGGGAATGGGGAACACACAGCGCATCGAAGGTGTACTGGTCTCGCTAAACATACTCTTATCCAGTTATCCAGTCAGCTAAACACACATTCAAATAACTCCTCGAGAAACAGGGTGTGGTTTTGAAGCTTTATTGAATAAAATTTGTGAAACTGTAAACAAAGACAAAGTATGTTTTGTACATAGAGCTGAGTACTATACATTAAATGTTACATAAGATACAAACATGTTTATGAAAACAGAATAGACTAATTGTATAACTAAATAGCACTGAAACTAAACCTTGGTAGCTAACAGCTAATACACATCTTATAGACAAAGTATTGTCAAAATACTATACTGACAAGGTTGTTATCATGTTACTAAACAAGGATACTCACAGACATTGCGTCTTGCCTAGCGTATAAGGAGGGATGGAAGAGGATTCAGAATGTCTGCCTCATGTAAGCTTTCTTCACAACTCAGCAGATACTCCCTGGAATACTACTTCCGGGACAAACAGGAAGAAGGTCAAATAACACACTGCTATACAATAACACTGCTATACAATAACTACCACTAGAGGGTGCTATCTGCATGTAATAAGTCCAGAACAGAGGGAAAACAATTATCTTAACAATCCCCTTATCCTTATCCCACCCCCTATATCTAACTAGGTTAATCTATGAGGGGTCAGAATTCATGCTCACCAATAAAAGGGTTTCTTAGACTCAAAACAGCGGTTGGGTTCAGGGTTCGCTCTTGGTGCTCTCTGGAGCCTGCCGTCATCACGTGGGCTCCGGGTGCTGCATGGGCATTGTCCAAGTTCGAGTACCCCAAAGTTACAGTCTCTGCTTGGGTACTTTACCTTGCAGGGATGATTCTTCGCCGACAGCTTGAATTTGCATGAAGATACTCACAGGTCGGCTGAGGCTGAAGGCCCGATAATTCGAAGCCTACCCTCAGTTGGCCTTCCCTGGGTGGTCTTCCTCCTCCTCCCCTCGTCACGTCCCGCTTCGCCTGGCCTGAATTGCCCGTGTTCGCTCGGCCCGGTGTCGGGGTGAGTCTAGATGGAGTTGGAGAGGGCACGGGCAAAGGCCAGGGGGTAAGCGCGGGATGGGGGAAAGAGTGGCAGCCACGAGGGTGAGGGGCCGAAAGACAGGGGAGCGGCAATACTGACAGCAGCCGAGCAGCAGTCTTCTTCTTCCAACAACTTTCTTCAATTGCTACCTTGGGGCCTTCAATTATACCTTCGTCAAAAAACCTTACCTGCCCGCCAAATCAGGTTAGTTCTTTGTTTTATTTTTGGCGGGCTAGTTAAAATAATAGTAGCAATCTACACTGATGAGTTTTTAGATAAGAACATAGGAACATAAGAAGTAGAAGCAGGAGTAGGCCATATGGCCCCTCGGGCCTGCTCCGCCATTTAATAGGATCATGGCTGATCTGAACCTAGACTCACATCCACTTCCCTGCCCACTCCCCGTAACCCTTAGTTCCCTTATCAGCTAGGAAACTGTCTATCTCCGTTTTAAATTTATTTAATGTCGCAATTTCCACAGCTCTCTGAGGTAGCAAATTCCATAGATTTACTACCCTCTGAGTGAAGAAGTTTCTCCTCATCTCAGTTTTGAAACGGCAGCCCTTTGTTCTAAGATTATGCCCCCTAGTTCTAGTCTCACCCATCAGTGGAAACATCCTCCCCGCATCCACCCGATCAAGCCCCCTCACAATCTTATATGTTTCGATAAGATCGCCTCTCATTCTTCTGAATTCCAATGAGTAGAGGCCCAACCTACTCAACCTTTCCTCATAAGTCAACCCCCTCATCTCCAGAATCAACTGAGTGAACCTTCTCTGAACTGCCTCGAGAGCAAGTATATCTTTTCTTAAATATGGAAACCAAAACTGTACGCAATATTCCAGGTGTGGCCTCACCAGTACCCCATATAACTGAAGCAAGACTTCCCTGCTTTTATACTCCATCCCCCTTGCAATAAAAGCCAAGATTCCATTGGCCTTCCTGATCACCTGCTGTACCGGCATACTAACCTTCTGTGTTTCATGCACCAGGACCCCCTGATCGCTTTGCACTGTAGCAATTTGCAGTTTCTCTCCATTTAGATAATAACTTGGTCTTTGATTTTTTTCTGCCGAAGTGTATAACCTCACACTTTCCAACATTATATTCCATCTACCAAATTTCTGCCCACTCACTTAGCCTGTCTATGTCCTTTTGCAGGTTTTTTATGTCCTCCTCACTCACTGCTTTCCCTCCCATCTTTGTATCGTCGGCAAACTTAGATATGTTGCACTTGGTCCCCTCCTCCAAATAGTTAATGTAGCTTGTGAAGAGTTGCGGTCCCAGCACTGACCCCTGCGGAACACCACTAGTTACTGATTGCCAACCCGAGAATGACCATTTATCCCAACTCTCTGTTTTCTGTTAGATAGCCAATCTTCCACCCATGCCAGTATATTACTCCCAGTCCCGTGATTTTTTATCTTGTGCAGTAATCTTTTGTGTGGCACCTTGTCAAATGCCTTTTGGAAGTCCAAATATACCACATCCACTGGTTCCCCTTTATCCACCCTGTTTGTTACATCCTCAAAGAATTCGAGCAAATTTGTCAAACATGACTTCCCCTTCATAAAACCATGCTGACACTGTCCGATTAAATTATGCTTATCCAAATGTCCTCTTTCTGCTTCCTTAATAATGGACTCCAACATTTTACCAACCACAGATGTTAGGCTAACCGGTCTATAGATTCCAGCCTTTTGTCTACCTCCCTTTTTAAATAAGGGCGTTACATTAGCAGTTTTCCGATCTGCTGGGACCGTTCCTGAATCTAGGGAGTTTTGGAAAATTACCACCAATGCATCCGCAATCCTTACCGCTACTTCTCTCAGGACCCTAGGATGTAAGCCATCAGGTCCAGGGGATTTATCCGCCTTAAGTCCCATTATCTTACCGAGTACCATCTCCTTTGTGATTTTAATCGTGTTTAGCTCCTCCCCCCCATAGCCCCCTGTTTGTCCAGTGTTGGGATATTTTTAGTGTCCTCTACTGTAAAGACTGATACAAAATATTTGTTCAGCGTTTTTGCCATCTCCTTGTTCCCCACTACTAATTTCCCGGTCTCATCCTCTAAGGGACCAACATTCACTTTAGCCACTCTTTTTGTTTTTATATAACTGTAGAAACTCTTGCTATTTGTTTTTATATTTTTTGATAGTTTACTTTCATAATCTATCTTCCCTTTCTTAATTAATCTTTTAGTTATTCTTTGCTGGCTTTTAAATGCTTCCCAATCTTCTATCCTCCCACTAGATTTGGCTACTTTATATGCTCTTGTTTCCAGTCAGGTACTCTCCTTTATTACTTTACTTAGCCATGGATGGCTGTCTTTTCTTTTACGCCCCTTTTTCCTCAGTGGAATATATTTTTCTTGAAAGTTGTGCAATATCTCCTTGAATGTACACCACTGCTCATGTACCGTCTTACACCTTAATCTATTTTCCCAGTCCACTTTAGTCAACTCTGCTCTCATACCTTCATAGTCTCCTTTATTTAAGCATAGTACACTGGTTTGAGATCCAACTCTCTCACCTTCCAACTGAATTTGGAATTCAACCATGTTATGGTCACTCATTCCAAGGGGATCCTTTACTTGGTCATTTTTTATTAATCCTGTCTCATTACACAGGACCAGATCCAAGATTGCCTGCCCCCTGGTTGGCTCAGTAACATACTGCTCAAGGAACCCGTCCCTAATGCACTCTATGAATTCTTCCTCAAGGCTGCCCTGCCCAATTTGATTTGTCCAGTCAATATGAAAGTTAAAATCCCCCATGATTATAGCTGTTCCCTTATTACAAGCCCCAATTATTTCCTGATTTATACTGCGACCAATAGAGTTGCAACTGTTAGGAGGCCTATAGACTATGCCCACTAGTGACTTTTTCCCCTTATTATTCCTTATCTTCACCCAAACTGTTTCACTATCCTGATCCTTTGACCCAATATCATTTCTGACTATTGCAGTGATTCCATCCTTGATTAACATAGCCACCCCACCTCCCTTTCCTTCCTGTCTGTCCTTCCTAATTGTCAAATACCCCTGGATGTTTAGTTCCCAGTCATGGTCAACTTGCAGCCATGTTTCTGTAATGGCCACCAGATCATACCCATGTGTAATTATTTGTACCGTCAACTCGTCTATTTTGTTACGAATGCTGCGTGCATTCAGATAAAGAACTTTTAAATATGTTTTTTGACAATTTATTCCTGCTTTTACCCCCTTTACTATGTTACCTTTATCTTTATACATTCTGTCCCTTCCTGACACGCTCTAGTTTTTAATTACCCCACTGCTACATTGCTCTATTGCCTTCTCCGCTGACATTTTTTATTTTTCGCTCTCTTGAAACCTCCCCCCCAACTAATTAGTTTAAAGCCCTCTCTACAGCCCTAGTTATTCGATTCACCAGGATTCTAGTCCCAAGACTGGCCAAGTGAAGTCCGTCCCAACGGAACAGCTCTCTCCTGTCCCAGTACTGGTGCCAGTGTCCCAAGAAGCAAAACCCATTTCTCCCACACCAGTCTTTGAGCCATGCATTTAACTCTCTGATTTTATTTACCCTAGCCAAATTTGCTCGTGGCTCAAGTAGTAATCCAGAGATTATAATCCTTGTGGTTCTGCTTTTTTAATTTGGCCCCTCGCTGTTGAAACTCCCTCAGCAGAACCTCTTTCCTTGTCCTATCTATGTCGTTGGTACCAACATGGACCATGACAACTGGATCCTCCCCCTCCCACTCTAAGTTTCTCTCCCGCCCAGAGGAGATGTCCTTAACCCTGGCGCCGGGCAGGCAACACAGCCTTCGGGATTCTCGCTCTTGGCTGCAAAGAACCCTATCTATCCCCCTAATGATACTATCCCCTACCACTACAACATTTCTTTTTACTCCCCCCACTTGAATGGCCCCCCTTTCCACAGTGCTGTGGCCAGGTTGCTCATCCTCCCTGCAGTCCCTGTTCCCGTCCTCACAGGGAGTAAGAGCCTCGAACCTGTTGGACAAGAGCAAGGGCTGCGGCTCCTCCAACACTACCTCCTGGATCCCCGTACCTGCCTCACTCATAGTCACACCCTCCTGTCCCTGACCACGGACTACATCTGAATTAGTTAATCTAATTGGTGTGACTACTTCCTGGAACACAGAGTCCAGGGATCTCTCCCCCTCCCTGATGTGCCGCAGTGTTTGAAGCTCAGACTCCAGCTCATCAACACGGAGCCGGAGTTCCTCGAGCAGCCAACACTTACTGCAAATGTGGTCACCGCGAACATCAATGGCGTCCACCATCTCCCACATATTGCAGCAGAAACACATCACCTGCTCTCCCATTCTATGTAATTAATTAAATTTATTATTATTATTTATAAATACCCTCTGCCCTGATTCTAGATGATGAATATCACACCTTAGAAACTATAAACCTCAGAGTTTAAGTTTACAAAGGGAGAAATACTCACCAACCAATCACTTACCTGCTTTCTGGTGAGGTCACACTTCGATTATTTTTTACCTCTCTCCTTCCCACTGAGTTCCGAGTTCGGAGACTGGTAAACCTACCTGGTCTCTGGAGCCTTTTATAGCCCCGCTGCTGCCGCTGAAATTCCCACCGATGCTCTGAGGCCTTAACTGGTCTCTGGAGCCTTTTTATAGCCCCGCTGCTGCCGCTGAAATTACCGCCGATGCTCTACCGGCCCGATAATTGTCTCGTATTGTCCTGAAAGTCCTTGAAGGGCTTGTCCAGCCTCGATGGGAGTGTTTAATCTGTTTCCCATTATGTATGCAGACTGTTTTATGGCTTTAACTGTAGGCCTCATTGAATTCAGATCTGCCTCTAATTCGGCCTAATACATAATTCACAGTTTGTTTGGGTCCCAAATCACAAAGTTCTTTTCACAGGAAACCTGCAGCCTTAGTTTCGATTTACCTCAGAATCCATTTTGGAGACCCGCTGGCTTTCTGCCACGAGGCACGGACGCCATCTTGGGTACCCCTTTTAATCTCAAAGAAATGTCCACGCAGGGTCCCTTTTATCGATAATAACCTTCGGGGAAATGCACAAATTTTGCAAATCTTACAGTATCACAGCGGGGAGTGTAAGATTCGCAAAATTTCTACATTTCCCCAAAGGTTATTATTAACAAAAGGGACCCTGCGTGGACATTTAAAAATAAAAGGGTACCCAAGATGCTGTCTGCGCCTCGTGGCCGAAAGCCTGCGAGATTTTAAAGACTTGGGGCTAGAAATTCAGTAAGGCCCCGCCAGCTTTGCGCCCAGTTACCGCCCAAAGAGGGCTTCTGCGCCAATAGAGGAGTTTGCGCTGATATTCAGCGCAGCGGTAATGGCGGCGGTAGCCGGTAGCGCTGCGCCGGCACTGATGACGCCATCGGTGTGCGCAGTGCCCCGGTTCCGCCCCGATACCGGCCCGACCCCCATATTTAGTTGCGGCCGCCTCTTCCGCAGCGGCCGCAAACAACGTTCTGCAACCGTGGCCGTCCTGCAGCCTTAGTGGCGCTAGTTAAGGCAGCGGTGCGGCCGGACGCTTTTTCGGCGGCCGCCTGCCTGCACCTCCTTCCCCGGCCTCCTCCACCCCCCCCCCGCGGCATTGCCAGCTGCTTTCCGCGAGCCCGGCACTTCTCCGTGGTTCCGGGCTCATTTGCCGGCACTATCAAGCGGCAATCTCCCCGTTGCAGGCACCTCCCCCTTAAGAGAAGGAGGAGGCCTGCAGTACCGCAGCCTGCCGCTCCGCAGCGGGTGGCGCAGCGGCACCTACAGCGCTGAAATTCAGTTTCAGTGCCCCAAGCGGGGGCGGGCACACCCTGGAATAGCGCCCGGTTCCAACTTGGGGCGAAAAACTGAATTTCTGACGGTCGCAACTGGCTCCGCGCGCAGCGCTAACTTTTGGGCGCAAGCGAGCTGGCGGGGCCTTACTGAATTTCTAGGCCTTGGGCTCTGCGGCACAGGCAGCTTGTGGAGAAATTGAAACCAAAGCTGCAGTTTCTGTGAAGAGAGACTTTGCATTTTGAAAACCCGACAGGACTTTGAATATGTATTAGGCCAAATCAGAGACAGATCAAAACCCAGTTAGGCCTATACTTAAGGCCATCAAGCAGTTGCATAAATAATCAGGAACAGCTTAAGGAAGCCTTCGAGGCTGGGCAGGCCCATTAAGATGTATGAATAACAAAACAAGTCAATTATCAGGCCAGTAGATGCGATTACCGGCCATCTAAAAACAATTAGTTTAGATTGCTACCATTATTTAAAATAGCCCGCCAAGATTAAGACAAAGAACTAACCTGATCTGGCACACAGATAAGGGCCATCCGAAGGAGTATAACTGAAGGCCCCAGGTAGCAATCTCTCTCTCTGGCTCTGGCTCTCGGTTCTGCTCTTCGCCCTCGTGGCTGCTGCTCTTCCCCCGTCCTGCACTTACCCCCTGGCCTCTACCCATGCCTTTCCCCATTCCATCAGGAACGCCCGGCATTGCACCAGGCGGACACGGACAAACCAGGCCAGGTGAGGCGGGACACGATGAGGCGAGGAGGCGAGGCGAATTAGGAAGACGAATGGAAAGATGATTGAAAAAAAGCTTTGAATAATCGGGCCTTCAATCCAGCCGACCTGTGACTATCTTCATACAAACTTTAACTGCTGACCGAGGAAGAGGAACCATCATCCCTGCGAGGTAAAGTACCCAAGCAGAGACTCTAACTTTGGGGCACTTGTACCTGGACAAAGCCCTTGCAGCAATCCGAGACCACATGGCAACGGCAGGCTCCAGAGAGCACAAAGAGTGAACCCCAAACCCCACCGCTGTTTTGAATTCAGCAGATCTTTGATTGGTGAGCAGGAATTCTGGCCCCTCATAGCTTAATCTAGTTAGGTATAGGGGGTGGGATAAGGATAAGGGGATTGTTAAGATAGTTGTTTTCCCTCAATGTGCCGTGTGTTCCCCATTCCCTGTATAAGTATAGTTATTTGTATTTGCCTGTAATTTTATACTACAGTAAACTTTGTGATATCCGGCACCGACGGGACCGAGCTGTTGCTGTTCCATCAAAACTGCCGAACAAACCAGCGCTCCGTATCTGGCAACAAACACTGTTGCTTAGCAACAGCTTCTAAACAGTTGGCTGTACCTTGGAAGCGTCTCTGTAGCTTAGCAACAGCTTCAGAGAGACTTTGCAGAGCCTGACTGTTGAAAAAAAAGCCACGAGAAGAAAAAAAACCTAACAAAACAGCTCCTGATTTTTGCCGGTGGATCGAGCGTTCCGGACAATTAACCTCCAGATAAACCAAAGTTTCCTGCAGTAACTTCTCGTAAAACGGTATTATTTTTCTGTTTAATAAAATCTTGGTTTTGCTTATATCCAAACCACCTGTCTACTCGAGTCTTTTCAGTATCGCCGCTTGTACCTAAGTCCGGTGTCTAGATCCCAGGGGTGTGGGAGCGATTCGAACTGCTCACAAACAGTCAGGGGCATAACTGACTGGGCGCACGTGCCAACCCCACCACCACCCCCTACAGGACCAAGTGCTGGAAAGTGGGATCAGGATGGATAGCTCTTTGTCGACCGGCACAGACAAGATGGGCTGAAAGGCCTCCTTCTGTGCTGTAAATTTCTATGATTCTATGATGATCTCTTAACTGGTATTCAGTATCAGTGAGTAGGGAATTGATGAGTAGGTATCACTTGATGGAACTACTGATGCCTCCTTCCATCTTGTTACTGATGATAGAGAGGAAGCTGATATGGTGGTTATTGGCCAGGTTTGATTTGTCTTGTTTTTATGGATAGGATATACTCGGGCAATTTCTTTTTACATTATCAGGTAAATGACAGGGTCCTAGTTGCACTGGAGTTTAAATTTTCCCTCATAATCCTGAGCCTACTACTGCCCTAGTATATCTGAAATAATTATTTAAAATGTGTTTTTTCTATCATTAAGTGCAATATATATACCTCTATAAGGTCCCATCTGGGAAGCTTATCAAGTTGTTCCTCATGGGTTCATCCCGGCATCCATGTTGCTTGGTGTTAGAGAGTTTAGGGTCGAGAAAATTCCTGATGTGGGATGTCACTTCCACCCCTGCCCCTCTGATACCATGGGCCGCATTTGTGGTAGATGGAGGTTCTGCCCCAAGGGGTTCCATCAGAAAATGCCGGCCTTGCCTGGGATCCATCGCATCTGGGACTCACCCAAATTTCCTGCACAATGCTGCAGTCACAGCTGACTTACACTGGGAGTGTACCTTTGACCCCAAGGGAATTCAGGGACACACTATTTGCTTTGGTTTATTGCTATCATACACTGTTTAGATACGCTAAATGGTGAATCAGCTGCCTCCAATTGGTTTCTTTCAACTTTCTCTATGGTAAGTTGTGTCCCATGCAGTACATGTACTTCATATATTTTAGTTTGAACATACAGTTGTTTGCATTTGGATTTCCAAGTTGTGGTTAATGTTCTAACCAACATTTGGCTGTAATAGCATTATTCAAAAATCTGAATGGGTGCAAATTTAATAAAGTTTGCAAAAATGTATTAAAATGACAAGCTTAAAATAGGAATAAAGCAAAGAATTAAAAAAATAAACAACTAATTCCATAGAAAATACAATAAGGGGGAGGATTCCCTTTGTGTGCTGTTTATATGAGTGCATTTACAATTTCATTACAAATAACAAACAGAGACAATTTTCCCAAAATTCTACTAACAATAAAAATAAAACAAAATGAAGTCCTAAGGCTATGTTGCTAAACTTTTAAATTTGATTCTGGAGTTTGTTTTCTTTTTCTTTACTGTTCAGTACCTGACATGGGATAACAGATTGAAAAAAAAATGACGAAAATAAAAAAAGATTATACTGGGTCTTCAGTTTGAGACAAACAGTTATTTTTTTTTTTACTCCACTCTTTGACAGCCACCAGTATAATGAGGATCAGTGGTTGAACACAACGCTGTATGGCCACATCAACAGATGCCAGACCTATGCTTCTTAAGGGGGGAAAAAACATCAGCATTTGCAGAAAAAAAATGAAATCCTGGTTTGATGACGACTATCAGTGCCAATCTATCTGACACCTCAGCCTTCCTTGTGAGTCACAAAGTAGTTATAGAAGTGTTGTGTGTTAAAAAAAAGCAATTGTGTCTCACTGCAAACACCAGTAGGATTCTAATCTCCATTTACTGTAGTGAAACGGTGGGCCATTCACATGAAAACACATTGAAGCCAAAAAAGTGAAATGTGATTAAATGCAAAATGGCTGCATCACTGATATCTGCATATCACCTGCAGTGGTGTATGTCCCAATTGCAAAGTAGTCTGTGCATTCTGGATGGAAGGGTACCTTCCAGTTGGTATTTTTTCCAATTGACTTCAATGGAAATGAAAATCAGGAGAGGTGTTTAACTGATGGCCAAGCCAATATCGCACATTTTACAATATCGTCTAATGTCAAAATTACCCCACTTCTCTTTGAAGGATGCCGATCAAACTCAGTGATTTGACAAAGGCAGGCTGATAAATACACACAAAACAATAGTCACAGTGACTGTTCAATTCAAAATGCTGCCAATCAGACACGTATCTGAACAAATCACATGGAACGTTTGTCTTTGAATTGAGTGGCTTAGCTCTTCCTTCAAGCAAACTAGCTGGTGACAGCCAAGCAATGATTGTGATAAAAATTGATGCAATCTGAGACATCATCTCTTTGAGTGAAGCTTTAACTCCATGTGTTCTGTGACAGAATTAAAACAGCCATTACTAAGTTAGATTTTGTCACAGATTTATAACCACATTTTTAAAATATTAACCTCTCAAGATACTTTAGAACGGTAACCATTCAGACAATAAGGTGGAACCAATGAAATGGATTAAAATTTGGCTAGATAATAGAAACTGTATGTAGTTATAAATGAATATTTAAAATTTGTGGAGAAGTGACTTGTAGCGTTCACTTGGATTGGTTTGTGGATCTTTATGGTTTACAGTCTTCACACACGACCTTAGTGAGAGGATGAAATGCAGAATTTTTAGCCTTTCTGTTGACTGTGAAGTATATGGGGAGGGAAAATATTTAACTGAAAGAGCTGTTATTCAAAGGAATCTGGAAAAATAGAACCTGGACTAATAATTAGTAAGTGGAGTTTAACACAGATTAATATGAAATGATACATATAGGGGCCAATAATGTGGTCCCAGTGCAGCACCACAGGGACTGCTGTTCAAATGAGCTGACCTCACAGGATAACGTAAGGTCAGCTTATTTAAATATTTTTAAAGTGTGCACAACACTTAGAGCAGGACACTCTAGGAACACCACAGGGATGAATGGCAGGAATTGCAGGCATCACAATTCCTGTCTGCCCATATGGTAGAGCTATTTTTTAAAAATGCTTTGGAGCAAAATAACTCCTTCAATGTGTTGGCATTTGGAGGCTGAAGAAATGAGAGCTGTGGCCCTATTATATCAAGCTGGCCACCAAGGAGCAAAATGTATTTTTTTTCCTGTGAAGTGCTTGTTACAAATGAGCAGCGAATGAGTGGAGACCCCCCAATTTGCATGGTATTTGGACCATAGTGAATGTTATGCACAGTTCGGGGGCAGGCATCTACATGCTTCCCGCCTGCATTGCCCACTGTTCTGTGCATCAACAGTGGAGTAGACCTTGGACCTTCATACCCAATAATGCAGGGCCCTGGCACCTAAAGTTGCATTGCATCAGAGAGTCACTCTCCAAATATAGCAGCAGCACTCATTGTCAAAACAGGTAATACCACTCTGGGATAATATGACCGATGCAGGATAGAAGCAAAATGTTATGGAAGGCAGTTATAACAATCTAGAGATTGAAATGCATTTGTTTTCACAGTGTAGGAAACAAGTATGAATTAAGCATTTACAATCCCATCTTCTGTAATGAAACAAAAAAAATTGCTGTTAATATAGATGAGATTTAATGCAATTTAAATTGTCCTCTGCATGGATTAATTACATACACATTCCACACCTGGGAGAGCAACTCCTTTCATCCAAAACGTTCCCCCAACAATTGTCACTTTGATTTCTTATGTGTTAGAAGCGTAATAAAAAATTCAGCAATAATTCTTAAAGGTGTCGTAGTTAGAATTCGATTTATCCATTTTAGTTTATGACTTTCCTTTTTTGTCATTCATTCCTTTTTTTGGATAGTTATGTCAGTGGTGTACAAGCCATTTTTGCTGTCGCTTTTGAACAATGAAGTGTTTATCATTCAACATGGAATAAAGAAGACTGCATCATTGGGAATCTAATGGTTGCATGTGAACAGAATTACTGTAATCGGTAAATTATACCAGCAGCACTTTTTGACATAATAAGATCTGATTGTTTTGCTTTTCCAATTCAAATTTTTAAACTCCTTTGTTGCCATCAATGTTGCACCTTCTATCTTTGTCTTGAAGGAGCTGATGCAGAGACTCAGTGATTCTTAAAATGTATTTGATACAGGAATAGTAATAGTTTAGAAATCCCATCTCGCCAGATGTGATTGTACTTTTGGCTTTCAGCACTAAAACAGCTAAATTAAAGATTAATGTGCGTCCAGTGCAATTTGTGTCTAAGTTATTTCTATTTCAATTTGCAATATTTTTGAGGTGCTGTAACAAATTAGAGATATATTCCGCATGGTCCACAAAGGTTCTGGAGTAATAAAGCACAAAATCTGAAAGAAAATCCATACACTTCACTAAAACTCAGTGCTGCACTAGTTATTATCCTAAATTAAGCATTTCTACTTGGAGTACTTAAAGCTGATTCCTCACCAATGAAATGCTCATGGTACGAATGACCTTGGTTCAGAATGAAAAACTAGCATAAACACCCATTGGGCTGGATTTTGTCACTGGAGGCGATTTGGAGGCGGGACTGCTGCTTGTCATGTCAATGTCCCGCCTCCATCCTCGCCTGACCATTCAGAGGGATTTTCCCCTGATTGAGCTTGTTAAACCCGCCTGGCGGGTTCAGCAAGCCAATTAGGGAAGAAGTCACTGACAGATCATGTCAACGTCAGATGTGCTATCTGTCAAGACTTCTTGAAAGAAGAAATTACAGCATTTGACAGCTCTGTGAAGCAGTCAAACACTGACATTCTCTTGGGTTTGATTCGTTTTTGTGGTGAGGACAGAAAAAACATTGTACAAAAGTAAATTTCAGATGTCTGATGGATCGGAGGGTCCATCAGCCATTACCTGAAATTGACAACGTGGATGTCCACTCTCCTGATCTAGCACGGCTAAAGGCTACAGAAGTAAAAAAAGGTAAGTGAACACTTTTTTAAACTGATCACTCACCTTGCATACTTACCACTCCACACTTGCACCCACCATTCACCTCTACATCTTACTTCCAGGTGCCTCCGGCCGCTGCAGACCTCCTCCACGTCTCCTCCAACCCGGCGGCATTCTCCGAGGACGGGAAGCCTTCACCTGTGAAGGTAAAATGGCACTAATCCCTTTTTCTGCCTGTTAACAGGCAGTTAAAAGGATTAAAAGCCTTTCCCGCCTCCAGGAGACAGGACCCGAAGCTGCACATCTTTCCGCCTCCTGGCAAAAGAGCGCGGAGGCGGGATACGGGCGGGTTTGCCACCCGCCCCCAATTTCTCAGATTTTACATGCTGTCCCGCCTCCTCAGGGCTTGGAAAATCCAGCCCGAAGTGTCTGTAAGGTCTTGCATTAAAAGATAGGAGCTATCTACTGGGTGTAGTCAATTAATTAAGTTAATGGTCATCATGAAAAAGTGAAGACTGCAGCCCTTTTGCAGACAGGAATGGAATAAGTAATAAGATTTGGATCTGTGAATCCATTCCTTGCCCAGTTGTATGCAAATATATGTCTTTACTTATTACTAATAGGATTTTACGTTTATGTCTTTTGCTATCTTTTGCACTGATGTATTACTTCTAATATTTTTGACAGAGAGTATTTCCATATTAGCATAACCCAGGGCAAAAACATTACATTTTCATGAAGCATCAATCAAATGTTCACCTTATCGTTTAATGATTCCCTTCAGTTATCCAACTCTGGCCTCCTGTGCAACCTCCCCTCCCTTCACTCCACCACTGGTGAGAGAGATTTTCCCCACATTGACCTTACTCTCTGGAACTCCCTTCCTTAAATCTCTCTACCTCTCCACTTGCTATTCCATCTTTAAAAACCTTCTTAGAAGTATCAACCTTGGCTCAGTGTCAGAAGATTTTGGGTTCAAGTTCTGGTCCAGAGACTTGAACACTTTGGGCTGGATTTTGTCAGTGTGGACAGGCTGGGGCGTGTCAGGTGGAAATCGTGTCAGGACCCCGACTCCGAAGTGATGTGTTAAAAAAGTGGGATTTTCCCCCAATTGGGCAATTGATTTCCTGCATGTGGGAACCACTGGCCCAATGAGTCTTTTCATACAGAAAGTCAACTCCGATGACATCATCAATGCTGTTGGATTTAAGGAAACACTTTGGACATTGTATGAAGGACTTCATTTACCGAACATGTCCACCAGCAAGCAAAAGTGTGCACCTCGATTTGATGAGCCCTCCCTCCAAGCCCTGGTGCAGGGATCAAGATCTAATAAGGAGGTGCTCTTCCCTTCCTCAGGGAGATAAAAGCCACCACAACAGACGAAAGCTGTGTGGCTGCAAGTGGCCCAGGCGGTCAATGCCATCTCTATGTGCCGCAGAACCTGGCTGCAGTGCAGGAAGAGGTTTCATGACCTTCTCCGCACAGGAAAAGTGAGTATGACTTTCTCATCACCCTCAATCTCATCCCCATCGCCTCTCCTCACCAGCACTCTGCTTTGCCAAGCTCTTCCTCCACATCCCACTTGACACCGGCATCCCTACAGCCTTACCCATTCCCTCTCTCTCTATGGTAATATTCACTTAACTATTCGACCATGCAGCCCTCACACTCCCTATCACTGTGGCGCAATGACAACAAATTACAACTTTGTCTCCTTCTAAGCATCTATGCTATGGATTCTCTACACTCACTCCTTCATTCTCATTCAAACTCCACTTGTGTCCCTCATAGATACATAGAAGATAGGAGCAGGAGTAGGCCATTCGGCCCTTCGAGCCTGCTCCGCCATTCAATGAGATCATGGCTGATCATCCAAATTCAGTACCCTGTCCCTGCCTTCTCCCCATATCCCTTGATCCCTTTAGCCTTAAGAAATATATCCAACTCTTTCTTGAATATATTTAATGAACTGGCCTCCACCGCCCTCTGTGGCAGAGAATTCCACAGGTTCACCACTCTCTGGGTGAAGAAATTCCTCCTCATTTCAGTCCTAAATGGCTTACCCCTTATCCTTAGACTATGACCCCTGGTTCTGGACTCCCTGGCCATCAGAAACATCATTCCTGCATCTAGTCTGTCCAGGCCTGACAGAATTTTATAGGTTTCGATGAGATCCCCTCTCAATCTTCTAAACTCCAGTGAGTATAAGCCCAATCGACACAATCTCTCCTCATACGTCATTCCTGCCATCCCAGGTATCAGCCTGGTGAACCTTCGCTGCACTCCTTCCATGGCAAGAACGTCCTTCCTCAGGTAAGGCGACCAAAACTGCACACAATACTCAAGGTGTGGTCTTACCAAGGCCCTGTACAACTGCAGCAACACATCCTTGTTCTTGTACTTGAACCATCTTGCTACGAAGGCCAACATACCATTTGCCTTCTTAACCGCCTGCTGCACCTGCATGCTTACCTTCAGCGACTGGTGTACAAGAAAACCCAGGTCTTTTTGCACTTCCCCTTCTCCCAATCTATTACCATTCAAATAATAATCTGCCTTCCTGTTTTTGCCACCAAAGTGGATAACCTCACATTTATCCACATTATAGTGCATTTGCCATGTTTCTGCCCAATCACCCAACCTGTCCAAATTGTGCTGGAGTTTCACGACATCCTCCTCACAGCATACCCTCCCCCCCAGCTTTGTGTCGTCTGCAAATTTGGAGATATTACATCCAATTCCCTCGTCCAGATCATTAATATATATTGTGAACAGCTGGGGTCCTAGGACTGATCCTTGCGGTACCCCACTAGTCACTGCCTGCCACTCGGAAAACGACCCGTTTATTCCAACTCTTTGCTTTCTGTCCGCCAACCAGTTCTCTATCCAAGTCAATACCTTGCCCCCAATCCCATGTGCCTTAATTTTGCACGCTAATCTCTTATGCGGGACCTTATCGAAAGCCTTCTGAAAGTCCAAATACACCACAGCCACTGGTTCTCCCTTATCTATTTTACCAGTTACATCCTCAAAAAATTCCAGTAGATTAGTCAAGCATGATTTACCTTTTGTAAATCCATGTTGACTTTGTCCGATCCAGTCACTGCTTTCCAAGTGCTCTGCTATTACATCTTTTATAATGGACTCTAGCATTTTCCCCACTACCGATGTCAAGCTTACCGGTCTATAATTCCCCGCCTTTTCTCTACCACCTTTTTTGAATAGTGGGGTAACATTAGCTACCCGCCAATCCATGGGTACCGTTCCAGAGTCTATCGAGTTCTGGAAGATGACCAGCAATGCATCTACTATTTCTAGGGCCACTTCCTTAAGTACCCTGGGATGTAGATTATCAGGCCCTGGGGATTTATCGGCCTTCAGTCCCATCAATTTTCCTAACACCATTTCCCTACAAATACTGATTTCTTTCAGTTCCACCCTTTCATCAGACCCTATGTTCCCCGGCATCTCTGGGAGGTTATTTGTGTCCTCCTTTGTGAAGACAGAACCAAAATATGTATTTAGTTGGTCTGCCATTTCTTTGTTCCCCATTATAAATTCCCCCGATTCTGACTGCAGGAAAAGAGAGCCCGCAATAAGAGGGAAAGAATGAGGACAGGAGGAGGGCCACCCTCAGTAGCCCAGCTCACCACCTCAGAGGAGGCGGCCCTGGAAATTGCTGGGATTGAGGAAGATTCCCAAGTGGGGGACGGACAGGCGGGCGCATCACAGAAAGCTGGTGACAGAATAGTTTGGCATCTCTCTCATTGCCATTGCATGAGTGACTGATAATGATTCTGATGCTCTAACAGATTGATTTATGATCATCTGCACAATTCAATGTGCATGCAACATTTACCTCACATCTCTAACTCTTTCCTTTACTCCCCCACAAGACCATCGAGAGCCCCCATCCCCACTGTCCAGGAGGAAGAGCCTGAGCTTCCAGCCTCATCAGAGGAAGCTGCAACCTCTGAGGGCGCTCTGACAGCAGAATTAAGTGCACCCTTCACCAGCGCAGACACTCATACCTCGGTGGGACCTTCGCGACATAGAGTAGAGTTGTCACCTGATGTATCACAGCTCACAAGTGAGCATCAGCAGATGGTGGAGACAGGGACAGCAGTGAAGAGTCCTCGTTGCAGTGGAGAGGATGCTCCCAGATCGGCTCCACTGCATGTCGACCCTGTGCCTCTGGCACCATCCAGAAGGAGAGCGGTGCTAGAAATCCATTAACAGGTGCAAGAGTCTCTGGCAGGTTTTGTCTCCAGGGTCGCTGTGAGTGTGGAGCGAATGGAGGAGTCCATCGGTAATATGAGCAGAGCCTTTGGGGAGGTGTTGGCACATGAACGCATCACCACGGAAAGGATGGCAAACTCCTTGGAAAGGATGGCTCCGTGGTAAGGCTGGCTACCGTAGAGGAGAGACTGGCTACGGTAGAGGAGAGGATGGCTACATTCATGGAGGAGCTTAGTCGCCGGGGTATGGAAAACATGGTAATTGTTCAGAATAGACTGACATCTCTTGAGGAGCGATGGTCAGCTATTGAGCAAACAAACCAGACCTTCATGCAAGTCCTCTGGAGCAGGACTTCCAGCGCAGAAACGGGTCCTCATGGCCCCCCTGCAGTGCAGCAAGGTGCTGTCCAGCCACTTGCTAGCTCTGAAGTAGGGCTGACCCATGAGAGGGATGTTGGTGGAATAAAAGAAGGAAGTGGGGGCTCCTCTCCAAGTGCTCACACGACCATGCCACTGCAGAGCCCTCGATCAAAGCCCCACCAGAGTCCCCACCCAACTGAGATCGGCTTCTCAACCCCTGCACAGCCGCAGGAGCAGCAGACTGTTGCCGAGCCCTCACAGGTTCGCAACCGCAGAGGACGCCTACCAAAGGTGTCATGACAGGAGCAGCAAGAAAGTGAGCATGGGGCCTCCACATCTGCTGAAGCCACAGGGGAAGCACCACGTAGGAGCACGCGTAAGAGGAAGATAATGCACAAGTAGTCACAAGGGTAGTCACTTGGTTGTAATGTTGTGTTTAATTTTGAAAAGCCATCAGTTGCTTATTGTCATAAAAAATTCTGATGGCAAACTGTTGCAGTCGTGGCGTGTGTCATTTCGCAAATGGGACTTCCACATTGAGGGCTTAGGGCGACTTGCAATTGTCAGTATGGTGGTCAGAGTGATAGGAATCTGTAGGTTCTTGGCCATTGTTGGTCTGAGAAGAAAGTGCGAGGCAAAAGTGTTTGACTGTGCAGGCTAAGCAAATCTGGCCAAGATGAGTGCGTCCCTTCCATTCTGGGCAGCAATGTGGTCGCGCGCTGGCGCCTTCTGGCCTGTGCAGCTTCAGATGGGTGAGCAGCAGCTTGGCGCTTCTGTTGTTGCTGCTGCTGTTGGTGCTGCTGTTGTTCCCGGTTCTGCTGCTGCCACGGCTAGTCTTCATCCGAATCTGATGTCCAGGAGGAAAGCCAATAAATGGTTCTCATGCTTCTGGTATATGCCTCAGTTGAGGAAGCGCTCAGTCAAGGTGGCAAGAGGGGTTTCCCAGGAGGTCACACTGGAGATGGGTGTCAGGCTCCAAACTTCCACAACAATGGGTATGCCTGCTAAAAGCTCCCCCAGACCTGAGACAACAAAGTTCTGCCACCTGCAAATGATGATTGATGAAAACTCCTTTGTAATGGTGGAGCTGCAGCTGTTAATAACCAGTCCACTTATGAGGCCACCAGGATTCACTGGCATGTTCCAGAGGAGGCGTGCAGGATGTGGGAAAAGTGGTAAAATCAGAAAGGCCTCTCAAAATGGGATTATAGAGGCAATTAAGTGGTTGTTAAGAGCCTTAAGGGCCTATCCTGCCTCTTGGAGGCGGGATGGAAACGGGGTCAGAAAACACGCATTTAGGAATTTTGCTCGGAGGCAGCATGGATGCAGGATCGGGCCCGCCCACCATTTTTTGCGATTTTACCACCTCACATGCCTCCAATCCCGCCTCCTCGGGCCTGGCAAAATCGAGCATGTAATCTAGAATGAAAATTCAGTGTAGCACTGACATTTCAAAATTATTTCATTGGCTGTGAAGTGCTTTGGGATTTCCTTAGGACACAAAAGGCTTGAAAATGTCAACTCATTGGCCGCGATTCTGCTGACATTGGTGGGTCCGTGGTGGGCGACGTCGGTGGTGGGTCCAGACCCTGCTGCTGTCTCCAACCCGCTGTGTAAAATGACTTTCCCTTGATGGGGCTTGTTAAGCCCACCCACCGCTTTTGCCGGCCAATTAGAGGACAGCGGGTCTGGTGACATAATTTGATGGCGCGTCATCAGCCAGTTTCCTTAAAGGGACCATGGCCAACTTTTTTTTGCCATTTGTGCTGTCAGTGTTCTACAGCACTGAGGTGCTGCAAACACTGACTAGCACTGCACAGAGGTGCTCGGCTGCACACAGGCTCTCCAATGGCTCCCTCCATATGCTTATGGAGGAAGTCACAACACGCAGGGAGGTCCTCTTCCCTTCCCATGGGTGTTAGATCCGTGGTTCAGTGGATAAATAATTACACGGATGTTGTACATAAACAAATAACAGGTCTTTACTGGACGAGGGCAATCTCTAGACTGGGGTACAGAGGCATGCGCACAGCTTATATACCAGTGTGGTTACTGCCGGTACTACAGTATACAGGAGCTGTAAAAAGTAATTCTGACTTAAAGCACATACACTAAAATTCCTCCCTTTTTAGATTAATAATACCCCTTAATATTCAAATAACAATTACATTTTTGCATGTACATTCAATAACAAAAGTCCATTTATAGATTCAGTCTTTGGGGCGGCTTCCTGACCCTTTTGGGAAAGCGCCTTTCCGGAGGTTCTTGTTCTTGATGCAGAGGCGATTCTGACCACTTTTCATCGGGTAGTTCATCGGGTTCCACTGCTACTGGGTCTGAAGTAGATGCTACTGCTATGTCGGGTTGATCCCCAGGTACTCGAGACATGGGGTTGACACCTTCCTGTGACGCTAAGATCTGATCGACGTGGCGTCTCACAATGTTCTTCCCGACATCCTCTGTGTACATTAATGGCCCCTGCCTTGTACATATCGTTCCGGGTTGCCACTTCTCTGTTCGATAGTCACGGGCCAAGACTGGTTGCCCTACATTGAAGCTCCTTGTTCGCTTCTCGTTGATGTGCTGGAATTGTTTGTCCTCAACATTTCTTCGCATATTTGGTCTGAGCAAGTCCAGATGAGATCTCAACCTTCGGTTAAAGAACATCATGGCCGGGGTCTGGTTGGTAACTGCATGTGTCGCGTTTCGGTAGGCTAATAAGAAATTCTCCATCTTATGCTGTAGTGGAATATCCTCGTCGCACATGGCCTTTATCGCCTTCTTAAAGGTTTGTACGAACCTCTCAGCCAATCCATTGGTGGCTGGATGATACGGGGCGGATGTGTAATGCCTTACCCCATTCCTTTTCATGAATTGTTGGAACTCGTCGGACACAAACTGTGGTCCATTATCAGAGCAGATCTGCTCTGGCAAACCGTTTCTGGCAAATATGGTCCGTAGGACTGCAATCGTTTTCTCTGTAGTGGTTGAAGACATCTTTATCACCTCAGGCCACTTTGAATGAGCATCCACTGCTATTAAGAACATGGAGGTCCAGCATCTCGTGAAGTGGTGCGCCGAGAACAACCTGGCCCTTAACATCAAGAAAACCAAAGAAATCATTGTTGACTTCAGGAAGTCCAAAGGCGGAAGTCACACCCCCATCCACATCAATGGGGCTGTGGTGGAAAGGGTGGACAGCTTTAAGTTCCTCAGAGTCCACATCATGGAAGATATCTCCTGGTCCCTCAACACCTCCTCTCCGGTGAAGAAGGCCCAGCAGCGCCTACATTTCCTAAGGAGGCTGAAGGGATGTAACCTGTCACCCCTGATCCTCTCTAACTTTTACCGCTGCACCATAGAGAGCATCCTGACAAACTGTATCACAATATGGTATGGCAGCTGTAGCTACTATGACCGGAAAGCCCTGCAGCGGGTAGTCAAAACTGCCCAACGCATTACCGGCACCCGGCTACCGACCATAGAGTACATATACCAGAAACGCTGTCTACGGTGGTCACGGTCCATCATCAAAGACCCTACCCACCCCAGCCACAGTCTGTTTGCCCTCCTGCCATCTGGGAGACGCGACAGATGCATTCGCACCCGTACGACCAGATTTAGGAACAGCTTCTTTCCCAGGGCTGTCATCCGACTGAACTCCACAAATAAACTCTAAAGCCTGTACATCTGCCAATGCACTTTACTATGGTTATATTTATGTTAATATAGTACAAGCCAAATGTATGTTGAATGTTTAAATGTCTTAATCCAAATGTACACTCTCGGGAGCCACAAGCCTACATTTCGTTGTACTGCACTTGTGCAGTAACAATGACAATAAAAGTTGATTTGATTTGATTTGATTTTGAGTCCATGAATGGACCAGCGAAATCAATGTGCACCCGTTGCCATGGAGAGGAGGGCCACTCCCATGGGTGTAGAGGGGCCTGTGGTGGGGCATTTTGGACCTTCTGGCATCCTAAGCAGCTCTTAGTTAGGTCTTCGATTTGTTGATCGATTCCCGGCCACCACACATAAGCCCTAGCAAGGCTTTTCATTTTCACTCCCCCCAGATGACCTTCATGTAGCTCCTTTAGCACTCTCTCCCTTAACTTGGGTGGAATCGCCACTCTGGATCCACACATCACTGTCCCCTGGCATACTGACAGCTGTTCTCTTCTGGATGAGAATGCTGGCAACAGTGAGTCGCCATGTGTTGGCCATCCCCTCACCGTCAATTCATATACCCGTGACAGCGTCGGATCATTGCGGGTCTCCTTCTCTATATCCGCGTTTGTTACTGGCAATCGTTCAAGTATCGACGACTAAAATATCTCGATAGGGTCCACTGCTGGTGCTTCCTCCACAGTAGGCAGTGGCAGGCGCGATAGCCCATCAGCGTTTCCACGCTGTTTCGTGCCTTTATATTCTATTTCACATTGATTCGCCCCTAGAAACAGGGACCATCTTTGTAACCGCTGTGCAGTCATTACTGGCACGCCCTTCTTAGGATTAAAGATGGAGACAAGTGGTTGGTGGTCAGTCAGCAAGGTGAACTTCTGCCCATGTAGAAAATGGTTGAATTTTTTTACTCCCCATACTAGGCTGAGGGCCTCCCTGTCAATCTGGGCATAGTTGCGCTCGGCTGAGGTTAGTGACCGAGACGCAAAGGCTACTGGCCTCTCCAACCCGTCTGGGAATTGTGCAACAGCACCGCTCCAATGCCGTAGGGTGATGCATCACATGCCAAATGAATTGGTAGTGCTGGGTTGAAATGGGCCAACACCTCTTTTGATGTGATCAATTCTTTACACTTCTGGAAAGCTCGTCTACGTTCGTCATCCCACTTCCATGGTACCCCTGTTTGCAGTAGGGTGTTCAGCGGGTGTAATACCGTAGACAAATTTGGTAAGAACTTGTGGTAATAGTTTACCAGCCCGAGGAATGACCTCAGTTGTGACACATTTTCTGATGCTGGAGCCTTGACTACTGCCTCAATCTTGTCAGGGGACTTATGTAACCCCTCTTCATCGATGACGTGGCTGCAATACGAGATCTGTTTCTGGAAAAACTCGCACTTGTGGCGATTAGCTCGTAGCCCATATTCCTTTAATCTGGCGAGCACCTTCTCCAGGTTAGTGCGGTGATCACCGTCATTTTCGCCCGTGACCAAAATGTCATCCAAATAACACTGGGTCCCTGGAATCCCTTGCAGGACCTGATCCATCGCCCTTTGCCAGATAGCCGGGGCTGAGGCTACTCCAAACACCAGCCGGTTGTATTGATAGAGTGCTTTATGGGTGTTGATCGTAAGGTAATGTTTCGAAGCTTCTTCTACCTCCATTTGCAAGTACGCCTGGGCTAGATCAATTTTGCTGAAGCGTTTACCACCAGATAGCGAGGCGAAAATATCCTCAATTCGTGGAAGCGGATATTGCACCGTGTGAAGGACTGGGTTCACTGTCACCTTAAAATCCCCACAGATGCGGACCTTCTTTGGTTCCCCAGGCGTATTACTCAACGACCTCTTCATTACAGGAACGATGGGTATAGCCCACTCGCTCCAGTCCACTTTGGACAGTACTCCTGAACGTTCCAACCCTTCCAGCTCTGCTTCAACTGCTGGTCTGATCGCATAAGGCACTGGTCTGGCCTTCAGAAACTTTGGGCTTGCATTATCCTCTATTTTAATTGTTGCTGTTATTCCTTTTAGTGTTCCTAGCCCCTCCTGGAACACTTCTTTTGCATCAGTTAGCATTTTTGACAGTCGTCCAGGTGAGACATCGTCATCCTTTTTGGCCTCCACCTTCAGTGCCTGTATGGAATGCCAATCTAAATGTATCTTCCGGATCCATTCACGTCCTAGCAGTGGTGGTCCTCCATTTGGCAATACATATATATCCATTTTAGGTATTTCCTGACCTTTATATGTCACTTTCACCCTTATTTTTCCTTTGGGGTAGACTTTTTGCCCCGTATACGTCTTCAAGACAATCTCTGTAGCTTTCAAGGGTATGTGTGAAAATAGCTGCTTGTAGTCTCTTTGATTTATGACTGTTAGAGCTGACTCTGTGTCCAATTCCATTTCCACTTGGACTCCGTCTATCTTGAGTGTAACCCAGATAGTCTGGTGATCCTCCATTTCGGTTACATTATGTAGTTTCAGACAACCCAGCTCCTTGCTTCCGGAGTCTGTGTCACTTTTCTGTTCATCTGAACCACTGTCCATCACCTGGTGTACCTTTTTGTACTTCTCCTGTGGAGATTTCTTACTGTTGGTTTTCTTCCCAGACCTGCAGACTCTTGCTATATGTCCTGCTTTCCCACACTGTCTGCACACTTGGTCCTTGAACCAACAATCTTTCTGGTCATGTGTTGTTTTGCCGCAGAGATAGCACTTCCCTGTTCCATAGGTCATTTTGTTGGTGCCGTATTCTTGCGGTCTCCGTTGTATCTCTGCAGCGCCCCATGCGGCTGCTTCGTGTGATACTGCCATACTGAAAGCTTTGTCCAGCGTAAGGTCCTTTTCTGATAGAAGCCGTTTCTGGGTTCCTTCACTTTGTAGCCCACACACAAACTTGTCCCTTAACGTGTCTGCTAGTCCCACTCCAAACTGGCAGTATTTCGATAGCTTGCGCAGTTCCGTTAGGTACTCAGCATTGCTTTCGTCTTTGTGTTGGTTCCTTTTATGGATCTTAAATCATTCTGCTATCAGCAGCGGTGTGCGGTTTAAGTGCTCCTGTAGGATTTCTACTATGCTTTCAAAATTCTTATTTACCGGCTTCTCTGGGGTTATTAGATTTCGCAGTAACCCATAAGTTTTTGCACCCATGGAATTTAACAGAACCAGTGCTTTATTCGCATCTGGCACTTCGTTCGTCCTGCAGTACACCTCAATACGTTCCACATATGTCGCCCAATCTTCGAATTCATTGTCGAACGTAGAGATACTGCCACTCTTCGGCATCCTTGGTTGTGCGTTAACTATCACCAATGGTGCCTCCCGCGCTTCCCCTTCTTCTCCACTGGCACAAAATGGCGTCTCCCGCGCTTTCCTTCCTTCCCGCGCTCGCCCGTCTTCTCCGCTGCGGCTTCGCAAAATGGCGTCTCCCGCGCTCTTCCTTCTTCTCCGCGGCTCAATGGCGCCTCCCGCACTCTCCCTGCTTCTCCGCGGCTCAATGGCGTCCATCGCGCTCTCCCTGCTTCTCCGCAGCTCAATGGCGTCTCCCCTTGCTTCGCCCTGCGAACCCTGATCAGCCCGTGATCCCTGGCTGTGCTCTGCGCGTTCTTCTCTTGATATTTGTCGACGCCGCTCAGTCTAGAACCCGGCTGTTTCTTACCCTCTCTCTCTCCGGTTTTGCAGTATTTTTCCTCGACGCCGCTCGGTGATCAACCCCCGGCTGCGCCCTGCTCTCTTCACCCTTTTTCTTACCCCGTCGACGCTGCCCGGCTCTCTCTCTCTGCCGTCGGTCGGCTCCAGCCGCCGCTGCTCGGGAAGGGTCTGCTCTGGACCTGTCGTCGGTCTCTTACTGCTCATTGTGGCTGGGGAACCAAGCCCGGCTCTCCACAGCCTCCCCAGTGAAGTTGGATCTCTGCCTGACTGCTGGGCAGTTGCTCGCGATCGACGCCCGGGTTCCTGGCAGGTAGATTCGCATCAACACTTGTCGCCACTGTTAGATCCGCGGTTCAGTGGATAAATAATTACACGGGTGCTGTACATAAACAAATAACAGGTGTTTACTGGAGGAGGGCAATCTCTAGACTGGGGTACAGAGGCATGCGCACAGCTTATATACCGGTGTGGTTACTGCCGGTACTACAGTATACAGGAGCTGTAAAAAGTAGTTCTGACTTAAAGCACATACACTACAATGGGCAGAAGAGACCTCCCCAGGAGATCAACACAGCCTGGTTGCACATTGCAGAAACATAGAAGATAGGAGTAGGAGTAGGCCATTCGGCCCCTCGAGCCTGCTCCACCATTCAATGTGATCATGGCTGATCATCCAAATTCAGTACCCTGTCCCTGCTTTCTCCTCATATCCCTTGATCCCATTAGCCTTAAGAAATATATCTAACTCCTTCTTGAATATATTTAATGAATTGGCCTCAACTGTCTGCTGTTGTACAGAATTCCACAGGTTCACCACTCTCTGAGTGAAGAAATTCCTCCTCATCTCAGTCCTAAATGGCTTACCCCTTATCCTTAGACTGAGACCCCTGGGTCAGGACTCCCCCGCCATCGGGAACAGCCTTCCTGCATCTAGTCTGTTTAGTCCTGTTAGAATTTTATAAGTTTCAATGAGATCCACTCTCATTCTTCTAAACTCTAGTGAATATAAGCCTAATTGACCCAATCTCTCTTCATACGACATTCCTGCCATCCCAGGTATCAGTCTGGTGAAACTTCGCTGCACTCCTTCCATGGCAAGAACATCGTTCCTCAGATAAGGCGACCAAAACTGCACACAATACTCAAGGTGTGGTCTCACCAAGGCCCTGTACAACTGCAGCAAGACATCCTTGCTCCTGTACTTGAATCCTCTCGCTATGAAGGCCAGCATACCATTTGCCTTCTTAACCACCTGCTGCACACCTTCAGCGACTGGTGCACAAGGGCACCCAGGTCTCATTGCACTTCCCCTTTTCCCAATCTATTGCCATTCAGATAATAATCTGCCTTCCTGCTTTTGCCACCAAAGTCGATAACCTCGCATTTATCCATATTATACTGCATCTGCCATGCATCTGCCCAATCGCCCAAACTGTCCAAATCATACTGGAGTTTCACTACATCCTCCTCACAGCACACACACACACCCAGCTTTGTGTTGTCTGCAAACTTGGAGATATTACTTCTAGTTCCCTCGTCTAGATCACTAATATATATTGTGAATAACAGGTCGTAGCACCGATCCCTGCGGTACCCCACTAGTCACTGCTTTCTACTCGGAAAAAGATCCGTTTAATCCAACTCTTTGCTTCCTGTCTGCCAACCAGTTTTCTATCCAAGTCAGTACCTTACCCCCAATCCCATGTGCTTTAACTTTGCACGCTAATTTCTTATGCGCGACCTTATCGAAAGCCTTCTGAAAGTCCAAATACACCACATCCTCTGTTTCTCCCTTATCTATTCTACCAGTTACATCCTCAAAAAATTCCAGTAGATTAGTCAAGCATGATTTACCTTTTGTAAATCCATGTTGACTTTGTCCGATCCTGTCACTGTTTTCCAAGTGCTCTGCTATTACATCTTTTATAATGGACTCTAGCATTTTCCCCACTACCGATGTCAGGCTTACCAGTCTATAATTCCGTTTTTTCTCTACCTCCTTTTTTAAATAGTGGGGTTACATTAGCTATCCTCCAATCCATGGGAATTGTTCCAGAGTCTATAGAATTTTGGAAGATGACCAGCAATGCATCTACTATTTCTAGGGCCACATCCTTAAGTACCCTAGGATGCAGATTATCAGGCTCTGGGGATTTATCGGCCTTCAATCCTGTCAATTTCCCTAACACCATTTCCCTACAAATACTGATTTCATTCAGTTCCTCCCCTTCATTAGAACCTATGTTCCCCGACATCTCTGGGAGGTTATTTGTTTCCTCCTTTGTGAAGACAGAACCAAAGTATGTATTTAATTGGTCAGCCATGTCTTTGTTCCCCATTATAAATTCCCATGATTCTGACTGCAGGGGACCTACGCTTGACTTTACCAATCTTTTTCTCTTCACATATCTATAGAAGCTTTTACAGTCAATTTGTATGTGCCCTGCAAGCTTACTCTCATACTCTAATTTCCCCCTCTTAATTAATCCATTTGTCCTCCTTTGCTGAATCCTAAACTGCTCCCAATCCTCAGGTTTGCTGCTTTTTCTGGCCAATTTATACGTCCTCTCCTTGGATCTTATGCTATCCCTAATTTCCCTTGTTTGCCAATGTTGAGTCACCCTTTTTGTTTTATTTTTATGCCAAACAGGGATGAACAAATTCTGTAGTTCATCCGTGCACTCTTTAAATGTTTGCCATTGCCTATTCACTGTCAACCCTTTAAGTAACATTCTCCAATCCATCCCAGCCAACTCGCTCCTCATACCATCATAGATTCCTTTATTTAAATTCAGTACCCAAGTCTCTGAATCGATTACTTCACTCTCCATCTTAATGAAGAATTCGATCATATTTTGATCGCTCCTCCCCAAGGGGCCTCGTACAACAAGATTGCTAATTAATCCTTTCTCATTACATAATACCCAGTCTAAGCTGGTCTGATCTCTAGTTGGTTCCTCGGCATATTGGTCCAGGAAAACATCCTATATACACTCTAGGAATTCCTCTTCCACAGTATTGTTACTAATTTGGTTAGACCAATCTATATGTAGATTAAATTCACCCATGATAACTGCTGTGCCCTTATTGCATGCATCTCTAATTTCCCATTTAATGCCATCCCCAACCTTAGCATTACTGTTTGGGGGTCTGTATACAACTCCCACTAAAGTTTTCTGCTCCTTGGTATTTCTCAGCTCTACCCATACAGATTCCATATCATCAGAGCGAATATCCTTCCTTGCTATTGTGTTAATCTCCTCTTTAACCAACAATGCGACCACACTGCCTTTTCCTTTTTGCCTGTCCTTCCTGAATATTGAATACCCCTGAATGTTGAATTCCCAGCCTTGGTCACCCTGGAGCCATGTCTCCGTAATCCCAATTATATCCTATCCATTTACATCTATTTGTGCAGCTAATTCATCCACCTTATTATGAAAGGTCCTCGCATTAAGACACAAAGCCTTCAGGCTTGTTTTGTTAACACTCTTAGACCTTCTTAGAATTATTGTTGACTGAGGCCATGTTTGATTTACACCCTTGATTTCTCTGACTTCCACTTTTGCTTTTCTCCTTCCTGTCTTTTGCTTCTATCCTTGCTTCCCTTTCCTCTGTCTCCCTGCACAGCTTCCAAATCTCCAGCCAATTTAGTTTAAACCCACCCCAACAGCACTAGCAAACACTCCCCCTAGGGCATCAGTCCCGGTCCTACCCAGGTGCAAACTGTCCAGTTTGTACTGGTCCCACCTCCCCCAGAACCGGTTCCAATGTCGCAGGAAGTTGAATCCCTCCCCCTTGCACCATTCTTCTAGCCATGTATTCATCTGAATAATCCTTCTATTTCTACTCTGACTAGCATGTGGCAATGGTAGCAATCCTGAGATTACTACCTTTGAGGTCCTATTTTTTAATTTACCTCCTAACTCCCTATATTCAGCTTGTAGGACCTCATCCCAGTTTTTACCTATATCATTGGTACCTATATGCACCACGACAACTTGCTGTTCACCCTCCCCCTCCAGAATGCCCTGCAGCTGCTCTGAGACATCCTTGACCCTTGCACCAGGGAGGCAACATACCATCCTGGAGTCTAGTTTGCAGCCGCAGAAATGCCTATCTATTCCCCTTACAATAGAATCCCCTATCACTATAGCTGTCCCGCTGTTTTCCTCCCATCCCGTGCAGCAGAACCACCCATGGTGCCAGGAAGTTGGCTGCTGCTGCCTTCCCCCGATAAGCCATCTTCCCCAACAATATCCAAAGTGGTATAACTGTTTGAGAGGGGATGGCTACAGGGGACCCCTGCACTACCTGCCTGCGCTTACTACTCTGCCTGGCGGTCACCCATTCCCTTCCTGCCTGTGCAGCCTTTACCTGCAGTGTGACCAACTGATTAAATGTGATATCCACGATGTCCTCAGCATTGTGAATGCTCCAGCATGTATCCATTCGCAGCTCCAGTGCCGCAATGCGGTCTGCCAGTAGCTGCAGCTGGATACACTTCCCGCACACACGGTCGTCAGGGACACAGGAAGTGTCCCTGATTTCCCACATAGTGCAGGAGGAGCATGCCATGGGGCCAAACTTCGCTGCCATGACTTACCCTTTAATTAATTTAAATTAAATCAATACCACTAATTTTACTACAATTAAATGATATACTCAAGGGTCCTTGTTTCCGAGCACTCCCCGCTACACAATAGAGACCTTAGAAACTATAACCACAAAATTAAGACCTTCTAAACTTTATAAACTATGAACCTTAACTGTCAAACTATAGAGTAGTATAAGTGCTCACCCAATCAGCTGCTTCCTCCTGCCTGCGTAATGTTTTGAATCGTGATGTGGCTCTGGAACGCTGCCGTCGGTCTGCGAGATTGGTAAGCCTCTGTAAAACAGCCCGCGAAAATGAGTTTAAATATTCACTGAACCTCCACTCTCACCGCTCCCGACAATGGCCTGTGAAAAAAAGCCCGTGAAAGTGAATTTAAATACTCACTGAAACTCCGCTCTCACCACTCCCGACAATGGCCTCTGTAAAAATGCCCACGAAAGTAAGTTTAAATACTCACTGAAACTCTGCTCTCACCGCTCCCGACAATGTCCTGTGAAAAAAAGCCCATGAAAGTGAGTTTAAATACTCACTGAACCTTCGCTCTCACTGCTCCCGACATTGGCCTCTGTGTAAAAAAAAAAAAAAAAAGCCTGCGAAAGGACAGCACAAGCAGGGATGTGGACAGGAGGACATGGGTGCAGTGCCGCAAATGTTTCAATGATCTCAGCAGATCATGAAAAGTAAGTACAAAGCCACAGTCAACCTCAACTTGCTGTGCCTCTCATCACATCCCCATCACTCTGCCTTCCCTACCCTACTGCTGCACATCCTTACTCACACCAATTCACCTTGCACCTCCACCCATCCATCTCTATCGACATTAACACATTCCCATCTCACTAGCCACCCCTCACCCTCATCCTCATCCTAGTGCTATCATACCAACTAACAATACACAAGGGTAGGCACTTGGGTGTTTTATGCAATGTTCATGTTGAGGGGGAGAAATTCGGTTGGTTAGCGCCTCACATTAGCACCTGGGGGGGCGCTAATGGGGTGCTAAATGATTACCGACTGGGTGCGGCAAATACAGCGACGCCCACGAATATCATTTCATGCTTAGCGCTGGCGCTACCTCTTACCGCTTGGGCCTTGAGCACCTTGCAGATCATGACGTCATCAAGTGTGCAGCACCCTGTTACCGCCCCAGATATGAAATTGGCTTCTGCCCCCTGCTGTATCGCCGGCCGTGAGCAACGGCAGGAAGAGGAGTCATTGTCAACTCGGCTGGCCACTTGGGGAGCTCTATTTAAAGGGGAGGGTTTTCAGGTAGGCTAACCTTTAATATTTCCACCAGTCTGGATCCTGCTGAAAGTTTTTGGTCGCTTCATTGCTACTGTAAGGCTCGCAAAATTATACAGCTTCACCCCAAACCAAGAAAAGAAGAGATATTGGACTGTTTGAAATAATATTGGGCCAAAGGGGACCTAAAATCAAAACCCCAGGAAGATTTGGCTAGTTTAAACGGCATGTTCAGGCCTGTGGAAAAAGCTGCAACAAAAGGAAAGGGTTGGACACGGTGGGGCAGACAGTTTGAGTTTTGGAAAAGGGGCCAGATTGTCTGAGAATGTTCTGGGCCATCCCAGTCATTCTACATAAAGACAATAACCCACGGAAGAGACTGTTCCCGCCAAAACTTACAGGGCCACCAAGAACATGAATAATACAATATCTGCCAACAACCAACAAAAGAGAACCTGGCCCCAGCAGGAGAAAACAATCAAACAACAGTTTAAAACCACTCAGAAAGATTTCCAAAACACCTTGCACATTTTAAACTGATTTCAAAGCAATCCCGAAACCAGTTAAAAGCCAATTAAAAATAGATGGGACCATCCCCGAAATTCGATGAGAATTTAAACATATTAAAATTAACGAGCCCGCCAAAATTAACACAGGACCAGAGGAGATTTGGCAGTCAGATAAGCCAGGCCTCAAAACAGTATAATTGAGGCCAGCTTGTTCAGTGAAACAGATCACGTTGCGTTCGAGAGACAGCACAGTTCACACAGTTGAGGACACAGCTCCAGAAGGTTCAAGTTCAGTACAGGAGAGAGAAAGTACGGTTCAGAAAAAGATATCATCATCACTGTACTTAGCCAAAGGATCGGCGACTTGAGGAAAGTAGAACGAAACGGAAGGAAAAGGAAATTGCGGCAACCAAAGGCCTCAAGAAACCAACAACTAACAATATTACCACCAACTAGGTAATATTGGGCCACCGTGACCAACAAGAAACCAACCACAAAGAAGTCGAAAATTCACAAACTTGTTTCCACTCTACAAGCTAGTCTGACATACCCCTGGGTAAGATTTGACACAAAAGACTCTAAAAGCTATTCCTAACCTAAGAAAATTGGGTACTTACCCGATAAATCCAACTATGCATCCAACCACATCAGTGGACAGGCAAAGACAGAAAACCCAATGCAGGTGCAGTCTTCTACCACGTCCGGGGTACGGCAGGCCCCAACCGCCATAACTAAAGAGAACTCCGAAATCGCGAACTTCTACAATCTGTCAAGAAAGTCGTTTGGTGAGCATTTCCTGGTCCTCTAAAATTCAGCCTAGTTAGGATAGTGGGATTTGGAGGGTAAGGTATTTTTGTCTATTGTAATTCTCCCTCGCATATTCCAAAATGTTCCCCCTTTTAGAGTATAAGATTTATTGTATTGTATATTTACCTGTCTCAAAATAAAAATCTCAATTCTTTTGACCAACTCAGGTGTCTGTTGCAATTTCATTACAACCCTCAAATATGTCCAAAGTCTAGAACCAAGGGAGTGGGAGCAATTCGAACTGCTCGGGGTGTCAGAGGTGAAGCTGACCACACACACCACCCCTTACATTACAAGATGTCCAAGCCCTTCACTTTGTAGAGTGTTTGGGGCAGTAATGGCAGTTGTGCAGGTCGCTTTGCAATGCAGACTTGCCAACAAGTAGGTTGTGAAGCATCACTGGCCCTTCCCTTTAAGCGAGAGAAGCAGCCTCTGCTGCTGTTAGTGATGCGCTCCACATTGGTCAGCACTCGGCCTCTACCGCCCTTCTCCTGGACTTTAGCACAGTAGGAGAAGTGGTTAGTGCTTAATTTAGCACTCCACTTCTCTCTTGGAGTGCTAAAGCTGTGTTTCCCGTCAGGAGAGAAGCATTAGCGCCTGGCACTACTTTTCCTACTTTTCCAAAGTTAGCGCCCCAACCGGAGTGATACCCAATTTCTAGCCTAAAGTTTCTGTTAATGTGGTGTCAAACATTGAAACCTTTGGGCTAGAAATTTTTTATAGCCAAGGAATGGGCTGTGTTAGGACACAAGATGGTGAATTAGCACCAGGGGAATATGCTATAGACTGCACACAAAATTCATCCTCACTGCTCAGTAAAATGATTGGTGTCTTAAATCAAGTCTAAAAACCCAAGCTCATTGGCGTTACACTTAAAGTCTGGACCAATATCAGGTGCAGTCTAATCGCAAATCATGATTTGCCACAGGCTTTTTTCACTGCTTAAAGGGGAGGTTAATTGATGCTGCAGCACCTCATTCTCAGCATTGTTGACTGTGCAGCTGCCTCAACAACAATAAGAAAGAGGACAAGGAGAAGGAGCACTTATTTTAAATCATCATGGCAGATTGCCGCCCCAGGGAGAGAGCCTACATATTTTCCCATGAAGCTTTGGAGGCATGTGTTTTAGCACTGGAGAGAAGGTAGGCAGTCCTGTACCCACCAACTGGCAGGAGGCCATCATCACAAGTCTGCCGCATTATGTGGAGGGAGGTGTCACACCACATCATGGACCGCCCATCCGTAAGCCAGTTTGTCTGGCTGCCTCTTCCCTCCCTTCTGTTCCTCATCTTCTTCCTCCTCATCCTCGTCTTTCTCCTCAAACTCATCCTCCTCCCTCTGTGCATGTGTTCCCATCTTTCTCAATGCCTATGCTCCCTCTGGTGTAGATCCTGGAGGGCGAAGTGGCATGCCAGTACAGTCCCTATCAATCTTACTTAGTGTTGCAGTTTTAATCTTTAAAGAATAAATGTAGCTATTGTATATGTGCCACAAGACTACTGATACAGAAGAACCCTGCAATAACTCAATGAAACTGTTGCAGTAGCTGAAACTAACAAAAAGCCACTGAAACAACACTAACCTGACAGCTGTGAGTGATTACTGATGATCCCTTTGAATAACATCCCTGCAGCCAGCTTCCTGGTGCTGCACACCAGCTCTCCCTATTAGTATTTACTACAGGCAGTGAGGTAAGTGGCTAAAAGCAATTTGGGAAATCAGGCATTCAGTGAGTGTTGCACACTCACTGACATCACGATTTCCCTGGCATTGAGGTCCCCAGCGATAGCTGTTACAGGCAGCTCTACGGGGGGTCCCAACTTGGCATGCAGTGCTGGATTCACCTCACCCTGTCAGTACTGGTCTCAATGCCGCATTAGTGCATCTACTGGCACTAACGGGCCGTGCTAAGGGGACAAATTTTTAGCCCTTTATTTTCAACACTTTGTATTCTTCGACAGATTTGTGTGCACCTTTGGAAGTGGCTTAGTGAGTTGCAGTGAATGGTAAGACATAACGGTAACACCCCCCCCCCACCATGGTGATGAGTGTGAAAGGAATGGCTTGGGTATTGTAGGGTTGGTGTGGGGTGGTACTAACCTGGCACATCATGTGGCAGCCAGGGTGTACAGCATCAAGTGAAGTAAATTTGACCATGGTAAGGCTATCCCTGGTCTCCCAGGCATCAATGTGGTCGGGTGGTGATGCCCTGTGTCCTGTGCAGCATCAGGTGATTGCAGAGAAGGTTGGTGTTGTTGTTGGTGCTGCTGGTCTGCCTGGTGCTGCTGGTGTTGTGGCTGATCGTGGTGGGATTCTGAGGACCAAGGTGAAAGAATATAAAGGGCACTCATGCTGAATAAATAGATGGCAGGTGAAGTGGAGATGACAGAAGCGATCTGTCAATGGTGAGAGAGGTAATGAGGTCAGACTGGATGGAGACTTGTGTAAAGACTTGCAGCATGGTGAATCTGCAGTGGAAATGCAGTGAGGAAGAGTTAGTGACTGAGCGAAGATATCTCTGTAAGGTGGGAGCTTTTACTTTACATTTCAAGCTGTCAACTCAACAGTTGATTCAATGGCCACTGAATTCCCACCTCAGCTTGGCAGACGTGACCCCGTGGACGAGCTGCCAAATGCAGAAGGTGAACTGAAATTCATTCTTAAGTGGCTCTAAGCAAGCCAATAATTACCTGAATTGGGTTCCCCGCTGTAAACCCGCCGCTGCGTGTCGGGTCTGCTCAGTGTTGACAGACCCAATATTAAAGGAAAGGTGCGTGGTAGTGGGTTCACAGCGGGGACCCGACCCGCTGGGGGAACAAAACACTTTCCCACCCAATCCGCTACCGATTGTACCCACTGACCCGCCGGAAAATCCAGCCAACTGTCTTCCTTTCAAGAGGCCATACTGGATAGACCATAATAGCATCGGAGTGGGAGAGGTGTATACCAGATGCTGCTCCATGTTCAAGGCTAATACCATCAGCTTCCTTTTATCTTTCATCCACCTACCCACTCATTCATTTTAATCAATCACTCTCTCAATATTTACAGAGATCCTCCTGCTCATCCGCATAAATGCAATTTTTCCATGGTTTCCATAGTTCTTCTACCAAGGTTTCGGTGGACAAGCAGGAGAACCTCCACAGAAGTTCTTACCTATAGTCTATTACAATGTAATCACTGTTTCAAGGGGTATCTTGTAGCCAACAATATAACATATGTCCCTTAGAGGTACAGCTTAAAAGCATTGCCAGTGACTCAGAACAAGCCAGCATCTCACAACAACCTGCATTACTCTTACTCACTGTAGCAAGGGTCAGTTCTTCTATACCCAATCTGGAAGATTTAGATAGACTTCCTCCAGGGTTAGGTCTCTTTGGTTAAACTTGACTATTCCAATGCTCTCCTGGTCAGCCTCCCTTCTTCCATCCTACATAAACTTGGCAAAAGCAAAATATCGTGGATGCAGTTCCGGACTCAATGTCGTGTTCAACAATTTCAGATCATAACCACTACTCCCAATTTTTCAGACAGCAGCTGTTGATGATTCTGCTATTGCCATTTACACCTCTTCTAGACCCATCTTTATAGTTTCTTTCCTTGTCCCATTACCACCACTTTTGCCTTGCACCATCATTCCTTTTGTCACTTAATCTCTCCTGCCTTCCACCCTATCACAGACCTTCCCTTTTGTTCTTTCCTACCCTCACCCCCACTTTCCCTGCCTCTGTACTCGCTTAAAACCTGTTACCTCTGACTATTTCCAGTTCTGACAAAAGAGCATCGACATGAAATGCTAACTAGTTTTCTCTCTCCACAGATGCTGCCTGACCTGCTGAGAATTTCCAGTATTTTCTGTTTTTATTTGATATTATACTGCATAAACTTGAGCTCATCTAAAACTCTGCTGCCCATTTCCTAACTTGCACCAAGTCCCTTTTACCCATCACCCCTGTGTTCACTGATCTACATTGGCTCTCGGTCCGGCAATGCCTTAATTCAAAAATTCTCATCCTTGTTTTCAAATCCCTCCATGGCCTCGCCTCTCCCTATCTCTGTAATCTCCTCCAGCTCTACAACCCTTCAATATCTCTGTGCTCCTCCAATTTTGGCCTCTTGTGCATCCCCAATTTTAATCGCTCCACTATTGGCAGCTGTGCCTTCAGCTGCCTCGGCCCTAAGCTCTGGAATTTCTTCCCTAAACCTCTCTGCCTCTCGACCTCTCGCTCCTCCTTTGAGATGCTCCTTAAAACCTACCACTTTGACCAAGCTTTTGATCATCTGACCTAATATCTCCTTATGTGGCTTGGTGTCAAATTTTGTTTGATTGCACTCCTGTGAAGTGCCTTGGGACATTTTACTATGTTAAAGGCGCTATATAAATGGAAGTTGATGTACTGCAAAGTTGTGGACCATGCGACAGATGCCAGGAATTAGGTGCCCTCAACATGCAAAGATATGTGTAGTACTGTTTCAAAATACCAGTAGTATTCTCTATAATAATGCTGGTAGCAAGGGCCCTGCTGTACCTGTGCACTGATTATACTGGTGCAAAGGTTTTGTGCTGAAGGGGTTGCTCTTGGTGTCGAAGAAATCATCCTTGCAGTTTGATTTTTGTCTTCAAATAAACCTGGCACACCTGGGAAGCAGGTACAGATCTAAATAATTTGGTTTGTTGGTCACTGACTAGCTGCACATTGATGGAGTTGAAACCTTTTCTGTTCTTGTACACTGATGCATTGTGCCAAGATACCCAGATGGGCACATGGGTGCAATCAATGCCAATACCTTAGGAAATCCTGTAATGCAGTAAGATTGGGCAGCCCTGTCATGCTGCTGTTGGCATTCCCTTGGAATTGGAAATGGAACTGTTGTGCCTGCTGAACAATGCATCAGTCATCCATTTGATGCATCTGTGGACAGCAAGTTGGCTTATCCTGCAGATGCTCTCTGTACTTTCCTAGAAAGAGGCAGACACAAAATTCAAGAATGGTGATAACCTTGACTAGAAGCTACCAGTAGCTTTCTTTGCATCAGATGGAACAGCTCTATAATTGCTTCCCTGCTGAATTTGCAAAGGTAATTCTCCTCCATCATTGCCAAATGGCTGTGTGTGGGCCTGTAGATACGGTTGATGGCATAATGGCAGCTGCAGCCAATCTGGCTCTGGATCCATATGATCTTGTTTGTTTTCCTTGTCCTTCTCCGTGAAATCCTGTGAGAGGGGAGCACTGAAAGCAATCCTCACGGTTTGCAATTGAATGACAGTTAAAAAAGAAAGCTTTAAACGATCACTTGGCATCAGGTGAGAGACTTGCTTGCCTTTATTGCCCACTTTAGATCGGTGAGTTTAGCACAGTGCAGGAACAGGGTGAGAAAATTGGGAATTTAAGGAGCTGCGTCATTATGATCCTTTAATGAAGAATGCTGCCAGCAGAGAGTTAGTTGAAGAAAATTGCTTGATATGTGAAGTAGGTGAGAAGGTCGTGAATTTTCAAGCTTGTGCTTTTCTGGTCCAGGCTGGTCTAATTCCTGCCAGCAAAAACAGTCTAGCCAGCAGGAATTTCTAAGCTAGGTTTCTCCAATCAAAATACAACCATTTCCCAGTGCTTCTTACAAATAATTATAATTTCCTCTACTTTATTAAATCCTTATTAAGATAGTTGCTGTGGTGTTGCTTTGTGACTCACTGGGATGGGAACTGGAGACCTTAGCTGTCATTTTGTAAATCTCCATCTCCATCAAATCATCCATCAAAAAGTACAATGGGTGCCTCAGTTGCAGCTGTTATGTTTCATTTACCTTGAGGTCCTGTTAGTTTCTCTGGAGGTTAAGTTTCCATTTCTGACAAATATTGTTCTGTCTATTTTTGATCCATCATGTTGACCTGGGCCTTGGAAACTGACAACAAAATGACACTGCTACTAACTTTATATACGTGATGCTTGAGTGAATATTTCTCCCCAATCTGTTGTAGAACTTTAACAAGTACTAGCCTTGCCTGTTTTCTCACTCAGTACCTTAGAATTATAAAGTATATCAAAAACTACTTCCATTGATTTGGGGCCTGTAATGTAGCAAAACATTTAATGGAACTTCACGGAAGAGGAAAGGTGTTGGCATTGAACATTACCGCAGGAATGGGAGAGACAACTAAAAGGTTTGACTGAAGAGATGTGTTTTGAAAAAGGTTATAAAGATGAGAGGGAGAGTGTAAGGGGTTTTCTCTCTGAGGTCGCAGAGGTTTCTCTCGCCGGAGGCCTCTCTCTCTCTTTTGCACAGTAAAACCTTGAGTGGTTCGACCCACTCGCCCCTTAGGTTCTAGACACTGGACTTAGGTGCAGGGACTACAATGCAGAGAATACTCTTATAGACCAAGTTTAATGAAACAAAATGAAATTTTATTGCATAAGGAAAGACAAATCAAATGCAAGCAAATAAGAGGGTACATGGGAGGGAAAAAAAATCATAATAATACAGTACTAGCTAAAATAGATACAGGCATATTATACTTTACGAAGATTATCATGAAATGGGGAAACACACGGAACATCGAGGGACAACAACTCATGTTAATTATACCCAAAATGACCACCCCCTTAAACCTATCTAGATCCGATTATGTAGGGCCAGAAACATGCTCACCAATCCAACTAGGAATTGCAAGGTTTTGAAGCAGGTCTGCGTTTTGATCCTTTCAGCCGTCCTGTCTCCTCGTGGTCAGCACTGCGGGCTGCGAGCTGCGACATGCCTTCTCTTCCTCGAGGTGAAGGTCACGGACAGGCTGGATCTCAGCGGGCCTGGATGTCGATGTGGGGGAAGAGACCATCTGCTTGACCATGGTTGGAAGCCTCTAGTCGGCTTTCATATAGGTTTCTTCTGTAGTTTTGTCTCATCAAATGGCCCGGGGTTTGTCGACGATCTCCCGATGGTTATCCCGGGGCGGGATGTTGACTCGAACTGTCTTATTCTTCTTCAAGCGATGATGCCACCAATACGATGATAGCACCATGATGACTGTCCTCTTTTGCTACCCCCGGGTTCCCCCAGATATACTTCTCAGGAGAAGCCTTTATCTCCCGCCAAATCAAGGTTAGTTTTTGTTTAACTTTTGGCGGGCTTATAGCACAGTGGGGTAGTTATTATATTTAAACTGCTTTCGGGATGGCCGGTGACGGCCATCTCTGGTCTGGAATGACCTGGTAATGTTTTAATGTCTTCTTGGTGTCATTGATGCCCTCCTCATGAATATGAAACTGTTCCCCTTTGTCTGGGTAAACATTTAGATGGCCTTTATCTACAGGCCGATCTTGACTGGATCTGCATCCAATCTATATGTATTTGTATGTGTCTGGTTTCGTTCTCTCAGAAACGGCTTCCAGAACTTACTGTGGGTTGAATCCACAAAGGCTGTCTGGGGGCTGCAGGAACCATTTTAAAGTGTTCAAAAGTCAGTCACAGAGTCTGGTGGCCATTTTACATGCCCCCCTTTTTCTGGGCTTCTTTTAAAACAGTCTTTTAAAATCAAGGCCTCTTCTGCCAAAAGACCCTTATAGTACAATATTAATTTTGCGAATTCTACAGTCCACCCTGATGATACTATAACTTGCTTGAAGTATCATAATTCTGGGTGAGCAAAATTTTCTGACTCTCCATAATTAAACCATCCCTTGTATTTACCTATCTATGACCCCACGACACATGCATTTCCCGTTTCAGAAAACCTACAGTGTACATTAAGCATCTATAGATGGCAATACATTGGATTTAAAATCTGACACATATTTCCAGGCGTGGAGGGGGGCCTAATACCCCTACACCACCTGGTTCATACACATTATCTTTTATTAATAAGAACTCACTTAATTAATTTCAATAATAAGAAAAAAATACACACACAAAATACTCATGAACAAACATCAAACATAGAGGAGGGAGGGAAACTTTAACTTTATACATAGCAGCAAAAATCTAAATGGGTGTCTCTTCTTCTACCCGCACATAATGCTCTCTCCATTCTCCCCTGTTCTCATACTTCTGCGAATGTCTGACCTTTTTACAGTGTACAAACAGTAAATAAATCACAATAAAAACCTGACACACTACAAGGATGTGAGAGGCTATCCTAATCCAAGAAGGGACTTCTATATTAGTGAACAGACCCCACCACGGTGGGGTTACTATATCGAATATGTTTGCCCCTATCTCTAAATTCTTCTGCTCCAGTGTGTAGAAATGTTTCTGTGAAACGACAACGGCTTTTAATATCTTGGTGAGGTGTTCAGGGAGAGGGCGAATGATATACCCAAAATGTGCAACGAATCGTTGAAGATCGGTGAAATTCTCTTTAACAGTGATGTGAACAGTGGAAGGTTCAGGAATGGGGACAATTCGCTCTTGGGCCACTTGAACTTCTGCCTTGGGTTTGAAGCAGAAACTGCTGTCACTCACCGGACACCAGCCGTGCTGTCCATGTTGGTAGTGGGGCGCTGCAGTGGTGACACAGTATGTCCCACCTCCTATATATGCCACCTGCGGGGGCACATTGTGCCATTGCCTCCATGGTGCAATTTATAGGCTTCGCGCCAGCAGTTCTGAACCCGCACTGTGGTTTCGAATAGGCATTCAAGTGTTGGGGACACAGGATGATGTGTGCTCCCCGGCTCCGGCACCCTGAGAAGTCGGTACCCGTCATTGCATGTTCCCATCGAATGACGTAAGGTGGGACCGCTGTGTAGCGAATGTGTGCACCCCCCTGAATGACTCCAATGTTCTCCACCCTGTATACCATGGCGGGTCTAGCTGTCTTTCCCATCACCGGCATTCTTACCACTATACCCATAATGGTGTGGTTAGACCGTCCACAGTCCACTGGGACTGGGTAGGCCTCTGAAGCTAGTCTGAGCTGGCACGGACTCAATGCGTTCTCGAAAGGGTGGAGGGCTGCGAGGTGCTTGTTGCTGATCCAGGAGGGGACTAAACCTTGTTTTAAATCTTCCAGATTACTGCGGCCCTTGCCCAGTAACCACGCCCCGTACAGCACACAAGCTTCATTCTGCGCAGCCTGATCGGACGCATTCCGATCCTCCCTGATGAGAGCATTTACCGTTTTAGCGTGTTTCTCCAGCTCAGCAATAATTTCATTTAAGTGTAGTGTCATGGCCTGGTCCTCATGTAACTCAGAACCCACTACCTTATTCTCATCCGTCAGTATCTTTCTTAACTGTGTTTTCAAACCATTGATCTGTGTCTGCAGCTCCAAGTCATCCAGAGTGTTGATGACGGAAGTCCCTGTGTTAAAAGCTGTAAAAATCTAATTCACTGTACCCCTTCTTTGTCTCCCAACCCTGTCCAAGACCTCATGTGGTGTGGTGTATAATCCGGCTCTGTCTACATCAGCAAAGTCGAATTCATAAAACTGCCTGAACATGTTTGTTAACAGGACCTGGTACAATTGCTCCGTTTCCTTGTGGCACCACTCTGGCAATCGCACCTCGGTGAGGTTTAAAATCACCGAGGCCACCGCGTAGTGCACCCCTTGGTACAGCACCTGACTTGTGGGCACTAATACCAATCCGTTCCCGGGTCCCTTGGTAGTGATGGGGCACCCTTCCTTGTGGGCTTTGGCTACCGGAATCGTGGGCAGGGGCTTGCGGGGGCGGGTGATGAGCTCAGTGGCGTTTACTGGGATCTGAGAGTATGGGACTCTGCACGCCCGTGTGCTGACGTCCCACCTCATTCCTTTCCCAGCATCTTGCCACTGCCTTTGGAAAAAGATGGAGACGCCTGTGAGGCAGGCGCGTTCTGAACCACACATACAGATGTAAATCCCCTCATCTGGTTCCCACCATTTGTCCCAACAGACACTCAACCCCCCATGAGTCCCCGTAATAGTCCGATGGGTGTTGTTACCCAGTCTCTCCCACTCGACCGTGGAGTTCTTCATGGTTTTGCTCAACTTGCGCAGCCACCACCATCAGTCCAAAGGAACATATCCTGTGCATTGCAAGCAAATCCTTTTCCCGACGGTGACGCTGACTCTGGGTGCGATGACCCTCACTCGGGGACACATTAAAGAAGTCTCTCGGTACGCAAACCCGGACTGGCTGGAGTATTCCGTAGAGTTCGACCCCAGCCAATCTGGCCACCTCCCCTCATGGAAATAGGTGGCTGTCTCCTCAACGCCGCGCGCGCCTGACCCATCGGTTGCGATGGGGGCTGTGTTCCCCGAGCACCCGTAAATCGTGGAATCCTAGGTGCGGCCCCGATAGGCCCCGCTACACCCAATCACCGCGAATGCGATGAGAATTCCTCTCATCATCTCTTTGGTTTCTGTAACAAAATTAAACGATAGAGCCAGGCTCCCGAGAGATTCTGGCCTAGGTGAAGGCATGATCGGGTCTTTCGACCTCGATCCCAAACAACACACATGCTAGGCAGATTCCAAAACTACTGAAAACACTAATCACTTTAATATTTACACACCTTAAACTTAATTAAACTTAAACTTAACTTATGTACATTGCCGCCTGTCCCCGGGTGGCTTACCTAATCCCTGATTGGACTGCAGCTCGCCGCTCCTTGTGGCGGGGCTGCACTGACCTGTGGCTTGGGTCCCCCGCAGCCTTTTGCTGTTAATTGGGGACTGCGTTTTGCCAGGGATTTCCCAAGTCGGCGGTTAGTGAAATCGGGGAATCGGGCCAAGGTTTTACCGGCTGAGGCATTCGAGCTGACCTGCGAAGAGGTGCTTTGGGCGTGGCTCCCTTTGCGGCTGGACCTTCGGTTGGGACTTTAGCCCTCTCAGCCCGTGGCACCTCCATGGCTGCCGGCTTCGGCTTCCTTCCCTCAGGCTCCGCCCCTTTGGGATTTGGGTCTGTGGCAGACGACTCCTCCTCACCGATACGATGGCAAAATACTGCAGATGTTGGAAATCCGAAATAACAACAGAAAATGCTGGAAAAACTCAGCAAGTCAGGACTCCTCCTCACCTGTCCCTACAGGTGGAGGATCTCCGCCCCCAATTTCTAACTCCCCTAAGCTTGAGTCGAGGGCGGGATCTCCGTCCTCCGACTCCACCTCCTCCAGAATCGTGTCAAGGGCGGGGCCTAGCTGTTCGGCTCCCCCCCGATGGCGTTCGGATCAGGAGGAGGGCCTTAGTCTTCGGGCTCCTCCTCGTCCAAGTCCCAGACCAATGGGGAAACCTCCCAGGTGGGCGGGACGGCTTCTCTCTTCAAGCAGGCTGCGGTTCCAGCCTGTGTGGTCTGTGACTTATTGCACGCCTCAGGCTGAGGATTTTTACCCTCAGACCTGGCTTCGGTTGTTGGCTCTTTTGCACCCAGCTTAAACAGTTTGCACTGATTGATGTGAAACCATTTAGAAGCCCTTAGCTGACCCTCTAAACTGCCAGCCCTTGCTGTTGACCTAGTGTTCTCCTCCCTTAAAGCCTGCTCAACTAACTTAGCCTCCGCAACCTGGCACCGCAGGTATTCCTCCTTTTTACAGGAGGTCTCTTCCTGTGCATGTCTTGCTAGAGGACACAGGTCGACAGGCTGCGCTTGGTCTAGTCAATTCTGTGGGTTGTCAAAGGGGGCCGAGGGAACCATCACACTGTTGGTGGCTGCTATCTTCCCCTGTGAGATCATAAGAGACCGCATTGTCTCTAAAATTGATTCTATCACAGTGGGATCCATAGCTGCACCGGCTCCCTTTGCTGGGACAGGAGCTGTGGCTTGTGCTTGGGCTGGTGCTGGGGCGGTGGTCTGGGCTTGGGCTTGGGCTGCGGGAGATTTTCCCTTATTATCCTTCCACGGATTTTTACAGTCCTTGCGCCAATGTCCATCCTTCCCACACCCGTAGCAATTGAGCTTGGCTTGGGCAGGGCGATTCCCCTCCTGACGCCACTCCTTCTTACTTGGGGCTGCGGGTTTTGCCTCATGCACCTTTCCCTTAGAGGGAGGTACCTCCTGACATCTACAATTCTTATATGCAACAGTGAGCTGGCGGAGCACCGTTTCCTCCGTGACACCAGGACCTTGGGGGTCAAAGCAGGATTTGGCTAGGGCCTGTATCTGGGGCAAGCTGTTGGCAACCAAGCAACGGAGCCAATGAACCCGCTGTTCGGTGTTCATTGGAACCCATTCAGGCATGCCCGGACAACTGCGTCGACACACTGGCCACAGCCTTTCTGTGAAAACCCATGGGGGTTCTCCAGTTAGCTGCACAGTCCCTTCCACCCATTGGAATGGATTACCGTCGTCCACTCCCATAACTTCCAAGACCTCATCCCTGAGATCCGTATACCCTTTTTGCCCCCTCTTACTCTCGTCTGAGAGGCACTGAAGGATTGTGCTATCCAGGGAGAAGAGCAGCATCTTCGCCTGTTCAAGATCATCACAATCATTGATGGCGGCTGTCTCCTCTATCTCCCTGAAATGAACTGAGGGATCTCCCTTTAACGTGAGCCTTGGGAGGTGACTCACCATGGATCTTAGTTGTGGGGCAGCATAGGGCACCACGATCTGGTTCACGTGGGGACCGCTCGTGCCATCTGCGGCGTTGGGACCGAACCTCTGGTGCCGAATCGGACACATTGGTGCCGGCTCCATCTGTACTACCAGGGGTTGTTCCTCCTCCTGTACCACCTCGGCTACCCTTTCTTCCACCACCCCCTTCTCGGGCCAAGCCTCACTATAGCTCAGCAGGGCTGAGGGTTCAGTGGCTGGTGCTGCAACTACTTCGCAAGGAATCGGGTGTTTGGATTCCTGCAAAAAGTCAATCTGACTTGCTTTTGGGCTTACGAGGCATACCATGCCTTTTGCCTTAACCAAGGCCGTTCTCAGGTCCTCTATGGTCTTTTGGCAGGGGCCATGGTCTGCGCTCTCAAACCCGTGTTCTAGAGCCAGCTTGAAAGCTGCCTGGACTTCCACTACTCTCTCCTCCTGCACTCTTAGATGTTGTGCGAGGCGGGCGTTTTTCTCCCGTATTCTCGCTTCATGGACCTTTGCCTCAGTAACCTGGCATTCCAGATACTCTATTCTAACCTGATGTTGGCTGGCTACAACTTGGCGTTCCTGATTCAGCACATGAAGCGCTGTGATGAGTTTTTCCCCACCCATGGCCTTTTCCTCTATCTCTGCTGCCTGGGTAGTGACCTTGGCTGCCTGTGCTGCAACGACTCTGTCGAAAATCTGGACTTGCTTCTTGTAGCACATCAGCCACACTGCCTTTTCCACTAACTTCTTATGCTCTTTGCTATCTGTCCACCTGATGGCTGCGTCTACCGGACGCCCATCCAGTAAGAGATCGGAAATCCACTGCTTAGTGAGATTTAGCTTACCAAAGACATAATCTGCTATCCTCTCATCCATTGCATTTCGACCATTCAAACTTGGGTCTAATACATTGCAATCCTGCTGCCAGTGTCCTGCCGTGGTCACCATTTTCTGTAAGGGGTTTTCTCCCTGAGGTCGCAGCGGTTTCTCTTGCCGGAGGCCTCTCTCTCTCTTTTGTACAGTAAAACCTTGAGTGGTTCGACCCACTCGCCCCTTAGTTTCTAGACACTGGACTTAGGTGCAGGAACTACAATGCAGAGAATACTCTTATAGACCAAGTTTAATGAAACAAAATGAAATTTTATTGCATAAGGAAAGACAAATCAAATGCTAGCAAATAAGAGGGTACATGGGAGGGGGAAAAAATCATAATACTACAGTACTAGCTAAAATAGATACAGGCATATTATACTTTACGAAGATCATCATGAAATGGGGAAACACACGGAACATCGAGGGACAACAATTCATGTTAATTATACCCAAAATGACCACCCCCTTAAACCTATCTAGATCCGATTATGTAGGGCCAGAAACATGCTCACCAATCCAACTAGGAATTGCAAGGTTTTGAAGCAGGTCTGCGTTTTGATCCTTTCAGCCGTCCTGTCTCCTCGTGGTCAGTGCTGCGGGCTGCGTGCTGCGACACGCCTTCTCTTCCTCGAGGTGAAGGTCACGGACAGGCTGGATCTCAGTGGGCCTGGAGGTCGATGTGGGGGAAGAGACCATCTGCTTGACCACGGTCGGAAGCCTATAGCCGGCTTTCATATAGGTTTCTTCTGTAGTTTTGTCTCATCAAATGGCCCGGGGTTTGTCGACGATCTCCCAATGGTTACCCCGGGGCGGGATGTCGACTCGAACCATCTTCTTCTTCTTCAAGCGGTGATGCCACCAATACGATGATAGCACCACAATGACTGTCCTCTTTTGCTACCCCCGGGTTCCCCCAGATATACTTCTCAGGAGAAGCCTTTATCTCCCGCCAAATCAAGGTTAGTCTTTGTTTAACTTTTGGCGGGCTTATAGCACAGCGGGGTAGTTATTATATTTAAACTGCTTTCGGGATGGCCGGTGACGGTCATCTCTGGTCTGGAATGACCTGGTAATGTTTTAATGTCTTCTTGGTGTTATTGATGCTCTTCTCATGAATATGAAACTGTTCCCCTTTGTCTGGGTAAACATTTAGATGGCTTTTATCTGCAGGCCGATCTTGACTGGATCTGCATCCAATCTATATGTATTTGTATGTGTCTGGTTTCGTTCTCTCAGAAACGGCTTCCAGAACTTACTGTGGGTTGAATCCACAAAGGCTGTCTGGGGGCTGCAGGAACCATTTTAAAGTGTTCAAAAGTCAGCCATTTTATATGCCCCCATTTTTCTGGGCTTCTTTTAAAACAGTCTTTTAAAATCAAGGCCTCTTCTGCCAAAAGAACCTTATAGTACAATATTAATTTTGTGAATTCTACAAGAGGGCTTTGAGATAGGAGGCTGAGAGTTGGGTCAATCACTTCTCTGCCCTACATGGAGGAACACACTCTCCCTCTTTTCCACTTCCAAATCTTCATGCTCACTATTACTCAGTGCTTCACCCAAGTGAAAACTCTTCTGACGCCTGCTTCTTCACAAGTGGGTGTCTTTGGGCTGGTGCTGTAGTAAGTAAGATACCAAGATGGAGTTTGTTTAACTGTGTAAACAGTGACAGGAATGTAAGGGCACTGCAATACTTTTAGAAAGCACATAAAGTTATCTATGATGGGCCTTGCCCAGCCTTTCTCTTGCCATCTCGCCACCAATCTTGTGTATCTCCGACAGCCTCTTCTGCCGGCTGCCTATTATTTATACAGAATCTTCTTCATGCAGAGTCAGGATTTTCAAAGTGGTGTTCCTCCCTAGAGTCATTAATTTTTGTTCCTTTGTTGCATTTCTCTGGCACTGGTTGTGTATGATCTTTCCCTTTGCCACTAGACGACATTGCTGAGTGTTTCCAGCATTTACTATCTCCTCCATAGGCCTTGAGCCACCTTCTTAGGGGCTTCCTGCCCTCAAACCCGAGAAGTTTTTTTTTTCTTATAGTTCTTACTTCAGCCAGTAAAACATTCACAGATGAATCTGGGACCCCTTCCTGCTGGAGGCCCTCACTTCCCTGAGGCTGCTGCTCCTTCAGGTTTTCTTCCACTTGTTGCTCCCGCTCTCAAAAAATACACGCCCCTTTTAAAACGCTGTGGCATCAGTCCCTCCCTCCAAGCCACAGTTAGCCAATAAGTTTTTTTAAAATTCATTGATGGGATGTGGGCGTCGCTGGCTAGGCCTGCATTTAGTGCCCATCCCTAATTGCCCTTGAGAAGATGGTGGTGAGCCGCCTTCTTGAACCGCTGCAGTCCATATGGTGTAGGTACACCCACACTGCTGTTAGGAAGGGAGTTCCAGGATTTTGGCCCAGCGACAGTGAAGGAACGGTGATACAGGTCCAAGTCAGGGTGGTGTGTGGCTTGGAGGGGAACTTGTAGGTGGTGATGTTCCCATGCATCTGCTGCCCTTGTCCTTCTAAGTGGTAGGGGTCGCGGGTTTGGAAGGTGCTGTTGAAGGAGCTTTGGCGAGTTGCTGCAGTGCATCTTGTAGATGGTGCACACTGCAGCCACAGTGCGCCGGTGGTGGAGGGAGTGAATGTTGAAGGTGGTGGATGGAGTACCAATCAAGTGGGCTGCTTTATCCTGAATGGTGTCGAGCTTCTTGAGTGTTGTTGGAGCTGCACTCATCCAGGCAAGTGGAGAGTATTCCATCACACTCCTGACTTGTGCCTTGTAGATGGTGGAAAGGCTTTGGGGAGTCAGGATGTGAGACACTCACCACAGAATTCCCAGCCTCTGGCCTGCTCTTGTAGCCATAGTATTTATATGGCTGGTCCAGTTCAGTTTCTGATCAATGGTAACCGTCAGGATGTTGATAGTGGGGGATTCAGTGATGGTAATGCCATTGAATGTCAAGGGGAGATGGTTAGAGTCTCGCTTGTTGGAGATGGTCATTGCCTGGCACTTGTGTGGTGCGAATGTTAGTTGCCACTTGTCAGCCCAAGTCTGAATGTTGTCCAGGTCTTGCTGCATATGGACACGGACTGCGTCAGTATCTGACGAGTCTCGAATGGTGCTGAATAGTATGCAATCATCAGCGAACATCCCCACTTCTGACCTTATGATGGAGGGAAGGTCATTGATGAAACAGTTGAAGATGGTTGGGCCTAGGACACTGCCCTGAGGAACTCCTGCAGTGATGTCATGTGATTGAGATGAATGACCTCCAACAGCCACAGCCAACTTCCTTTGTGCTAGGTATGATTCCAACCAATGGAGAGTTTTCCCCTTGATTCCCATTGACTTCAGTTTTGCTAGGGCTCCTTGATGCCACACTCGATCAAATGCTGCCTTGATGTCAAGGGCAGTCACTTTTACCTCACCTCTTGAGTTCAGCTTTTTTGTCCATGTTTGGACCAAGGCTGTAATGAGGTCAGGAGCTAAATTGTATTACTATTCCTAACCAAACCCACATAAAGGGGGGAATTTTTCAGGGGGTCAGCAGGCACGTTTGGTGGTGGGTCGGTGGGTACATTTTCTTTTTGAGAGCGGGTAGGGAACCTGCTGTTAACCCGCTGTCACATTCATTTTCCAGATGTCGGGGGAGGCAAGTTAGATGATTAGGAGCTTGTTAACAGGCTATTTTAAACTATTTTAAGCTCACCTTCAGATTTTAAGAGTTCACCCACGGGTTCCCCACTGCTTGGAGATCACATCAGGTAAGCAGGTCGGGAGCTTTGTCAGCATGGGATCATTTCTTAGCTTGACAGCTGCAAATGTGCTATAAAAGCTCCCATCTCATAGCTGTTCACTTTACAAGGTCAGAAGCTGTTGCTTACTGCATTTGGAAGACAGATTGAGCTTTATGCATCTCGCAAGTGTTTGGAACAAACTCTGTATCCAATGTCACCTCATTCGAACAACCTCTCTCACCTTTGCCAGATCGCTTCTATCATCTCAACTTCACTTGCCATCATTGCATCAACATTGGTACCCTTGAAACTATCTTACCTTGGTCCTCAGAACCCCACCATGATCAGTCCCAATACCAGCAGCACCAGGCACACCAGCATCGCCAACAACAACACCAACCTTCTCCACAATCACCTTATGCTGCACAGGACAAAGGGCATCAGCACCCGAGCACATTGCTGCCCGGGAGGCCAGGGATCACCTCACCATGGCCAGATTTACTTCACTTGATGCTGTACACCCTGGCTGCCACATGATGTGCCAGGTTGGCACTGTGGTGTATGTAACCTGCTCCACCTTAAGAGAACTTAAGCCTGGTCCACCTTAAGAAAGGTACTACTTTCTTTGGCTGCTGTATACGTAATACCTGTGGTGACCACACCGGTATATAAGCACAGTGTAATAATATTGTATTCAGTATAGTCCGACCTCCAACCAGTAAAGACCTGTTGAATTTACTCTTGTGGTCTGTGTAGTAATTCTCACTATAACACACAGACTTAACAGTGGCGACGAGTCCGATTCTTACCCTGCTGCAGTAATTTCCACGGTGACTTCGTCCACAGACAGGACGTCGAAGAGAGGTTTCCACCCTCATCACCTACGGGAAGACACGTCGAGCGGCAGGCATCGAGCAACCGGAGTGCAGAAGACATCCTTACCTCGAAGCCTCCATCAGCGACTGTCAGCTTCTTCTACTACCTCGTGGTGGGTAAGCCGGGCAGCGACGCGACAGAAAGTCAACCGCGTTGGCTGTACAGACGGGGCTGGGAAGATGGAGGAATAAGGGCGGTGAGGTCGATCGCGACCAGAGATAAGGGCCGGGCCGCTTTCGAGCGAGAGGCGCAGCGCGGGACATCGATCGCGACCGGAGATAAGGGCCGCATTCGGGCTAAAGGCGCAGCGTCTGGGGAAACTGAAGGCGCGAGAGCCGCGGTGAAGTGGAGACAGCGTCGGGGGACGGGTGAAGACCGCCAAGCACGGGAATACCGCCATTTTGTGGGCGGAGGATGACGGCAAGAGCGGGAAGCCGCCATCTTAGATAACATTAAAAATACGATAAATTGCTACGATGCCTAAACATGGGAACATTAATGCCTTCGACAGTGATATAGAAGACTGGGCTATGTATGTAGAACGCATACAAAACTATTGTAAGGCAAATAAAGTTCCTGAGACAGATAAAGCACTAACATTACTAAACTTAATGGGTGCGAAGACATACGGGCAATTGAAACACCTGTTATCACCAGATGAACCGGCGGATAAGACGTTCGAATAGATTGTTACTGTCCTAAAAAATCATCTTAGCCCCACGCCGCTGATGCTAGCGGAACGATTTAAATTTTACGATAGAAGACAGCGGCAAAATGAAAGCAATGCTGAATATTTGTTGGAATTACGTAAGCTAGCAAAATATTGTCAGTTTGGAACGGGACTGACAGGGACACTTCGAGATAGATTTGTGTGTGGTTTATTTAAACAGGATACACAAAGGCGACTGCTCGAGGAGAATGAGCTGTCTCTCGAGAAGGCGGTCACTATGGCAGCAGCACACGAGGCCGCAGCGAGAGGCACGGCAGTAATGCAGCTACGGCCACCGGAACTCGGTACAAACAAATTGGGTTTGAGTTCTGTCAAATGTTATCGTTGTGGAAAGACAACGCACGATCAGAACCAGTGTTGGTTTAAAAACCAAGAATGCAGAACGTGTGGCAGGTTTGGCCACATAGCTAAAGTATGCCGGTCAGGAAAGAAGACCAGCAATAAAAAGTCACCGCAAGGAAAATATGCAAAGGTACACAAGGTGACAAAGAACAGTTTGACTGAACAGAAGTCAGATTCAGACGCGTGCAGTAATGAACTAGATAGCTTAAGAATACACAACGTTGGTAAGGATACAGACCTCCAGACAATTTGGGTCACTCTTAAGATAGCAGGAGTCCAAGTAAAAATGGAATTGGACACTGGATCGGCATTGACGGTCATGAATAAGAAAGATTACAGAAGGTTATTCCAACATATTCCCTTACAGGATACGGAGATTATATTGAAAACGTACACGGGGCAAAGAGTGTACCCCATCAGAAAAATAGAGGTAGAAGTGGTCCACAAGGGCGAAGGAAGCCAAGTAATGGACTTATATGTGCTACCTGAAGGAGGTCCACCACTACTAGGATGGGAGTGGATTAGGAAAATGAATATGGACTGGCACTCCTTGAAAGCACTAACGGTAGATTCCGGGGAAACAGCTGTCAAACCTAAATGATTGTCCAGAATATTGGATGAGGCTAAAGAGGTGTTCCAGCCGGGACTGGGAACACTGAGAGGAATTACGGCAAACATCAAGATTGATGAACATGCACAACCAAAATTTTTTAAAGCCAGACCGGTACCCTATGCAATACGACCTGCGGTTGAAGCGGAGCTGGAAGCACTAGAACGTTCAGGGGTACTGCCTAAAGTAGATTGGAGTGAGTGGGCTACGCCCATTGTTCCCGTTATGAAACGTCCTGCGAACAATAAGCCAGGAGATCCAGGGAAGGTTCGCATCTGTGGAGATTTCAAGATCACCGTTAATCCAGTGCTTCACACGGTGCAGTATCCGCTTCCACGGATTGAGGATATTTTCGCTTCACTGTCTGGCGGGAAACACTTCACCAAGATAGACCTGGCGCAGGCGTACTTGCAGATGGAGGTTGAAGAAGAGTCACGCCAATACCTCACGATCAACACGCATCGAGGGTTGTACCAGTACAATAGGCTGGTTTTTGGTGTGGCATCGGCTCCAGCAATTTGGCAGAGGGCCATGGAGCAGGTATTACAGGGAATTCCAGGCACACAATGTTACCTGGACGATATTCTGATCACAGGTGATGGTGATGAACAGAATCTCGCTAACTTGGAGCTGGTGCTCAACAGACTGAAAGAGTATGGACTTAGGGTAAATCGGCAGAAATGTGAGTTCTTCCAGAAGCGGCTCTCGTACTGTGGTCATGTCATTGACCGGGAGGGGCTTCATAAGTCTCCTGACAAGATAGCGGCAGTTGTAAAGGCTCCCGCTCCGGAGAATGTCTCTCAGTTGAGGTCGTTTCTAGGGTTAATTAACTACTACCATAAATTTCTGCCAAATCTATCCACGGTGCTGCATCAGTTGAACGCTCTTTTACAGAAAGGGGTACCATGGGACTGGGGCGAAAACTGTAAGAAGGCATTTCGCAAAAGCAAAGAATTGATCACCTCAGAGGAAGTGTTGGCTCACTTCAACCCGACACTGCCTATTCGGTTGGCTTGTGATGCTTCTCCATATGGCATTGGGGCAGTACTCTCACATAAATTGCCAAATGGCACGGAAAGGCCAGTCGCGTTTGCATCCAGATCATTGACCTCCGCTGAGCGCAACTATGCGCAGATCGATAGGGAGGCCCTTAGCCTTGTATGGGGAGTGAAGAAGTTTAATCATTACTTACAGGGCCAAAAATTCACACTTCTGACGGACCATCAACCGTTGGTGTCCATTTTTAACCCTAAGAAGGGTGTTTCGGTGATGACAGCACAGCGTCTCCAGAGATGGTCTCTTTTCTTAGGGGCACATCAATATCAGATAGAATTCAAAGGTACGAAACAGCATGGCAATGCTGATGGCCTGTCGCGCCTGCCACTACCTGAAGATGAAGACACGACGGAAGTTGACCCTGTTGAGTTATTTCATTCGACCATTATCGAGTGTTTACCTGTCACCAACGCAAGTATTGAAAGAGAAACCAGGAACAACCTGACACTGTCCAGAGTCTACGAGGTGACAGTGAAAGGATGGCCAACACGGGGTGATCCTCTATTACTGGCATTCTCGGCAAGGCGAGACCAGCTGTCCATCTGCCATGGTACTTTGATGTACGGGACAAGAGTGATTATTCCTCCCAAGTTAAGGGAAAGAGTTTTAAAAGAACTACATGAAGGTCATCTGGGGGGAGTTAAAATGAAAAGTCTTGCTAGGGCTTACGTATGGTGGCCGGGTATTGACCAACAGATTGAGGAGTTAACGAAAAGCTGCGCTGGGTGTCAAAAAGTGCAAAATGCACCTCCGATAGCACCGCTACACCCATGGGAATGGCCTTCAGCCCCATGGCAACGCGTACACATTGACTTTGCTGGTTCATTCATGGACTCCATGTTCCTAATCGCGGTGGACGCACATTCCAAATGGCCAGAAGTCATCAAGATGAATACCACTACTTCAGAAAAGACAATTGCGGTGTTAAGAACAATATTCGCAAGGAACGGATTGCCAGAACAGATCTGTTCGGACAACGGACCACAGTTTGTATCGGAAGAATTCCAACAATTCTTAAAGAAGAATGGAGTTAAACATTATACCTCTGCCCCATATCATCCGGCGACAAACGGGTTGGCTGAAAGATTTGTCCAGACATTCAAAAAGGCTATTAAGGCCATGAATGATGATCAGATTCCGCTGCAACACAAGGTCGATAAGTTCCTGATGTCATATAGAAACGCTGATCATGTTGTGACTAACCAAAGTCCTGCTATGATGTTTTATAACAGGAGGTTGCGGTCCAAGTTGGACTTGTTAAAACCAAATGTGCGGAGGGAAGTGGAAAACAAACAGTTTCGGCATATTAACAGCAAGACCACTCGAACTTTCGACGTAGGACAACCAGTGATGGCAAGGGGCTATGGAAACGACAAATGGCGGTCCGGAACAATCCGGGCCAGACAAGGACCTCTGATGTACACCGTAGATATTGGTCATAATGTGATAAGGCGTCATGCGGATCAACTGGTAGAGTCGAGAGCAAGGGTCGAACCCATGGTTGTGACAGAGACAGCTGTGGAAGACGTTCATGAACCTGAAGCATCTACCTCGGCCGAGAATGTATTTGATGATGATGACACCCAATACATTGGCAACCAACTAGAGGAGGCACCTCAACAACAAGAATCAGAGACCACTGAAAGGCGTTATCCAAGCCGAATCAGAAAGCCTCCTGAGAGACTGAACCTTTGAACTGTTATACCTGAAGTTATATATGTATATATGTTATGTTTATTTGAGGATATGACTGTTAAGCTAAAAAGGGAGGATTGTGGTGTATGTAACCTGTTCCACCTTAAGAGAACTTAAGCCTGGTCCACCTTAAGAAAGGTACTACTTTCTTTGGCTGCTGTATACGTAATACCGGTGGTGACCACACCGGTATATAAGCACAGTGTAATAATATTGTATTCAGTATAGTCCGACCTCCAACCAGTAAAGACCTGTTGAATTTACTCTTGTGGTCTGTGTAGTAATTCTCACTATAACACACAGACTTAACAGGCACCACCCCACACCAACACCATAAAGCATGCCTACAATGCCCAAGCCATTCCTTTCACACTCTTCACCATTGTGGGGGGGGGGGGCAGCGGGGGTACCGTTATGTCTCACCATTCACTGCAACTCACTAAGCCACATGCAAAGGTGCACACAAATCTGCCCAAGAATGCAAAGTGTTGAAAATAAAGATTTCAATGTTTGACAGCACATTAACATAAACTTCACATGAACATTGGCTAAAACACCCAAGTGGCTACCCTTGTGTGTTGTTAGTTCGTATGATTGCACTAGGATGAGGGTGAGTGTGAGGGGTGGCTCGTGAGATGTGGATGTGATAATGTAGACAGAGAGGGATGGGTGGAGGTGCAAGGTAAGTTGATGTGAATAAGGATGTGCAGGCATAGGGAAGGCAGAGTGATGGGGATGTGATGAGAGGCACAGCAGGATGAGGTTGAGTGTGGCTTTGCAGTGACGTTTTGTGATCTACTGAGATCATTGAAAGGTTTGCATCACTGCAGCCAGGTCCTCCTAATGACATCCCTGCTTGTGTCCTTCTGTGCAATGTGCAACCAGGCTGCGTTGTTCTCCCGGGGAGGTCTCTTCCACCCATGGGAAGGGAAAAGAATCTCCCTGCATGTTGTGGCTCCCTCCATAAGCATATGGAGGGAGTCATGGGAGAGCCTGGGTGTAGCGGTGCACCTCTGTGCAGTGCTTGTCTGTGTTTGCAACGCCTCAATGCTGTAGATTACTGACAGCACAACTGTCAAGATCAATTTGGACATGGCCCCTTTCAGGAAACAGGCTGATGACGTGTCATCAAGTGATGTCATCAGACCTGCTTCTTTCAATTGGCCGAGAAATGTGCTGGGTGGGCTTAACAAGCCCAATCAGCGTAAGAACACTTTGGACAGTGGGCTGGAGCCAGTTGTAGGGTTGCACCTCGCCACCGACCCCGGCCGCACTGAACCCGCCGAGGTTGGGGAAATCGCAGCCAAATAATTAGGGCCATTATGAGAAAAAAAATGGCAGGGACATAGAACTACATAAAATTACATAGAACATACAGCACAGAAACAGGCCATTCAGCCCAAGCAGTCCATGCCAGCATTTATGCTCCACTCGAGCCTCCTCCCATTCTTCCTAATCTAACTCTATCAGCATAACCCTCTATTCCTTTTTCACTCATATGCTTATTTAGCCTCCGCTTAAATGCATCTATACTATTTGCCTCAACTACTCCCTGTGGTAGTGAATCCCACATTTTCACCACTCTCTGGGTAAAGAAGTTTCTTCTGAATTCCTTATTTGATTTCTTGGTGACTAGCTTATATTGGGGGCCTTTTGTTTTGCTCTTCCCCACAAGTGGAAACACTCTCTCTGTATCCACTCTATCAAAATCTTTCTTGATTTTAAAGACTTCTATTAGGTCACCCCTCAGCCTTCTCTTTTCAAGAGAAAAGAGACCCAGCCTGTTCATCCTTTCCTGATGGGTATACCCTCGCAGTTCTGGTATCATCCTTGTAAATCTTCCCTGCACCCTCTCCAGTGCCTACAATATAACGATCAGAACTGTACACGGTACTCCAAGTGTGGTCTAACCAAGGTTCGATATAAGTTTAGTATAACTTCTCTACTTTTCAATTCTATCCCTCTAGAAATAAACGCTAGTGCTTGGTTTGCTTTTGCTATGGCCTTCTTGACCTGTGTCACAACTTTTACTGATTTGTGTATTTGTACTCTGAGATTCCTTTGCTCCTCTACCCCATTTAGATTCTTATTTTGCAAGTAATGGCCTGTATTTTGCTGCCCCTATGGGGATGTATGAGGTGCGCACGCACCCGTAAGGGCCACACATGTTCTGGGTTTCCACGGGCGAAGCTCATGCGCAAAAACCCAGAATTTGAGATCTGTCAAGAATCTTCTCGACAGATCATCCGCATCCCTGTGAAAAGGGCATCCGCAGGTGGAGAATTGGGCTATTTGCCCAACTTCTGCCCAGCAAATGCCCGTGAAATTCTTATGCCTGGTAAAAGCACATGTAAGGCCTGCTTTTACCAGCGTAAGAGATTAAATGAACATAAAAATAATATTTTTTCAATCATTTAAACATTAAAATACCTGTACAATAAGGTAAGGTTACTTTTATCCCCTTTAAAACATTTAAATTTATTTTTCAAAAAGTTAAATTTTTGTTTTAAATATTTAATTAAATGGCATTTTAAATCATTTTAAATATGTAATTTTTTTAATTTATTTGATGTGTACATGTATTTTTGGGGGTACATAGAGAATCCCCATAAGCATGAATGGGGATCCCCTTCTTTCATTCGTTAGGCCAGCCCACGTGATCCCAGGGGTGCTTGCGAACCGCCTGCACCCCTGGGATATGTGGGCCTCTACCCGCAGGTACCCAGAGAAGCCCAGGACCGCGAGTCTCCGTGCCTCCTGGACCACCAGGTACGCAGGCATTTTATTTGTGGATCGGAGGGGTTTCCCAGCGGGAAGCCTCTGACCACAAATTCAGGGCCATCATGTGCCCTCCTTATTTTTCTTACCAAAATGCAACACTTGTCTATGTTGAAATTCATTTGCCAATTATATGCCCATTCTGCAAGTTTATTAATGTCTTCTTGTAATTTGTTGCAGTCCTCCTCAGTGTTGACTATCCCTCCCAACTTGATGTCATCTGCAAATTTCGAAATTGTGTTTTTGATTCCAACGTCTAAATCGTTAATATAAATTGTGAACAACAGTGGTGCCAACCAGAAGAAAATTCAGCCAGTTAGGCTAAGTGGGTCAGAATCACTTTAAACTGATGGATGGAAGTTTTCCTTTTCTATCTCTGTAAATAAAACATAAGTAGTAGATCTTCAGGTTTACACAGTTTCCAGTGGTTCAAAATCTCAGGACAAAAAATTATACTGAATTCTGTACAATTTGAACTAATTCAATATAGGGGCAGAATTTGCAGTCGGTATGACACTGTGGCCTAAAAATTTGGTTGCTTTGCGCCTCCCGTTGGCACCCTAAGAGGACACTAATGGGGCACAAAGCAACTAGTGCCCGGGCGCAGCGCCGCCAACACCTCCCGCGAAATTCAGCGGGAGGTTAGCAGCGGCGGTGACCATTAGCGCCCTGCGGTGCTGTGCCGCCGGCGATGATGTCATTGCCGTGCACAGCGCCCCACTCGCACCCCGGCGGTGATCTTCATTAGCGCCCCCTGACTTACTGCCGGATGCTATGTTCGACAGGGTCAGGGGAGCCTAACTGCGGCCGGGGCGGTGCTAATTAAAGGCGAGATGCCGGGCGGCCATTTTTGTTGCTGGCCACAGGCAGCACCTGCCCCCATGGCTGTCCCCGGCCCCCTGACCAACCCCCCGCCCCCCCTCAGCCCCACGGAGTGCCAGCTGTGCTCTGTGAGCCTGGCACTTCGCTTGAGTGCTGGGCTCTTTTGTCGGCACTCCAATCGCTGGTGGCCCAGCTGGGCCCCGGGTCGCACTGCGCAAGGCCCCTCCCCTTTAAGAAGGGGAAGAAGGCCTGCAGCCCAACGTGGCGATATTCCCTCGCAGCACCCCAAGAGGGAGGCGGGGCGCTTCCAGTAGCACCCCGCTTCCCTCTTGGGGCGCTACCGATGAATTTCGGTCGCGGGGGTGCTAATTTCTTCGGGGAGCTGAAAGTAGCGCCCTGGCGAAGTTAGTGCCCCAAAGGGGGCATGACTCCATTTTTCCCCCCTACTCTCCCCTGGCCAGTCAGTAAGGACCTCATGGTGTCCAAAAGTGACTCGACCTCTGTGGAAGGGTTCCCTACCCCACCTTTTGGGCTGGGGCTGTGGGATGCTTTCCCTTGTTATCCTTCCAAGGATTTTTGCATTCCTTCCGCCAGTGACCATCCTTTCCACACCCGTAACAATTGGTCTTTGTGTTGGGGGGGTTACTCCCTTCCTGATGCCATTCCTATCTACTCTGCACTCCTGGTTTTATCTCATGCACCTTCCCCTTGGGTGGGTGTGCATCGGTTGCCCTGCCGTTTTTGTAGGCTAGGGTTAGCTGCCTAATTACCGTGAGTTCTGTGGTCTGGGGATCTTTGGGGTCGAACCAGGCTCCTGCCTTGGCCCGGACCTGTGGCAAGCTGTTCGCCACCAGTCAAAGGAGCCAATGCATCAGGGAATTCCCGTTCAGGAACGTCCGGCCTGGCGTCCCCGGGCAAGCTTTCTGATACACTGGCCACAGCCGGTCCGCAAAAGCCTGCGGGGCTTCCCCAGAAAGCTGGATCGTCTTCTCCACGCGGGAGAAGGGACTTCCCTCATCCATCCCCATGGCCTCTAGAACCGCATCTCTAAGCTCCTCATACCTACTCTTCCCCCTTTTACACTCGTCAGAGAGGGATTGGAGGATATTACTCTCCAGGGAGAATAGCAGCATTTTGGCCTGCTCAGCGTCGTCGCAGTCGTTGACGCTGGCGGTCTGCTCTATTTCCCTGAAGTGGATTGAGGGGTCTCCTTTGGCGGAAAGCTTCGGGATATGGTTGACCATAACCCTGAGCTGTTGCGTGTTAAAGGGTAACACGGACTGGTTTTGGAGGGGTCCCTCAATGTCGCATTAGTGGGTGGGCCGACCCTCCGATGCCGCGCTGGGCACATCGGTCCTGGCTCCGGCCTCTCGGGCGGGGGTTGCTCTACCTCCGCCTCCACCTCTGGCTCTGCTTCTAGTTCCACCTCTGGTTCCACCCCCCCTTGCTGCCAAACCTTGCTGAATCTTGGCGCTACGGGTGGTGGCCGTGAGTTCGCCTCTCTCTCAACCGGGTCGTCCCTAGGCACCACCGGTGACATTGAAACTGTCCTCCCATCGTTCCCCATAAAATCTGCCTGTCCTGCCTTTGGGCTTATGAGGCATACCATGCCTTTTGCCTTCTGGAGGGCCCGGCTCAGATTTTCTATCCTCTCTTTACAGGGGCCGTGGTCTGCCTCCTCAAACCCCTGTTCACTTGCTAGCTTGTAAGCGGCTTTTACCTCCTGTAATTTCTCTTCCTGTTCCCTAATCTGCCTTGCCAACCGGTTCTTTTTCTCCCGCAACCTGAACTCATTTCCCTTGGCCTCGGTGACTTGGCACCATAGGTATTCCAACTGGGCCTTGTGTTCTTCTACTAAATGTACTCTCATTTGGTTGAAATCCTGCAAAGCTACCAATAACTTTTCCCCCACAAGAGCCTTATCCTGGATCTCCAGGGCTGACTCCCTTAACTCGACTGCCTGTGCTGCCACGAGCCCATCCAAGAGCTGGACCTGCTTTTTAAAGCACATCAGCCAAACTGCCTTCTCTAAGGACTTCTTGTGTTCCTTTCCCTCTGTCCACTTAGCTGCTGCATCTATCGGATGCCCAGCCCTTAACAGATTGGTGATCCACTTCTTAGTGATATTCACCTTGCTAAACACATAATCAGAAATCCTTTCCTCCATCATGGTTCGCTCATCCGAACCATTGTCTACTGCATTGGCACCTTGTTGCCGGTGTTCTGCCGCGGTCGCCATTTCTGTAGGGGGTGGCCTGTGGTGGTGTTTTTGGTGCATACGCCCAGTCAGTTATGCCCCTGACTGTTTTGTGAGCTGTTCGAATCGCTCCCACGCCCCTGGCTTCTAGACATCGGACTTAGGTACAAGGCAGTACAGAGAAGACTTGAGTAGACAGGTGGTTGGATGTAAACAAAACACCAAGATTTTATTGAAGTGGAAAAACTTGACACAATCTCATGGAAAAATTACTAGTGTACACTTCTACAGGCGAAAAATACAAAAGAATAATAAGTATACTTATACAGGGAATGGGGAACACGTGGCACATCGAGGGAAAAAAACTATCTTAACAATCCCCTTATCCTTATTCCACCCCCTGTACCTAACTAGATTAACCTATGAAGGGTCAGAACTTCATGCTCACCAATCAAAAGGTTTGTTAGACTCAAAACAGTGGTTGGGTTCGAGTTCGCTCTTTGTGCTCTCTGGAGCCTGCCGTCATCACATTGTCTCCGGGCACTACAAGGGCGTTGTCCAGGTTCGAGTACCCCAAAGTTAAAGTCTCTGTTTGGGTTCTTTACCTTGCAGGGATGATTCTTCGTCGACAGCCGCCAGATTGAGTTGGTGTGCAGATATTCGAAGGTCGGCTAAGGTTGAAGGCCCGATAATTCAAAGCCTCCCCTCAGTTCATCTCCTCAGTTGGTCTTCCTCAGCTGGTCTTCCTCAGGTGGCCTTCCCTCCAGTGATCTTCCCTCCTCCCCTCATCGCATCCTGCCTCTCCTGGCCTGAATTGTCCGAGTCCGCCTGACCCAGTGTCGGGGCTAGTTCCAGATGGAGTGGGAAAAGGGCATGGGCAAAGGCCAGGGGGTAAGTGCGGGATGGGGAAAGAGCGGCAGCCACGAGGGCGAGGGGCCGCAGAGCGGCAGCACCAGCACACCAACCAACAAAGAACACACCACGAACACCGGCCGAGCACCGATTGCTACCCGGGGGCCTTCAATTATACCTTTGTCGAAAATCCTTATCTGCGCGCCAAATCAGGTTAGTTCTTTGTTTTAATCTTGGCAGGCTATTTTAAATAATGGTAGCAATCCATACTAACTGGTTTTAGATGGCCGGTAATCACATCTACCGGCCCAATAATTGACTTGTATTGTCCTGAAAGTTCCTTGATGGGCCTGTCCGGCCTCGATGGCTCTGTTAATCTGTTTCCGATAATATATGTAGACTGCTTGATGGCCTTAACTATAGGCCTAAACTGAATTTAGATTTGTCTCCAATTCGGTCTAATGCATAATTCAGAGCCCTGTCTGGTTCCAAAATACAAAGTCTCTCTTCACAGAAGCCTGCAGCTTGGTTTTCGATCCACAAGCTGTCTGTGTTGCAGAGTCCATTTTAAAATCTCACAGGCTTTCTGCCACGAGGCACGGTCGCCATCTTGGGTACCCTTTTTGATTTAAAAAGTCCACGCAGGGTCCCGTTTATTAATAACAGCCTTTGGGGAAATGCAGAAATTTTGCAAATCTTACAGCACCACATGATCCCAGGTATGCTTCCACACATGGTGTGCCCCTGAGATCTGTGGGCCACCACGCTGTGCACAACTCCGCAACGAAACAACGCAAGTTTTCGAAGGGGGGCCTCGCACCAGATAAGTGCAGATTTCTTTCAGAGGTTGAAGGCGAACTCATTAGCTACTCCGCCGACTGCAATTTCAGGGCAAATGTTGCTTGTTAGCCACAAGGATATGTGGTGTCAGAAATGTGAGTGTCACCCTAGTGCACTGGATGATATTTTACTGAGATTGATACGCGACTAGACAGAGCGAGGGGTTGACAATACCACTTATAAAGACACTAGAAGAATGACGCCATCATGCCAAAAGTACATATGATAATCCGACATGACTAAATCTTTGTGGTTGGCTAAATCTGTGCTTAGAAAAGTTTCGAAACTTACATTGACGAGACATCAACTACATTTTAAGGGCACAGCTACTGCTGCCTACGAGCTGATGCTCCAGGCTGTTACTGCTTTCATGGAATGAAAGGTGTTATTTTATGACTTTGTATTCCTAGTGGGGAGCCGTGTCTGCCAGAAGTGCATATCAGAAATTCAAATGTGCGCTTCGGATGATTTTCCAGCAATTTAAATTAATAATCAGAAACTGTGGTGCTCCCGGTGTGCAAGATTGCTCAGTGGAAATGTGAGTTTTGAAATTAACTCCTCAAATTCGTTGATTTGGCAAGATACTACGTATCAGTGTCAATATCTTGAAATGTGTGCAGCTGATGGTACCCAATACTTTCAATATCACAGGAATGGCATAAAGCAATTACAGTATTGAGTTCCAGTTGCTGCACACATTGAATTATAAAGGAATAACTGAAGCAAAGCATTTTTTTCTGCCATATAAACAGAAAATGCTGGAAATACTCAGCAGATCAGGCAGCCTCTGTGGAGAAAGAAAGAGTTCATGTTTCAGGTCGCTGACCTTTCATCAGAATTGAAAAATAGGTAGAGATATAACTAGTTTTAAGTAAGCACAGAGGCAGGGAAAGTGGGGAGGGGAGAAAAGAACAAAAGGGAAGGACTGTGATAGGGTGGAAGGCAGGAGAGATTAAATGGCAAAAGAGATGATGGTGCAAGGCAAAAGACAGTGGTAATGGAACAAGAAAAGAAACAAAAAATGGGCCTAGATTCTACCACACTCACCTTCTATTAAACTCTCAATATTCAGATCTGCTGAAGTAAGGGAGAATAATTTATTTTATAGTAAAGCTGTTTCATTTTCTGCAACTTTATTCTACTTTCCGGTTCCTGAAATCTCCAAATTCATGTCCTAAAGCTGTTGTAGATTTTTGGATTCCTATTCTGATATGAAAACTAATGGGAACTGGCAAATTCTGAGCACATTTGCTTCCACTGTAACACAGGAAAATTGGAATCTTAATGCATTGAGCAATAACTTGGATAATTTGGTACTTAAAGATGTTTGGATTAGAATTTTTTAATTGTGTATTTTGGGCAAACTAGGAATTTGACTGGATTAAAATTTGATTCTTGAGCTCCTTGTTATTTTAAAAAATATAATGAATGACTTGTGTGGTGGTATAATAAGGAAAATCTCAATAGTACCAAAATTGGAAGGAAGGCAAATAATGAAGAACAATGCAAACAAATTTAGATTACATAACTGGGTAACGAACAGATGTAGTAGCTCAATGATAAGTTAACTGATTAGTGTGGGAGCAAGGATGCAAATGAATAATATATGTTGAATGAAATAGTGATACAACATGCTGATCAGAAGAGATCTGAAGCCGACAGATAAATCTATGAACCCATTACCCCAATGCTTAGCATTAAAGAAGGAAACAAGGTACAGTGTCACAGTAACAGAAGGCAACAGAGTGAAAACCTAAAGAGGCTGCATAATATGTTGGAGGACTATGTGCAGTTCTGGTCATAGGGAAGATATTATTGACCTTGAAAAGTACAGAGCCAAGCAACAAAGATGATTCTGGTTGTCAGCTATTTAAATTATGAGGAGGGGTGAACTTGAGTTTATGTTCTTTGAGAAAGAGAACACTTTGAGGTGAAGTTTTCAATATTGAGAAGAGAACTGTCAAAATTGATCTAACAAAATTGTTCACTATGTTGAAGGACGCTCATTATAATGTGATTAATGAGCTGCCAGCGCACATTATTCCCCGATGGATAGCTCGCTAATCTAGAGCTGGGAAATCCGGTGCAGCAGCCGCGTGTTAAGGGGTTGCAGCAACATCTCAACTCGCAAGCGAATGGCATAAAAATGTTCCAACAGCAACCAATGCCAGACCAGACTTGCACCTCACATTCCCCTGTTTAACAACGGATTGCTTCTTTTCTCCCAGTGTTCCCAGCAAGAGGGACGGCTGTGCCTTCCACTCCTTCCCTTTTAGGGTTGTTGCCAATAGATCTGTCAAAAAACTGATACCCCCTCTCCCAAGAGTATATTCTCAGCAGACACCTCTTGCTGGCCCACATGAATAAAATTATTCGCACCGTAATCAATGTTGTTTTGTTAGGCCATCTGAGATTAGATTTTAAAAATTGCTTCATTTTCCCAGTCGTCATGGATAACAATAAGGATAGTTGGTCAAATTAACTAATCAGTTTCTTCTTTGTATCAGTAGCTGTAGCCTATAGCTTTTAAATTTTTGCAGATTTATTTTCTTTTAAAGCACGTCATTTAAACATAACCCATTGCAAAATTCTCTCAGTGAAAATATCCCAAAACGTGACAAAGCCACATTAAAAATGAAAAAAAAATTAGGCATCTGGTTGTAGAGTTTCTGCTTTGGGTGATCCGGGTGCAAATTGCACTAGTTTTTAGGTGTTTTTTCTCAACTTTACGCTCCAACTCATTTGCATATCAGCAAACGTACAATCTGTCATGAACTAGTGCAATTGGGCATTACATAGAAACATAGAAGATAGGAGCAAGAGTAGGCCATTCGGCCCCTCGAGCCTGCTCCGCCATTCAATGAGATCATGGCTGATCATCCAAATTCAGTACCCTGTCCCTGCTTTCTCCCCATATCCCTTGATCCCTTTAGGCTTAAGAAATATATCCAACTCCTTCTTGAATATATTTAATGAATTGGCCTCCACTGCCTTCTGTGTTAGAGAATTCCATAGGTTCACCACTCTCTGGGTGAAGAAATTCCTCCTCATCTCTGTCCTAAATGGCTTACCCCTTATCCTTAGACTGTGACCCCTGGTTCTGGACTCCCCGGCCATCGGGAACATGCTTCCTGCACCTAGTCTGTCTAGTCCTGTTAGAATTTTATAAGTTTCAATGAGATCTCCTCTCATTCTTCTAAACTCCAGCGAGTATAAGATCAATCGACCCAATCTCTCCTCATACGTCATTCCTGCCATCCCAGGTATCAGTTTGGTGAACATTCGCTGCACTCCCTCCATGGCAAGAACGTCCTTCCTCAGATAAGGCGACCAAAACTGCACACAATACTCAAGGTGTGGTCTCAACAAGGCCCTGTACAACTGCAGCAAGACATCTTTGTTCTTGTACTCGAACCCTCTCGCTACGAAGGCCAACATACCATTTGCCTTCTTAACCGCCTGCTGCACCTGCATGCTTACCTTCAGCGACTGGTGCACAAGGACACCCAGGTCTCATTGCAGATCCCCTTCTCCCAATCTATTGCCGTTCAGATAATAATCTGCCTTCCTGTTTTTGCCACCAAAGTGGAAAACCTTGCATTTATCCACATTATACTGCATCTGCCATGCTTCTGCTCAATCACCCAACCTGTCCAAATCATACTGGAGTTTCTCGGCATCCACCTCACAGCACACATGCCCACCCAGCTTTGTGTCGTCTGCAAACTTGAAGATATTACATCTAGTTCCCTCGTCTAGATCATTTATATATATTGTGAATAGCTGGGGTCCTCGGACCGATCCCTACGGTACCCCTCTAGTCACTGCCTGCCACTCGGAAAAAGAGCCATTTATTCCAACTCTTTGCATCCTGTCTGCCAACCAGTTCTTTATCCAGTTCAGTACCTTGCCCCCAATCCCATGTGCCTTACCTTTACACGCTAATCTCTTATGCGGGACCTTATCGAAAGCCTTCTGAAAGTCCAAATACACCACATCCACTGGTTCTCCTTTATCTATTCTATCAGTTACATCCTCAAAAAATTCCAGTAGATTAGTCAAGCACGATTTACCTTTTGTAAATCCATGTTGACTTTGTCCGATCTTGTCACTGTTTTCCAAGTGCTCTGCTATTACATCTTTTACAATGGACTCTTAGCATTTTCCCCACTACCGATGTCAGGCTTACCGGTCTATAATTCCCCGTTTTCTCTCTACCACCTTTTTTGAATAGTGGGGTAACATTAGCTACCCTCCAATCCATGGGAACTGTTCCAGAGTCTATTGAATTTTGGAAGATGACCAGCAATGCATCTACTATTTCTCGGGCCACTTCCTTCAGTAACCTAGGATGTAGATTATCAGGCCCTGGGGATTTATCGGCCTTCAATCCCATCAATTTCCCTAACACCATTTCCCTACAAATACTGATTTCTTTCAGTTCCTCCCTCTCATTAGGCCCTATGTTCCCTGACATCTCTGGGAGGTTATTTGTGTCCTCCTTTGTGAAGACAGAACCAAAGTATGTATTTAATTGGTTAGCCAATTCTTTGTTCCCCATTATAAATATCCCTGATTCTGACAGCAACGGACCTACGCTTGACTTCACCAATCTTTTTCTCTTCACATACCTTTAAAAGCTTTTACAGTCAGTTTTTATGTTCGCTGCAAGCTTACTCTCATACTCTATTTCCCCCCTCTTAATTAATCCCTTTGTCCTCCTTTGCTGAATCCTAAACTGCTCCCAATCCTCAGGTTTACTGCTTTTTCTGTCCAATTTATATGGCTTCTCCTTGGATCTTATGCTGTCCCTAATTTCCCTTGTTAGCCACGGTTGAGTCACATTTTTTGTTTTATTTTTATGTCAAACAGGGATGAACAAATTCTGTCATTCATCCATGCGATCTTTGAATGTTTGCCATTGCCTATCCATCGTCAACCCTTTGAGTAACATTCCCCAATCAATCCTACCCAACTCGCGCCTCATACCATCACTGTTTCCTTTATTTAAATTCAGGACCCTAGTCTCTAAGTCAACGACTTCACTCTCCATCTTAATGAAGAATTCTATCATATTATGATCGCTCCGACCCAAGGGGCCTCGCACAACAAGATTGCTAATTAATCCTTTCTCATTACATAATACCCAGTCTAAGATGGCCTGATCTCTAGTTGGTTCCTTAACATATTGGTCCAGGAAACCATCTCGTATACACTCCAGGAATTCCTCTGATGGGATCAGATCAGCCACCTGTCTTACACCCAACTCAATGTTTTAAGTCAATGGAAAGTAAAATTAGGCGGCATGCAAAACAAGTAGCCAATCCAAACCTGTCAGTGTCCTGTCGACTGAGTTAGGTTTAATGAATTCAAACTAATTCTTGCCTAACTACCTGTCTCAGACCAAAGTTGTTTCCTTACCTCCTCTCAACCCTTAAAGGGCTAGTGGCAAAAGTTTAATGGAAGCGGTCACTTAAGAATGGAGCAAAAAAATTGCTTTTTCAAAGGCTATTTGGGGCTAAAAAGGTAGGGAACCATTTTGTCAGGGTTTTACTCAGTTGGCCTCTCACAGCTCAAAAATCTTCAAGAATCAGTACTGGTAGTTCCATCACCAACCCAGCTTTGATTTGCTGTCAAACATGGAGGTAGCTTTTCTACAACTCAAAAAACAACAACCTAACAGAGCAGTAAGCATAATGTTCAGTAACTTCCAACTGGGCCAATCTGCTGGGGCTGGTCCCAATAAATATTCAGTTCAGTTTCTGACCAATATTGGGCCAGTGATGGGAGATCACCAACTTGCATGCATGAGCAACCCTTAAAGGGCTGTTGGCAAAAGTTTAATGGAAGCAGTCACTTAAGAATGGATACATATGGAGCAAAAAAATGGCTTTTACAAAGGCTATTTGGGGTTAAAAAAGTAGGTAACCAAACCTAGTTGCTGACGAAATAAATGTGGTGGTAGGCAACAGTGGGGGCGATTTTCAACATGCACCCAATATGGACGCAAAGTTAGTGGTGCATCTGCTGCAACCGCCCAATCAATTGAGCAGGAGGCCCAAACCATTTTCAGGACCGTTTGTATGTGTTACCAAAATGGAAATCAGCAGTAAAAGGGGGTGGTGGGGGAGGCGCACTACGGGAGTGGGGGGTCCACCCAGTGGCGTGGAGTGGGCTGCAGTAGTTTTGCGGATCAAATTCATGGATCAATAAAGAACATGAAGGGCCAGTGAAGGACCCTTCATTCAGGTAAAAGAATGCAATATGAAATTACTTACATAAGCATGAGCTACCTGCGTCCTGCTCACATTACTTCAGCATGACAGTTAAATATATGAATAATGAGACTGCAGCCTTTTGTTTTTTTGTGGTGAGAATTATATTAATTTAGAACCAGTGACAAATTAATTGCATGCTACAGTAATTGCTTTCTCATTTATGTAAACATATCAGTTTAGAACCTTTTTAGCTGATCAGTGAAATTATATCTGGGCAATTCAAAAGTTCATTAAGAAGAGCACTGACTTTATACATTATTTATTTATTAACTTGCATTTATATTACAAGCAGAATGCTGGGCTTTTTTCTTATGAAGGTATGGGGTAGGATAGTCTTGCAATGTTAGAAAGTCCACCATTATGGCTCTTTTAGGAGCTATTTGCTCAGCTCAGTTGAATCCCTCCTCTGAGAGCTGCACTTAATGCTTCATAGTTTGTGGCTCCTCCTCATCATCAGCTTCTTCTTGTGCCGTTGCTAGTGCCTCGCCCACTGCTGGCTTGATGCTGACATAAGAGTTTTATTAAAATGACCATTTATAGCAGCAATTAGAATTACTGTACATGTGCTGCGGGATTGACAAATCCGTTTATGCTTTTGCTGCACTTGTAGAATGGCTTTTTGAATTACCTAAACTATGTTGACTGGTTGAAAAATTGAAAGCACTGTTCTCCAGGCAATTTTTGAAATGATTCTTTTACTTTCAATTCATGATTTGGCTTGATAGGAATTTTCCTGCAGATAAGTATGTAGGACTGAAGCAATTGTTGGATAATGCGCCACATGTCCGTCGGCTACCAACATGCAGAATGCTGGAAGTCTGCAATTAAAGTGTCTGGTGATGTATTGCGATTGGAGTTGATCCCTCTTTGAAATTTGAAAGCTATATTTTTTGCCAGTGTGTAGTCTGCTTGGACAACAACAAAACAACTTGCATTTATATTACATCTATAACGTAAAAAATGTCCCGAGGCACTTCACAGAGGCGCACCCAGACAAAAAGTGGACGTTAAGCCATAGAATGAGACATTAAAAGGAGGAGACCAAAAGCTTGGTCAAAGAGGTAGATTTTAAGGAAGGTCTTAAAGCAGGAGTGGGAGGTGGAGAAAACAGAGGAACTCAAGAAGGGAATTCAAGATCATGGGGCCTAAGCAACTGAAGGCAGAGCTGCAAATGGTGGAGTGAAAGGAGGGCGGGATGCACAAAGTTAGTGAGTGTGTGATTGAGATAATTAAGTAGAAAGAAAATAGGAAAGGAATATGTTGACTAACCCTGCTGGGACAGGCCTCCAGCCTTACCACGTCCAATGCTGACTGATATGTACCTTCCTATTATGCCATTGGAGGCCTCTTCCATTGGGTGAGTGTTTGCACTGTGGGAAGACTTCCTCCTGTGCTGGTTACCTTCCTCCTGTTGTGTGTCAGCTTCTCTGGCAAGATGAATGGGAGTGGGTTAATATGTGCTCTGAGCAAGGACTTTCAACCATTGCATATATATAAACCAACTTAAAATAGTATACATGATAACGGCAAGAAGCAGCAAGTAAGGCCAAGAGTGAGAAGTAGTTGTGAGGGCAGTAGCATCTTTTATATGTATGTGACTACAAGCAGAAAGGAGGTGTAGTGAAGTCTTCCCTGCTGACTTATGGACAGCCATGGGAAGCAGAAGGGAAAGGATTGATAGTGCTCTGGCAAAGGTAGGGCTGTGCAGAAAGCATGAGAGATGTGGAAAAAGAGTCATACCTTAGCACTCCTTATGAGATCATTAAATCTCTTTCTACACTGCAACCAGGTCCTGGCTGTTGGCATTCAGCTGTTGTGCTACCTCTCACCGTGCCCTTTCACCAACTTCATTTGGGACCCACCAACTATCCGAGGGGAAGAGGACTCCTTTCTATCCTGAACTTGCTTGCTCTTTCTCTCCACGGCTGTATATGAAAACTTCGGAGCCCTGCTGTAAACACTTCCTGCCACCACACATCTTCCTACAGCTCCACACTTTGTTGCTTCTCTGCTTTGGAATTTAAGCTGCTGCAGACCTTCAAAAACCTGCTGCAACACCTGATTTCCTGCCTCTGAATTTGCGAACTGTCTATGGGGAGCAGATGTAAATAGTTGCATATCTGCTACATGATTAAAGCACCAGGCGGTCTCAACACTGTGGCAATGGGGCAGCTTCTCTTTGGATGCTGCAGTACCTGTAGTGCTAGGAACCGATCTTTCACTATAATGCAAGGTCAGCTGCTTTGTGTAATATTTCAGTGCTCCTGGCGCATGCCGCTGAAACAAAGCTCTTAAAGCCATGCTGGTCACCTTAACGTTGTGCTATTACTGAGAGGTAGATTAAAAACTAGCAAGACTAGGACTATGAATGGCAACCTTCCAGGATACTGCTTTGGCGGTCCTGTTGCAGGAGATGCTGGAGAAAAGGGCAGTCCTTTTTTGGAGTAAAGGGGCACTTGCTTTGAAGAATAGCATGTGAGAAGTTTGGACAGAGGTAGCAGAAAGAATAAAGGCTGTCTCACCTGTAAAATCAACAGATAAGAATGAAATTCGCTGGTGTCTGAAAAGTTGCATGGTAAATGTTCTCACACTTTACTTAATTTTATAATTTTGTCTGATGATGCATCTTAACAGCATTTTACTGTATGATTGGTGGAACATCAAAAAGAGAGAATGCACAGCACACTAGACTCGTAGCCATTCTAAGTACACAAGCATATCCATGTTTTAGCACTGCACTCTGTATTACTGCGATATCAATGCATTTTCTGTTTGTTCCTTGCTACATTTCAGGAACTAAATAGCAACCATGACACCAACACAAGTTACATGCATGCAGCATGTTCGCAGTCTCGCATTAGCTGCCATGAGATGAGTCCTACCTTAGTCCCAAGAAGCTCCTATTGCAACATAGTAGCCAGTCAGTTGATGCACTGAGCTAGCACCTAGGAGACGGGCAAGAATACAACTCTGGTCTCGTACTTCATAGACTGACACCAAGGTGAAGCACTCTGGTAAGAAGCATTAGGCTTACACTCAGTGTAGGCTTTCATTAAAATTATGATAGCAATAAAGTTATGTGGTAGCACAATGTCTTATCCAGCAATTTGAAAATAAAACCTCCCCAAATGATAGTCTGAAGTCAAATGTTCATAAATTAAACTTTCAAATGTATAAAGATGGTTCAACCACATCACAGCTGATTTCTCAGAAGAAACTGTTGGTTTGTATAAGAATTACAAAAAATCAAGGAAAAGGAGGAGACAGTAACATAGAAACAACAGTGTGAGGTGCTCAAGGACTTCATTGTCACTAAGATTGAGATTATCCATTCAGCTGCCTCGGCTGCTTTCCTCCCTTGCTGATCAGGCCAAACCATCCCCAAGACTTTCCCTTGCTGTAGCCTTGACCCTGCCCCTTTCGCTAGTTTCACTCCTATCGCCCCCTCATGTCTTCTGCCATCTCATCTTGTCCATATGACCCACCTCCTGTTCCCTTGACTTCATATCTACTAAACGGGCTCGATTTTGCCAGGCCTGAGGAGACAAAATTGGAGGCGTGTGAGGCGTGATGAGGACTCTCCACTGCTGTCCCTGCCTCCACCATCTACTGACGCTCACTTGTGAGCTGTGATACACCAGGTGACAATGCTACTCTATGTCCCGAAGGTCCCACCGAGGTGTGAGTGTCTGCGCTGGTGATGTGTGCACTTAATGCTGCTGACGCTGCGCCCTCAGAGGTTGCAGCTTCCTCTGAGAAATCTGGTGGCTCAGGCTGTTCCTCCTGGACAGTGGGGAGGGGGGGCTGTTGATGGTCCTGTGGGAGAGTAAAGGAAAGAGTTAGACATGTGAGATAAACTTTGCATGCACATTGAATTGTGCAGATGATCATAAGTCAATCTGTTAAAGCATCAGAATTAAGATCAGTCACTCATGCAATGTCAATGAGAGAGATGAAAAACTATTCTGTCACCAGCTTGCTCTGATGTGCATGTCTGTCCGTCCCCCACTTGCGCATCCTCCTCCACTCCCATGACCTCCAGGGCCGCCTCCTCCGAAGTGGTGAACTGGGCTATTGAAGGTGGCCCTCCTCCTGTCCTCGCCCTCTTTGTCTTATTGTGGGCTCTCTTTTCCTGCAATGAGGGAGACAAGTGGAGTTTGAGTGAGAATGAAGGAGTGAGTGTGGAGAATCCATAGCATAGATGCTTAGAAAGACAGAAAGATGGAATGAGCTTCTAAGACCAAGGGCCCTCCCTGTGTGCTGTAAGTTGTTGTCATATCATCACAGTGATAGGGAGTGTGAGGACTGCATAGTCGAATAGTTAAATGAATGTGAACATACAGAGAGAGGAAATGGGTAAGGGTTCGGGGATGTAAGGGTGAAGTGGGATGGGGAGGAGGAGGTTGACAAAACACAGTGCTGGTGATGAGAAGCGATGGGGATCAGGTTGAGGGTCATGGGGATGGAATACTCACTTTTCCTGTGCGGAGAAGGTCATGGAATCTCTTTCGGCACTGCAGCCAGGTTCTGCTGCACACTGAAATCGCATTCACCTTCTGTGCCACTTGAAGCCACACAGCTTTGGTCTGTTGTGGAGGCTGTTTCCTCCCTGAGGAAGGAGAGAGCACCTCCTTATTTGCTCTTGCTCCCTCCACCAGAGCTTGGATGGAGGCCTCATCAAATCTGGGTGCACACTTTGGCCTGGTGCTGGGCATACTCACAGTAGTAATCCCTCAGAAGTATGGTCATAAAGTTGTAAGGCTGAAAAATAACCAAGGTTGCTTGCAGGCCTTAAATCCAGCTGCATTGATGACATCATCGGAGGCGAGTTTCAATCCCAAAAGACTCATTGGGCCAGGTGTTCCCACAAGCAAATCGCACTTTTGTCCCGCCTCACATCGGAGGCGGGGTCCTGACATGCCGACCACCTGACACGCCCCCAGCCTGCCCCCATGACAAAATCCAGCCCAACATCTCACCACCCTGTTAGATCCGTGCTTCTGAGAGTATGATGTTTTTCAATAACCACACGGATGCTGTAACTTAACAGTCAATAGGTATTTACTGGAGTAGGGTAGTCTCAAGACTGGGGGTACAGAGGCATGCTCAAGGCTTATATACAGGTGTGGTCACTGCTGGTACTACAGTATACAGGAGCTGTAAAAGTAGTTCTCTCTTAGAAACATAGAAGATAGAAGATAGGAGCAGGAGTAGGCCATTCGGCCCTTCGAGCCCGCCCCGTCAATCAACAAGATCATGGCTGATCATCCAAACCCTAGCACCCGGTCCCTACACCAACAGCCATCCCACCCAAGCCCTATCCCCACATATTTAATCCCCCCTAACACTAAGGGTCAATTTTTATCATGGCCAATCAACCTAACCCGCACATCTTTGGACTGTGGGAGGAAACCGGAGCACCCGGAGGAAACCCATGCAAACACGGGGAGAATGTGCAAACTCCACACAGACAGTCACCCGAGGCCGGATTTGAACCCGGGTCCCTGGCGCTGTGAGGCAACAGTGCTAACCACTATGCCACCGTGCTGCCCCTTAAAGGTACATACACTACAATTCCTCCCCTTTTAGATTAGCAATACCCATAATATTCAAATAACAATTAACACTTTAACATGTATATTAAACAACAATAGTCCATTTATAGATTCAGTCTTTGGGGTGGCTTCCTGATCCTTTCGGGATAGCGCCTTTCCTGAGGTTCTTGTTCTTGGTGCGGAGGCGATTCTGGCCCCTTTTCGTCGGTTAGTTCATCGGTTTCCACTGCTACTGGTTCGGAGGTAGGTACTACCGGTATGTCGGGTTCACCCCAGGTACTCGAGACATGGGGTTGACTCGTTCCTGTAACGCTAAGATCTGATCGATGTGGCATCTCACAATGTTCTCCCCGACATCCACTGTGTACATTAATGGCCCCTGCCTTGTGCATATCGTTCCGGGTTGCCATTTCTCTGTTCGGTAGTCACGGGCCAAGACTGGTTGTCTTACATTGAAGCTCCTTGTCGGCTTCTCATTGATGTACTGGAATTGTTTATCCTCAACATTTCTTCGCACATTTGGTCTGAGCAAATCCAGACGAGATTTAACCTTCAGTTAAAGAACATCATGGCCGGGGTCTGGTTGGTGACTGCATGTGTCGCATTTCTGTAGGCTAATAGGAAATTGTCCACCTTATGCTGTAGTGGAATTTCATCGTCGCACATGGCCTTTATCGCCTTTTTAAAGGTTTGTACGAACCTCTCAGCCAATCCATTTGTGGCTGGATGATACGGGGCGGATGTGTAATGCCTTACCCCATTCCTTCTCATAAATTTTCGAAACTCTTCGGACACAATCTGTGGTCCATTATCAGAGCAAATCTGCTCTGGCAAGCCGTTCCTGGCAAATATGGTCCGTAGGACTGCAATCGTTTTCTCTGTAGTGGTTGAGGACATTTTTATCAGCTCAGGCCATTTCGAGTGAGCATCCACTGCTACTAAGAACATTGAGTCCAGAAATGGACCAGCAAAATCAATATGCACCCGTTGCCATGGAGAGGAGGGCCACTCCCATGGGTGTAGAGGGGCATGTGGTGGTGCATTTTGGACCTTTTGGCATCCTGAGCAGCTCTTGGTTAGGTCCTCGATTTGTTGATCGATCCCCGGCTACCACACATAAGCCCTAGCAAGGCTTTTCATTTTCACCCCTCCCAGATGACCTTCATGAAGCTCATTTAGCACTCTCTCCCTTAACTTGGGTGGAATCACCACTTGGGATCCACACATCACTGTCCCCTGGCATACTGACAGCTGTTCTCTTCTGGATGAGAATGCTGGCAACAGTGAGTCGCCATGTGTTGGCCATCCCCTCACCGTCAAATCATATACCCGAGACAGTGTCGGATCATTGCGGGTCTCCTTCTCCATATCCGCGTTCGTTACTGGCAATCATTCAATTATTGACGAATAAAATATCTCGATAGGGTCCACTGCTGGTGCTTCCTCCACAGTAGGCAGTGGCAGGCGTGATAGCCCATCAGCGTTTCCATGCTGTTTCGTGCCTTTATATTCTATTTCATATTGATTCGCCCCTAGAAACAGGGACCATCTTTGTAACCGTTGTGCAGTCATCACTGGAACGCCCTTCTTAGGATTAAGATGGAGACAAGTGGTTGGTGGTCAGTCAGCAAGGTGAACTTCTGCCCATGCAGATAGTGGTTGAATTTTTTTACTCCCCATATAAGGCTGAGGGCCTCCCTGTCAATCTGGACGTAGTTGCGCTCGGCTGAGGTTAGTGACCGAGACGCAAAGGCTACTGGCCTCTCCAACCCGTCTGGGAATTTGTGCGACAGCACTGCTCCAATACCATAGGGTGATGCATTACTTGCCAAACAAATTGGTAGTGCTGGGTTGAAATGGGCCAACACCTCTTTTGATGTGGTCAATTCTTTACACATCTGGAAAGCTTGTCTACGTTCGTCATTCCACTTCCATGGTACCCCTGTTTGCAGTAGGGCTTTCAGTGGGCGTAATACCGTGGACAAATTTGGTAAGAACTTATGGTAGTAGTTTACCAGCCCGAGGAACGACCTCAGTTGTGACACATTATCCGGTGCTGGAGCCTTGACTTCTGCCTCAATCTTTTGAGGGGACTTATGTAACCCCTCTTCATGGATGACGTGGCCACAATACGAGATCTGCTTCTGGAAAAACTCGCACTTGTGGCGATTAGCCCATAGCCCATATTCCTTTAATCTGGTGAGCACCTTCTCCATGTTGGCGAGGTGATCACTGTCATTTTTGCCCGTGACCAGGATGTCGTCCAAATAACACTGGGTCCCTGGAATCCCTTGCAGGACTTGATCCATCGCCCTTTGCTAAATAGCCGGAGCCGATGCTACCCCGAACACCAGCCGGTTGTATTGATAGAGACCTTTATGAGTGTTGATCTTAAGGTATTGTTTCGAGGCTTCTTCTACCTCCATTTGCAAGTACGCCTGGGCTAGATCAATTTTGGTGAAGCGTTTACCTCCAGATAGCGAGGCGAAAATATCCTCAATTCGTGGAAGCGGATATTGTACCATGTGAAGGACTGGGTTCACTGTCACCTTAAAATCCCCACAGATGCGGACCTTCTTTGGTTCCCCAGGCGTATTACTCAACGACCTCTTCATTACAGGAACGATGGGTGTAGCCCACTTGCTCCAGTCTACTTTGGTCAGTACTCCTGAATGTTCCAACCCTTCCAACTCTGCTTCAATGGCTGGTCTGATCGCATAAGACTCTGGTCTGGCCTTAAGTAACTTTGGCTTGCATTTTCCTCTATTTTAATCATTGCTGTTATGCCTATTAGTGTTCCGAGTCCCTCCTGGAACACTTCTTTTGCATCAGTTAGCATTTTTGACAGTCTTCCAGGTGTGACGTCGTCATCCTTTTTGGCCTCAACCTTCAGTGCCTGTATGGAATGCCAATCTAATTGTATCTTCCGGATCCATTCACATCCTAGCAGTGGTGGTCCTCCATCTGGCTATACATATAAGTCCATTTTAGGTATTTCCTGACCTTTGTATATCACTTTCACCCTTATTTTTCCTTTGGGGTAGACTTTTTACCCGTGTATGTCTTCAAGACAATCTCTGTAGCTTTCAAGGGTATATGTGAAAATAGCCGCTTGTAGTCCCTTTGGTTTATGACTGTTAGGGCTGATCCTGTGTCCAATTCCATTTTCACTTGGACTCCGTCTATCTTGAGTGTAACCCAGATAGTCTGGTGATCCTCCATTTTGGTTACCTTATGTAGTTTCAGACAACCCAGCTCCTTGCTTCCGGAGTCTGTGTCACTTTTCTGTTCGACTGAACTACTGTCCATCACCTTGTGTACCTTTTTGTACTTCTCCTGTGGAGATTTCTTTCTGTTGGTTTTCTTCCCAGACCTGCAGACTCTTGCTATGTGTCCTGCTTTTCCACACTGTCTGCACACTTGGTCCTTGAACCAACAATCCTTCTGGTCGTGTGTTGTTCTGCCGCAGCGATAACACTTCCCTGTTCCATAGGACATTTCATTGGTGCCATATTCTTGCGGTCTCCGTTGTATCTCTGCAGCGCCCTTTGCAGGTGCTTCGTGTGATACTGCCATACTGAAAGCCTTGTCCAGCGTAAGATCCTTTTCTGATAGAAGCCGTTTCTGGGTTCCTTCAGTTGTCGTGGGTGATCCGATCCAAGCAGGAGGAATACCAGTCAGTCGCTCACCTTTATACCTGGCCTGGTGGGTGGAGCCAAGGCGGAGTCGGCGGTGGTCATCCCAGGTATAGCAGTGTGGCAAGAGGCGACCTCGTACCGTGATACAATAGTGGTCAGTGATACAGTTATAACGAACAGTGGTGAACAGTGCTAACTACTAACAGTGATACGATAGTGAACGTGGTTTACCACATTCACCCCTTGTTTAGAATTAAGTCCGGCGGGGTGAAGTGTACTACCAATTCTGGTAGGTCAGTCTGTCCGGAGGCTTCGTAAGCCTCTCCGATCGCCGCAGCGGTGGTGTTGCCTTATCCGGTGCTGGTGCCTTATCCGGTGTTGATGCTGGTGTTTGCGTGGTCGGCGAGGGCTCGTGGGGTTCCGGCATGCCGTCTACCTGGGCTGGGGTTGGGGGGGGTGGTGGCGGTGTTTCCGGATCGGCTGAGGGTGCGAGGTCTCGTAGGGAGACAGTGTCCTCCCGCCCGTCTGGGTACGCCACGTAGGCGTACTGGGGGTTGGCGTGCAGGAGGTTCACCCTCTCGACCAGGGGGTCCGTTTTATGGGCCCTCACGTGTTTCCGCAGCCAGACCGGCCCCGGGGCGGTCAGCCAGGTTGGTAGAGTGGTTCCCGTAGTCGACTTCCTGGGGAAAACGAACATTCGTTCATGGGGGGTGGTGTTAGTGGCCGTGCAAAGTAATGACCGGATGGAGTGCAGCGCTGTCGGGAGGACTTCTTGCCAGCGGGAGGTTGGGAGGCCCTTAGACTTTAAGGCTAAGAGGACGGCCTTCCATACCGTCGCGTTCTCTCTTTCCACCTGACCGTTACCTCTGGGGTTGTAGCTGGTGGTCCTGCTTGCTGCAATACCTCTCTCTAGGAGGAATTGCCGGAGTTCCTCGCTCATGAAGGAGGAGCCCCGGTCGCTGTGTATATAGTTCGGGAACCCGAACAAGGCGAAGAGGGCATTCAGGCACTTGATGACCGTGCTACTGGTCATGTCGGGGCAGGGGAAGGCAAAGGGGAAACGGGAGTACTCATCAACGATGTTGAGGAAGTACACATTACGGTCAGAGGACGGGAGGGGCCCCTTAAAGTCGATGCTCAGGCGCTCGAAGGGGCGGGTGGCCTTGATCAGGCTTGCTCGGTCCGGCCTATAGAAGTGCGGTTTGCACTCCGCACAGGTCTGGCAGTTCCTGGTCATGGTCCTGACCTCCTCGATGGAGTAGGTCAGGTTGCGGGCCTTAATGAAATGGTAGAGTCTGGTGACTCCGGGGTGGCAGAGCTGGTCGTGGAGGGTCTGAAGCCTATCGATATGCGCGCTGGCGCATGTCATTCGTGAAAGGGCATCAGGGGATTCGTTCAGCTTGCCTGGCCGGTACAAGATCTCATAATCGTAGGTGGAGAGCTCGATTCTCCATCTCAAAATCTTGTCATTCTTGATTTTGCCCTTCAGCTTGTTATTAAACATGAAAGCCACCGAACGCTGGTCGGTGAGGAGGGTAAATCGTTTGCCTGCCAGGTAGTGCCTCCAGCGCCGTACTGCCTCCACGATCGCCTGGGCCTCTTTCTCGACCGACGAATGTCGGATCTCGGGGCCCTGTAGGGTCCTTGAGAAGAAGGCCACTGGCCTCCCCTCCTGGTTTAGGGTGGCGGCTAAGGCGAAGTCGGATGCGTCGCTCTCCACCTGGAAGGGGATGGACTCGTCCACTGCGTGCATCGTGGCCTTGGCTATGTCTCCCTTAATGAGGGAGAAGGCCGCGCACGCCTCCTCCGTGAGGGGGAAGGAAGTGGCTTTCAGGAGGGGTCTGGCTTTGTCCGCGTAATTGGGTACCCATTGGGCATAGTAGGCGAAAAGCCCCAGGGTTCTCCTAAGTGCTTTAGGGCAGTGGGGGAGGGGTAGCTCCATGAGGGGGCGCATTCTTTCTGGGTCGGGGCCGATGATTCCGTTCTCCACTACGCAGCCGAGGATGGCAAGGCGTGTGGTGTTAAACACGCATTTCTCCTTATTGTAGGTGAGGTTCAGCCGTTGGGCCGTACGGAGGAATTTCTCCAGATTCGCGTCATGTTCCTGCCGGTCGCGGCCGCAGATAGTGACGTTATCTAGGTAGGGGAATGTAGCCTGCAGTTCGTTCTGGTCAACCATCTGGTCCATCTCCCTTTGGAAGACCGAGACCCCATTAGTGACACCGAAGGGGACCCTAAGGAAGTGGTATAGGCGCCCATTCGCCTCGAAGGCGGTATACTGGCGGTCCTCAGGGTGGATAGGGAGTTGGTGGTAGGCCGACTTCAGGTCGATGGTCGAGAATACTTTATACTGTGCAATCTGATTGACCATGTCAGATATGCGGGGGAGGGGGTATGCGTCCAGCTGGGTATATCTGTTTATGGTCTGGCTGTAGTCGATGACCAGGCGGTTTTTATCGCCGGTCTTTACGACTACGACCTGGGCACGCCAGGGGCTGCTGCTCCCCTCGATAATGCCCTCTTTCAGGAGGCGCCGCACCTCAGAGCTAATGAAGGCTCTGTCCCCGGCGCTATACCGCCTGCTCTTGGTAGCGACGGGTTTGCAGTCAGGGGTAAGGTTAGCAAACAGAGAGGGTGGCGGGACCTTGAGGGTGGAGAGGCTGCAGGTGTTACGCGGTGGGCGGTTTAACGTTTGCTGGTTGTTGACTGTGAGTGGGGGGAGGGGTCCACCGTATGCTAGGGTTACGCTTTGGAGGTGGGATTGGAAGTCCAGCCCTAGTAGGACGGCAGCGCAGAGATGGGGGAGGACGAGGAGTTTAAAGTTTTTATACTCCGTGCCCTTAACCGACAGGGTCACGACACAGTAGCCGCTGATGTCCGTGGCGTGGGACCTCGATGCCATCGAGATTCGGCTGCGCGTTGGTAGGACAGAGAGGGAGTAGTGGCTCACCGTGTCTGGGTGGATGAAGCTCTCCGTGCTTCCGCTGTCGAACAGGCAGGTCGTGGCGTGGCCGTTCACTTTGATGTCCATCATTGACTTGGACAGATGGTGCGGGCGGGCTTGGTCCAGGGTGACGGAGAAGATGGCTGCCCCCGTAGCTCACATGAGGCACTATTGGGGTCGGTTGCCTTAATCAAAGATGGCCGCCCCCATGACTCATGTGTGGGGATGCTGGCCTCAGTTGCCCTAAACAAAGATGGCCACCCCCATGACTCATGTGTGGGGATGCTGGCCTCAGTTGCCCTAAACGAAGATGGCCGCCCCCATAGTTCGCATGCGGCACTGCTGGCCTCTGAGGATCCGCTCCTGCAGGCCTTGGAGAAGTGGCCTTTCTTCAGGCAGGTTCTGCATGTGGAGTTCTTGGCTGGGCAGCGCGACCTCGGGTGCTTCTCCTGGCCACAAAAAAAACAGCCGGCGGCCCGATCGCGGATGCCCGATGTCGGGGCCGGTGCCGGGGGTGGCGGGGCCGGTCGGGTCCGGGACGCCGACGCAGAGGTAGGTCCCGGGGGCGGCGCTGGGAAGGGTGCTGTGGTAGGGGTCGGGCCCGAGTCCCAGGGTCGCGAGCAGTACCTGGTGAATGCTTCCTGATCTTGGTGGGCCACTTCCAGGGAGATAGCGAGGGCTTCAGCTTTTTCCATGCTGAGGTCTTTAGCTTCCAGCAGTCTTTGCCGTGAGTACTCGGACCGTAGGCCTTTCAGGAATGCGTCGCGGATATTATCTTCAGTATTTTCGGCTGCCGACACCGATTTAAAGTCACAGTTCCTGGCGAGTGCATATAGCGCCTGTGAGAATTCGGCTACTGATTCTCCTGGCTGTTGCGGCCGTGATCTTAGGAGGTGCCTAGCGTACATGTAGTTTACCGGGGTCCGGTACTTCTGTTTCAGCAGGTTGATGGCGGTCTCGTAGGTAGTCATGTCCTCGATGAGAGTGTATACTCTCGGGCTCAGTTGCGCCTGCAGGACACTTAGTTTGGATGCCTGAGGGACGCTGGATTCTCTCAGGTATGATTCGAAGCAGACCAGCCAGTGTTTAAAGTCTGCGGCTGAGTTTGCTGCTCGTGGGTTCAGGTCCAGGTACGGCGGTCTGAGGGCTCGCAGCCAAGCTGGCTGGTGTGGCTGTGCTCCTGGGAGCTGCGCTGGTGGCTCCTCCGCCGGTTGTGACTCGTTGTCGGACATCATTAAATTTAGTCAATAAAATTGATATACCTATCAATTCCTCCAATAAAAGGCGAAGAGTTACGAAGGTGACTAAAGGTTTTTATTGACTAAATAACAGAGCCCACTCTCGTGGGTGATCCGATCCAAGCAGGAGGAATACCAGTCAGTCGCTCACCTTTATACCTGGCCTGGTGGGTGGAGCCAAGGCGGAGTCGGCGGTGGTCATCCCAGGTATAGCAGTGTGGCAAGAGGCGACCTCGTACCGTGATACAATAGTGGTCAGTGATACAGTTATAACGAACAGTGGTGAACAGTGCTAACTACTAACAGTGATACGATAGTGAACGTGGTTTACCACAGAAGCCCACACTCAAACTTGTCCCTTAGCGTATCTGCTAGTCCCACTCCAAACTGGCAGTGTTTCGATAGCTTGCGCAGTTCCGTTAAGTACTCAGCAATACTTTCGTCTTTGTGTTGGTTCCTTTTATGGAACTTAAATCGTTCTGCTATCAGCAGCGGTGTGGGGTTTAAGTGGTCCTGTAGGATTTCTACTATGCTTTCGATATTCCTATTCACAGGCTTCTCTGGGGTTATTAGGTTTCGCAGTAAACCATAAGTTTTTGCACCCATGGAATTTAACAAAACCAGTGCTTTCCTAGCATCTGGCACTTCATTCGCGCTGCAGTACACCTCAATACGTTCCACATATGTCACCCAATCTTCGACTTCATTGTCGAACGTAGAGATACTGCCACTCTTCGGCATCCCTGGGTGTGATTTAACTGTCAAAAATGGCATCTCCCGCGCTTTCCCTTCTTCTCCGCTGGCACAAAATGGTGTCTCCCACGCTTTCCTTTCTTCCCACGCTCGCCCTTCTTCTCCGCTGCGGCTTCTAAAAATGGCGTCTCCCGCGCTCTTCCTTCTTCTCAGCGGCACAATGGCGTCTCCCGCGCTCTCCCTTCTTCTCCCCGCAGACACTGTTCAGCCCTTGAGCCCTGGCTGTGCTCTGCGCATTTTTTTTTCTGTGCACCTTTCCCGTTTCCATCGCTCGGTCCTGAACCCGGCTGCTGCTTTACCCTCTCTCTCTCTATTTTGTTTTTCCTCAACGCCGCTCGGTTTTCAACCCCCGGTTGCGCCCTGTGCGCTTCACGCTCTATCTTACCCCGTCAATGCTGCTCAGCTTTTTCTCTGCCATCGGTCGGCTCCAGCCGCCGCTGTCCGGGAAGGGCCTGCGCTGTACCTGTCGTCAGTCTGTTGCTGATCCATCGTGGCTGGGGAACCAAGCCCGGCTCTTCACAGCCTCCCCTGCGATGTTCACTCTCTGCCGGATGACTGGGCGGTTGCTCGTGGTCGACGCCCATGTTTCTGGCCTCGACTTTCTTCCACCGCCCTCCCGGAGCGAATCGTCGAAGGGAAATGCAGAGTTGCAGGTAGATTCGAATCGACACTTGTCGCCACTGTTAGATCCGTGCTTCTGAGAGTATGATGTTTTTCAATAGCCACACGGATGCTGTAACTTAACAATCAACAGGTATTTACTGGAGTAGGGTAGTCTCAAGACTGGGGGTACAGAGGCATGCTCAAGGCTTATATACAGGTGTGGTCACTGCCGGTACTACAGTATACAGGAGCTGTAAAAGTAGTTCTCTCTTAAAGGTACATACACTACACACCCAACTTCCCTTCCTGGCACGCTGATATTGTAAGTTGTTCCCTCTCCTCAGGCACTGTCCCCTCCCTTTAAAAACTGCTGTCATCAACATCTCATAACACCTACAATCAGACCCTCTGTCTTTCTATACTAATCCCCCATCTCCAATTTCCCTTTCCTGTCCAAAGTTCTTGAACAAGTTGACACCTCACAAATACATACCCACCTTTGCCAGATGGCCAAAGTGATACTTTTTCAAGGCACCCACACCTAGGATTCTGTGCCTCCTGTCTTCAATCCCCTCAGGAGTGCTTTGAGGTCTGAATGAGTGAAGTTCTGGATTCTTCATCTCTGGCTTGGTGCCATGTACTGCTGCCTTCTTGGTGCTGGTGTTGCTGATGCCTGCATACTTCTTGAAAAGTATAATGAAAAAATTGACAAGACATGTAATGAAGTTATGCAAGAGAAAAGTGAAAGAGTAAAATAGTGTTCTTATCGCACCTGGTTTCCTCAGTCTGCTGCTGAAGTGTGCAGGCGGAACCATGTTTTAAAAGGCTGCATGAGTTTCCATGCAGTTTTACACAAATTTTACACCATTGCTGATTCCAATCGGTAGACCCAGGAAACCCACGTGTAACTCCCTCTAGAGACCAACGGAAGCCATAACACTTCTTTTGAAAGCGGAACAGTGGTGTAACTCAGCATCTGCAGTTTTTGCCTTTGTATTATTGTAGTGGTGTAACTCACTTTGAGGAAATCCATCACGCCTGGGCCCCGCCCCACATCTATTGTTTAGACAATTCATAAAAGACATAAACTTCTATTGCCTATAAAATATTGGCCCAGAAATTGGTGTCGGGGGCTTCCCGCGGTTGCAAGCCCCCGACCTACACTTACATAGCGCGCCGACAGTTGAAGCCTGGCCCTGCGTGGATTTCCTGTCAGTGGCCCGGTTCAGCTCCCGGCGCGCTGTGCTTACATGATCCAGCGGCGTAGTTAGTTCGATGAGCCGGCTGGGATCACGTGAGAACTGGGCAACCAATCCGAGGTTGCAAAACTTCATTCATGAGTTTGATAGTAAGAACTGTCAAACTCATGAAAAGTCCGGGCGCCCAAAACAGTACTTAAACTTCAAATAAACGTTTTTAAAAAATCCCACTAATGAAATGAACTATTAATAACAGTAAAAAACTAATTTAAACAATTATTCAAATTTTTGAAAAAAATAATTTTTTAACTAATCGGGTCTAAAAACACACTTACCTTAATGTAAATTCTTTAAAAATAATAAACCTGTGGAAAAAAATTCTAACTTTAATTAATAGACCACTTACCTTTTAAAACTAAGTACTTATGTTTGCTTTTTCTCGCGTAAAAACTGGAGGTTTTATCGCACGGGCAACCCTGTAAATAAAAGGAATTTCAGCGCGCATGCGCAGACTCCTGCGGTCACGCGTTCGACCTCTGAACCCCTTGGTTCAGAGGATCGGAAATGCCGGTTTCCCGCGCATGCGCTATGCATGCAGAAAACCGGCAATTCCATCGGTCCCACGCGTGAGTACACGGTGCTTACTCACGCGTTGGGACCCGAATTACTGGGCCATTAATGTGGCCAGGTGACTTGTGTAAAGGTATTAATAGTGTTTGAAGGAAAAATGGCACATAGATCAGCAATGGGGTGTATAGAAACTTCAGGTGGAAAGAGTGAAAATCAAGTATATGCCAGTAGGGTTGGCAACTCTGGAGGGTTCATCGCATGAACTCTCACCTCCAATCGCCCAACTCAAATAATCTTTCTTCCCCATCTCCAATATTTTTATATCTAATAAACAAAAGTGTTCAAAGAAACTTTAAAAAGCACGCCATTTTTTTAATGTCCCTATTATTTTTCTACCAGGTTGCTCATAGCAGTGTCCAGGAGATTAATCTTTAATTCCTGGAGATTCCAACACAATCCTTGAGGTTTGGCACCCCGACAGTAAGGAGGAAAAGGAAATGTATCAAAGGTTCAGGTTCTCTAGGCTGAATAGGGAAATTTGATCAAATGTGAAACAAAGGAACATTTAGTACTTAGAGGGAAGATAATAACGAAAGCCAAAGCAAATACTAAAAAATATAGAAAAGCCACAAAAAGGAAGATTAGAAACATAGAAACATAGAAGATAGGAGCAGGAGTAGGCCATTCGGCCCCTCGAGCCTGATGCACCATTCAATGAGATCATGGCTGATCATCCAAACTCAGTACCCTGTCCCTGCTTTCTCCCCATATCCCTTGATCCCTTTAGCTTTAAGAAATATATCTAACTCCTTCTTGAATATATTTAATGAATTGGCCTCAACTGCCTTCTGTGGTAGAGAATTCCACAGGTTCACCACTCTCTGGGTGAAGAAATTCCTCCTCATCACTGTCCTAAATGGCTTACCCCTTATCCTTAGACTGTGACCCCTGGTTCTGGACTCCCTGGCCATCGGGAACATCCTTCCTGCATCTAGTCTGTCTAGTCCTGTTAGAATTTTATAAGTTTCAATGAGATCTCCTCTCATTCTTCTAAACTCCAGTGAGTATAAGCCCAATCGACCCAATCTCTCCTCATACGTCATTCCTGCCATCCCAGGTATCAGTCTGGTGAATCTTCGCTGTGCTCCCTCCATGGCAAGAACATCCTTCCTCAGATAAGGCGACCAAAACTGCACACAATACTCAAGGTGTGGTCTCACCAAAGCCCTGTACAACTGCAGCAAGGCATCCTTGTTCCTGTACTCGAATCCTCTCGCTACCATTTGCCTTCTTAACCGCCTGCTGCACCTGCATGCTTACCTTCAGCGACTGGTGCACAAGGACACCCAGGTGTCGTTGCACTTGCCCTTCTCCCAATCTATTGCCATTCAGATAATAATCTGCCTTCCTGTTTTTGCCACCAAAGTGGATAACCTCGCAGTTATCCACATTATATTGCATCTGCCATACATCTGCCCAGTCACCCAACCTGTCCAAATCGTACTGGAGTTTCTCGGCATCCTCCTCACAGCACACATGCCCACCCACCTTTGTGTCATCTGCAATCTTGGAGATATTACATCTAGTTCCCTTGTCTAGATCATTATTGGGCCAGAAATTAGGATCGGGGGCTTGCCGCGCGTGCAAGTCCCCGATGTGCACTTACCCGGCGCACCTGCCTTTCAGCTCCCGGGATGTGTGGATTTCCTCTTCTCAGATGATGGCTCCCGGGCAGCGTCTGACGTCACGCCACCCAGGAGTGCAGCCAGCGCGAAGCCTCGAGCGCGGAGTGCAACTGAGACACGCCCCTTAAGGTCTAATTTCCATAGGACATGCCCCAATCTTTCCAAGCAGCTGGAGAGGACTGGTACTTACAGAGCAGCAGTGCAAGTAGGTTATCTGTATTTTTATGAATGTTTTGTTAACTTTTATAAAATTTTAAAAACGTTTAAATGATTTTGATGACTCTTAGATAGTTTTAAAGAGAATTGAAGCTATTTAAGCAGTTTTTAAAGCCTTGAAAACATTCTTTTCATTCTTTTCAGTTAATTAGCAAAGTGAAATTGCTGGAATGAGCACATTTCACGTGATTAAAAGAACTCAGAGCTTCACGGAGGATGACCTCAGCAATCTCCTCAATGAGGTGGAGGCGAAGCGCCTGTGCATCATGGGGAATGAGCAGTCGAGGGCACCGCGAAAAGGTCAGATGGCAGCGTGGTCGGAAGTTGCACAAGCTGTCAGCGCGACCTCGACCATTCCACGTACAGCGGAACAATGTCGCAAGAAATTCAGTGACTTGTTGCGACCTGTCAGGGTTTGTACAGTTATTACTAAAGTGTACTGTAACATTGCTTAGATTTTAAGTTAACCAGATTTGAAAAGGCTTTCAATGCATTTACTTCAGTCAAGTTACTTCTTGGTAAAGTCACCTGAGGTAGCAATAAATCTTTATGGCTTTGGGGCCAGCTCAGGGTTACCTACTGTTCTCTTATCTTGATTCCAGTGCTTGGAGCTGTAAAACTTCAATCAAAGATGTAAAGAAACACCCAACCCAGTCTTCAAAGCCTTCGCTGTCCATGTCAGAAATGCAGCTGAAGAGCAGGAAAAGTCTCATAGGGGCCTTGCAAGTAGCTCCGGAGGGCTCCAGTCATGGGGATTGAAAAGGTGCAGGAAACGTTAGGGTGTCACCTTCAGCTCACTCCGCCTCCCTCAACCCTAACTCACAGAGGCCAGTGGCCAAATCGTTATATTGTTATATTTTTCATTTTATTGAAATGTTAAATGTTTTCTTACATATTTAAATTCAAATGTTTATTTCTGAATGAAAGGATATGTAACCGTTTTGTTTCAGCAGCACACCCAGTAATCAATTTCAACATTTATTTTATTTCAAAAATTTTGACAACTGTTACAAAAGTAGAAAATAGCTAGTTTCCACCTTGAATGTCTGTATTGCAGTAAGAAAGTAAAAATAAGTGCTGTAAAATGTTGACACTTTTTTTTTACATTTTCCATTCTGCACATGTTTGAAAACGTTACAAGAGGTAGTTACCATCTTCAATTTTGTAATTTCACTAAGAAACCAGAACAAATGACTTAAACCTGTTTAAAAAGTGATTTCTAAACTGTTAACGTACTTGCACGAAGAAAGAAAGACAAGTAAATACGAACTGTTTGCAATATTTTTTCTGCACTGTTCCTGTTCACAAATGTTTTAAAAGTAGTGAAGCGCTACTTAAAATTTACAAGTTATTCACTTTATACATCGAAACTGAAGCTGAAGTGTTTGAAGATGCAATAAAAGGTCACTTTTTCACTTTAATATGTGTCTGCTTCTGTCTTTGCCTTGCGGGGGGAGGGGTAGGTACAGGGCGTTACTACTGCGTGAAGGTGTTGGCTACCAGCAGTTCCCGAGCAGCCTTATTTTCTGCGGCAGTTGGCTCCTCCCCATGAGGCCTGGCAACATGCACATTGCCATCGCCTTCATCCTCCATTTCAACAGGCAGCTGTTCTTCAGTGTTAAGAGTCAGTCCTTCCTGCAGGGCAAGGTTGTGCAAAGCGCAACAGGCCAGCACAATCCTTATCACTTTCTGGTGAGAGTACTGCAAGGTCCCCCCTGACCTATCCAAGCACTGAAAGCGTGATTTCAGAAGTCCTATTGTCCTCTCCACCACTTGATGTGCGGACACGTGTGCATGGTTGTATCTCTCCTGAGACTGATTATTGGTATTGCGGTAGGGGGGCATCAGCCATGGTCTTAGTGGGTAGCCCTTGTCGCTCAATATCCATGCGGATCCTGTAGGCAATTTGCTGAGAGAATCATACAATTTAGAGTTAAGGAGGACGAAGGAATCATGATTACTTCCCCGGTGCCCTGCATTCACGTTTAGGATCCTGAGGTGCGCATCACATAATATCATTACATTCAATGAATGATACCCCTTCCTGTTTATGTATGTCACAGGTGCATCCATTGGTGCCTTCAATGCAATATGGGTTCCATCGGCGGCCCCAATCACTTTGGGGAATCCAGCAATGCGATGAAATGCTAAGGCCATCTCCTTTTGATGTCGAGTGGACTTGTCATACTTAATGAAATCTGAAATCCTACGGCAAATGGCTTCTGTGACCTGGTGAATGCAGACCCTCGCAGCATTCTTGGAGATGTTGCTTATGTCACCGGTGCTTGCTTGAAATGATCCACTTGCAAAGAAGTTCAATGCTGTGGTTACCTTCATGTTCACTGACAAGGCAGTGTGGGTCTTCGAGCGTTGTTCCAGGTCTGCCTTCAGCATGTCACATAGTCGGCCAATTGCCTCTTTGCTGAAGCGCAGCCTCCTGACACACAACTCCTCGGACAGCATTTCAAATGATCGCCTCTCCCTGTAAACTCTGTGGGGTGGGTAGTTGTTCCTTCTGATTAAGAGCCGGTTATGGTTCCTCAATCTTCTACGTTGCTCCCTGGCATTCCGATTTCTTTGAAGCAAATCCACACAGAGCATCACGGCAACATTTCTATAAGAGGGCATGTTTCTCGCTCATAGGACTCCTCTTTACACAGACGTACCTGTAAGGAGGAAATGGAAATACTTGTTACAGTTATTTTACTAACATGAGTGGCTATAAAATCAACTCGGCCTATGCCAGGAAACATGCAATAATGGCTTGCGAACACGTCTTACCCGCCTGATGATTATCACAGGCCGAGATCCTTTTCCAATAACTTACATTTGCAGAAAGTCATCATTACATACATACATTCAACCACATACTGAAAGGAATACATACATAAATGCACATCCTTCAAGGAATATATACAGACATACATACAATCATACATACATACTTACTGAAAATAAGATAGATTACTGATGACTATTTCATTTTTTAAGCATTTTAATCCTTTTTAAACAGTCATTTTCACATTTAATAAACACATCAATTTCAATTAGGCCTTTCACTCAGCCACAATTGCTCCTTATACCTACATTACTCAAAACCCATTTAAAAAAAAAAAAAAAAGTTTAAAACTTACCTCAGACTTTCTAAAAATAAGTTTCCTCCCTTTCCCAACCAAAAATGAGCCGTTCAGAATCAAAACTGATTAAATACTTCTTCCTCCGCAGCTTCCCGGTGGCTTTACTCATCCTTTTGTCATGTGTAAAATTTTGGGACTTACACACACTCAATCCATTGATAAAAATGCCGAAGTTTAATGCGCATGCGCTGCCTGAAAGGACGCATGCGTCCCGCCTCTTAACCCCTTGGATACGAGCACAGGAAGTGCCGTTTTTCAGCGCATGCGCTGTGCATCCTGAAAACCGGCAATTCCTTCGGACCCACGCATGAGTACCCCGTCCGTACTCACGCGCTGGGACCCGAATTACTGGGCCAATATATATTGTGAATAGCTGGGGTCCTAGCACCGATCCCTGCGGTACCCCACTAGTCACTGCCTGCCACTCGGAAAAAGAGCCGTTTATTCCAACTCTTTGCTTCCTGTCTGCCAACCAGTTCTCTATCCAAGTCAGTACCTTGCCCCCAATCCCATGTGCTTTAACTTTACATGCTAATCTCTTATGCACCACATCCACTGGTTCTCCCTTATCTATTCTACCAGTTACATCCTCAAAAAATTTCAGTAGATTAGTCAAGCTTGATTTACCTTTTGTAAATCCATGTTGACTTTGTCCGATCCTGTCACTGTTTCCCAAGTGCTCTGCTATTACATCTTTTATAATGGACTCTAGCATTTTCCCCACTACCGATGTCAGGCTTACCAGTCTATAATTTCCTGTTTTCTCTCTACCACCTTTTTTGAATAGTGGGATAACATTAGCTACCCTCCAATCCATGGGAACTGTTCCAGAATCTATAGAATTTTGGAAGATGACCAGCAATGCATCTATTATTTCTAGGGCCACTTCCTTAAGTACCCTAGGATGTAGATTATCAGGCCCTGGGGATTTATCGGCCTTCAATCCCGTCAATTTCCTTAACACCATTTTCCTACAAATACTGATTTAATTCAGTTCCTCCCTCTCATTAGACCCTATGGGCTAGAAATTCAGTAGGCTTTGCGCCCAGTTTTCGCCCAAAGAGGGCTTTTGCGCCACTTGCTGAGCTTTCGCCGATATTCAGCGCTGCGGTAATGGCGGCGTTAGCCAGTAGCGCTGCGCCGCCACCGATGATGTCATCGGTGTGCGCAGTGCCCCGCTACCGCCCCGCTACCGGCCCGACCGCCATATTTAGTTGCGGCCGCCTCTTCCGCAGCGGCCGCAAACAGCGATCAGAAAACGGGGCCGTCCTGTAGCCTTAGTGGGGCGCTTTAAGGTGGAGGCGCGGCCGGCCGCTTTTTCGGCGGCCGCCTGCCCGCACCTCCTTCCCCGGCCTCCTCCACCCCCCCCCCGCGGCATTGCCAGCTGCTTTCCGCGAACCTGGCACTTCTCCGTGATGCCGGGCTCATTTGCCGGCACTATCCAGCGGCGATCTCCCCGTTGCAGGCACCTCCCCCTTAAGAGAAGGAGGAGGCCTGCAGTACCGCAGCCTGCCGCTCCGCAGCGGGTGGTGCAGCGGCGCCTAGAGCGCTGAAATTCAGTTTCAGCACCCCAAGCGGGGGCGGGCACACCCTGGAATAGCGCCCGGTTCCGACTTGGGGCGCAAAAACTGAATATCTGACGGGCGCAACTGGCTCCGCGCTCAGCGCTAACTTTTGGGCGCACGCCAGCTGGCGGGCCCAAAGTGAATTTCTAGGCCTGTGTTCCCCGACATCTCTGGGAGGTTATTTGTGTCCTCCTTTGTGAAGACAGAACCACAGTGTGTATTTAATTGGTGATGCCATTTCTTTGTTCCCCATTACAAATTCCCCTGATTCTGACTGCAAGGGACCTACACTTAACTTCAGTAATCTTTTTCTGTTCACATATCTATAGAAGCTTTTACAATCAGTTTTTATGTTCCCTGAAAGCTTACTCTCATACTCTATTTCCCCCCCTCTTAATTAATCCCTTTGTCTTCCTTTGCTGAATCCTAAACTGCTCCCAATCCTCAGGTTTGCTGCTTTTTCTGGCAATTTATATGTCCTCTCCTTGGATCTTATGCTACCCCTAATTTCCCTTGTTAGCCACGGTTGAGTCACCTTTTTTGTTTTATTTTTATGCCAAACTGGGATGAACAAATTCTGTAGTTCATCCATGTGATTTTTAAATGTTTGCCATTGCCTATCCACCGTCAACCCTTTAAGTAACATTCCCCAATCCATCCTACCCACCTCACACCTCATACCATCGTAGTTTCTTTTAATTAAATTTAGGACCAAGGGGCTAGATTTTCAGTTTAGGCAGTTTTGGGGCGCTAGCTTTAGCGCCCGCCCGAAGTTAGCGCCCGCCCCAAAGTAGCGCCCCGTTGCCGGGAATTCAGTGGCTTCGCCCTAAGAGGTTGGTGGAGCGCTAAAAGAGGCGTTCCACTACTCTCTTTAGGCGCTAAGCCGGCGGTCCAGAGGGATAGCGCCCAGGCGGGGCGCAGCACGGGTGCGGTCATTTTTGCACTGACAGCAGACCCCGTGGTGCCGACCAGCTCTTAAAGGGGGAAGGGACGAATTAGTCTGCTGCCACGCCCTGCACACTGCAGCCTTGCAAAGAGGCCTCAACACTACTGCTCAGCCCCAGGGAGTCATGGCAACGCCAGAGAAGGCCCGTCAGCGTGCCCTGCGCTTCTCAGAGGGTGATCTGGACATCATGCTCACAGCTCTGGAGGTGAGGCGCAAGATCTTGTTTCCAGACAGTGGGAGGAATCCAACCCACCACGACTACACCAAAGCCTGGAAGCAGATCGCCCAGAGGGTGACATTCACCGGCGAGGCCCCCAGGACCCACACACAATGCCGTAAGAAGTACAACGATCTGACCAGGATTGTGAGGGTGAGTAGCCTTTCCAGTCTCCTCCTCATTCTTGCATGTACACCTGACATGATGGGCAAAGGGACCTGAAAGTCCTTTTGGCCAGCCCTCAGCCAGCAGCATTGGGACAGTCATGAGCATCAAATGGCCATTCGGCACTCTACACTTTGGCCAAGCTATTCCACCATGGGAGGCAGTGCACACTACATCAGGGCTTCACTCTGTCCAAGCTATTCCACCATGGGAGGCAGTGCACACTACATCAGGGCTTCACTGCGCCCTTACAGCCCGTCCTTTCTCTTGCAGGCTAAAGTAGCGTTTAATCGCCAGGCCCGTGCCAGGGGTGGCCGCGCCAAGCTGCAGGAGCTCACTCGGCTGGAGGAGCGCGTGTGTGTGCTCATGGGAGCACGTGTGATTGTCCCCACAGCGTGCGGTGTATCCGACCCTCCACTGCCCGGCAATGGTAAGGACCTCGCCTTTTGGCCCTCTCGCGTCGCACTGGCCCATCCGAGCTATCTCCTTTGCCACTGTCCCACCAATGCGCTGAATCCCACCAGTCCTAACTCCCTCGCTGACGCCGTCTCCTCACTCTGAAGCTACTCTTGTGCATTCCTGCTTTCAGCTGGTGACGACCAGGACCCTGAGGCTGCCAGTGACAGCACCTCCAACCAGGAGGAGGAGGAGGAGCAAGCCGGACCTTCGGGGGAACAGTCACGTCCCGCAGGAGAGGAGGAAATGCTCGACACCTCCTCACTGGACGAGTGCCTGGAGGAACTGTCGCAGGGCAATGCAGCTTCTGGGACCAGTGGCGTCCAGCCACCCAGCAGCCGTGCGCGTGGCCCGCGGCCTTCCCCCCAAAGGGGGGAAGGATCAGAGGGGAGTGCTGCTGCTCGGCAAACTCGCCGTCACCAACGCGGCAAGGGTCCCCTAGTTCGGCCCCCTCCTCCCCAGCGGGAGAGTCGCGACTCCAGTCCGGACACCTTCACTTCGGAGGAGGTGCGGAAGCTCGATCAGATGGCCGACGACTCGGACCGGCGCCACACGGAGCTCATGAGCGTGGTGGGGCGCATGCCTGAGGCCATCGAGTCGCTGGCGACCAGTGTGCGCGAGTTCGGGGCAGCAACTGCCGCGACTGGCCGCATGCTAACTGATGCCGTCAAGACCCTGGCGGATGTGATGCGCGCGCACACCAGGACCAGAGGGCCACTCACTGCTGCCACACGCGCTGTCTCAGGCAGGCATCGCCAGGGCAGGCGCCGCGCTGGACCATCCCAGCAAGCCGGCCGTCGGCTGATTGCTGCGGATCCTGCAGTGCGGGCCCGGCCGAGTGCCACCGCGCCACAGCACCAGCCAGCGCATCCCAGACGCCAGCTGGCCCACATTGCACCATCCGTCGCCGCCATTCCCCCTCTGGGGCGTCAAGGGCAAGCGGCTGCAGCTGATGGTGGCCAGGCTCAGGCGCGCCACTCAGGAGACGGCCCCTCGAGGCCCAAACGCCGTGTAGGCCGCCCCCCAGTGGCATCTGGCGGAAGGGCATCTGAGCCTCAGGCGCCTTCCCCCAGCCTCGCAGCAGCCACTGGGCAGAGCTTGCGAAGGAGCAGCAGGCAGGGCAGGGGAGGCAAAATGCTGGGCAAGGTCTCGCCCTCGCGGGCCACTCAGTAGAGGGTGTGGCCAGCTTTCCTTTAATATGGCGGTGGCCATCTTTATTTTGCCCATGGTTGTGCTTTTGGAGGGCTTTTTTTTTGCGTTAGGCCGACGTTGAGGCCCGGTTTCAATAAAGGTGGAGTGGCTCCTCCCCAGTTTGTGGGAGTGAGTCGTTTGTTGGGCTTTTTGTGGGGCCCGTTTATTGTTTTTGGGGATTCATGTGGGAAGGGCTTTTCATTTTTGTTTAATAAAAAATTATCTTTATTCATGCAGTCTCCATGGTTGTTCTTCTTAGTGTTTGTTGGCTTCGCCGGCTGAGGGCTTGCGGAGCGGCTGCATTCATCTTCCCTCATGGCCCCTGGCCATTCCCTGACAGGGGGCTTAGAAGTACCGTGTAATAAGGTGGCGTCGTGCGGCCCTTGGCCCTGGTCGCTCCCTCCTGGGAACGTACTCCTGCTCCTCCTCCTCCTCCTCCTCCTCCTCCTCATGCTCCTCCTGCTCCTCCTCCTGAGGTGCTGGTCCAACGTCAGGTGGCAGTGCCTGAGTCCTGCGGATAGCCAGGTTGTGTAGCATGCAGCAAACCACCACAAATTGGGAGACCCGGTCCGGCGAATACTGGAGAGCTCCTCCGGAGCGATCAAGGCAGCGGAACCGCTGCTTGAGGACCCCAATAGTTAGCTCGATGATGTTGCGGGTGGTTTGATGGCTCTCGTTGTAGGCCTCTTCAGCAGCGGTCCTGGGCGCGCGGAGCGGGGTCATGAGCCAGGTGCACAAAGGATAGCCTTTGTCCCCGAGTAGCCATCCTCTTGGGGGAGGCTGTGCCTGGAACATGTCATGCACAGTACTCTGCCGCAGGATAAAGGCATCGTGGCTGCTGCCTGGGAAGCTGGCATTGACTGCCATGATGCGCTGCTTGTGGTCACAGACCAGCTGCACATTCAGAGAATGGTAGCCCTTCCTGTTGCGATACTGCTCGCCATGCTCCAGAGGGGCCCGCAAAGCCACATGCGTACAGTCAATGGCGCCCTGCACCAAGGGGAATTCCCCGAGTCTGGAAAATCCCAATGCGCGCTGATGCTGGCTCTCCAGGGCCATGGGGAAGGAGATGAATTGGCTTCTCCTTCTGAACAGTGCTTCGGTCACCTGGCGGATGCAGCGATGCACGCCGTACTGGGAGATGTTTGCTATGTCCCCAGCAGCGTATTGGAAGGAGCCGGTGGCATAGAAGTTCAATGCCACTGTCACCTTCACTTCCACCGACAGAGACGTCCTGCACCTGAGCTTTGGCCGCAGATCTCGGCGAAGCAGGTGGCAGATCTCTGCAATCACCCCCTTCCGGAATCGGAGCCTTTTAACACATCGCGCGGCACTCATGTTTAGGTAGGAGCGCTGCTGGCGGTATAGCCTGACTGGGTAAGGCCTACGTGGCCGACGCCTGTAGCCCCCTCTGCCTCTAGCCAGGGCTGCCCCTCTCACAATACGTCTGCGAGCCCTACGGACATGGAGCTGCAGCTCCGCGTTGGCACCCCATGCAACCCCCATCAAATCCTGGCAAACACTCTAATTTCCAAATGGCCACTTGCAGCGCTGTTGCCTGAGTCCAAAAATACCTGGCTCTTGCTGCTTGAAACCAGTTAGCTATCCTCCTTGTTGTGTCTCCAGAAATGCGTTGCACAAGACTGTTTTCTGAAATAATGGATGGCCTTTATACTGGAGAGGACGTTCCCTTTAATTAGCGCCCCCCGGGGCCCGCGCTGGTTGTGTTGCGTTCCTTTTTCCAAACGCTCCGGCCGCCCGCCGCACAATGGGGCGGTCCGACTGAAGTTTGCAATCGGGGCGGCCAAAGGGCGTTGCACGAGGATGTGACGTCATTTTCTGCGCGCGCATCCGGGCGGGCGCTAAACTTTGCGCCGGCGCTAACGGGCAACTTAATTTGGGGCGGGGCGCAAACTGCGCTGCGCCCGGGCGCTACACGCATAGCGCCCGGAAATCACTTCTCTTAAGGCGCTAACTGCTGGCGCAAGCAACTGAAAATCTAGCCCCTAGTCTCTGAGTCAAATACTTCACTCCTCATCTTAATGAAGAATTCTATCATATTATGATCACTCCTCCCCAAGGGGCCTCGCACAACAAGATTGCTAATTAATCCTTTCTCATTACATAATACCCAGTCTAAGATGGCCTGATCTCTATTTGGTTCCTCGACTTATTGGTCCAGGAAACCATCCCGTATACATTCCAGGAATTCCTCCTCCACAGTATTGTTACTAATTTGGTTAGCCTAATCTATATGTAGATTAAAGTCACCCATGATAACAGCTGTGCCCTTATTGCACGCATCTCTAATTTCCCATTTAATGCCATCCCCAACCTCGGCATTACTGTTTGGGGGTCTGTATGCAACTCCCACTAACGTTTTCTGCCCCTTGGTATTTCTCAGCTCTACCCATACAGGTTCCACATCATCAGAGCTAGTATCCTTCCTTACTATTGTGTTAATCTCCTCGTTAACCAGCAATGCTACCCCACCTCCTTTTCCTTTATGCCTGTCTTTCCTGAATTTTGAATACCCCTGGATGTTGAGCTCCCAGCCTTGGTCACCCTGGAGCCATGTTTCCGTAATCCTAATCATATCATATCCATTTACATCTATTTGCACAGCTAATTCATCCAGCTTATTAAGAATGCTCCTCGCATTAAGACACAAATCCTTCAGGCTTTTTTTTGAACACTCTTAGACCTTTTAGAACTATTATTTACTGTGGTCATGTTTGATTTAAACCCTTGACTTCTCCGCCTGCCACTTTTGCTTTTCTCCTTCCTGTCTTTTGCTTCTATCCTTGTTTCCCATTCCTCTGTCTCCCTGCACAGGTTCCCAACCCCCTGCCATTTTAGTTTAAACCCTCCCCAACAGCACTAGCAAACATTAGGAAAGAGAAAATGAGAGATAGATTAAGAAAAGGGCAATAAGAAGGCCTTACATTGCGACATTAATAGAGGACACATGAGCCAGCTGGAGAAATGTTTTAACTTCTGTTTCTCACAATTCTTATCCTACTGTACACTGCATTACTCAACTTGCAAATAACTCTCAAGTCACTCTTATTGAAAGTGGCATGTGAACTCTGCTCCTCAGCAACACATTATTACCTCTCCTCCTTTTGTCCTGCAGTTGTGTCGGGGGAAGATGAGCCAGGCTAAAGTGCAAGCTCCACTACCAGCAAACCTTGCCAGCCCTTCAAATCAAATGACATTCACTATCTTGCTTTCAATCCACAGCCCAAAGACATTCACCCTGGGGTAATTAGAGAGTGCACCAGAGGGAAATGCTCTGATTAAGGCACAGAATATCAGAACAGAAATAGCTTGGGGTGGAACATGAGGAACACATTGTTATCCAGCGGGGCAGGATACATTGCCCTTCAGTAGAAGAGTCTGGGGATCTGCATTTAATGGGTCCTGCTTTAAAGGAAGAATGTTCTCAGAGCATTAAGTGTATGTGTTGGGCTTGGGGTCTCTGTCAGACAGTGTGCTGCAGATGGCTACTTGATTGGAGAAGTCATTTGCATTACCATGCTGGATGGCTCTTCAGTACTCCAATCTGTATTGGAGCATGTGGCAGTTTCAGTGACATCTGCTGTGGAAACCCCCATGACAGAGACCTTTAGGAAAGTCTGTGCTTCTTCCATCATTGCTCAGACTGTTGCCATGACGTGGTGCCAAATTTGAGGGAGCTGCCTCTTCTGTCTTCAACAGCCTTGGTGATTGGAAAGAGAGAGAACTATGAGGCAAGGTTTCATTTATTTCATTGAAACCATTAGTTCAGCTTTCTTGCAGATCAGTGACCATGCAGATCCAATGCCTAAAACTAGTGGCACGGCAAGAATGGGCACTAATAATAGTGTGTATCTCAGAATAGTATGCCTTTTTGCCAGTTGCCTCTGAAGCTTGTGCCAGCTCGCAGAAAGGATTCAGGGCCAGGCTGCCCAAACAGCAGAACAAGAAGTGCAGATCCATCTCAGGACTTGAGTGAGGTAAGGGCAGTCTGTGCTTCTGTCATGTATGCTAAGACTGTTGCCATTGAGATCTGGGGTGTCAGATTGAAAAGGCTGTCTTTTCCAGCCTCAAAGACTAGGGCTAGGTTCCAGACAAGCATCTCAGGGGCTTTGCTGTTCCAATTAGGTCTGCATTTCTGCAGATCAGTTGCAATGCTGAACCAAAGCCCTGTACTAATGGCTCAGAAAATGGTGTTGCCTCTCAGGATAGCAGCACATATGGGTCTTCCTGCCTGCCAATTCCAATGCCTGACAACACATGGTGAGAAGGATGCAGGACCAGGCTACTGAACAAGAAGTACAACTTGCAGCTTCTCCGTCTAGAAACTTAGCTGCCATGATATGAGGGCTGCTCATATCCAGCATCCTGCCACATCTCGTGCTTTTGCCATGAATGATAGTACATAGGAGAAATATAAGGTTAGATTTACAAAGTTAAATATTACACACTGGCACAAATGGGTACTAGTAGGCAATCAAATAGAAATAAATTTGTTGTGTGTGCAGACATTATTCTTTCAAAGTTGCAAGTACGTTGATCTGGTGAAATGAATGGGCGCTGTGTAATTTGGAGTGCACAAGAAGGTTCTGTAGTTAATGATTTATTAGTGGTGGGAAGCAGGGAAGCTGTACATAGGGCTGTTGACTGCTGTGGTAGGTGAAAGAAGGCAATGCATTTAATGCATTTGGGGAGGGCTAACAAGGCAAGGGAATACACAATAAATAGTAGGGTACTGAGAAGTACAGAGGAACAGAGGAACCCTGGAGTGCATGTCCTTTCTGGAGGAAGAGAAGAGAAGAGAAGAAGGTATTCAAGAATGTCAGGATGATGAACTTGCACAGGAGCTGCATTGCACTCATCAGCTGGCATTCTACACTGGAAGACGTAGGCAGAGGAGGCCACCACCTCCCCACACCCCACCCCACAAAAAAAAACCTGGATTTGCCCGATGAGCAGAAGTAACTACTATCCAAAGATAGAGGAGGATCCCCAGTGGGAAATCTATTGAGCCCTGCCTGAAGTTGGGGGAAGGAGAGGAATGATAGCCCCACAGTATGGCTAGAATTTTCATTACCAGGGCGGGTCGGGTGCGGGCGGTCGGCGTGGCAGCTCGGATCCCCATTCTTCTTTTCATCCCGCTCCTCAGAGCGACTTTCCCGTAATGGTGCCTATTAAAGCAGGCCTGCGCATTTCCCGGCCCTATTAAATGATGCGGGTCTGATGATGTCATCGATGACTCATTTGCAGCCAGGATACTTAAAGCAACCTTGGCCACATTGCATTTGAAGGTTCAGCTAGGGGTGTGTAGGTACTACAAATCACCATCTGGTTATTGCTCAGCCTTGCACAGATGGCTTCACAGACACAGAGGGCTGCAACCACGTTTGCCAATGACTCCCTACATATTCTTGTGGAGAGAGTCAGAGTACACAGGGAGGTCCTCTTCCCTTCTGATGGGCGGAAGAGACCTCCCCAGGAGACTAAAAGAGGCTGGTTGCAAATTGCAGAGGAGGTGAACAGCAGGGATGTGGTGAGGAGGACCTGGGTGCAGTGCTAGAAGTGTTTCAATGATCTCATTAGATCAGGAAAGGTGAGTGCAAAGCCACACTCACCTTCATCCTGCTGTGGCCCTCATCACATCCCCATCACTCTGCCTTCCCAACTCTACTCCTGCACAGCCTTACTCACACCGACATACCTTGCACATCCACCCATCCCTCTCTCTCAATCTACATACTCACATCCCCATCTGACTAACCAACCCTCACACTCACCCTCACCCTAATGCAATCATACCAACTAACAACACACAAGGCCACTTTGCACTGGCACCCCACTCCCTCAAATTCACCCTTTAAAGATGTAACCCACACATTCCTTACAAGCATGCCATCATTCTCACTCAAACATCTCTTCTTTCCATCCTTGCAGGAGAAGAGAGCCTAAAATAAAAGGGAGGTGGCCACGTTGAATCCAGCAGTGGAGGTCGCCCTGGAGGTCTCAGGAGTTGCGGAGCAACTGGTGGTGGGAGACGGGGAGAGGCGGACACCTCAGCAACCTAGTGACAGAATGACATCTCATACAGCCACATGGCATACATAAGAACATAAGAACATAAGAAATAGGAGCAGAAGTAGGCCAATCGGCCCCTCGAGCCTGCTCCGCCATTCAATAAGATCATGGCTGATCTGATCCTAACCGCCAATCTACTATCACTGAAACATCTCCTGAATCTAACAGAATTAGACACACGAAATAGGAGCAGGATCAGGCTACATGGCCCCTGGGCCCGCTCCGCTACCCACAGGGCCATGACCGATCCGAACCTAGACTCATGTCCAAATTCCTGCCCGTTCCCCATAACCCTTTATTCCCTTTACTTCTAGGAAACTGTCTATTTCTGTTTTAAATTTATGTAATGATGTAGCTTCTACAGCTTTTTGGGGCAGCATATTCCATGGACCTACCACCCTCTGAGTGAAGTAGTTCCTCCTCATCTCAGTTTTGAAAGAGCAGCCCCTTATTCTAAGACTATGCCCCCTAGTTCTAGCTTCACCCATCATCGGGAACATCCTCCCCGCATCCACCCGATCCAACCCCTTCACAATCTTATATGTTTCAATAAGATCGCCTCTCATTCTTCTGAACTCCAATGAGTAGAGTCCCAATCTACTCAACCTCTCCTCATATGTCCATCCCCTCATCCCCGGGATTAACCGAGTGAACCTTCTTTGTACTGACTCGAGAGCAAGTATGTCTTTTCTTAAGTATGGACACCAAAACTGTATGCAGTATTCCAGGTGCGGTCTCACCAATACCTTGTACAGCTGAAGCAATACCTCCCTATTTTTATATTCTATCCCCCTAGCAATGAAAGCCAACATTACATTGGCCTTCTTAATCACTTGCTGCACCTGCATACTAACCTTTTGAGTTTCGTGCACCAGGACCCCCAGATCCCTTTGTGCTTCAGTACTTTCCAGTTTCTTGCCACTAAGATAATAACTTGCTCTACGATTTTTCCTGCCAAAGTGCATAACCTCACACTTTCCAGTATTGTATTCCATCTGCCAAATCTCTGTCCACTTACTTAGCCTGTCTATGTCCCCTTGCAGGTTTTTTATGTCCTCCTCACTCACTACTTTCCCTCCCATCTTAGTATCATCTGCAAACTTTGATATGTTACACTCGGTCCCCTCCTCCAAATCATTAATATAGATTGTAAAGAGTTGGGGACCCAGCACTGACCCCTGTGGAACACCACTAGTTACTGATTGCCAGTCCGAGAATGAACCATTTATCCCAACTCTCTGCTTTCTGTTCGATAGCCAATCCTCTATCCATGCCAGAATATTACCCCCAATCCCGTGATTTTTTATCTTAACCAATAATCTTTTGTGTGGCACCTTGCCAAATGCCTTTTGGAAGTCTAAATACACTACGTCCACTGGTTCCCCTTTATCCACCCTATATGTTACTTCCTCAAAGAACTCCAGCAAATTTGTCAAACTTGACTTCCCCTTCATAAAACCATGCTGACTTTGTCCTATTAAATTATGATTATCCAAATGTCCTGTTACTGTCTCCTTAATAATGGACTCCAATATTATACCTACCACAGATGTTAGGCTAACCGATCTATAGTTTCCAGCCTTCTGTCTACTGCCCTTTTTAAATAAGGGCGTTACATTAGCAGTTTTCCAGTCTGCCGGGACCTTTGCTGATTCCAGGGAGTTTTGGAAAATTATTGCCAATGCATCCACAATCCCTACCGCCACTTCCCTCAAAACCCTAGGATGTAAGCCATCAGGTCCAGTTGATTTATCTGCCTTGAGTCCCATTATTTTACCGAGTACCACTTCCTTAGTGATTTTGATCGTGTTTAGCTCCTCCCCCCCTATAGCCCCCTGTTTGTCCAGTGATGGGATATTCTTAGTGTCTTCTACTGTAAAGACTGATACAAAATATTCATTCAGTGTTTTTGCCATCTCCATATTTCTCACCATTAATTTCCCAGTCTCATCCTCTAAGGGACCAACATTTACTTTAGCCACCCTTTTTCTTTTTATATAACTATAAAAAGTCTTACTATCTGATTTTATATTTTTTGCTAATTTACTTTCATAATCTATCTTCCCTTTCTTAATCAATCTTTTTGTTACTTTTTGCTGTCTTTTAAAGTTTTCCCAATCCTCTATCCTCCCACTAGATTTGGCTACCTTATATGCCCTTGTTTTTAGTCGAATACTATCCTTAATTTCTTTACTTAGCCACGGATGGCTGTCTTTTCTTTTACACCCTTTTCTTCTCAGTGGAATATATATTTTTTGGAAGTTGTAAAATAACTCAGTAAAATACAGCAGTCACTCATATGGGGACTGATGTCAGCAGCCAGTGAATGTTCATCATGTGCATAATGGTATCTTTATCTATTCTTGATATAACATTTCTAACTCATCTCTTTGCTCTCCCACAGGTCCATCAAGAGCACCCCCCACTGTCCAGGTGGAAGAGGAAGATGACTCCTCAAAGGAGCCTCCAACCTATGAGAGTGCACCATCACCAGACCTAAGCACACCCAGCACCAACGCAGATACGTACACCTTGGTGGGTCCTATGTGAGATGGAGTAGTGTTGTCACCTGGTGTCTCACATGTGAGCAAGAGATGGGGGAGGCAGGGACAGCAGTAGAGACTCCTTCGCGGAGGGCGCACGATGCTCCCTGCTCTGCTCAGCTGCATGCAGACGCTCAGCCTCGGGGGCCAACAAGAAAGAGGGCAATCCTGGAGATGCAGGAAGAAGTGCAGGAGGCTCTGACGGGTTTTGCAAATGTGCAGAGAACGGAGGAGTCCATCTCCAACATGAGCACCACCGTGTCGCAGGCGATGGTGACTGTAGGCTCCTCCATGGAAAGTATGGCCACTTGCATGGAGCTTCTTCTTCTTAGGCTGTCTCTCAGAACCGAGGATGACTTGCTTCCACACTAAAAATGAGTTCTCAGGTAACTGATGAGTCCAATGTGGGACCTACAGTCTCTGTCACATGTGAGCGGCGGGGTCGGGAGGACCACACTGCAGCCTATGAAACCCAGGCAGAGAGGACCTGCGGGAAGGAGGGAAGAGGGCAATAGGAGTATGTTTGTGTGTGTGTGCTAGGCTGATGTAGCAGAGTCTGGTCTCCAATCATCTTGGATCCCCTTGCCATTGGACCAAGACCTTGCTCTGTCAAGCCTGTGTGGTAGCTGGTGTGCAACGGCCACCCCACGTTAAAAGAATTAATGCACAGGCATCTTCCACCCTTTAAAATTAAGTTCGGGACCTGGAACGTCAGGACCCTCATGGACAATCCCAACAGTGACAGACCGGAATGCCGTACTGTTATCGTTGCCCGGGAGCTCAGCAGCCCTAAGCGAGACCTGGCGGGCAGGGGAAGACCAGCTCAAGGAGCAAGGCGGTGGGTAAACCTTCTTCTGGAAAGGCAAACCTGAAGAAGAACACTGCCTCCATGGGGTAGGCTTCGCCATAAAAAATGAGCTAGTTGAACATGTCAGAGAACTCCACTTGTGGAATAAATGAATGCCTCATGACTCTACGGCTCACCCTAGCCCGCAACCAGTGTGCTACGGTCATCAGTGCGTACGCCCCAACACTGGTAGCCACAGACGAGACCAAAGAGGAATTTTACTCCAGCCTCAAACAGTCCCTGTCCCGAGTCCCAATGGGCGACAAGCTGATCCTCCTGGGCAGCTTTAACGCCAGAGTTGGAAAGGACACTGGGGAGGTGTGATCGGCAGAGAGGGGGTAGGGAAAGCCAACTCTAACAGTACCCTCCTCCTGATGAAATGCTTAGAACAGGGCCTTGTCATAACCAGCACCTTGTTCCGGCAGAGAAACAAGTACAAGGCTTCATGGCAACACCCTCGCTCCAAGCACTGGCATCTGCTGGACTACGTCATCGTCCGAGTGAGGGACCGCAAGGACATCCGCATCACCCGCGCCATGACAGGAGCTGATGACTGCTGGACAGACCACCGCCTAATCCGCTCTGTCATCTCCATCAACGTAGCCCCAAAACAGCGGCGGCAACAGAAGCAACGCCACAGGAAAATCAACGCTGGAGCACTCAAAGACCCTGCTAAGAAACCCCTATTCAGCCTGCACCTCACAACCTCACAACCAACCTGACAACTCCCAGTGATTCAGAGACACAGTGTCCACAGCACCTGGTCTGCACTCAAGGCCTCCATAATCAGCACCTGTGAAGAGACGCTCGGTCACTCGACCAGGAAACACCAAGACTGGTTTGACGAGAACGACCAGGAGATCCAGGAGCTAATAAGCTGCAAGCGTAAGGCATTCCTGATCTGGAAACAGCAGCAGAACTCGAGAGCAAGAAAGCAGCTCTACAGACACCTGAAGGCTGAGGTCCAACAAAAAACTCGTGACCTAAAGAACAGATGGTGGGTGGAGAAAGCGCAGGAGATCCAGCAGCTAGCCAACAGCCATGACATGCGTGGATTCTTTAGCGCAGTCAAGACCACCTATGGCCTAAGGTTCTATCCCACTCAGGGCCAAGAACGGAGAGGTACTCATCAAGGACAGAGAGGCAGTCAGTGCCTGCAGGAAGGAGCACTTCGAAGATCTCCTTAACCGAGACTCTGTCTTTGACGCGAGTGTCCTCAACTCCATCCCGCAGCATGCTATCCACCACCACCTCAGCACAATCCCAGCCCGGCATAAGGTTGAAAAGGCCATCAGACAACTGAAGAACAACAAGGCCTCAGGAGCAGATGGAATCCCCGACGAGGTGCTAAAACATGGCGGAGAAGCACTATTGGCGCGAATACATGAACTCATTTCTGTTATTTGGAAGAGGAGAGCATGTCAGGGGATTTCAGAGATGCCATAATCGTGACTATCTGCATGGAGCAGCTAATGCGCCAGTCACATGAGCACATGCTATCTATGGAGAACAGATGGCAGAGGCTCATAAACCTCCTCACTAGGAGGGATGTCAACATAGAATTGGGTCCTCATGGCCCCAGTGATGTGCAGCAAGGTGCTCTCCAGCTGCTTGCTAGCAGGGAAGTGCGGTGGCTCATGAGAGGGATGGGTGTGAGAGGGGACATGGAAGTGGAGGCTACTCTCAAAGCGCTCACACTTCTCCCCCGTTGCCTCCCCCTCAGTCAGAGCCTCAGATGCCTCCTTGGATCGCGCTGGTCAAGTTGGCCCCTGCAGTTGCAGGAGCAGCAGGCTTTGGCGGGCCCAGCAGAGGTTCCAAAACCCAGAGGACGTCCACCAAAATATCTACGCAGCCACAGCAGGAAAGTGAGCAGGCTGCCTTTAACTCTACTGAAGCCACAGTGGTTGTACCTCGTAGAAGTATGCGTAAGTGAAAAATGACACAGAAGTAGATGCACAAGGGTAACCACATGCGTATTTAAAGAATTGTTTCTGTTAAGGTTCTGTTACTCTTATGTCACATATAAAAGTATTTATTTTCACCACATTCCAATCATGCCCATTTTTATCTGCTACTTTGGAAGTTGGAGTGGATGCTCAGACATAACGTTACCTCCAGCAATGGGGGTCAATGTGAAAGCAATGGCTTGGTCATTGTAGAGATGCTTTATGGTGTTGCTGGGGAGGCGGGGGGGAGGGGGAGGGAACCTGGAACAGCATTTGGCAGCCATATATGTGTAATGCAGGAAGTTAAGTTAATCTGGCCATGATGAGGCCATCCCTGGCCTCCTGGGCAGCAATGTGCTCGGGTGTTGGTGGTATCTGGAGCTCAGGTTCTTCCTACTCCTCCTCCTCTTTCAGCTGATGCTCCTCCTCCTCCCCCTCCTCTGAAGAGGCTTTGCTCTCGGTGCCTTGCTCCTCAGGCAGCGCTAATCCTCATTGCTGCGCTATGTTGTGCAGCGTGCAGCAGGCGACCATGATTCTGGAGACCCTGGCTGGTGTGTACTGAAGGGCTCCTCCAGATCTGTCAAGACATCTGAAGTGTATTTTCAGCATGTCTATTGTTTGCTCTATGACACATCTGGTGGACATTTGGCTTTCATTATATCTCTCCTCGGTGGGTGTCATGAGCCCATGTCTTCAGTGGATAGCCCTTGTCTCCAAGCAGCCAGCCAGTAAGTCTGTTTGGTGCTGCGAAGAGCTGAGGGAGGGTGGACTGGTGCAGGATGAAAGAGTCATGACAGTTGCCAGGGAATTTGGCACACAAATGCATGATCATTTTTTTATGGATGCAGACGAGGGGCACACTGAGGGAGTGGAAGCCCTTACAGTTCACAAACACTCCTGGGTGATGATGGGGTGCCTTCATGGCCACAAGTGTGCAGTCAATGACACTCTGCACCCATGGAAAACCAGCCAGAGCAGCAAAGCCCAATGCCCACTCAGTAACACTGGCTTCATCAGTGGCAAAGTTGATTTATCAAACATGGCATCGGTGACCTGTGTGATGCATCTGTGGGTGGTCGACCACAAGATGTCGCAAACGTCTGCTGCAGATCCCTGGAGGGGGCCTGAGGTGAAGAAGTTGAGGGCACTGGTGACCTGGACAGCCACTAGTAAGGTGTGTCCACCAGGTCCTCGGGACTGTACGTCTGGTTCCAGTAAGCTACAAATGTCTGCGATGACCTGGCGTGATAGCCTGAACCTCCTTTGGCACTGCTGCTCTGTCATATTGAAGAAGCTCATCCTTTGCCTGTATACCCTGTGTTGGGATATCACCTCTGATAAGGTGCAGCCCTGTGCTGATGCCCTCTGTCCTGTGGTTGTTGTGTCCGTGTGTTAATAGAGACATGGAAGGCAGGAGTAGGTTTCACAGGTGTTTACTGAACAAAGTCTGGAGGTGAACTAACAGATACAAGACAATATATAGGCTTATATAGCCCGACTGGCCATTACCGGCATTACAGTACACAGGGGGCTCTAAAAGGCACATACACCACAATTCCTCCCCTTTTAGACAACCAGTACATAATATTTTAAGTAATCATTAATTAACATGTTACAAGAACAATAATCTACACATTGCTGCAGTTAATCAATTATAAGTCAGTCTTTCTGGAGGCTTCCTGACTCGGTCTGGATACCGCCTCGGTGGTGTAGTAGTTTCTGGTGGTGTAGTAGGTTCTTTTGGCAAGGCTGATTCGGCTTGAATGCCAGTGTCGGGTTCATCTGGTTCCAGTATCACCGGATCGGAGGTAGATACTATGGGTATCTCTACTTCATCATTAGGCGTATAGAGTTGTGGTGTAGGTTGTCCCTTTTCGGATGACTCTATGATCTGGTCAGCATGGCGCCTTATTATGTGGCCACAATATGATATTTGATTCTGGAAAAATTCGCACTTGGAGCGGTTTGCTCGTAGGCCCCGTTCTCTCAGCCTAGTGAGTACCTTCTCCAAATTGGCAAGGTGTTCGTTGTCGTTTTCTCCTGTTACAAGGATGTAGTCTAGGTAGCATTGAGTCCCAGGAATCCCTTGCAGGACTTGTTCCATAGCTCTTTGCCAGATAGCTGGAGCTGATGCTATTCCGAAAACCAGTCGATTGTACTGGTACAGGCCTTTGTGTGTGTTTATTGTGAGATACTTTTTAGAGGCCTCCTCAACCTCCATCTGTAGATATGCCTGTGCCAAGTCAATTTTGGTGAAACGTTTCCCTCCGGATAGTGAGGCGAAAATATCTTCTATCCTCGGAAGAGGATACTGTACCGTGTGAAGGACTGGGTTTACAGTCACCTTGAAGTCCCCACAGATGCGAATTTTTCTCTGTTCTTCAGATTTATCATTATTTAACGTTTTCTTCATGACCGGGACGATGGGTGTTGCCCACTCGCTCCAATCTACCTTGGATAACACACCTGTCTTTTCCAAATTCTCCAGCTCTGCCTCGACTGCTGGACGAATTGCGTATGGCACCGGCCTTGCCTTAAAAAACTTGGGAATTGCCGCATCTTCCACATTTATTGAGGCGGTGATGCCTTTCAAGGTTCCTAGTTCCTGTTGGAACACTTCTTTGGCGTTGGCCAAGATGTCTTTTAATCGTTCAGGTATGATGTCATCATCATTTTTCTTCTTACTGGTCACCGTCAGTGCCTGAATGGAGTGCCAGTCCAAACGTATCTTCCTGATCCATTCACGTCCCAACAGCGGTGGACCACCATCTTGCAGAACGTATAAATACAACTTCTGTATTTCCTTGCCGTTGTATACAACAGGCACCTTTATTTTCCCTTTGGGGTATACTTTCTGCCCCGTATATGTTTTCAAGATAATGGATGTGTCTTTCAAAGGTATATGCGGAAATAGCCGCTCGTAATCCCGTCTACTTATGACGGTCAGAGCTGATCCTGTATCTAGCTCCATTTTAACTGGGGACCCCGCTATCGTAAGGGTAACGCAAATGGTCTGGTAATCTTCTTTGGCAATTACATTATGTAATTTGAGAGAGCTTAGTCTCTTGTTTCCGGAGTCGCTATCGCTCTTCTGGTCTTCGGAGCTACTGTCCGTCATCATTTGTACCTTTCTGTACTTTTCTTTATTGATTTTTTTTCTGTCAGTGGATTTTTTGTTTCCAGATCGGCATACACGTGTAATATGTCCCATCTTTCTGCATTGCCTGCATGCTTTGTCCTTGAACCAGCAGTCCCTCTGGTCATGGGTGGATCTGCCGCAGCGATAACATCTCTCAAAACCCCGTGTCATTTAATGGGTGCCGAAGTCCTTTGGCTTTTGCTGTATCTTTGCAGCTCCTCTTGCTGCTGCTTCGTATGATACAGCCACACTGAAAGCCTTGTCCAGTGTCAAATTTTTCTCAGAAAGTAGCTTTTTTTGTGTTCCTTCACTTAGGAGACCGCAGACGAATTTGTCTCGTAGAGAATCTGCCAGTCCTGTCCCGAATTGGCAGTGTAGGGTATCAACAATCTCCTTAAAATTCTTGTCCATCAGTTTGGCTGGAGTGATTAAGTTTCGTAACAGCCCGTATGTCCTTGCGCCCATTAGATTTAGAAGTACCGATGCCTTTTTATCATCTTTTATTTCATTCGCTGTGCAATATTTCTCCACTCTTTCCACATATGTGGTCCAATCCTCTATATCATTATCAAAAGCATCAATATTGCCAGCCTTAGGCATCCTGGAAAAAAAATGGCATTTCCCGCGCTTTTCTTTCTTTCCTGCAGAAAAGATATGGCGCTTCCCATGCTTTCCCACCGCTGCTGCTGCTGACAACGCTGTTTTCCGCGTTTTTTAAAAAATTTAAAAACATTTTTTTATTTACAGGTGGAGACTCGTTCCCGCTGGACTCTCTGGGACTTTTCCCCCCCTCTGCTAGGTCCAAACGCCGACCTGCTTTGCAGCGCCGGCTGTCTCCCGAGTGCTCCCCCCATCTGTTTCTGCTTGCCTCCGCCTTCGCTGCTTGGCCTCGCTGCAGAGCCAGCTGATGGAGCCCCAGCCCACCCAGGAAGGATTATTGCAATACCTGCCACCAGCTCGGCTAGTTGGTGAAACAACAGCTTTTTTTTTTTTGCTTTTCTTCGACTTTGGATGTCTGAGGAATCGATGTCCTTGAGGTGCTGCCGAATTGCAGGTAAGTCCGTTTCCAATTCATCGCCACTGTTGTGTCCGTCTGTTAATAGAGACACGGAAGGCAGGAGTAGGTTTCACAGGTGTTTACTGAACAAAGTCTGGAGGTGAACTAACAGATACAAGACAATATACAGGCTTATATAGCCCGAGTGGCCATTACCGGCATTACAGTACACAGGGGGCTCTTAAAGGCACATACACCACAGTGGTGCTTTAGGTCTTTGAGAAGACTGTTAGAGGACCAATCTGTCAATGGTGTGATAGGTAGTAGTGCTACTACTCAATGAGGTGAGAGTGGCCTCCGAATTTGCAGAAAAAACTTGCAAACTGTAGACACCTAAATCTGTGCTCAAAATCCACTCAGCAAGAGCCTTTCCCTTAGGCAAGTAATGAGGTGTCATGTGGGAGTATTTACTGTGCTTTCCATGCTCTGCAGTAATGACCTCGATCAATGGCCACTGAACTTCCCCCTCAGGTTGACAGACGTGGTTCCTGAGCTGCGTGATTCCCATGGTCATGCAGTGAAATTCAAAAGGTCTGGTTAAAAGCAGTGTTAAGGGTCTGACAACAAGGTATTAATGAGGTAAATTAGGTCGCCCGCCTCTGCCGTTCGGGTCTGTGCCGCGCTAGCAAACGCGCTTGAGTTAAAGGTGTGAGGAGGCAGGATGACGGCGCATTCCCGACCCGCTCCCATTTATTGCGACTTTTACTCCTGACCCACCTCCAATCCTGCATGCACGGCAGCAAGAAAATTCTGGCCTATGTGTCTGGAAGGCAGTCATTGTCAAGAACAAAACAAATTCTGAGAAATAAAGATTCTTCAAAGCTTTGAAATATGTACCTGTATCTGGCTGCTTAAAATTTACTTTCACCTCTTACCCAGCTCCTGACAGCCCTGGATGACTATTTCATATGGGTGTGATTACTGCTGACCACAAATCGGGCCTCGGGCCAGGGGAGGGGCAATTGGTGACCGTGTGTTTGGATTGGACATGGTGGTGGGGGGGGAGGGCAATTGGGGGCTGTGTGTGAGGGAGTGGCCTGCATTCTTTTAATGTGAGTTTGGGAGAGGTACGCCTGCTTCTACTGGCTCCACATTCAGGTAAGTATGGGGGCCTTCCTCCCAATTATCACTATATTGTGCTGTGCTAGTTCAGCATGTGGCGCGTGAAGCATGGGACTTTCAAAAATCAAAAGCAAGTCTTGCAAGACGTGCAGGACCCTAATTTAAATAATATATTCTGCACTTTAAGAGGGAGAAATTGGGCTCTGTAACGCCCATTTTTTAGGAGCCTGTGATATCCGAGTGGTAAGGTCAGAAACTGAGAGAAGTGAGATATTAGGAACAAAACCCAACTGTTTATTTACACGATGTAGCAGAGAGACATAGCTCTTACAAACTGTAGGCAAAGCACATTTCTTACTGCACGAGCCAAGGTGGAGGATGAACCTCTGAGTCATACCCATAATGCAATGCCACATTACCGTATAAACTGGTGTACCAGGACATTGAATACATGACCCATTACCTTAAATACTGGTGAATGTGAACCCTTAATATTTGGCTCCACCTGGTGGATAACTTAAACATTACATCCCAGATTACTATATCCCTCCCCTCTTAAGTTGAACATTAATTTCTTAACAACATTCTTAAAAAGTCCCATAAGTAAACTCCTTTAACGATAGTCCATACTGAACGAATCTAGCAGGTCATTATCAATCTCACTGGTGGCTTGTGAGACCTTGGTGAACATCTTACAGTCAAGTCCCTGCTTGGTTGTGGTAGAGCCACCTGCTGCTCCTGAGCAGTACAAAGAGTATCTGACTCTGCTACGATGGTTTCCTCTTGACGAAGGGGTCCAGGTGGAACTGGCTCTTTTCGTGGTGGTGGTACCACCGAAGCATTTGGATAAATGAGGGCCGACTTGTCCTCCGACATCTCCTCTGGAACCTCCATTTTGATTTCCCGTTGTCTGGTCAGTATCTGATCTACATGCCTGCGTACTACCTGACCAGTTCCCACCATGGCCGTATATGATACTGGACCAGTCATTGAGTCTATGATGCCAGGAATCCATTTTGGACCATAACTGAAATTCCTGGTAAGGGCCACATCTCCTTCTCCAAAACTGCGGCTCTTTGTGCTTCTGTCATGGTTTTCCTTTTGTTTGATTTGTCGGTTTTCCACCTTCCTTTTTAGGTCTGGGTGAACCAGGTCAAGAGTGGAGCATAATCGATGTCCTAACAACAGCTCAGCAGGAGAGAGTCCTGTGGTAGATTGAGGTGTTATTCTGTAGCTGAAGAGAACTCGTGACACCTTGGCTGCCAAACTCACTTCCGCACTTTTTTTCATCATCTCCTTAAATGTTTGTACGGCTCTCTCCGCAAGTCCATTTGAAGACGGATGATATGGAGCTGAGGTCACGTGCACTATGCCATTGTTTCTCATGAATTCTTTTGTTTCTGTACTCACAAAACACGTGGCATTGTCACTTACTACGATCTCCAGTAGCCCTTGATTACTAAAACTCCTACGCAGGCAGTCTATAGTAACAGTAGATGAAGCAGAATTTACTGGATAAACATCCATCCATTTGGAATGGGCATCCATGATTATGAGGAACATCTTTCCCATGAATGGACCCGCATAATGTACATGTAATCTTCTCCATGGTTTATCCGGCCACTCCCGGGGATGGAGAGGAGCCGCTGCTGGTGCCTTCCTGTGTACTTGACAAGTGCTGCATGTCTTGCCTAGATTTTCTATCTCCTCATCTAGCTTTGGCCACCACAAGTAACTCCTTGCCAAGGCTTTCATACGCGAAACTCTAGGATGACACTGATGTAGTTGCCCTAGGATAGACTGTCATGCTGGCTGTGGAATAATCACTCGTGCTCCCCACAACACACAACCATCCTGCACACTCAGCCCTGTCTTCCTGACACTGTAAGGTATGAAATCAGTCCCTTCCGGATGCTGTGGCCAACCCCTCATCACATACTCTCGGACTCTAGACAGTACTGGATCTTTACCGGTCCATGTCCTTACTTGTTCCACGGTCACAATTGCCGTGTCCGTGTCCTCCAACATCAAAATTCTGTCCTCTGGAGCTGCACGGATAGGTGTACCTGGCAGTGGAAGATGGCTCAAGGCATCTGCGTTCCCATGGTACTTGCCCGCCTTGTAAACGATGACATACTCATATGCCCTCAACGTCACTGCCCACCTCTGGATCCGGGGTGACACCATCTGTGGTACTGCTTTCATTTCTTAAAAAGAGATAGAAGAGGTTTATGATCAGTGCATATGGTGAATTTCCTGCCATATATGTACTTGTGAAACCTCTGTAACCCAAACATTACTGCTAACCCCTCTTTATCTAACTGGGAATAGTTTTTTCCCGCTGGTGTCAGAGTTCAAGACATAAACCCTATTGGTCTTCCTGTTCCATCTTCCAAGCTGTGTGAAAGAACCACCCCCACCCCGTAAGGTGAAGCATCACAAGAGAGAATGATGTCTTTCTCTGCATTGTAGTGAACCAGCACATCCGAGGACAGCATCAGTTTCTTGGACTGTTCAAATGAAACCCTCTGTTCCTCTTCCCACTGCCACTGTGTCTCCTTGCACAGAAGTTTGTGAAGAGGCGCTAACACTGTTGCCAAGTTTGGTAAAAATCTGTTATAATAGTTTAGCAGTCCCAGGTAAGCTTTTAACTCAATCACATTGGTAGGAGCTGGGGCCTCCTGCAGTGTTTGTACCTTCTCCTTGATTGGATGGAGCCCGGTGGCGTCCATTCTGTGTCCCAGGAACACGGTCTCATTCCCCAGGACAGTGCACTTACTCCTCTTGAGCCGTAACCCAGCCTTATCCAATCTTTGTAGTATCTCTCTCAGAGTGCTCAGATGCTCCTGGTCGGTTCTTCCCGTCACCAGAATGTCATCCAAATAGATTGAAACATGTGGAATCCCTTGCAGTACACCCTCGAGAGTCCTCTGGAAAATAGCTGGACTAGATGAGACACCGAATGGTAAGTGGTTATAGGTAAACAAACACTTGTGTGTATTTATGGTTACATACTTCTTGGATTCCTCATCTAGTGTAATCTGCAAGTATGCATGACTCATATCCAGCTTCGTGAATTTCTTCCCTCCAGCCAGGTTTGCAAAGAGATCCTCTGTTTTGGGAACAGGATACTGTTCTAGTTTAGACACCCTATTTACTGTCAATTTATAATCTCCACAGAGTCTTACTGAATTGTCCGGTTTTAAAACAGGTACAATGGGAGCTGCCCATTCTGAACATTTCACGGGTTCCAGTATGTTCTCCCTCAAAAGACGGTCAAGCTCAGCCTCTACCTTCAGTTTCATGGCATACGGCACAGGTCGTTGTTTAAAAAACCTTGGCACTGCCTCCTTGTCAACATAAATCTTAGCTGGGGGGCCATTAAATGTGCCAAGTTCTTCCTTGAACATGTTCTCATGTTCAATCAACACTTCTTGCAAAGACAACTGTTTGCCTCCCTCTATTTGATTTATTGCTCCCCAATCTAATTTAAGTTCTTGTATCCAGCCCCGACCTAACAGGTTTGGTCCGGAACCCGATACTACAACTACAGGTAGCTGTTCCACGGTGTCCCTGTGTTGCACAGTTACAGTATCTGGACCCAATGTCGCCACTCGTTCACCGGTATATGTTTTAAGCTGCATAGAGCAAGACTTTAACTCTGGAACTTTTGCACGGTTCCACAATTCTGAGTACTCCTCCCTGTTCATTATGGTTATGCCGCATCCTGTATCCACTTCAAAGTTGACCTTAGAGTCATTTACTGTCAGTTGCAAAGTGATAGGATCCACTTTTGGAATGTTCTCTACCATACTCTGCATTATGAGCATGTCGTCTTCTTTCTCAGCTTCTCCGCTGATGTGATGTGCTCCCTGTTTTTTCACTTCTCTTCCTAGGTTTTGCTTCCCTCCCCTTTTGGTTTATATTCCTCCACGGTTGCTTTTGCCCTGCATGCACATTTTATGTGTCCTTTTTTCCCACACTTGTGGCACTTTTCCTCCAGAAACCTGCATTCCCTCGCCAGGTGATCGCCATTGCATCTATAACATGCATTCACATGCTCATGTTGAGGTTTCTGATGCAAGTTTAACTTGTGCACAATAACCTGACCTGCAACTTGCTTTGTAGTAGCCCAGTCGGAACCTTGTATTTCTTTTACATCTCGGTTCACTGTCTCTATGGCTTGAGCAAGTTCTAATACTTTTTCATATGTAAGCCCAGTCTCGGACAATAATCTCCGCTGCATTCAATCATCCATTATCCCGCAAACTAGCCTATCTCTCAGCATGTCTTTCAGGTTGTTGCCGTAATTGCAATCATGTGCCAATTTCCTCAACACCGCTACATAATCCAATACAGTCTCTCCCGGTTTTCTGTTCCGTGAATTAAATTTGAAACGCTGTACAATCTCACTCGGTCTGGGATTGAAATGGTCCTTCAGCAAGGCCACGAAGTTAGCAAATGATCTGTCTCCAGGCTTTTCAGGACTGCATAAGTTTCTCATTAAACTATATGTCTGACTTCCCACGGAAGTGAGCAAAATAGCTCTCCTTTTTCCGACATCATCTATATAATTTGCTTCAAAGAAATGCATCAACACCTCGCAGTATGCATCCCAGGTCTGCGTCTGAACATCCAAAAGCAGAGATCTTTCCTACCGTAGCAGCCATGATCTGTTATATAGTGTTCCCTTTCTTTTTTTTTCTTCGTCAAGATGTGATCTGTTTATCCTCGTCGCCAATATGTGACATCCGAGTGGTAAGGTCAGAAACTGAGAGAAGCGAGATATTGGGAACAAAACCCAACTGTTTATTTACACGGTGTAGCAGAGAGACATAGCTCTTACAAGCTGTAGGCAAAACACATTTCTTACTGCACAAGCCAAGATGGAGGATGAACCTCTGAGTCATACCCATAATGCAATGCCACATTACCATATAAACTGGTGTACCAGGACATTGAATACTGGTGAATGTGAACCCTTAATATTTGCCTCCATCTGGTGGATAACTTAAACATTACATCCCAGATTACTATAGAGCCTATCACTCAAATGGAGTCGGAGACACGCGCATACTTACCGAACGGCGGCAGCACACAAAGCAGGCAGATTATGAGGTCAATCAGTGTGCAACACTGATTTGATGTCAGCGCTGTCATTTTCAAATGCCAAGCTCCAGCCCTGTCTTAACCTCACCTGGCTGAATACAACGTTAAATGGCATGAAGGGACCCCACTAGCACTATTTAAAGGGATCATGAAGTAGTTACAGGTTAGTTATGGGATTTCTTCTGGCTGCTGGTGCAATTGTATGTGTTTTTGGAGCTTTCCTATACTTGCCTAAAGTTTGAATAGTCTCAGGGAAAGGTTTGGTTGGTGCTGAATTACTGTTTGGTTGATTTAAAAACTTGTGCTGAAATAACTTGCTTCCAGATATGGGTGGACTGGTAGGGCTTCCTTTGTGAATTGAGCATGACTGGGTGAATGAAGAAAGGCATGCAGAACAGAACAAGCTGCTAGAAGCGTAAGGAGAAGGAGGAGAGGGGGAGTGCTCTCTTCAGGAGGCCATATCACCAGAGGGTCTTTAGCGAGCAAATCTGTTGGTGAACAGATTGATGGACTGCTGTGATACCCTGGAAGCCCATTTGAACAGTGGTATCCAGAGCCATGATGGCAGCAGTCTGTGGTTGCAAAGCAGCAGTTTGAGCGGTGGTAGAGGTTGTGCATTTGAGAGGTGCTGTCGAAGAAACCTTAGCAAGTTGCTGCAGTGTATCTTGTAGATGGTACACACAAAGCAGCCACAGTGTGCCTGTGGTGGAGGGAGTGAATGTTTAAGGTGGTGGATTGGATGCCAATCAAGCGGGCTGCTTTGTCCTGGATGGTGTCAAGCTTCTTGAGTGTTGTTGGAGCTGCACTCATCCAGGCAAGTGGAGAGTATTCCATCACACTCCTGACTTGTGCCTTGGAGTTGGTGGAAATGCTTTGGGGAGTCAGGAGGTGAGTCACTCGCCACAGAATACCTAGCCTCTGACATCTCTTGTAGCCACAGTATTTATGTGACTGGTCCAGTTCAGTTTCTGATCAATGGTGACCCCCAGGATGTTGATGGTGGGAGATTCAGTGATGGTAATGCCATTGAATGTCAAGGGCCGATGGTTAGACACTCGCTTGTTGGAGATAGTCATTGCCAGGCAATTGTGTGGCGTGAATGTTACCTACCACTTATGTGCCCAAGCCTGAATGTCATCCAGGTCTTGCTGCATGTGGGCAGGGACTGCTTCATTATCTGAGGAGTTGTGAATGGCACTGAACCCTGTGCAATCATCAGCAAACATCCCCACATCTGATGTTATGATGGAGAGAAGTTCACCCATGAAGCAGCTGAAGATGGTTGAGCCTAGGACACTGCCCTGATGAACTCCTACAGCGATGTCCTGGGGCTGTGATGATTGATCTCCAACAACCACAACCATCTTCCACTTCCCTGCCCTCTCCCCGTAACCCCGAATCCCCTTATCTGCTAGGAAACTGTCTATCTCCATTTTAAATTTATTTAATGTTGCAGCTTCCACAGCTCTCTGGGGTAGCAAATTCCACAGATTTACTACCCTCTGAATGAAGAAGTTTCTCCTCATCTCAGTTTTGAAAGCGCAGCCCCTTATTCTTGGATTATGCCTCCTAGTTCTAGTCTCACCCATCAGTGGAAACATCCTCCCCGCATCCACCCAATCAAGCCCCCTCACAATCTTATATGTTTCGATAAGATCGCCTCTCATTCTTCTGAACTCCAATGAGTAGAGTCCCAACCTACTCAACCTTTCCTCATACGTCAACCCCCTCATCTCCGGAATCAACAGAGTGAACCTTCTCTGAACCGCCTCGAGAGCAAGTATATCTTTTCTTAAATATGGAAACCAAAACTGCACACAGTATTCCAGGTGTGGCCTCACCAATACCCTGTATAACTGAAGCAAGACTTCCCTGTTTTTATACTCCATCCCCCTTGCAATAAAAGCCAAGATTCCATTGACCTTCCTGATCACCTGCTGCACCTGCATACTAACTTTTTGTGTTTCATGCACCAGGACCCCCAGATCCCATTTGTACTGTAGCACTTTGCAGGTTCTCTCCATTTAGATAATAACTTGCTCTTTGATTTTTTCTGCCAAAGTGCATAACCTCACACTTTCCAACATTATATTGCATCTGCCAAATCTCTTCTCCACTCACTTAGCCTGTCTATGTCCTTTTGCAGGTTTTTTATGTCCTCCTCACTCATTGCTTTCCCTCCCATCTTTGTATCGTCGGCAAACTTGGATATGTTGCACTCGGTCCCTTCCTCCAAATCGTTAATATAGATTGTGAAGAGTTGGGGTCCCAGCATTGACCCCTGCGGAACACCACTAGTTACTGATTGCCAGCCCGAGAATGAACCATTTATCCCAACTCTTTGTTTTCTGTTAGATAGCCAATCTTCCACCCATGCCAGTATATTACCCCCAATCCCGTGATTTCTTATCTTGATCAGTAATCTTATGTGTGGAATCTTGTCAAATGCCTTTTGGAAGTCCAAATACACTACATCCACTGGTTCCCCTTTATCCACCCTGTATGTTACATCCTCAAAGAATTCGAGCAAATTTGTCAAACATGACTTCCCCTTCATAAAACCATGCTGACTCTGTCCTATTTAATTATGTTTATCCAAATGCTCTTTTACTGTTTCCTTAATAATGGACTCCAACATTTTGCCAACCACAGATGTTAGGCTAACTGGTCTATAGTTTCCAGCTTTTTGTCTACTTCCCTTCTTAAATAAGGGTGTTACATTAGCAGTTTTCCAATCTGCCTGGACCTTTCCTGAGTCCAGGGAGTTCTGGAAAATAATCACCAATGCATCCACAATCCCTACCGCCACTTCTCTCAAAACCCTAGGATGTAGGCCATCAGGTCCGGGTGATTTATCCGCCTTAAGTCCCATTATTTTACTGAGTACCATCTCCTTAGTGATTTTAATCATCTTTAGCTCCTCCCCCCTCATTGCCCCCTGTTTGTCCAGTGTTGGGATATTTTTAGTGTCCTCTACTGTAAAGTCTGATACAAAATATTTGTTCAGCGTCTTTGCCATCTCCATGTTCCCCACCACTAGTTTCCCGGTCCCATCCTCTAAGGGACCAACGTTCACTTTAGCCACCCTTTTTCTTTTTATATAGCTGTAGAAACTCTTGCTATCTGTTTTTATATTTTTTGCTCATTTACTTTCATAATCTATCTTCCCTCTCTTAATTAATCTTTTAGTTATTGTTTGCTGGCTTTTAAATGCTTCCCAATCTTCTATCCTCCCACTAGATTTGGCTACTTTATATGCCCTTGTTTTCAGTCGGATACTATCCTTTATTACATTACTAAGCCATGGATGGCTGTCTTTTCTTTTACTCCTCTTTTTCCTCAGTGGAATATATTTATCTTGAAAGATGTGAAATATCTCCTTGAATGTAGACCACTGCTCTTGTACCGTCTTACACTTTAATCTGTTTTCCCAGTCCACTTTAGTCAATTCTACTCTCATACCTTCATAGTCTCCTTTATTTAAGCTCAGTATGCTGGTTTGAGATCCAACTCTCTCACCCTCAAACTGAATTTGGAATTCAACCATATTATGGTCACTCATTCCAAGGGGATCCTTTACTGGGACATTTTTTATTAATCCTGTTTCATTACACAGGACCAGGTCCAAGATTGCCTGCTCCCTGGTTGGTTCAGTTACATACTGCTCAAGGAACCCATCCCTAATACACTCTATGAACTCTTCCTCAAGGCTGCCATGCCCAATTTGATTAGTCCAGTCAATATGAAAGTTAAAAGCCCCCATGATTATAGCTGTTCCCTTATTACAAGCCCCAACTATTTCCCGATTTATACTCCGACCAACAGATTTGCCACTGTTAGGAGGCCTATAGACTACGCCCACTAGTGACTTTTTCCCCTTCTTATTCCTTATCTCCACCCAAACTATTTCACTATCCTGATCCTTTGACCCAATATCATTTCTGACTATTGCAGTGATTCCATCCTTGATTAACATAGCAACCCCACCTCCCTTTCCTTCCTGTCTGTCCTTCCTAATTGTCAAATACCCTTGTATGTTTAGTTCCCAGTCATGATTATCTTGCAGCCATGTTTCCGTAATGGCCACCAGTCCATGTTTGGATCAAAGCTGCAATGAGGTCTGGGGCCAAGTTGTCCTGGAGGAACCCAGACTGAGCATTGGTGAGCAGGTTACTGGTGAGTAAGTGCTGCTTGATAGCACTGTCGACAACACTTTCCATCACTTTGCTGATGATTGAGAAAAGACTGATGGGGCAGTTTTCCACATTGTCGGATAGATGCCAGTGTTACAGCTGTACTGGAACAGCTTGGCTCAAGCTGCGGCTAGCTCTGGAGCACAAGTCTTCAGCACGACAACCGAGATGTTGTTGGGGCCCATAAATTTTTCTGCATCCAGTGCGCTCAGCCGTTTCTTGATATCACGTGGAGTGAAACAAATTGGCTGAAAACTGGCTTCTGTGATGGTGGGGACCTCAGGAGGAGGCCGATATGGATCATTCACTCAGCACTTCTGGCTGAAAATGGTTGTGAATGCTTCAGCCTTTCCTTTTGCAATCATGTGCTGCGCTCCGCCATTGTTGAGGATGGGGATGTTCATGGAGCCTCCTCCTCTGGTTAATTGTTTAATTGTCCATCACCATTCACCACTGGACGTGGCAGGACTGCAGAGCATTGATCTGATCCATTGATTGTGGGGTCACTTAGCTCTGTCTATAGCATGCTGTTTGGAGGACTTCCTGTCCCCCTGCAGATATAGGATGTCTCTCCTTCTTTCCACCGTTTCCACCAAGACCTCCAGTACATTGTCTTAAAACCTTGGTGCTTGTTCTCTTACTTGTTTAACCATTAAACAAAGTACCGCAGCCCAGATTGAGTTTTGAGAAAACTTGCACCACTTCTTGCAGCCATAATGCACCTCCCCTTTAAAAGGTGCAGTCTTCCTTTAAGTAAGACTAACCACTCATAATGTTGGGCCCCCTGCTTATGCGGCAGCCAATGAAGAGCACGGGGAGTACTGGATGCACGCAGGAATCATTTAAAAGAGCAGCCAGCATCAATTTAACATGCTGCCTGCAATGCAATGAACGGGCGTGGGTTCATCGCATACCCAGATCCCCAAGCCCGCTTCTGGGGGTTAGCCAATTTCTCCCCCAGAATGTTCCCACTGTGCGCTCCTGCCACTAGCACGTCTAACTTATCCAATGTGGTGGTCGCACTTCCTGCATGCCAGATTGGGAGCTTAGTAGATTGTTTAGCACAGAAAAAACGGGCGCAGTGTGGCTGAATTTCTAGGCCATGGAGTCTGTTAGCCCTGCTGTTTCACTTCAATGCTGGAAGTGATGGGGGAAAGTCAGGTGTATGCTAAAGTGCATGGGTTTCTTGCAAAATATATTCCTGCCCCATTTCCCACCCTTGTCTCATTACTGGACCAAAACCAGGTATAATGTGATGAAAAATATATGGTAACATTTCTAGTTTCTCTCCGTGTCTATCATATCGGCAATGCCATTTACACTTCATTTCAAAAATATAACATGGGAAAATAGATGTACAAGTTGATTTTTTTTAAATTCCCTACAAAACTTTGAATATATGGTTTGTGTAGTGTATGTGCCTTTAAGACAGAACTAATTTTACAGCTCCTGTATACTGTAGTACCGGCAGTGACCACACCTGTATATAAGCTTTGTGCATGCCTCTGTACCCACAGCCTTGAGACTACCCTCCTCCAGTAAATACCTGTTTGTTGTTAAGTTACAGCATCCGTGAGGTTATTGAAAAACAGCATACCCTCAGAATCACGAATCTAACAGTGGTGACGAGTGTCGATTCGAATCTACCTGCAACAAAAAAAAAAGTCGAGTCCAGGAACACGGGCGTCGACCACGAGCAACCGCCCAGTCGTCAGGCAGAGAGTGAAAATCGCAGGGGAGGCTGTGGAGAGCCGGGCTTGGTTCCCCAGCCACGGTGATCAGCAAGAGACTGACGACAGGTCCAGCGCAGACCCTTCCCAGGCAGCAGCGGCTGGAGCAGACCGACGGCGGAGAGAAAGCTGAGCAGCGTCGACGGGGTAAGACAGGGGGTGTAGCGCACAGGGCGCAGCCGGGGGTTGAAAACCGAGCGGCGTCAAAAAAGAAATAAACCGGAGAGAGAGAGGGTAAAGAAACAGCCGGGTTCAAGACCGAGCAGCGTCGAGATAAAAAATTTAAAAAAAGAAGAACGCGCAGAGCACAGCCAGGGCTCACGGGCTGAACAGGGTCCGCGGGGAGAAGAAGGGAGAGCGCGGGAGACGCCATTGAGCCACGGAGAAGAAGGAAGAGCGCGGGAGACGCCAGTTTTAGAAGCTGCAGCGGAGAAGAAAGGCGAGCGCGGGAAGGAAGGAAAGCGCGGGAGACGCCATTTTGTGCCAGCAGAGAAGAAGGGGAAGCGCGGGAGACGCCATTTTTGACAGTTAAATCACACCCAGGGATGCCGAAGAGTGGCAGTATCTCTATGTTCGACAATGAAGTCGAAGATTGGGCGACATATGTGGAACGTATTGAGGTGTACTACAGGGCGAATGAAGTGCCAGATGCTAATAAAGCACTGGTTTTGTTAAAATCCGTGGGTGCAAAAACTTATGGGTCACTGCGAAATCTAATAACCCCAGAGAAGCCGGTGAACAAGAATTTCGAAAGCATAGTAGAAATCCTACAGGACCACTTAAACCCCACACCGCTGCTCATAGCAGAACGATTTAAGTTCCATAAAAGGAACCAACACAAAGACGAAGGCGATGCTGAGTACCTAACAGAACTCCGCAAGCTATCGAAACACTGCCAGTTTGGAGCGGGACTAGCAGATACGTTAAGGGACAAGTTTGTGTGTGGGCTACAAAGTGAAGGAACCCAGAAACGGCTTCTATCAGAAAAGGATCTTACGCTGGACAAAGCTTTCAGTATGGCAGTATCACATGAAGCAGCCGCAAGGGGCGCTGCAGAGATACAACGGAGACCGCAAGAATATGGCACGAATGAAATGTCCTATGGAACAGGGAAGTGCTAGCGCTGCGGCAGAACAACACATGACCAGAAGGATTGTTGGTTCAAGGACCAAATGTGCAGACAGTGTGGGAAAGCAAGACACATATCAAGAGTCTGCAGGTCTGGGAAGAAAACCAACAGTAAGAAATCTCCACAGGAGAAGTACAGAAAGGTACACCAGGTGATGGACAGTGGTTCAGACGAACAGAAAAGTGACACAGACTCCGGAAGCAAGGAGCTGGGTTGTCTGAAACTACATAAGGTAACTGAAATGGGGGACCACCAGACTATCTGGGTTACACTCAAGATAGACGGAGTCCAAGTGAAAATGCAATTGGACACAGGATCAGCCCATCAGTCATAAACCAAAGGGACTACAAGCGGCTATTATCACATATACCCTTGAAAGCTACAGAGATTGTCTTGAAGACGTATACGGGGCAAAATGTCTACCCCAAAGGAAAAATAAGGGTGAAAGTGATATATAAAGGCCAGGAAATACCTAAAATGGATATATATGAATTGCCAGATGGAGGACCACCACTGCTAGGACGTGAATGGATCCGGAAGATACAATTAGATTGGCATTCCATACAGGCACTGAAGGTTGAGGCCAAAAAGGATGACGACATCACACCTGGACGGCTGTCAAAAATTCTAACTGACGCAAAAGAAGTGTTCCAGGAGGGAGTAGGAACACTAAAAGGCATAACAGCAACGATTAAAATAGAGGAAAATGCAAGCCCAAAGTTTCTTAAGGCCAGACCAGTGCCTTATGCGATCAGACCAGCTGTTGAAGCAGAGCTGGAAGCGTTGGAACATTCAGGAGTACTGTCCAAAGTGGACTGGAGTGAGTGGGCTACACCCATCATTCCTGCAATGAAGAGGTCGTTGAGTAATACGCCTGGGGAACCAAAGAAGGTCCGCATCTGTGGGGATTTTAAGGTGACAGTGAACCCAATCCTTCACACGGTACAATATCCGCTTCCACGAATTGAGGATATTTTTGCCTCGCTATCTGGAGGTAAACGCTTCACTAAAATTGATCTAGCCCAGGCGTACTTGCAAATGGAGGTAGAAGAAGCTTCAAAACAATACCTTACGATTAACACTCATAAAGGTCTCTATCAATACAACCGGCTGGTGTTCGGAGTAGCCTCGGCTCCGGCTATCTGGCAAAGGGCGATGGATCAAGTCCTGCAAGGGATTCCAGGGACCCAGTGTTATTTGGATGATATCTTGGTCACGGGCGAAAATGACAGTGATCACCTCGCTAACTTGGAGAAGGTGCTCACCAGATTAAAGGAGTATGGGCTACGAGCTAATCGCCACAAGTGCGAGTTTTTCCAGAAACAGATCTCGTATTGTGGCCACGTCATCGATGAAGAGGGGTTACATAAGTCCCCTGACAAGATTGAGGCAGTAGTCAAGGCTCCGGCACCGGAAAATGTGTCACAACTGAGGTCGTTCCTCAGGCTGGTAAACTACTACCACAAGTTCTTACCAAATTTGTCCACGGCATTACACCCACTGAACACCCTACTGCAAACAGGGGTACCGTGAAAGTGGGATGACGAACGTAGATGAGCTTTCCAGAAGTGTAAAGAATTGATCACATCAAAAGAGGTGTTGGCCCATTTCAACCTAGCACTACCAATTCGTTTGGCATGTGATGCATCACCCTATGGAATTGGAGCGGTGCTGTCGCACAAATTCCCAGACGGGTTGGAGAGGCCAGTAGCCTTTGCATCTCGGTCACTAACCTCAGCCGAGCGCAACTACGCCCAGATTGACAGGGAGGCCCTCAGCCTAGTATGGGGAGTAAAAAAATTCAACCACTATCTGCATGGGCAGAAGATCACCTTGCTGACTGACCACCAACCACTTGTCTCCATCTTTAATCCTAAGAAGGGCGTTCCAGTGATGACTGCACAACGGTTACAAAGATGGTTCCTGTTTCTAGGAGCGAATCAATATGAAATAGAATATAAAGGCACGAAACAGCATGGGAACGCTGATGGGCTATCGCGCCTGCCACTGCCTACTGTGGAGGAAGCACCAGCAGTGGACCCTATCGAGATATTTTATTCATCAACAATTGAACGATTGCCAGTAACGAATGCGGATATAGAGAAGGAGACCCGCAATGATCCGACGCTGTCTCGGGTATATGATTTGACGGTGAGGGGATGGCCAACACATGGCGACTCACTGTTGCCAGCATTCTCATCCAGAAGAGAACAGCTGTCAGTATGCCAGGGGACAGTGATGTGTGGATCCAGAGTGGTGATTCCACCCAAGTTAAGGGAGAGAGTGCTAAATGAGCTACATGAAGGTCATCTGGGGGGAGTGAAAATGAAAAGCCTTGCTAGGGCTTATGTGTGGTGGCCGGGAATCGATCAATAAATTGAAGACCTAACTAAGAGCAGCTTAGGATGCCAGAAGGTCCATAATGCACCACCACATGCCCCTCTACACCCATGGGAGTGGCCCTCCTCTCCATGGCAACGGGTGCATATTGATTTCGCTGGTCCATTCATGGACTCAATGGCCTAGAAATTCCCTATCGCCGCGCCTGGTGTTTAGCGCCCGAAAGTTTGCGCTGCGCCCGGATTCCCGTAGCGCCCGCCTGAAATTCAGTTGCAGCACCCCAAGACGGAGGCGGGCGCTATTGCAGGGTTTGGCCGCCTCCGCTTGGGGCGCTGAAAGTCAATTTCAGGCGTCCAGCTGCCGCAGCGCCACCCGATGCGGTGCGGCAGGCTGGGGTACTGCAGGCCTCCTCCTTCTCTTAAGGAGGAGCTGCCTGCAGCCGTGAGATCGCTGCTGGATTCCCCCGGCAAATGAGCCCGGCACCACGGAGAAGTGCCGGGCTCGCGGGGGTCAGAGACCAATGCCGCGGGGGGGGTGGTGTGCGATTCCGGGGAGGAAGGTGCGGCCAGGCGGCCGCCGGGAAAGCGGCCGGCCGCACCTCGACCTTTACGCCCCGGCCTCTCGGAGCTGCAAGGCCCCGTTTTACAAACGCTCTTTGCGGCCGCTACGGGAGAGGCGGCCGCAACTGAATTTGGGCGTCGGGCCGGCATCGCGTTGGAACCGGGGCGCTGCGCACACTGATGACGTCATCGGTGCCGGCGCAGCGCTACCGGCTAACGCCGAATTTCGCCCAGAACTGAATTTCAGGCGCAACAACACTTCCAGCGCAAAACACCTCCTCAGGCGCTAAGTGGGCGCAAACGCCACTGAATTTCTAGGCCAATGTTTTTAATAGCAGTGGATGCTCATTCAAAGTGGCCTGAGGTGATAAAAATGTCTTCAACCACTACAGAAAAAACGATTGCAGTCCTACGGACCATATTTGCCAGAAACGGTTTGCCAGAGCAGATTTGCTCTGATAATGGACCACAGTTTGTGTCCGACGAGTTTCAAAAATTTGTGAGAAGGAATGGGGTAAGGCATGACACATCCGCCCTGTATCATCCAGCCACAAATGGATTGGCTGGGAGGTTCCTGCAAACCTTTAAGAAGGAGATAAAGGCCATGTGCGACGATGAAATTCCACGACAGCATAAGGTGGACAATTTCTTATTAGCCTACCGAAACGCGACACATGCAGTTACCAACCAGACCCCGGCCATGATGTTCTTTAACCGAAGGTTGAGATCTCGTCTGGACTTGCTCAGACCAAATGTGCAAAGAAATGTTGAGGATAAACAATTCCAGCACATCAATGAGAAGCCGACAAGGAGCTTCAATGTAGGACAACCAGTCTTGGCCCGTGACTATCGAACAGAGAAATGGCAACTCGGAACGATATGCACAAGGCAGGGGCCATTAATGTACACAGTGGATGTCGGGGAGAACATTGTGAGACGCCACGCCGATCAGATCTTAGCGTCACAGGAATGCGTCAACCCCATGTCTCGAGTACCTGGGGATGAACCCGACATACCGGTAGCATCTACCGCAGAACCAGTAGCAGTGGAACCCGATGAACTACCCGATGAAAAGGGGTCAGAATCGCCTCTGCACCAAGAACAAGAACCTCAGGAAAGGCGCTATCCCGAAAGGATCAGGAAGCCGCCCCAAAGACTGAATCTATAAATGGACTATTGTTGTTTAATGTACATGTTAAAGTGTTAATTGTTATTTGAATATCTGGGGTACTACTAATCTAAAAGGGGAGGAATTGTAGTGTATGTGTCTTTAAGACAGAACTACTTTTACAGCTCCTGTATACTGTAGTACCGGCAGTGACCACAGCTGTATATAAGCTTTGCGCATGCCTCTGTACCCCCAGTCTTGAGACTACCCTCCTCCAGTAAATACCTGTTTGTTGTTAAGTTACAGCATCCGTGTGGTTATTGAAAAACAGCATACCCTCAGAATCACGGATCTAACAGTTTGCAAATGCAACATTTCTTTAAATAGAGGAGTTTTACTCAGAGTACACATGAATGAATACATTACATGGTTAGCCCGCATAGAATGCAAACATACTTCCCCACAGCTCATTTTAACCATGAAAGTGATAAAACCATTCTATTAGCCATATGTATCTGTAAGGCACAGAAAGTTTAATTAAACTTGCTAGCATAGCAGGTTATCAGAAAGTATAGTATGTGAAGCCAAGAACCCTGCAGCTCATTGCTAAAGCAAAATTCATGACAGCAATAACACGTTAATATCAGATATTCTCAGTGCTCCTTTAAAGTGATTGGTAATAGGGTTTGGAATTAAATGATTCCAATCTTTCATACAATAAGAATATTCATGGACCTCTTGCTACACTATCTGAAGTTATACTACAACCCTGCTCTTGGAGCACCTCCCCTTTACACGATTCCAAAATGAATTGTGCATCCAACTCTTTTGTTTAAACATTGAAACAAACTTCTGTTATTTTTAAAGGTTGAATTTGTAATTTGGATCTCTAGCTTCCTCCTTTGACACTCTTCCCCGCAACATCGTTCCTCTGCTATCCATCTCCAAGTTCTGCTCTCTCCGGATTCTGCTGTTACTTAACTGAACGCAGGCACTACATTTCTGCTATAATAACAACAGAAAATGCTGGAAGCACTCAGCAGGCCAGGCAGCATCCGTGGAGAGAGAAATAGAGTTAACGTTTCAGGTCTGGGACTCTTCATCAGAACTGGAAAAGGTTAGAGATGTAACAGATTTTAAGCAGGTGCAGAGGCAGGGAAAGGGGAAGAGGAGGAAGGAACATTCTGTATTAGGGTAGGAGGCAGGAGAGATTAAATGTTGCAAGTGGGGATGGCAGAATCATAAGCAGCCTGAATAATGGGGGCAGGGGTTATAGTCTGAAATTGTTGAACTCAATGTTCAGTCCAGAAGGCTGTAAAGTGCCTAATCAAACGATGAGGTGCTGTTCCTCGAGCTTACGTTGAGCTTCAAGAGGCCGAGGACAGAGAGATCAGAGTGGGAGTGGAGTGGAGAATTAAAGTGACAGGCGACCAGAAGCTCGAGGTCACTCTTACGGACTGAGTGGAAGTGTTTTGCAAAGCTGTCCCCCAATCTGCGTTTGGTTTCCCCATTTCTGCTATTGGCTTGTAGGAACGTAGAAACATAGAAACATTGGAACGGGAGTAGACCATTGAGCCCCTTGAGCCAGCTCTGCCATTCAATGAGATCATGGTTGACCTGTGACCTAACTCCATATACCCGCCTTTGGCCCATATCCCTTGATACCTTTGGTTAACAAAAAGCTATTAATCTCCGATTTAAAATTAACAATTGATCTAGCATCAATTGACATTTGTGGAAGTGAGTTCCAAACCACTACCACCCTTTATGTGTAGAAGTGTTTCCTAATTTCACTCCCGAAAGGTCTGGCTCTAATTTTTAGACTATGCCCCCTTGTCCTAGAATCCCCAACCAGCGGAAATAGTTTCTCTCTCTCTACCCTATCTGTTCCCCTTAATATCCTGAAAACTTTGATCAGATCCCCCCTGAACCATCTAAATTCTCGGGAATGCAATCCTAATTTGTGTAATCACTCCTTGTAACTTAACCCTTGAAGTCTGGGTACCATTCTGGTAAACCTAGGCTGCACTCTCTCCAAGACCAATATATCCTTCCTGAGGTGTGGTGCCCAGAACTGCTCACAGTACTCCATGTGTTCTCTAACCAGGGTTTCTGTGACTCTCACCACAAAGTTACACATAATGGCCATCAGGAGCAATCAGTGTTTATATACTGTTTGAATTTATGTAACATCATTTGAGTTAGTGGCATTCCAACTCCTCCAGCCAGGGAGGGGGATAAATTAAATTGTAACACTCATGATTTTGCAACTTCCGTGGATTATTTTTCAGATTTCACTTTGCTCTGTTGCATAAGTATTCCTAATATACAACACACTAGTGAGCACAATTTAAAGGCTGTCAAAAAAGAAAATTGGAAATACAGAAAACTTTTTTTAGTACGAAGTTAGAATTGTGCAACAGTTTATCAGCAGGTGTGAAGAAACAGAAAGCCAAGGCAGGTTTTAAAAAGGATTGGATGAATTCCTGTTAGGAAAGGGAATACAGGGCTATTCATTCCAGGACCATGATGAGGAAAATGATGAATTGTTTGGAAAGATAGGCTAGATGGACCAGTGGTTTTCTCCTGCTCAAAGCTTTACTATGGGCTGGATTTTCCAGGGGATCAGTGGGCGCAAGCCCAATCTAGGTAAATGAATTTCAGCAGTGGGCTTGGGACCCACCACCGACATCGCCCACCACAGACCCGCCGTGGTCAGCAAACTCGAGGCCTCTGTTACTATAGCCATCCAGCCTCTGAAATTAATTTACCTTGATTGGGCTTGTCAAGCCCGCCCAGTGCTTTTACTGGCCAACTCGAGGAAGCGGGTCTGGTGACATCATTTGATGACGCATCAGCAGCTGGTTTCCTTAAAGGGACCATGTGCACATTTATTTTGACAGTTGTGCTGTCAGTGTTCTACAGCATTGAGATGCTGCAAACACTGACAAGCACTGCACAGAGGTGCACGGCTGCACCCAGGCTCTCCCATGACTCCCTCCATATGCTTATGGAGGGAGCCACAGCACACAGGAAGGTTCTCTTCCCTTCCTATGGGTGGAAGAGACCTCCCCAGGAGATCAACACAGCCTGGTTGCACATTGCACAGGAGGGCACAAGCTGGGATGTTGTCAGGAGAACCCTGGTGCAGTGTCGCAAGCATTTCAATGATCGCAGTAGATCACGAAACATCAGTACAAAACCGCACTCAACCTCATCCTGCTGTGCCACTCATCACATCACCATCACTCTGCCTTCCCTACCCTACACATGCACATCCTTACTCACACCAACTTACCTTGCACCTCCACCCATCCTCTCTATCTACATTATCACTTCCCCATCTCACTAGCCACCCCACACACTCACCCTCATCCTAGTGCAATCATACCAACTAACAACACACAAAGGTAGGCATTTGGGTGTTTTATGCAATGTTCATGTAAAGTTTCTGTTAATTTGGTGTTAAACATTGAAAGCTTTATTTTCAACACTTTGCGTTCTTGGACAGATTTGTGTGCATCTTTGTAAGTGGCTTAGTGAGTTGCAGTAAATGGTGAGACATAATGGTACCCCCCGCAATGATGGTGAGTGTGAAAGGAATGGCTTGGCCATTGTAGGGATGCTTTATGGTGTTGGTGTGGGGTGGTGACAACCTGGTGCATCATGTGGCAGCCAGGGTGTACAGTATCAAGTGAAGTAAATCAGGCCATGGTGAGGCCAGCTCTGGCCTCCCGGGCAGCAATGTGGTCGGGTGCTGATGCCCTCTGCCCTGTGCAGCATCAGTTGATTGCGGAGAAGGCTGGTGTTGTTTTTGGTGCTGTTGGTGTGCCTGGTGCTGCTGGTGTTGGGGCTGATCATGGTGAGATTCTGAGGACCAAGGTGAGAGAGTATAAAGGACACCCATGCTGATGGAATAGATGGCAGGTGAAGTAGAGATGACAGAAGCAATCTGTTAATGGTGAAATAGGTAATGAGGTCAGACTGGATGGAGACTTGTATAAAGACTTAAAACATGGTGAATCTGTTGTTGAAATGCATTGAGGAAGAGCTTGTGGCTGAGGGAAGATTCCTCTGTAAGGTGGGAGCTTTTATTTTACATTTGAAGCTGTCAACTCAATAGCTGATCCAATGGCCACTGAACTCCTGCCTCAGCTTTAGAGACGTGATCCCCGAGCAGCGAAGACCCTATGGGCAAGCACGTAAAATCAAAAGGTGAGCTCAAATGTCTTCTTAATTATCTCTGAACAAGATCATAATGACCTGAATTAGGTTCCCTGCCGCTGCATGCCGGGTCTGCTCAGTGCTGACAGACCCGACATCGGGAAAAGGCACGTGGTGGCAAGTTCACAGTGGGGTCCCGGCCCGCTGGGGAAAAAAGTCACTTTCCCACCCGATCCGCCACCGATTGCGTCCGCTGACACGGCAGAAAATCCAGCCCTATACAGTTCAATCCAGTGCAATCCTACTGCTACAAATTCAACACTGCATTGAAAGTAGTTTAATGACAATATTGTTTCATATAGTTCAAAAGCTCCTAATTAAACATAATTGTGGTTTAATATGATTTTACGTGAGTTAGAACCCAGTGAGACACCAAGAGCGATCAGTAACTTACTAGCTTTAAATTATTATTGCTAAGCCGTAATGGGGGAGATTTTTCCCCAAGCAGACTTTTGGTGCCTGGCTAGCTGGAGGTCTGGTCCATTGTGAGGGCTGGGCCTCATTAGAATTTGGGACAGCAGGCTGTGGCTGGAGATTGCGTGCTGTGAAACAATATCTGTCAGCCTGGCCGGCCTCTGGTGCAGAAGAAGGTAGGCCTGTGGGGGAGCCTCAATATCTGGATGGGAGGGTGGGACCATAGCAACAGTGGCCCAGGCTGGTTTTGTGTACTCTGGAGAAGCACTCCTGTTCCTTCCAGTTTCATAAAATAAAGAGGAACTTACCATTGCGCTCATCTTCAGCCGGGCCGCCAATTGATATTAGTCAGAGGGTGCATGGCACATGCTCCACCCTGTTCAGTGCAAAAATGGCAGTCGGGGTCCTATGTATGTCAGATGAGTCCAATTAGCATTTTAAATGGGCCTCCTGCCTGACTCAAAGGCTGCTCCGGGCACCCAGAGGTAGGCCGTGGAGAACATTGCCACGGCCACAAGTACAGCAGCAACGGGAGTGTAGGCCGCTGCCCAGCATTTTTGAGGCACTACTGCCCTGTTTCTGTTAGGCAGGAGGCCTGAAAATTCACTCCCATGTTCTTTGATTGGATACAGGCCATACTTAATGAAGTTGCACTGCAAGGCACTAGCTGGGATTTAAAAAAAACAGAAGATATAATTGTATACATTGCTAAGTAGATGGTGATTGTTAACAGAACATTGTGGTACTGGATTTGTGTAATACATTGAATTGTAGTGATGCTTTTCCAAAATTGCACTGGTTGCCTGGATAATTTATAGGATCTTGGCAGTTAAGCTATTATTTAAATTGAGCTCAAAATATTTAGTTTTGCACTTCTTGAACATTAGTACAATTGTGGATTTACATTTATAATTTTGATATTTACTGTGGTGAAATCATATTTGTACACATGGAATTTGTGCCCACATTGCAGTTTGATACAGCGCAGCATGACTGACAGAATTTTATTTCTTGTTCTTGTGCCGCTCTCCAGTATCAGTAGCACCTTTAACATTAATTACAAAGTGAAAACATTTAATTATTTTAACCAGAATCTTATTCCACATGGAGTGTTAAGTCAAGCAACACTTGCAGATAAATATTACAAGACTAAGGGGAAAAATTGGGTATCGCCCATTTTGGGGCGCTAATATCGGCTGGGGTGCAAAGTTTAGCGCCCAGTGCTAATTATTGCATTCGGCTGTAAAATTCGCCTCTATCGCCCCTGGAGGTGATTTGAGCGCTAAATCAAGTGCTACACACCTCTCAAGGCGCAAGCATCAGGGAGCGAGGCGTTACTTCAGAACACTATCGAAGCTCAGGCAATGTCAGTTAACATGGAAGCCAGACAGACTGGCATCATCCAGTTCTTAAAGGGGAGGGGCCATCTTGCTGGCCAGCCACACCCTGCTGACTGCAGCTTTGAATCTCGGCCTGGAGAGACATTCAAAGCAATTGTGTTGGAAGCACTAATGGATAGGCCCAGGGAAAGAGCTCGGTGCTTAGGAACCTCCAAAGAGGTTTTCAGGACCCAAAACTGTAGGGGTTTTTTGGCGTGTGTGCCCAGTCAGCTCTGCCCCTGACTGTCTCTGAGCGGTTCGAATCGCTTCGCAACCCCTGGGCTCTGGACACCGGACTTAGGTACAGGCGGCGATACAGAAAATCGAGTAGACAAGTGGTTTGGTGCAAGAAAACCAAATTTTATTAAAAGGCTGAATAAAACACAATACTACTGAGAATTACTGGTATAGTTACAGGCATAAGCAGTTAATACACTTATATGGGAATGGGGAACACACGGCACATCGAGGGAAACAAATACATTAAAAATCCCCTTATCCTTAATCCCACCCCCTATACCTAACTAGATTAAGCTATGAGGGGCCAGGAATTCATGCTTACCAATTCAAAACCTGTTGCTTTAGATGGTGGGGTTTGAGGTCCGCTCTTTCTGTGCTTTGGGGTATCCCACCACCACGTGGTCACAGGGCGCGGCGCTGAAGTTGTTTGTGCGAGGCACCCTCCCTTTTTCTCCATTAACGTCTTCGTCGAGTACTTCGTCGCGATGGGCCTTCTTCTCCTTCGGGCGGTCGCCGATGGTATTGCTGTGGTCAGGGGTCGGTTGGCGGTCTTTACCGTCCAATGATTTTGCTATCCATGCTTCGAACACCAGCTTATTCTTCCACTGGGCTATTACTGTCCATGTGACAAACGCCAGCTTATAACTAGGCCATTTGTCTTGATTTTGCTACCCATTCTTCAAACACCAGCATATTCTTAAATTGGGGTTTTACTACCCATGCATGTAATGCCAACTTATTCCCCAAACACCAGCTTATAACTAGGCGTTTGTTCCCCAACGCGTCTTTTCGCTGCCCTTATCTGCTCTTATCGGTTTACCGTATTCTTCGTCTCGTCTCATCTGCCCGTTTGTGGCCTGTGTGTCCTGTGTGGTTTCGAACTTGGGTCTCGTTCGCCTCCCGCGTTGGGCCCTCGGTGTAGTAATGGGCGTCCTTGGTGTTGAGCGGCACGGGGAGCGAGAAGAGGGCCCCCCACGAGGCCAGGGCACGAGAACGAGAGGCAGCAGGCCAAAAGCCAAATGATAAGAGGCCAGAGCAAGAGGGATAAGAGAGCGATCACTACCGATGGGCTTACAATTATACCCGATTCTTCATTCCGCGCCAAATCAGATCAGTCCTTTGTCTAACTTTTGGCGGGCTCGTTTAAACTGATTACAGCTATTTACTTTAACGACTCCTGAAATGGTTGTCTCTGTGTTTTAATGGTTTTGATGTCCTGGCTGTTGGTTATGTATGAAACTTAATCGGGTTTCCTGACTCGATGGCTTCTGTGAGCTGTTACCGATTAAATATGCAGAAACCTGATGGATTTGATTGAGGCCCATTCTAACCTGATCTGTTTCAAGGCGAATGGAATGCATATTCTGTGTTTGCTTTAACTGTCTGGCTCCACAAAGTCTCTTCACAGATTTGTGCATTTTAAGTTTCAGGTTTGAAAAAGGTGCCTGCCTGTTTGCAGGGCCTTGCTTTTAAAATCCTGTACTTTTGGTCACGAGGTTGCAGAAGCCATTTTGGGTACCCCTTCTTATCAACTTGTCCATGCAGGGTCCCTTTATCCATATCTTTCGGGGAATGTGGGAATTTTGAGAACCCTATACTAAACTTGCTTTAAGTATCATCCTGATAAGGTGAGCAAAATTTCCGACCCTCCACAGTCGATCTTCCCCTGCAATTACCAATCTAAGATACCCACAACACATGCATTTCCCATTCTGTAAAATGTAGTGTACATAAGCATACATAGAATAATTACAGTTGTTTACACACATCCAAGCATGGAGGGGTCCAACACCCCTGCACCACTTGGTACAGATCATCTTTATTACAAACAGCATGTTGAAAATCTTTATTAAAAGCAATCAAAGGACATAAAAATCAATCTTTAATCAATGATTCAAACAACAAATTCAAACAGGTGTATCTCCCTTCACCTTAACATAATGTTCCTTCCAGCTCCTTTGGTTTCAGAATTCTAATATTTGACCTTTTCCCTTGCACTGAGTGCATACTAGGTACAACACTATCCCCAACTGGCAAACCACGAGAATGTGGGAAGCCAGTCTGATCAATGAAGGGACCTCTATATTATTGAAAATGTCCCACCAGGGTGGAACTACAATGTCCAATATCTTAGCCCCTATCTCTACTGTTTTCTGCTCCAGAGTGTAAAAATGTTTCTGTGAAACTATAACTGCTTTGAGTATTTTGGTAAGGTGTTCTGGGAGAGGGGGAATTTCATAGCCAAAATGCGCTACATACTTCTGTAGATTGGTAAAATTCTCTTTTACAGTGAGGTGAACAGTGGAGGGTTCAGGAATGGGGACAATTCGTTCCTGGGCTACTTGAACTTCTGCCTCGGGTTTAAAGCAGAAACTGCTGTCACTAACCGGACACCAGCTATGCTGTCCATGCTGGTAGTGGGGTGCTCCTGTGGTGACACAATGGCCTAGAAATTGGGTTGGTAGCGCCAGCGCTGAGCGCCTAAAGAGACCTAGAATTGGGGCGAAGCCCTATGTTGGGGCGAACGCTATGAAGATAGCGCCAACTCAGATATTGATTATACATTTAGCGCCTGCGCTAAGTGTTTGCACGCGCCCGCGAGCGCAAGCAGCTCATGACGTCATTTCAGTGTGCAATGCCTTTTAGGAGCGCCTGAGCGCATATTGGGTGGCGCCCGGAGCCTTAGCGCCCAGCGCTATTAGTGACAGTTCGAGGGAGGGCTAACAGGCCCTTCCTGGAGTAGGGCGGCGCTATTTAAAGGGGACAGCTCTAGTGCAGAATCTTCTGCCACTTGGCCTGCTCATTGCGATCGCTGCTAGAGAGAGTTGGCGAGCTAATGTGGAGCGGAGTTCTGGGAATTTAGCTTTACAGTACTTGAGACCTTCAACCCTGTCCGAAGCACTTGCAGCACGATACCTAAAAGCCTTTTGACCAACTGGCATCGGAATGGGTGCTTGTTTGGAGGGCGACGGCCTCATCGCCCAACATTGTGACGGGGCAGAGAGACGGCAGGAGAGAGGGCCGGGATTGGCCAGAATGAGGAGGGGCAATGGAGGTCGCCCAATCCAACGGGATGCTGCGAGGGTCTTTAGGCAGCAGGTGACAAGCCTTGACATGTCGGAGGAGCAGTGTTTGCGAAGGCTCCGAATCTGGAGGGACATTGTTACTGATCTGTGCCACCTGCTTGGTCAGGATCTGCAGCCGCGTGATGGCTAAACTTACTGATGGCCTCCATTTTTATGCCAACGGATCCTTTCAGTCAGCCATTGGGGACAATGCGACTGTCGCTCAGGCTGCAGTCCGCTGTTGCATCCGGCAAGTAACAGATGCCCTTTATAGGCGAACGCGTCAATTCATTACCTTCCCTCGGACCCTGCACAAGCAGGCGGAGGAGGAGGAGTATGAGGAGGAGGAGGAGGAGGAGGAGGAAGAGCAGGCGGAGGAGGAGGAGGAAGATGGAAGGGCTGCTGAAAGTGGAAGGTCCATACGTCAGAGGCTCCTCTGGACTCGTGTCGACACCCCTGTGGCGGAATGATGAGAGTCTTAACTCATGCGCACTTTGGATGTTTGAGGGCCTCTGAATGCCAGCATCACTGAAAGTAGTCACATGCACCATGCAACATTGAAACTTCTGTTTATTGACACAAAAGTCTTTCATTACAGCTAAACAACGTAAGGTGAGCAGAAACCATAACTTTCAAAATAACTGTGAACTGTTCGGCAAAGCCGCAAAACTCAACAAACCTTCTGCAAATATAACAGCAGGTGAGGGTGTCCTTGAATTTGGACAAACAAACGTCTCAGCACCTCCCTCTACAACTGGCCCCTTGAGGGAGAACGACTTCTCTTCTGCGCCCGGCCCCTTCCCTCCCTGCTGCTCCTACGTAATTGGACCCCAGTGGCGGGCTCAAGGCTGGGGGACGCTTGCTGACTGTCTGGAAGTGCAGAAGCCCCTGAGGGATGGCCTGGCCGACCTCTGGGCTTGGAGGGTGTGGACACAGGATGCTTGCTGTGACCATGGCTGGAAGCAGTGTGGCCTGCAGGTGGTGGCAGCTGCAATGCAGGCGTCCCAGCACTGGCATGTGCAATGCTCTCCTGCCGAGAAAGGACACCTGCACCATGGTCGGAGGACCCACTGGCTATCTGAGGGGAGAGGCTTGGCTCATCCGCCACAATTGCATGCTCCACTGATTCCTGGCCTTGTACGGGAGTGGAAGGGCCCGGGGTGATCCTATCTGATGCAGAGAGGGTGGCTGCAGTGAGAGATCGCGTTGCGTCAATCTGGCTGTGGAGGAGCCCAGCAAGTGACTGCGTGGCAACAGTGAGGACCTGTGTGCCAGGTGCCAGTGCTTCGGAGAAGGCCTGGACAGTTCTTCCCATGGCTTCGGACAAGGCAGGTGCCGACCGCTCCACTGCCTCGGACAAGCCCTGCACAGACCTTTCCAGGGATTGTCCGAAGCCCTGAACAGTCCTTTCCATTGCCGACTCAAAGCCGTGGACAGTCCTCTCCATTGTTGGGCCGAAGCCCTGGATAGTCCTGTCCATTGTGGCCCCGAAGCCCTGGATAGACCTGTCCATTGTTTCCCCGAACACCTGGAGAGTCCTCTCCATTGTTGCCCCAAAGCCCTGCAGAGTCCTCTCCATTGTTGCCCCGAAGTCCAACATACTCCTAACCAATGAATCTATTGACTCAGGCATCTTCTCCACCTCAGCCATCAGCTCCGTGTGTCTGACCCGGGCCTGTTTGCTCATCTTAGCCAGGCGACGGATCTCATCTGCACTCTGTGCAGCAGTCATGATGACCTGCCTTGCCCTGCGGGGAGACGGTGGCCGAACATGCCTATCCCCCGTGCGTTGCTGCATGCCGCTTGGTCCGGCAGCTGGTTCATCCTCAGAGCCACCCCCCCACTCCCCTCCAGGGGACTACTATCCCCAGTCTGCAGATGTCTCAGCTCCCCGGATTCTGCAGCGGCTGGTCCGGATTCCTCCTGGTCCTCGCCTCTGGTGGGACTGGCACTGGCAGCTTCAGCACGTTGAGCCCGAGTTGGTGCTGCTTCATCTGAAAGTGGGAGGTGGAAGAGTGGCTTTAGCAAAAGGACAGCTTTGCTGAAAGGCATGCCAGGTTGCGGCAAGGCTCTGACATGGCTGCACACTGAGGATGCATGCTGGCGGGGGGACCAAGTGGAAGGCAACAGGTGAAAAAGGTGAGAGTCTTACCCTCGCTGTCGGTAATGGGGTCAGCAGATGCAGTGGTCACAGGACCAGACAGATGTCCTCCAAGTATCTGGTGCACTCTCTCCTCCAGATCCGTGAGAGTGACCACTTGTGCAGGTCCGCCACTGGTTCGACGCTGCTCCTTTTGAATCATCGCCAGCTTGGACTGCAGGGGAAAGAAGGGGAGGTTCTGTTACACGATGCCTTGAGACCTCATCGCATGCCCCCCATGGTGCAAGAGCCCTTACATGAGGCCTTGAGACCTCATCGCATGCCCCCCATGGTGCAAGAGCCCTTACATGAGGCCTTGAGACATCTGTCCATGTGTGTGCCCAGAAAGGGCCATGGGTGCATTCTGACAGATGACCATTGGCGCATCATTGCAGCAGGGTGCCCGAAGTCATCTGCAGATGGAGGGAAGCACAAGTTTGGTAAACCATCACTCACCCTAACGATCCGTGTGAGGTCGTTGAATTTCTTCCTGCACTGAACAGGGGTCCTGGTCGCCATGCTGCTGGAGTTCACCCTCACAGCAACCTCCCTCCAAGATCGTCGATAAGCCTTCTGATTCGGCCTCTTGCCATTATCCGGATACAGGACCTCTCGACGGTGTTCAACTGCAGCCACCAAGTGGTCCAGAGCCTCAGTGCTGAAGCGCTCTGCTCTCTGCCTAACCTTCTCCATGATGAACAAGTTTGTACCACCAGACAAGGGCGAGCGCCGAATCTGAGGCCTACAGGGCGTTGGGTGTTGAAGCTCAGGCTGACTGACCCACCCCTTTAAGAGCCGGCCGGCACCTGGAGGTCTCGTGCTTTTCCGTAATTGAGTTCACCTGCGCTGCGCCCGTCCGCGTCGATATTGAGTAGCGCCTGACCTTTTGCGCCTGAAGAGCACCGTGCAATGGCTGATTTAGCGCCTCAATCCCCTTTGGGGGCGATGCAACCCAATATCGCGCCAGGCGGCGATAAGTTTCGTCTGGCTATAAACTTTGCACATTGCCAGTTCTAACGCCTCAAGTGGGGCTATACCCAATTTCTAGGCCAATATGTCCCACCTCCTATATATGCTACCTGCAGGGGAACATGGCCCTGTGCCATTGCCTCCATGGTGCAATTTATAAGTTTTGCGCCAGCAGCTCTGAATGTGGTTTTGAATGGGTGTTCAAATGCTGAGGACACAGGATTATGTGTGCTCCCCGGCTCCAGCACCCCAAGAGTTCAGTACCTGTCATAGCGTGCTCCCACTTTATGACCTAAGGTGGGACCGCTGTGAAACGAATGTGTGTATCCCCTTGAATGACTTCAATGTTCTCAACCCAGTATACCGGCGCGGGTCAGCCTGTCCTTCCCATGACCGGCATCCTAACTACTATACCCATGATGGTGTGGTTGGACTGTCCACAATCCACTGGGACCGGGTAGGCTTCCAAAGCTAGCCGGAGTTGGCAAGGGCTTAATGCATTCTCAAATGGATGGAGGGCTGCGAGGTGCTTGTTGCTGATCCAGGAGGGGACCTGGGTGTGAGCAGTGAGGTGAGGCGAGGCGGAGCTTAAAACCGGCAGCGACCCGAGGCCTGACTACAGCATCGGACCTGGGTGTGAGCAGTGAGGTGAGGTGAGGTGGAGCTTAAAACAGGCAGCGACCCGAGGCCCGACTACAGCATCGGACCTGGGTGTGAGCAGTGAGGTGAAGCGAGGCGGAGCTTAAAACCGGCAGCGACCCGAGGCCCGACTACAGCATCGGACCTGGGTGTGAGCAGTGAGGTGAGGCGAGGCGTACCAACTCAACAGCAGAGGAGAGAGGTAAAAAATAATCCAAGAGTGATGTCACCAGGAAGCAGGTAAGTGATTGGTTGGATTGGTTGGTGAGTATTTCTTTCTTCTTTTCATTACAAGCTTAAATTCTGCGTTTTTTTTCTAGGGTCTCTGTGCTGTAGTGGAGACAGTTGGTAAACCATTTAACTGGTGTAATTAGAGGGATTGATTTAATTTAAATCCAATTAATTAAAGGGGATACTAGCATCTATAATCGGGCAGAGGGTGTCCATAACTAACAATAAAAAAATTAATTAATTACATAGAATGGAGCAGGTGATGTGTTACTGTTGCGAGATGTGGGAGATAGTAGACCCCATTGAGGCTAACGGTGATTACATCTGTGACAAGTGTCTGCTGCTACAGGATCGCCAGCTCCGTGTTGATGAGCTGGAGTCTGAGCTTCAGACACTGCGACACATCAGGGAGGGGGAGAAGTACCTGGACTCTGTGTATCAGAAGGTGGTCACACCTATGAAGTTAATTAATTCAGATGTAGCCCATGGTCAGGGACAGGACAGTGTGACTACGAGCAAGGCAGGTACAGGGATCCAGGAGGTAGTGTTGGAGGAGCCGCAGCCCTTGCTCTTGTCCAACAGGTTCGAGGTTCTTACTCCCTGTGGGGACGGGAGCAGGGGCTGCAGGGAGGATGAGCAACCTGGCCACAGCACCGTGGAGCGGGGGGCCATTCAAGAGGGGGGAGTAAATAGGAATGTTGTAGTGGTAGGGGATAGTATTATTAGGGGCATAGATAGAGTTCTCTGCAGCCAAGAGCGAGAGTCCCGTAGGCTGTGTTGCCTACCCGGTGCCAGGGTTAAGGACATCTCTGGGCTGGAAAGAAACTTGCAGTGGGAGGGGGTGGATCCAGTCGTCGTGGTCCATGTTGGTACAAATGAAATAGATAGGACTAGGAAGCCGGTTCTGTTAAAGGAGTATGAGCAGCTAGGGGTCAAATTAAAAAACAGAACTTCAAGGGTAATAATCTCTGGATTATTACCTGAGCCACGAGCGAATTTGGCTAGGACAAATAAAATAAGAGAGTTAAATGCGTGGCTCAAAGACTGGTGTGGGAGAAATGGGATTTGCTTCCTGGGACACTGGCACCAGTACTGGGGCAGGAGGGAGCTGTTCCGTTGGGATGGGCTTCACTTGGCCAGTGCTGGGACTAGAGTCCTGGCGGATCATATAACTAGGGCTGTAGAGAGGGCTTTAAACTAACTAGTGGGGGGGGAGGTTCCTAGAGAACAAATAATAAAAATGACAACAGAGAAGGTCATAGACTTAGGAGCAGTGGGGAAATTAAAAACCAGAGCGTGTCAGGAAGGGGCAGAAGGTATGGAGTAAAAGGTAAAGTAATAAAAAGGGCAAAAGCAGGAACTAAGTGTCACAAAACACATTTGAAAGTTCTCTATCTGAATGCACGTAGCATTCGTAACAAAATAGATGAGTTAATGGCACAAATAGCTGCATATGGGTATGATCTTGTGGCCATTACAGAAACATGGCTGCAGGGTGACAATGCCTGGGAATTAAACATACCAGGTTATTTAACAATCAGGAAGGACAGGCAGGAAGGAAGGAGAGGTGGGGTGGCTATGTTAATAAAGGAAGGAATCACTGTAATACAGAGAAATGATATTGGGTCAAAAGATCAGGATAATGAAACAGTTTGGGTGGAGATAAGGAATAATAAGGGGAAAAAAACACTAGTGGGCATAGTCTATAGGCCTCCGAACAGTCGCAACTCGGTTGGACGGAGCATCAATCAGGAAATAGTTGAGGCTTGTAATAAGGGAACATCTATAATTATGGGGGATTTTAACTATCATATTAATTGGACAAATCAAATTGGGCAGGGCTGCCTTGAGGATGAATTCATTGAGTTTATTAGGGATGGGTTTCTTGAGCAGTATGTAACTGAACCGACCAGGGGGCAAGCAACCTTACATCTGGTCCTCTGTAACGAGACAGGATTAATTAAAAATGTCCTAGTAAAGGATCCCCTTGGAATGAGTGACCATAACATGGTTGAATTCCATATTCAATTAGAGGGTGAGGAGGTTGTATCTCAAACAAGCGTGCTAAGCTTGAATAAAGGAGACTATGAAGGTATGAGAGCGGAATTGAGTAAAGTGGATTGGGAAAATAGATTAAAGGGTAAGACGATACATGATCAGTGGTGCACATTTAAGGAGTTATTTTACAACTTCCAAAAAAAGTATATTCCACTGAGAAAAAAAGGGTGTAAAAGAAAAGACAGCCATCCGTGGCTAAGTAAAGAAATTAAGGATAGTATTCGACTAAAAACAAGTTCATATAAGGTAGCCAAATCTAGTGGGAGGATAGAGGATTGGGAAAACTTTAAAAGACAGCAAAAAATAACAAAAAGATTGATTAAGAAAGGGAAGATACATTATGAAAGTAAATTAGCAAAAAATATAAAAACAGATAGTAAGAGTTTTTATAGTTATATAAAAAGAAAAAGAGTGGCTAAAGTAAATGTTGGTCCCTTAGAGGATGAGACCGGGAAATTAATGGTGGGAAATATGGAGATGGCAAAAACACTGAATGAATATTTTGTATCAGTCTTTACAGTAGAGGACACCAAGAATATCCCAACACTGGACAAGCAGGGGGCTATACGGGGGGAGGAGATAAACACGATCAAAATCACTAAGGAAGTGGTACTCGGTAACATAATGGGACTCAAGGCGGATAAATCACCTGGACCTGATGGCTTACATCCTAGGGTCTTGAGGGAAGTGGTGGTAGGGATTGTGGATGCATTGGTAATAATCTTCCAAAACTCCCTGGACTCAGCAAAGGTCCCGGCAGACTGGAAAACTGCTAATGTAACACCCTTATTTAAAAAGGGCAGTAGACAGAAGGCTGGAAACTATAGACCGGTTAGACTAACATCTGTGGTAGGTAAAATTTTGATGTCCATTATTAAGGAGACAGTAACAGGACATTTGGATAATCATAGTTTAATAAGACAAAGTCAGCATAGTTTTATGAAGGGGAAGTCATGTTTGACAAATTTGTTGGAGTTCTTTGAGGAAGTAACATATAGGGTGGATAAAGGGGAACCAGTGGACGTAGTGTATTTAGACTTCCAAAAGGCATTTGACAAGGTGCCACACAAAAGGTTATTGCTTAAGATAAAAAATCACGGGATTGGGGGTAATATTCTGGCATGGATAGAGGATTGGCTATCTAACAGAAGGCAGAGAGTTGGGATAAATGGTTCATTCTCAGACTGGCAATCAGTAACCAGTGGTGTTCTGCAGGGGTCAGTGCTGGGTCCCCAACTCTTTACAATCTATATTAATGATTTGGAGGAGGGGACCGAGTGTAACATATCAAAGTTTGCAGATGATACTAAGATGGGAGGGAAAGTAGTGAGTGAGGAGGACATAAAAAACCTGCAAGGGGACATAGACAGGCTAAGTAAGTGGACAGAGATTTGGCAGATGGAATACAATACTGGAAAGTGTGAGGTTATGCACTTTGGCAGGAAAAATCGTAGAGCAAGTTATTATCTTAATGGCAAGAAACTGGAAAGTACTGAAGTACAAAGGGATCTGGGGGTCCTGGTGCACGAAACTCAAAAGGTTAGTATGCAGGTGCAGCAAGTGATTAAGAAGGCCAATGGAATGTTGGCTTTCATTGCTAGGGGGATAGAATATAAAAATAGGGAGGTATTGCTTCAGTTGTACAAGGTATTGGTGAGACCGCACCTGGAATACTGCATACAGTTTTGGTGTCCATAATTAAGAAAAGACATACTTGCTCTCGAGTCAGTACAAAGAAGGTTCACTCGGTTAATCCCGGGGATGAGGGGATGGACATATGAGGAGAGGTTGAGTAGATTGGGACTCTACTCATTGGAGTTCAGAAGAATGAGAGGCGATCTTATTGAAACATATAAGATTGTGAAGGGGTTGGATTGGGTGGATGCAGGGAGGATGTTCCCGATGATGGGTGAAACTAGAACTAGGGGGCATAGTCTTAGAATAAGGGGCTGTTCTTTCAAAACTGAGATGAGGAGGAACTACTTCACTCAGAGGGTGGTAGGTCCATGGAATATGCTGCCCCAAAAAGCTGTAGAAGCTACATCATTACATAAATTTAAAACAGAAATAGACAGTTTCCTAGAAGTAAAGGGAATAAAGGGTTATGGGGAACGGGCAGGAATTTGGACATGAGTCTAGGTTCGGATCGGTCATGGCCCTGTGGGTAGCGGAGCAGGCCCAGGGGCCGTGTAGCCTGATCCTGCTCCTGTTTCGTGTGTCTAATTCTGTTAGATTCAGGAGATAGTCCTGTCATAGTGGATTGGCGGTTGGGATCAGATCAGCCATGATCTTATTGAATGGCGGAGCAGGCTCGAGGGGCCAATTGGCCTACTCCTGCTCCTATTTCTTATGTTCTTATGTTCTTAAATCCTCCAGATTACTGCGGCCCTCACCCAGCAACCACGCCCCGCATAGCACACACACCTCATTCTGCGCAGCCTGGTCAGAAGCATTTCTGTCCTCCCTTATGAGGGCATTCACAGTCTTTGCGTGCTTCTCCAGCTCGGCTATAATTTCTTTTAAATGGACCGTCATGGCCTGGTCCTCATGTAACTCCGAGCCCACTACCTTGTTCTCAGCCATTAGCATTTTCTTTAACTGAGTTTTTAAACCGTTTATCTGGGTCTGTAATTCTATGTTATCTAAACTGTTGATGACAGAGGACCCAGTGTTAAACGTAGTAAAAACATCATTCCATGCTCCCCTTCTTTGCCTCCCTGCATTACCCAAAAACTTATGGGGTGTGGTGTACAGTTCGGTTTTGTCGACATTGGTGAAATCGAACTCATACCATTTTCTGAACATGTCCTTTAACAGGGCCTGGTATAGCTGCTCTGTCTCTTTGGGACACCACTCCGGTTAGTGTACCTCGGTGAGATTTAAAATCACGGAGGCTACCATGTAGTGTACCCCCTGGTACAGCACCTGATCCGTGGGCACTAGTACCAACCCATTCCCTGGTCCCTTGGTGGTGGTGGGGCACCCTTCCCTATGTGTCCTCGCTGCCTGTGTCGTGGGCAGGGGCTTTCGGGGGCGGGTCACAAGCTCAGTGGCATTGACTGGGATCAGGGAGTATGGGACCGCGCACGCCTTCAGGCTGGCATCCCACTTCATCCCGTACCCGGCGTCTTGCCACTGCCGGTGGAAAATGATGGATATGCCTGTGGGGCAGACCCTCTCTGACCCCCACATACAGACATAAATCCCTTGATCCGGTTCCCACCACATGTCCCAACACACACTTAATCCCCCGTGAGTCCCTGTAATCGACCAGTGGGTATTGTTCCCCAACCGTTCCCACTCGACTGCGGGGTTTCTCATATCTTCGCTCTGCTTTCTGAGCCACCACTACCTATCCAAAGGAATGTGTCCCTTGCACGTTAAACATACACGTTTCTCTACGGTGACGCTGACCCTTGTGGTAATGACCTGTACCCTGGGGCACAGGAGGGAGGCCTCCCCATACGTGAGCCCGGTCTGGCTGGAGTACTGGGACGAATTGCACCCCAGCCACCCTGGCCACCTTCCCTCGTGGACGTAGACGGCGGTCTCCTCCACGTCCCGTTCGCCACTTCCATCGGTTACTATAGGTGCTCTCTCTCCTGAGCACCAATAGATGTGGGATTCCTCCATGTCACCTTGCTTTCCAATGCTCAGTCCTATCAGGGCGAGTAGGAGTCCGCCCCCCTTCATCCTGAAAGATACAAGAGCATATAGCCAGATCCCCAGGAGATTCTCTGGCTTTGGTGAAGCATAGTTGGGTCTTGCGACCTCGACTCAAATACACACACTCTTAACAGATTATTACTGATTTAAAACTACCCATCACCTTATTTAATACTTAAGCTAAACACCCAAACTTAAAAATACCTAAACTTAAATTATCTAACATCCGCCGCCCGTCTCCGGGTGGCCAGCCTAATCCCTGTTTGGGCTGCGGCACACTGCTCCCTTTGGTGGGACCGCACTGTCCTGCACTTCTAGTCCCTCGCAGCCTGTGGCTGCTGGCTGGGGACCTCTGTCTTTGGACTTATCCCTAACTCAGGAGGCTGTCCCTTTGAAATGGGGAGCCAGTGACCAGGGTTTCCTTGGCTGGGGCGTCCGTGGAGACCGTCTAGGGACTTTGACGGGTGGGGTTTTCTTGGCTGGTGGGCCTTTAACCCGAACTGCTGTCCCCTCTGGTGCTGTCTGTGGGCTTACCACTGCCGCTGGCCGGGGATCTTCTTCCTCAGGCTTTACCTCTCCCGAACCTGGGCTAGAGGCAGGTAACTCTTCGCAGCCTGTTGCTGCAGGCTGAGAGTCTCCACCCCCAGGTCCCAAACCTGGGCCCGGGGCGGGGTCTTCGCCCTCTGGTCCCTCCTCCCCTAAACCTCGGTCAGGGGCGGGGTTTTTGCCCTCGGGTCCCTTCTCCTCTAGATCCCAGAAGAGTGGGGGAGTGTCCCAATTGGTGGGCAGGATGGCCCCTCCCCTTAAACAAGCCACAGCGCCTGCCTGTGCAGCCTGTGGACTTGGTCCCGCTGCAGGCTGAGGATCTCTATCCTCAGACCTGACACCAACTGACTGCTTTCTCGTCTCAGGTTTAAACAGTTTACACTGATTAATATGGAAACATTTGGTGCGCCGAGGCATCTTAATACTGTATACCATGGGGCTTGCCTTGTCTACAATGCTGTAGGGCCCCATATATAGCAGTTCTAAACTTCCTACCCGAGCATAGTCCCTCACCATGACCTGATCTCTTACCTCCCACTCGTGTAAGATTTGCAAAATTTCTACTTTTCCCCGAGTGTTGTTATTAATAAACGGGACCCTGCATGGACATTTTAAATCAAAAATGGTACCCAAGATGGTGTCCGTGTCTCGTGGCAGAAAACCTGTGAGATTTTAAAATGGATTCTGCAAAGCAGACAGCTTGTGGATCGAAACCTAAGCTGCAGTTTCTGTGAAGAGAGACTTTGTATTTTGAAACCAGACAGGACTCTGAATTATGCATTAGACCGAATTGGAGACAAATCTAAAATCAGTTAGGCCTATAGTTAAGGCCATCAAGCAGTCTACATATATAATCGCAAACAGATTAAAAGAACCATCAAGGCTGGACAGGCCCATCAAGGAACTTTCATGACAATACAAGTCGATTATCGGGCCGGTAGATGCGATTAGCGGCCATCTAAAAACAGTTAGTATGGATTGCTACCATTATTTAAAATAGCCCGCCAAGATTAAGACAAAGAACTAACCTGATTTGGCGTGCAGATAAGGGTTTTCGAAAAGAGTATAATTGAAGGCCCCCGGGTAGCAATTGCCCCTTCTCTTCTGTCTCCGCTCTTCAGCCCCTCGCCCTCGTGGCTGCCGCTCTTTCCCCATCCTGCGCTTACCCCCTGGCCCTTGCCCGTGCCTTTCCCCACTCCATCTGGAATCGCCCCGGCACTGTATCGGGCGGACATGGACAATTCAGGCCAGGCGAGGCGGGACGCGATGAGGGGAGGAGGGAAGACCACCTGAGGAAGACCAACTGAGGAGATGAACTGAGGAGACGGGCTGAGGGTAGGCTTCGAATTATTGGGCCTTCAGCCTTGGCTGACCTGCGAATATCTGCACACCAACTCAAACTGTTGGCTGGCGATGAAGAATCATCCCTGCAAGGTAAAGTACCCAAACAGAGACTTTAACTTTGGGGTACTCGAACCTGGACAACGCCCTTGCAGCGCCCGGAGACCACGTGACGACGGCAGGCTCCAGAGAGCACCAAGAGCGAACCCCTAACCCCGCTGCTGTTTTGAGTCCAACAAACCCTTTTGATTGGTGAGCATGAAGTTCTGACCCCTCATAGCTTAACCTAGTTAGGTATAGGGGGTGGGTGAGAATAAGGGGATTGTTAAGATTGTTGATTTCCCTCGATGTGCCGTGTGTTCCCCATTCCCTGTATAAGTATATTATTCTTTTGTATTTTTTTGCCTGTAGAAGTGTACACTAGTAACTTTCCATAAGATTGTATCCATTTTTTTTCTCTTCAATAAAATCTTGGTTTTTGTTTACATCCAACCACCTGTCTACTCGAATCTTCTCTGTACCGCCACCTTGTACCTAAGTCCGGTGTCTAGAACCCAGGGGCGTGGGAGCGATTCGAACCACTCATAAACAGTCAGAGGCATAACTGACTGGACCCCACAAGCCACCCCCTACAGAAATGGCGACCGCGGCAGGACACCGGCAACAAGGTTGCGATGCAGTGGACAGTGGTTCAGATGAGCGAACCGTGATGGAGGAAAGGATTTCTGATTATGTGTTTAGGAAGGTGAATATCACTAAGAAGTGGATCACCACTCTGTTAAGGGCTGGGCGTCCAATAGATGCAGCAGCCAAATGGACAGAGGGAAAGGAACATAAGAAGTCCTTGGAGAAGGCAGTTTGGCTGACGTGCTTTAAAAAGCAGGTCCAGCTTTTGGACGGGCTCGTTGCATCACAGGCAGTCAAGTTAAGGGAGTCAGCCCCGGAAATCCAGGATAAGGCTCTCACAGGGGAGAAGTTATTAGTAGCTTTGCAGGCTTTGAACCAAGAAAGAGTGCATTTAGTGGGAGAACACAAGGCCCAGTTGGAATACCTACGGTGCCAAGTCACCGAGGCTAAGGGAAATGAGTTAAGGTTGTGGGAGAAAAACGCCCGCTTGGCAAGGCACATTAGGGAACAGGAAGAGAAAGTGCAGGAGGTAAAAGCCGCTTATAAGCTAGCGAGCAAACAGGGGTTTGAGGAGGCAGACCACGGCCCCTGTAGAGAGAGGATAGAAAATCTGAGCTGGGCCCTCCGGAAGGCAAAAGGCATGGTATGCCTCATAAGCCCAAAGGCAGGCCAGGCAGATTTTATGGGGAACGAGGGGAGGACAGTTCCAACGTCACTGGTGGTGCCCAGGGACGAACCGGTTGAGAGAGAGGAGACCTCACGGCCATCACCCGTAGTGCCAAGTTTCAGTGAGGTTTGGCAGAAAGGGGGCGTGGAACCGGGGGTGGAACCCGAAGTGGAGCCAGAGGTGAAGGTACAGCAAACCCCGCCCGAGAGGCCAGAGCCGGGACCGATGTGCCCAGCGCGGCATCGGAGGTTCGGCCCATCCGTCAATGGTGACAATGAGGGACCCCTCCAAAACCAGTTCGTATTACCCTTTAACACCCAACAGCTCAGGGTTATGGTCAACCATATCCCAAAGCTTTCTGCAAAGGGAGACCCCTCGATCCACTTCAGGGAAATAGAGCAGACCGCCAGCATCAACTACTGCGATGACGCTGAGAAGGCCAAGATGCTGCTATTCTCCCTGGAGTGTAATCTCCTCCAATCCCTCTCTGACGAGTGTAAAAGGGGGCATAGCGGGTACGAGGAGCTTAGAGATGCAGTTCTAGAGGCCATGGAGATGGGTGAGGGCAGTCCCTTTTCCGCGTGGAGAAGACGGTCCAGCTTTCTGGGGAAACCCCGCAGGCTTTTGCGGACCGGATGTGGCCGGTGTACCGGAAAGCTTGCCCGGGCATGCCAGGCCGGACGTTCCTGAACGGGGATTCCCTGACGCATTGGCTCTGTTGCCTGGTGACAAACAGCTTGCCACAGGTCCGAGCCAAGGCAGAAGCCTTGTTCGACCCCAAAGATCCCCAGACCACAGAACTCACGGTAATTAGGCAGCTAACCCTCGGCTACAAAAACGGCAGGGCAACCGATGCACACCCACCCAAGGGGAAGGTGCATGAGATAAAACCAGGAGTGCAGAGTAGGAAAGAATGGCATCAGGAAGGGAATCACCCGCCCCACGCTAAGACCAATTGTTACGGGTGTGGGAAGGATGGTCACTGGCGGAAGGAGTGCAAAAACCCTTGGAAGGATAACAAGGGAAAGCATCCCACAGCCCCAGCACAAAAGGCGGGGGCAGGGACCCCTTCCACAGAGGTCGAGTCACTTTTGGAAGCCATGAGGTCCTTACTGACTGGCCAGGGGAGAGTAGCAGCTGCCACCGGTGCTCTCACCCCGTCTGCCCCATCCAGCCCACAGCCGTGACTAGAGCCAGCGTAGCCTGTTTATCTGTGTTCGCTCCGATATGATGAGTGGAAAAGACTCCTTTTGGAGATGGAGGTGGAGAAGGTGACTAGGACCTATCTGTTGGACACGGGGGCATCGCGCACTGTGATTTACTCAGCTAATCCCATCACCTCACCTCTCTCAAGCGGGGTCCCATACAGTCTATCGGGGTTCACGGGTAGGGAACAGGCCGGCTCGGTTTCCATCCCGCTTGCCATTCGGATAGGACCGCTCCGCTCCAAGTGGACATGTGTCCTGGTGAAATGGGACGTGGAAGGTGGAAGAGGGGTCCAGGGAGCCGACTTTATTGTAGGCCACGGGATCCTAGTGGATTTGAGGAATCACTGCCTTTGGGGGGCAGGTAAAGTAAAGAACGGTGAGATCGTAGTTATCCCGGGAAAGGAAGGGAAGGGGACCCTCTGCACCATGAAGCCCAAAGAGGATTATAACTTCGAGCTCATGGTCAGCAACACCCCACCAGAATTCCAGGCATTTGTGCAGGCCCACCTGGCCACATTTGCCACTCACAAGCACGACTGCGGGAGGGTCACAGGGTTTGAGGTCAGCGTGGACAGGGACCCCATGGCCCGACCACAGAAACAGTATAACTTCCCCAGGGAAACAGAGACAGACATGGAAGCAGCCATGTCCTCGTTAGTGCAGCAGAGAGTTCTGAGACCGATAGCTACCCACGTGAACTCTCCGTTATGGTCGGTCAGAAAGCCGGACAATTCCTGGAGGGCCACGATGGACTATCGGGTGCTCAATGGCAACATCTCAGCCTGCGCACCCACAGTAGCAGCAGTTGCCGACCTCATCGGGAGTATTCCAGCATCCGCGACCACTTTCATGGTGCTGGATATTTCAAATAGGTTTTGGTCCATCCCTGTAAGGAGGGAGGATCAGTACAAGTTTGCCTTTACGTTTAAAGGGCAACAGTACACGTGGAACTGTTTGCCACAGGGATTCCATAACAGCCCTAGCATTTTCCATCAGTGCATGGCTGACAGTTTGAAGGATTTTAGCCAGCCCAGACAGTTGGTTCAATATGTGGATGACCTGCTCCTGTTCACTGATTCGAAAGAGGAGCATGGCCCGCTATTGGCCGAACTGCTGGAGCTGCTAGGACAGAAGGGTTTCAAGGTAAATCCCAAGAAGGTGCAGTTCGGCCAGCAGGAGGTGAAATTCCTCGGTCTGACCGTGTGCGCTGGAGAAAGGGCCATAGATAAGGCTAGGAGGGAGGCGGTACAAGCACTACCGGTCCCTAACACAGTAACGGGTGTGAGGTCGTTTTTAGGGCTAACCGGGTACTGGAGAGACTTTATTGAGGACTATGCAGCCACCGCAGCCCCTCTGCTCCGGCTCCTACGCAAGGGAGTGGAGTAGCTTTGGGATGAGGGTTGCCAGGCAGCATTTTTCAGGCTCAAGAAGGACTTGCAGACCGCACCAGCTTTAGGGGCCATAGATGGGGGAAAAGAGTTTTTCCTGGAGGTAGCAGCCAGCGGGGACAGCCTGAGTGCTGTGCTGCTCCAAGAGCGGCACGGCCGGCTGCTGCCGGTGGCCTACTCCTCCAGGATACTCACCGATGTGGAAAGGAGCTATTCCAATTGTGAGCGGCATCTTTTGGCCACACATTGCGCTGTGAAAAGATCATTGATCTTCACAGGCACCTCTCCCATCACCCTCCTCACCCATCACACACCCGCCCAGATGCTTCTCGACGGGAGGATCAAGGATGGAACAGTGAGCAGTGCCTGCATTGCCTGCTGGACCTTGCTCCTCTCACAGATGGACGTGAAGGTGAAGGGTCTCTGTGAGCCAAAGCTTGCAGCCAACATGGTATATCCTGGAAGAGCCCATCGGTGTTCCATTGAAGGGGTTTGGGAAGTAAACATAGGTTTACGGGCCGGGATACATCCCACAGGCTGCGAGATCTATGTAGACGGTTCCAGCACTGTATCTGCTGGCAAGCGTCTCACAGGGTGTGGAGTTTATGACCCAGCGGCACAGATTGCCCTGGCGATTAAGCTCCCCAGCACCATGAGCGCCCAGCAGGCTGAACTGTCCGCGGTGGTGTACGTCGTTACACACCCCAAAATCTTCCCCACCCCCTACACGATTTGCTCGGACAGCATGTTCACGTGCAATTCATGTACGGAGTACCTGGCCATCTGGTCCCGCCGCAGATATACCTCCGCTGACGGGAGACTCCTCACAGCAACGCCCCTGCTGGAAAAGGTCCTGGCAGCAGTGGGGGAGGAAGGGGAGGTTTTCATCCACAAAGTGCAGGCCCATTCCTCCACAAAGTGAAGGCCCATTCCTCCACAGAACCCCACGGCCAGGGCAACCAGCAGGCTTACTTGCTCGGCAAGGAGGGTGCCCGCACAGGCATTTTCTGGGACCCATTTGGGTCCAGACCCATGGCGGCGGTCAAAGGTAGGGACGGGACCCAAGGGAGTGTAGGAGTAGCGTTAGCCCCGGACCTTAAGACGGTCCAAGCCCAAGACCCCGTCCTCAAAGCAGTCCTCAATGCCATAGCTGAGGGAAAGGAGATAGAAGGTCCGTACAGCACAGCGACTCTCTCTGTTAAAGAGGGTATGCTGTTCCGGGGGGAACAGTGGGTTGTGCCGCAGCAGCACCGGAGGGAATTCCTTCAACTGGCCCATGAGGGTCCAGGAGCGGGACACCCCAGGCCTGAGACCACCTGGCAACGGGTGGAACAGGCGGGATGGTGGCTGAGACTCAGGGATGATGTCCGCAAGTTCTGTGCAGGCTGTCTTGTGTGCGCTGCGAACAACCCTGACCCCCACAAAAGGAAGGTCCCTATGGGACACGTCAGGAGGGTAGAGGGACCATGGCAGTCGATACAAGTCAACTACATCGGGCCCCTGCATACCGCCCAGGGAGGCTATAAGTACTGCCTAGTCCTCGTAGACATGTTTACCAAGTGGGTAGAGGCTTTTCCCTGCAGATCTGCCACAGCTCTGGGTACTGCCAGGATCCTGGTCCGGGAAGTGTTCTCGAGGTGGGGACTACCACAGTTTGTGGAGTCCGACCAAGGGAGCCACTTCACCGGACAGGTGATGCAGAACACCCTGATGCTGCTAGGCATCGAAGGGAAATGGCACGTAGCCCACCACCCCCAGTCATCGGGGATTGTAGAACGCATGAATCGGACCCTGAAAGAAAGGTTAAGAAAGGAAACGGTGGACTCGCCCCGTAAATGGGCCGAAGTCCTAACGTTGGTTTTGATGGGGATCTGGGCCAGCCGTACGAGCTAATGACTGGCAGGGTTATGCGGACCCCCACCCATGTACTAGCCCCAGTGCTCACGGAGGGTCAGCTCAGGGAGCTAAACCGGGACAGGTTTGCCCGAAACCTCTTTGAGCACTTGAAGCAGGTCCATGAGCGGGTGGCTGGGAACATGGGAAGGCAGCATCGGAGTAACTGATTGCTGCTCGAACCGAGAAAACACCACGAGTGGGAGATAGGAGATCGGGTTATGGTAAGGAATTATGCCCGAGTATGTACTTTGGAACCACTGTACATGGGGCCCTACAGTATTGTAGATAAAGCCAGCCCAATGGTATATGCTGTGAAGATGCCCCGGCGTACAAAATGGTTTCATATCAACCAGTGTAATCTGTTTACACCTGAAAGGGGAAAGCAGCCAGTTGGGGAAAGGTCTGAGGATAAAGATCCTCAGCCTGCAGCAGGAGCGAGTTCACAGACCACACAGGCAGGCGCTGTGGCTTGCTTGAAGGGAGGCGCCATCCCGCCCATCGATTGGGACACTCCCCCACTCTTCTGGGATCCAGACGAGGGGGAGGGACCTGAGGGTGAAAACCCCGCCCCGGACCCAGCCATGGGAACTGGGGGCGGAGACTCTCAGCTCACAGCAGCAGGCTGCGTAAAGTTACCTGCCTCCAGCCCGGGTTCGGGAGGGGTCAAGCCTGGGGGAGCAGCAGTTCGGGTAAAAGGCCCAGCGGCCAAGAAAGCCCCACCCGTCAAAACCCCTAGAAGGTCCCCCACGGACGCCCCAGCCGAGAAAGCCATGGTCACTAGCCCTCCAGTTACCAAGGGCCGCCCCTCGAGTCAGGGAGAGGTCCAAGGACACAGGTCCTCAGCCAGCAGCCACGGGCTGCGAAGGACCAACAGTGAAGGACGGTGTAGTCACGCCGGGGGTAGTGGCTAGCCGCAGTCCGACCAGGGATTAGCCTGGCCGCCCGGAGACGGGCAGCGGATGTATATAGTTTTAGTTTAAGTTAAGTTTTAAGTAAAGTGTAATTATTTAGCTTAAGTTTGGGTGTTTACAACTTATGTTATATAAGGTGATGGGTAGTTTTATGTAAGTAGTCTGTTAAGAGTTTATATTTGGGTTGCGGTCGTGGGACCCGACCATGCCTCACCAAGCCAGAGAATATCTTGGGGACCAGGCTGCATGTTTTTACATCTTTTGCAGAAAGATGTTCTGGATGGAAGGGATCGTGTTCCTATTCGCCCTGATTGGGATGAGTGCAGGGAGATGGGGCGACTTCCAAGACTCCCACAGCTACGGGTGTTCGGGAGACAGAGCGCCCCTGGTGATCGATGGGAACGGTGAACGGGATGCGGAGTAAACCACCGTTTGCTTCCACGAGGGAAGGTGGCCAGGATGGTTGGGGTCCAATTCGTCTCAGTACTCCAGCCAAACCGGATTCACGTACGGGGATGCCTCCCTCCTGTGCCCCAGGGTACGGGTCGTTACCACGAGGGTCAGCATCACCGTTGGAAAGCGAATATGTTTGACGTGTAAAGGACACATTCCTCTGGATAGGTGGTGGTGGCTCAGGAAGTTGAGCAAGGACATGAGGAACCCCGAAGTCGAGTGGGAACGGTTGGGAAACAACACCCATCGGACGATTACCGGGACTCTTGGAGGACTAAGCGTGTGTTGGGATAAGTGGTGGGAACCGGACCAAGGGATTTACATCTGTATGTGGGGGTCAGAGACGGTCTGCCCCGCAGGCATATCCATTGTTTTCCACCGGCAGTGGCACGAAACCGGGGAGGGGATGAAGTGGGATACCAGCCTGAAGGTGTGTGCGGTCCCATACACCCAGGCCCCAGTCGATGCCACTGAACTTGTGCCCCGCTCACGGCGCAGGTGGCGAGGTTATCCAGGAAAGATTGCCCCACCGCCACCAAGGGACCAGGGAATGGGTTGGTACTAGTCCCCACCGATCAGATGCTGTACCATGGGGTACATTATGCGGTAGCCTCCGTGATTTTAAATCTCATGGAGGTACATTTACCGGAGTGGTGCCCCAAAGAAACAGAGGTTATACCAGGCCCTAGTAAAGGACATGTTCAAGAAATTTTACGAGTTCGATTTTGCCCACGTGGACAAGACCGAACTCTACACCACACACCGAGAATTTTTGGGTAATGCAGGGAGACAAAGAAGGGGTGTATGGAATGATGTTTTTACTGCGTTTAATACTGGGTCCTCTGTCATCAACAGCTTGGATGACATAGAGCTGCAGACCCAGATAAACGGTTTAAAAACACAGTTAAAGAGAATATTACTGGATGAGAACAAGGTAGTGGGCTCGGAGTTGCATGAGGACCAGGCCATGACGATCCATTTAAAGGAGATCATAGCCGAGTTGGAAAAACACGCAAAGACGGTAAATGCTCTCATAAGGGAGGACAGAAATGCTTCTGACCAGGCTGCACAGAATGAGGTTGATGCATTATCAACAACACCAAAGACTACGAGTTGAACTTATACGAAGTAGGCTTTTATTGACTAAGAACTGGAGCATGCCTCTGCTAGTGGATCCATCCTAAGAGCTCCCGGGGGAAGGGTGGTGAGTCACCTTTATACCTGGGCTTAGGGGTGGAGCCAGGGGCGGAGGCATGCCCGGACTTGTACAGAGTTAACAGTGGTTTACCACACAGACACGTACAGAGTTAACAGTGGTTTCCCACATTCACCCCTCGTTTAAAAAAGAGTCCGGTGGGGTGAAGTGTTTCAAAAGTTCGTATACAAAAGTCTCTCCGGGGGTCTTGTCTGCCGTAATGATCTTCGTGGTGCCGGTTGCGGCCTCGAAAAGGCAATTTGTGGCATGGCCATTTACCTTTACGTTCATCATGGACCTGGCTAGTTGATGGGGCCTAGATTGGTCCAGGGTGATGGAGGCCATCGTCGAGGTCGGTGGGTCGTTGTAGTATTGGCCCTCGCCGGGGGCCTGGTCCCGAACTGGTGTCCAAGATGGCGGCTCCCCCACGGCTGGTGGTGCCCAAAATGGCGGCCCGCACGGCTCACACGTGGTTGGTGGGGTCCAAAATGGTGGCCTGCACGGTTCACATGTGGCGCTGCTGGAATTGGGGGGCAATTTCGCCCTGCACACTCTCGCGTAGTGGCCTTTCTTGCTGCATTTGGAGCAGGTCGCGTCTTTTGCTGGGCATTGCTGTCTGGGGTGCTTGGCCTGGCCGCAGAAGTAGCATTTCTGCCCTCTGGTCATTGCAGCTGTAGTTGGGCTGCTGGCGGCTTGTGGCCTTACCGGGTCCCAAGATGGCTGCTCCCGTGACATCCACGTGGCCATCCGGTCAGGGGGGTAGGCGTCCATGTTCTGGAGGGCCACGTCTAACGAGTTAGCGAGGGCCACCGTCTTCTGCAGGTCGAGCCCCTTCTGTTCCAGCAGCCTCTGCCGAGTATAGTTGGACCTGATGCTGACTACGTAGGCGTCTCGGATCAGGTCTTCTGTGCATTCCTTGGCCGTCACCGCTTTACAATTACAGGCCCGGCCGAGGACTCAGTGCCAGTAAATATTCGGCGCCCGATTCCCCGGGGCGCTGTTTTCGGGTAGCCAGGAGGTGTCTGGCGTAGACCTCGTTAACAGGCCTCACGTATTGTTCCTTTAGCGTCGCGATGGCGGCCGCGTAAGTTGTGGCATCTCGGATGATCGAGTAGACTCGGTGGCTCACCCGTGAGTTCAAGACAAGCCGTTTCGCGTCATCTGTAGTGACGGTAGAGCTGGAGGCCTCCAGGAAGGCTTCGAAACAGCTCAGCCAGTGTTCAAAGTTATTGGCTGCATCTGCTGCTTGAGGATCCAAGTCTAAACGTTCCGGCTTCAAGATTTGCTCCATGTCGAAAATTTAGTCAATAAAATTGATGCACTATCAACAACACCAAAGACTACGAGTTGAACTTATACGAAGTAGGCTTTTATTGACTAAGAACTGGAGCATGCCCCTGCTAGTGGATCCATCCTAAGAGCTCCCGGGGGAAGGGTGGTGAGTCACCTTTATACCTCGGCTTAGGGGTGGAGCCAGGGGCGGAGACATGCCCGGACTTGTACAGAGTTAACAGTGGTTTACCACACAGACATGTACAGAGTTAACAGTGGTTTACCACAGAGGTGTGCGTGTTATACGGGGCGCGGTTACTGGGCGAGGCCCGCAGTAACCTGAAGGAGTTAAAACTGGGTTTGGTCCCCTCCTGGCTTAGGAACAAGCACCTCACAGCCCTCCACCCTTTTGAGAATGCATTGAGCCCATGCCAACTCCAGCTAGCCTCCGAAGCCTATCCAGTCCCCGTTGTGGTGTATGTGCCTTTAAGAGCAATTATGGTGTATGTGCCTTTAAGAGCCCCAGGTGTGCGTAATGCCGGTAATTGCCACTTGGGCTATATAAGCCTGTGTATTGTGTATATCCTTTAGAACCCCCCCCAGACTTGCTTAGTAAATACCTATGAACCAACTCCTGTCTTCAGTGTCTTTATCTACACACAGACACTACAGTGGCGATGAAGTGGAAACGGACTTACCTGCAATTCGGCAGCACCTGAAGGACATCGATTCCTCCAGTGTCCAGAAGACTCAAGGAAGTAAGAGAAACTGTGGTTTCACCAGCTGGCCAAGCTGGTGACAGGTACTGCGCTAATCCTTCCTGGGCGTCAGGCTGGAGCTCCAGCGGCGGGCTCTACAGCTGAGACAGGCAGCGAAATCGGAGGCAAGCAATAACGGACTGGGAGGTTGCACTCGAGAGACGGCCGGCGCGGCAAGCAGGTCAGCGTTTAGAACTCCGTCGGGAATGAGTCTCCAACAGTGAATAAACGGAAACCACAGTAAAACAGCGTTGCTATCGGTAGCAGCGGCGGGAAAGTGCGGGAAGCGCCATATCTTTGCTACAGAGAGAAAAAAAAAGCACGGGAAGCGCCATATCTTTTCTGAAATGCCTAAATCTGGTAATATTGAGGCTTTTGATGGCGAAATAGAAGATTGGACCACATACGTGGAAAGAGTAGAGGTTTATTGCACTGCAAATGGAATAACAGATGAAAAAAAAGCTTCAGTACTTCTGAACTTAATGGGCGCGAAGACATACGGACTGTTACGAAATTTAATCACTCCAGCCAAACCAAAGGACAAGACTTTTAAAGAAATTGTTGATACCCTGCAGGAGCATTTAAACCCAACACCGCTGCTGATAGCGGAACGATTCAAGTTCTTCAAGAGAAATCAACACAAGAATGAAAGTAACGCTGATTACCTAACCGAATTAAGAAAGCTATCAAAGTACTGCCAATTCGGAGCAGGACTATCGGATTATCTTCGAGACAAATTTGTTTGTGGTCTCTTAAGTGAAGGAACACAAAAAAGACTGCTTTCTGAAAAAGATTTAACATTGGACAAAGCTTTCAGTATGGCTGTATCATACGAAGCAGCAGCAAAAGGAGCTGCAGAGATAAAACAAGAGACACAGGACTTCGGCACCCATAAAATGACACAGGAGTTCGGAAGATGTTATCGCTGTGGCAGATCCACCCATAACCAGAGGGACTGCTGGTTCAAGGGCAAAGCATGCAGGCAATGTGGTAAGATTGGACACATTGCACGGGTATGCCAATCTGGACAAAATAAATCCACTGACAGAAAACAAAAAATCAATAAAGAAAAGTACAGGAAGTTACAAATGATGACGGACAATAGCTCCGAAGACCAGAATAGCGATAGCGACTCCGGAAACAAGAGACTAAGCTGTCTCAAATTACATAATGTACTTGCCAAAGAGGATTACCAAACCATTTGGGTTACCCTCACAATAGCAGGGTCCCCAGTTAAAATGGAGCTAGATACAGGATCAGCTCTAACCGTAATAAATCGACGAGATTACGAGAGGCTATTTTCGCACATACCTCTAAAAGACACATCCATTATCTTAAAAACTTATACGGGGCAGAAAGTCTACCCCAAAGGAAAAATAAGGGTGCCTGTGGTATACAACGGCAAATAAATACAAAAGTTGTATTTATACATTCTACAAGATGGTGGTCCACCGTTGTTGGGACGTGAATGGATAAGGAAGATACGTTTAGACTGGCACTCCATTCAGGCACTGACGGTGACCAGTAAGGAAAAAAACAATGATGACATCATACCTGAACGATTAAAAGACATCTTGGCCACACCAAAGAAGTGTTTCAAGAGAAACTAGGAACCTTGAAAGGCATCACCGCCTCAATAAAAGTGGAAGATACAGCAATTCCAAAATGTTTTAAGGCAAGACCGGTGCCATACGCAATACGTCCGGCAGTCGAGGCAGAGCTGAAGAATTTGGAAAAGGCAGGCGTATTATCCAAAATAGATTGGAGCGAATGGGCAACACCCATCATTCCAGTCATGAAAAAAACATTGAAAAATAACTCTGAGGAACAGAAAAAAATTCGCATCTGTGGGGACTTTAAGGTGACTGTAAACCCGGTCCTTCACACGGTACAGTATCCTCTTCCGAGGATAGAAGATATTTTCGCCTCACTATTCGGAGGGAAACGTTTCACAAAAATTGACTTGGCACAGGCATATCTACAGATGGAGGTTGAAGAGACCTCTAAAAAGTATCTCACAATAAACACACACAAAGGCCTGTACCAGTACAATCGACTGGTTTTTGGAATAGCATCAGCTCCAGCTATCTGGCAAAGAGCTATGGAGCAAGTCCTGCAAGGGATTCCGGGGACTCAATGCTACCTAGACGACATCCTTATAACAGGAGAAAATGACAACGAGCACCTTGCCAATTTGGAGCAGGTGCTCACTAGGCTGAAAGAACGGGGCCTATGAGCAAATCGCCCCAAGTGCGAATTTTTCCAAAATCAGATATCATATTGTGGCCACATAATTAATAAGGAAGTGTTGCATAAGTCACCTGAAAAAATTGAAGCTGTTATAAAAGCCCCAGCACCTGAAAATGTTTCACAATTAAGGTCATTCCTGGGATTAATAAATTACTATCATAAATTTTTACCGAACTTATCAACTATTCTACACCCTCTTAATTATCTTCTACAGACAGGAGTGATTTGGAAATGGAACGAAGACTGTAAACGTGCCTTCCATAAATGTAAAGACTTAATCACATCCGAGAAAATTTTGGCTCATTACAACCCATCACTACCAATCAGACTGGCGTGCGATGCATCCCCTTACGGCATAGGAGCGGTATTGTCCCATAGATTCCCTGATGGCTCGGAACGGCCGATAGCTTTTGCGTCACGCTCATTGAACTCAGCTGAGCGTAACTATGCCCAGATAGACAGGGAAGCACTCAGCCTGGTATGGGGAGTGAAGAAATTCAACCATTACCTACACGGACAAAAATTTACCTTACTGACTGACCATCAACCCCTCATCTCCATATTCAACCCTAAAAAAGGTGTCCCCATTATGACGGCACAAAGACTACAGAGGTGGTCCCTTTTTCTAGGGGCACACCAATACAATATTGAATACAAAGGGTCAAAACAGCATGGGAATGCTGACGGTTTATCACGCCTACCGTTGCCAATGATAGAAGAGGCACCTACAGTAGACCCAGTAGAGATATTCCACTCTACCATAGTGGAATGTCTACCGGCGACAAATTCTGCCATTGAAAGGGAGCCAAGAAATGACCCTACTCTCTCACGGGTCTACGATTTAACAGTGAAGGGATGGCCAGCACATGGCGAACCACTGTTGCCAGCACTCTCGCAAAGAAGAGAACAGCTGTCAGTGTGCCGTGGAACCTTGATGTGTGGATCCAGAGTGGTGATTCCACCCAAACTCCAGGATAAAGTGCTAAAGGAGCTTCACGAGCGGCATCTGGGTGGAGTGAAAATGAAGAACCTAGCTAGGGCGTTTGTATGGTGGCCAGGTATCGATGGAGACATCGAAGACATGACCAAGAGCTGCCTAGGATGCCAGAAGGTCCAAAATGCTCCGCCACAGGCCCCTCTACATCCATGGGAGTGGCCCTCATCTCCCTGGCAAAGGGTGCACATCGACTTTGCTGGTCCATTTATGGACTCAATGTTCTTAATCGCAGTTGATGCACACTCCAAGTGGCTGGAGGTAATAAAGATGTCCTCCACCACCACGGAAAAAACCATCACAGTATTTAGGACCATATTTGCCAGGAATGGGCTGCCGGAGCAGATATGTTCTGATAATGGACCGCAATTTGTGTCCGAAGAATTCAGAAAGTTCTTAAAGAACAATGGGGTAAAGCACTACACGTCCGTCCCATACCATCCCGCCACCAATGGATTGGCTGAAAGGTTTGTCCAGACCTTCAAGAAGGCCATCAAGGCCATGGGTAATGAAGACATAAAACTTCAGCACAAGGTGGATAACTTCTTATTTGCATATAGGAATGCAACGCATATGGTTACTAACCAAACTCCCGCCATGATGTTCTACAATAGAAACCCAAGATGCCGGCTGGATTTGGTCAAGCCCAACATCCGAAGGGACGTGGAGAACCGGCAGTTTCAGGGCATGAATGAAAGGCCAACTAGGGCCTTCCAGATAGGCCAACCGGTTTTGGCCCGGGACTACCGTACCGAGAAATGGCAGCCTGGAACTATCTGCACACGATTAGGACCACTGATGTATACCGTGGACATCGGAGACAGCATAATAAGGCGCCATGCTGACCAAATCATCAAGTCATCCGAAAAGGGACAACCTACACCACCACTCTATACATCTAACGATGAAGTAGAGATACCCATATCTACCTCCGATCCGGTGATACTGGAGCCCGATGAACCCGACACTGGCCTTCAAGCCGAATCAGCCTTGCCAGAAGAACCTACTACACCACCAGAAACTACTACACCCCCGAGGCGTTATCCGGACCGAGCCAGGAAGCCTCCTGAGAGACTAACTTATAATTAATTAATACAGCAATGTATATTATTTTGCATATAACATGTAATTAATAATTACTTAAAATATGATGTACTAGTTAGCTAGAAGGGGAGGAATTGTGGTGTATGTGCCTTTAAGAGCAATTATGGTGTATGTGCCTTTAAGAGCCGCAGGTGTGCGTAATGCCGGTAATTGCCACTTGGGCTATATAAGCCTGTGTATTGTGTATATCCTTTAGAAACACCCCCCCAGACTTGCTTAGTAAATACCTATGAACCAACTCCTGTCTTCAGTGTCTTTATCTACACACGGGCACTTCTCCCGTAGATTGTGGACGGTCCAACCACACAATCATGGGAGTAGCAGTTAGGATGCCGGTCATGGGTAGGACAGCCCGACCCGCGCCGGTATACAGGGTTGAGAACATTGGAGTCATTCAAGGGGGTGCACACATTTGTTTCACAGCGGTCCCGCCTTACGTCATTAAGTGGGAGCACGCTATGACAGGTACTGACCTCTCAGGGTGCCGGAGCCAGGGAGCACACATAATCCTGTGCCCCCAGCACTTGAATGCCTATTCAAAACCGTAGTGTGGGTTCAGAGCTGCTGGCGCGAAGCCTATAAATTGAACCATGGAAGCAATAGCAGAAGGCCATGTTCCCCCGCAGGTAGCATATATAGGAGGTGGGACATATTGCTTCACCACCGGCGCATCCCACTACCAGCATGGACAGCATAGTTGGTGTCCGGTTAGTGACAGCAGTTTCTGTTTTAAACCCGAGGCAGAAGTTCAAGAGGCCCAGGAGCGAATTGTCCCCATTCCTGAACCCTCCACTGTTCACCTCACTGTAAAGGAGAATTTTACAAATTTGCAAAAGTACTAAGCGCCGTTTGGCTACGAAATTCCCCCTCTCCCTGAACATCTGACCAAAATACTCAAAGCCATTATAGTTTCGCAGAAACATTTTTATACACTCGAACAGAAAACATTAGAGATAGGGACTAAGATATTGGATTTTGTGACTCCACCTTGGTGGAACATTTTCAATAATATGGAGCTCCCTTCATGGATCAGACTGGCTTCCCACATTCTTGTGGTTTGCCAGTTAGGGATAGTGTTGTATTTGGTTTGTATCCAGTGTAAGGGAAAATGTCGGTGGTCAGAATTCCGAAATCAGAGATTTTGGAAGGAACACTATGTAAAGGTGGAGTGAGATACGTCGGTTTAAGTCTTTTTCCCTGTATTTTGATTAAAGGTTTCTTTTGTGTTTGTTATTTTTAATAAAGGTTTTCTTTTGTTTTTTTGCGACGCGGTTTAATAAAGATATGTGTACCAAGTGGTGCAGGGGTGTTGGACCCCTCCATGCTTGGATGAGTGTGTAAAGTCTGTAATTTTACTCTCTGTATGCTGATGTACACTACATTTTCGTGGAATGGGAAGTGCATGTGTCATGGGTATATTAGATAGGTAATTACAGGGGAAGGTTGACTATGGAGAGTCAGAAAAATTTTGCTCACCTTAAAAGTGTGATACTTCAAGCAAGATTTAGTATCACAGGGGGGATTGTAAGATTTGCAAAATTTCTACTTTTCCCCAAAGGTTGTTATTAATAAACGGGACCCTGCGTGGACATTTTAAATCAAAAAGGGTACCCAAGATGGCGTCCGTGCCTCATGGCAGAAAGCCTGTGAGATTTTAAAATGGATTTTGCAATGCAGACAGCTTGTGGATCGAAACCCAGGCTGCAGTGTCTGTTATTTTGAAACCAGACAGGACTCTGAATTATGCATTAGACTGAATTGGAGACAAATCTAAAATCAGTTAGGCCTATAGTTAAGGCCATCAAGCAGTTTACATATATAATCGCAAACAGATTAAAAAGAACCATCGATGCTGGACAGGTCCATCAAGGAACATTCATGACAATACAAGTCAATTATTGGGCCGCTAGACGCGATTACCGGCCATCTAAAAACAGTTAGTATGGATTGCTATCATTATTTAAAATAGCCCGCCAAGATTAAGACAAAGAACTAACCTCATTTGGCGTGCAGATAAGGTTTTTCGAAAAGAGTATAATTGAAGGCCCCCGGGTAGCAATCGCCCCTTCTCTTCTCTCTCCGCTCTTTGACCCCTTGCCCTCGTGGCTGCTGCTCTTTCCCCGTCCCGCGCTTACCCCCTGGCCTTTGCCCGTGCCTTTCCCCACTCTATCTGGAATCGCCCCGGCACCGTATTGGACGGACATGGACAATTCAGGCCAGGCGAGGCGGGACGCGACGAGGGGAGGAGGAAGACCAACTGAGGAGACAAACTGAGGAGACGGGCTGAGAGTAGGCTTCGAATTATCGGACCTTCAGCCTTGGCCGACCTGCGAATATCTGCACACCAACTCAAACTGTCGGCTGGCGACGAAGAATCATCCCTGCAAGGTAAAGCACCCAAACAGAGACTTTAACTTTGGGGTACTCAAACCTGGACAACACGCTTGCAGCGCCCAGAGACCACGTGATGACGGCAGGCTCCAGAGAGCCCCAAGAGCGAACCCTGAACCCCGCCGCTGTTTTTGTCCAACAAACCCTTTTGATTGGTGAGCATGAAGTTCTGACCCCTCATAGCTTAACCTAGTTAGGTATAGGGGGTGGGATAAAGATAAGGGGATTGTTAGGATAGTTGTTTTCCCTCGATGTGCCATGTGTTCCCCATTCCCTGTATAAGTATATTATTCTTTTGTATTTTTTTGCCTGTAGAAGTGTACACTAGTAATTTTCCATAAGATTGTATCCATTTTTTTCTCTTCAATAAAATCTTGGTTTTTGTTTACATCCAACCACCTGTCTACTTGAGTCTTCTCTGTACCGCCGCCTTGTACCTAAGTCCGGTGTCTAGAACCCAGGGGCGTGGGGGCGATTCGAACCGCTCATAAACAGTCAGAGGCATAACTGACTGGACCCCACAGGCCACCCCCTACACTTGTGGTGTTTTCGGGGTTCGAGCAGCAATCGGTTGCTCCGATGCTGCTTTCCCATTTTCCCAGCTGCCTGCCCATGGACCTGCTTAAGGTGCTCGAAGAGGTTTCGGGCGAACCTGTCCCGGTTTACCTCTCTGAGCTGACCTTCTGTGAGCACCGGGGCTAGTACATGTGTGGGGGTCCGCATAACCCTGCCAGTCATCAGCTCGTGCGGGGAGTACCCCGTGCTTTTCGGCTGGCTGGCCCGGATCCCCATGAGGACCAGCGGTAGGACCTCTGCCCATTTTTGAGGCGAGCCCACTGTCTCCTTCCTTAACCTTTCTTGTAAGGTCCTAGTCATTCTCTCCACAATCCCTGATGACTGTGGGTTGTGGGCAACGTGCCACTTCCCCTCGATGCCTAGCAGCATAAGGGTATTCTGCATTACCTGCCCAGTAATGTGACTCCCTTGGTCGGACTCTACATAGTGCGGTAGCCCCCATCGCGAGAACACTTCCCGGACCAGGATCCTGGCCGTACCCAGAGCTGTGGCCGTGCTGCAGGGGTAGTCTTCTACCCATTTGGTGAACACATCCACCAGGACTAGGCAGTATTTATATCCTCCCTGGGCGGTGGGTAGGGGCCCGATGTAGTCGACCTGTATCGACTGCCATGGTCCCTCTATCATCCTGATGTGTCCCATGGGTACCTTCGTTTTATGGGGGTCAGGGTTATTAGCAGCGCACACAAGACAGCCGGCGCAGAACTCGCGGAAATCTTCCCCGAGTCCTGGCCTCCATCCCGCCTGTTCCACCCGCTGCCAGGTGGTCTCAGGCCCGGGAATTCCCGCTCCTGGACCCTCCTGGGCCAGTTGAAGGAATTCCCTCCGGTGCTGTTGCGGCACAACCCACTGTTCCCTCCTGAACAGCATGCCTTCTTTTACGGAGAGGGCTGCTGCGCCGTAAGGGCCCTCTACACTTTTTCCCTCAATCACTGCGTTGAGGACGGCTTTGAGGACGGGGTCTTGGGCTTGGACCGTCTTAAGGTCTGGGGCTAAAGCTAGCCCTGCACTCCCTTGGGTCCCATCCCTACCTCTGACCGCCGCCATGGGTCTGGACCCATATGGGTCCCAGAAAGTATCTGTGTGGGCACCCTCCTTAGACAGCATGTCAGCCTGCCAGTTACCCTGACTACGGGGTTCTGTGGATGAATGGGCCTTCACCTTGTGAATGAAGACCTCCCCTTCCTCCCCCACCGCCGCCAGGATTTTCTCCAGCAGGTGTTTTACTGTGAGGGGTCTCCCGTCGGTGGAGGTGTATCCATGGCGGGACCAGATGGCCAGGTACTCCGTACACAAATTGCACATAAACATGCTGTCTGAGCAAATCGTGTATGGGGTGACGAAGGTTTCGGGGTGTGTAACGACGTACACCACCGTGGACAGTTCAGCCTGCTGGGCGCTCATGGCGCTGGGGAGCTTAATCGCCAGGGCAATGTTTGCCGCTGGGTCATAAACTCCACACCCCGTGAGTCGCTCGCCAGCAGATACCATGCTGGAGCCGTCCACATAGATCTCGCGGCCTGTGGGATGTATCCCGGCCCGTAAACCTATGTCCACTTCCCAAACCCTTTCTATGGAACACCGGTGGGCTGTTCCAGGATATACCAGGTTGGCTGCAAGCTTTGGCTCGCAGAGACACTTCACCTTAAGATCCATCTGTGAGAGGAGCAGGGTCTAGCGGGCAATGCGGGCACTGCTCACCGTTCCATCCTTGATCCTCCCATCCAGAAGCATCTGGGTGGGCGTGTGATGGGTGAGGAGGGTGATGGGAGAGGTGCCTGTGAAGATCAGCGATCTTTTCACAGACCAATGTGTGGCCAAGAGGTGCCTCTCACAATTGGAGTAGCTCCTCTCCACCTCCGTGAGTATCCTGGAGGAGTAGACCACCGGCCTTAGCCTGCCATGCTATCCCTGCTGGCTGCTACCAAAGGAAGAACTCTTTCCCCCCATCTATGGCTCCTAGAGCTGGTGCGGTCTGCAGATCCTCCTTGAGCCTGACAAATGCTGCCTGGCAACCCTCATCCCAAACCCACTCCACTCCCTTGTGTAGGAGTCGGAGCAGAGGGGCTGCTGTGGCTGCAGTCTTCAATGAAGTCTCTGCAGTACCCGGTTAGCCCTAAAAATGACCTCACACCCGTGACTGTGTTGGGGACGGGTAACTCCTGTACCGCCTCCCACCTAGCCTTATCTATGGCCCTTTCCCCAGTGTGTACGGTCAGGTCCAGGAATTTCACCTCCTGCTGGCCGATCTGTGCTTTCTTTGGGTTTACTTTAAAACCCTCCTGCCTGAGCAGCTCCAGTAGTTCAGCCAGTAGTGGGCCATGCTCCTCTCTTGAATCTGTGAGCACGAGCAGGTCATCCATGTACTGCACCAACTGTCTGGGCTGACTGAAACCCTTTGAACTGTTGGCCATGCACTGATGGAAGATGCTGGGGCTGTTGTGGAAGCCCTGAGGCAAACAGTTCCACGTGTACTGTTGCCCTTTAAACGTAAAGGCAAACTTGTACTGGTCCTCCCTCCTTAAAGGGATGGACCAAAACACGTTGGAAATATCCAGCACCGTGAACGTGGTCGTGGATGCTGGGATACTTCCTATCAGGTCGGCAACTGCTGCTTCTGTGGGTGCACAGGCTGGGATGTTGCTGTTGAGCACCCGATAGTCCACCGTGGCCCTTCAGGAATTGTCCGGCTTTCTAACCGGCCACAATAGAGAGTTTACATGGGTGGCTATTGGTCTCAGGACTCCCTGCTGTACTACGGAGGACATGGCTGCTTCCATGTCTGGTTCCGCTCCCCTGGGGAAGTTATGCTGTTTCTGTGGTCGGGCCATGGGGTCCCCGTCTACGCTGACCTCAAACCCGTTGAGCCTCTCGCAGTCGTGTTTGTGCGTGGCAAATGTGGCTAGGTGGGCGCGCACAAATGCCTGGAACTCCTTTGGGGTGTTACTGACCATGAGCTCGAGGTCATAACCCTCTTTGGACTTCATGGTGCACAGGGTCCCCTCCCCTTCTTTCCCTGGGATGACTACTACCTCGCCATCCTTGCCTGTACCTGTCCCCCATAGGCAATGATTCCTTAAATCTACCCGGATCCCGTGGCCTACAATAAAGTCGGCTCCCAGGACCCCTCTTCCACCCTCCACTTCCCATCTCATCAGGACACAGATCCACTTGGAGCGGAGCGGTCCTAAACGAATGGCGAGCAGGATGGAAAACGAGCCAGCCTGTTCTTTGCCTGTGAATCCCGACAGACTGTATGGGACCCCATTAGATAGAGGCGAGGTGGTGGGGTTATCTGAATGGACCATGGTGCATGATGCCCCCGTGTCCAACAGATAAGTCCCCTTCACCTTTTCTACCTCCATCTCCATGAGGGGTCTCTTCCATTCATCGTACTGAAGGGAAAACAGGTAAACAGGCTGCACTGGCTCTAGTTATGGCTGTGGGTTGGATGGGGCTGATGGGGTCAGAGCACCGGTAACGGCTGCTACTCTCCCGTGGCCAGTCAATACGGACCTCATGGTGTCCAAAAATGACTCGACCGCGGCGGGAGGGATTCCTGCCTCTGCCTTTTGGACTGGGGTTGTGGAATTCTTTCCTTTGTTGTCTTTCCAAGGGTTTTTGCACTCCTTCCTCCAGTGGCCGTCCTTCCCACACCCGTAACAATTCATCTTAGTGCTAGAAAGGTTATTCCCTTCCTGATGCCACTCCTTCCTACCTTGCCCGGGTTTTACCTCATGCACCTTCCCTTTAGGTGGGTGTGCATCGGTTCCCCTACCGTTCTTAAAGGCTAGGGTCAACTGTCTGATCACCGTAAGTTCGGTGGTCTGGGGATTCTTGGGGTCGAACCAGACCTCCGCCTTGGCCCGGACCTGTGGCAAGCTGTTTGCCACCAGGCAACAGAGCCAATGGGCCAGCTGACCCTGGTTCAGGAATGCCCGATTAGGTGCCCCAGGACAGGCGCTCCTATAAACTAGCCATAACCTGTCCGTGAAAGCCTGCGGGGTTTCCCCTGTGAGCTGGACGGTCTTCTCCACACGGGAGAAAGGACTTCCCTCATTCATCCCCATGGCCTCCAGAACCTCATCCCTGAGCTCCTCATACCTGCACTGCCCCTTCTTACACTCGTCAGAAAGGGATTGGAGGAGCCTACTCTCCAGGGAGAATAGCAGCATTTTGGCCTGCTCAGCACCATCGCAGCCGTTGACGCTGGCTGCCTGCTCTACTTCCCTGAAGTGGATCGAGGGGTCCCCTTTTTCGGAGAGCTTTGGGATATGGCTCACCATAGCCCTAAGCTGTTGGGTGCTATAGGGTAATACGAACTGGTATTGGAGGGGTCCCTCATCGTCGCCATTGACGGGTGGGCCGAACCTCCGATGCCAGACTGGGCACATCGGTCCCGGCTCTGGCCTCTCTGGCGAGGGTTGTTCCACCTCCACTCCCACCCCTGACTCCACCCCTCCTTGCTGCCAGACCTCGCTAAAACCTGGCGCTACAGGTGGCCGTCATGAGACCTCCTGTTCCTCAACTGGGTCACCAGTGATGTTTCTACCATTCTCCCCTCGTTCCCTATAAAATCTGCCTGGCCTGTCTTCGGGCTTATGAGGCACACCATGCCTTTTGCCTTCCTCAGGGCCAGGCTCAGATTTTCTATCTGTTCCTTGCAGGGGCCATGATCTGCATCTTCAAACCCCTGTTCACTCGCTAGCTTGTAAGCTGCCTTTACCTCTTTTACTTTCTCCTCCTGTTCTCTAACTTGTCTTGCTAGGCGGGCGTTCTTTTCTCGCAACCTCAACTCGTTACCCTTGGCTTCGGTGACTTGGCACTGTAGATATTCCAACTGGGCCTGGTGTTCTTCCATTAAATGTACCCTTTCCTGATTCAGGGCCTGCAAAGCTACCATTAACTTCTCCCCTGCTAGAGCCTTGTCCTGGATCTCCAGGGCTGACTCCTTTAACTCGGCTGCCTGTGCTGCAACGAGCCTGTCCAAAAGCTGGACTTGCTTTTTGAGGCACATCAGCCAGACTGCCTTCTCCAGGGATTTATTTGGTGCTCCCTCCTTTCTGTCCACTTAGCTGCGGCATCTACCGGACGCCCAGCCCTTAACAGATTGGTGATCCACTTCTTTGTGATATTCACCTTACTAAACACATAATCAGAAATCCTTTCCTCCATCATGGTTTGCTCATCCGAACCATTGTCTACAGTATCACACCCCTGTTGCCGGAGTCCTGTCACGGTCGCCATTTCTGTAGGGGGTGGCGTGTGCCCAGTCAGCTCTGCCCTGACTGTCTCTGAGCGATTCGAATCGCTCCATACCCCCTGGGCTCTAGACACCGGACTAAGGTACAGGCGGCGATACAGAAAATCGAGTAGACAAGTGGTTTGGTGCAAGAAAACCAAATTTTATTAAAAGGCTGAATAAGACACAATACTACTGAGAATTACTGGTATAGTTACAGGCATAAATAGTTAATAGTAATGGGACTGGGGAACACACGGCACATCGAGGGAAACAACTACATTAAAAATCCCCTTATCCTTAATCCCACTCCCTATACCTAACTAGATTAAGCTATGAGGGGCCAGGAATTCATGCTCACCAATTCAAAACCTGTTGCTTTAGATGGTGGGGTTTGAGGTCCGCTCTTTCTGTCCTTTGGGGTATCCCGTCGCCACGTGGTCATAGGGCGCGGCGCTGGAGTTGTTTGTGCAAGTCACCCTCCCTTTTTCTCCGTTAACGTCTTTGTCGAGTACTTCATCGCAATGGGCCTTCTTCTCCTTCGGGCGGTCGCCAACGGTATTGCTGTGGTCGGGGGTCGGTTGGCGGTCTTTACCATCTAATGATTTTGCTATCCATGCTTCGAACACCAGCTTATTCTTCCACTGGGCTATTACTGTCCATGTGACAAACGCCAGCTTATAACTAGGCCATTTGTCTTGATTTTGCTACCCATTCTTCGAACACCAGCATATTCTTAAATTGGGGTTTTACTGTCCATGCATGTAACCCCAACTTATTCCCCATACGCCAGCTTATAACTAGGCGTTTGTTCCCCAACACATCTTTTCGCTGCCCTTCTCTGCTCTTATCGGTTTACCGTATTCTTCATTTCATCTCGTCTTGTCTGCCCGTTTGTGGCCTGTGTGCCCTGTGTGGTTTCGAACTCGGGTTTCGTTCTCCTCCCGCGTTGGGCCCTCGGTGTAGTAATGGGCGTCCTTGGTGTTGAGCGGCGCGGGGAGTGAGAAGAGAGCCCGCCACGAGGCCAGGGCATGAGAATGAGAGGCAGCAGGCCAAAAGCCAAACGATAAGAGGCCAGAGCAAGAGAGATAAGAGAGCGATCACTACCGATGGGCCTACAATTATACCCGATTCTTCATTCCTTATCTGCGCGCCAAATCAGGTCAGTCCTTTGTCTAACTTTTGGCGGGCTTGTTACCGATTAAATATGCAGAAACCTGATGGCCTTGATTGAGGCCCATTCTAACCTGATCTGTTTCAAGACGAATGGAATGCATATTCTGTGTTTGCTTTAACTGTCTGGCTCCACAAAGTCTCTTCACAGATTTGTGCATTTTAAGTTTCAGGTTTGAAAAAGATGCCTGCCTGTTTGCAGGGCCTTGCTTTTAAAATCCTGTACTTTTGATCACGAGGTTGCAGAAGCCATTTTGGGTACCCCTTTTTAGCAACTTGTCCATGCAGGGTCCCTTTATCCATATCTTTCGGGAAATGTGGGAATTTTGAGAACGCTACAAAACTCCTTCGGACAGTGTCAAAACTCTCCAGACGTGTCTCTCCCTCTGAACCTGCGTGTTCCAAAAATTTCACTTACAAGAAAAGGCAGGAAGCGCTCCCCCAGCCCCTTCCCGACTTGAAAACGTTCCCCTCTACCTGTTGTTCCTAATGGCAGGTGGTAAGACAGGGGGCATGACTCACTATCCAGTCCGGGGCACTACTGGGGCATTGCACGCTCGACTAACGTCACGATCTGTGGGTGCAAGAGATCATGGCGGTAATGTTCAGCGCCGCCGCAAAATGACTGGTCAATTTCGCGAGTGGCACTAAAATCGCCGCACTTGGACGCTAAGTTCCTAGCGCCCAGTTAGCGCCCCCCAGAGGTGCTGATGGGAGGCACAACCAACCAAATTTTTCCCCCTAAAGATTTTAAAGTTAGTCTGGTCACTGCAGTGTTGTTGCAATGATGTATGGGATTCTGTCTGCGATTTTCAGGTTTGTGTATTTTTTTAAGTGATCCCCATTCATACTTATGGGAGTTCCCTTCTTTTATTTGTTGGGCCGGCCCACATGATCCCAGGGGCGTTTACGAACCGCCTGTGCCCTTGGGATACATGGGCCTCTGCCCGCGGGTACCTCGAGAGGCCCAGGACCGTGAGTCTCCGTATCTCCCGGGCCACCAGGTAAATGCGTAGATATCTTACAGGTCGGAGGCATCCACCCGTGGTAAGCCTCCGATCAAAAATGTTGGGACAATAACTTTCTAAAATGTCCAAATAAATGATTACTGTAAGAAATCCAACTTGATTCATTTGTGGAATATTTTCAATTGATTGACATACCAAGTATATTTGGAACAAGTACCTATTATAGATTGTTGACATTTTTACTCAGGCCATTCTTTTTTCCCCTTAAATTTAAGGTTTCATAATTATTTTCTTTATAATAAAGTAAAGATTTTTTTGACCACTTTACTCTCTGAGTTTAATAATACATTTTCAATGGTGAGAAGAAGACTGCATATTTTTCATGCTGTATGATATAGCACAGAAAATCACAATTAGTCATCATAGTGGTCAATAAGCATCATGGAGGACAACACAAAATAGGAAACATAGAAACATAGAAGACAAGAGCAGGAGCAGGGGGACTGTGATATACTTGAGCATATTAGCATCGAGAGGGAGGAGGTACTAGCGGTTTTAGCAGGCTTAAAAGTGGATAAATCCCCAGGCCCGGAAGAGATGTATCCCAGGCTATTATGTGAGGCAAAGGAGGTGATTGCAGGGGCTCTGACACAAATTTTCAGAACCTCTCTGGCCACAGGGGATGTGCCAGAGGACTGGAGAACAGCTAACGTAGTACCATTATTCAAGAAGGGTAGTAGGGATAAACCAGGGAATTATAGGCCAGTGAGCCTAACATCAGTCGTAGGGAAATTATTGGAAAAAATTCTGAGGGACAGAATTGGTCTCTACTTGGAGAGGCAGGGATTAATTAGGGATAGCCAGCATGGCTTTGTCAAGGGAAGATCATGTCTGACCAATTTGATTGAATTTTTCGAGGGGGTGACTAGGTGTGTGGATGAGGGTGGTGCAGTGGATGTGGTTTACATGGATTTCAGTAAGGCTTCTGATAAAGTCCCGCATAGGAGACTGGTCAGGAAGGTAAGAGCCCATGGGATCCAGGGTGCCTTGGCACATTGGATCCAAAACTGGCTTAGTGGCAGAAGGCAGAGGGTGATGGTGGAAGGTTGTTTTTGTGACTGGAAGCCTGTGTCCAGTGGGGTACCGCAGGGATCGGTGCTGGGTCCCTTGCTGTTTGTGGTCTACATTAATGATTTGGATGTGAATGTAAAAGGTATGATCAGTAAGTTCGCAGATGACACGAAAATTGGTGGGGTGGTAAATAGCGAGGCGGGATGCCTCAGGCTACTGGACGATATAGATGGGTTGGCCAGATGGGCAGAACAGTGGCAAATGGAATTTAACCCTGAAAAATGTGAGGTGATGCATTTTGGATGGACTAACAAGGCAAGGGAATACACAATGAATGGTAAGACCGTAGGAAAGACAGAGGATCAGAGGGACCTTGGTGTGCATGTACATAGATCCCTGAAGGCAGCAGAACAGGTGGATAAGATGGTTAAAAAGGCATATGGGATATTGCCTTCATTAGCCGAGGCATAGAATATAAGAGCAGGGAGGTTATGATGGAGCTGTACAAAACGCTGGTAAGGCCACAGCTGGAGTACTTGTGCAGTTCTGGTCGCCACACTATAGGAAGGATGTGATTGCTTTGGAGAGGGTGCAGAGGAAATTTACCAGGATGTTACCTGGGCTGGAGCGCTTCAGCTATGAAGAAAGATTGGACAGGCTGGGGTTGTTTTCCTTGGAGCAGAGAAGGCTGAGGGGGGACCTGTTTGAGGTATACAAAATTATGAGGGGCATAGATAGGGTTGGTAGAAAGTAACATTTCCCCTTAGTAGAGGGGTCAATAACAAGGGGGCATAGATTCAAGGTAAGGGGCAGGAGGTTTAGAGGGGATTTGAGGAAAAACTTTTTCACCCAGAGGGTGGTTGGAATCTGGAACTCACTGCTTGAAAGGGTGGTAGAGGCAGGAACCCTCACAACATTCAAGAAGCATTTGGATGATCACTTGAAATGCCATAGCATACAAGGTTACAGACCAAATGCTGGAAAATGGGATTAGATTAGATAGGGCTTGATGGCCGGCGCGGACGCAATGGGCCGAAGGGCCTCTTTCTGTGCTGTATAACTCTATGACTCTATGAGTAGGCCATTCAGCCCCTCGAGCCTGCTCCGCCATTCAATGAGATCATGGCTGATCATCCAAATTCAGTACCCTGTCCCTGCCTTCTCCCCATATTCCTTGATCCCTTTCGCCTTAAGAAATATATCTAACTCCTTCTTGAATATATTTAATGAATTGGCCTCCATTGCCTTCTGTGGTAGAGAATTCCACAGGCTCACCACTCTCTGGGTGAAGAAATTCCTCCTCATCTCAGTCCTAAATGGCTTACCCCTTATCCTTTGACTTTGACCCCTGGTTCTGGACTCCCTGGCCATCGGGAACATCCTTCCTGCATCTAGTCTGTCTAGTCCTGTTAGAATTTTATAAGTTTCAATGGGACCCCCTCTTATTCTTCTAAACTCCAGCGAGTATTAGCCCAATCGACCCAATCTCTCCTCATACATCATTCCTGCCATCCCAGGTATCAGTCTGGTGAATCTTCGCTGCACTCCCTCCATGGCAAGAACATCCTTCCTCGGATAAGGTGACCAAAACTGCACACAATACTCAAGGTGTGGTCTCACCAAGGCCCTGTACAACTGCAGCAAGACATCCTTGTTCCTGTACTCGCACCCTCTCGCTACGAAGGCCAACATACCATATGCCTTCTTAACCGCCTGCTGCACCTGCATGCTTACCTTCAGCGACTGGTGCACAAGGACACCCAGGTCTCGTTGCACTTCCCCTTCTCCCAATCTAGTGCCATTCAAATAATAATCTGCCTTCCTGTTTTTGCCACCAAAGTGGATAACCTCACATTTTTCCACATTAGACAGCATCTGCCATGTTTCTGTGAAAAGCTAAGCATAAGAGTTGAGAATAGGCCACTGTTAATACCAGCTTCAGGTGTTTTATTTTGAGAAATGCTTTATCTTTCTGCTCTCTTCTGTACAATTTAAGTTCCATTATAATTTCCCTATCTACTGAAGCTCTGTGCTGAATAAGCATTATATTATTATATGCAATCTGCTCAACATCATAAACAATAGAATACAAAGCTGCCACTGTTATTTTTACTGTAGTTGTCTGATAATTCAGAAAAACCCTTCCGGATTGACTTACACTTTTGAGCATGCTGATAAAATTGTCTGCATAACATTATCAGATGATCCGTACTCATGACAAATGAAGTATCCTTTAACTTAAACAGCAGAAAGCTATAGTCAAAAGGACACAAGGTAGGGGCAATCTAAAATTGATCTAAAACTCAGAATAAAAATGAATAATCCTTCAGCTGTCTGTTGGCTTGTTCTATATTCCTTTTATGCCTATCAAAATATAGAAACGACTTCATTCAATTTATATTATAAACATTTGGCAAAGATGATCAAAAGATAATTTGTTCCTGGGATGTGGGCGTCGCTGGCAAGGCCAGCATTTATTGCCCATCTCTAATTGCCCTTGAGAAAGAGATTGTAAGTTAATGGCAAGTATTTTATGAAGGTGATTGAATAAAGAGGTGTTGCAAGAGGATTTGAAGACAATAAATGTAAATGGAGCCTTAAAAGCAGATCCAAAGCATGGTCTATCTATTAGCAGGAAAATAAAACAGAAATAATTAAAAGTAATAAACATTTAGGAACAAGAAAGGCAATAGGTTCTAGCCAACAGGGAGTTTAAAATGAATTTTAAAAAATTGTTCCTGATGCATTCTAAGATTGGGGATTTATGAACTTTCAAGCAATCCAGTTTATGATGACTGTTTCCTGTATGAAACTCCCAAGAATTTAGTTACCCATCTGGGAAACTACTGATGTGTCCTCTAGTGATATCTGTTAATAAAGAAAGAAAGACTTGCATTTATATGGTGCCTTTCACGACCACCGGACATCTCAAAGCGCTTTACAGCCAATAAAGTACTTTTGGAGTGTAGTCACTGTTGTAATGTGGGAAACGTGGCAGCAAATTTGCACACAGCAAGCTCCCACAAACAACAATGTGATAATGACCAGATAACCTGTTTTTGTTATGTTGATTGAGGGATAAATATTAGCCAGGACACTGGGGATAACTTCCCTGCTCTTCTTCAAAATAGTGCCATGGGATCTTTTGCATCCACCTGGGAGAGCAGACGGGACCTCGGTTTATCCAAAAGATGGCACCTCTGACAGTGCAGCACTCCCTCAGTACTGCCCTGGAGTGTCTGCCTAGATTTTTATGTGCTCAAGTCCCTAGAGTAGGACTTGAATCCAGAACCTTCTGACTCAGAGGTGAGCATACTACCCCCTTTTTTTATATATATTATTTATTGAACATTAAAAACATTTACAACATCGTGATCATACAAATCCATTCCGCCATTATGCACAGCCATTCCTCCACCACATATTAGCATCAAAACCTGAAGTTTAATTTGTCTTCCATAACATATATTAATCAATTGTATTTTAAAAATTGATCGTAAAATACTATCTTTAAATTCCTTTCTGAACAAAACATCCACAGATCCTTGTAATGATCTATAAGCTTATATTTAAAATACTCTTTTAGATTTATTCTCCTCCTCTTAAAAAACAGAGCATTCCTTCTTTGCACAATCATGAATCTAGCCAAACTGAGCATTAAATTAATTGCTGCTCCGCTAGACTCTGCCAGATAATTCTGCAATCCCCATCTCAAAAATGAGTCGCACGGGATTCCCATTCTCGCTCTTCGGTTCCCACGCAGTAAACAACCTCACACAACTGTCGAACATAGTACTTAAAATCCTTTAACTGCGGACATAACACCATGAAATGGGACAGAGTCTCATCCCGTGTCCCACACACTGGGCAAGTTGCCCCCCTCCACTCGCCCAATCTTACATAAGACCATCATGGTAAAATTCCGGTTATGAGCCAATTTGAAATCCAGTTCAATCCACTCTGGACATTTAAAATTCACCCACACTCCTTTCCAAATCCTGTTGACGTCCAGCTGTGGATATATACTTTGCCAAAACTCCTGACCAGCAGGGGTATTGAATCTCCATTTTCTGAATACCCCATAGAAATCTTGAGTATTTCAGTTGTCAAATTGAAACAACTCTTCCCCTTTCTCCAGCAGAAAGCTTGGAAAAGCGGGACGCATTTTACTTCCTTTGGAGATTTCTGCATTTATTTCTTCCATTGCCCTCACAATCTTCTCATACATGATCATAATTGCTTTTCCCTCTACCTCCTGAACCTCCTCCCACACCATGTCCCTCACTACCACTCCGGCAACCAACCTGGAAGTACCTCATATAATATATCTTTCACACATATAATACCAGCTTTTATAAAAGCTTGATTAAATAATACCTCTCCTTCAATGTTGACCCACCTGTTCAAAAATAAGGGTTGTTCTAAAAATTCCTCAGCACCCTTGGGCATAAACCGCACACTTTTTAAAAATTGGGGCCAAGTCTCTACAACCCCCTTATAAAACTTAGGGAGAGGTTTAATCGAGTTCGAAAACATATTATGGTATTCCATATACAATATCCCCTGCCCTCCAATCCCACTTTTGTTGTGTATGTACCTTTAAGAGAATAACTGGTCTCAGACTGCAGTACCGGCAGTGACCACCCCTGTATAAAAGGCGCTAGAGAGCCTCTGTTGTTTAGATTCATTTATGCCTTTCACCAGTAAAGATCTGTTTGTTTCTCTCCTGCTAGTCCGTGTCTTAATCATTCACGGACTTAACACTGGCGACGAGTTAGAAACAAACTTACCTGCAACTCAGCAGCAGCCCCGACGACGTGTTGAAGGTCGGAGCCAGAAGAAAGAAAAAAAAAAAATAGGCCATTGAAACTCGAGAAACGGGCGTCGACCGTCAATCATCGATTTCAAAACTTGCAGGAGAGACTGTCCAGAGCCAGGCTGGGTTCCTCGGTCCGTGGTTTCCCAGCTAATCGGGCTGGTGGCAGGTAGTGCTCTGATCCTTCCTGGGCTGCAACGGGGCCGGGCAGCGAGTTGGGAAGCAAGGAGAGAGAGAGAAGGTGGAGTATACAGGGCGCGGCCGGTGTTTCGAAGCTGGGCAGCGTTCAGACCTCAGAAGAGGGAGGGAAGTGTCCCAGAGGGTCCGCTCCACGACGGGAAAAAAATAAAAGGAAAAGAATTAATATTTAACGCGCAGGAAACCGTGGAAAGCAGCGCTAACAACAGCGGGGAAGAAGGAAAAGCGTGGGAGGCGCCATTTTGTTAAATTGGAGAAGGCGGCAAAGCGCGGGAGGCACCATTTTAGATTTGCAAGATGCCGAAGACTGGCTGTATCACTGCTTTTGATAATACATTAGAGGACTGGACCACGTATGTGGAAAGAGTCGAGGTATATTTCGAGGCAAATGAAATAGCGGAGGGGAAAAAGGCATCAATATTGCCAAACGTAATGGGCACTAGAACGTACGGCCTATTGCGGGATCTGATTACTCCAGCCAAACCCAAGGCGAAGAGTTTTAACAAAATTGTTGCTGTTCTACAGGAGCACTTAAACCCTGCACCGTTGTTGATAGCAGAAAGATTTAAATTCCACAGGAGAACTCAGCAAAACGATGAGAGCAATGCTGAGTATCTTACGGAACTACGCAAGCTATCAAAGCACTGCCAGTTCGGAGCAGGACTGGCAGATACCCTACGGGACAAATTTGTCTGTGGACTCCTGAGTGAAGGAACACAGAAGAAGTTACCCGCAGAAAAAGAGCTGACGCTAGATAAGGCTTTCAGCATGGCAGTATCGTATGAAGCAGCAGCCAGGGGAGCTGCAGAAATTCAACAAAAGCCACAGGAATATGGCACCCACAAAATGACACGGGGATTTGCAAAATGTTATCGCTGCGGCAGAACTAACCATGACCAGAAATACTGCTGGTCCAAAGACAAAATATGCAGACAATGCGGGAAGATTGGACACATTGCATGAGTTTGTAGGTCTGGGAAGAAGACCAGCGACAACAAAAAGGCTACTAAGGAACCGTACAAGAAAGTACAAAAGATGATGGACAGTAGTTCCGAAGACCAGATGAGCGATAGTGAATCCGAGAACAGGAGATTAAGCTGTTTCAAACTTCACAATGTAATCACAAAAGAGGATCACCAAACCATTTGGGTCACCCTCACGATAGCAGGGTCCCAAGTTAAAATGGAATTGGATACAGGATCAGCGCTAACCGTCATGAATCGACGAGACTATGAGCAGCTATTTTCACACATACCCTTGAGAGAGACATCCATCATCTTGACGACCTATACGGGGCAAAAAGTATACCCCAGAGGAAAAATAAGGGTGCCTGTCGAATACAATGACAAGAAAATACGGAAATTGTATCTCTACATACTGCCAAATGGTGGACCACCGTTATTGGGACGAGAATGGATCAGGAAGATAAACTTAGATTGGCATTCCATTCATGCAATGACGGTGGATGGTAAAAAAGATGAAGCCATCACTCCTGGACGATTGCCAACAATCTTAGCTAACGCCAAAGAGGTATTTCAACAAGAACTGGGCATGCTTAAAGGCGTAACCGCCTCGTTAAAAATAGAAGAGAATGCAGTTCCCAAGTTTTTCAAAGCGAGACCGGTACCATATGCAATTCGTCCAGCCGTCGAGGCAGAGCTGGAGAATCTGGAGAAGGCGGGTGTGTTGTCTAAGGTCGACTGGAGCGAGTGGGCGACACCCATCGTTCCTGTCATGAAGAAAACGTTAAGCAATAAGTCCGGAGAGCCAAGGAAGATTCGCATCTGTGGGGATTTCAAGGTGACGGTGAACCCTGTCCTTCACACAGTACAATATCCTCTTCCAAGGATAGAAGACATCTTTGCCTCACTGTCTGGAGGGAAGCGTTTTACAAAAATTGACCTAGCACAAGCATATTTGCAGATGGAGGTTGAAGAGTCCTCTAGGAAGTATCTCACGATAAACACTCACAAAGGTCTTTACCAGTATCATCGATTGGTATTCGGAGTAGCATCGGCTCCGGCAATATGGCAAAAAGTGATGGAACAAGTCCTGCAAGGGATTCCGGGGACTCAGTGTTACTTGGATGACATCCTTGTAACAGGTGAAGATGACAGTGAACACCTTAACAACCTAGAACAGGTGCTCACTAGACTACGGGAACATGGGCTGCGAGCCAACCGCCCCAAGTGCGAATTATTTAAGAAACAGATATCGTATTGTGGCCACGTGATTGATGAAGAGGGGTTACATAAGCCCCCGGACAAAATTGAAGCGGTTGTTAAGGCCCCAGCGCCTGAAAATATGTCGCAACTGAGGTCATTCCTCGGGTTGGTGAATTACAATCATAAGTTTTTGCCGAATTTGTCGTCAATTCTGCATCCACTGAACGCCCTGCTACGAATGGGGGTAGCATGGAAATGGAGCGATGATTGTAAACGTGCTTTTCAGAAGAGTAAGGACTTAATCACTTCGAAGGAAGTATTGGCTCACTACAACCCAACACTGCCAATCAGGTTGGCGTGTGATGCGTCTCCCTACGGCATTGGGGCGGTACTGTCACATAAATTCCTTGATGGTTCGGAGAGGCCGATAGCTTTTGCGTCACGCTCGTTAACTTCTGCCGAGCGTAACTACGCCCAGATTGACAGAGAGGCCCTCAGCCTAGTGTGGGGGGTGAAGAAGTTCAATCACTATCTGCACGGTCAAAAATTTACTCTACTAACCGATCATCAACCTCTTGTCTCCATTTTCAACCCTCAGAAGGGCGTACCAATAATGACAGCACAATGGCTGCAGAGATGGTCCCTTTTCCTAGGGGCACACCAATATGACATCGAGTACAGGGGAACTAAACAGCATGGAAATGCTGATGGATTGTCACGTCTACCGTTGCCGACGGTGGAAGAAGAAGACCTTGCAGTGGATCCAATGGAGTTATTCCACTCGACCATAGTCGAATGTCTCCCTGTGACGAATGCAAACATAGAAAAGGAAACACGGAATGACCCGACACTATCACGGGTCTATGAGTTAACGGTGAAGGGATGGCCAGCACATGGCAAACCACTGATGCCAGCATTTTCGCCAAGAAGAGAACAGCTGTCAGTGTGCAGAGAAACCTTGATGTGTGGATCCAGAGTAGTAATTCCACCTAAGTTGACGGATAGAGTGCTCAATGAGCTTCATGAGGGTCATCTGGGTGGGGTAAAAATGAAGAGCTTAGCCGGAGCGTTTGTGTGGTGGCCGGGAATCGATAGAGAAATCGAAGAGATGACCAAGAGCTGTGCAGGATGCCAGAAGGTCCAAAACGCCCCACCACAAGCTCCTCTGCATCCATGGGCGTGGCCCTCATCTCCATGGCAAAGGGTGCACATTGATTTTGCTGGTCCCTTCATGGACTCGATGTTTTTAATTGCGGTGGATGCACATTCAAAGTGGCCAGAGGTAATAAAAATGTCCTCAACCACCACGGAAAAAATTATCGCAGTTTTACGAACCATATTCACCAGAAATGGTCTGCCTGAACAGATTTGCTCTGACAATGGACCACAGTTTGTGTCTGAAGAGTTCCGGAGGTTCTTAAAGAACAATGGTGTTAAGCATTACACATCTGCCCCATATCATCCAGCCACTAATGGATTGGCCGAGAGGTTTGTCCAAACATTCAAGAAGGCTATCAAGGCAATGTGTAATGAAGATATACCCCTACAACACAAGGTGGACAACTTCTTGTTTGCCTACCGGAATGTGACACATGCGGTTACCAACCAAACTCCAGCCATGATGTTCTTCAATCGAAGACTACGATGGCGCTTGGATTTGGTTAAGCCAAACGTCCGAAGAGATGTGGAGAACAGGCAGTTTCAGAATATGAATGAAAGGCCGACCAGGAGTTTTAAGATAGGTCAACCAGTTTTGGCCCGGGACTACCGCACTGAGAAATGGCAGCCAGGAACGATTTGTACACGACAAGGACCTCTCATGTATACCGTGGACATTGGGGAGAGCATTGTAAGACGACATGCTGACCAGATTCTAGAGTCACTGGAAAACGTCAACTCCACACCACGATCTGATACACCTGGTAATGAAATCGACGTTCCAATTGCAGCTACCACAGAACCGGTAATATTGGAAGCAGATGAACCAAACAACGACATTGATTCCAACTCAACATTGCCAGAAGAACCTGATACTCCAAAGAGGCGTTATCCAGACAGAATCAGGAAGCCTCCTCAAAGACTGAACTTATAATTGCTTAAACTTAACCAATGTATCTAGCAACAGTAATTGTGATTGTAATTCGTTATCATTAGTTGTTAAATGAATGTTATGTACTGTTTCTCTAAAAGGGGAGGAATTGTTGCGTATGTACCTTTAAGAGAATAACTGGTCTCAGACTGCAGTACCAGCAGTGACCACCCCTGTATAAAAGGCGCTAGAGAGCCTCTGTTGTTTAGATTTGTTTATGCCTTTCACCAGTAAAGATCTGTTTGTTTCTCTCCTGCTAGTCCGTGTCTAAATCATTCACGGACTTAACAACTTTGTTTTAAAAAATGCTCAAAAGAACTCTTCCAAAAACTTGTGTATGACTTCTGAAGAAATCTCTTCACCCATTTGATTCTAAAGGATTTTTTCTTCAAATGAATTTCTGGGAAATTGAATCCTCCCTGATTTCTCCGTCCAATTATGGTATTGTAAGCAACCAAGGCTGGTTTCCCTTCCCATAAAAACTTTACACAAGCCTCTCGGATGGACTTTTCCGCCCACTCAGGAATATCTTCCACTGTCAATAAGTACCATAGCTTAGATAGCAGCAGAGCAGACACCACTGTCGCTCTTCCTTGCACTTTCAACCACCTTCGTTCCCATCTTCCCAAAATCTTTTTAATTTTCATAACCTTCGGTTCCCAATTTAATCGATCCACTTCATCCCTGTCCTTCTTGCACCCCATATGCACCCCCAGAACTTCCAAAACCTCCACCACCTTAAAAGGGCTTCCTCCAACCATTCTTCCCTACTCCTTCCCGCAAACAGGCATTGGGACTTACTACAATTCACTCTGGCTCCTGAAGCTCTACATTACTCCTGTATTATGCCCATAGCTTTCCTCACTGAATCCCCATCTCTCAATGTTAAGGTTGTGTCATCTGCATATTGGTGTATCACCAACACACGCCCGGATCAGGGAACTGCAATCCCGACTACACCTTGTTCCTTTCACATCATATAACCTAATGGTTCTGCTACCAATGTGTACAACAATGGGGATAAGGGACAACCCTGTCTCACTGATCTCTGTATCGGGAAATACTTGGTTAAAAAAAAACATTACATTTAACACAGTGAAATATGTTTGAATAAAAAATCCTTATCCACTCAATGAAATTTTCCTGAAACAAAATGCTTCCAAAACCATCAATAAAAACTCATGAGAGACTCTATCAAAGGCTTTCTCTTGATCTATCTTTAATACATAAGCCTCCCTTCCACTCTCTTCCATGAACTCTATCGCAGCTCGGATTGAGACCACAGAGTCTGCGATGTCCCGGCCTATGACTCCATAGGACTGAAAGGGCAAAACTAGCTGTGGCAACACCTTCTTCATACGATTTGCCATAACCCTCGCCAAGGTCTTATAATCTACATTTAATAATGTGATGGGCCTCCAATTCTTTAGATCCTTTCTATCCCTTTTATTTTTATAAGCTAAGCTTATGACACCTCTCCTCATAGATGGGGCCAGGCTTCCCTCAATTTTAATTTCCTTAAAAACCTCTAAGAGCAATGGGCTTAAAATCTTAAAAAATTCTTTATAAAATTCTGCACTTAATCCATTGGACCATGAGCTTTTACCTCCCTTCATTCCACTTATTGCTACTTTTATTTCCGCTAATCCTACTTCTTTGTCACACATGCTTCTCTCATCCTCCTTTAAACTCTCTTCAATAAAAGCATTAACCTTCTCCATCACCAATTTGGAAATGTCTTCTTTTGTTTATAACGCTTGATAAAAGTTGCTAGCCGCCTCTAAAATCTCCCTGTTATGTCTGACATTGGTGATAGGCACTCGATTGCCTTGGCCTGAGCACATGGAGTTTGATAGTGCTGTTATCGTTGTATTGTGTCTGACATTGGATATAGGTATTCGATTGCTTTTGCCTGGGAGAGTGTGTTTGGATCAGCCATTAAAAACAACATGAATTGAGCTCTGCATACGGCCTCTGGATTATCTTTGCAAACGCAACATTTGGCGACGAGGATGGCTGAAATCTCTCTTCCACCACCTCCTCCCTTCCTTGCACTACCCGGTGAGCCCCCGATCCCATGGGTTCGCTGGTTACAGTCCTTTGAAACCTACCTCACTGCTCTCGGACTAGAAAATGTGAGTACAGCACGGAAAAAGGCACTGTTATCCCATTGCTTGGGAGCGGAGGGCCAGCGTGTTCTTGGGACATTAGGCACAGCAGACTCAATTCAAACATATGATGTGGCTGTGGCTCTGTTAAGCACACACTTCTCTGCCCCACAAAGTGCCCTCCTGTGGCGAGTCATTTTTAATCAGTGTCACCAACTTCCCGGCGAGTCTGTGCATCAATACGTGGCAAATTTGAGGGGGTTAGCTAGCTCGTGCAAGTTCGGTGCACTACAAGACGAGATGGTGCGTGATCAACTAATGGAGCACACCAACAACGTGAGAGTGCGTGAAAGACTGTTGCTCGAGTCCGACGATCTGTCGTTGTCACAGGCAGTTATCATTGCCTTTCAAGTGGAGTCTGCAGCCGAATGTGCAGCGAAACTAGCACACACACCCAGTGACGGCACCCTCGGCCCCGACAGCTCTGACACTGTAATGCTCACGCGATGGCAGCAACGCGCGCTACCGCGGCAACAGTGTGGAAACTGTGGATCTCGTTCACATGCTACCAGAGCGCAGAATTGCCCCGCGCGTGGCCAAGCCTGTCGCAATTGTGGAAAACAAAATCACTTTGCCAATGTCTGCCGCTCTGCCCCGGTTGCTACAAATGAACACTCTCAGTCCTCAAGCACTGTAATTCACAATGTGAGCTCTGGGCCAGTAGTGGCTTTCAAGTCATGCACAATTAACCTGAATGATGTGTGCATCCCTCTGTTGTTGGATACCGGCACCAGAGTCTCACTGCTGAATGTGGACACATTCAAATGTTTTTTCAGCTCCCTGCCATTCTCTGCGCCCTCCACTGCCCTTTGCGGGTATGGTAATTCGAAAATTGGATGAGTGGGCTCAGTCAACCTCACTGTACACTATGGAACAAAAGTTTTGCCAGATTTTTATTTTCATGTGGCATGCCAAGGAGCTAACCTGATGGGACTGGATTTTTTCACTGACCTGGGTTTTTCTCTCTTGGACACCGGCGGGTCTGCGATTCTGCACGTCGCCCCACCGTGGCGCCAAACATGGCCAGCACTCTTCGAGGGTCTGGGCTGCCTGACTGCCTTCACTCACCAGCCCATGGTTGACTCCACCGTTACCCCTGTCATTCAGCCACTGCGCCGCATCCCGCTTGCTCTCCGTGACGGGGCCACAGCTGAACTAAAGCAGCTACTGGAAGCTGGCATCATCGAACCAGTTGATGCCTCCCCATGGCTCTCCAACCTGGTGGTCGCAAAGAAAAAGTCAGGTGGTCTACGCATCTGTGTCGATCTTCGAGCAGTGAATAAGGCTGTAATCCCTGACAAATATCCACTGCCCACGTCAGAGGAACTCACAGCGCAGTTCTATGGCTCCATCCTGTTCTTGAAACTGGACCTTCGACAGGGCTATCTACAGGTTCCCCTCCACCCCAGCAGCAGGGACCTCACTGCTTTTGTGACACATGCTGGCATCTTTCGGTACACCAGGATGCCATTTGGACTTAGCTCGGCACCCAGCTGCTTCCAAAAGGTGATGTCCTCTGTGCTCGCGGGCATTCCTGGGGTGGCCATCTACCTGGATGACATCGTCGTGCATGGGCCCTCGACCTCCACTCACGACAAACGCCTTCACAGCGTTTTCACGGCTCTAGCAAAACACAAGCTCACACTGAATGGCGAAAAGTGTGTCTTTGCTGTTTCAGAGATCGAATTTGTGGGGTTTCGGTTGTCGGCTGATGGTATATCCCCACTCCAGTCAAACGTGGATGCCATTCACAGCATCCCGGAACCCAGCTCTGCAGCACAGGTTGCCTCCTTCCTTGGCATGACTGGGTACTACCTGAAGTTTTTGCCCCAGTACTCAGCCACCACAGCCCCACTGCGCCAGCACCTGCGAAAGGATGAGCCCTGGGTGTGGTCACAAGCCTGTAAGGAAGCTGTTCGCCTCCTCAAATCGCAGCTCACATCGCCTCCAGTGTTGCTTCACTTTGACATTGCCAGCCCCACCCTCATCACATGCGACGCGTCCGCTGCAGCTGTGGGGGCAGTGTTATCGCAGATACAGAATGGAGTGGAGAAACCAATCGCCTTTGCCTTTGCCTCCCGAGCCCTTAGCCCCACTGAACAGAAGTACTTATTAGGTGAGTGTGAGGCGCTGGCGTGCGTCTGGGCATATGAGCGGTGGCACCTGTACACGTATGGCCGTGCCTTCACCCTGCGAACTGATCACCAGGCTCTCACTGCCCTGCTGTCGACATCCGGCATGGGCCACAGACCACTGCGTCTACACCGCTGGTCTGACCACCTCCGCCAATACAATTTCAGTTTCCAGTTCACACCAGGACGTGACAATGTTGTTGCAGATCTGCCCTCCTGCACTGCCTCTGCCCCAGCCCCACTCGTCGGGTTTGAACATGTGGAACAGGATATCATCCAGATGCTGCACACACCCCTCCAAACCACAGTCTCTCTCCAGGAGCTCAAAGAGGCCTCTGAACAGAATTCGGCCCTCTCCCAGCTGTGCACCTTCATCAGAGATGGCTGGCCTCGCAAGGTGCCTGAGGAATTGTCTGCCTACTCCAGAGTTAAAGAGGAGCTCTCCTGCTGGAATGACTCCTGTGTTGCACGTGGGCTCTGCGCGTGTTTTATCCATGGCGCACGAGGGCCACTTGGGCATAGTGAAGCTCAAACAACGATGCCAAGACCTAGTTTGGTGGCCGGGTATCGACAGGGAAATCAAGGCCCTGGTCAAGGACTGTGCAGCCTGCCTTGTAAGTGGCAAGACTGGCCACCAAGCTCCTCCACCCCTGCAACCCCTTGCCTGGCCCTCTCAGCCCTGGGAGCACCTGCAGCTGGACGTCTGTCCCCCACCATCAACGGTTCCTAGTGGTGACCTATGACCTGCACTCAAAATGGCCAGAGGTCACTGCCGTGGGCTCCGTCGCCTCTCGGGTCATCATCGATATCCTTGAATCCCTCTTCTCCTGCTGGGGGCATCCAAAGGCCATCACCACAGACAATTGGCCCCAAATGGTCTCTTCACAACTCTCCTCTTACCTTGAGAGCAAGGGCATCCGTCACATACCACCCTGAGTCAAATGGGGGGGTGGAGCGTTTTAACCAGATGCTGAAAAATGGCCTCAGAGCACACCTATCCCAGGGGTATGCATTTGACAAGGCCCTCCTCCACACACTGCTGCACTACAGAGCCTCCCAGCATTCCACTACAGGGGTCTCACCCGCATTCCTCATGCTAGGCCATGAGCTCATGCTGCCCCTTGGCAGGCTCCGCCCCTCACTAGCTCAAGCCACAGTCGCTAGACAGCAGGAGAAGATGAAACTCCACTTCGACCAGTCGAAGAGGGCCAAGGCACCCAACATCTCAGTCTCCGATTGGGTCAGAGTCCGCAGGCCTCACCGCAACAATAAGATGGCCTCATTCTGGTCCTCCCCTCTCCAAATCAGCCGCCAACTTGGACCAGCCACTTTCTGCCTCACTGATGGCTCTTGGTGGCATGCCAGCCGCCTTCGGAAGGTGCCAGCATCCCCTGATGCGGGGTTATATGGATCTAATCCCCAAGCCTTACCCCCAGAGTGGCGGGATGCACATGTGGCTCAGCCAGCCAACCCTCAAGCAGATATTGTGCCTCAGCCTGCTCCTCACCAGTCCCCACCTCGGCCTGCTCTTCACCAGTCCGCACCTCGGCCTGTTAGTATACGTTCTCATCCTGGCCACCTACAGGACTTTGTCACTACATTTCATATTTGAAATTCTGTGAGGGGGAGGAAATGTTATGTCTGACATTGGTGATAGGTGCTCGATTGCCTTGGCCTGAGCACATGGAGTTTGATAGTGCTGTTATCGTTGTATTGTGTCTGACATTGGATATAGGTATTCGATTGCTTTTGCCTGGAAGAGTGTGTTTGGATCAGCCATTAAAAGCAACATGAATTAAGCTCTGCATATGGCCTCTGGATTATCTTTGCAAACGCAACACTCCCCACTTTATTGAATGATCTTCTCCCCAACCTTCAACTCTCCAATTAATGATAATCTCTGTTGCAGCTTCTCTCTCTAGAAAATATCTAGTGCGTCTTTCGCCCTCCAATGCATCTTTAGCCGAACCGCACTGGGACCTGCCTACCCGAGGCTGGAAGGGATTAGTGCCAATTAACTGCCTGTTAACAGGTAGTTAACAGGCAGTTTTTAGCCTAATCCCTATTTGTAATGCTGAAGTGTGGGATTCCCGAAGGCTCCGAACCATGCCAAGTATGCGAGGCGGGTCGTCGGGTTGAAGGATTTGGAGGGGTCGAGATGTTGGTGTTCAGGTGAGTGATGTGTGCATGAGTGCAAAGGTAAGCGTGTTTGGTGTGTCTAAAGTGTTTAAAGAAGTTTAAATTACCTTTTCTTACCTTTTCAGCCTTCCTTCCTTTAGGTCTCGGGAGTCCCTTATCTCACCGGCACAGAAAGCAGAATGGCTGCGAACTGTCAAGAGTGACAGCCTTCAGCTTTCTGTGCAGGAGAGATTTCTAACTGAGTCTGTGGAGAAGGACTCATGTTAGAAGTAAGACTGTCAGTGTTTGACAGCTTCAAACAGCTGTGAAACGTTGATATTTCATCTGTCAAAGCCTCTTCACAGATGAAATTTCAGTCTGTGACGTCACCTGTTGCCGGGTGGCCCTTAATTGGCCTGTTGAGCCCGCCCAGCGGGCTCAACAAGGTCAATCAAGTTAAAATCACGTGGATTGGCCATATCTCGATGGAGGCGGGACTACAACCCCGAAAGTTGTAGTCCCGCCTCCTACCCAACTCCTGAATGAATATCCAGCCCATAGTCTCAGCTCCCTTATCCCCTCCGTCAACTGCTTTACAGATATCTGTAAACTTTCTGTTTATATTCCCTTCTGGACACCGGTTAGCTGCCGCTCTCTCTTTCCCATAATATACCAAAAAAACGTTTACCTCATATTTGAAATTGTCCCACCAACTCTTCTTTCTTTCAAGAATAAAGGTTCCTACCGAGCATTCTTTGTTATATTTAAAATCTCTTCTTTATAAGTTATTTCTTTCAGGTATTGATTGTTTAAAATCCACACCCCTAGACCAATCTCAACTCTGCTGAACCTAATTCTAAGAACCAAAGCAAAGTGGTCACTAAAAAATACTATTTTGTAATAAATCTCCATCATCTCAGAACTTTGTTATGTTCATTAATAACTAGACATTCTTATTATGAACACAGCTAGCTTCTAGCTAGTCATTTATTCAGTACACGTTCTCTAGGTACAGTATCTGTAGAGATGCAGTATATGTGCTCCTGTGTGCAGGCTGCCCTCTTGACTGTTGCCTTGTGGGTAGCCTAGTGCCTCATGGGTAATGTAGTCTTAATATAAATACAGCTGGGTAGTGTAGTCTTAATACAGCTCTACACAGCTCTACGGCTCCACCTAGTGTCCACTATAGAATGACATGTTATTGATCATTACATCCCCCTTTCTTTGAGGTTTAACAAAATCAATATCAATCAACTTTCAAGAAAACAATAAAGATAATATCAGTAACACTTTTGCTAGTGCTCTATAAACATAAACATTTTCAAAACAGTCAACACATTTTCAAAGCTTTACATTGTACTCAAAGATTAAGTCTATCAGACTTTTTTACTTCACATGTGGATCTTCTCAACACGGGTAAGTCTGATGTGTCTTCATGAGATTGCTCTGGCGGTGAATGACAAGATGCAGTTGTGGCATTGTCATCAATCTGCTCTTGTATAGATCGAGGTCTCCTTGCGATCTTTGCTTGGAGAGGGTTTCAGTCTTTCCTTCACTCTTCATGCCATAACTCTCAATGTAGTCAATGCCTCTCGAAAAACTGTTGGCAGCTGGATCCCATCATACAGCATAGTCCTCTCAGCAGCCTCAGCTATTGGAACACCAAAGATTGGCCTGAGGGAAGAAGGAGTATCCACCAGAACTGCTTCCTGCTCTGGTGCAGGCTTCTTCTTTTTCTTTTTCTCTTTCCACTGCTTAACAACATCTGCTGCAGTTATATCTTTGGACTTTTTCTCCTTGTGTTTTTCCTCTTTGTGCTTTTCTTCCTTTGGCTTCTCTTTGACCTTAATGTCTTTTTCTTTCTTCTTGGAGAAACTAGGCTTTTTGAAGACATGGATACCCTTTGGCCTTTTCATCCTTGATGGGCTCTCTGCTTCATCACCTGAGTCATCTGGTCTGCTTATGGCACAGTTTATACGGTAGACTCTCTTGACCAGTTCTAAGTCTTCACAAGCTTTGTCACCTAGTATCGAATCAAGTCTTTCAGCCACAACAGAAAACATGAGATGATGCACTTTGTCTTTGACTGTCACTTTAAGTCTGCATACACCTAAGCTATCTATTTTCTGTCCATTATAGCTCTTCAGTAGTACTGACTTTTTCTGTATTTTGGGCTTTTCTTTCATATTTTTTATGTCACTCATACTGATTAAGTTTGCTTTTGCCCCAGTGTCCAGTTTCAATGTAACTAATGCTCCATTTACCTGCAGTGGGATCATCCATTTGTCCACTTTTACTGCATTGACTTTATGTTCAGCATTGTCCATTTCTGAGGGCTGCACATTTTCTGTATCTTTTTTGATATCGTCACATGACACCATTCCTACAAAAAATGTCTCACTTAAATCAGTGTCCTCAATCACATTAACTTGTTGCCCTTTCGTTATTTTTACTTTTGAAAAGCATTGTTTGGCAAAGTGATTCTTTCCATTACACTTTGTGCACATTTTTCCAAACACTGGGCATTGTCTTAACTGGTGTTTGTAACCACAGCGTTTACAATTAAAAATTTCATCCTCCGATTGCTTTTCATTTCTGTTCTGCCCACGTTTCTTCCCCTTGTAGGACACAGCACCGACAGCAGCATTTTCACTCATTACAATCGCATCATTATTGATTTCACTGAAAGTCTTCGCGTGCTTTCGAGCTAGCTTGCTGGCTTGGCATATTTTCACCGCATTTTCCAAATTTAGTTCGGTTTCTCTCAACAGACGTTCCCTGACTTTTTTATCATGAATATCAAACACAATCTGGTCACGAATCATGGATGATTTCAGCTCAGAGAAATTACATGTCTGTGCTTTCAGTTTCAGATCAGTTATAAAGCTATCAAAAGTCTCATTTTGTTGCTGTGTCCGAGAATGGAAGATGAATCTTTCATACGTCTCATTCTTTTTGGGAGAGCAATGTGCATCAAATTTTTTTAGCACATCTTCTAATTTTTCTCTGTTCTCCGCTGGATTAAATACAAATGTATTAAATACCTCTATCGCCTGTGGGCCTGCAACCGTAAGCAGCAATGCTATCTTCCTTGCATTTGGCTTCATACCGAATCCGATGGCTGCAATGTAGAGTTTGAATTGCTGTTTAAAAGTCTGCCAGTTGTAGTCGATTTTTTCTGTGAGATTCAAACGCTCTGGTGGCTTCAAATTCTCCATGTCGCTTTTCACAATTTTCAGCAGGTCTTCACCATCCTGGTACCATGTTATGTTCATTAATAACTGGACATTCTTATTATGTAAGAAGTCACACAACACCAGGTTATAGTCCAACAGCTTTATTTGAAATCACAAGCTTTCGGAGCGCTGCTCCTTCTTCACCTGAAGAAGGAGCAGCGCTCCGAAAGCTTGTGATTTCAAATAAAGCTGTTGGACTATAACCTGGTGTTGTGTGACTTCTTACATTTGTCCACCCCAGTCCAACTCCGGCATCTCCACACCATGGCTACATTCTTATTATGAACACAGCTAGCTTCTAGCTAGTCATTTATTCAGTACATGTTCTCTAGGTACAGTATCTGTAGAGATGCAGTATGTGTGCTCCTGTGTGCAGGCTGCCATCTTGACTGTTGCCTTGTGGGTAGCCTAGTGCCTCATGGGTAATGTAGTCTTAATATACATACAGCTGGGTAGTGTAGTCTTAATACAGCTCTACACAGCTCTACGGCTCCACCTAGTGTCCACTATAGAATGACATGTTATTGATCGTTACACTTAACCCTTCCAAAATCTATTTGGCTATGTTTTAAAACATCACCCACCCAACCTGTTCTGGAGAACTCCCTTTTTATGGGGTTCCGATCCCTCCATAAGTCTCTCAAATTTAAATTTGCCATCATTTTTACAATCATCCCTCTGGAGTTATCATTCTTAAAGGTTATCTGGGCTGAAATGTCCATCCGATATAAAAATATATTAAAATCCCCCACTATATAAGAGTTTTCCGGCTCTGCCACTTCAGTGAATAATCACCGTAAAAACTCGCAACGCTTGCAATGGTCGTTCGGTGCATAGATATTAAAGAAATCGCAATTAAATTCTTCCATTTTTACCTTTAGCTTTAAAAATGTCCCCTCAGTGTCCTTGTCCACCAAGGCAACATTCTCTTTTATGGACGGACTCACCAAAACAGCCATCCCTCTACGGTTATTGTTTCCACAACTTGCAAACAACTCTCCCTTCCAAACCTTCTGAACTCTTTCTAGGATATCCTCGTCCCAAAAGGCTTCTTGCAGACACAAGTCAGTGCATTTAATGCACTGCAACAACTGCTGCAATTTCTTCTCACCCCTCAGTCCGTTCACATTAATCGAGACCAATATAATCATGGCTCCGAATAAGGGAACTATGCCTGATAATCTCCCCATCATTTAATCTCAGGGGCTTCCCTCCTCTCATGCTCTTTCCCAACTTTTCAGCCAGCTGTTGCTTTCTCCTGCAGCCTCCGGCTCTTTTTCACTTCCTGTTTGAACCTTCCCTGCAGTTTCAGCCTCTTCCTTACATTAGGTTTGGGCCGAGGAGCTGCCCCTTCTCCCTCCTTCTGCCCATCACTAACCTTTCCCTTGCCACATGATGTCACCCCACCCCCCACCCCCCACTGCCACGTCTCTGTCGCCCTCTGATCCCTCACTCCTGAGCTCTTCTGTAACCTCCTGACCCTGCTCCCCATCAGATAGATAGGGCCAGATTTTCAGTGTGCCGTGAGGCAGGCTTTTAGGCATGCGGGGGGGGGCAAAAATCCCGAATTCGGGGGTCCCGACACCATCCCGTCCAAAACCCGCCTCCACATAAGTTTCAATGGAGGCGGTTACCCGCCCTGCACTGGGACCCGCCGATCCGAGGTGGGAAGGGATTATTGCCAATTAACTGCCTGTTAACAGGTAGTTAACAGGCAGTTTTAAGCCTAGTCCCTATTTTTAGGGGTGCCGTGTGGGATTCCCGACGGCTCCAAACCATGCCAGGTTAGAGCAGGCAGGCCGTCGGGTTGAAGGACTTGGAGGGGTCGCGATGTCGGTGTTCAGGTGAGTGATGGGTGCATGAGTGCAAAGGTAAGTGTGTTTGGTGTGTCTAAAGTGTGTAAAGAAGTTTAAATTACCTGTACTTACCTTTACAGCCTTTCTTCCTCTAGGCTTCGGGAGTCCATCACTCAGCCGGCACTGAAAGCTGAATGGCTGCGATCTGTCAAAAGTGACAGCCTTCAGCTTTCAGTGCCGGTGAGAGTTCTAACTGAGTCTGCGTAGAAGGACTCAGGTTAGAAGTCAGACTGTCAGTGTTTGACAGCTTCAAACAGCTGTGAAACATTGATATTTCATCTGTCAAAACTCTTGACAGATGAAATTTCAGTCTGTGATGTCACCTGTTGCTGGGTGGCCCTTAATTGGCCTGCTGAGCCCGCTGGGTGGGCTCAACAAGGTCAATCAAGGGAAAATCGCATCGATTGGCCGGACGTCGATGGAGGTGGGACTAAAACCCGAAAGTTGTAGTCCCGCCTCCTTCCCGACTGCTGAATGAAAATCCAGCCCATAATCTCCCTTAGAGAGTCTTCCTGCTAGTGTGGTTTCTCCAACAGTGCCTCTCCCTTCAGTCTCATCTCCACCGCTGACCCTTGCTCCCCGTTTTTTCTCTCTCTGGGACAATGGCGTATCTGCACATATCTTGCTCCCTTCTAGCGTATTTGTCTCCCTCCTCCCATCCTGCTGCCCCTTTAAGGCTCCTGCCTATTGCACACTCTCCTTGTCTTGCCCCCTCCTGCTCTCCGAGATGTCCTACTCCCCGTCTTTCTTTGGAGTACCTACACTTACCCCACATCCCTCTCCCGCCTCCTCTCTCCCTGCGGACACCAGATTCTTTAGGGAGAACTGAACCATATTATGGCTCGACTCTGCCCTCGACCCGTGCTACCCTCTGCTGTCTTTGTCCCTTTCCACTGTACTTGGTGTGTCTTCCACCATCTCCATCCTGTTCTCTGCTCTGCAATGTTCTGCCTCTTCCTGTGCTCTTTTCTCCTTCCATTCACCAGATGTGTACTCCGCCTGCTCCGCTCCTCCGGCCATTCCACTCACACCTCCTGCTCCTTCTCCCAACCCCTCGTGGCTTCCTTCTGCCTCACACTCACAGCGGGTGGAGCCTTTGTGACACACCCCACAGTTCTCCACCTTGCAGCTCCAAGTGATGTGTCCGGACCTGCCGCAATTGTAACAGTACAAATGTAGACAGCTTCTTTCAAGATGGTCATGTCCAAGACAATAATAACAAACCTTCAGTGGAAGTACTGCATTCCTTCCATTGTCTCAAATTTCATGCTATATGGCAATGAATTTACCCCCTCTGGGAACTGCACCTTTACGCAACGGGTTCCATCTGCTACCCGCGTTCCTGAATAGTATCGCCTCTTTATTACCGAGCAAATTTTAACGTCCTAAGACTCCAGCTTTTTGATTAGCACATCATCCTCAATATAAACAAGCAGGTTTAAGAATGAGACCACCACCTCTTCAGAGTATAGCAGAGATACCTCCATAGAGTAATAAGCCTAGAATTTCACTGTGCTGTGAGATGGGCTTTTAGGTGTGCAGGGGGTTAAAATCCCGAATTCGGGGGTCCCGACACCATCCCGCCCAAAACCCGCCTCCACGTAAGTTTCAAAGGAGGCGGGTACCCGCCCCGCATTGGGACCCGCCGACCCGAGGCAGGAAGGGATTCGTGCCAATTAACTGCCTGTTAACAGGTAGTTAACAAGCAGTTTTAAGCCTAATCCCTATTTTGAGGGGTGTCATGTGGGATTCCCGACGGCTCCAAACCACACCAGGTTAGAGCAGGCGGGCCGTCGGATTGAAGGACTTGGAGGGATCGCAATGTCGGTGTTCAGGTGAGTGATGGGTGCATGAGTGCAAAGGTAAGTGTGTTTGGTGTGTCTGAAGTGTGTAAAGAAGTTTAAATTACCTGTACTTACCTTAACAGCTTTTCTTCCTCTAGGCGTCGGGAGTCCATCACTCAGCCGGCACTGAAAGCAGAATGACTGCGATCTGCCAAAAGTGACAGCCTGCAGCTTTCAGTGCCGGTGAGAGTTCTAACTGAGTCTGCGTAGAAGGACTCAGGTTAGAAGTCAGACTGTCAGTGTTTGACAGCTTCAAACAGCTGTGAACCACTGATATTTCATCTGTTAGCACATCTTGACAGATTAAATTTTAGTCTGTAACGTCACCTGTTGCCGGGTGACCCTTAATTGGCCTGCTGAGCCCGCTGGGCGGGCTCAACAAGGTCAATCAAGGGAAAATTGTGTGGATTGGCCGGATGTCGATGGAGGCGGGACTAAAACCCAAAAGTTGTAGTCCCACGTCCTTCCCGACTGCTGAATGAAAATCCAGCCCATAGAGTTATACAGCGCAGAAAGAGGTCCTTTGGCCCATCATGTCCACACCGGCCATCAAGCCCTGTCTATTCTAATCCCATTATCCAGCACTTGGTCCGTAGCCTTATATGCTATGGCGTTTCAAGTGCTCATCTAAATGCTTCTTGAATGTTGTGAAGGTTCCTGCCACTATAAACCCTTTCAGGCAGGGAGTTCCAGATTCCAACCACCCTCTGGGTGAAAAGGTTTTTCCTCGAATCCCCTCTAAACCTCCTGCCCCTTAACTTGAAACTATGCCCCTTGGCTATTGACCCCTCTACTAAGGGGAAATGTTCATTTCTATCTACCCTATCTATGCCCCTTATAATTTTGTACACCTCAGTCAGGTCCACCCTCAGCCTTCTCTGCTCTAAGGAAAACAACCCCAGCTGGTCCAGTCTCTCTTCATAGCTGAAGCGCTCCAGCCCAGGTAACATCCTGGTGAATCTCCTCTGCACCCTCTCCAATGCAATCACATCCTTCCTATTGTGTGGCGACCAGAACTGCACACAGTATTCCAGCTGTGGCCTAACTAGCATTTCGTACAGCTCCATCATAACCTCCCTGCTCTTATATTCTATGCCTCGGCTAATGAAGGCAAGTATCCCATATGCCTTTTTAACCAGCGTATCTACCTGCCCTGCTGCCTTCAGGGATCTATGTGCATGTACACCAAGGTCCCTCTGATCCTCTGTCCTTCCTAGGGTCCTACCATTCATTGTGTATTCCCTTGCCTTGTTAGTCCTCCCAAAATGCATCACCTCACGCTTTTCAGGGTTAAATTCCATTTGCCACTTTTCTGCCCGTCTGACCAACCCATCTATATCATCCTGTAGCCTCAGGCTTCCCTCCTCACTATTTACCACTCCACCAATTTTCGTGTCATCTGCGAACTTACTGATCATACCTCCTACATTCATATCTAAATCATTAATGTACACTGGAAACAGCAAAGGACCCAGCACCGATCCCTGCGGTACACCACTGGACACAGGCTTCCAGTCACAAAAACAACATTCGACCATCACCCTCTGCCTCCTGCCACTAAGCCAATTTTGGATCCAATGTGCCAAATTGCCCTGGATCCCATGGGCTCTTACCTTCTTGACCAGTCTCCCATGTGGGACTTTGTCAAAAGCCTTACTGAAGTCCATGTAGACTACATCAACTGCACTACCCTCATCCACACACCAAGTCACCCCCTCAAAAAATTCAATCAATTTGGTTAGACATGATCTCCCCCTGACAAAGCCATGCTGACTATCCTTGATTAATCCTTGCCTCTCCAAGTGGAGACTAATTCTGTCCCTCAGAATGTTTTCCAATAATTTCCCTACCACTGATGTTAGGCTCTCTGGCCTGTAATTCCCTGGTTTATCCCTGCTACCCTTCTTGAATAATGGTATTACATTAGCTGTCCTCCAGTCCTCTGGCACCGCCCCTGTGGACAGAGAGGTTCTGAAAATTTGTGTCAGAGCCCCTGCAATCTCCTCCCTTGCCTCACACAGCAGCCTGGGATACATCTTGTCTGGACCTGGGGATTTATCCACTTTTAAGCCCGCTAAAACCGTTAATACCTCCTCCCTCTCAATACTAATTTGTGCAAGTATATCACAATTCTCCTGCCTGATTTCTATGCCTATGCCTTCCTTCTCCACAGTGAACACAAATGCAAAATATTCATTTAAAACCTCACCCACATCTTCCGGCTCTACACACAGATTGCCACTTTGGTCCCTAATGGGCCCTACTCTTTCCCTGGTTATCCTCGTGCCCTTAATATACTTTTAAAACACCTTGGGATTTTCCTGTATTTTGCCCGCCAGTGTTTTTTCATGCCCCCTCTTCACTCTCCTAATTTCATTTTTAAGTACCTCCCTGCACTTTCTATGCTCCTCTAGGGCTTCCATTGTTTTTAGTCCTTTGTATCTGCCAAAAGCCTCCCTTTTTTTCCTAATCCGTTCTTGTATATCCCTTGACATCCAGGGTTCCCTGGGCTTGTTGGTCCCACCCTTGACCTTTACGGGAACATGTTGGCGTTGTACTCTCTCTATTTCCTTTCTGAAAGACTCCCACTGCTCTGATGTGGATTTTCCTTCAAGTAGCTGATCCCAGTCCACTTTAGCCAGGGCCTGCCTTATCATATTAATATCGGCCTTCCCCCAATTTAGAAGCTTTATTTCCGGTCCATCTTTGTCCTTTTCCATGACTACCTTAAATCTCACAGAATGATGGTCACTGTCACCAAAATGCTCTCCTACTAACACTTCTACCACTTGCATGGCTACATTCCCTAGAATTAGGTCCAGTACCGCCCCCTCTCTTGTAGGACTTTCTACATGCTGGCTCAAAATGCTCTCCTGGATGCACTTTAAGAATTCCGCTAAAACCGCTAGCACCTCCTCCCTCTCAATACTAATTTGTTCAAGTATATCGCAATCCCCCTGCCTTATTTCTATGCCTACATCGTCCTTCTGCATACTGAACACAGATGCAAAATATTCATTTAAAACCTCACCCACATCTTCCGACTCTACACACAGATTGCCACTTTGGTCCTCCAAGAACTTATCACCAACCTTCAAACTGATTAAAAGTCTTTCCACCTGCTCTCGGCCACTGACCATCACCTCAAACCCAACATTCGGCTTTGATGGCAGGCAAAGTAGCTTCCGTCACGACAGTCCTCATGTACCTGGATAATATCCCAAGCTCGTATCTCCTTATCCTCACACTGAACCACCACCGTGTTTTCTTTTCCAAACCTACTGGGGTCCCAGCCCAAATCTTTGGACCTTTTTTTCCCACTTCCCCCAACATTTTCTCCCCTGATTAAATTCTTTCTGGGAACACTGTCATCTGAGGGGCCCGGCACTCCAGACCCCTCAGCAGCCATCTGGCTGTTGTTTATGGACCAAAAAGGCCCTAAAACCTGAATAAAAAACCACCACCAACTTTTACAAAACTCACTCCCTGCAGTAATCAAGCACCCAATCGTAGCCCCTCCCATCTAGAGACTGCTACCCACTGAGCCACAGCTGACACTGGGCTTTAAATTAAAAAATTTGTAAACAGTTAGTGGTAGATCTTGACTTTTGTGTGGTCGTGTAAAACAGGTGAGTCGGCAGCCCGTTTTGCATCTCTCCTGATTTTAAATTCCATTGATGTCAATGGGCTGCCGACTCGTTATCACCCATTTACACTATCACACAAAGCCAAGATCTACCCCTTAGTGTCTCCCATTTTCTCAGCTTCCCCATTCTTAAGAGACTCCACTGGCTCTTCAATACTTTGCTTGCTGCAATCATGTCATTACTTCAAGTTCTTTCTTAATAGGGAATCAACACTGAGCAAAAATAGTAAAAGTGAATACTCTTCAGACACTCAAAGGGAACCATTGCAACTTGTCTAACACCAAAGTGTAACATGAATTTAAATTTTTTAGCTGATAAAGTAATTACATGTTAATCTGGTTAACCAAGAAGTACATCCTCCAGTACATTGGCCATTTTAGTAAAATCAAAACCTAGGGAAGTGCAAAAATAATCATGAAATTACTGAGACATGAGAACAGGAACAGAAAAGGGAAGTTATTACTGGCAATGTGCAGAGAGAAAATGGTAATTTCCTGAATTTAATTGAATTTTCATGTGCTGCAGGAAATGTTGAGATGATGAGGGAAGCTGGGTATGAGCACTCCTGCAGCTAAATAGTATCTAAGATTCCCACATTCCACCCTATGTAAACTTAAGGCCATCGAAAACTCAGCTGCCCATGTCCTAACTCGCAACAAGTTCCGTTCGCCCATCTCCCCTGTGCTCGCTGACCTATATTGGCTCCCGGTTAAGCAACGCCTCGTTTTCACAATTCTCATCCTTATTTTCAAATCCCTCTATGACCTCACCCCTTCCTATTTCTGTAATCTCCTCCAGCACCAAAACCCTCCGAGATATCTGCGCTCCTCTAATTCTGCCCTCTTGAGCATCTCTGATTATAATCGCTCAACCTTTGGTGGCCGTGTCTTCTGTTGCCTATGCCATAAGCTCTGGAATTCCCTGCCTAAACCTCTCTGGCTCGCTACCTCTCTTTCCTCCTTTAAGATGCTCCTTAAAACCTACCTCTTTGACCAAGCTTTTGGCTCGGTGTCAAATTTTTTGTCTTAAAATACTCCTGTACAGCGCCTTGGGAAGTTTTAATACGTTAAAGGTGCTATATAAATACAAGTTGTTGTTGTTGATATTCAGAGTAAATGTGGGTGAATCTAACAGGAAAAACAATAGCTGACTAACATCAGGCACATTATTATGCTATATGTATATAGTTTAAAACTTAGGGAATGGTTAGGAAGAAAGACTGAAAACAAAAAGGAACAGAGCAAATGAAATGATGGATGACTGGAAAAGTCTGTTGAGTTCCTTTTCAAGAAATTCATCGCTTCAAGTACTGAGAAGCAGGGAAAGGCTGCACAGTTGGAGCCTAGGATTTAGTTAAAAGACTTGAAAAGGGTGCAAGTTAAACCTGGGAATATTTGGTAGAGGCATGTTGGTGATTAAACTATATGATGATCAGGAAGAACTTTGCACTGGAGAAAGTGCTTGCAGTTAGTGTTAAATTTGAAGAACCAAAGTAAGAGCAGCAACAACTGAAACGAGGACAAAATAGATTCATTCGTTTCAAATGGTCTTTATGGGTCCAGATTGTCCTTCCGGGACCACTTTAAGTTTTGCATTGTACAGTAAAATGCTAAAGTCTTTCAAACTATACATGAATTTTTGTAGAAGTATCTCATATATATGGGTAGAATTCATAAGATAGAAATTGACAGAAGTGTTTTACATGCAGCATGGATTGTATGGAAAGTGAATCAAATACAGACGAGTTACTCAACTTGTGAACCCTGGTTGCTGGCTTGATCTTTGCCATGATGGGTACAATGTTACTGTTAGATCCGTGATTCTGAGAGTATGATGTTTTTCAATAACCACACGGATGCGGTAACTTAACAATCAACAGGTATTTACTGGAGTAGGGTAGTCTCAAGACTGGGGTAGAGAGTCATGCTCAAGGCTTATATACAGGTGTGGTCACTGCCGGTACTACAGTATACAGGAGCTGTAAAAGTAGTTCTCTCTTAAAGGTACATACACTACAATTCCTCCTAGATTAGTAGTACCCATAATATTCAAATAATAATTAACACTCTAACATGTACATTAAACAACAATAGTCCATTTATAGATTCAGTCTTTGGGGCGGCTTCCTGATCATTTCGGAATAGCGCCTTTCCTGAGGTTCTTGTTCTTGGTGCGGAGGCGATTCTGACCCCTTTTCATCGGTTAGTTCATCGGGTTCCACTGCTACTGGTTCGGAGGTAGATGCTACCGGTGTGTCGGGTACATCCCCAGGTACGCAAGACATGGGGTTGACTCGTTCCTGTGACGCTAAGATCTGATCAACGTGGCATCTCACAATGTTCTCCCCGACATCTACTGTATACATTAATGGCCCCTGCCGTGTGCATATCATTCCGGGTTGCCATTTCTCTGTTCGGTAGTCACGGGCCAAGACTGGTTGTCCTGCATTGAAGCTCCTTGTCGGCTTATCATTGATGTGCTGGAATTGTTTATCCTCAACATTTCTTCGCACATTTGGTCTAAGCAAGTCCAGACAAGATCGCAACCTTCGGTTAAAGAACATCATGGCCGGGGTCTGGTTGGTAACTGCATGTGTCGCGTTTCGGTAGGCTAATAAGAAATTGCCCACCTTATGCTGTAGTGGAATTTCATCGTCGCACATGGCCTTTATCGCCTTCTTAAAGGTTTGTACGAACCTCTCAGCCAATCCATTTGTGGCTGGATGATATGGGGCGGATGTGTAATGCCTTACCCCATTCCTTCTCATAAATTTTTGAAACTCTTCGGACACAAACTGTGGTCCATTATCAGAGCAAATCTGCTCTGGCAAGCCGTTTCTGGCAAATATGGTCCATAGGACTTCAATCGTTTTCTCTGTAGTGGTTGAGGACATTTTTATCACCTCAGGCCACTTCGAATGAGCATCCACTGCTATAAAGAACATTGAGTCCATGAATGGACCAGCAAAATCAATATGCACCCATTGCCATGGAGAGGAGGGCCACTCCCATGGGTGTAGAGGGGCATGTGGTGATGCATTTTTGACCTTCTGGCATCCTGAGCAGCTCTTGGTTAGGTCTTCGATTTGTTGATCGATTCCCGGCCACCACACATAAGCCCTAGCAAGGCTTTTCATTTTCACTCCCCCCAGATAACCTTCATGTAGCTCATTTAGCACTCTCTCCCTTAACTTGGGTGGAATCACCACTCTGGATCCACACATCACTGTCCCGTGGCATACCGACAGCTGCTCTCTTCTGGATGAGAATGCTGGCAACAGTGAGTCGCCATGTGTTGGCCATCCCCTCACCGTCAAATCATATACCCGAGACAGCGTCGGATCATTGCGGGTCTCCTTCTCTATATCCACGTTCGTTACTGGCAATCGTTCAATTATTGACGAATAAAATATCTCGATAGGGTCCACTGCTGGTGCTTCCTCCACAGTAGGCAGTGGCAGGCACGATAGCCCATCAGTGTTTCCATGCTGTTTCGTGCCTTTATATTCTATTTCATATTGATTCGCCCCTAGAAACAGTGACCATCTTTGTAACCGTTGTGCGGTCATCACTGGAACGCCCTTCTTAGGATTAAAGATGGAGACAAGTGGTTGGTGGTCAGTCAGCAAGGTGAACTTCTGCCCATGCAGATAGTGGTTGAATTTTTTTACTCCCCATACTAGGCTGAGCGCCTCCCTGTCAATCTGGGCATAGTTGCGCTCGGCTGAGGTTAGTGACCGAGACGCTAAGGCTACTGGCCTCTCCAACCTGTCTGGGAATTTGACTACTGCCTCAATCTTTTCAGGGGACTTATGTAACCCCTCTTCATCGATGACGTGGCCACAATACGAGATCTGCTTCTGGAAAAACTCGCACTTGTGGCGATTAGCTCGTAGCCCATACTCCTTTAATCTGGTGAGCACCTTCTCCAATTTGGCGAGGTGATCACTGTCATTTTCGCCCGTGACCAGGGTGTCGTCCAAATAACACTGGGTCCCTGGAATCCCTTGCAGGACTTGATGCATTGCCCTTTGCCAAATAGCCGGAGCCGATGCTACCCCGAACACCAGCCGGTTGTATTGATAGAGACCTTTATGAGTGTTAATCGTAAGGTATTGTTTCGAGGCTTCTTCTACCTCCATTTGCAAGTACGCCTGGGCTAGATCAATTTTGGTGAAGCGTTTACCTCCAGATAGCGAGGCGAAAATATCCTCCATTCATGGAAGCGGATATTGTACCGTGTGAAGGACTTGGTTCACTGTCACCTTAAAATCCCCACGGATGCGGACCTTCTTTGGTTCCCCAGGCGACTTACTCAACGACCTCTTCATTACAGGAACGATTGGTGTAGCCCACTCGCTCCAGTCTACTTTGGACAGTATTCCTGAACATTCCAACCCTTCCAGCTCTGCTTCGACGGCTGGTCTGATCGCATAAGGCACTGGTCTGGCCTTAAGAAACTTTGGGCTTGCATTTTCCTCTATTTTAATCATTGCTGTTATGCCTTTTAGTGTTCCGAGTCCCTCCTGGAACACTTCTTTTGCGTCAGTTAGCATTGTTGACAGTCGTCCAGGTGTGACGTCGTCATCCTTTTTGGCCTCAACCTTCAGTGCCTGTATGGAATGCCAATCTAATTGTATCTTCCGGATCCATTCACGTCCTAGCAGTGGTGGTCCTCCATCTGGCAATACATGTATGTCCATTTTAGGTATTTCCTGGCCTTTATATATCACTTTCACCCTTATTTTTCCTTTGGGGTAGACTTTTTGCCCCGTGTACGTCTTCAAGACAATCTCTGTAGCTTTCAAGGGTATATGTGAAAATAGCCGCTTGTAGTCCCTTTGGTTTATGACTGTTAGGGCTGATCCTGTGTCCAATTCCATTTTCACTTGGACTCCGTCTATCTTGAGTGTAACCCAGATAGTCTGGTGATCCTCCATTTTGGTTACCTTATGTAGTTTCAGACAACCCAGCTCCTTGCTTCCGGAGTCTGTGTCACTTTTCTGTTCGTCTGAACTACTGGCCATCACCTTGTGTACCTTTTTGTACTTCTCCTGTGGAGATTTCTTACTGTTGGTTTTCTTCCCAGACCTGCAGACTCTTGCTATGTGTCCTGCTTTTCCACACTGTCTGCACACTTGGTCCTTGAACCAACAATCCTTCTGGTCATGTGTTGTTCTGCCACAGCGATAGCACTTCCCTGTTCCATAGGCTATTTCATTGGTGCCGTATTCTTGCGGTCTCCATTGTATCTCTGCAGCGCCCCTTGCGGCTGCTTCATGTGATACTGCCATACTGAAAGCCTTGTCCAGCGTAAGATCCTTTTCTGATAGAAGCCGTTTCTGGGTTCCTTCACTTTGCAGCCCACACACAAACTTGTCCCTTAACGTATCTGCTAGTCCCGCTCCAAACTGGCAATGTTTCGATAGCTTGCGCAGTTCCGTTAGGTACTCAGCATTGCTTTTGTCTTTGTGTTGGTTCCTTTTATGGAACTTAAATCATTCTGCTATCAGCAGCAGTGTGTGGTTTAAGCAGTCCTGTAGGATTTCTACTATGCTTTCGAAATTCTTGTTCACAGGCTACTCTGGGGTTATTAGGTTTCGCAGTAACCCATAAGTTTTTGCACCCATGGAATTTAGCAAAACCAGTGCTTTCCTAGCATCTGGCACTTCATTCGCCCTACAGTACACCTCAATACGTTCCACATATGTCGCCCAATCTTCGACTTCATTGTTGAACGTAGAGATACTGCCACTCTTCTGCATCCCTGGGTGTGATTTAACTGTCAAAAATGGCATCTCCCGCGCTTTCCCCTTCTTCTCTGCTGGCACAAAATGGCATCTCCCGTGCTTTCCTTCCTTCCCACGCTCGCCTTTCTTCTCCGCTGCGGCTTCTAAAAATGGCGTCTCCCGCGCTCTTCCTTCTTCTCCGAGGCTCAATGGCGTCTCCTGCGCTCTCCCTTCTTCTCCCCGTGGACACTGTTCAGCCCTTGAGCCCTGGCTGTGCTCTGCACGTTCTTTTTTTTTGTTTTGTTTGCCTTTCCCGTTTCCGCCGCTCGGTCCTGAACCCGACTGTTGCTTTACCCTCTCTCTCTCCATTTTGTTTTTCCTCGACGCCGCTCGGTTTTCAACCCCCGGCTGCGCCCTGTGCGCTTCACCCTCTGTCTTACCCCATCGACGCTGCTCGGCTTTCTCTCCACTGTCGGTCGGCTCCAGCCGCCGCTGTCCGGAAAGGGTCTGCGCTGTACCTGTCGTCAGCCTATTGCTGATCGTCATGGCTGGGGAACCAAGCCCGGCTCTCCACAGCCTCCCCTGCGATGTTCACTCTCTGCCGGACGACTGGGCGGTTGCTCGTGGTCAACGCCCGTGTTTCTGGCCTCGACTTTCTTCCACCGCCCTCCCGGAGCAAATCCTCAAAGGGAAATGCAGAGTTGCAGGTAGATTCGAATCGACACTCGTCACCACTGTTAGATCCGTGATTCTGAGAGTATGATGTTTTTCAATAACCTCACGGATGCGGTAACGTAACAATCAACAGGTATTTACTGGAGTAGGGTAGTCTCAAGACTGGGGTACAGAGGCATGCTCAAGGCTTATATACAGGTGAGATCACTGCCGGTACTACAGTATACAGGAGCTGTAAAAGTAGTTCTCTCTTTAAGGTACATACACTACAGTTACTATAGACCATGGTTAGTGCATGTTTAATGTTATTGAGACTGAAATACTTTGACCTTTTAATAATAAATTGAAACAGCGTCAGATTAACATTGAGGCCTAGAAATTGTGTATAGCCCCGCTTAGGGCATTAGAATTGGCGCTGCGCATAGTTTATAGCCAGACGCAACTTATCGCCACCTCGTGCGATATTGGGTTGCAGCACCCCTAAAGGTGATTGCGGTGCTAAATCAAGCGCTGCACGCTACTCTTAAGGTGCTAACCCGGTGGCGGGGCACAGCGACGGTGCTGTCAATAATCACTTTCCCTGAGACACACTGGCGCCGGCCAGCTCTTAAAGGGGCAGGTCAATTGGCATCACCAGACACACTCACTGCCTTGTAGGCCTTCAAAGCGGTGGGAGCCTACCCGTGGCGCACCAGCCTAGCAAGACATGGAAAGGGTGAGGCAGAGGGCGGAACGCCTCACTGATGGGGCATTGGATGCTTTGGTTGGCGCAGTGGAATCAAAGCCAAGGAAGATGGTCGGAATGTGATTTATGTTTAGGACAGTCTTCCGGGTGTGAGAGGCAGTTATGTGTCAGTGTATTAGTTTTGCTTTCTGTTGCCATAGCTTTCTCATGTTTGAAGGAACCACATTTTGTGTAATGAAACACTTTCTTCATTTACAATGGCCATGCCTGCTATTTACATGCATCTTGCCCTTCACAGGCTTGGGGGTATCAGACCGGTTCCATTCCTGTTCTTGGAATGGCAGCAAGCATTCCGTGAGAGGGGCCTAGAAGCTACTTCTGATCAGCCTCTGACGCGCAGCCTGAGAAGAGCCGCTCGCGTAGAAGTTCAGGCCAGAAGGCATCTTCTCAGCCACCGACAGAGATGTCCTGCACCTTATCTGGGGCTGCAGATCTGGCTGAAGCAGCTGGCACAGCTCAGTCACCACCTCCTTTCTAAATCGCAGCCTTCTGACACACTGCTCCTCCGGCATGTTCATGTAGGAAAACTGCTGTCGGAAAATCCTGCCAGCATAAGGTCTGCTGTGGCGACGTCTGTTGGCCCTCCTCCGTCTGGCCATGCCCGCCCCCCTCTCCCAGCGTCTCAGTGCCCTTTCCAGATGATTCAGCAGCAGGACATTCCCCTCCAATGCAGCCCCATAATAAGTGCCCACAGGAAGGTTCCCGTTGTCAAGGCTCACCAACAGCAAGGTGATGGTCAGAAGGCTGAAGATCGTCTGCCTGCGCTGGCTCAGTGGTCAAATGGCTCTCAGTGTGCAGTTCAGCAACTCTTTGTAGCTCTCGAGGAAGTTGTGCTCCAAAAATGGCTGCCGCTTTTAAACCACACCAGTCCCCTTTAAATAACGCTCCTCCAGCCCGAGAGCGAATTGGTAAGGCTCCAGCAAGCTGTCACTATTAGCGCCAGGCGGAACGGAGGCGGGCGCCACTCAATTTCCGGTCTGGGGCGCCAAAAAGGCGTTGCACACTGAAATGACATCATGATCTGCCTGCGCCCACGAGCGGGCACTAAGATTTAGCGCCGGGCTAAAACCCACTCAATATAGCAAGAGGTGCTGGGTTCACTGCGCACGGGCGAAAATTGGCTAATGCCCCACTTCTCGGCCTCTTTAGGCGCTAATCACTGGTGCAACCAACCGAATTTCTCCCCCTGAATGTTTTCAACAATATTTGGAAACACATAAATAGAAATGAGAAACACTTAACATTTTATTCATGCTTTATTCATTTTCGTCTACTAAAAGTTAGTTCAGAATGTCAAATTACTTCATTATTTTTGGTGTTTGTGGGTTTAAGTTGATTGTTTTGCTTAATAGACCTGTATATTAAATGTTCATAGAAAGATAATTAGATGGGGAATTAGTGGATTTAGTTTAGGGTCAGTTTTTTTATATTTGGTATTTTCTTTTCTGGATATTCAGGCAGCATGTTTGAGATTCTGCTTTGTTGAGTGCCTTTTGTTTCTGAAAGGATTGCTACTCTAGGCTTGCTTTTGTTATCCATTAGCCTGGATAGTTTAATTTGATGAACTTCTATACCACATTCATGTTTGCGTTGTGCATATTGAGTGGGTTTGTGATCTTTGGCTTTGATTCTAGAATTTATTACCATATTTCATTGGATTACTGACTTGGCTCAGTCTCACACATCATGCTTTATGGCTCGTTTAGGGATTCACAAATTTGTCGTTGGTTAGATGGGAATATTGTCTATTAACATGTTTTTGGTTGTGTTGTCATGTAAATTCTCTATTCTAGGCCAGCCACTGTGAAGGAATAGCCATGATTCAGAGAAATACACAATACCATGAACAGAATACTGATATTGGCCCAGAACTTGGTGTCAGGGGCTTGTCGCGGGTGCAAGCCCCCGATCTGCACTCACCCTGCGCGCTGACATCTGAAGCCCGGGCTTGCTTGCATTTCCTGTGATAGGCCCGGTTCAGATGTCAGCGCGCAGTGCTTACCTGATCCAGCGGCGTAGTTAGTGCGATGTGCCAGCTGGGATCAGGTGAGCACTGTACAACCAATCAGGGGAGGGGAAGGTTCATTCATGAGTTTGAGAGTAAGAACTGTCAAACTCATGAAAACTACGGGGGCCCAAAACACTATTTAAACTTTAAATAAAAATTTAAAAATCATCCCAATCATTAAATTAAGTATAAATAAGTTAAAAAAAATAATTTAAACAATAATTTTTTTTTTTGAAAAAAATAAATTTTTAATAAAAAGGGTCTAAAACTAAACTTACCTTATTGTAGATTCTTTAAAATAATAAGCCTGTGGAAAAAAATTTTCTAAATTACACTAAAACACCACTTACCTGTAAAAATAAATACTTACGTGTGCTTTTTACAAGTGTAAAGACCGGAGGCCTTTACACATGCGCAAATCCCCCAAAACAGAGGAAATCCAAGACGCACGCGCTGCCCCCTACAGTGCATGTGCTAGCCTCTTCACCTCTTGGGTTAGAGGAGAGGAAATGCTGGTTTTCAGCACATGCGCTGTGCATGCTGAAAACCGGCATTTCCTCCGGCCAGACGCGTGAGTACCCCTTCCGTACTCATGCGTTTGGGGAGGAATTACTGCACCAAAATTAATAAAAGACATACTGGGTTTAAAAGACACAAGTCTCAGCAGACAAGGCTACAAACAGAATACAGGCTTCTGAAAAAAGATCAGTTGATAACAAAGCTGTAAACAAGCTTTGAAATGAGAATTAGTTAAATATTCTAAAACAATGAAAGATTGAAGCAAACCATTGGCGCTTCCGAAAGGTTTAGAATTTGGAGGTAACACAATGGAAATGCCCAGTTTAAAGTGTGAAGAGCTAACACGGTAAAACAGAAACACAAACATTAAAAGAGGCATGTGCCTTTGAAACATGACATCAAGTAAAGAAACAACTGCTGGTCAAATAGTTTTATGTTAAACTTGGAAAACAGGAACCATGAGATAATGCAACCAGTTGAGATAACTAGAAATGCATGAACCACCCTGGTCAAAGTGTCTTTAATTTAGATATAGTAAAGACAATACCAACAAGAAGGCTTTGAAGATATAACATCAAATAGATGACACCAAGCAATTGCATTGTGTTTGTATTAAATGTGGACCACCACGGAGACTCGGGGGCCGATTTTCATTGACCCGTAGAGTCGGGATTGAAGGCGTGCGGGGGGTTGAAGTTCCAAATTCGGGGGTCCCGACACCATCCCGCCTCCATGTAAGTTTCAAAGGAGGCGGGTACCCACCCCGCACTGGGACCCGCCTACCCGAGGTGGGTAGGGATTAGTGACAATTAACTGCCTGTTAACAGGTAGTTAACAGGCAGTTTTTAGCCTAATCCCTATTTTAAAGCTTGAAGTGTGGGATTCCCGACAGATCCAAACCATGCCAAGTGGGAGGAGTCGGGCCGTTGGGTTGAAGGACTTGAGGGGTCAAGATGTCGGTGTTCAGGTGAGTGATGGGTGCATGAGTGCAAAGGTAAGTGTGTTTGGTGTGTCTAAAGTGTGTAAAGAAGTTTAAATGACCTTTTCTTACCTTTTCAGCCTTCCTTCCTCTAGGTTTCGGGAGTCCATCATCTAACCGGCACAGAAAGCAGAATGGCTGCGAACTGTCAAAAGTGACAGCCTGCAGCTTTCTGTGCTGATGAGATTTCTAACTGAGTCTGTGTAGAAGGACTCAGGTTAGAAGTAAGACTGTCAGTGTTTGACAGCTTCAAACAGCTGTGAAGCACTGATATTTCATCTGTCAAAATCTCTTGACAGATGAAATTTCAGTCTGTGATGTCAGCTGTTGCTGGGTGGCCCTTAATTGGCCTGCTGAGCCCGCTGGGCGAGCTCAACAAGGTCAATCAAGTTAAAATCGCATGGATTGGCCACAACTCAATGGGGGCGGGACTACAACCCCGAAAGTTGTAGTCCCGCCTCCTTCCCGTCTTCTGAATGAAAATCACCCCTCAATGTCTGGTAAAAAGCAGGAAAGCCAAAATTAAGAATCTTCGATAAGAATGACATCAAACAAAAACCATAGCTGTCGTTGTTTTTATGATGGTTTTAGAAGCACTTAAAGGTAGAGAAATAATTATGCATGCAATAGTAGAATTGATAGTAAAATAGAAAGCATTCAAACAGAGAGAATGAATAAGACAATTAGCTGACATCAGCAGAGAACATCAAAGAAGAAACCAATGCCAAAAGCGTATAAAACATAAGACTTTTTAACAGAAGTCAGAACACGCTGAACGGGCAGGGAATTTCTCAACTTTCCAGAAGCATCTCTGTAAGTCTTTAACTTTGAGTCTCGGGAGTCCAAAGAGATACTATTATTTGATTTTGGTGGATGTTCTGGATTTAGAAATAAGTAAGCAATAAGAAATGTAACGAAGTAAAGAATTGAAAATAAGGATCTCTGAGAAATAAGGAATGTAAGCTAATTGTATTTTGAATTGTTAATGTTGCGACTGATTCAACAGATGTTAACTGAATGTCAGCTCTTAAATAAAACGATATATTTTTAGAATTGTCTCAAGGAGTAATTCTGTATAGACTCGCGAACCCACAAATTCTGTACACTCTTTTGTAAGGAGTTGCAGAATTCTGGGGGGTATTCCGGACCCTTATAATATCTGGAAGGTTACAGTCTAGTTCAATTTATTAAAAGTACTATCTGGAGGACGGTAACATCTTTAGTCGTTCCTTTCCTTTAGGGAGAGATAGCCTGAACCTTTAGACCCATTTAAGCATCTTATAGAGTTTGGCTATCTCTAAATTAAGTTGAGAGTGAATGCATTGGTGATCATTTTCCAGAACTCCCTGGACTCAGGAAAGGTCCCGGCAGATTGGAAAACTGCTAATGTAACACCCTTATTTAAGAAGGGAAGTAGACAAAAAGCTGGAAACTATAGACCAGTTAGCCTAACATCTGTGGTTGGCAAAATGTTGGAGTCCATTATTAAGGAAACAGTAACAGAGCATTTGGATAAACATAATTTAATAGGACAGAGTCAGCATGGTTTTACGAAGGGGAAGTCATGTTTGATAAATTTGCTCAAATTCTTTGAGGATGTAACATACAGGGTGGATAAAGGGGAACCAGTGGATGTAGTGTATTTGGACTTCCAAAAGGCATTTGACAAGGTTCCACACAAAAGATTACTGATCAAGATAAAAAATCACAGGATTGGGGGTAATATACTGGCATGGGTGGAAGATTGGCTATCTAACAGAAAACAAAGAGTTGGGATAAATGGTTCATTCTCGGGCTGGCAATCAGTAACTAGTGGTGTTCCGCAGGGGTCAGTGCTGGGACCCCAACTCTTTACAATCTATATTAATGATTTGGAGGAAGGGACCAAGTGCAACATATTCAAGTTTGCCGACGATACAAAGATGGGAGGGAAAGCAGTGAGTGAGGAGGACATAAAAAACCTGCAAAAGGACATAGACAGGCTAAGTGAGTGGGCAGAGATTTGGCAGATGCAATATAATGTTGGAAAGTGTGAGGTTATGTACTTTGGCAGAAAAAATCAAAGAGCAAGTTATTATCTTAATGGAGAGAAACTGCAAAATGCTACAGTACAAAGGGATCTGGGGGTCCTGGTGCATGAAACACAGAAAGTTAGTATGCAGGTGCAGCAGGTGATCAGGAAGGCCAATGGAATCTTGGCTTTTATTGCAAGGGGGATGGAGTATAAAAACAGGGAAGTCTTGCTGCAGTTATACAGGGTATTGGTGAGGCCACACCTGGAATACTGCGTGCAGTTTTGGTTTCCATATTTAAGAAAAGATATACTTGCTCTCGAGGCGGTTCAGAGAAGGTTCACTCGGTTGATTCCGGAGATGAGGGGGTTGACGTATGAGGAAAGGTTGAGTAGGTTGGGACACTACTCATTGGAGTTCAGAAGAATGAGAGGCGATCTTATCGAAACATATAAGATTGTGAGGGGGCTTGATCGGTTGGATGCGGTGAGGATGTTTCCACTGATGGGTGAGATTAGAACTAGGGGGCATAATCTTAGAATAAGGGGCTGCCCTTTCAAAACTGAGATGAGGAGAAACTTCTTCACTCAGAGGGTAGTAAATCTATGGAATTTGCTAAACCAGAGAGCTGTGGAAGCTGCAACATTAAATAAATTTAAAATGGAGCTAGACATTTTCCTAGCAGATAAGGGAATTAGGGGTTACGGGGAGAGGGCAGGGAAGTGGACGTGAGTCTAGATTCAGATCAGCCATGATCCTATTGAATGGCGGAGCAGGCCCGAGGGGCCGTATGGCCTACTCCTGCTTCTATTTCTTATGGTCTTATGTCTGGGGAATACGCCTGATCTGGGATAGCCCGATAGGGCTAGGACTGTAATTAACCCTTCACCACAATACAACAGCAGCGAGAGCGGCCCTGTGTGAAGACTGAGCGTAGAGACCGAGGATTTAAAGAGCAGGGAGAGAGAGAGAGAGCGAGCGGCCCAGACTCACCGGCACCAGAGGCAGCGAGAGCGGCCCTGGGTGGAGACTGAATGCGGTTTAAACAGAGTGCTGTGAGTTGGGAATTGGTTCTTACTTTACACCAAGGAAAGAGAGAGTCCGAGAGCGGGCGCAATCAAACAACAACAACTGCAAAACTGCTAAAGTGATGTCACAACCAGGGAAGGAGCTGATTGGTAAGTAGGACCTGGTGAGTATTTTGACAGTCCAGTCGTTAAGGTCAAAGTAAGGTCTCTAGTTTAGAGTAAGTAGTGTATAAAGTGAAGCAAGGTCCCTAGTGTATTTAATATTCTTTAATTTAAAGGAAGTAAAGGGAGTAAGTTAAGGGTAGGACATGGCAGGGCAGCTCGGCAGCATGGAGTGCTCCTCCTGTGCTATGTGGGAAGTCAGGGACACTTTAGGTGTCCAGGGCGAACACATGTGCATGAATGTCTCCAGCTGCAGCTACTCAAAATCCGCGTTTCGGAGCTGGAGCTGCGGCTGGAGTCACTGTGGAGTATCTGCGGAGCTGAGATCTTCGTGCATAGCATGTTTATCGAGGTGGTCACACCACAGGTAAAGAGTACACAGGCAGACAGGAAATGGCACCAGACAGAGTAAAAGAACTGGGAAGGTAGTGCAGGAGTCCCCTGGGTCCATCTCCCTCTCCAACACATTTTCCGTTTTGGATACTGCTGGGGGAGATGGTTTCTCAGGGGAATGCAGCAAGAGCCAAATCCGTGGTACTACGAGTGGCTCAGCTGCACAGGAGGGGAGCAAAAATAGTGGGAGAGCAATAGTGATAGGGGATTCTATCGTAAGGGGAACAGATAGCCGTTTCTGTGGCCGCAGACGTGGCTCCAGGATGGTATGTTGCCTCCCTGGTGCCAGGGTCAAGGATGTCACTGAATGGCTGCAGGGCATTCTGAAGGGGGAGGGAGAACAGTCAGAGGTCATGGTTCACATTGGTACCAACAAAATGGGTAGAAAGAGGGATGAGGTCCTGCAAAAAGAATTTAGGGAGCCAGGTAGCAGAATAAAAAGCAGGCCCTCAAAGGTTGTAATCTCTGGATTACTCCCGGTGCCACGTGCTAGTGAGCATAGGAATAGGAGGAGAGAGCAGATGAATACGTGGCTAAAGAGTTGGTGCAGGAGGGAGGGCTTTAGCTTCCTGGATCACTGGGTCTGCTTCTAGGGAAGGTGGGACCTGTACAAGTCAGACGGGTTGCACCTGAACCAGAATGGGACCAGCATCCTTGTGGGGAGGTTTGCTAGTACTGTTGGTGGGGGGTTAAACTAACTTGGCAGGGGAATGGGATATGGAGTGGAGCTATAGTAGGGGGTGATGCACAGCCAGATATAGAGGGAAAAAACAAGTCAGCCTGGAAGGCAGAGCAAATATGTAACGGCACAAGGGAGTATGGCAAGGCTGGATGGCATTTATTTTAATGCAAGGAGTCTTGCGAGTAAGGCAGATGAATTGAAGTTGCTGATGAACACATGGGAGTATGATACTGTTGCTATCACAGAGACATGGTTGAGGGAGGGGCAGGACTGGCAGCTCAATATTCCAGGGTATAGAATCTTCAGGCGAGACAGAAAGGGGTGTAAAAGAGGAGGGGGTGTCGCAATATTAATAAAGGAGTCAATTACTGCTGTAAGCAGAGATGATATCTTAGCAGGTTCCTCTAATGAGGCCATATGGGTAGAACTTAAAACTAAAAGGGGGCAAGCACTTTGCTGGGAGTGTACTATAGGCGCCCAAACAGTCAGGGGGAGATAGAGGAACAGATATGCAGGCAAATCTCAGAGAAGTGCAGAAATAATAGGGTAATAATAGTAGGTGATTTCAACTTCCCCAATATTAACTGGGATAGTCAGAGTGTAAAAGGCTTAGAGGGTGTGGAATTCTTAAAGTGCATCCAGGAGAGCTTTTTGAGCCAGCATGTAGAAAGTCCTACAAAAGAGGGGGTGGTACTGGACCTAATTCTAGGGAATGTAGCTGGGCAAGTGGTAGATGTGTCAGTAGGAGAGTATTTTGGTGACAGTGACTGTAATTCGGTGAGATTTAAGGTAGTCATGGAAAAGGACAAAGATGGATCGGGAATAAAGGTTCTAAATTGGGGGAAGGCCGATTTTAATATGATAAGGCAGGATCTGGCCAAAATGGACTAGGATCAGCTACTTGTAGGAAAATCCACATCAGAACAATGGGAGTCTTTCAGAAAGGAAATAGAGAGAGTAAAGTTCCCGTAAAGGTCATGGGTGGGACTAACAAGCCCAGGGAACCCTGGATATCAAGGGATATCCAAGAATGGATTAGGAAAAAAAGGGAGGCTTTTGGCAGATACAAAGGACTAAAAACAGTGGAAGCCCAAGAGGAGTACAGAAAGTGCAGGGGGTACTTAAAAAATAAATTAGGAGAGCGAAGAGGGGGCATGAAAAAGCATTGGTGGGCAAAATAAAGGAAAATCCCAAGGTGTTTTATAAGTACTGACGTAATAAAACTCACTACGCACTTGGTTTGAGTATAAAGCAAGGCTTTAACCAACTCGTTTCAGAACATGGAGGTCTAGGTGTCCTTCACTAGTTCCTGTCTTACAAAAAGTCCCTGGGCAAGCTGGGCCCACGCCCGAGTATTTATACTCCTTGGATGGCGCCACCAGCTGGCCGTCCAGTGTTATTTCATGAGTAGTTTCTTTTTGATGATGAGGTTTATAACAAGTATATTAAGGGCAAGAGGATAACCAGGGAAAGAGTAGGGCCCATTAGGGACCAAAGTGGCAATCTGTGTGTAGAGCCGAAAGATGTAGGTGAGGTTTTAAATGAATATTTTGCAGCTGTGTTCAGTATGGAGAAGGGTGATATAGGCATAGAAATCAGGCAGGGGGATTGTGATATACTTGAACAAATTAGTATTGAGAGGGGGGAGGTGCTAGCGGTTTTAGTGGGCTTAAAAGTGGATAAATCCCCAGGCCCTGACAGGATCTATCCCAGGCTGCTGTGTGAGGCAAGGGAGGAGATTGCAGGGGCTCTGGCCACAGGGGAGGTGCCAGAGTACAGGAGAACAGCTAACAAAGTACCATTGTTCAAGAAGGGTAGTAGGGATAAACCAGGGAATTACAGGCCAGAGAGCCTAACATCAATGGTAGGAAAATTATTGGAAAAAATTCTGCGGGACAGAATTAGCCTCCATTTGGAGAGGCAAGGATTAATCAGGGATAATCAGCATGGCTTTGTCAGGGGGAGATCATGTCTGACCAATTTGACTGAATTTTTTGAGGGGGTGACTAGGTGTGTGGATGAGGGTAGTGCAGTTGATGTAGCCTACATGGACTTCAGTAAGGCTTTTGACAAAGTCCCACATGGGAGACTGGTCAAGAAGGTAAGAGCCCATGGGATCCAGGGCAATTTGGCACATTGGATCCAAAATTGGCTTAGTGACAGGAGGCAGAAGGTGATGGTTGAAGGTTGTTTTTGTGACTGGAAGCCTGTGTCCAGTGGTGTACCACAGGGATCGGTGCTGGGTCCTTTGCTGTTTGTAGTGTACATTAATGATTTAGATATGAATGTAGGAGGTATGATCAGTAAGTTCGCAGATGACACGAAAACTGGTGGAGTGGTAAATAGCGAGGAGGGAAGCCTCAGGCTCAGGACTATATAGTTGGGATGGTTAGATGGGCAGAACAGTGACAAATGGAATTTAACCCTGAAAAGTGTGAGGTGCTGCATTTTGGGAGGACTAACAAGGCAAGGGAATACACAATGAATGGTAGGACCCTAGCAAGGACAGAGGATCAGAGGGACCTTGGAGTGCATGTACATAGATCCCTGAAGGCAGCAGGACAGGTAGATAAGGTCATTAAAAAGGCAACAGAAAATGCTGGAAAAACTCAGCAGGCCAGGCAGCATCCGTGGAGAGAGAAACAGAGTTAACGTTTCATGTCGAAGACCTTTCATCAGAACTGGAATAAAGCAGGAAATGGAACACATTTTAAAGTAAGTTTAGGGGCTGGGAAATGGGGCAGGGGATGAAAGAACAAAAGGTAAGGTCAGTGTTAGGATGGAAGGCAGGAAAAGTAAAGAGGCATTAAGCGATATTCAAGGCAAGAGGAGATGGTAATGGGACAGGTTAAGAAACAAAGGATGTCTCTGGATGAAGTGTGAATTGTGCTGGTAGAATGAAAGACAGCTGCCATGTGGGAGAGAAGAAAAAAAGGCACAAAGAAAAAGTGTGGCTAAAAAATATATATGTGATAGGGGCTGAGGTTATGATCTGAAATTGTTGAACTCTATGTTGAGTCCACAGTGCTGTAAAGTGCCTAATTGAAAGATGAGGTGCTGTTCCTCGAGCTTCTTTTGATTAGGAGTATCTGGCTCTGTCACCTGCAGCTGGTGTAAAACAAATAGCTTACAGGCAACAATTGTATGATAACTAATGCATGGGAACAGATGCAGATCCAGGGAGGAATCTCTATACTCAGACCGATGTCTCACCATGATGGCGAGACAATTCCCTTGATCTCCTTCCCCACTTCTACTGTCTTTTGCTCTAAAGTGTAAAAATGTTCCTGGGAGAGCTCAACGGTCTTTATTTACTCTGTGAGGTGTTCCGGCAGAAAAGGAATCGGGTACCCGAAATGCTCCACATAGTCCTGGAGACACGTGAAGGTGTTATTCACAGTGAGGTGAATGGTCGAGGGTTCGGGGATGGGAGTAATTCGCTCTTGTGCCACTTGAACCTCAGCCTTGGGTTTGAAGCAAAAACTGCTCTCGCTCACCGGACACCACATGTCCTGGCTGTACCAGTAGCGGAGCGCACTTGTGGTGACACAATATGTCCCACTCCCTACGGATGCTACCTGTGGAGGTACGTGATCTGGTGCCATCACTTCCATGGTGCAATTGATAGGTTCCATGCCTGCAGAAGCAAGCCCACATTCTGGTCACGCAAAAGCATTCAAGTGCTGGGGACACAGTATTATGTGTGCACCCCGGCTCTGGCATCCGGAGATGTCAGCGCCTGTCATAGCATGCTCCCACTTTATGACATACGGCGGGATCACTTTAAAACGAACATGTTCTCCTCCATGAATGACCCCGATATTCTCAACCCTCTATACTGGTGCCGCCCGGGGTGACCCGCCCATTACCGGCCTCCTCACTACAATTCCCACCACTGTATGGTTGGACCGCCCGCAATCTACAGGGACAGGACAGGCTTCAGAGGCTAAACAAAGCTGGCACAGGCTCAACGAATTGCTATACGGGTGCAGCGCGGCGAGATGCTTGTTGCTTAACCATGAAGGGCCGTGATCATGCCTCAGGTCCTCCAGGTTACTGCGGCCCTCGCCCAGCAACCATGCTCCATACAACACACACACCTCATTCTGTGCAGCCTGCTCCGAGGCGTTCCTGTCCTCCCTTATCAAATCATTAAATGAATGGTCATTGCCTGGTCCTCATGAAGCTCTGAACCTACCACTGTAGTCTCTTCTCCTAGAATCATACGCAGTTGGTTCTTTAACCCAGTGATCTGCATCTGGAGTTGTGCATCATCCATACTATTAACAATACCCATTCCTGTACTGAACGCTGTGGCTACATCATTCCAGGTCCCTCTTCTCTGCTGTTCTTTCTCTACATTTCCATAGTCCAGTTCATAAAATTCCTGAAACATCGCTTTTAACAGAGCTTCATAAAGCCTCTCCATCTTCCTTGGACACCACACAGGCAGATGGACTTCAGTCAGGTTCAGGATCACGGATGCCATGGTATAGTGCACATTCTGAAACAACACTTTGTCAGTAGGGATTAACACCAACCCATTCCCTGGACCCTTGGTGGTGGTGGGACACCAATCTACAGTCGTCTGTACCATCGGGGCTCTGGGCGAGGGTTTCCTGATGTATGAGGTGAGCTCTGTGGCATTGATGGTATTCGGGTGTTTTGGGATCACACAGGAGTCCACACTCCAATCCCAACCGATCCCACCCCCGGTGTCCTGCCATCGCCTGCTAAACGCGATCGACACACCCACTGGGCAGATCTTTTCCGACCCCCACATACACGCATAAATCCCTTCCTCGGATTCCCACCACTTATCCCAACACACATTCACTCCTCCCTGAGAACCCGTGATCGTCCGGTACATGTCATTACTTAGTCTTTCCCAGTCAGCTGTCTGGTCCCCTGTATCCACGCTCAGTTTCCTGAGCCACCACCACCTTCCCAGTGGAATGTGTCCCCTACAGCTAAGGCACACCCATTTACCCTCTGTTACCCTAACCCGGGAGGTGGTAACCCCTATTCTCGGGCATGGGATGGACACTTCACCATAGGTGAACTTGTCATTGTTATGTATTGTGTGTTCTCCTCCCACCTGTGGTGGCGCTGTCACAGCAGATAAATGGTTGGGTGTTCTCTTGGTTAAGTTTAGCTCTCTTTGTTCGGAACTCTCCAGAACTTCCCTTTCCTTTTGAATAAAGCACTTCATGTTTGAATCTCTGGGTTCTGAGATCTAATTGTGTCTAGATAGAAAGGTACCGACACAACAAGTGGCGACGAGGATGGGATAAATCTGTGTTGTGGGAACTTTCTTGTTTTCGACTACAAAACACTCGGAACAGAGATTGCAGCATCACATTAACGTTACGGGTGCAGTGAGTAAACAGAAATTGAAATTTGAAACGTGAGATGGCTACTATATTAGGAAACATCGGTGATTTTGATGAAAATGTGGAGCAATGGAGCGCTTATATGGAATGTTTTGACTATTTTGTCTTGGCGAATGTGGTGGCAAACGAAAAGGTCGTGCCTACCTTTTTGAGTGTAATGGGGCCGAAGACATTCAATTTACTTCGCAGCCTTGTGCAGCCAGGTAAGCCAGGAACTAAAACATATAAGCAACTAGTGGAAATTCTTGGAGAACATTTTTCACCAAAACCTCTGGGTATTGCTGAGAGATTTAGATTTCACAAACGGAATCAAGAGGAGGGGGAATCAGTGACGATGTTTATTGCTGCTTTAAAAAGGTTGTCAGAACACTGCGAGTTCAAGGAAGTGCTGAATGACACCATTAGAGACAAACTTGTGTGTGGTCTGCAAAGTGCAGCCACACAGAAGCGCCTTCTTACTGAGGACAACCTTACTCTTGAAAAGGCCATTGAAGTTAGTGTCTCCATGGAGATGGCGGAAAAGGAGGCTCACCAGTTGAGTTCAACAGGGAGAGTTCACAAGGCGTCGTCTGAGCCTAAAGGTGCGCGGAACGGCACATGTTACCGTTGGTGGAAAACGAGCCACCACGCTAATGACTGCTGGTGTACGGAGCTGGAATGCCAAAATTGTGGCAAAAAGGGTCACATTGAACAGGCCTGTAGAGGTAAAAAAAGAACAGACAGAGCTGGAAAGCATGAAAGCAAAATGTCTGTATTTGGACAAGAGAGGAAAAAGAGTGTTCATTCAGTGCAGTATGATGGAACAAGCAAAACAAAGGGGAGCGACACCTCTGAGGAGGAAGAGGTGCACATACTGACGGTTGCAGGTGGTTCAAATGGCTACTGGTGTCACCACTGGTGGAGGGACAATCAGTGCGGATGGAGGTGGACACAGGCACGGCTGTGTCCCTTGTTTCAGACACTATCTACAACAAAATGCTAAAGCATCTTACCCTTCAGCCAACAAACATTGTGCTAAAGACGTATACCAGCGAACCTGTGGCCATGAGAGGCGCCATTGAGGTGACAGTTAAATTGAATGGACAGACTGCGAAACTGCCACTATATGTGGTAAAGGGAAATTACCCATCGCTACTGGGACGTGCGTGGCTAGAGAAAATCATGCTGGACTGGCCTGTAGTCCGCATGATGTCAAAAGGGGAGTCAGGTCTGACTGCAGTGTCAAACAAACATGCAGAACTCTTCAATGGGGAACTTGGGAGCATGAAAAAGATCAGCATGAGACTGGACATTAAACCTGACAGCAAGCCGAAGTTTCACAAAGCCTGACCTGTACCCTATGCAATTAGGCCAAAAGTTGAGGCTAACTTGGAGGCATTAGTCAAGAATGGAGTCCTGGAGCCTGTGAGCATGAGCAAATGGGCCACACCCATTGTTCCTGTCCTGAAAAAGGATGGATCTGTTCGAATCTGCGGGGATTTTAAAGTGACTATTAACCCGGTGCTGTCTGCGGAACAGTATCCACTTCCCCTCATTGATGATCTTTTTACGGGCCTGGCCGGAGGGCAAAAGTTCAGCAAAATAGACTTATGCCAGGCTGATCTACAAATGCATGTCGATGACAAATCAAAGGAGCTGCTGACAATTGTGACACACAAGGGGCTATACAGGTAATGCCGCCTTCCGTTTGGAATTACGTCGGCCCCTGCTCTATTCCAAAAGGGCAATGGATCAGATTTTGAGTGGACTGCCAGGAGTCCAGTGCTACCTGGACGACATCCTTGTCACTGGGACAAATGAGGAGGATCATCTTCTGAACTTGGATACGACACTACAACGACTGAAAGAGTACGGACTCAGAGTTCGTAAAGACAAATGTGAATTCTTTCAGTCTTCAGTTGAGTACCTGGGGCAGGTGATTGACGCTACTGGCCTGCATAAGGCGCCGTCAAAGGTCAAGGTGATCGTGGAGGCCCCAACACCCCAGAATGTGAGCCAGTTACGTGCATTTCTGGGGCTACTTAACTACTATGGGAAGTTTATTCCAGACTTAGCAACATTGCTGAAGCCGTTACATCAGTTGCTATGTCAAGGCAAAACATGGAAATGGACTGAACTGTGCAACGAAGCTTTCGCCCAAGCAAAGAAAGCATTGCTGAAGTTGGAGGTCCTGACACACTTCGACCCAAAGCTACCCATGCAGCTAGCATGTGATGCATCACCATATGGTGTGGGAGCAGTCATAACCCACATCTTGCCTTCTGGTGAAGAGAAACCTATCGCCTTCGCATCACGCACCTTGAACAAGGCCGAGAGTAACTATGCACAGATTGAGCGCGAGGCCTTGGGAATCGTTTTTGGAATTCGAAAATTTCATCAGTACCTGTTTGGGAGAAGGTTCACACTCCTGACGGACCACCGTTCATTGACTTCAATTTTCGGGCCCCACACTGGAATTCCGTCTCTTGCTGCAAGCAGGGTGCAAAGGTGGGCTTTACTGTTGTCAGGACACACATACGACATCAAATATCGTAAATCAGACTTGCACGGCAACGCAGACGGTCTCTTGAGGCTGCCTTTGCCTGTTACTCCCCCAGAGCCTCGTCAGATAGACATCTTCTACTTTAGACAAGTGGAGGGAGCACCTGTCACGGCAGTTCAGGTGTGAAGGTACACCCGCAACGATCCAGTCCTGTCTGAGGTAATGGACGATGTCATTCGAGGGAGAGCTATAGGAGATTCTCCGAGTTTGAAACCTTACGTTTCAAAAAGAAATGAGCTCTCCGGCCAGGCAGGTTGTCTTCTTTGGGGACGCCGTGTCATCATTCCGCCATCTCTGAGGGAACCTATACTGCAACAACTTCATACAGGCCACAGTGGGATGGTTTGGATGAAGGAAATGGCAAGAAGCTACTTCTGGTGGCCAGGTCTCGATGGAAATATTGAGGAGAAAGCCAAAACATGTTCCCCATGTCAAAGGGTCCGGAATGCTACACCCCTGGGATTGGCCTGCAGAAGTGTGGCAGCGAGTATATGTTGACTTCACCAGTCCTTTCGAAGAGAAGATGTTTATGGTGGTTGTGGACGCTCGTAGCAAGTGGCTGGAGGTCGCTGTGATGAGGTCTACCACAGCAGAGAAAACAATTGAGAAACTTGGTGAGATGTTCAGCTGTTATGGCTCACCGGAACAACTCGTAAGTGACAATGGTCCACAATTTGTATCACAGGAGTTTGCAACCTTCCTGCATGTGAATGGTGTCCAACACATTAGGTCTGCGCCCTATCATCCCTCTACTAATGGCCAGGCAGAAAGGTTCGTGCAAACTTTGAAGCACGCCTTGAAGGCATCGCAAGGTCAGGGCTCCATCCACCAACGTCTGAACAGCTTCCTGTTGTCCTACAGGAATGAGCCGCATGCCACAACCAAAACTTCCCCCGCTTCGCTCATGATGAAGAGGCAGTTGCGGATAAGTTTTGACTTACTCAAACCTCCAAGGGCAGAACAGGTTGGCCATTGTCAACAACAAGCTCAAGTTGAAAAGAGAGAGAAAAGACCCAAGGAGAGACAGTTTCACCCTGGAGAGCACGTCCTAGCTTGAAACTACAACACTGGACCGAAATGGGTTCCTGCTATGGTGATCGCGCAGACGGGCCCTGTGTCTTACACGGTTGAGACTGCTGAGGACGTCATCTGGAGAAGACACACAGATCAACTGTTGCTAGGAGCAGAGACAGCCACAGAGGCTCCAACGGCTGGTTGGCCTGAACTGTTTCCGGATGATACCGCAAACCAGCATGCTTTGCCACAGTGCTCTTCTCCAACACAGGAAGTCATAGAGACTGTTCCACCTGTGCAAACTCCTGACTTTCGACTGACACAGGCACCTTCTCTATCTAGGCCTGTGTCAATGCCTACTGCTGTGGAAGCCAGCGATGACCGCCGGTATCCTGTCAGAGAGCGGCGGCCTCCAAGATGCTGGGATCTGTAGGCTTAGTGACTTACCCACAAGGCTGGGGCAGAATAAACCCCAGGGTAAAGCCAGGGTTTGAGGCAATCTACCTCTACCCTTGGTTAGTTGAGTGCATTGAATGTAACTTACCTGTTGAGGGATAATGTGGACCTTTCATTTAAGAGGGGAGGAATATGTTATGTATTGTGTGTTCTCCTCCCACCTGTGGTGGCGCTGTCACAGCAGATAAATGGTTGGGTGTTCTCTTGGTTAAGTTTAGCTCTCTTTGTTCGGAGCTCTCCAGAACTTCCCTTTCCTTTCGAATAAAGCACTTCATGTTTGAATCTCTGGGTTCTGAGTTCTAATTGTGTCTAGGTAGAAAGGTACCGACACAACAGTCATGGCTGGAATACCGGGTGGAATTCGACCCCAGCCATCCAGGCCATCTTCCCTCATGGAGATAGATGCTCGCCCCATCCTTCGAGCCACCTCCAGTGGTCACTGTCAGTCCGTCTCCACCGGTGCAGCCGAAGACAACCTATTCCTCGGTGTCGCCCCTGTGACTTGTGCTGGCTTCAATCATGATGGACAGGACTACCATGGCTGACTTCATTTTGTTCTTAGGCGTTCCCTGAAAACAGACAGAATGCAACGTTGCCCTTGGGTGATGCCTCACCTTTCCAGACGCAGCTACACACGATTACATTGGGTATCCACAGCATACATGTAAATCCAAACTATACAGATAAGCTAAGGCAACAGACAGGAGAGAAAGAAGTTATGTACAGCACCACCCGTCTCCGGGTGGCCACACTAGGTCTCCTCGACCCTGGGCCTCTTACGACTCCGACTTCCTTTATTCACCGGTGTGTAAGGAGGCGTCCACGGCACCCTCGGCTGTGGGATCCTGGCACTCCTTCTCACTCCTGCCCCCACAGGTGGAACGACTGGTCCCTCTGTGAGCTCCTCACAGTCCCAGATTATGGGCTGGAGACCCACACCTGTAGCGCAGCTCACCACTCCCTGCTGTTTCCTCCTCTTATCAGCTCTTTCCCCAGGGTTGAAAAGCTTGCACTGATTGATATGGAACCACTTAGTGCGTTGGGGCATTTTGACCGCATATACCATTGGACTTGCCCTATTCACGACACTGTACGGTCCCATGTATAGCGGTTCAAAAGTCCCGACCCTGGTGAAGTTTCTAACCATTACTTGATCTCCGACTTTCCACTCGTGGTGCCTCTGAGGCTCAAGCAATAATCAATTTCTATGATGTTGCTTCCCCATATTACTGGCAGCCTGCCAATGGATCTGCCTGAGATACTCAAGCAAATTCTTAACAAACCTGTCACGGTTCACCTCTCTCAACTGACCTTCCATGAGAACCGGGGCCAGTACATGGCTGGGCGTTCTCATGACCCTGCCAGTCACAAGTTCATGTGGGGAATACCCTGTGTTTCTAGAAAGGCTGGCTCGGACCCCCATCAGAACTAACGGCAAGACCTCCACCCATTTTCTCGTCGAGTCTCCCGTCTCCTTCCGTAACCTTTCCTTGATGGTCCTATTCATCCGCTCCACAATCCCTGATGACTGAGGGTTGTGTGTGACGTGCCATTTACCCTCTACACCTAGCATCTTCAGAGTCGCCTACATGACTGCCCCTGTGAAGTGACTCCCCTGATTGGACTCCACATACTGTGGTAGCCCCCACCTAGAGAACATTTCTCTCACTAGAATCCTTGCCTTTGGGTCAAAAATCCTGCATCCAGTGAGTCGCTCCCCGGCCACCACTGTACTGGACCCGTCTACATAGATCTCGCGGCCCGTGGGATGGATCCCAACCCGAAGCCCTATGTCTACATCCCACACCCCTTCAACAGAACATTTGTGGGCCACCCCTGGGTAGATCAAATTTGCGGAGAGCTTGGGCTCACAGAGGCCTTTCACACTCAAATTCATCTGAGAGAGCAATAAAGTCCAGCGAGAAATGCGTGCACTGCTCACCGTGCCGTCCTTTCTCCTCCCATCCAGAAGCATCTGAGTGGGCGTATGATGGGTTAAGAGAGTTTGTGAAGGAATAGCCATGATTCAGAGAAATACACGATACTATGAACAGATTTCTAATATTATTAATAAAAGACACACTGGGTTTAAAAGACACACGTCTCAGCAGACAGGCTGTAAACAGAATACAGGCTTCTGAGAAAAGATCAGTTGATAACAAAGCTGTAAACAAGCTTTGAAATGGGAATTAGTTAAATATTCGAAAACAATTAAAGATTACAGCAAACCATTGGTGGTTCCAAAGAGTTTAGAGTTTGGGTGTAACACAATGGAAGACCCAAGTGAAGTGTGAAGAGCTGACATGATAAAACAGAAATACAAACATTAAAAGAGGCATGTGCCTTTGAAACATGACATCAAGAAAAGAAACATCTGTTGGTCAAATAGTTTTATGTTAAACTTGGAAAACAGGAACTATAAGATTAAATATGCAACCAATTGAGATAGCTAGAAAACAAGTAAACACACAGTTAAAGTGGTTTTGATTTACATACAGTAAAAACCATACCAACAAGACTTTGAAGATATAACTTCAATAGAGACACCAAGCAATTGCATTTTGTTTGTATTGAAGTTATATCTTCAAAGTCGACGAGACTATGAGCGGCTATTCTCACACATACACTTAAAGGACACGTCCATTGCATTGAAGACATACACGGGGCAAAAGGTTTACCCCAGAGGAAAAATAAGGGTGCCAGTTAAATATAACGGCAAGGAAACGCAGAAACTATATATACTACGAGATGGAGGACCACCATTATTGGGACGTGAATGGATCCGAAAAATACAATTGGATTGGCATTCCATTCAGGCGCTAACTGTGACTGACAAAAAGGATGATGACGTCGCACCTGGACGTCTGTCACAAATTCTATCTGACGCGGAAGAGGTGTTCCAACAAGGACTTGGGACTCTAAAAGGAGTAAAGGCAACCATAAGGATAGAAGATAACGCAAACCCAAAATTTTTTAAGGCCAGACCGGTGCCATACGCGATCCGCCCAGCCGTTGAAGCTGAACTGGAGAGTCTGGAACGTTCAGGTGTGCTGTCCAAGGTGGACTGGAGCGAGTGGGCCACACCCATCGTTCCTGTAATGAAGAAAGCATTGAGCTGCACGCCTGGGGAGCCGAAGAAGGTTCGCATCTGTGGGGACTTCAAGGTGACTGTGAACCCAGTCCTGCACACAGTACAATACCCACTTCCGCGGATAGAAGATATTTTCGCCTCACTATCTGGAGGGAAACGTTTTACAAAGATTGATCTGGCCCAAGCGTATCTACAAATGGAGGTGGAAGAAGCATCTAGAAAATACCTCACGATAAACACTCACAAAGGCCTTTACCAGTACAATCGACTGGTATTCGGGGTAGCATCAGCCCCGGCTATTTGGCAGAGGGCGATGGAACAAGTCCTGCAAGGGATTCCGGGGACCCAGTGTTATTTGGACGACATCCTGGTTACGAGCGAAAATGACAGTGAACACCTTGCCAACCTGGAGCATGTGCTCACGAGATTACAGGAATATGGGCTACAAGCCAACCGCCCCAAATGCGAGTTCTTCAGGAGACAAATCTCGTATTGTGGCCACATGATTGATGAGGAAGGGTTGCATAAGTCGCCGGACAAGATTGAGGCTGTAGTCAAGGCTCCAGCACCGGAAAATGTGTCGCAACTGAGGTCGTTCCTCGGGTTGGTGAACTACTACCATAAGTTCTTGCCGAATTTATCTACAATTCTGCACCCACTGAACGCCCTGCTACAAACTGGAGTAACATGGAAATGGAGTGATGAGTGTAAGCGTGCCTTTCAGGAATGTAAATGACTAATCACTTCAAAAGAAGTATTGGCCCACTACAACCCAACACTACCGATTCGGTTGGCATGAGATGCGTCACCTTACGGCATTGGAGCGGTGCTGTCACACAAATTCCGTGACGGTTCAGAGAGGCCAATAGCCTTTGCATCGCGCTTGCTAACCTCAGCCGAGCGTAGCTATGCCCAGATTGACAGGGAGGCCTTTAGCCTGGTGTGGGGGGTGAAGAAGTTCAATCACTATCTGCACGGGCAGAAATTCACCCTACTGACTGATCATCAGCCCCTGGTCTCCATTTTTAACCCAAAGAAGGGCGTTCCGGTGATGACGGTGCAACGGCTGCAAAGATGGTCACTTTTTCTAGAGGCACATCAGTACGACATAGAGTACAAGGGTACGAAACAGCATGGAAACGCTGATGGGCTGTCGTGCCTACCATTGCCTATGGTGGAAGAAGCACCTGCAGTGGACCCTGTGGAGATATTCCATGCGACCATAGTCGAATGTTTGCCTGTTACAAACGCAAATATAGAGAAGGAAACCCGAAATGACCCAACACTCTCTCGGGTCTATGATTTGACGGTGAAGGGATGGCCAGCATATGGCGACTAACTGTTGCCAGTATTCTCGCCAAGGAGAGAACAACTGTCAGTGTGCCGGGGGACCTTGATGTGTGGATCCCGAGTGGTAATCCCACCCAAGTTGAGAGATTGAGTGCTCAATGAGCTTCATGAGGGTCATCTGGGAGGGGTAAAAATGAAAAGCCTAGCCAGGGCGTTTGTGTGGTGGCCGGGAATCGATAAAGAAATCGAGGATATGACCAAGAGATGCACAGAATGCCAGAGGTCCAAAACGCTCCACCACAGGCCCCGCTACATCCATGGGAGTGGCCCTCATCTCCATGGCAACGGGTACACATTGATTTTGCTGGTCCATTTATGGACTCAATGGCCTAGAAATTCAGTGCCCTTAGCACCGATTTTGCGGCGCTAGAGGGCCTAGCGCTGCAATTGGCGCCGGTTCCTAAATTGCCTGGGGCCCTTCCGCGGCGGTAGACCGGTAGCGCTGCGCCGGCACCGATGACGTCATCGGTGTGCGCAGCGTCCCGGTTGCCGTGGTAACCCGGCCCCAAGCCGAAATTCAGTTGCGGCCGCCTCGCCAGTGGCAGCCGCAACTAAGACTCCGGCAAACGAGTGCTGCCGGAGTCTGCGCCGGCGCTTTAAGGAGGCGCGGCGGCTGGCCGCTTTCCCGCCGGCCGCCTGCCCGCAGCTCCCTCCCCGGACTTCTCCCCCCCCCCCGGAACAGATGCAAGCCCGGCACTTGTCCGAGGTGCCGGGCTCATTTTTGAGGAGATTTGCGCGGGCCGCGGCCGGGTGCAGGCAGCTCCTCCTTAACGGAAGGAGGAGGCCTGCACTTCCCCAGCCTGCCGCACCGCATCGGGTGCCGCAGCGCCGGAATTGCGGCGCGAAACGGCAGTTAGCGCCCTTTTCCAGGCGCTAAGACCCTTCAGTAGCGCCGGCAGCCGTTTGGGCGCGGCGCCACTGAATTGGCTAAGCCAAAACCCAATTTCTAGGCCAATGTTTCTAATCACTGTGGACGCCCATTCGAAATGGCCAGAGGTCATTAAAATGTCCTCCACCACCACGAAGAAAACTATTGCAGTCCTAAGGACCATCTTCGCCAGGAATGGGTTGCCTGAACAGATTTGCTCCGACAATGGGCCACAGTTTTTGTCTGAGGATTTCCGGAGGTTCCTGAAGAATAATGGCGTGAAACATTACACATCTGCCCCATATCATCCAGCTACAAATGGATTGGCTGAGAGGTTTGTTCAGACCTTTAAAAAGGCCATAAAGGCAATGTATAATGACGACATACCACTACAACACAAGGTGGATAATTTCTTGTTTGCTTACCGGAATGCGACACATACAGTAACCAACCAAACTCCAGCCGTACTGTTTTTCAACCGAAGGCTAAGATGTCGCTTGGATTTGCTCAAACCAAACATAAGACGAGATATTGAAGATAAGCAGTTCCAGCACATCAATGAGAAGCCAACCAGGAGCTTCAAGATAGGGCAACCAGTCTTGGCCCACGATTACCGAACAGAAAAATGGCAGCCAGGAACGATATGCACACAGCAGGGACCACTAATGTATACAGTGGACGTTGGAGAGAGCATCGTGAGACGCCATGCTGACCAGATTCTAGAGTCACAGGAACAAGTCAAACCTATACCACAAGCATGTGCACCTGGTAATGAGCCTGAAGTACAGATTGCGTCTACCTCAAAAGCAGTGGTATTGGAAGCTGACGAACCAATCAATGACAATGAGCCAGAATCGACTCCACCGCAAGAACAGGATACTCGAGAAAGGCGCTATCCAGTCAGGATCAGAAAGCCTCCTCAAAGACTGAACTTATAAATGATTGTTTCAGTTGATGTGTATAGTACCGAGAAAATTGTAATTGTAATTAGTTATTATTTAGTTGTTAAATGAATGTTATGTACTGTTTATCTAAAAGGGGAGGAATTGTTGTGTATGTACCTTTAAGGGAATAACTGGTCTTAGACTGCAGTACCGGCAGTGACCACCCCTATATAAGAGGCCCTAGCAGGCTTCTGTATTTCAGTCTGACATTGCCCTCCTGTTCAATAAAGTACCTGTTAAACTGTTCTCCCGAATTCCGTGTATTATTGAGGCGCGGACTTTACAGGGGCAGGTAGCTCCTGTACAGCCTTCCTCCTCGCCTCATCGATGGCCCTCTCTCCAGCACGCACGGTCAGCCCGAGGAATTTTACTTCCTGCTGGCCGATCTGTGCTTTCTTGGGATTAACCTTGAACTGAGCTTCCTTTAACAAACTCAGCAGCTCAGCCAGCAGTGGGCCATGCTCCTCCCCCTCATTGGAGAACAAAAGCAGGTCGTCCACGTACTGCACAAGCTGCTGTGGCCTGCTGAACCCTTTTAAACAGTTGGCCATACATTGGTAGAAAATAGAAGGACTGTTATGAAACCCTTGCAGAAGGCAGGTCCATGTGTACTGCTGACCCTTGAAAGTGAATGCGAACTTACACTGGTCCTCCTTTTTGAGAGGGATAGACCAGAATCCATTCAAAATGCCCAGCACCATGAATGTTTTCGCGGATGCTGGGATACTCCTGATCAGGTCAGCTACGGCTGCGACGGTGGGGGCACAGGCTGGGATGTTCTTATTAAGAACCTGATCGTCCACAGTGGCTCTCCACGAATTGTCCGGTTTCCTAACCGGCCAAATCGGAGAGTTCACATGAGTCGCTATGGGTCTCAACAAACCCTGCTCAACCAGTGATCCCAATGCCATCTCTAAATCCACCTCTGCCTCTCTGGGGAAGTTGTACTGTTTCTATGGTCAGGCCATGGGGTCTCCTTCTAGTCTGACCTCCACTCCTATTACCCTCCTACAGTCGTGCTTGTGTGTAGCGAATGCTGCGAGGTTGGTTCACACATCCGCTATGTACTCTGCCGGGGTAGAAGTGACCAAAAGTTCAAGGTCATAACTACCATTGCGCTTCATCGTACACACGGTTCCCTTGCCTTGCTTCCCTGGTATAACTACCACCTCCTTCTCCTTTCCCATGCATACTGCCCCCCAAAGACAGTGATTCCGGAAATCCACCAATATCTTGTGGGCCAGTATGAAGTCTGCCCCAAAATGTCTATTCTCTCCCACTCCCAATGCATCAGGACACATTTCCACTCCATATGGAGTGTGCCCAGATCAATGGCTAGTGGGATGGAGGAAGACCCAGCCTGTTCATTCCCAGTGAACCCTACTAAGTTATATGGGACCCCACTCGATAGAGGTGATGTGGTCGGGTTATCCGCATAGACAATGGTGCTTGAAGCTCCAGTGTCCAGCTGATAGGTCCCTTGCACCTTCTCCACCCCCATCTTCATGCACGGTCTCTTCCAAGCATCATAACTTAGTGGGCACAGGTAAACGGGCTGAGAAGCCCCTAGTCATGGGTCGGGATTGTTCAGGACAGATGGGAGTACGCTGCCCGCTGCCGCGTCGACCCTACCCTGCCCTGCCGGAAAGACTGCACGGAGAGCAGCCACTAATACCACGAATGGATCAGTGCTGCTTCCTGCCACAGCTGCGGCTTTCTGCACTGGCGCTGGAGGATCCCCTTTCCCGCTCCTTTTTTCAGAACTGGGCAGTCTTTCCTACAGTGCCCTTTACTCCCGCACCCATAACAACCCTGCTTCTTCTCTGAGCTACCCCCTTCCTGGCGCCAATCTCTTCTAACGTTGCCTCCACTAGGCTTTAACACGTGTACTCTGCCCTTTGGTTTGTCATCCTCACCCATACCATTCTTAAAAGAGAGAGTTAACTGTCGGATCGCACTCTCTCCTGTGGTCTGGGGATCCCTGGAATCGAACCACCCCTCTTATTTGGCCTTGATCCTGGGCAGGCTATTCGCCACCAGGGTCCTCAGCCAATGAGCCCTAGGCTCCACATGCAGCTGCGCCCAGTCGGGCACCCCCATACAAGCACTCAGGTAGACGGGCCAAAGCCTGTCCATGAAAGCCTGCGGTGCCTCCCCAGCTGACTGCAGTGTCCTTTCCACTCGGGAGAAGGGACTTCCATCATTGAGGCCCATAGCCTCTAGGATGTCATCCTTTATCCCCTCTAATGTACCCTGCCCCCTCTTGCTACCCGCTGAGAGCGACTGGTACAACCTATTATCCAGGGAAAATAAAAGTAATTTGACTGTCTCAGCTTCATTACAATTATTGATCCCCCCACCTGCTCCACATCTGTAAAATGGACAGATGGGTCCCCTGTGCTGGTCAGTTTGGTCAGGTTAGAAACCACTGCCAGCAGCTGGGGGGTCGTATATGGGACCACGAAGTCACTCTGCAGTGTTCCTTGCTCTTGACCATCTACGGGCGCACCGTATTTCTGCTGCCGGACAGGGCACATGGGTCCTGGTCCCGGCCCTTTGGGCGGTGGTCGAGCGTCCTCCTCTGCCTCACATTCCTCATTATCTCCCTCCTGCTCTTCCTCATCTACCCGGGCCATTCCCGGAGCTACCAAGCAGACCATCCCTTTGGCCTTAGATAGAGCATCGGTCAAATTCCGGATCTGCTCCTGGCAAGGACCATAATTACCCTTATCAAACCCTCCACTGCTGGCGACTCTGTATGCCACCTGAATATCCTTCAACTGCTCTCCCAGCAACTTTACTTCACTCGACAAGTGAACATTCTCCTCCCTAACCACCCTCTCATTCCCTTTTGCCTCAGTTACCTGGCATTGCAGGAACTCCTTATGGTTACGGAAGGTTTCCTCCTGGCTTAGAAACATAGAAACATAGAAGATAGAGCAGGAGTAGGCCATTTGACTCTTCGAGCCTGCTCCGCCATTCAATGAGATCATGGCTGATCATCCAATTTCAGTACCCTGTCCCTGCCTTCTCCCCATAACCCTTGATCCCTTTAGCCTCAAGAAATATATCCAACTCTTTCTTGAATATATTTAATGAACTGGCCTCCACCACCCTCTGTGGCAGAGAATTCCACAGGTTCACCACTCTCTGGGTGAAGAAACTCCTCCTCATTTCAGTCCTAAATGGCTTACCCCTTATCCTTCGACTATGACCCCTGGTTCTGGACTCCCCAGGCATCAGAAACATCCTTCCTGCATCTAGTCTGTCCAGACCTGACAGAATTTTATAGGTTTTGATGAGATCCCCTCTCAATCTTCTAAACTCCAGTGAGTATAAGCCCAATTGACACAATCTCTCCTCGTACGTCATTCCTGCCATCCCAGGTATCAGCCTGGTGAATCTTCGCTGCACTCCCTCCATGGCAAGAATGTCCTTCCTCAGGTAAGGTGACCAAAACTGCACACAATACTCAAGGTGCGGTCTCACCAAGGTCCTGTACAACTGTAGCAAGACATCCTTGTTCCTGTACTCGAACCCTCTTGCTACGAAGGCCAACATACCATTTGCCTTCTTAACCGCCTGCTGCACCTGCATGCTTACCTTCAGCGACTGGTGCACAATAACACCCAGGTCTCTTTGCACTTCCCCTTCTCTCAATCTATTGCCATTCAAATAATAATCTGCCTTCCTGTTTTTGCCACCAAAGTGGATAACCTCACATTTATCCACATTATAGTGCATTTGCCATGTTTCTGCCCAATCACCCAACCCGTCCAAATCATACTGGAGTTTCACGACATCCTCCTCACAGCTTACCCTCCCACCCAGCTTTGTGTCGTCTGCAAATTTGGAGATATTATATCCAATTCCCTCATCCAGATCAGTAATATATATTGTGAACAGCTGGGGTCCTAGGACCGATTCTTGCGGTACCCCACTAGTCACTGCCTGCCACTCGGAAAACGACCCGTTTATTCCAACTCTTTGCTTTCTGTCCGCCAACCAGTTCTCTATCCAAGTCAATACCTTGCCCCCAATCCCATGTGCCTTAATTTTGCATGCTAATCTCTTATGTGGGACCTTATCGAAAGCCTTCTGAAAGTCCAAATACACCACATCCACTGGTTCTCCCTTATCTATTTTACCAGTTACATCCTCACAAAATTCCAGTAGATTAGTCAAGCATGATTTACCTTTTGTAAATCCATGTTGACTTTGTCCAATCCTGTCACTGCTTTCCAAGTGCTCTGCTATTACATCTTTTATAATGGACTCTAGCATTTTCCCCACTACCGATGTCAGGCTTACCAGTCGATAATTCCCCGCTTTTTCTCTACCACCTTTTCTGAATAGTGGGGTAACATTAGCTACCCTCCAATCCATGGGTACCGTTCCAGAGTCTATCGAGTTCTCGAAGATGTCCAGCAATGCATCTACTATCTCTAGGGCCACTTCCTTAAGTACCCTGGGATGTAGACCATCAGGCCCTGGGGATTTATCGGCCTTCAGTCCCATCAATTTTCCTAACACCATTTCCCTACAAATACTGATTTCTTTCAGTTCCTCCCTTTCAACAGACCCTATGTTCCCCGGCATCTCTGGGAGGTTATTTGTGTCCTCCTTTGTGAAGACAGAACCAAAGTATGTATTTGTTGGTCTGCCATTTCCTTGTTTCCCATTATAAATTCCCCTGATTCTGACTGTAAGGGACCTACGCTTGACTTCACCAATCTTTTTCTCTTCACATATCGATAAAAGCTTTTACAGTCAGTTTTTATGTACCCTGGGAAAAACTGGCTCCTCTTTGGCTGGCTAGGCTAGTGGGTTCAGTGTTCTGCTTCTCTTCTGAGATGGAGGTGAGAAGTGCTTTTACATATTAGAGTGGCTTTCTAATAGGTTCAAGTTGACGGTTGCCTCAAGGTCCTCAGCCCCTTCGTCAATGGCACCCCCCCATTCCTTTTTCCAGGACTGTCGGGCGAACCCATACATTCTGGATGACTGACAGTTCTTTTGTCACAGCCAACTGCCATGCATTCTCTGGAGTTTTAACAAACCAGTTTTTCACGTATCTGCACAGGGCGAACCCATCACAGGGAAAATACCCTCCGAAAAATCCCATAATGTCCACAAAATATTCTCGACTGAGTCCATTCTTCAAACAGAGATTTGCAATCTCTTCGCCCTAAAGTTCAAGTAGGCCATCGCTTTGTTCCCTAGGGCACAACGATCACATAGATACTGTCAGTCACCCTTGTACAATCCAGCAGTCTGGTAAAATTGAGCTGCCCTCTCGTTGCTGTTGCCAGCTGATGGGAAAGGAAATGAAGTATTGGCCTTGCTGAATAAAGATTCATTCACCTGTTTGATGCAGCTATGGAGAGCACATTGGTTGATGCTGCTGATGCCCTCTGCACTCGCTTGGAAAGAGTCAGAGACATAACAATGAAGGTCTCACTTTGACAGTCACAGGCAGCTTCACCCCAGTGTTCAAGATTGTCTGCAGGTCTTATTGCAGGCAAATGGTATTACTCTGCTACTGCTTCTCTACTAAACACGAGCAATGCAGCCCAGTCATGGCCAAGATACTGTGCCAGGGCCTGCAAGTGCAATGGGTGGCCAATTGGCAGTATAGATGGTATATATCTGGTGCTATCTGCCATCTCTGACAGCCTTCTCTGCCCCAGCTTGTCATTCTCCACACTGACAGGTCTGCTGATAATGATCTCCATTGTAGAAAATGTGTTAATTGCAAAAAATGGTCGACACTGTTGCCATTGATTCAAACTCAGATTAGAAACTGCCCAACTTCTGATGCCCATTTCATTAGTGCACTGCAAGTGTAATGCATTGATGTCGCAAATGTGTAGGTCACTCTCTTAAATTATAATCCTCCAATCTGCAAGAAGAACAAGAACACTCAGTGCATGTGCTAAAGTATACTGCCTGCTCAAAAGCCTTGCGGAAATTTGCAATAGATGCAAAACACAGGGGACACACAGGCTTCTGATCCCCTCCAAACAGCTGGACAGCATTGCACAGCTGTCAAAAGGCAAGATACAAAAATGTAAAAAGCTGGAAACAGTCAGCAGGTTAGTCAGCATCTGTGGAGAGAATAGACAAGTTAATGTTTCAGGTGTGGTCTTTATCAGAACCAGAAGATATGACAGATGAACAGCTTTTACAAAGGAGAACAAGGAGAAGATGGAGTAAAAACACACGCACAGTGGAAAAGGAATACAATCGCCTATAAAGTGCATGAATGCAGAATAGCAGATGGTTAAATGGCAGGAGTGATATTTGTATGAGAGATTAGGAGGCATAATGAGAGAAATCAAAGAAGTAAAGGGCATGTACAAAGAATAGAGAGTGTGAATAGCTTAAAAAGGTCAGAATTGTTATGTACATTAAGGTGAATAAGATTTTCTCATTTATTAAATGTGTGAGAAGATTCAGGATTCTGTTTCCTGCTGCCAACTGCATTTTGTACTCAAATACTATTCCTATCACTAATGCCAGAGCAAAAATGGATATAGTGAAGCACAATTGAGTAGGTAAATTGTCTGATTTTAAATTCATTGTTTAATATGGACTGGGAAAGTGAACATGAATGCAGATAACCTGTGCTGGAATCTATTGGTTATGATCATTAAAGAAGCCACACTTGTTCATTTCTGTACTATAGCACTGAAGCCTACACTGCACAAAAAGTGCAACTGCATGGCTGGCTGCTCTCAGTATCGATTCAGAAATATTGAATTTGTCAGCTCTGATGAGTCACTACCTGTCATATCAGGGGGGAAAAGCTACACAAGGAGAATAGCCAGCAATCAACAAGTTTAACAAGTTAATAGCATTTTAGATTAAGAACATGGGGGGGAGAAATTCAGTATCGCCCCATTTGGGGCGCAATTATCGGCCGGGGGCAAAGATTAGCGCCTGGCGCTAATTATCACCTCCAACTGCAAACTTGGCCTCTATCGCCCCCGGAGTTGATTGGAGCGCTAAATCAGGCACTTCACACCTATCTTAAGGCACTAACGCCGAGGAGCGAGGCGCTACCTCAGAGCACTGGCGAAGCTCATGTGATGTCAGTCAGCATTGGAACACAGACACAATGGCGCCAGCCAGTTCTTAAAGGGGAGGGTCGATCTTGCTCTCCATCCACATCCTGCTCATTGCAGACTTGAATCTCGGCCTGGAGAGACCTGTACATCAAATCTGCTGGAAAGAATAATGGAGAGGCCCAGGGAAAGAGCTCAGAGTGCAACCCCCATAGTCTCTTCTAAATTGATACAAGGAAGGGCAAATCAAAATGAACCTGCAAAGTGCTGCTCAGTATCCAAAACTCCTTCACACAACTTTGAATCTCTCCAGAAGTCTCCCTCTCTCCCTCAGAATGCGTGGTGCAAAAATGTCACCAACAGAAAAAGGCAGGAAGCGGTCGCCTTTAAATAGTGCTCCCCCAGTCCCTTCCTGACTGCAAAACGCTCTCCTCAACCTGTCGTTGCTAGCGGCAGGCAGTAATATCTGGTCTGGGGCACTACTGGGGCGTTGTACACTTGACTCACGTCACAATCTGCCGGCGCAGGAGATCGTGGCGGTAGCGTTTAGTGCCGCTGCAAAATGTCTAGTTAATTTCGTGAGCAGCGCAAACATCGCTGCACACGGGCACGCGCTAGTTGCTAATTGTAGTGTATGTACCTTTAAGGGGAGAACTACTTTTTACAGCTCCTGTATACTGTAGTACCGGCAGTGACCACACCTGTATATAAACCCTGAGTAGGGATCTGTACGTTTAGTTTTTAGAGTAACCCTCATCCAGTAAATACCTGTTGATTGTTCCTACAGTCTCGTGTCTAGTTATTGAAGGACACACAACATCAAAAATACACGGATCTAACAGTGGCGACGAGGCAGATTCGAACCTACCTGCAAATCTGCATTACCTCCCAGGGATTCGCTCCTGGAGAACAGTGGAAGAAAGTTGAGACCAGAAGCACGGGCGTTGACCACGAACAACCGCCCAGTCATCCAGCAGAGATTTGAGCATCGCAGGGGAGGCTGTTGAGAGCTGGGCTTGGTTCTCCAGTCACGGTGGTCCAGCGAAACGGGCTGGCAACAGGTACGGCGCAGACCCTTCCCGGACAGTGGCGGCTAGAGCCGACCGATGGCACAGAAAAGGCCGAGCAGCATCGACGGGAGAAGAGAGAGGGTAGAGCGCACAGGGCGCAGATGGTGTTCAGGACCGAGCGGCGTCGACGGGAGAAGAGAGAGGGTAGAGCGCACAGGGCGCAGCCGGTGTTCAGGACCGAACGGCGTCGATGGGCGAAGAGAGAGAGGCGCGAAGGAAAATGCGCAGAGCGCAGCCGGTGTTCAAGGGATGAGCAGCGTCAGCGGGGAAGAAAGGGAAATGCGCAGAGCGCAGCTGGTGTTCAAGGGCTGAGCAGCCACAGCGGAGAAGAAGGGAGAGCATGGGAAACGCCATTTTGAGCCACAACGGAGAAGAAGGGGGAGCGCGGGAAAACGCCATTTTGAGCCGCAGTGGAGAAGAAGGGAGAGCGTGGGAAAACGCCATTTTGAGCCGCAAGAAGATGGGAAAGTGCGGGAAAACGCCATTTTGAGCCAGTCTAACCACACCCAGGGATGCCGAAGAGTGGCAGTATCACAGCGTTCGACAATGAAGTCGAAGATTGGACGACATATGTCGAATGCATAGAAGCGTACTGCAAGGTGAATGAAGTGCCAGATGAGAGGAAACCGCTGGTATTGTTGAATTCCATGGGTGCAAAAACGTATGGCTTACTGCGAAACCTAGTAACCCCAGAGAAGCCAGTGGACAAGGATTTTGGAAACATAGTGTCAATCCTACAGAACCACTTAAACCCCACACCGCTGCTGATAGCAGAAAGATTTAAGTTTCACAAAAGGAACCAGCATAAAGATGAAAGCAATGCTGAGTATTAAACGGAACTGCGCAAGCTATCGAAACACTGCCAGTTTGGAACAGGACTAGCAGATACTTTAAGGGACAAGTTTGTGTGTGGGCTTCAAAGTGAAGGAACCCAGAAACGGCTTCTATCAGAAAAGGATCTTACGCTGGACAAGGCTTTCAGCATGGCAGTATCACATGAAGCAGCTGCACGGGGTGCTGCAGAGAGACAACGGAGACCGCAAGAATATGGCACAAATGAAATGTCATATGGAACAGTGAAGTGCTATCGCTGCGGCAGAACAACACACGACCATAATGATTGCTGGTTTAAGGACAAAGTGTGCAGACAGTGTGGAAAAGTAGGACACATAGCAAGAGTCTGCAGGTCGGGAAAGAAAACCAGCAGCAAGAAATCTCCACAGGAGAAGTACAAGAAGGTACATAAGGTGACAGAGAGTAGTTCAGACGAATAGAAAAGTGATACAGACTCCGGAAGCAAGGAGCTGGGTTGTCTGAAACTACATAAGGTGATCCAAATGGAGGATCATCAAACTATCTGGGTCACGCTCAAGATAGCTGGAGTCCAAGTGAAAATGGAATTGGACACAGGATCAGCCCTAACAGTCATAAACCGAAGGGACTACAAGCGGCTATTCTCAGATATACCCTTGAGAGATACAGAGATTGTCTTGAAGACGTACACGGGGCAAAAAGTCTACCCCAAAGGAAAAATAAGGGAGAACGTGGCATATAACGGTAAGGAAACACCAAAAATGGACCTATATGTATTGCCAAATGGAGGACGTGAATGGATCCGGAAGGTACAGCTAGATTGGCATTCCATACAAGCACTGACTGTAGATGCCAAAAAGAATGACAGTGCCGCACCTGGACGACTGACAAAAATGCTAACTGATGCACAAGAAGTGTTCCAGGAGGGATTTGGTACACTAAAAGGCATAACAGCGATGATCAAAATAGAGGAAAATGCAAGCCAAAGTTTCTTAAGGCCAGACCAGTGCCTTATGCGATCAGACCAGCCGTCGAAGCAGAGCTGGAAGGTTTGGAACGTTCAGGAGTACTGTCCAAAGTGGACTGGAGCGAGTGGGCTACACCCATCATTCCTGTAATGAAGAGGTCGTTGAGTAATACGCCTGGGGAACCAAAGAAAGTTCGCATCTGTGGGGACTTTAAGGTGACAGTGAACCCAGTCCTTCACACGGTACAATATCCGCTTCCGCGGATTGAAGATATTTTCGCCTCGCTATCTGGAGGGAAACGCTTCACTAAGATTGATATGGCCCAGGTGTACCTGCAAATGGAGGTATAAGAAGCCTCGAAACAGTACCTCACGATCAACACTCATAAAGGCCTCTACCAATACAACCAGCTGGTGTTCGGGGTAGCATCAGCTTCGGCTATTTGGCAAAGAGCAATGGATCAAGTCCTGCAAGGGATTCCAGGGATCCAGTGTTATTTGGACGACATCCTGGTCACGGGCGAAAATGACAGTGCTCACCTTGCCAACCTGGAGCAGGTGCTCACTAGATTGAAGGAATATGGGCTCTGAGCAAACCGCCACAAATGCAAGTTTTTCCAGGAGCAGATCTCGTATTGTGGCCACGTTATTGATGAAGAGGAGTTACATAAGTCCCCCGAAAAGATTGAGGCAGTAGTCAAGGCTCCAGCACCGGAAAATGTGTCACAACTGAGGTCGTTCCTCGGGCTGGTGAACTACTACCATAAGTTCTTGCCGAATTTGTCTACAGTACTACACCCACTGAACACCCTACTGCAAACGGGGGTACTATGGAAGTGGAATGACGAATGTAAACGAGCTTTCCAGAAGTGCAAATAATTGATCACATCAAAAGAGGTGTTGGCTCATTTCAACCCAGCACTACCAATTCGGTTGGCGTGTGATGCATCACCCTACGGCATTGGAGCGGTGCAGTCACACAAGTTCCCGGATGGCTCGGAGAGGCCGGTAGCCTTTGCGTCCCGGTCACTAACCTCAGCCGAGCGTAACTATGCCCAGATTGACAAGGAGGCCCTCAGCCTAGTGTGGGGAGTGAAAAAGTTCAACCACTATCTGCACGGGCAGCAGTTCACCTTGCTGACGGACTATCAACCACTTGTCTTCATCTTTAATCCAAAGAAGGGCATGCCGGTGATGACTGCGCAATGGCTACAAAGATGGTCGCTTTTTCTAGGGGCGAACCAATATGAAATCTAGTATAAGGGCACAAAACAGCATGGAAATGCTGATGGGCTATCACGCCTGCCAGTGCCTACTGCGGAGAAACCACCAACAGTGGACCCTGTCGAAATATTTCATTCGACTATAATTGAACACTTGCCAGTAACTAACGCTGATATAGAGAAGGAGACCCAAAATGACCCGACACTGTCTCGGGTATATGATTTGACGGTGAAGGGATGGCCAACACATGGCGACTCACTGTTGCCAGCATTCTCATCCAGAAGAGAACAGCTGTCAGTATGCCAGGGGACCTTGATGTGTGGATCCCGAGTGGTAATTCCACCCAAGTTAAGGGAGAGAGTGCTCAATGAGCTTCACGATGGCAATCTGGGAGGGGTGAAAATGAAAAGCCTTGCTAGGGCTTATGTGTGGTGGCCGGGGATCGATCAACAAATCGAGGACCTAAAAAAGAGCTGCTCAGGATGCCAGAAGGTCCAAAATGCCCCACCACAGGCCCCTCTACACCCATGGGAGTGGCCCTCCTCTCCATGGCAACGGGTGCATATTGATTTTGCTGGTCCATTCATGGACTGAATGTTCTTAATAGCCATGGATGCGCACTCGAAATGGCCTGAGCTGATCAAAATGTCCTCCACCACCACGGAGAAAACGATTGCAGTCCTACAGACCATATTTGCCAGGAACGGCTTGCCAGAGCAGATTTGCTCTGATAACGGACCACAGTTTGTGTCCGAAGAGTTTCGAAGATTCATGAAAAGGAATGGGGTAAGGCATTACACATCTGCCCCGTATCATCCAGCCACAAAAGGATTGGCTGAGAGGTTCGTACAAACCTTTAAGAAAGCAGTAAGGGCCATGTGCGATGACGACATTCCACTGCAGCATAAGGTGGACAATTTCCTGTTAGCCTACAGAAATGCGACACATGCAGTCACCAACCAGACCCCGGCCATGATGTTCTTTAACCGAAGGTTGAGATCTCGTCTGGATTTGCTCAGACCAAATGTACGAAGAGATGTTGAGAATAAGCAATTCCAGCACATCAATGAGAAGCCGACAAGGAGCTTCAATGTAGGGCAACCAGTCTTGGCCCGCGACTACCGAACAGAGAAATGGCAACTAGGAATGATATGCACACGGCAGGAGCCACTAATGTACACAGTGGATGTTGGGGAGAACATTGTGAGACGCCATGTCGACCAGATCCTAGAGTCACAGGAACGAGTCAACCCCATGTCTCGCGCACCTGGTGATGAACCCGACATATAGGTAGCATCTACCCCAGAAACAGTAGCATCAGAAGCTGATGAACCAACTGACGACAGGGGGCCTCCGCACCAAGAACAAGACACTCAGGAAAGGTGCTATCCAGAAAGGATCAGGAAGCCGCCCCAAAGACTGAATTTATAAATGGACTATTTTCAGTTAATGTGCATGTTAAAAGTGTTAATTGTTAAATGAATGTTATGGGACTGTCAATCTAAAAGGGAGGAATTGTAGTGTATGTACCTTTAAGGGGAGAACTACTTTTTACAGCTCCTGTATACTGTAGTACCGGCAGTGACCACACCTGTATATAAACCCTGAGTAGGGATCTGTACGTTTAGTTTTTAGAGTAACCCTCATCCAGTAAATACCTGTTGATTGTTCCTACAGTCTCGTGTCTAGTTATTGAAGGACACACAACATCAAAAATACACGGATCTAACACTTTGCGCCCCATTAGCGCCCTCTTAAGGCGCTAACAGGAGGGGCAAACCAACTGAATTTTTCCCCATGAAACCTAGGGGTAGATTTTCCTGAACCTGTCGGGAAGAAGGCGGTACGTCCCCTTTCGGGTTTTTGACCTGCCTACTTCGATGTCCAGCCAATCCGCGTGATTTTCCCTTGATTGACCTTGTTGAGCCCACCCAGTGGGCTCAGCAGGCCAATTAAGGGCCACGCGGCAACAGGTGATGTCACAGACTGCAATTTCATCTGTCAAGAGTTTTTGACAGATGAAATATCAGTGTCTCACAGCTGTTTGAAGCTGTGAAACACTGACAGTCTGAGTTCTACCATGAGTCATTCTGCACAGACTCAGTTGGAACTCACACCGGCACTCAAAGCTGAAGGCTGTCACTTTTGACAGATCGCAGCCATTCAGCTTTAAGTTCCGGGTGAGTGATGGGCTCCCGACGGCTACAGGAAGAAAGGCTGTGAAGGTAAGTACAGGTAAGTAAAAGTTCTTTACACACTTTAGACACACCAAACACACTTACCTTTACACTCATGCACCCATCTCTCACCTGAGCACCGACATCGCGACCCCTCCAACTCCTTCCACCCTACGGCCCGCCTGCTCTAACCTGGCGTGGTTTGGAGCCGTCGGGAAACCCACACGAAACCCCTGAAAATAGGGATTAGGCTAAAAACTGCCTGTTAACTACCTGTTAACGGGCAGTTAATTGGCACTAATCCCTTCCTGCCTGGTTTTGGCGGGTCCCAGTGCGGGGCGGGTACCTGCCACCCCTGAAACTTACGTGGGGCAGGGTTTTGTGCGGGATGGTGTCGGGACCCCCAAATTTGGGATTTCCCCCCCCACATGCCTGAAACCCTGCCTGATGGCTCCACAAAAATCTAGCCCCTACAGTCAATAAACATTTTAAAAGTTGCTGCTTGAATGGTCAAGCTGTTGAGAACAGTCTCAGGAAAATAGATAATACAGAGCATTTGACCTGAAGTATATACATGATAATATGAGATACCTGAGATTAAAAGGTGAGTGTTACAATCTGTTGAAAGGAATTTTACAAGCATTTCATTTACCAGGGTATGGTGAAAAATTTTACAATGAACTAGGAAATGTCTAAAACAACCAAAAGGGAAGAGAGTAGAGTAACAGTCAGAAATTGTACTTTAGGCACTACAGGTAAAGGGAAAACTAAAAGATGTAAAGCGATTAAACCAGGAGAGAGAAATAAAAAACATGTGAGTAAAGCTTCAGAGCTGAAGGACAGGCTAGGTAGGGTGTGTGGCACAAATAAGTGTTCTTTATACAAATGCACAGAGTATAAGGAATAAATTGAATGAACTGCAGGCGCAAATTCAAATGACAGGGTATGACATGGTAGCTATTACTGAGACATGGCTGCAAGACAGTCAGGACTGGAAACTAGATATACCAGGTTATAAGGTCTACAGGAAAGATAGGGAAAATGGCAGAGGGGGAGGTGTAGCCTTAGTGATTAGGGATGAAATGCAAAAAATAGCACAGATCCTGGCGAATGGGAAATATACAAAGAACAGCAGATAGTAAGAGCTACAAAAAGGGAGTATGAAAAGAAACTTACAAGGGATATCAAAATCAATATGAAGAATTTTTATACATTAAGCAAAAGAGGGTAGTCAGGAGCAATGTTGGCCCCTTAAAAACTGAAAGTGGTGATATTGTCAATGATAATGGGGAAATGGCGGACATGCTGAATAATTACTTTGCGTCCGTATTTACAGTAGAAGAGGATAGCATGCCAGAAATCCCAAAGAAACTAATATTGAATCGGGGACAGGGACTCAATAAAATTAACATACATAAAATAACAGTAATAAAGAAAATAATGGCACTAAAGAGTGACAAATCCCCAGGGTCAAATGGTTTCCATCCCAGCACTTTAAAGGAAGTAGGTGAGCACATTGTAGATGCCCTAAGATCTTCCAAAGTTCTCTCGATTCAGGAACCATCCCTTTAGATTGGAAAATTGCGCATGTCACTCCGCTTTTTAAGAATGGTGAGAGAGGGAAAACAGGGAATTATAGACCAGTTAGCCTAACATCTGTTGTTGGGAAATTGCTAGAGTTTATAAGTAGAGGGTGACTGAACACCTCGAAAATTTTCAGTTGATCAGTTGGATTTGTGAAAGGTAGGTCATGCCTGACAAACCTGATTGAATTTTTCGAGGAGGTGACTAAAGTAGTGGACAGGGGAATGTCTATGGATGTTATTTAAATGGACTTCCAGAAGGCATTTGATAAAGTCCCACATAAGAGATTGTTATCTAAAATAGAAGCCCACGGAGTTGAGGGCAAATTATTGACCTGGTTAGGAAATTGGCTGAGCGGCAGGAGACAAAGTGTAGGGATAATGGGCAGATACTCAAATTGGCAGGATGTGACTAGTGGTGTCCCACAGGGATCTGTGTTGGGGCCTCAACTATTCGAAGTATTTATTAACGACTTAGATGATGGCATAGAAAGTCATATATCCAAATTTGCCGATGACATAAAGATAGGTGGCATTGTAGGCAGTGTAGATGAAAGCATATAATTACAAAGGGATATTGATAGATTAAGTGAATGGGCAAAACTGTGGCAAATGGATTTCAATGGAGGCAAATGTGAGGTCATCCACTTTGGACCTAAAAAGAATAGAACAGGGTACTTTTTAATGGTGAAAAGCTAAAAACAGTGGAGGTCCAAAGAGACTTGGGGGGTTTAGGTACATAGATCATTAAAATGTCATGAACAGGTACAGAAAATAATCAAAAAGGCTAATGGAATGCTGGTCTTTATATCTAGAGGACTAGAGTACAAGATGGTAGATGTTATGCTGCAGCTGTACAAAACCCTGGTTAGACCACACCTGGAGTACTGGGAGCAGTTCTGGGCACCACACCTTAGGAAGGATATATCGGCCTTGGAGGGAATGCAGCATAGGTTTACCAGAATGATACCCAGACTTCAAGGGTTAAGTTACGAGGAGAGATTACACAAATTAGGGTTGTATTCCCTAGAATTTAGAAGGTTAAGGGGTGATCTGATCGAAGTTTTCAAGATATTCAGGGGAACAGATAGGGTAGATAGTGTTAAGTATGTGTATTGTATTGAACAATTAACACAAAGACTTAAACGTATAACTCAAACAGGTCTTTACTGGTTGGAGGTAGGGACTACACGTAGATCTTTACTTCATGCCCACAGGCGGGAACTGAGGGGAGATCAGTACCCACAGTACTATTTATACCCCATGGCCAGGAGTGGTACTGCGTATCACTACGCCCTACAAGTAGTGCAGTCCTGTCCATAGGTTCAAAGTAGCACACATATTACATACACAACATTCCTCCCTTCTTAGCTTTACAGTCATCTCCCCATTTAACATAACATAATAACCTATATACATATATAACTTCAGGTTTACATAACAGAATAACATAGATACATAGATAACTTCATGTCAAAACAGATCACAGATTCAGTCTCTGCGGAAAACAGTTCACAGATTCAATCTCTGTGGTGTAGTCGGTTCACGTTGCTGGAGTGACTCATTCAATAGTCCTTCCATGGATTTAACAGTTTGACCTTCCGAACTGAATTGGCTCCGTTCGGAGGGACCACGTGTGTGATCTGGTAGAGGTAATAATGGTTCAGATGGGTCATCTTCTGTTTCGACTTTTCCTTTTCTGCTTCTTGGAGACTCTCTGGGCTCCACTGTCAGCTGCCAGCTGCATGCGCAGTTCCTCCTTCTCTTCCTCCTTTTTCCGTAGTAGAGCCACCTTCTCCCGATGTTCCGTAGACTTTCGGTGCTCCTCCATGATTTCTGTATGGTGGGAGTCGAAGTTACAAGTTGGGCAGGACAGGACATAGTAATATTCGGTGTCGTCCTGATCTAGGCCAGCGAGAGGGTCTTCTATTTCCTCCATACCCAGCTGGGCGTTAGCCAGCTTTTGTTCCAAGTCCAGACATCTTTCCTGAAGAGACTTCTTCATGCGTACCTCTTCATCCAGCTTTTTCTGGGCTTTCAGCAAGTCGTTTACTAATGACCTCATTTGAGATTTTACTACTTCAACTTCTTTTGGAGATTGATTGATCGGACTATTCAATCCCTCTACCGGAGCAGCTGTTTCAGCGGTCTGTTGTTCTACGTTGACGTGAGTCAGCGTACTTTTGGCATCCAAGGGCTGCTCTGTTGCAGTCATCTCAGTCTGTGTTGCCACCTCAGCTCTTCCAATAACCTTTGAGAGCTCCGAACCCCTTTCGTTTGAATATTGAAGTTCGTGTTCAAGTTTTTCCCATTTCAGAGTCCTGTCCTTCAGCATATGCAGGAGTTGGCTGACCGTTAACTCCTCTGACATCAGACGTTTTGTGTGCTCCTGCTCCATTTTCTCCATCAGCTGCTTCTGTTGTCTTTCCAGATTCTCCAACTCTATATCAAAGAACTCTTTCGTTGCATTCAACTCTTGCTCACAACGGCGAAGCATTTGTTCTAATTGCTGTTGTAGTTTGAAATGGAGTTGAGTTCGAGCCCGGTGTCCCTCAGAAATGGGCACATCAGTAGACTTGCCAGACTCAGAATCCACAGTTAAACTATGTTGTTGTTGTTCAGTGGAATTCTGTGCTGAAACTTTGTCTTTTGCACCTGAGTTGGGCTTACCATCATCCGTTCCAGAGTCTGGGCCGACTATCTTCACCGAGTTCTCACTCGTTATTGTTTGTAGGAAATGCCAGTCCATATTCATTTTCCTAATCCACTCCCGTCCTAGTAGTGGAGGACCTCCTTCAGATATCACATATAAGTCCATTATTTGACTGTCTTCGCCCTTGTGGACCACTGCAACCTCTATTTTCCCGATGGGGTACACTCTTTGCCCCGTGTATGTTTTCAATATAATCCCCGTATCCTGTAGGGGAATATGTTGGAATAACTTTCCATAATCTTTCTTATTTATGACCGTCAATGCCGATCCAGTGTCCAATTCCAGTTTTACTTGGACTCCTTCTATCTGAAGAGTGACCCAAATTGTCTGGAGGTCTGCACCCTTACCCGCGTTGAGTACTCTTAAGCTAGCCAGTTCATTACAGCTTAAGCTAGCCAGTTCATTACTGCTAGCGTCTGAATCGGACTCCTGTTCGGTCACCTTGTGTACCGTTGCGTATTTTCCTTGCGGTGACTTCTTGTTGCTGGTCTTCTTCCCTGACCTGCATACTCTAGCTATATGTCCAAGCCTACCACAAGTTCTACATTCTTGGTTTTTAAACCAACACTGGTTCTGATCATGCGTTGTCTTTCCACAACGATAACATTTGCCAGAACTCACACCCAATTTGTGTGCACTGAGCTCCGGTGACCGTAGCTGCATTACTGCCGTGCCTCTCGCTGCGGCTTCGTGTGCTGCTGCCATAGTGACCGCCTTCTCAAGCGTCAGCTCATTCTCCTCGAGCAGTCGCTTTTGTGTATCCTGTTTAAATAAACCACACACAAATTTGTCTCGAAGTGCCTCTGTCAGTCCCGTTCCAAACTGGCAATATTTCGCTAATTTACGCAATTCCAGCAAATATTCAGCATTGCTTTCATGCTGTAGCTGCCTTCTGTCATAAAATTTAAATCGTTCCGCTAGCATCAGCGGCGTGGGGTTTAGATGATCTTTCAGGACAGTAACAATCTCATCGAACGTCTTATCCGCCAGTTCATCTGGTGATAACAGGTGTTTCAAATGCCCGTATGTCTTCGCACCCATTAAATTTAATAATGTTAGAGCTTTATCTTGGTCACGAATTTTATTGGCCTTACAATAATTTTTTACTCTTTCAACATATATGGCCCAATCTTCGAGGTCACTATCAAAGGTGCTAATATTCCCGTGTTTAGGCATTGTAGATTTGCAATTTCTCAGATTTTATTTTCTTTACTTGTTATCAAAGATGGCGGCTTCCCGCTCTTGCCGTCGTCCTCCGCCCACAAAATGGCGGTTTTCCCACGCTTGGCGGTCTTCACCCGTCCCCCGACGCCGTCTCCCTTCAGCCCCCGAGTGCGGCCCTTATCTTCGCCGCGATCGCCCGAGTGCGGCCCTTATCAGCGGATGCGATCGCTGGATAGCGAAGTGGCTCCCGACCGAAGCGGCTCTTGCTCGCTCCCTCCCGGGCTCTGGCTTACCCGCTCGCGCGTTTCACCGCGGCTCTTATCAGGGATTGCGATTGCCCTTATCTTCTCCAACTTCCCCAGCCCTGTCTTTGCAGCCAACACTGCACGGCTTACCCCACCACCTAGGTTGAACAAGGAAACTGCAGAAAGACTTCTGTCAGTCGCTGGAAGCTGTCAGGATGGCTGCTGCATTCCAGTGCTCAGTCGCTGATGGAGGCTTCAGAGTCCTAAAGCCTGTCGCTTCTAGTGGGGTGGTGATGTTTGAAACCTCTCTTCAACTGCCGCAGGGTAAGAACCTGACTCGTCGCCAGTGTTAAGTATGTGTATTGTATTGAACAATTAACACAAAGACTTAAACGTATAACTCAAACAGGTCTTTACTGGTTGGAGGTAGGGACTACACGTAGATCTTTACTTCATGCCCACAGGCGGGAACTGAGGGGAGATCAGTACCCACAGTACTATTTATACCCCATGGCCAGGAGTGGTACTGCGTATCACTACGCCCTACAAGTAGTGCAGTCCTGTCCATAGGTTCAAAGTAGCACACATATTACATACACAACAGATAGAGAGAAACTATTTCCGCTGGTTGGGGATTCTAGGTCTAGGGGACATAGTCTAAAAATTAGAGCCAGACCTTTCAGGAGTGAAATTAGGAAACACTTCTACACACAAAGGGTGATAGAAGTTTGGAACTCTGCAAAAGGCAATTGATGCTAGATCAATTGTTAATTTTAAATCGGAGCTTGATAGCTTTTTGTTAACCAAAGATATTGAGGGATATAGGCCAAAGGGTTAGGTCGCAGATCAGCTATGATCTCATTGAATGGTAGAACAGGCTTGAGGGGCTCAATGGCCTACCCCTGTTCCTATGTTCCTATGTCCTATGTTCCTATCTACCACCAAATATGACCAGTGAGGAAATAACTGTACACACCTTTCTGTTTTTCAGATTCAATAAACTGTTTTTTGTAAAATGCGATTCCAGAAACCAATGACATTTTAAATTAATTTATGGTATAATTATTGACAGAGAGTCAAAGGTTCCTTTATGGGATAGGTCCTAATGAGATTTTCCACATCCGGATGAATTTGCATTGATCCATGTAGGATTTGTCTTTTACCTAAAGTTTAAGAAGCAGGACCAACTTCAACTCTTGGTCTCAAACTAACACTTGAATGGAATAAAAATAAAATAAAGTCAACCTCTATAATGCATTATTTTAAAGCTGCAGTAATCTTTTAAAAATACACTTCTTAGTTTGAGGTGAAACTCAAGCAAGCTTTCATTTATGGGTACTTGGTCTGATTAATATATTTTTTGTAATTAATTCAGAAAATGCGAGAAAGATAAAGGCATATGGGCATTTTAGGGGAAAAACATACCTACTACTTTCTTACTGGTAACCATGTATTGTGGCTTCTGCCATAATTTGCTGCTGTCACGAGCTGCAACGTGATAAATTGGTGCGTGACTTGTTTGCTATAGAGAGGTCTCACCCTATTCTTCAACAACAGCTTAGTTATCAGTTTACAGATAAATTAATGGTGTCAGAAAGGATTAGGCTTGGATGGTATGCCTTCTATTCACTGCTGTGAAATATGGGACCAAAAGGCACTGTGGTCAGCTTACTTGCCATGAAATATAGGTCATGAATTTATGATTGGCTAAAATATTTAATTATAAGGCATTCTGGAATCATAATTTACAACTAAACAGTGTCTTCATTTATACGTACATCATTTATCTGTGGACGTATGCTATTTTGACCAAATTCCAGCATGTGTACAGCATTCAAACAGTAGAAATAAATTGAGGGTTTTTGTCACACTTCAAAATCCAGACAGCCAGACAATAATTGAAGAAAAACTTTGGATATGCAATCGACAATAACTTTTTGAAAATCTACCACCCATCCGGGGTATCAATACTGTTCTTTTAGCCATAAACACCCATTTTTATTTTAAATGTCATAATGTTAACTGTTCTTTCTGATTCTGTTCTATATATCCACTACTCTGGGGAAAGAAAATCTCTGGTCTGTACATCTGTTGGCCTTTGATCCTGAGGCAGATACAATTCTTTTGGGACACCTAGTGACACCCATACCCAGGATTCTATGGCCTAGAAATTCAGTTGTTAGCGCCAGCCGCTAGCGCCTTAAGAGGGCGAGAAGTGGGTCGCGAAGTGGCTAGCGCCCGGACACGGCACAATCTGCGCCTCTCACAAACTTGAGTGAAGAATTAGCGGCGGTGCACACAGATCCTGACGTCATTTCATGGTGCAACGCCCTTCGTACGCCCCGAACCGGAACTTCAGTGGCGCCCCCCTTCTTTGCACCTGGCGCACCCAGCGACTGCTTGAGTGGAACGGTTCCCAGTCGCTGTGGGGCTGGGGGGGGGCGCTATTTAAAGGGGACTCTTACTGCATTCTTTGTGGCAGCCATTTTGTTCTACTCCTTCTGTGTGAGAGAGAGAGATTTGGAGAGCGACAAAGGGAGAGAGCTTTCTGCTTTGACTCATCGCTCGCACAGGTACTTCTGGCTTCAGGCCAGAGCTTTGCAGTTGGATTTATTTCTCCGTGCCATAGCCTTGAGTGGCCACATATAATGGGGGCTGCAATGGGTGGAAACGTTGGGTTTCTGCATTGCATTGAAAGGGCTCAGAGACGCCGAGAGAGAGTGCCAATCATGGCCAGACGGAGAAGGGCCAACAGGCGTCGGCACAGGAGGCCTTACCCTCCCAGGGTATACCGACAGCACTTCTCCTACCTCAACATGTCTGAGGAGCAGTGCATTTGGAGGCTTTGATTCAGAAGGGAGGTGGTCACGGAGATCTGCCACCTGCTTCAGAGAGATCTGCAGCCTCAGCTGAGGAGCAGGACGTCTCTGTCGGTGGCGGTGAAGGTGACAATGGCTCTCAACTGCTATGCCACCGGCTCCTTCCAACCCGCTACTGGGGACATTGCCAATATCTCCCAGTTCGCGGTGCATTGCTGCATCCGCCAGGTCACAAATGCCCTCTTCAGAAGGAGACGTCAGTACATTTCCTTCCCTATGACCCCGGACAAGCAGCAAGAGCGTGCAATGGGATATGCAATAATAGCGGGCTTCCCCATGGTCCAGGGCGCCATTGACTGCACGCATGTGGCTTTGCGGGCACCTCTAGAGAATGCCGAGGATTACCGCAACCGGAAGGGCTACCATTTGCTGAACGTGCAGTTGGTGTGTGACCACAGGCAGCTCATACTAGCTGTGAATGCCCGCTTTCCAGGCAGCAGCCATGACGCCTTCATCCTGCGCCAGACTTCTGTGGTAGACATTTTCGAAGCCCCGGCTCACCCAGGAGGCTGGCTTCTTGGGGACAAGGGCTATCCTTTGTGCACCTGGCTGATGACCGTACTCCGTGCGCCCACCACGCCAGCTGAAGAACGATACAATGACAGCCATCAAGCGACCAGGAACATCATTGAGCACACAATCGGCGTGCTGAAGCAACGGTTCCGCTGTCTGGACCATTCCGGGGTAGCCCTACAGAACTCGCCTGAGCGAGTCTCCCATTTCATTGTAGCGTGCTGCATGCTGCACAACCTGGCTATCCTCAGGACTCAGCCACTGCCAGCAGACATTGGAGGACCACCAGAGGAGGAGGAGGAGGAGGAGCACCAAGACGGGAGGGAGGCACAAAGTGCAAGGGCCGTCCGTCAGTGGCTTATTGCAAGTTGGTTCTAGGCCCCCTCTCAGGGAATGGCTTGTGCCATTGAAAGAACATGAATGGAGGTGGTCAAGGCAACAAATATTTCAAAGTGCAAACATGGACAATCTGAATAAAGACAATTTTTTATTTAACAAACTCTGTGCCCTTCCCGCATGACAAACAAATACAGAGAAACCCCCCAAAAAACAGTCAGACACATAACTGGCTCTCACAACCTGGAGAAAATGAACAAAACATTGAAACAAAAATGACCATGTTCCTCGGCCTTCATAAAAAACAAACACAACATTCTCGGCCTTCATAAAAAAGTAACACAACATTCTCGGCCTTCATAAAAAATTCAACATTTTGCCACACCTCCTACTTTTTGGCCTGCGAGGGTGATCCGCCTCAATTGCGCGATTGGCCCCTTCCCGCCCTGCAGCTCCTCCTCAATGGGACCCCAGTGGCTGCAGCAAGGCTGGGGGAAGGCTGCTGAGGGTCAGATAGTGAGTCGGCAGATGCCCTTGGGGGACAGCCTGGACCAGCTCTGGGCCTGGACGGCCCAGCTGCTGACTGCTCCAACTCTGCTTGGGTGGCAGCAGTCTGTCCTACGGGTGGTGGCAGCTGCAGTGGAGGAGTGACAGTGTTGGCAGCAGGAATGCTGTCAACCTGACAGAGCACAGGCACTCCCTGGTCGGCCGAGACACTGGCACTCGCACGGGCCAGCACTGAAGAATGTGCAGCAATCTGCTGAAGCACAGACTGCTGGGCTGCTGCGGCGTGGCGAGGGCCCCGGCAATTCCTGTCCGATCCAGCGAGGGTGGCAGCAGTTAGTGCCCGTGTGGCCCTGATCTGTGTCTGCATCAGACCAGCCAGTGAATGCATGGCTCGACTAAGCACTTGGCTGGAAGCCGCATGTGATGCAGCGATGTCCTGCTGACTCCTGGCCTGTGATGCAGCGACCTCCTGCAGACTCCTGGCCTGTGCTGCCCCGAATTCCTGCAGACTCCTGGCCTGTGCTGCCCCAAATTCCTGCACACTCCTTGACAGTGATTCTATGCAGTCAGGCATCCTTGCTGTAGTGTATGTACCCGTCTACCTTTAAGGGAACGATTGAGTGTAACCGTTCACCTTTAAGAGAACTACTTTAGGTGTGGCACTATTTGATTGGCTTCTGTATACGGTAATACCGACAGTGACCACACCAGGATATAAGTGATGTTACAGGATAACTAGGGCAGATTCGCCCTGACCTCTGAATAGTAAAGACCTGTTTGTTTGTACTTCAAAAGTCTGTGTATTTATTTACTGCACAACCCACAGACTTTACAGTGGCGACGAGTCCGATCGTACCCTGCGGCAAGAATAGCAAAGTAACAAAGAGCGTCGAAGAGAGGCAACCGCCCTCGTCGTGCTACCAAAAGAAAACACGAGGCTACAACAACAGAAAGTGTGGTACTTTACAGAAGCTGGAAGACTAGCAACAAAAGCTTCATCAGCAACAGGCACTGATTACACTGCTACCACGGTGTGGAGTGAGCCGCCCAGCAAGAAACAAGGCGGCCGAAGAGACTGTGAGTAGGGGAAGGGGTAGAAGTATCCGGAGGAGAAGGGCAGAGCACTCGACCTCGGTCGAGGGGGAGCTGTACCGGCCAAAAGTCGGGTCCAACGGCGTCGGGTGACAGCTGGACCGCGATCGGCGGGAAAAATCCGGGCAGCGACCGCAGCCACGAAGCGCTGAACCTGCGAGTAGGCGCGGGAGGAGAAACCCAGCCGCAGCCGGGGAGGGAAACACCGGTCTGCGAGAGGGCTGGGGAGACGAACGGGAACCGTGCGGGTGAGAGCCGGGTGCGGAGTGAGAGACTGCGAGGAGCCAGTCCAGCGGCTGAGCTGTTCTCCACCAACGGGGTACTCAGAGCCGGCAAAACCAAACGTGCGGGAGTGGGAGAGCGAACAGGAGCCAAGAACGGGGAGAGAGACTGCGCGAGAGCCAGTCCAGCGGCTGAACTGTTCTCCACCTACGGAGTACCCAGAGCCGGTAGAACCGAACGTGCGGGAGAGGGAGAGACAGAGCCAAGCATGGGGAGAGAGAGACTGCGCGAGAGCCAGTCCAGTGGCTGAACTGTCCTCCGTTGACGGGGTGTACCCAGCGCCGGTAGAGCCGTGCGGGCGGAATGAGTCAAGATCAGAGACTGAATCTATGAACTGTTTCCGCAGAGACTGAACCTGTGAACTGTTCCCACCGAAAGTATATCTGTAAACTGTTTTATATGACGTTGACTCCACCGGAATTATCTCTGTAAATTGTTTGTTCTCCACCGAGAGTATATCTGTAAATTGTTATGTGAAGTTGAAGATATGTATGTTTAACGGGGACCCTGTAAGTAATAAGCTAAAAAGGGAGGATTGTAGTGTATGTACCCGTCTACCTTTAAGGGAACGATTGAGTGTAACCGTTCACCTTTAAGAGAACTACTTTAGGTGTGGCACTATTTGATTGGCTTCTGTATACGGTAATACCGACAGTGACCACACCAGTATATAAGTGATGTTACAGGATAACTAGGGCAGATTCGCCCTGACCTCTGAATAGTAAAGACCTGTTTGTTTGTACTTCAAAAGTCTGTGTATTTATTTACTGCACAACCCACAGACTTTACACTTGCCCCTGCAGCCATGAGCTCAATGTGCCTGCGCTCAGCCTGGGCGCCCATTTCACCAAGGAGCCGCACCTCATCTGCGCTCACTGCAGCAGGACTGGAGGCCGAACTCACCCTCTGGGGAGAAGGCCGCCAAGCTTCCCTACCCCTCCCACATTGCTGCAGCCCGCTGGGCCCTGGAGCTTCATCGTCATCAGACCCTTCCCCCCTGCTCCCCTCCAGGGAAGACGTGTCTCCATCATGGCCATGGGCTGCCTCGGCTGAGGGTGGCACTGATGGTCCGGCTTCCTCTTCCTTCTCCTCGCCTTCCGATTCACTCACAGTGCCAGCTTGAGGGCCCGCCTCCTCACCTGGCGATTCAGCATCTGAAAGCAGGGAGGCACAAGAGTTGCTTTAGAGTGAGGACAGGGCGGCAGCATGAGTGCTGCAATGCACTGCATTGGTTCGAGAGTGGCAAAGGATGCTGCTGTGAGGCACAAGTGGAAAGAGAGAGGTCAAAAAGGTGATGACCTTACCATTGCTGTCCAGAACGGGGTCGGCATCTCCAGTGGCGACGGGGCCAATCAGCCGGCCTCCCATATTCCACTCCACTCGCTGCTCCAGGTTGCTGAGGTCTTTAAGTTCAGGACTGCCTCCCCCGGTCCGTAGCTGCTGCCTGCGATTTTGGGCCAGCTTGCCCTGCAAGAGAACGGACGGGCTCTGAGTAGAGTGTCAAGCCCTGATCTTGCCTGCACTGCCTCCCATGGTGGAATAGCCCTGACAGTGTCAAGCCCTCATCTTGCCTGCACTGCTTCCCATGGTGGAATAGCCCTGACAGTGTCAAGCCCTGATCTTGCCTGCACTGCCTCCCATGGTGGAATAGCCCTGACAGTGTGTAAAGTGGTGAATGTGCATGTGATTTTCATGAGAGTCCCATAGGTCTTGGATGAGTGCTGGGCATTGGGGCTTTCAGGATCCTTTGGCCAGAAAGTGAGGTGCACATGCAGGGATGAAGAGGATACTGGAAAGGGTACTCACCCTGACAACCTGAGTGAGGTTGTTGAACTTCTTTCTGCACTGTGTGGGTGTCCTGGGGACCATGCTGCTGGAGGTCACTCTGTTTGCCACCTCCCTCCAAGCTTTTCTGTATTCGCTGGGCAGCGGCCTCCTGCCACTGTCAGGGAAGAGGACAGGTCGCCTGCGCTCCACTGCACCAACCAGAGCCTTCAGGGCCCCCTCACTGAAGCGCTGCACTCCCTCCCTGGCCTTCTCCACGGTCGTGGGCGTTGAGTTGTTGAAACAGGTCTGTCTAGGCCTAGATTCAGGGCTGCAGTGTGCAGGGCGTGGCTGCAAAAGAAATCGACCCTCCCCCTTTAAGAGTTGACCGGCGCCAGCGTGTCTGCCTGCAATCTATAACTCGCCGCACCTGCGCTGCGCCCGCCCTCGCTGGTAGCGCCTCGGCTCGCCGGCTTAGCGCCTTATGATAGTTGTGCACCGCCTGCTTTAGCGCAGCAGCAAACTCTTGGGGCGATGCAACTCAATTTCGGCGAAGGTGGCGCTAAGTTGCGCCCGGCGCTAAATTTAGCGACCGCCCGGCTGTAGCGCCCTAAACGTGCCGATACTGAATTTCTAGGCCTATGCCTCTTGAGTTCAGTCTCCTCCAGGAGGGCTTGGATGTGTGAATCAGTAAAGTTCTGTATTCTTCTCCTCCTGCTTAGTGCAGGTGCTCCTACTATAGACATAATTTTTGAAAAGTATGACGAAAAGCTTGAGGAGACATGCAGTAAAGTTAGCTGAGAGTCAAGTGAGATGGCCAAGCACTGTCCCTTCCCTACCTTCTTGCACCCCAGTCTGATGCTAAAGTGTGCAGCTAAACTGTCTTTTTAAAGGCTATGCTCCAGTTTCCATTCACTCCAGCAGCTTACACCCTTTTCACAACTCTAATGTATCTGCAAAAGAGTTGAAACAGGAAACCCTCTCTTGACCACCGGCTGGCTCAAGTCCCCTTTTCATGGCCTAACAGAGGCACAACTCAACCTAAGAAAATTCACCCCTGTAATTTTTTCACCCATTGGTCGGAATTTTCTCCAGGTAGGCGGGTTGGGGCAGGGGGAGGGGGTCCTCCGAGGTGGGTGGGAAACCCGGGAGGCCGGATTTCCCGCAGGCCCTGCCAACTCTAACGGCAGGGCCAGATTTGCATGTGAGGTCTTGGATTCCTGCTCGCAGCCAGCCAGATTGAGAGGCTGTCTGGCTGGCTGCAGGCGGGTAGGCCTGCAGATGCGAAGAGGAAGCGAGGGGTCGATCCGGGGGAGGAATTGCGGGGGTGTCGGAAATCGGCAATGGAGAATTGGGGATCGCCGGGGGGTGTTGGGAATCAATACTGTTCTATTAGCCATAAACACCCATTTTAATTTTAAATGTCATAATGTTAACTGATCTTACTGATTCTGTTCTATATATCCACTACTCTGGGGAAAGAAAATCTCTGGTCTGTACATCTGTTGGCCTTTGATCCTGAGGCAGATACAATTCTTTTGGGACACCCAGTGACACCCATATCCAAGTGAGGATCGGGGATCGCCGGGGGGTTGGGAATCAGCAATGGAGGATCGGGGATCGCTGGGGGAGGGGTGGGGTTGGTAATCAGCAATGGAGGATCGGGGATCGTGGGGGTAAGGGTTGGGGGGTCGACAGGTGGGGTCAGCCAGGGATTGGCAGGGGAGAGGGTTGGAGGATCGGCGGGGGGTGCGGGGTTGGCCGGGGTGGGGGGGAGAGAGGATCGTGGCTGTCCACCGGAGGATTGTGGCCGGCCTAAGCATCATTGGTGGGGTGAGGTGGGGGAAGGCCTCATGGTGGGGATCGGAGGCCTGGGGTGGGGATCGGAGGCCTGGGATGGCGATCGGAGGCCTCGTGGTGGGGTCTTCAATCACAGTGAATGGGTTAGGTCAGGACCCTGGATCCAGGAGGTAGGTAAAAAGCCACTTACCTCCTGGATGCAGTAGTCCTTGCCTCAGTTTAACTGCTGGGTTTCACGAATTATGTGAAACCCCTCCACTTGCAGTTGAATTCAAAATGGAAGTGAAAAAAGAGGCTTCCAACTTCATTATAATATTTAAATTGACATTTCTCCCCCGGGAGTGGATTGGTCGCACACCCCCACATCCTGCCCCCATCCCACCTCCATTAAAACCGGAAGTGGGTGGGTTGGAGGTGGGATCAGGTCAGGAATCCCATTTTTAACAATTTAATTGCCCCCATGCTCCAAACCCACCCATTTTTTTTTAGGGTAAAATTCCAGCCATTGTGTCTGCAAAATTTCCATTGTGATTATCCTGCCATGTGCAAGCATTGCAGCAACCTCTTCACTATTTACTCAAAAACTGCAGGGAATGCAAAATGGGACAGTGGGATGGTAGGAGGTGGATTTTCGGCTATGAGGGGACTTGTTTGATGAGATTTTCTTGTGGTTAATAACTGACTCATTCATTTAATCTTTTACATTGTGTGGTAAAAGAAAGAAAGACTTGCATTTATATAGCGCCTTTCATGACCTCAGGATGTCTCAAAGCACTTTACAGCCAATAAAGTACTTTTAAAGTGTAGTCACTGTTGTAAGGTAGGAAACATGGCAGCCGATTTTTGCACAGCAAGCTACCACAAACAGTAATGTGATAATGACCTGCTAATCTATTTTAATTATGTTGATTGAGCAATACATATTGGCCAGGACACTGGGGATAACTCCACTGCTCTTCTTCAATATAGTGCCATGGGATCTTTTACGTCCACCTGAAAGAGCAAACAGGGCCTCGGTTTAACATCTTATCCAAAAGATGGCACCTCTGACAGTGCAGCACTCCCTTAGTACTGCACTGGAGCATCAGCCTAGATTTTTATACTCAAGTGTCTGGAGTGGGATTTGAATACTCAACCTTTTGACTCATAGGCAAGAGTGCTACCCACTTTTTTTTAATTAATATACTTTATTGAACATTAAGAACATTTACAACATCGTGATCATTTCATTGTATCATACAATTCCATTCCGCTGCTCTGCACAGCCATTCCGCCACCACATTTTAACATCAAAACCTAAAGTTTAATTTGTCTCCTGCAACATATATTAATCGATTGTACTTTAAAAATTGGTTGTAAAATACTATCTTTAAATTCCTTTCTGAATAAAACATCCACAGAGCCTTATAATGATCTTTTAGCTTATATTTAAAATACTCTTTTAGATTGATTCTCCTCCCCTTAAAAAACAGAGCTTTCCTTCTTTGCACAATCACGAATCTAGCCAAACTGAACTTTAAATTAATTGCCACTCCGCTAGACTCGGGCAAACTCTCCTGCAATCCCCATCTCAAAATTGAGTCCCACGGGATTCCCATTCTCGCTCTTCGGTCCCCACCCAGCAAAAAAACTTCACACAACTGTCGAACATAGTACTTAAAATCATTTAACTGTGGACATAACACCAGTAAATGGGACAGAATTTCATCCCGTGTCCCACACACTGGGCAAGTTGCCCCCTCCAATCGTCCAATCTTGCATAAGACCGTCATGGTAAAAATCTGGTTATGAGCCAATTTGAAATCCAGTTCTATCCCCTTTATTTTTATAATAAGCTAAGCTTATGACACCTCTCCTCATGGATGCATGGGCCAGGCTTCCCTCAATTTTAATTTCCTTAAAAACTTCTAAGAGCAATGGACTTAAAGGGCCCGATTTTGTGGATTGTGTGGGAAATGGGTTGGATTCCCCGAATGTGGGGTTCTGACACAGAAAAAAATGTGTCAGCCAGCTGCACGCAATTTTCCCTCAAGTGGCCAATTAATTTCCAGCGTGTGGACAGCCTTGCTAATTGTCCATTTCTAGTCAGAAAGCTCCACAGTATGATGTCATCATTTCTGGTGCTTTCAAGGTCCACAGCAAGCATTGCTTCCTCTGTTGGCTTCCAAACGAGCCATACAGGATGGCAGAGGAGGCTGCAGCAGCTGTGGCCAGTGCCAGACCCCGAGCTTCCTCCAAATTCGACGAAGCTTCACTGCAGGCATTATTGGATGGGGTTAGGGCCCACAGGGAGGTCCTCTTCCCTAGGTCAGGCAGGAAGAGGCCTCCCACTGAGATCAAGGCTGCATGGATGCAGGTGTCAGCTGATGTCAACTTGAATGTGCATGTAACCTTGGCATCACATCTCTAACTCCTTCCTCTACTACCCCACAGGACCATCCAGAGCACCCGTCCCCACTGTGGAGGAGGAAGAGGCTGTGCAGCCAGACTCCTCAGAGGAAGCTCCAACCTCCCTCCTGCTGTTCCTGGTTCTGCTGCTGCCGCCTCTGCTGCTGGAGATCCTCTAATAGCAAGAAGGGAAGGAAAAAAAGGCGTCAGCAGAAGTAAGCGCAGCGTCAGCAGAAGTAAGCGCACCCAGCACCAGCGCAGACAGTCACACCTTGGGGGACCTTCGGGACATAGAGTAGTGTTGTCACCTGGTGTTTCACAGCTCACAAGTGAGCCTCAGCAGATTCTGGAGACAGGGACAGCAGTGGAGAGTCCTCGTCGGAGGGCGCAGGACTCTGCCAGCTCAGCTCAGCTGCGCTGCATGTCGACCCTCTGCCTCTGGGTCCATCCGCCAGAGAAGAGGTGATGGATCTCCATGCACAGATGCAAGAGTCTCTGGCAGGTTTTGTCTCCAGGGTCGCTGCAAGTGTGGAGTGAATGGAGGAGTCCATAGCGACCATGAGCAGAGCCTTTGTGGAGTCATTGGCACAGGAACGCATCACCATGGAAAGGTTGGCAACCTCCATGGAGGAGATAACTCGCCACCGTATGGAAAACATGGTGAGTGCTCATAAGAGAATGACATCTCTTGAGGAGTGTTGGCCATCTATTGAACCGAGAAACCAGACCTTCATGGAAGTCCTTCTGAGTAGGACTGCCAGTGCAGAAACGGGTCACCATGGCCCCCTAAAGTGCAGCAAGGTACTCTCAAGCCACTTCCAAGCGCTGGCCCCTTCTGGCCTGTGCAGCTTCAGGTGAGTGAGCAGCAGCCTGGTGTGCTCCTGGTGCTCATCCTGCTGTTCCTGGTTCTGCTGCTGCCGCCTCTGCTGCTGGAGATCCTCTAATAGCAAGAAGGGAAGGAAAAAAAGGCGTCCCATGCTTCTCGTAGATGCCTCCGCTGAGGAAGCGCTGAGTGAGGGTGGCGAGAGGGGTTTCCCAGGAGATCACATTAGAGAAGTGTGTGAGGCTCCAACCTTCCACAGCCGTGCCTAAGCCTTGAAGAAGTAGCCCCTAGCAACAAGGTCCTTCACCATACAAATGCTCTCCGTTTAAATCGCAGCTTTCCCGAATGACCTGCAGCTGACAGCAAGCAAGCCGGCAAGCTTCACGCCAGGTTTCATCAGCGGGGTTCCCCGCAGGCGTGTTTAGCGTGAGGAACCCCACAACGGCCCCTGAAAATAGGTTTAAAGATGGTAATAAATACTGATTAGTGTTCCGACAGCCAGTCCCGCCAGCGGCGGGCGGGACTGATTCGGGTCGCGGAGAAACGGCGGTCTGAAAGTCAGACGGGGCGGGGAATCAGGCGGGGAGGGGTCGCGACCCCTATTTCTGCGATTTTCGGCCCCCACCCGCCTGAAAACCCGCCCGATGGCTGGCAGAAAATCCGGGCCAAAATCTCTAAAAATTCTTTATAAAATTCTGCACTTAGTCCATCGGACCCTGGGCTTTTCCCCCCCTTCATTCCACTTATTGCTACTTTTATTTCTGCTAATCCTACTTCTTTGTCACACATGCTTCTCTCATCCTCCTTTAAACCCGCTTCAATAAAAGCAGTAACCTTCTCCATCGCCAAATTGGAAATGTCTTCTTTTGTATATAACTCTTAATAAAAGCTGCTAGCCGCCTCTAAAATCTCCCCACTTTCATGAATGATCTTCTCCCCAACCTTCAACTCTCCAATTAATGACAATCTCTGTCGCAGCTTCTCTTGGTCCAGAAAATATCTAGTGCATATTTCGCCCTCCAATGCATCTCTAGCCTTTGCACGGAGAATGGTCCCCTTGCATTTTTCAGCTTTCAATAATTCCCACTCTTCCTTTAGCACGCGGAACTTAGTCTCAGATCCCTTATCCCCTCCGTCAACTGCATTACAGACATCCGTAAACCTTTTGTTTATATTCTCTTCTCAATTCCGGTTAGCTGCCGCTCTCTTTTTCCCATAACGTACTGAAAAAACCTTTACCTTATATTTGAAATTGTTCCACCAAACTCTTCTTTCTTTCAAGAACAAAGGTTCCTTCCGAGCATTCTTTATTATATTTAAAATCCCTTATTTATAAGCAATTTCTTTCAGGTATTGATTGTTTAAAATCCACACCCCTGAACTGATCTTAACTCTGCTGTTCCTAATTCTAAGAACCAAAGCCAAGTGGTCACTAAAAAATACTTTTTTATAATAAATCTCCATCATCTCAGAACTTAACCCTTCCCGCATTAACACAAAATCTATTCGGCTCTGTTTAAAAACATCACCCACCCAACCTGTTCTGGAGAACTCCCTTTTTATGGGGTTCCAGTCCCTCCATAAGTCTCTCAAATTTAAATTTGCCATCATTTTTACAATCATCCCTCTGGAGTTATCATTCTTAAAGGTCATCTGGGCTGAGATGTCCATCCGAGATAAAAATACATTAAAATCCCCCACTATACAAGGATTTTCCACTTCTACCACTTCAGTGAAAAGCCCCCGAAAAAACTCGCGACGCATGCAGTGGTCGTTCGGTGCATAGATATTAAAGAGATCGCAATTAAGTTCCTCCATTTTTACCCTTAGCCGTAAAAATCTCCCCTCAGAGTCCTTGTCCACCAAGGCAACATTCTCTTTTATGGACGGACTCACCAAGACAGCCACCCCTCTACGGTTATTGTTTGCACAACTTGCAAACACCTCTTCCTTCCAAACCTTCTGAACTCTTTCTAGGATATCCTCATCCCAAAAGGTTTCTTGCAAACACAACAAGTCCGTGCCTTTAAAACCCTGCAACAACTGCTGCAATTTCTTCTCACCCCTCAGTCCGTTCACATTAATCGAGACCAATGTAATCATGGCTCCAAAGAAGGGAAGTATGCCTGATAATCTCCCCATCATTTAATCTCTTGCCCTTCCCTCCTCTCATGCTCCTTCCCAACTTTTCAGCCAGCTGTTGCTTTTTTCTGCAGCCTCCAACTCTTTTTCACCTCCTGTTTGAACCTTCTCTGCTGTTTCAGCCTCTTCCTTGCATTAAGTTTGGCCCAAGGAGCTGCCCTTTCTCCCTTCTTCTGCCCCTCACTAACCTTTCTCTTTCCACATGATCCCACCCCACCCCCCACTTTCATGTCTCTAATTCCTCACTCTCAAGCTCTTCTGTAACCCTCTGTGCCTGCTCCCCGTCAGATACATAATCCTGCTCCCCATCAGATACATCATCTCCCATAGAGAGTCTTCCTGCTTTCGTGGTTTCTCCAACAGTGCCGCTCCCTTCGACCTCACCTCCACCTCTGAACCTTGCTCCCTGATCCTTCTCTCTCTGGGACAATGGCGCACCTATATTGCTCCCTTCTGGCATCTTTGCCTCGCCGCTCCCGTCCTGCTGCCCCTTTAAGGCTCCTGCATCTTGCACCCTCTCCTTGTCTTGCCCCCTCCTGCTCACCAAAATGTCTGACTCCCTATCTTTCTTTGGAGTACTTACATTAACCACGTACCCTGCTCCCGCCTCCTCTCTCCCTGCAGAAACCAGATTCTTTAGGCCAGCTGAACCGTATTAAGGCTCGAGTCTGCACTCGACCATTGCTGCCCGCTGCTGTCTTCCTTCTTTTCCACTGTACTTGGTGTGTTTTCAACCATCTCCATCCTGTTCTCTGCTCCGCAATTTTCTGCCTCTTCCTGTGCTCTTTTCTCCTTCAATTTACCAGCTGTGTCCTCCGACTGCGCCGCTCCTCCGGCCGTTCCACTCACACCTCCTGCTCCTTCCCCCATCTCCTCGTCACTCATAGAGCTTCCTTCTGCCTCACACTCACAGTGGGTGGGGCCTTTGTGACACACCCCACAGCTCTCTGCCTTACAGCTCCGAGTGATGTGTCCAGACTCGCCGCAATTATAACAGTACAAGTCTGGACAGTTTCTTACAAGATGGTCGTGTCCAAGACAATAATAACAAACTTTCACTTGGTTATCATGCAGTACTCAGAAGTACTGCATTCCTTCCATTGTCTCGAATTTCATGCTGTACGGAAGTGACTTCACCCCCCCTCTCGGAGCCGTACCTTTATGTAATGGGTTCCACCTGCTACCCGTGTTCCTGGATAGTATCGCCTCTTTATTGCTGAGCAAATTTTAACGTCCCACGACTCCAACTTTTTGATTAGAACATCGTCTTCAAGATAAACTGGCAAGTTTAAGAATGAGACCACCACCTCTTCCGAATATAGCAGAGATACCTCCAAGAACTTATCGCCAACTTTCAAACTGAGTAAAAGTCTTTCCACCTCCTCTCGGCCACTGACCGTCACCTCAAACCCAACATTCAGCTTTGGTCGGCAGGCAAAGCAGCTTCCCTCGCCACAGTCCTCATCTACCGCTTGGATAATATCCCAAGCTCGTATCTCCTTATCCTCGCACAGAACCACCACCATGTTTTCTTTTCCAAACCTCCTGGGGTCCCGACACAAAACTTTGGGCCTTTTTTTTCCCCTTCCAACCACAGTTTCTCCCCTAATTAAATTCATCTTGGGAACACTGTCATCTGAAGGGCCCGGCACTCCGGACCCCTCAGCAGCCATCTGGCTGTTGTTTATGGGCCAAAAAGGCCCTAAAACCTGAAAACAAAAACCCCAAAACCCACAACCAACATTTTACAAACTTACTCCAACTCCCTGCTGTAATCAGGCAACCAGTAACACCTGCTCACTCCTAGCTCCTCCCACCTAGAGCGTGCTACCCACTGAGCCATGGCTGACACCTAGATTGCATGGAGGTGAGCCATGCTTCCAGCATTATATCAGCATCTGCAGGGACACTCATGCCTCCACTTACCTCGGCCATCCTGGTGAGGTAATTAAAACATTTCTGACACTGAATAGCCATTCATTGGGTGGGTGAGGTGGCACTGACCACCTGAGCTACCTCCCTCCAAACTGACATCATGTATTTTTTCTGGGGATTCTTTTCCCAGCTGCCAAAGAGCTGGTCTATTCTTACCTTTATCTCTGCCAACATGATCTCCATCAGAGCATAAAAAACCTCAGGGCTTTGGCTGTTGGAGACCCATGCAACTTCTCCTTCTGCCAAGAATTAAGCATGATTTCTAGCTCCAGCACATACATGCAGGCTCTCTTTCTCTTCTGTTAGTCAAACGGCAATGCGTCTAGTCCTTTAAGTTGCAGCAGCCTTTGAACTGCTGCGGCTAGACTTGATTTCTTGCCCTTCCTGTGGATAAGAATCAGTCACTCTAAATCCATCCTGAACAATAAATTACCCCCCACTCCACCAAGGAAAATTAGGTCAGGTACTAGTGGGATAATATGGGCACCATGTGTCTTGTGGTACAGTCTCTCGAGGTCTCCAAGATCATTGTCATATGCTGCAGGCTGCACAGCTTTGCTGCACACAGCAGCCTAATTATATCTGCTATTAATAGAGGAGAAAAGGATAATTCAGAATTGGTCAGAGCAAAACAAAAACCAACCATGGATGTTGCTGCAAAAACAGAGAGCAACCAGAAAGACTAGAGTGCCAGGTGCTCATTCAAGATACGTAGCTAAATACTTGAGCTGGCCCTTTAAGGAGCCCTCCTATCCATAAGTAATGAAGAAAATGGCTCAAAGGATCTTCTGCGAAACTGCCTTCTGCCCTTCCTCAACAATCATCAGTGCCCATCCTCTGCTGGGCTGCTATCGTATTCTACACAACCATAAACTAAGGGCTGAATTTTCTGGAGTGGTAGCAGGTGAGATCCATGGCAGGTCAGGTAGGAAAGTTGTTTTTTTTGACACCCTGTCATCTCGCTCCCACATACCTTTCCCACAGGTGCATCTGTCATCGTGGAGCTGACCCGAACGGCAGTGGCGGGGGACTCAATTGAAATCAAAAAAGTACTTTACAGGCACTTAAGAGCCTTTTTCCCCCTACTTTTTAAATTTCCCTGCATGGCCACGGGATTCACACAGCTCGGGAACCATGTCTGTCAACCTGAGGTGGGAGTTCTGTGGCCATTGCTCCAGCTGATTACTTGACAGCATGGAAAACAAACCAAAATAAAAACATGTTGATTACATCAGCTAACAGATTGATGGAGATTCTGTTCTACTTGAAAAGCTACTGATAAATGTTAATTCAGAAATTCCTGAAGGTATGTAAGTGCTATCCTGGATGGTGAGGGAAATACATTTTTCACAGGCCATTCTCGGCTGTTGCCTTCCAACTCAACAGTAATTGCAGTGAATCGCTCTGCACTATAAAAAATGACATATACCATTTAAACACATTTTTGTGTTGTTTCTGGTCAGGTTTTTCTCACAGTATACTGTGATTGTCCAGTTACACGTTAAATCAAGTCATCAACCATAACAATTTCATTTTCATCACTCATTCCATTGGTTCAATATGCTTTCAGTCCCTGAATATGACTAAATTAATTTTTCAGTCTGAGACTTTGAGAGTGAATTTCTGTGGAGGTTCACTTGTAAAGGAATAGCCATATTTCAGAAAAATACACCATCCTATGAATAGAATTCTGACTTTATTAAAATATGAAAACTGGGCTTAAAAATCTAAAAGCCTCAAAGACACAGGCTGTAAACAGAATACAGGCTTTTGAAATGGGAATTGGTTGTTTATACTGAAACAATGGCCCTATTGAAGAAGCAAAGTGTTGCTTCCAGAATGTTTGCAGTTTGGGAGAAACACAATAGCTATACCCAGTTTAAATTGTTAAAAACTAACACTTTGAACAGAAACACAGAACATTAAAATGCCATGTGTAGTTGATAAATATGACATCAAATGAAAGACAGGAGACATAATTCTTAATACAACCAATTGAAGTAGCTAAGAAATGCATAGAACACCCCAGTTGAAATGTTTTTGATTTACATATTGTAAAAGGTACAAATAGAAGACTTTGTAGATATGATATCAATAGATGCATCAAGCAATCACATTGTGTTTGTGTTGAACTTGGAATAACTAGGAGACACGACGTCTGCTTACAAACAGCTGAGATGATTTAAGAATTGAATGGAGGAAATTCATAAGAATGGCATCAAATTAATACATCTGTTATAACCGTGTTTCATGATAAGCTTTGAATACCTACATAGCAAACAGAATTCTGCAAGCTAACAGCTAAATTGACAGTAAGAATAGAAAAAAAGTCAACAGAGAAATGACTGGAGATAATTAGCTTATATCAGCAGAAAACTTCAAAGGATATACCACTGCAAAAAGGGTATAAAATATGGAACTTTCAGATAGGAAGCCAGAAGTCGCTGAAAAGGGCAGCTGTCTTTCATTCTGCCAGCACAATTTACACTTTATCTAGAGCCATCCTTTGTTTCTTAACCTGTTCCATTACCATCTCCTTTTGCCTTGAATATCTCTTAATGTCTCTTGATCTTTTCCGCCTTCCATCCTATCACAGACCTTCCCTTTTGTTCTTTCATCCCCTCCCCCCTTTCCCAGCCTCTTCATTTGCTTAAAAATCTGTTCCATTTTCTGCTTTTTTCCAGTTCTGATGAAAGATCATCGACCTGAAACGTTAACTCTGTTTCTCTCTTCACAAATGCTGCCTGACCTGCTGAGTTTCTCCAGCATTTTCTGTTTTTATTTCAGATTTCCAGCATCTGCAGTATTTTCTTTTTGTATTAGTGTTTAATTCACTGCCACTTCTCTTACAGGAATGCCCACCTTGAAGAAGTTCTGCTCTTCTCTCCAATGGGAGTTCCGTTTGTCTCTTTTACCTTGTTCATCTTCATTGCTTTCTGTCTCCCTTCTCGTGTTTGATCAGGTATCTACCAAAACTCGCTTTCATAGCCACATATCTTTCCTCAGCAACTGTCTCCAGCTCCAACTTATTCCACGTGGATTCCAACTGAAATTCCAACCTTTGTGTTATGGATCCACCCAGGACTACAGATATCTCCAAGATATTCAGTGTTCCTCGAACCACTGCTCTCGCCGTATCCTGAGATCCATGCTGAATGCCATGCGCTGCCACATGCACACCCTTGACCTCTCTCTTCAGCAGCACCGACTCACTCTATCTCAAATCTGTCCTGGTCCGCAGTTCCATTTGATCCTTCGCTTCATCCGGCGCTTAAACAAAAAACTTTTTTTCTTCCTTTCAGGTGTCAAGGGTCGCAAGCTTCAACATCTCTTGGACACCAATGCCCCTCCGGAACCTTCTTCCCCTTCACTTTCCTCTGACCCCATCCCGTCTCCCAATCTCACCCCCTGCCGCGTTTTCACTATCCCCTCTGACCTTGCCCTCTCTGACCCCGAACGATCAGTCCTTAGCAAAGACCTGAGCTTCATCCCCTTACGCCCCCACCTCAATGAATTTCGAGCTCAGCACGATGCTGAGCTCTTTTTCCGTCGCCTTCATCTCCGTGTCCACTTTTTTGGCCAGGGGTCTTCTCCCCGCACGGCTGACCCTTTCTCCCACTTTCAGAATTCTCGTTCTACCTGGACCCCTCCCTCTGGCCTCTTACCCTCTCTAGATCTTTTCACTGCAAACTGCCGCTGTGACATCGGTGTCTCCATTTCTCTGCTCCCCTCACTCACTCCAACCTACCTCCCTCTGAAATTGCAGCACTCCATTCTCTCAGATCCAACCCCAACATTGTCATTAAACCCACTGACAAGGGTGGTGCTGTTGTTGTTTGCCGAACTGATCTCTACCTAGCGGAAGCTGAATGCCAACTCTCCGACATCTCCTCCTACCTCCGCCTGGACCATGACCCCACCACCGAACATTAAGCAACCGTTTCCAAGACTGTCACTGACCTCATCTCCTCTGGAGATCTTCCCCCCCATGGCTGCCAGCCTAATAGTTCCCCAACCCTGCACAGCTCGCTTCTACCTCCTTCCCAAGATCCACAAACAGGACTGCCCTGGTAGACCCATCGTTTCAGCCAGTTCTTGCCCCACAAAACTTATCTCTTCCTATCTCGACTCTATTTTTTCTCCACTATCCAGTCTCTTCCCACCTACATCCGTGAATCTTCCGACACGGACTGCAGGAGTTGGTTACAACAGGTCTTTACTGAGTGGAGACAAACTGGAACTAACTATGCAAAGTTACTACACAGGCTTATATACAGGGGTGGTCACTACTGGTACTGCAGTATACAGGGGCTGCAGAATATAGTTCCTTCTGCAAAGTACATACACTACAATTCCTCCCCTTTTAGCTAAACAGTACATAACATTCGATTAATAATTAAATAACATATTTACAATTACAGTTGCTAGATACATTAGCTGAAGTTAAGCAATTATAAGTTCAGTCTTTGAGGAGGCTTCCTGATTCTGTCTGGATAACGCCTCTTTGGGGTATCAGGTTCTTCTGGCAAAGTTGATTCGGGATCAACGTCGCTGTTTGGTTCGTCTGCTTCCAATATCACCGATTCTGAGGTAGATGCAATTGGTACTTCGGTTTCATCACCAGGTGTATCGGATCGTGGTGTGGAATTGACGTTTTCCAGTGACTCTAGAATCTGGTCAGCATGGCGTCTTATAATGCTCTCTCCAACATCCACGGTATACATTAGGGGTCCTTGCCGTGTGCAGACCGTTCCTGGCTGCCATTTCTCTGTGCGGTAGTCCCGGGCCAAAACTGGTTGACCTATCTTAAAACTCCTGGTCGGCCTTTCATTCAGATTCTGAAACTGCCTGTTCTCCACATCTCTTCTGATGTTTGGCTTAACCAAATCCAAGCGGCATCGCAGTCTTCGATTGAAGAACATCATGGCTGGAGTTTGGTTGGTAACCGCATGTGTCGCATTCCATGTAGGCAAACAAGAAGTTATCCACCTTGTGTTGTAGGGGTATGTCTTCATTACACATTGCCTTGATAGCCTTCTTGAATGTTTGAACGAACCTCTCAGCCAATCCATTGGTGGCTGGATGATATGGGGCGGATGTGTAATGCTTAACACCATTGTTCTTTAAGAACCTCCGGAACTCTTCAGACACAAACTGTGGTCCATTGTCGGAGCAAGTCTGTTCAGGCAGCCCATTTCTGGCAAATATGGTTCGTAAGACTGTGATAGTTTTTTCTGTGGTGGTTGAGGACATTTTTATTACCTCTGGCCACTTTGAATGTGCATCCACCGCAATTAAAAACATTGAGTCCATAAAGGGACCAGCAAAATCAATGTGCACCCTTTGCCATGGAGATGAGGGCCACTCCCATGGATGTAGAGGGGCTTGTGGTGGGGCGTTTTGGACCATCTGGCATCCTGTACAGCTCTTGGTCATCTCTTCGATTTCTCTATGGATTCCCGGCCACCACACAAACGCTCTGGCTAAGTTCTTCATTTTTACCCCTCCCAGATGACCCTCATGAAGCTCATTGAGCACTCTATCCTTCAATTTGGGTGGAATTACTACTCTGGATCCACACATCAAGGTTCCTCTGCACACTGACAGCTGTTCTCTTCTCGGCGAGAATGCTGGCAGCAGTGGTTCGTCATGTGCTGGCCATCCCTTCACCGATAAATCATAGACCCAGGAGAGTGTCGGGTCATTTCGTGTTTCCTTTTCTATGTTTGCATTCGTCACAGGTAGACATTCGACTATGGTCGAGTGCAATATCTCCACAGGATCCACTGCAGGTGCTTCTTCCACCGTCGGCAACGGTAGGCACAACAATCCATCAGCATTCCCATGCTGTTTAGTTCCTTTGTACTCGATGTCATATTGGTGTGCCCCTAGGAAAAGGGACCACCTCTGAAGCCATTGTGCTGTCATTATCGGGACGCCCTTCTGAGGGTTGAAAATGGAGACAAGAGGTTGATGATCAGTTAGTAGAGTAAATTTCTGACCGTGCAGGTAGTGATTGAACTTCTTCACCCCCCACACCAGGCTGAGGGCCTCTCTGTCAATCTGGGCGTAGTTACGCTCGGCTGAAGTTAACGAGCGTGACGCCAAAGCTTTCGGCCTCTCTGAACCATCAAGGAATTTATATGACAGTACCGCTCCAATGCCGTAGGGAGACGCAACACACGCCAGTCTTATCGGTAGTGATGGGTTGTCGTGAGCCAATACTTCTCTTGAAGTGATTAGGTCTTTACTCTTCTGAAAGGCCCGCTTACATTCATCGCTCCATTTCCATGCTACTCCAGTTTGTAGTAGGGCATTCAGTGGGTGCAGAATTGTGGACAAATTCGGCAAAAACTTATGGTAGTAATTCGCCAATCCGAGGAATGACCTCTGTTTCGACACATTTTCAGGTGCTGGAGCCTTAACCACCGCTTCAATTTTATCAGGGGACTTATGTAACCCCTCTTCATCAATCACGTGGCCACAATACGATATCTGTTTCTTAAAAAACTCGCACTTGGGGCAATTGGCTCGTAGCCCATGTTATCTTAGTCTAGTGAGCACCTGCTCTAGGTTGGCAAGGTGTTCACTGTCATCTTCACCTGTCACTAGGATGTCGTCCAAGTAACACTGAGTCCCCGGAATCCCTTGCAGGACTTGTTCCATCGCTCTTTGCCATATCGCCGGAGCTGATGCTACTCTGAATACCAGTCGATTATACTGGTAAAGACCTATGTGAGTGTTTATCGTGAGATACTTCCTAGAGGATTCTTCAACCTCCATCTGCAAATATGCTTGTGCTAGGTCAATTTTTGTAAAACGCTTCCCTCCAGATGGTGAGGCGAAAATATCTTCTATCCTCGGGAGAGGATATTGTACTGTGTGAAGGACTGGGTTCACCGTCACCTTGAAGTCCCCACAGATGCGAACCTTCCTTGGCTCCTCAGACTTATTGTTTAATGTTTTCTTCATGACAGGAACGATGGGTGTCGCCCACTCGGTCCAGTCTATCTTAGATAACACGCCTGCATTCTCCAGATTCTCCAGCTCTGCCTCGACGGCTGGGCGAATTGCATACAGTACCGGTCTTGCTTTGAAAAACTTGGGAATTGCATTCTCTTCTATTTTTATCGAGGCGGTTACGCCTTTAAGAGTTCGCAGTTCTTGTTGAAATACCTCTTTGGCGTTAGCTAAGATTTTTGACCATCGTCCAGGTGTGACGTTGTCATCCTTTTTACCAGCCACCATCAGTGCCTGAATGGAGTGCCAGTCTAAACTTATCTTTCTGATCCATTCACGTCCCAATAACGGTGGTCCACCATCTTGCAGTATGTTACAGATACAATTTCTGTATTTCCTTGCTGTTGTATTCGACAGGCACCCTTATTTTCCCTCTGGGGTATACTTTCTGCCCCGTACACGTCTTCAAGACAATGGATGTCTCTTTCAAGGGTATGTGTGATAATAGCCGCTCATACTCTCGTCGATTCATGACGGTCAGTGCTGATCCTGTATCCAATTCCATTTTGACTTGGGACCCTGCTATCGTGAGGGTGACCCAAATGGTTCGGTGATCCTCTTTTGCGATTACGTTGTGAAGTTTGAGACAGCTTAGTCTCTTGTTCCCGGATTCACTATCGCTCTTCTGGTCTTCGGAACTACTGTCCGTCATCTTTTGTACTTTCCTGTACTGTTCCTTAGTAGCCTTTTTGTTGTTGTTAGTCTTCTTCCCAGACCTGCAAACTTGTGCAATGTGTCCCATCTTTCCGCATTGCCTGCATATTTTGTCCTTGGACCAGCAGTCCTTCTGGTCATGGGTTGTTCTGCCGCAGCGAAAACATTTTTCAAATCCCCGTGTCATTTCGTGGGTGCCATATTCCCGTGGCTTTTGCTGTATTTCTGCAGCTCCCCTTGCTGCTGCTTCGTATGATACTGCCACGCTGAAAGCCTTAGCTAGCGTCAGCTCTTTCTCTGAGAGTAACCTCTTCTGGGTTCCTTCACTCAGGAGTCCACAGACAAATTTGTCCCGTAGAGTATCTGTCAGTCCTGCTCCGAACTGGCAGTGCTTTGATAGCTTGCGTAGTTCCTTAAGGTAATCAGCATTGCTCTCATCTTTATGCTGATTTCTCCTGTGGAATTTAAATCTTTCTGCTATCAGCAGCGGTGTAGGATTTAGGTGTTCCTGTAGGATATCAACAATTTCGTTAAAACTCTTCGCCATCGGTTTGGCTGGAGTGATCAGGTTTCGCAATAGGCCGTACGTTCTTGCGCCCATTAAGTTTAGTAGTACCGATGCCTTTTTCTCATCGGCTACTTCGTTTGCCTTGCAATATACTTCGACTCTTTCCACATACGTGGTCCAGTCTTCTATTGCATTATCGAAGGCAGTGATATTGCCAGTCTTCGGCATCTTGGAAATCTAAGATGGCGCCTCCCGCGCTTTGCCTTCTTCCCTGATTTAACAAAATGGCGCCTCCCGCGCATTGCCGTCTTCCCCGCTGGATTAAGATGGCGCCTCCCGTGCTTTCCGTCTTCTCCGCAGCTGCTAGCGCTGTTGCTGGCGTTTTATGCCTTGATGGCGACGCCCTATGGTCTTCGCACACTCCCCCCCCGCGCTGCTGCTAGCGCCGCTCTCCGCGGTTCCCGTGGCAAACTGCAGCTCCTCGCGGATTTCTGCGCTTCTAATTTCTTTTATTTTCCTGTCATCAGAGCAACCCTACGGGACACTTTCCTCCCTCTTCTCGGGTCTGTACGCTGCCCAGCTTCGTAGCACCGGCCGCGCCCTGTGTGCTCCACCCTCTCTCTCTCTCTCCTCTTCCCGACAACGCTGCTCGGCCCCCTTGAAAGCCACCCGATCGAGCTCTAGCCCGCCGCAGCCCAGGAAGGATCAGTGTACTACCTGCCACCAGCCCGATTAGCTGGAACACCATAGACAGGATAACCAAGCCCCGCTCTCGACAGTCTCTCCTGCAAATCTTCAACTCCGATGAATCAGAGGCGGTTGCCTACGGTCGACGCACGTTTCTTCTGTTTGTTTGTTTTTTCTTTCTTCCTTCTGGCCTCGACCTCTAACAACTTTGCTTCAGGGATGGATCCCCATGAGGTGGTGCAGAACTGTAGGTAAGTTCGGATCTGCTCGTCGCCAGTATTATGTCCGTGTGTAATTGAGACACGGACTGCAGGAGTTGGTTACAACAGGTCTTTACTGAGTGGAGACAAACTGGAACTAACTATGCAAAGTTACTACACAGGCTTATATACAGGGGTGGTCACTACTGGTACTGCAGTATACAGGGGCTGCAGAATATAGTTCCTTCTGCAAAGTACATACACTACATCCACCACTTTAACAGTTTCCAGTTTCCTGGCCCCAACCGCCTCCGTTTCACTATGGACGTACAATCCCTCTACACCTCCATCCCCCACCAGGATGGCCTGAGGGCGCTCCGCTTCTTCCTTGAACAGAGGCCCAACCAGTACCCATCCACCACCACCCTCCTCCGCCTGGCTGAACTTGTTCTCACATTGAACAACTTCGCCTTTGACTCCACTCCTTCCTCCAAGTCAAAGGTGTTGCTATGGGAACCCGCATGGGTCCTAGTTATGCCTGCCTTTTTGTGGGATATGTGGAACACTCTTTGTTCCAGTCCTACTCAGATCCCCTCCCTCACCATTTTTCCCGGTACATTGATGACTGTATCAGTGCCGTTTCCTGCTCTTGCCCTGAACTAGATAATTTCATTCACTTTGCTTCCAATTTCCACCCTTCCCTCACCTTCACATGGTCCATCTCTGACTCTTCCCTTCCCTTCCTCGACTTCTCTGTCTCCATCTCTGGGGATAGGTTATTGATAAACATTCACTACAAGCCCACTGACTCCCACAGCTACCTGGACTACACTTCCTCCCACCCTGCCTCCTGTAAGGACTCTATTCCATTCTTCCAGTTTCTCCATCTCCGCTGCGTCTGTTCTTACGATGCCACCTTCCATACCAGTGCTTCCGACATGTCTTCCTTTTTCCTCAACCGAGGATTTCCCTCTACAGTGGTTGACACGGCCCTTGACCATGCCTGTTCTATCTCCCGCACTTCTGCCCTCACCCCTGCCCCTCCCTCCCGGAAGCATTTGCAACTATCTTCAGCCAGAAGTGCCGAGTGGATGATCCATCTCGGCCTTCTCCTGAGGTCCCCAGCATCACAGATGCCAGTCTTCAGCCCATTCAATTCACTCCACGTGATGTCAAGAAACGGCTGAAGACACTGGATACTGCAAAGGCTATGGGCCCTGACAACATTCCGGCAATAGTACTGAAGACTTGTGCTCCAGAACTAGCTGCGCTCCTAGCCAAGCTATTCCAGTACAGCTACAACACTGGCATCTACCCGGCAATGTGGAAAATTGCCCAAGGATGTCCTGTCTACAAAAAGCAGGACAAATCCGACCCGGCCAATTACCGTCCCATCAGTCTACTCTCAATCATCAGCAAAGTGATGGAAGGTGTCGTCGACAGTGCTATCAAGCGGCACTTACTCAGCAATAACCTGCTAACTGATGCCCAGTTTGGGTTCCACCAGGGCCACTCAGCTCCTGACCTCATTACAGATTTGGTCCAAACATGGACAAAAGAGCTGAACTCAAGAGGTGAGGTGACAGTGACTGCCCTTGACATCAAGCCAGCATTTGATCGAGTGTGGCATCAAGGAGCCGTAGCAAAACTGAAGTCAATGGGAATCAAGGGGAAAACTCTCCATTGGCTGGAATCATACCTAGCACAAAGGAAGTTGGCTGTGGTTGTTGGAGGTCATTCATCTCAATCACATGACATCACTGCAGGAGTTCCTCAGGGCAGTGTCCTAGGCCCAACCATCTTCAGCTGTTTCATCAATGACCTTCCCTCCATCATAAGGTCAGAAGTGGGGATGTTCGCTGATGATTGCACACTGTTCAGCACCATTCGAGACTCGTCAGATACTGACGCAGTCCGTGTCCATATGCAGCAAGACCTGGACAACATTCAGACTTGGGCTGACAAGTGGCAAGTAACATTCGCACCACACAAGTGCCAGGCAATGACCATCTCCAACAAGCGAGACTCTAACCATCTCCCCTTGAGATTCAACGGCATTACCATCGCTGAATCCCCCACTATCAACATCCTGGGGGTTACCATTGATCAGAAACTGAACTGGACCAGCCATATAAATACTGTGGCTACAAGAGCAGGCCAGAGGCTGGGAATTCTGCGGCGAGTGTCTCACCTCCTGAATCCCCAAAGCCTTTCCACAATCTACAAGGCACAAGTCAGGAGTGTGATGGAATACTCTCCACTTGCCTGGATGAGTGCAGCTCCAACAACACTCAAGAAGCTCGACACCATTCAGGATAAAGCAGCCCGCTTGATTAGCACTCCATCCACCACCTTCAACATTCATTCCCTCCACCACCTGCGCACTGTGGCTGCAGTGTGTACCATCTACAAGATGCACTGCAGCAACTTGCCAAAGCTCCTTCAACAGCACCTTCCAAACCCGCGACCTCTACCACTTAGAAGGACAAGGGCAGCAGGCGCATGGGAACATCACCACCTACAAATTCCCCTCCAAGCCACACACCATCCTGACTTGGACCTGTATCGCCATTCCTTCACTGTCGCTGGGCCAAAATCCTGGAACTCCCTTCCTAACAGCATTGTGGGTGTACCTACACCATATGGACTGCAGCGGTTCAAGAAGGTGGCTCACCACCATCTTCTCAAGGGCAATTAGGGATGGGCACTAAATGCAGGCCTAGCCAGCGACGCCCACATCCCATCAATGAATATTTAAAAAAAACCACGACAGAGTTCCCCTTGTCCTCACCTTTCAACCCACCAGCCTCCACATTCAACAGATCTTCCTCCGCCATTTCCGCCACGTCCAGTTTGATCCCACCACCAAATGCATCTTCCCCTCACCTCCCCTTTCAGCATTCCGTAGGGACCGCTCCCTCCGCGACACCCTTGTCCACTCAGCTATCACCCCCAACACCCCTTCCCCTTTGCCCAGCACCTTGCTGTGCAAGCGCAGGAGATGCAACACATGCCGTTTCCCCCTGTCCAGGGCCCCAAACACCCCTTCCAGGTGAAACAGCGATTTACTTGTACTTCTCGCAATTTAATATACTGTATTTGTTGCTCACGATGTGGTCTCCTCTACATTGGGGAGACCAAACGCAGATTGGGTGACCGCTTTACAGAACACCTCCGTTCAGTCCATAAGGGGGACCCTGAGCTTCTGGTCACCTGTCAGTTTAATTCTTCGCACCACTCCCACTCAGACCTCACCGTCCTCGGCCTCTTACATTGTTCCACTGAAGCTCAGTGGAAGCTCGAGGAACAGCACCTCATCTTTCGATTGGGCACTTTACAGCCTTCCGGACTCAACATCGAGTTCAACAATTTCAGATCATAACCTCGGCCCCTATTACAGATATATATATATTTTTTATCCACACTTTTTGTCTGTGTCTTTTGTTTCTCTCCCCCACATGGCAGCTGTCTTTCGTTCTGCCAGCACAATTTGCACTTCATCTAGAGCCATTCTTTGTTTCTTAACCTGTCCCATTACATCTCCTTTTGCCTTGAATATCTCTTAATGTCTCTTAATCTCTTCCGCCTTCCATCCTATCACAGACCTTCCCTTTTGTTCTTTCATCCCCTCCACCCTTTCTCAGCCTCTTCACTTGCTTAAAAATCTGTTCCATTTCCTGCTTTTTTCCAGTTCTGACAAAGGTCATCGACCTGAAACGTTAACTCTGTTTCTCTCTTCACAGATGCTGCCTGACCTGCTGAGTTTCTCCAGCATCTTCTGTTTTTACATTATATATTATATAAGTGATTCTCTCACTCTTCAGAGGCAAGCTCTGTAAGTTTTTAACTCTTTGAGTCTCGGGGATCTAAAGGTACTTTTATTTGATTTTGGTTGATATCCTGGATTACAAATAAGTAAGAAATGTAAAAATGTAACGAAGTTAAGATTTGAGAATAAGAATTGTAAGCTATTTGTATTTTGAACTGTTAATGTTGCAACTGAAATCACCAGCTGTTAACTACATGTCGGTTCTTTAATAAATCTATATATTTTTAGAATTGTCCCACAGAGTACTTCTGTATCAAACTCACAAACTCAATCTCTGTACACTCTTTGGTGGGGAGTTACAGAATTCTGGGGGAGTATTCCGGACCCTGATAATATCCAGAAGGTTACAGTCTAGTTAAACTTATTAAAAGTGCTATCTGGAGGACGGTAACATCTTCAAGTCATTCCTTTCCTTTAGGGAGAGATAGACTGAACCTTTAGACCAAATTAAGCGTCTTTTAGAATTCGGCTATCTTTAACTTTAGTTGAAGGCGAACATCTGGGGAATGCGCCTGATCCAGGGTAGCCCGAAAAGGGCTAGGACTTGTAATTATCCCTTCACTCTCACTTGTCCAGTGTTAACTTCAACGGAAGAGCTGCAGAAATCCCAGAAGCTCATTGTAAGCACCACTTACACTGTTTGTCTGTGATTCCCCAGCTCTTCTGCTGAACTTGTATAAGGTTGTAAGTCCACCCCATTACAATAACATTTAAAATCTGCTTAACTTTATGTATTACCTTTACACACATATCTTTTATTTGTACCAGTTACTGCTCCAAAAGTCTATAGATTTGTGACTAAAGCACCAATAACTTTCCAATTAATGTACTTTTTTAATTATGTTCTTGATCGCATTTGTAAATGGTGTCATATTACTTAATGATAATATTATTTAAATATATCTTTGTCACTCATATATAATGTTTATTATGTTATTGTACAGTATAGATTCAACACCCACTATGTTAGATTAAATTTCAAATGGAATATATGGCCATGGTCCCTTTAAGGATCCCAGCTTAAAACACGTCATGAATGACGCCACCCGACCCACTCCATCTCATTGGGCCAGCTAATATTGGCTTAATAGGTTCCATTAAGGTAAGCTCAATTTCTACAGTGGGATGGAGCCAGGAGAGGAGTTGTGACCTGCCACGGACACAGGCCGCCCCAGACCCATCAAGGTAAGGAAAATTCCAGCCTAACTCTCTGGACAATGTTCAAATACAGAGAAAATAATCTATTACCCTATTTGGTCAAGTGTGTGTGATATCAGTGAGTTTTACATAGAAACATAGAAGATAGGAGCAGGAGTAGGCCATTCGGCCCCTCGAGCCTGCTCCGCCATTCAATGTGATCATGGCTGATCATCCAAATTCAGTACCCTGTCCCTGCTTTCTCCCCATACCCCTTGATCCCTTTAGCCTTAAGAAATATATCCAACTCCTTCTTGAATATATTTAATGAATTGGCCTCTACTGCCTTCTGTGGTAGAGAATTCCACAGGTTCACCACTCTCTGGGTGAAGAAATTCCTCCTCATTTCTGTCCTAAATGGCTTACCCTTTATCCTTAGACTGTGACCCCTGGTTCTGGACTCCCCGACCATCAGGAACATCCTTTCTGCATCTAGTCTGTCCAGTCCTGTCAGAATTTTATAAGTTTCAGTGAGGTCCCCTCTCATTCTTCTAAACTCCAGCGAGTATAAGCCCAATCGACCCAATCTCTCTTCATATGTCATTCCTGCCATCCCAGGTATCAGCCTGGTGAATCTTCGCTGAACTCCTTCCATGGCAAGAACATCCTTCCTCAGATAAGGCGACCAAAACTGCACACAATACTCCAGATGTTGTCTCACCAAGGCCCTGTACAACTGCAGCAAGACATCCTTGTTCCTGTACTCAAACCCTCTTGCTACAAAGGCCAACATACTTCTTAACCGCCTGCTGCACCTGCATGCTTACCTTCAGCGACTGGTGCACAAGGACACCCAGGTCTCATTGCATGGTACTTAGTACTGGTGCACCATCTATCACTTAACTTGTGACTCGCTCTAAGTGGTTTGTTTGTGGAAGGAGTAAGTGTGCTTGCTGGCTGTGCACTTTCAGTGGGAGCCACTTGAGATTCATGTGGCCCTGTACTTCTTCATGCTGGTTCCTGAGATGCTCATGCACGTGATTCGGCTATGCTCACTGTGGCTATGGCTGGCCTCTCCTGCCTGCTTTTTGTCACATATACTATTATTTGCACAGGGATGCTGAATAGACCAGGTGCGGCTTCACTCTGAAAGATGGCAGTGATAGCTCATCTTTATAAAGTGCTTTTATTGTAGAAAATTTCCCAAGGCACATCACAGTGCTGAAATGGACACTGGGCTTTAAGAGGAGAGATAACTGAAAGCAAGACCAAACAGGTGAGTTATGGAGAGGCTTTCAAATACAGGGATAGGTAGCAAGGTGAAGATTTAGGGAAGGTACGAGAGAGGTGGACTGAGACTGCATTAGTTCTGCTTCCATTGTGATATACCTATCAATTCGTCCAATAAAAAGCGACGAGTTAGGAACGTAACTAAAGGTTTTTATTGACTAAATAACAGAGCCCACCCTCGTAGGTGGAGCCATGGGCGGAGTCGGAGGTGGTCAGCCCAGGTATAACAGCGCGACAAGAGGCGACCTCGTATCGTGATACAACAGTGATAACGGTGATAACAATACAACAGTGATAACTATAGTGTAACGATAAAAGTGGTTTACCACACATTGCATCAGAAGGGGATACACAGATGGCCAGAGTCAGATAACTAAAGCGTATTAGAGTTCAGTTGGTTGCTGAATGCTAAAGTGCTGCTAAATAACTCTGCTGTCTCCTTGTGCTGCTGTCACCCTTATTTTAAATGGGTTTGGCAGACACACAAACTTATGCATTGCCGGATATGGTTATTTTGCAATAGGCAGCTTCAATCACCATTGAACAAGGCATGGATGTTTCAAAAAAGGGATACACAGATTTTGTTACAAAAATGGCAGGGCCTGTAACAGCGAAGACATTTCAGGTGAAGCAAAATGCACAAACTTGGAACTTCTGTTTAGTAATGCACATTGGGGGTGAATTAGGACAGAGACGGGGACCTAAAGCAGGCAGTATTGCACCAGTTGCCTGTTATACGCCCTGCCTGATATTAATTTCCATGGACTTCAATAGAACTGAATATTGGGAATGTCATATAATGGGTGGCGAAAGCCATTCCACTTGTTTTGGGTTCTCGCCCAAGTCCAATTTCACTCCTCCTTAGTCCACATGCTAAATGTTGCAACTGACAAATTCTTAAGCCATAATCACCAGCCACCAAAGAAGCAATAGATGTGTTGAATCTAAAAAAAAAGTAATATTTGAAAGTTAAATTAGCCGCATGAAAAGCATTCGTTCACAAACTGCAGTCAAGAACACCATTACTTTCAAATAGTACCGGTAAGGGACTCCGATCAATTGTATATAATTCCCTTTAATAATATGTTAGCTACAGCCTGAGTCTGTATCTTTGTTTTCACCGTTTACATGTACAGAGTGCGATCATTTTAATAGTAAACGCGATGACGTCACGTCGTTCATCACGTGATCCCCCACCGGCGGGAAAAACGTGATGACGTCATGACGTCAGCCACGGGACCGCCCAAGCAGTCCTCATGGAGCCTCCGAACTGACTAGACCTATATTCGATGTTCTCCTGTAATTATCCGTTAAACTCTGTTAGTTTTCATTAAACCTCGTTTATTTGATCGCCTGAGTGGACCTGTCTTTTGGATAGGAACTAAACATTCCTACATTGGTGCCCCCGACATTTGCAAACGGTTTTCGCGGAAGTTACTGAACATGGAAACGAACGCCGTTGCTTTGAAGCTACCGCAGTTCTGGGAGCAACAGCCAGTCGCGTGGTTCATCCAGGCTGAAGCCCAGTTCGCAATCAGGAACATCGTTGCGGATCAGACCCGTTACTATTACGTGGTCTCCGCCCTCGCCAGCGCCACAGCCTCGCGGATCGTCAGCCTGCTTGGTAATCCACCTGAAGATCGCAAGTATGATACGGTAAAGGCACGGTTATTACAGGTCTTCGGGCTGACAAAGTCAGAGCGCGCCCGCCGGCTGCTCGCTATGCCCGGCCTCGGGGACTCCAAGCCGTCCGAGCTCATGAGCCAAATGCTCACGCTCCTGGGCTCCGAACCGGAATGCTTCCTCTTCAGGGAGCTATTCCTCAGCCAGCTACCGGAGCAAGTTCAGGCTGCCCTAGCCAGGTCGGAAGTCACAGACTGCGCAGAGCTGGCTGCCGATGCGGACAAGGTTTTCGTGGTGACACAGCAGCACTGCGCTGCCACGAGGCGCCCATCCCCCTCAGACGCTGCTCCAGCCCCTCAACCTGCTGGGTTGTGCTTCTACCACGCCTGTTTTGGCGTGAAAGCAAGATGCTGCTACCCTCCCTGCAGCTTTTCGCTCAAAAAAAACCAACAGCAACCCTGTCGAAAGAGGACCGGTTATAACGAGCGCCCCGCAGCTGCGATGGCAATCGGTAATTCGGGAAAACTCCTCTTCATCACCGACTCCCTATCTGGTCGACGTTTCCTCTGTGACATCGGGGCGCAGTGTAGCATCCTACCCGCGTCAAATCTGGATATACAAGCCGGGGGGCACGGCCTCTCCCTCGAGGTGGCTAATGGTGGGGCCATTCGGACCTTCAGAAGATGGCGGGTCCAGGTGTGCTTCGGCGGCCAGCGGTTTTACTGGGATTTCATCACGGCCAATGTCTCTCAGGCCATCCTCAGGGTGGATTTTTTGTGCGCCAACGGCCTCCTGATGGATGTACGGCACCGCCGGTTGATCAATGTGGCCACTTTTCACTCCATCCCATGCCACCGCGGTAATGCCATGTCACGCACTGTCTCCTGTGCGTTCCCACCTCCGGATGACTTCACTCGCCTCCTTGGAGATTTCCCAGACCTGACCAGACCCACTTTCTCTTCCACGGCCACGAAACATGGTGTCGAACATCACATTACCACTACTGGCTCCCCGGTCTATGCGCGGGCCTGGCGCCTCGAACCTGGCAAGCTTGCGGCTGCGAAAGCAGAGTTCGACATGATGGAGCAGTTAGGGATTATTCGCCAGTCAAATTGTCCCTGGTCTTCGCCTCGCCACATTGTTCCAAAGCCTGGCGGCGGATGGCGGCCTTGCGGCGACTACCGACGCCTGAATGATGCCACTACTCCTGATCGGTACCCGATCCCTCATATTCAGGATTTCTCTGCCCATTTGGCGGGAAATACCATTTTTTTCAAAAGTCGACCTTGTCCGTGGCTACCACCAGGTCCCCGTGCACCCGCAAGACGTCCCGAATACTGCAGTTGTAGGAATGTCTAGTTCCTATCCAAAAGACTGAGGTCCACTCAGGTGATCAAATAAATGAGGTTTAATGAAAAGTAACAGAGTTTAACAGATAACTACAAGAGAACATCGAATATAGGCCTAGTCAGTTCGGAGGCTCCACGAGGACTGCTAGGGCGGTCCCGTGGCGGACGTCATGACATCATCGCGCTTTTCCCGCCGGTGGGGGATCACGTGATGAACGGCATGACGTCATCGCGTTTACCCGCGCTATTAAAGTGATTGCGCTCTGTACATTTAAACAGTGAAAACAAAGATACAGTCTCAGGCTGTAGCCAACATATTATTAAAGGGAATTATATACAATTGATTGGAGTCCCTTAGTGGCTCCGCCACAGGTGCCCCCCCAGAATTGGCTTTAATAGCAAAAGTAAAACGGCGAGGAGGCCTGACAAGCCTGTCAGATCGACTTCTGTAGCCTTGAAGTGGAAGCTGATGGATGGTGGGCGAGCTGGCGGGTGGTTGCGTTTGATCTGGCACGGCGACTGTGGGCAGTTGGCCACGTTTCGGCGGTTGTGCGATCTCGACTGGGCGGTCAAGGTCCTAGTGAGCTGGCTTCAACCGGTCAACCGAAATGTGGTCCGGTTTACCACCGACATCGACCGAAAAAGATTTGTCTCCCGGCTCCATCACATGGAAAGGACCAGTGTAAGGGGGTTTGAGCGGGTCCCGATGAGCGTCGTGGCAGATAAACACCTAGGCCTAGAAATTCATTAAGGCGCTGCCAGCTTTGCGCCCAGTTAACGCCTAAAGGGTGAGTTTGTGCCAAAAATGAGTTTGCGCAGATATTCAGCGCAGCGGTATTGGCGGCGGTAGCCGTTAGCGCTGCGCCGGCACCGATGATGTCATCGGTGTGCGCAGTGCCCCGGTTCCGCCCCGAAACCGCACCGATCCCCATATTTAGTTGCGGCCGCCTCCTCCGAAGCGGCCGCAAACAGCGACCAGAAAACGGGGCCGTCCTGCTGCCTTAGTGGGGCGCTTTAAAGCGGAAGGTGCGGCCGGCCGCTTTTGCGGCGGCAGCCTGCCCGCACCTCCTTCCCCGGCCTCCTCCACCCCCCCCGCGGCATTGCCGGCTGCTTTCCGCGAGCCCGGCACTTCTCCGTGGTGCCGGGCTCATTTGCCGGCACTCTCCAGCGGCGATCTCCCCGTTGCAGGCAGCTCCCCCTTAAGAGAAGGAGGAGGCCTGCAGTACTGCAGCCTGCCGCTGCGCAGCGCCTGGCGCAGCGGCGCCAAGTGCGGTGATATTCAGTGTCAGCGCACCAAGCGGAGGTGGGCACACCCTGGTATAGCGCCCGCTTCCGAATTGGGGCGCTAACAATGAATATCTGGCGATCGCTATAGGCTTCCCGCCCAGCGCTAACTTTTGGGCGCTAGCCAGCTGGCGGGGCCATAGTGAATTTCTAGGCCATAGTCGGCATTCTGCAGCTCAGCAGGGACGTGGGAACTCTGCAAGCCATGATGCGACGTAGGCACCGGAGCGAAACTTCTGGCTGCCTCCTGATGGCTGATGAGCTGCTGGGACGCGGACCATGGCTCTGTTGGAGATGGAACGAAATCCCCTGGTACGCGTAGGGGCTGGCCATATACGAGCTCCGCCGAAGACAATTGAAGATCTTCTTTAGGTGCCGTACAAAGACCCAAAAGGACCCATGGAAGCCTGTCCACCCAGCCCGCGCCTTGAAGGCGGGCCCGCAGTGCGGCTTTGAGCGACCTGTGGAATCGTTCGCACAGGCCGTTTGCCTGTGGATGGTAGGCAGTGATGCGATGTAGCTTGACGCCGAGCGCCTGAGCCACAGCGCTCCAGAGCTCCAAAGAAAACTGCGGCCCACGATCGGACGAGATGTCCACCGGTACCCCGAAGTGGGCGACCCAAGAGGAGATGAATGCCCTGGCGACCCAAGAGGAGATGAATGCCCTGGCGACGTCTGCGGAAGTGGTGGAAGACAGAGGAACTGCCTCCAGCCATCGAGTGGTGCGGTCCACCATTGTAAGAAGATGAGTAAACCCGTGTGAAGGTGGAAGTGGCCCCCCCCCAGGTCCACATGCACATGATCAAACCTACATTCCGGAATGGCGAAAGTGGCCAATGGAGCCTTGACGTGACGCTGCACCTTGGCCTTTTGGCAGACCACGCAGGTGTTGGCCCAGTCGCGAACATCCATGTGCATGCCCCGCCACACGAATTTGGATGACATCAACCGTTGTGAGGCCTTCATGCCGGGGCGCGACAACCCGTGGATGGCGTCAAAAACTTTTCGGCGCCAGGCGACCGGGACGATAGGGCGAGGATCTCCTACGGAGACGTCGCAGAGTAGCGTAGTGCCCGCGGCATGGAATTTGACATCGGCCGCTTGGAGGCTAGAGGGGTTGGTTCTGTAAAATTGGACCTCTGGATCCGAGGCTTGATCCGCAGCCATGAGGGCATAGTCGATGCCGAGCTGGACTGCATGAATGGTCGCGCGGGAGAGGCAATCCGCCACCAGGTTGTCCTTACCGGACACATGCTGAATGTCAGTGGTGAATTCTGAGAAATACGTCAACTGACGTTGTTGCCGAGCTGACCACAGTTCGGCGGTCATGGCCATAGCGAACGTTAGTGGCTTATGGTCCACAAAAGCCGTGAACGGACGTCCCTCTAGCAAGAACCGGAAATGGCGGATGGCCAGAAAAAGGGCCAGGAGCTCCCGGTCGAACATGCTGTACTTTCGTTCGTTTTGCCGTAGTTGATGGCTGAAAAACGTCAGCAGTTGCCACGTCCCATGCACCCACTGTTCCTGCACTGCGCCGATGGCGTAGTCTGACATGTCGGTGGTAAGGGCGATGGTGGCACCTGGCAGCGGGTGTGCCAGCATGGTTGCGTTGGCTAAAGCGCCTTTTGTGTCGACGAACGCCCAGTCCATGTCGACCGTCCAGCTGATCAGATCCTTGCCGGACCAGCCCTTGAGGGCCTTGTACAGGGGCTGCATGAGCAGAGCTGCATTAGGGACGAACCGGTGACAAAAATTTATCATCCCGAGGAACTCCTGCAGGGCCTTGACGAACTGTGGGCGCGGGAACGAAGTAACTGCCTCCACCTTCGTTTGCAGGGGAATTGCGCCATCTGATGTGATGCGATGGCCTAAAAAATCAATCTGCTGCAGGCCGAACTGGCACTTGGCCGGGTTGATGATCAAGCCGTGTTGACTGAGGCGTCTAAAGAGGGTGCGCAAATGGCAGATGTGCTCCTCTTTATTAGGGCTGGCGATGAGGATGTCGTCGAGGTAGACAAATAGAAACTTTTGGATAGGAACTATACATTTCTACACCGGTACGCTTAAGGGCACAATGAATTGGATTCTCAGCAGCAGCTTTTGGGATGCAAAATAGGAAGCAAGCAAACATTAACGAGAAACCTATGCTGTCACCAATTATGTACCATTGTATTATCATGATACTAAATCAACTGTAATATATATTTCTATCATTACTACTGTTTGATCAGCAAGATCTCTCCTCAACTTCCTCTTACAGATAATTTGAATACTAAAAGATGCATATATATGACAATTCATAAAATGTTGAACTATTTCCAGTCAAGGATCTTGAATCCACACATGAGTACAATCCATAGCTCCAGTCACTCCAGGCAAAATAGGATATTGCAGAAATGCAGTGTAAATATAATTTATTTTAGTATCAGTAAGGATTTAAATGCAACGTTGATGAACTCAGTTGAACAGATGTGACACTTTAGTTGCAATGTGCCATATGCTTAGTTTAGGAAACTCCAATCAAATCCACTGTGATTTAAGCCTGAGCGCCAAAAGCAAAGTGCCTTAATGCGATGGGATGGGATGTCTTCTTTGTTCTTTAGTCACAAAGCATTTTGTAGAATATTAATGAGCCAGCACATTCCAGGCCCTTTGATAATCTAAATCTCCTAATTTCCTCAGCCTTATGACACATGAATGAATCTCTCGGTGGGCATAATATTGTATAAGATTCTAATATTGCAACATGAGAAGCACAATTATGCTCAAAAAACAATTCACTGGGGTATAACAAAAAAGTGACCCTGGGAGTCCTCAACATTGGCTCTAGACCCCATGAAGTCTCATGGCTTCGGGTCAAACATGGGAAAGGAAACCTCCTGCTGATTATCACCTACCGCCCTCCCTCAGTTGATGAATCAGTACTCCTCCATATTGAACACCACTTGGAAGAAGCACTGAGAGTAGAAATGTTACATAATGTACTCTGGGTGGATACTTCAATGACCCTCATCAAGAGTGGCTCAGTAGCACCACTACTGAACAAGCTGGCCAAGTCAAGCAGGACACAACTGCCAGAATAGGCTTGCGGCAGGTGGTGAGAGAAACAAAACAAGCGAAAAACCTACTTGACCTCGTACTCACCCATCTACTTGTCGCAGATGCATCTGTCCATGACAGTATTGATAGGAGTGACCAGTGCACAGTCATTGTGAAGACAAAGTCCCATCTTCACAATGAAGACACCCTCCATCGTATTGTGTGGTACTAACACCGTGCTAAATGGAATAGATTCAGAACAGATCTAGCAGCTCAAAACTGGGCATCCATGAGAAACTGTGTGCCATCAGCAGCAACAGAATTGTATTTCACCACAATCTGTAACCTCATGGCACGGCATATATCCCTCACTCTACCATTACCATCACGTTAGGCGACCAAGCCTGGTTCAATAAGGAGTGTAGGAGAGCATGCCAGGACTGGGCATACCTGAAAATGAGGTGCCAACCCAGTGAAGCTACAACACAGGACTACATGCATGCTAAACAGCGGAAGCAGCATGCTATAGACAGAGTTCAGCGATCTTACAAAGAATGGATCAGATCAAAGCTCTGCAGTCCAGGCACATCCAGTCGTGAATGGGGGTGAACAACTAAATAACTGATGGGAGGAGGAGGCGCCATGTACATCCCCATCCTCAATGATGGCAGGGCACATCACGTGAGTGCAAAAGACAAGGCTGAAGCATTCACAACCATCTTCAGCCAGAAGTGCCAAGCTGTTGTTGGACGACATTTTAAAATAATGCTGTAGTTCTTTTTTTTTGTTTTGTGGTAAAGCATTAACTTAATTTTCAATTGTAACCTTCCACAAGTTGCTCCAATTTATCTTACCTGTAATGTTTTGAATTCAGTACTTGTTGCCCTTCTCCCTCTTCCAAAGGAAATTCAAACAATACCATTAGTTATCTTCCAAGAAGCTCAATCAACATTATTGGGCCCGTGTGTACTATGACAGACTTCTGTATTTAATATCATCACTACAAATAATATATGATCCAGTTTGTGAAATGTAAGGAATTCTCCTCCATGGGCAGCCCTGCCTGAAGTTGGCCAAGTTCATGCCAAAGACTGAAGGAAAATCCAGATGGTGAGGCTTATCATCAAATCACTGCTCTAACTAATATTTCCCTCCCCCATCCCTCCCCACCGCATGGGCATGTGAACTTGTCCCTGGAGGGTTTCCTCCCATCTGTTCCACTTGCTAATGCTTCCCAAGCTTGCCATGTGGAAAATGGCAGTCAGCCTTAGGAAGAGTCAGTAATGGTCCTGAGATTCCCCAAAAGGAAGGGTAGATTCTTAATACAGCCTCCTCTCCCTCCAGGTTGGGCTTAGGACTTACCTGCTGATGGATTCCTCATTTGATGCATTTCTGCCCCTTTAAGATCCGTCGCCACCTCTTCTGGTGTCTCCGTTGCAGCAACATTGGGATTTTCTGCCTTCACACTGGCAAGTTCCCTCTTGGTGGTGGTAATCCTGTCTTTCACATAGCACTGACAAGTTTTACTGCAAATTAATAATGCCATCACAAAGACCAGGTTATTCCCTTGGCAAAGTTGTGGCCCTAGGAGGGAAGTGTTGTGGGTATAGGGGTAATGCTTGGGGTGTGAGAGGAATGGTCCATATATCCTTGATTGTGTTCTGCTTGCAAGCCACGATTCTGCATAACTACTGGGAGAGGACCACAGGTAGGTGCCTTGCAACCATCAAGACCTTTACTCCACATAAGGGACTGGCTCTCCCTCTGTTCTTTATGGCAACTGTGTAAGGCGTTTGCCGGTTTGGTGCCACTACCCAGCAAGTATGCTCCTTTCTTTAATGTCTTTCCCACACTCCCTGTCTTCCTCTTCCACTGAGGCTACACTTGTTAAGCAGCTGTATTACACACAAAATGTCTTATGTTCTTACCTATGTTTGAAGACACCTGACCTCATTACAGCCTTGGTCCAAACATGGACAAAGGAGCTGAATTCCAGAGGTGAGGTGAGAGTGACTGCCTTGACATAAAAGCAGCATTTTGATCGAGTCTGGCATCAAGGAGCCCTAGTAAAACTGAAGTCAATGGGAATCAGGGGGAAAACGCTCCACTGGCTGGAGTCATACCTAGCACAAAGGAAGATGGTTGTGCTGGTTGACGGTCAATAATCACAGCCCCAGGACATCACTGCAGGAGTTCCTCAGGGCAGTGTCCTAGGCCCAACCATCTTCAGCTGCTTCATCAATGATCTTCCCTCCAACATAAGGTCAGAAACGGGGATGCTCGCTGATGGTCAGCGCCATTTACAACTCCTCAGAAAATGAAGTAGTCCATGCCCGCATGCAACAAGACCTGGACGATGTTCAGGCTTGGGCTGATAAGTGGCAGGTAACATTTGTGCCACACAAGTGCCAGGCAATGCCGATCTCCAACAAGTGAAAGTCTAACCACTGCCCCTTGACATTCAACGGTGTTACCATCGCCAAATCCCCCACCATCAACATCCTGGGGGTCACCATTGACCAGAAACTTAACTGGACCAGCCACATAAATGCTGTGGCAACAAGAGCAGGTCAGAGGCTAGGTATTCTGCGGCGAGTGTCTCACCTCCTGATTTCCCAAAGCCTTTCCACCATCTACAAGGCACAAGTAAGGAGTGTGATGGAATACTGTCCACTTGCCTGGATGAGTGCAGCTCCAACAACACTCAAGAAGCTTGACACCATCCAGGACAAAGCAGCCCACTTGATTGGCACCCCATCCACCACCTTAAACATTCACTCCCTCCACCACTGGCATACCATGGCTGCAGTGTCTACTATCTACAAGATGCAATGCAGCAACTCACCAAGGCTTCTTTGGCAGCACTACCCAAACCCACGACCTCTTCCACCTAGAAGGACAAGGGCAGCAGGCGAATGGGAACACTACCACCTCCATGTTCCCCTCCAAGTCACGCACCATCCTGACTTAGAAGTATATTCCCGATCCTTCTTTGTCATTGGGTCAAATTCCTGGAACTCCCTCCCTAACAGCACTGTGGGAGTACCTTCACCACACAGACTGCAGCGGTTCAAGAAGGCGGCTCACCACCACCTTCTCAAAGGCAATTAGGAATGGGCAATAAATGCTGGCCTTGCCAGCGACGCCCACATCCCATAAACGAGTTTAAAGAAAATGTCAGTTATACACTCTTCCTAAGATGATATATCAAAACACATTGTCACCACAGCATCTTGCAAATTACCACAGATTATATCAAGCACTCCCCGTGCACCCAAAACCAGCTCAACTATTAGCAGGCAATTGTTGAAGTGGAGGACAGGGCATTGTATAAAGCACTATTCACAAATGAGGAGTATCAAGTGGATGGGGTGTGAGGGAATACGCCATATTTCAGAAAGATACACCATAATATGAACAGAATACTGATATTAGTACATGATATTGGCAAAGGAGGAACTGACGCAAATCAATATCTCTAAGGATATGGTGTTAAGGAAGCTAAAGGGATTGAAGGTGGACAAATCCCCAGGGCCTGATAACATGCATCCTAGGGTACTGAAGGAGGTGGCCCTAGAGATAGCGGATGCACTAAGGATGATTTTTCAGAATTCATTAGACTCGGGAACAGTGCCGATGGATTGGAGGGTAGCTAACGTTACCCCACTATTCAAAAAGGGGGGTAGGGAAAAAGCAGGTAATTACAGACCTGTAAGCCTTACATCAGTTGTGGGCAAAATGCTGGAGTCCATCATTAAGGATGAAATAGCGGAGCACTTAGCAAATGGGGACAGGATAGGACAGAGTCAACATGGATTTACAAAGGGTAAATCGTGCTTGACTAATCTATTGGAATTTTTTGAGGGAGTAACTGGTAGAATAGATGGGGGAGAGCCAGTAGATGTGGTGTACCTGGACTTCCAAAAGGCCTTCGATAAGGTCCCACATAAAAGATTAGCATGGAAAATTGAGGCTCATGGGATAAAGGGGAAAGTTTTGGCGTGGATAGGGAACTGGCTGTCAGATAGAAAACAGAGAGTTGGAATAAACGGCTCATTTTCTGAATGGCAGGCAGTAACAAGTGGGGTACCACAGGGATCTGTCCTGGGCCCCCAGCTGTTCACAATTTACATTAATGACCTGGATCAGGGAGTCGGATGCAGCATTTCCAAATTTGCAGACGACACTAAACTAGGAGGGGGGGTGGGCTCAGAGGAAGAGACCAGGAAGCTCCAGAGCGATTTGGACAGACTGGGCGATTGGGCGGATAAATGGCAGATGCACTATAATGTGGACAAGTGCGAAGTTATCCACCTTGGGTGCAGGAACGGGAGGGCAAATTATTATTTAAATGGCAATAGATTGGGAGAGGGGGAAGTACAGAGAGACCTGGGTGTTCTTGTACACCAGTCACTGAAGGCGAGCATGCAGGTGCAACAGGCGGTCAAGAAGGCAAACGGTATGCTGGCCTTCATAGCAAAAGGGTTAGAATACAGGAACAGGGATACCTTGCTGCAGCTGTACAGGGCACTGGTGAGACCACACCTCGAGTACTGTGTACAGTTTTGGTCGCCTCATCTGAGGAAGGATGTTCTTGCCATGGAGGGGGTGCAGCGGCGATTCACCAGGCTGATACCAGGAATGGCGGGAATGACCTATGAGGAGAGACTATGTAGTTTAGGGATGTACACACTGGAGTTTAGAAGATTGAGAGGGGACCTCATAGAAGTGTATAAAATTCTGACAGGTCTAGACAGACTGGATGCAGAAGGAATGTTTCCCTTGGCGGGTGAGAACAGAACTAGAGGACATAATTTGAGGATAAGGGCTAAACCATTTAGGACAGAGATGAGGGGGAATTTCTTCACTCAGAGAGTGGTGAACCTGTGGAACTCATTGCCACAGAGGGCAGTGTACGCCAGCTCATTAAATATATTTAAGAGGGAATTAGATATATTTCTACGGGCAAAAGGGGTTAAGGGTTACGGAGAGAAGGCGGGGACGGGATACTGAATTAAAAGATCAGCCATGATCTCATCGAATGGCGGAGCAGGCACGAAGGGCCGAATGGCCTACTCCTGCTCCTATCTTCTATGTATCTATGTATCTATGTATATACTGGGTGTTATGAATCTTATGATCCATGAAGAAAGACTCATGAAATAACACTGGACGGCCAGCTGGTGGCACCGTCCAAGGAGTATAAATACTCGGGCGTGGGCCCAGCTTGCCCAGGACATTTTGTAAACAGGAACTAGTGAAAGATAACTAGATCTCCATGTTTTGAAACAAGTTGATTAAAGCCTTGCTTTATAGTCGAACCAAGTGCGTCGTGAGTTTTATTACGCCATTGGGTTTAAAAGTCTGGAAAGCCTCGGAAACACAGGCTGTAAACAGAGAACAGGCTTCTGAGATAAAGATCAGTTGATAATAAAGTTGTAAACAAGCTTTGAAATGGGAATTAGTTAAAAATACTGAAACAATGAAAGATTGAAGCAAACCATTGGTGCTTCCGAAAGGTTTACGGTTTGCAACCAACAACATGAGAAGACCCAGTTGAAAGTGTTAAGAACTAACACATAAAACACAAACACAAACATTAAAAGAACCATGTGCCTTTGAAAACATGACATCAAGTAAAGAAACAGCTGCTGGTCAAATAGTTTTTATGTTAAAGTTGGAAGACGGGAAACACGATTAAATATGCAACCAATTGAGATAGCTAGAAATGCATGAAACATTCAGTTAAAGTGGTTTTGATTTATATATAGTAAAAACCATATCAACAAGGACACTTTGAAGATAAGACTTCAATAGATACACCAAGCAATTACATTGTGTTTGTATTAAATTTGGAGCTGCATAGAGTCACAACGTCCACTAAAAACCAGTAAAGCCAATATTAAGAATTGAATGAAAGCATTTTGTAAGAATGACATTGTTGGAGTCGACAGAAATCAACAGGCTCAGACTTTTCTTACAGCAAAAACAAAACGTGTCTTACTTTAATCAATCTCCACGAGGTCTGAAAGCTCAGCCCCGTGCAGGGGCTATGACGTCGTCATGCAACCGACGTCATGACGTCATCACGTTCCCGACGCTCTTAAAGGGGCCCTGCACCAATAACCGAACCCAGCATGTACATATCACAACATTGCTATACAAAGTGAATTGTGTTTAGGTACATAAAACAGCATTGGCTATACATTGTGTTATTGTCCCTATCTGGTCTCCACCACATACATCCCCCCAGAATTCACTAGTACTGGCAATGTCAGTCGTTGGGGGGGCCGGATCACACGGTTGGAACGGCTCCTCAATTCCGGGGTGGGGACCGGGGGGTTCGTCGGAGGGACCTCGGGTGCTCGGTGGTGGACTGAGGGTGTGGAAGCCAGAGGTCGGCCCCGTCTCGGGGGCTGGGCCAACTCAACGGGTTGGTCCAGATCCAGGTGGGCCGGCTTGAGACGGTCCACGGAAATGCAGTCCGGCTTACCGCCGACATCCACGACGAAGGTCTTGTCCCCGGTTTCCAGGACGCAGAATGATCCATCGTAGGGTGGCTGAAGAGGTCCCCGGTGGGCGTCGTGGTGGACGAAAACATACTCCGCCGCACGAAGGTCGTGCGGAACGTGGAACTGCGGGAGGCTGTGCTGCGACGTGGGCACCGGAGCGAAAACCTTGGCGTTGTCCAGAAGGTCAGACCGCTGACGGGCTGTGGACCAAGGTTCCATTGCGTTGGGGACAAAATCCCTGGGAACCCGCAGTGGCTGTCTGTAGGCGAGCTCGGTGGACGAGGATTGGAGGTCCTCCTTGGGAGCGGTCCTGAGTCCCAGCATGACCCAAGGGAGTCTGTCGATCCAGCCGTCGTCCCGGAGGCTGGCTCGGAGCGCGGTCTTCATGGAGCGATGAAACCGTTCGCACAGCCCGTTAGCCTGAGGGTGGTAAGCTGTGGTGCAGTGGAGTTTCAACCTGAGGCCTCGGGCGACAGCGTTCCAGAACTCTGACGTGAACTGGGGCCCCGGTCGGAGGAAATGTCAGATGGGGCGCCGAACCGGGCGAACCAAGTGCTGATGAACGCCCGAGCCACATCGGCGGTCGTCATTGAAGACAGTGGGACGGCTTCCGGCCATCGGGTGGTTCTGTTGACCATTGTGAGGAGGTGGGTGAACCCGCGGGAGGGCGGTAGGGGCCCCACCAGGTCCACGTTAACGTGGTCAAACTGCCTCTCGGGCACCGCGAAAGGCGCCAATGGGGCCTTAGTATGGCGATGTACTTTCGAGCGTTGGCATACCACGCAGGTGCTGGCCCAGTCGTGAACGTCCTTCCTGTGCCCGTGCCAGATGAACTTGGCCGCCACTAGCTTCTGTGATGGCTTCCTGCCTGGGTGGGAAAGATTATGGACGGCGTCGAATAATTGCCGTCTCCACCCTTCGGGCACGACGGGATGTGGCTGCCCAACGGAGACGTCGCACAGGAGTGTGGTGCCGGCAGTGTCGAACGTGACGTCTGCTAGTTGAAGGCCCATGACCGCCGTCCTGTAGGTCTGGACGTCCGGGTCGGAGGTCTGGTCGGCCGCCATGCGGGTGTAGTCGATGCCGAGTTGCACGGCGCTGGCGACAGCTCAGGAGAGACAGTCGGCGACAGGGTTGTCTTTCCCAGCCACATGCTGGATGTCCGTTGTAAACTCCGAGATGAAGGCCAACTGGCGTTGCTGACGGGCCGACCACGGCTCGGAGGCTTTGGCCATGGCAAAGGTCAATGGCTTGTGGTCCACGAACGCCGTGAATGGGCGGGCCTCCAGCAGGAAACGGAAGTGTCAGACGGCGAGGTAGAGGCCGAGAAGCTCGCGATCAAAGGTACTGTACTTCCGCTCATTGGGGCGGAGCTGCTGGCTGAAGAAGGCAAGCGGCTGCCAGGTGCCGTTGACCCACTGTTCGTGGACGGCGCCGACCGCATAGTCCGAGGCGTCAGTGGTGAGAGCAATCGGCGCATCAGACAACGGATGCGCCAGCATGGTCGCGTTAGCCAGGGCCCTTTTCGTGTCCGTGAAAGAACTGGCCATCTCATCAGACCAGTTGACGGCGAGTTTGTCGGGCTTGCCTTTGAGGGCCTCATAAAGGGGCCGCATAAGCTGGGCTGCTCGGGGGACGAAACGATGGTAAAAGTTCACCATGCCCAAAAACTCCTGCAGGGCCTTAACGGTGAGCGGTCGCGGGAAGTCCATCACGGCCTCCACATTCGATGGGAGTGGCACCGCCCCGTCCTTCGTGATGCGGTGCCCGAGAAAGTCGATTGAGGACAGCCCGAACTGACACTTGGCCGGGTTGACGATTAGGCCGTGTTGGCTGAGTCGTTCGAAAAGAGTCCGGAGGCGGGACACATGTTCCGTCCTGGAGGCGCTGGCGATGAGGATGTCATCCAGGTATACGAACAGGAACGTCAGGATCTGTAACACGGTGTCCATAAGGCATTGAAAAGCCTGTGCGGCGTTTTTGAGGCCGAATGGCATGCGGAGAAATTCGAATAGCCCGAATGGGGTAATCACCGCGGTTTTTGGGACATCCTGCGGCCGGACGAGGACCTGGTGATAACCCTGGATGAGTTCCACTTTCGAGAATACCACTTTCCCGGCCAGGCGGGCGGAAAAGTCCTGGATGTGTGGAATTGGATAGCAGTCGGGGGTCGTCGCGTCGTTGAGGCGCCGGTAGTCTCCGCACGGGCACCACCCGCCGCCTGGTTTCGGGGCGATGTGGAGGGGCGAAGCCCATGGACTGTTCGACCGGCGGATGATGCCGAGGCACTCCATGGTGTCGAACTCAGCTTTGGCGATGCCGAGCTTTCCCGGGTCGAGGCGCCGAGCGCGGGCGTAGACGGGCGGACCGGTGGTCAAAATGTGATGTTCTACCCCATGTTTAGTGGTGGTGGACAAGAACATGGGTTTCGTAAGGTCCGGGAACTGGGCAAGGAGGTGGGAAAACTCGTCGGAGGCCGAGAGTGCACTAGACAACTGCGTCGTGCTGGACCCGCTGAGGGAAAATGGGAGCAAGCTGAAGGTTTCCACGTTGATGAGATGTCGGTTCTTGATGTCCACCAAAAGGCCATTGGCGTAGAGGAAGTCAGCGCCGAGAAGGGGGGTGGACACCTTTGCTGTGACAAAGTCCCAGGTGAACCGTTGCCCGTCAAAACAAAGTGCCACGTTCCATTTCCTGAAGGTACGGATGGAACTGCCATTGGCGGCTTCAAGGATGGGGCCATGGCTCCCCCCTTGAATGTCTATGGTTGACATGGGCAGGACGCTCACCTGAGCGCCCGTGTCGCAAAGGAAACAACGTCCGGAATCAGTGTCTGTAATAAACAACAAACTGCCTGAACGGCCGACAGCCATGGCAGCCGATGAGTGGTCTTTAGTTTGCTTCGACGCGGGAAAACTGCACGGGGGCCGGCACTTCCTGGCTTTGGGGCCGAACTGCGCATGGTAGAAGCAGAGGCTTGAGAGTTGCTGCTATTGGGCTGTATCAGTGGGGGCAGGGCTCCGCGTGGCCGTGCAGTACTGTTGCCCGGCGGAGAAAAATTTGTCGGCCTCCTTGGCCAGGTCACGGAAATCAGTAGTGGAAGAGTTGGCTAACGCCGACCGTACCTGACCTGGCAGCTGTTGGAGGAACAGTTCCTTGAAGAGGAAGCACGGCGTGTGTGTGCCCAGAAGGGCCAGCATGTGGTTCATCAGCTCTGAGGGCTTGGAGTCACCCAGCCCAGGTAGAGAGAGAAGCCGGCATGCGCGTTTGGCTTCGGTGAGTCCGAAAGTTCGTAAGAGGTGCACCTTCAGCGTTTCATATTTGTTGAGCTCCGGGGGGTTTTCGAGCAGGTTCACAACTCTGGCCGCGGTGGAGCTGCCGAGAGCAGAGACGATGTAGTAGTACCTCGTGTCATCTGCGGTGATGTCACAGATTGCAAATTGAGACTCGGCCTGGGCGACCCAAGCGGCAGCCTGTTGTTCTCAAAACTCGGGTAATTTGATGGAAACGGCGTTTGTCGCCATTTCAGATGAGGTCTTTGGAATCGTCCAAAAGAGCAGCGGGGTCACCAATGTTGGAATCGACAGAAATCAACAGGCTGAGACTTTCCTTTAAGCAAAAACAAAACGTGTCTTACTTTAATCAATCTCCACGAGGTCTGAAAGCTCAGCCCCGTGCAGGGGCTATGACGTCATCACGCAACCGACATCATGACGTCATCATGTTCCCGATGCTCTTAAAGGGACCCTGCACCAATAACCCAACCCAGCATGTACATATCACAACATTGCTATACAAAGTGAATTGTGTTTAGGTACATATAACAACATTGGCTATACATTGTGTTATTGTCCCTATGTGGTCTCTGCCACAACATCAAATAAAGATAGCTGACATATTGTTTTTATGATAGTTTTTGAAACACCTAAAGGTAGAGAAATAATTATGCATGCAATAGTTGAATTGACAGTGAGATAGAAAGCATTCAAAAGAAAGAGGTATCAATAAAGACAATTAGCTGACATCAGCAGAAAACTTCAAAGAAGAAACCACGGCCAAAAGGGGATAAAAATAAGACCTTTTCAACAGAAAGGCAGAACTCGCTGAACGGGCAAAGCATTTCTCAATGCTTCAGAGGCATCTCTGTAAGTCTTTAACTATGAGTCTCGGGGTGTCAAAGTAATTGATTTTGGTGGGTATTCTGGATTTAGAAATAAGTAAGAAATGTAACGAAGTAAAGATTTGAACATAAGGATCTCTGAGAAATAAGAAATGTAAGCTATCTAGTTTGAATTGTTAATGTTGCGACTGATTCAACAGCTGTTAACTGAATGTCGGCTCTTAAATAAAACTATATTTTTAGAAGTGTCTCAAAGAGTAATTCTGTATAAACTCGCAAACCCAAATTCTGTACACTCTTTTGTAAGGAGTTGCAGAATTCTGGGGGAGTATTCTATACCCTCATAATATCTGGAAAGTTACAGTCTAGTTCAACTTATTAAAAGTACTATCTGGAGGATGGTAAAATCATCAGTCGTTCCTTTCCTTTAGGGAGAGATAGCTTGAACCTTTAGACCCATTTAAGCATCTTATGGAATTCGGCTATCTCTAACTTAAGTTGAGGGTGAATGTCTGGGGAATATGCCTGATCTGGGATAGCCCAAAAGGGCTAGGACTTGTAATTATCCCTTCAGAGGCAGAAGAGATACATGAGAGATTGGAGCCGACAGCTAGACTATGCTGTGGTATCCTTCCGACACAAGTTGATGCAAAAGCACAAGACATTAGATCCAAATTAGATTCAACTTTGCTGCCCACCATAAACAGCATATAGCAGTTGTCCAAGACTGCACATTAAAGCATTTTGGACATCACTTCAGTGCTGTGGAATTGATTTTCTCAAATGCAGAGTTCCTTGAAGCAAGTGACATCCTCACAGCCCTCTGCAGGAGAGACCCAAAACAATGAGGGGCCAAGCATAGAACAGTATTGTCTCATAGCCATTGTGACTGCTGCTACTGATTTCTTGCTCTAGCTCTGTCATACTGGAAAGATTTGGCGAGCATTGGCAAAGAGCTGTGATGGGTTTCACGCACATTGAAAATACCCTATGGATTCTGCAATCTGCCAGGCATCCATCTGTACTGTCTAGCATCAGTGTCGTGGCTGTAGAGATGTCCAATGAGATGGCTGAGACAAAATGAAGCACTTTTGTTAGATTAGCCACTGGATTCTTTATTTCAGACCAATAAATGACAGGGTTAAGGTTAATCACTGTTAGCTGAATCGACAAATCAAATAGAATTTGCATTATAGTCTGGCAAATATTCACAGCTCAGGACAAGGCTGTATAGTTTCGGAAGTCCTTGGTATGGGTGATTTGATTGTTCACATTATACCCGGGTGAGGATCAATCTAATTTGTAATTCAGAGTATTTGACACAGATCAATGAATCAAGCCATTCCATTCAATTCCAAATATCCTAGGTGATTGACATCCTCGGATGGCGGTTTTGATTTAGAGATATGTTTGGGATGATAACATGGGTCAGGCCTGTGTGAGAGCAGAGCCAATGATGCTTTGTAAATGGATAGTTCAGTGGCCAATAGTTTCCAGTTGTGTACTTATAGTTGGCTTTGTGGCTTCAGCTCAGCAATCAGTTTAAAGCCAGCAGGGATAATGAGCTAGATCAATAGCTCAGTGGCAACATTTCACCACATTAGAAATGAGCAACCATGAATTGCATATTGTTAACTGAACACTAGATGGTCCCCCTAATGGGATACTGAGCACATTGCAGCAATTGCACTGTAATGTCTCTCTTGTATTAACATGTTATTCTTTGACAGAATATTCTACAGGGTCTGGTAATTAAAGCAGCTAGTTATTACCACACCAATTTGAGTGTTTTGCTATGTTTGGAGCTCATTTAACTGTGTAATTCATATTGATATTGGACATGGCTGTGTGGGACATATGACTGTCAGGCGCAGTATACCAATCTCCACATCAGGTCTTTAACATCCTCTGCAACATTCTTTGCCATTTAAAAAAAGACTTTCCCTTGTCACAGTATGCTCTCTGTTCACCAGTGTTGTTTCTAAAACTGCCCCTCAAAACCTTGCATTATTTCTCTTCTGTGCATGCGTGATGTTCGTGCATGAACAGAAGAGAAATAACAAGATTGATTAAGAAAGGGAAGATAGATTATGAAAGTAAATTAGCAAAAAATATAAAAACAGATAGTAAGAGTTTTTATAGTTATATAAAAAGAAAAAGGGTGTCTAAAGTAAATGTTGGTCCCTTAGAGGATGAGACCGGGAAATTAATGGTGGGAAATATGGAGAAAAACACTGAATGAATATTTTACATCAGTCTTTACAGTAGAGGACACTAAGAATATCCCAACACTGGACAAACAGGGGGCTATAGGGGGGGAGGAGCTAAACACGATCAAAATCACTAAGGAAGTGGTACTCGGTAAAATAATGGGACTCAAGGCGGATAAATCGCCTGGACCCGATGGCTTACATCCTAGGGTCTTGGGGAAGTGGCGGTAGGGATTGTGGATGCATTGGTAATAATTTTCCAAAACTCCCTGGACTTGGCAAAGGTCCCGGCAGACTGCAAAACTGCTAATGTAACACTGTTGAGATACCGCGGCAAACGTGGGAGTCGAGACCAGAGTTGATGGAACACAACTGCTTTAATTTACATCATGGCAAAGAGAGCGCTTGAAAAGCCCGCGCAACCACTTAAATACTCCCCAGACAGGAAGTGCTCCCGGCAGCCTGTCCCTGCGGGAAACAAGTTGCCGGAGGAAAGGGCCCCCGGCTGGGGGCGGCTGCTGCCGGCAGTGCACCTGCGTAAACTGTCCGTGCCGCTGTGAGCGGATTATGTCCAATGGTGGCGTGTCACCACAGAGCTCCCCCCAGAATCCGCTTAGGAGGAGTGGACGAGTCGTGACGGTGGTCTAATAGTTCTGCCGGAGCGGCTCTGAGTGGTTGCCGGTCTAGTTGGTGGGGCCGGGCGGTTCGCCGCTGGCTGTGCTGGCTTGCTGGCGGGACGGCCTCTAGTTGGAGGTCGGGCCACGGGGACCTGTTCCCCTGGTTCTGTGTGTGCTGGTTTGAGTCAGTCGATGGAGACTGTTTCGAACCTGTCGCCGAGTCGCAGCTTGAAGACCTTGTCCCCGGTTTGTAGTACCTCGTACGGTCCGTCGTACGGGGGTCGCAGGGGTCCGCGGTGCGTGTCGTGTCGCACAAAGACGAAGCGTGCCTGCTGTAAGTTTGGCGGGAAGTGAGGTGCGAGTTCGCCATGTCGGTTGACCGGAAGTGGGGCGAACTGTTGAGCGGAAGAGAAAGAGTTGAGCCGCTGCTGTTCGGCCGACCAAGGCGTGGTAGCCTCCGGGAGGAATTCGCCTGGTACGCGCAGCGGTTGTCCGTAGACTAACTCCGCTGCTGAGGACTGGAGGTCTTCCTTGACCGCAGTGCGTAGGCCTAGTAGCACCCACGGTAGGCGGTCAGTCCAGGTACTGTCCTGCAGGCTGGTGCGGAGTGAGGCCTTGAGTGACCTGTGGAAGCGTTCACACAGCCCGTTGGCCTGCGGGTGGTACGCCGTGGTTCGGTGGAGCGTCACCCCGAGGTTGCGTGCTGTGGCCGTCCAGAGTTTGGAGGTGAACTGGGCGCCTCTGTCAGAGGTTATGTCAGCCGGTACGCCGAACCTCGTGACCCAGGTGTTAACGAACGCCCTGGCGATGTCGGCTGTGGTGGTGGAGGTCAGCGGCACTGCCTCAGGCCAGCGTGTGCAGCGGTCGACCATCATGAGGAGATAAGTTTGGCCTTGCGATGGCGGCAGAGGACCGACGATGTCGACGTGTACGTGGTCGAAGCGGCGGCTGGGTACCTCGAAGTCTCCCAGGGGTGCTTTTGTGTGCAGCTGTACCTTAGCCCGTTGGCAGGTGAGGCAGGAGGTGGCCCAAGTCCGAACATCTTTGCTGAGGCCACGCCAGACGAAGCCCTGGGAGGGGAGTTTGACGGATGCGCGGGAACCCGGATGGGAGAGCCCGTGGAGCGCGTCGAAGATGCGGCGGCGCCAGGTGGCAGGGACGACCGGCCTGGGTTGGCCGAGTGAGACGTCGCAAGTGACTGCCGTGGCTTTGGGCCCATGCGCGACCTTGGCTAGGCGTAGCCCTGGCAGGCTGGTAGCCGCCGAGAGGAGGTCTGGGTCCGTGAGCTGGGCCGCTGCTAGTTGCGCATAGTCGACCGCTAGGTGATTCGCGCAGATGGCAGGACGGGAAAGGCAGTCGGCGACAACATTGTCTCTGCCGGAGACGTGCTGGATGTCCGTGGTAAACTCGGACACGGCCGCGAGCTGGCGTTGCTGCCTAGCGGACCAGGGTTCGGTGTTCTTGGCCATCGCATATGTAAGCGGCTTGTGGTCCACGTACGCGGTAAAGGGGCGGCCCTCCAGGAGGAACCTGAAATGGCGGACCGACAGGTGGAGCGCGAGGAGCTCGCGGTCGAAAGTAGAGTATTTGACCTCCGGGGGGCGCAGTTGGCGGCTGTAGAAGGCAAGTGGCTGCCACGCGCCATTGACCCACTGCTCGAACATGGCTCCGACCGCATGGTCGGAGGCGTCGGTGGTGAGCGCGACCCGGGCATCGGCCCTCGGGTGCGCGAGCAGGGTGGCGTCGGCGAGCGCGTTTTTGGTGGCATCGAAGGCAGCTGACATGTCAGTGGTCCAGGCTACGGCCATCTTGCTGGATTTACCTCGGAGGGAGTCATATAGGGGCTTCATGAGGGCTGCAGCTCTGGGGATGAACCTGTTGTAGAAGTTCACCATCCCGAGGAACTCCTGGAGGCCCTTGATGGTTTTGGGGCGGGGGAATTGCTGGACAGCCTGCACCTTGTTGGGCAGGGGGACGGCCCCAGCAGGGGTGATGTGGTGGCCGAGAAAATTGATCTCGGCTAGGCCGAATTGGCACTTTGCCGGGCTGAGGATGAGCCCGTGTTCGGCTAGGCGCCCGAACAGGATGCGAAGATGTTCGAGGTGTTCCTGTTTGGAGGAGCTGGCCACGAGAATGTCGTCTAGATAGACGAATAGGAAGTTCAGGTCACGGAGGACTGAGTCCATAAGGCGCTGGAAAGCCTGGGCTGCATTCTTGAGGCCGAAGGGCATCCTCAGGAACTCGAACAGGCCGAATGGGGTGATGACGGCCATTTTGGGGATGTCCGTGGGGTGTACGGTAACCGCGCACCAGGTCGACCTTGGAGAAGACGGTTCGTCCGGCCAGTCAGGCCGAGAAGTCCTGGATGTGCGGCACCGGGTATCGGTCGGGGGTGGTGGCGTCGTTGAGGCGGCGGTAGTCCCCGCAGGGGCGCCAGCCTCCGCCGGGCTTGGGGGCGATGTGGAGGGGTGAGGCCCAAGGGCTGCTGGAGCGGCGGATGATGCCGAGTTGCTCCATGGTGGTGAACTCGGCCCGCGCGATTTCCAGCTTGGCCGGGTTGAGTCTGCGGGCGTGGGCAGAGACCGGGGGGCCGGTGGTGGGGATATAGTGCTCCACACCATGTTTGGCGGCTTTGGCTGAAAAGGTCGGGTTAGTGAGGGCGGGAAACTCGGCTAGTAGTGCCGAGTAGTCGTCCGTGGCTCTGGCGAGGCAGTAGGTCGTCAGGCCGGCCGAACGGGCCGGGGTGAATGCGCCAGGGATGGGGGCCAGAGTGTTGATGTCGACGAGGCGGTGCCTCGGAATGTCGACAAGGAGGCCGTGGGCACGTAGGAAGTCGGCGCTGATGAGTGGGCAGAGGACCTTGGCTGTGGGGAACTCCCAGCAGTAGCGGCGGCCTGCGAGGTCGAGCGTGACCATGCGGGTGCCGTATTTGCGGATGTCAGAGTCATTGGCTGCAGCCAGCGTGATACCCCGTGCGCCGCGTTGGATTTCGAGGGCAGAGGCGGGGGTGATGCTGTGCTGGGCTCCTGTGTCGCACAGGAATCGGCGGTTGGTGCTGTTGTCGGTGACGTACAGTAGGGGCCCCTTTTGCCCCGCGGCCATCGTGGGGGCCGGTGCGGGGGGGGGTTTGAAAGTGCACGGTGGCGTGCAGCGTTGGGCCCTAGTGCCAAAACGGGTGTGGTAGTAGCAGTGACCCGGAGTGGAAGGGCGGTCGGGCCTAGTGGGCCGGGGGGATCGCGTGGTCGTTGCCGTGAGGTCGGGTGCCACGTCGCGGACGGTCTGCGCGGAGAGCAGCCGGTCGGCCTTTTCGGCTGTCTCATTCAGGTCCGTGGAGCCAGACTCCACAATGAGCGGGCGGATGCTGGCGGGGAGCTGCCGAATGAAAAGCGTGCGAAAGAGGGCGCCGGGGTTTTTGTCGTCCGAGAGGGACAGCATGTGGGAAAGCAGGTCTGATGGTGAAGCATCACCAAGGCCTGGGAGGTCGAGGAGTTGGCAGTTGCGCTGGTAAGAGGATGCCTGAAATTTTTTAAGAAGCGCGGCCTTCAGATGTTCGTACTTGCCTTCCTCTGGTGGATCATGCAGCGCTGCCCAAACCTTAGGGACTGTGGCGTAGGTGAGAGAGGCGACGAGGTAGTCGTACTTCGTGGCGTCGGCTCTAATGCTTCTCAGCCGGAATCTGGACTAGGCTTGAACGAACCAGGCCTCGGCCAGGTTCTCCCAAAAGTCCGGTAGTTTAACCGTGACTGCGTTTGTATCCGCCATGCTAGCTTAGGATTTATCCTGAGCATCGGGGTCACAAGTGTTGAGATACCACAGCAAACGTGGGAGTCGAGACCAGAGTTGATGGAACACAACTGCTTTAATTTACATCATGGCAAAGAGAGCGCTTGAAAAGCCCGCGCAACCACTTAAATACTCCCCAGACAGGAAGTGCTCCCGGCAGCTTGTCCCTGCGGGAAACAAGTTGCCGGAGGAAAGGGCCCCCGGCTGGGGGCGGCTGCTGCCGGCAGTGCGCCTGCATAAACTGTCCGTGCCGCCGTGAGCGGATTATGTCCAATGGTGGCGTGTCGCCACAACACCATTATTTAAAAAGGGCAGTAGACAGAAGGCTGGAAACTATAGACCGGTTAGCCTAACATCTGTGGTAGGTAAAAGTTTGGAGTCCATTATTAAGGAGACAGTAACAGGACATTTGGATTATCATAATTTAATAGGACAAAGTCAGCATGGTTTTATGAAGGGGAAGTCATGTTTGACAAATTTGCTGGAGTTTTTTGAGGAAGTAACATATAGGGTGGATAAAGGGGAACCAGTGAACGTAGTGTATTTAGACTGCCAAAAGGCATTTGACAAGGTGTCACACAAAAGATTATTGCTTAAGATAAAAAATCAAGGGATTGGGGGTAATATTCTGGCATGGATAGAGGATTGGCTATCTAACAGAAGGCAGAGAGTTGGGATAAATGGTTCATTCTCAGACTGGCAATCAGTAACTAGTGGTGTTCCGCAGGGGTCAGTGCTGGGTCCCCAACTCTTTACAATCTATATTAACGATTTGGAGGAGGGGACTGAGTGTAACATATCAAAGTTTGCAGATGATACTAAGATGGGGGGGAAAGTAGTGAGTGAGGAGGACATAAAAAACCTGCAAGGGGACATAGACAGGCTAAGTAAGTGGGCGGAGATTTGGCAGATGGAATACAATACTGGAAAGTGTGAGGTTATGCACTTTGGCAGGAAAAATCATAGAGCAAGTTATTATCTTAATGGCAAGAAACTGGAAAGTACTGAAGTACAAAGGGATCTGGGGGTCCTGGTGCACGAAACTCAAAAGGTTAGTATGCAGGTGCAGCAAGTGATTAAGAAGGCCAATGGAATGTTGGCTTTCATTGCTAGGGGGATAGAATATAAAAATAGGGAGGTATTGCTTCAGTTGTACAAGGTATTGGTGAGACCGCACCTGGAATACTGCATACAGTTTTGGTGTCCATACTTAAGAAAAGACATACTTGCTCTCGAGTCAGTACAAAGAAGGTTCACTCGGTTAATCCCAGGGATGAGGGGATGGACGTATGAGGAGAGGTTGAATAGATTGGGACTCTACTCATTTGAGTTCAGAAGAATGAGAGGCGATCTTATTGAAACATATAAGATTGTGAAGGGGTTGGATCGGGTGGATGCGGGGAGGATGTTCCCGATGATGGGTGAAACTAGAACTAGGGGGCATAGTCTTAGAATAAGGGGCTGCTCTTTCAAAACTGAGATGAGGAGGAACTACTTCACTCAGAGGGTGGTAGGTCCATGGAATATGCTGCCCCAAAAAGCTGTAGAAGCTACATCATTACATAAATATAAAACAGAAATCGACAGTTTCCTAGAAGTAAAGGGAATTAAGGGTTACGGGGAGCGGGCAGGAATTTGGACATGGGTCTAGGTTCGGATCGGTCATGGCCCTGTGGGTAGCGGAGCGGGCCCAGAGGCCGTGTAGCCTGATCCTGCTCCTAGTTCGTGTGTCTAATTCTGTTAGATTCAGGAGATGGTTCTGTGATAGTAGATTGGCGGTTAGGATCAGATCAGCCATGATCTTATTGAATGGCGGAGCAGGCTCGAGGGGCCGATTGGCCTACTCCTGCTCTTATTTCTTATGTTCTTATGTTCTTATGTCGTGTAAGGTTTGGTGAAACAGTTCTGTAGGTCCTGAAAATCAACGAACAAGAAGTGGACTGCATACCGACAGGCATCCTAAAATCTGAACACTCTCACAAAACATAAGTGCTTCACAACTATGCAGATTTCATGTGCTCCACTGACATTTTGGGGAAGCCCTATTATTTGTTTTCTGGCCTTACCGAACAATTTGAGCACAGGCTCTGAGAGTCCACAAAGCTTCAGGCCTTCTTTTGTCCCCCACATCAGGTGAGTGCTTTTCTTCGGGCTTCTGTTCTTGATAATACGGAGAACTGGCTCTCAATCTGCTTCAGCATATTAGACATTTGCCATTGCCTTAAAAGCAGCATTGCAGGTCAGCAAAGCAATTAAAATACTAACAAAGCACTGGGATCTATTTTGAGGGGTATAGAATTCAAAAGTAGTGAATTTATGTTAAACTTGTATAGAACCTGGTCAGGTTGCACTTAAGGTACTTAAGGTAGAAAAAGGACATAGAAGTACTGGAAAAAAGTGCAAAAAATATTTACAAGAATGGTACTAAAACTGAGAGATTATGGCTATTGGGAAAGATTGAACAGATTGGGATTTTTTTTCATACAAAAGAAAATACTTAATGGTAACCTGATAGAGGTCCTTAAAATTATGAATGGGTTGGACAGGATAAATGTGGAGAGAATGTTTCCACTTGTGGGAGAATGCAAAATTAGGGGGCATAAATACAAGATAATTACTAATAAATCTGATAGGGAAATAGAGAAATATCTTTACACTGTAGGGGGGCATCCTTTACCTGGTTTACGGTAATGTACCTTCCTTTACCTGGTTTACGGTAATTTACCTGGTCAGGCAGCCTTTTTGCCACTGCACTGTCACCAATTCCAATCAGCGGTTTCGAATCGCTAAACCACCCCTTCCAGTTCTGACTGGAGGAACTTATAATTAATGATATATTAAAACGGACAAATGGTCTGGATGCAAGAAAGTCAAATTTTATTAAAACTGAGAAACTACACCATGTGATCAAAATAATCACAGTAAAATTGCTTAAATAGGGGAGAAAAAATGGACACAACGAGGGAAATCGACTAAAATACAATTCTAACGAAATCCCCACTTTACTCCCACCCCTAAGCCTATCCTAAGTCACCTTGTGGAAGGCCAGAAAAATATATGCTCACCACTGCAATGCCAGCTCTGTGTCCCACGAGATCTTCACTGCCCTGAAGTAAAGAAACACCCCAGTGTTTTAAAAGTAAACTGCTGGTGTTTTACTTCTTCAGACAGACTCCACGCTGTAGAGGGCACATGGAGGCAAGCCAGAGAGAGAGAGATGCCTCTGAGAAGCTATCTCTTATACTCCAATTTTGGGGCCCAAATATTCCCGCCCAGATCCGGAAGTTTCTGGGCTAAAACAAAAGGGATCCAACTGTCCCCATTGTCCAGTAATGGGTGATTCAAACCCATTCATTTTAAACTGTTCCCCTCCTCAGTCCAAATGTCTCTTCTGTGCTGAGTTCATTGCGTGTGATGGGCTATTGAACCATTTCCATTCATCCTGATGGGTTTTGAATGGGGCTGTATTACTATGTAAGCAGCCTGGGAGGCTATAGTAACAGAAGCCATTGTCCTGTGGTCACTGAAACTGCAGCCTAAGTGGTTTAATCCCTTGTGTACACAAAGTAGCAGTTTCTATAAACAAACATCGATTGTCTCTGCAGGGAGGGGAAACTCCCCTTTTGATTGACAGAATTTGACTGCCATTGCTTCACAGACACAGAAAGCTGCTTCCAGGCCCTTTGTCCTTGGCCACGCAGTCTGATGGCCATTTTACCCCTGGGCAATTTACCAAACTCAAGAGTACATTTTTAAAATAAAAATGTACTGTCTTAAGGTGTGAGATTTTTTTACAAAGTTCTTTGATTCCTGTGTTGTCCAAGTGCTGCCTAGCTTAACGCAGCCTTCTTGCGGTTCTGGGTATGTTTTAAAACATTGTCCAACCCAGAGACAATTTAAATCATGCAAAGTCTTCATCCACGATGTGGATTAATATTTCCCGATCTTCGGGGGCTGAGGGGATTTTGCAAACCCCTACACTCAGAACATGATTCGAATGTGGAACTCGCTACCACAGGAAGTGGTTGAGGGAAATAGCTTAGATGCTTTCAACAGGAAACTAGACGAGTACATGAGAGGAAAGGGAATAGAAAGATATGCTGAAAGGCTGAAATGAGATAAATGGAATGGAAGGAAAATCATGTGGAGTATAAACACCAGCACAGATTAGTTGGGCCGAACGGTCTGTTTCTGTGCTTTATATTCTATGTAATTATCAGCTCCTAAGTGAGCTCCCAGCACCTGGCCCAATCTAGGCCAGGACCTCACTATGAATATTTAATTAGGCTAACCTTGGAAGATCACATGAGGTTGTCCTTTCTGATGGGAACAAAATAATCTAGCATTAGATGTTAAATTTCTTCACTGATCTGTCGGTATGTCGAATATGCACTCATGAAAAGTTAATGTGGAGTTAATTAATTTAGTTCACTATTAGATGTTTATCTAGGCACATTGTAAAAGAATTAAAGATTATAAAAATTAAAATAATGAAAAACAGTTAAACACTCCATGGACCAGTAGGATAAATCCAACAGGTTGCATTCTATAGATGCCATTCCATGGTTCCAAAGGATTGAAAAGCCAGTTACACAACAACTACCTGTATTGATATAGCATGTTTACCATACAAAAATTAGCAAGGTGTTTCACAGAGTCATGTGGAAAATGGACGATGAGCCAAAGAAGGGGGCAATCGGGATCAAAAGCTTAGACAGAGAGGTGGATTTTAACAGGGTGTCAAAGATGAAGAGGGAGGTGAAGATGCAGAGATTTTTAAACAGGGAATTCCACCAAGTGGTACCTAAGTGGCTGAAGGTATCATGGTCAATAATTAAACAAAGTGAAGGAGAATGCACAAGAGGCTGGAATTAGAGAAATTGAGATTTCAGGGTGGTGGGTTGTAGAGTTGAAGAGGTTTACCAACATAAGGAGGGGCAAGGCTGTTGAGGGACATAAAGGAAAATAATTTAAAAATTGAGACTGTGTGTGACTGAGGAGCCAATGTAACATCAATGAGGACAGAGGTGAAAGGGAAAAGGTTGCTTGCTGTGGGTTAGGATATGAGTGGAAGGTTTTGGACAAGCTGGAGTTTATAGAGGGTGAAGGATGGAAGCTCTGGAGTAATTAATCCTGGAACCAAAGCATATATGAAGGGCTCAGCAGTGGACGGGCTGAGGTAGGGGAGGAGGTGGACAATGTTACAAAAGTGAAATTAGTAATTTTCAGTGATAGAGAGGAAATGGGGTCAGAAACTCAGGGGGTGATTTTGCCAATGGGGACGTGATGGAGGCGGGACTGCTGCTTGGCAGGTTTTAGTCCCGCCTCCATCGATGTCCGGCCAATCCACGATATTTTCCCTTGATTGACCTTGTTAAGCCCACCCAGCGTGCTTAGCAGGCCGATTAAGGGAAAGCCGGTGACAGAGAACATCAGCGTATGACGTTTATGGTGGAATAAATGGCTCTTTTTCCGAGTGGCAGGCAGTGACTAGTGGGGTATCGCAGGGATCGGTCCGTGGACCCCAGCTATTCACAATATATATTAATGATCTAGGCAAGGGGACTAGATGTAATATCTCCAAATTTGCAGACGACACAAAGCTGGGTGGGCGTGTGTGCTGTGAGGAGGATGCAGAGAAACTCCAGTATGATTTGGACAGGTTGGGTGATTGGGTAGAAACATGGCAGATGCAATATAACGTGGTTAAATGTGAGGTTGTCCACTTTGGTGGCAAAAACAGGAAGGCAGATTATTATCTAAATGGCAATAGATTGGGAGAAGGGGAAGTGCAACGAGACCTGGGTGTCCTTGTGCACCAGTCGCTGAAGGTAAGCATGCAGGTGCAGCAGGTGGTTAAGAAGGCAAATGGTATGTTGGCCTTCGTAGCGAGAGGGTTTGAATACAGGAACAAGGATGTCTTGCTGCAGTTGTACAGGGCCTTGGTGAGACCACATCTTGAGTGTTGTGTGCAGTTTTGGTCGCCTTATCTGAGGAAGGATATTCTTGCCATGGAAGGAGTTCAGCGAAGATTCACCAGGCTGATACCTGGGATAGATGGAATGACGTATGAGGAGAGATTGTGTCGATTGGGCTTGTACTCGCTGGAGTTTAGAAGAATGCGAGGGGATCTCATTGAAACTTATAAAATTCTGACAGGACTGGACAGACTAGATGCAGGAAGGATGTTCCCGATGGTCGGGTAGTCCAGAACCAGGGGACACAGTCTAAGGATAAAGAGTAGGCCATTTAGGACAGAAATGAGGAGGAATTTCTTCACCCAGAGAGTGGTGAACCTGTGGAACTCTCTACCACAGAAGGCGGTGGAGGCCAGTTCATTAAATATATTCAAGAAGGAGTTGGATATATTTCTTAAGGCTAAAGGGATCAAGGGGCATGTGGAGAAAGCAGGGACCAGGTACTGAATTTGGATGATCAGCCATGATCGCATTGAATGGCGGAGCAGGCTCGAGGGGCCGAATGGCCTACTCCTGCTCCTCTCTTCTATGTTTCTATGTTTCTATGTTTCATCTGTCAAAATTTTTTGACAGATGAAGTGTCATCTTTTGACAGCTTTGAGAAGCTGTCAAACACTGACATTCTCTGTTGTTTGGTGAGTTCTTGTACTCAAGCAGATGGTAATGGGGCAAGTTAAGAAACAAAAGATGACTCTAGATGAAGTGTAAATGGCAATGGCAGAATGATCGACAGCTATCATGTCAGACAGAGAAAAAAAATGATAGGGGCAGAGGTTATGGTCTGAAATTGTTGAACTCGCTGTTGAGTCCAGAAGGATGTAAAGAACCTAATTGAAAGATGAGGTGCTGTTCCTTGAGCTTATGTTGAGCCTCATTGGAACAGTGTAACAGGCTGAGGACGGAGAGGTCAGAGTGGGAGTGGAGTGGAGAATTAAAGTGACACGAGTCTGGAATTTCAGGGTAACATTTACGGACTGAATGGAGGTGTTCCACAAAGCGATAACCCAATCTACATTTTGTCTCCCCAAATGTAGAGGAGACCATATCGTGAGCAGCGAATACAGTACACTAAATTGCAAGAAGTACAAGTAAATCGCTGTTTCACCTGGAAGGAGTGTTTGTGGCCCTGGACAGTGGGAAGGATGGAGGTAAAATGGCAGGTGTTGCAGCGCCTGCGCTTGAACATGAAGGTGCCAGGCAAAGGGGAAGGGGTGTTGGGGGTGATAGAGGAGTGGATCAGGGTGTCGCGGAGGGAATGGTCCCTTCGGAATGCTGAAAGTGGAGGTGAGGGGAAGATGTGTTTGGTGGTGGGATCACGTTGGAGGTGACAGAAATGGCTGAGGATGATCCGTTGAATGTGGAGGCTGGTGGGGTGAAAGGTGAGGACAAGGGGAACCCTATCGTGGTTCCGGGAGGGAGGGGAAGGGGTGAGAGTAGAAGTGTGGGAAATAGAACGGACACGGTCAAGGGCCATGTCAACCACGGTAGAGGGGAATCTTTGGTTGAGGAAAAAGGAAAACATGTCAGAAGCAGTAGTATGGAAGGTGGCATTATAAGAGCAGATGTGGCGGAGACGGAGAAACTGGGAGAATGGAATAGAGTCCTTACAGGAAGCCGGGTTGGAGGGAGTGTAGTCCAGGTAGCTGTGGGAGTCAGTGGGCTTATAGTGAATGTTTGTCAATAGCCTATCCCCAGAGATGGAGACAGTGAAGTAGAGGAAGGGAAGATTCAGAGATGGACCATGTGACGGTGAGGGAAGGGTAGAAATTGGAAGCAAAGTGAATTAAATTTTCTAGTTCAGGGCGAGAGCAGGAAATGACTCTGATAAAGTCATAAATGTACTGGAAAAAGAGGTGAGGGAGGGGACCTGAGTAGAACTGGAACAACAAATGTTCCACGTATCAGAAACTCAGTTCAGGTTTTGTTAGATAACCTCGTTAACCGTTAAATGGGGTTCGATGACCTTAACTTCATTAAGTGTTAACTACTCATCAACTGCATACTTTGACAATAGATTAGTGGGAAGTCACACCTAATTCAAGGTGATTTAGACAAATTGAGTGAGTGGGCAAATACATGGCAGATGCAGCATAACGTGGATAAATGTGAAGTTATCCACTTCTGTCGGAAAAACAGAAAGGCAGAGTATTATTTAAATAGTGACAGATTGGGAAATGTTGATGTACAAAGGAACCTGGGTGTCCTTGTGCACCAGTCACTGAAAGCAAACATGCAGGTGCAGCATGCGGTTAGGAAGGCAAATGGTATGTTGGCCTTCATTACAAGAGGATTTGAGTACAGCAGCAAGTATGTCTTACTACAGTTATACAGGGCCTTGGTGAGACCACTCCTGGAGTACTGTGTGCAGTTTTGGTCTCCTTACCTAAGAAAGGATATACTTGCCATAGAGGGAGTGCAGCGAAGGCTCACCAGACTGCTTCCTGGGATGGGAGGACTGTCGTATGAGGAGAGATTAGGTTGACTAGGCCTGTATTCACTAGAGTTCAGAAGAATGAGAGGGGATTGTTGTGTATGTAATATGTGTGCTACTTTGAACCTATGGACAGGACTGCACTACTTGTTGGGCGTAGTGATACGCAGTACCACTCCTGGCCATAGGGGTATAAATAGTACTGTGGGTACTGATCTCCCCTCAGTTCCCGCCTGTGGGCATGAAGTAAAGACCTATGTATAGTCCCTACCTCCAACCAGTAAAGACCTGTTTGAGTTATACGTTTAAGTCTTTGTGTTAATTGTTCAATACAATACACATACTTAACACTGGCGACGAGTCAGGTTCTTACCCTGCGGCAGTTGAAGAGAGGTTTCAAACATCACCACCCCACTAGAAGCGACAGGCTTTAGGACTCTGAAGCCTCCATCAGCGACTGAGAACTGGAGTGCAGCAAACATCCTGACAGCTTCCAGCGACTGACAGAAGTCTTTCTGCAGTTTCCTTGTTCAACCTAGGTGGTGGGGTAAGCCGTGCAGTGTTGGCTGCAAAGACAGGGCTGGGGAAGTTGGAGAAGATAAGGGCGATCGCAATCCCTGATAAGAGCCGCGGTGAAACGCGCGAGCGGGTAAGCCAGAGCCCGGGAGGGAGCGAGCAAGAGCCGCGCGAGCGGGTGAGCCAGAGGCCGGGAGCCGCTTCAAGTGCGAGGCGCAGCGCGGGCCAGCGATCGGAACCAAAGATAAGGGCCGCACTCGGGGGCTGAAGGGAGACGGCATCGGGGGACGGGTGAAGACCGCCAAGCGCGGGAAAACCGCCATTTTGTGGGCGGAGGACGACGGCAAGAGCGGGAAGCCGCCATCTTTGATAACAAGTAAACAAAATAAAATCTGAGAAATTGCAAATCTACAATGCCTAAACACGGGAATATTAGCACCTTTGATAGTGACCTCGAAGGTTGGGCCATATATGTTGAAAGAGTAAAAAATTATTGTAAGGCCAATAAAATTCGTGACCAAGATAAAGCTCTAACATTATTAAATGTAATGGGTGCGAAGACATACGGGCAATTGAAACACCTGTTATCACCAGATGAACCGGCGGATAAGACGTTCGATGAGATTGTTACTGTCCTGAAAGATCATCTAAACCCCACGCCGCTGATGCTAGCGGAACGATTTAAATTTTACGACAGAAGGCAGCTACAGCATGAAAGCAATGCTGATTATTTGCTGGAATTGCGTAAATTAGCGAAATATTGCCAGTTTGGAACGGGACTGACAGAGGCACTTCGAGACAAATTTGTGTGTGGTTTATTTAAACAGGATACACAAAAGCGACTGCTCGAGGAGAATGAGCTGACGCTTGAGAAGGCGGTCACTATGGCAGCAGCACACGAAGCCGCAGCGAGAGGCACGGCAGTAATGCAGCTACGGTCACCGGAGCTCAGTGCACACAAATTGGGTGTGAGTTCTGGCAAATGTTATCGTTGTGGAAAGACAACGCATGATCAGAACCAGTGTTGGTTTAAAAACCAAGAATGTAGAACTTGTGGTAGGCTTGGACATATAGCTAGAGTATGCAGGTCAGGGAAGAAGACCAGCAACAAGAAGTCACCGCAAGGAAAATACGCAAAGGTACACATGGTGACCGAACAGGAGTCCGATTCAGACGCTAGCAGTAATGAACTGGCTAGCTTAAGCTGTAATGAACTGGCTAGCTTAAGAGTACTCAACGCTGGTAAGGGTGCAGACCTCCAGACAATTTGGGTCACTCTTCAGATAGAAGGAGTCCAAGTAAAACTGGAATTGGACACTGGATCGGCATTGACGGTCATAAATAAGAAAGATTACGGAAAGTTATTCCAACATATTCCCCTACAGGATACGGGGATTATATTGAAAACATACACGGGGCAAAGAGTGTACCCCATCGGGAAAATAGAGGTTGCAGTGGTCCACAAGGGCGAAGGCAGTCAAATAATGGACTTATATGTGATATCTGAAGGAGGTTCTCCACTACTAGGACGGGAGTGGATTAGGAAAATGAATATGGACTGGCATTTCCTACAAACAATAACGAGTGAGAACTCGGTGAAGATAGTCGGCCCAGACTCTGGAACGGATGATGGTAAGCCCAACTCAGGTGCAAAAGACAAAGTTTCAGCACAGAATTCCACTGAGCAACAACAACGTAGTTTAACTGTGGATTCTGAGTCTGGCAAGTCTACTGATGTGCCCATTTCTGAGGGACACCGGGCTCGAACTCAACTCCATTTCAAACTACAACAGCAATTAGAACAAATGCTTCGCCGTTGTGAGCAAGAGTTGAATGCAACGAAAGAGTTCTTTGATATAGAGTTGGAGAATCTGGAAAGACAACAGAAGCAGCTGATGGAGAAAATGGAGCAGGAGCACACAAAACGTCTGATGTCAGAGGAGTTAACGGTCAGCCAACTCCTGCATATGCTGAAGGACAGGACTCTGAAATGGGAAAAACTTGAACACGAACTTCAATATTCAAACGAAAGGGGTTCGGAGCTCTCAAAGGTTATTGGAAGAGCTGAGGTGGCAACACAGACTGAGATGACTGCAACAGAGCAGCCCTTGGATGCCAAAAGTACGCTGACTCACGTCAACGTAGAACAACAGACCGCTGAAACAGCTGCTCCGGTAGAGGGATTGAATAGTCCGATCAATCAATCTCCAAAAGAAGTTGAAGTAGTAAAATCTCAAATGAGGTCATTAGTAAACGACTTGCTGAAAGCCCAGAAAAAGCTGGATGAAGAGGTACGCATGAAGAAGTCTCTTCAGGAAAGATGTCTGGACTTGGAACAAAAGCTGGCTAACGCCCAGCTGGGTATGGAGGAAATAGAAGACCCTCTCGCTGGCCTAGATCAGGACGACACCGAATATTACTATGTCCTGTCCTGCCCAACTTGTAACTTCGACTCCCACCATACAGAAATCATGGAGGAGCACCGAAAGTCTACGGAACATCGGGAGAAGGTGGCTCTACTACGGAAAAAGGAGGGAGAGAAGGAGGAACTGCGCATGCAGCTGGCAGCTGACAGTGGAGCCCAGAGAGTCTCCAAGAAGCAGAAAAGGAAAAGTCGAAACAGAAGATGACCCATCTGAACCATTATTACCTCTACCAGATCACACACGTGGTCCCTCCGAACGGAGCCAATTCAGTTCGGAAGTTCAAACTGTTAAATCCATGGAAGGACTATTGAATGAGTCACTCCAGCAACGTGAACTGACTCCACCACAGAGATTGAATCTGTGAACTGTTTTCCGCAGAGACTGAATCTGTGATCTGTTTTGACATGAAGTTATCTATGTATCTATGTTATTCTGTTATGTAAACCTGAAGTTATATATGTATATATGTTATTACGTTATGTTAAATGGGGAGATGACTGTAAAGCTAGGAAGGGAGGAATGTTGTGTATGTAATATGTGTGCTACTTTGAACCTATGGACAGGACTGCACTACTTGTTGGGCGTAGTGATACGCAGTACCACTCCTGGCCATAGGGGTATAAATAGTACTGTGGGTACTGATCTCCCCTCAGTTCCCGCCTGTGGGCATGAAGTAAAGACCTATGTATAGTCCCTACCTCCAACCAGTAAAGACCTGTTTGAGTTATACGTTTAAGTCTTTGTGTTAATTGTTCAATACAATACACATACTTAACAGGGATCTCATTGAAATGTATAAAATTCTGACAGGTCTAGACAAACTGAATGCAGGGAGGATGTTTCCTCTGGCTGGAGGGTCTAGAACGAGGGGTCACAGTCTCAGGATATGGGGTAGGACATTTAGGACTGAGATGAGGAGAAATTTCTTCACTTAGAGGGTGGTGAACCTGTGGAATTCCCTACCACAGAAGGCTGTGGAGGCCAAGTCACTGAATATATTTAAGAAGGAGATAGATAGATTTCTAGACACAAAAGGCATCAAGGGGTATGGGGAGAGAGCGGGAATATGGTATTGAGAGAGAAGATCAGCCATGACCATATTGAATGGTGGAGCAGGCTCGAAGGGCCGAATGGCCTACTCCTGCTCCTAATTTTCTATGTTTCTAATTCCAAGCAAACAAGAACACAGTAGTCTGTGTAAAAGAATGGCTGGTTGAAATTAGACGGAGTGGTGCCAATGAGTTTCTGCTGAAGCAAGAATATGTATGCACCACCGAACCATAAGGAAAGGGGTATAAATGAAAGAGTGTGAACAGAACAAAACACAGCAGATTTGAACAAGACCCAACATGCTGTGTTGCTGTCTAAAGGTTTGGACCAGGTAATAGTGACCTTGATTCTGTTAATTGTTGCTTGAGTACTATGCGTATGATTGATTCTGCTAATGTTAAAATAAAGCCTTGTTATACCCAATTGGGATTGCCAAACCGAATCACTGACAGGGTAACCTAGGACTGAGTATCCTTGACACAAGGGAAACCTGTGACAGTTGTGATCAGTCTGGTTCAATTTTAGATAGTGGCTGGAGAGGAGGGATAGAGTCAACCGTGAAAGAGTGGAATTTGTGACAGAGGGCAAAGATGATCGCTTCAGACTTCGCAATGTTTAGCTGAAGGATACCACAACTCATCCAAGACAAGCAACCTGACAGCACAGAGGCAGTGAAGAAGTAAAAGAGATGGCAAAAGAGATAGAGTTGGGTGTTATCAGTGAATGTGAGCTGGGTGTCATTAACGTACATGTGGAAACTGAAACCATGTTGTAGAAAATGTTACCAAGGGGCAGTAAATAGATGAGAGAGAGGAGGAAGGCAATGATGGATCTCTGGGAGGTGAGAGTGAGTGAGAGGGAGGGAAAAGAAGCCATTGCTAGAGATGCTCTGGCTGTGATCAGATAGGTAACAGTGGAACCCAGCAAGGACAGTGCTGCAGATTTGGACAACAGAGGAGAGGCATTGCAGGCAAATTGTGTTGTTAATCACTGGAGATGGTTCAAGCAGTATGTTTAAGACATTAAGGGGGTTATTTTGGTGAAAGGGTGAAAACAGATGCTAAATGGGTGCTGTGGGTGTTTCAAAGTTTGGTTTTAGCACGCAATTTTCGAATTTTATTTCTAATTGCTGACTACCATAACTTGAACTTGCATGGAGATGCTAAAACAGACACCTGCAGGTTTAGCACTAAAGTGCTGATTAGAAGCAATTTTCATGGAGCAATATATGTGGGCTCCTCGCACCCACTTCCACTGAGAGTGTGGAGTGGGTTGGCTGGTACACAGCGGCAGATTTCAGAATGGCTCGGGGACCAAGTGAGAGGGCGCACAGGTTCTCGGACGCTGCACTGGAGGCCCTGGTGGATGAGGTCCAGAGGAGGAGGGATTTCCTGTACCCGCAGGGGGGAAGGAGACTACCTCACCCTCCTGTCCCTCTCTCCTGCAGCAGCTGGAGCTGCTCTGCCTGGCCTCATGTCCTCCTTCCATTCCTCCTGCTGACCAAGGGGGAACCCTAGCAAGGTGCCCATGTTCAAGCACTCCCTTCCTCCTGGTGACTCCTATAAGGTGTCCATTAAGGTAGAGTAGCACAGAATTAAGGTGAAGTCCTAGAATCATAGAATCATAGAATGGTTATAGCACAGATTGAGGCCATTCGGCCCGTCGAGCCCGTGCCGGCTCTCTGCAAGAGCACTTCAGCTAGTCCCCCGCCTTTTCCCCGTAGCCCTGCAAATTTTTTTCCTTCAGGTACTTATCCAATTTCCTTTTGAAATTTATGATTGAGTCTGCCTCCACCACCCTTTCAGGCAGTGCATTCCAGATCCTAACCACTTGCTGCGTAAAAAGGTTTTTCCTCATGTCGCCTTTGGTTCTTTTGCCAATCACCTTAAATCTGTTTCCTCTGGTTCTTGACACTTCCAGCAATGGGAACAGTTTCTCTCTATCTACTCTGTCTAGAACCCTCATGATTTTGAATACCTCTATCAGATCTCCTCTCAACCTTCTCTGCTCCAAGGAGAACAACCCCGCTTCTCCAGTCTATCCACGTAACTGAAGGTCCTCATCCATGGAACTATTCTCGTAAATATTTTCTGCACCCTCTCTAAGGCCTTCACATCTTTCCTAAAGTGCGGTGCCCAGAATTGGACACAATACTCCAGTTGAAGCCAAACCAGTGTTTTATAAAGATTCATCATAACTTCCTTGCTTTTGTATTCTGTGCCTCTATTTATGAAGCTCAGGATCCCGTATGCTTTTTAAACTGCTTTCTCAACCTGCCCTGCCACCTTCAACGATTTGTGCATATATACTCCCAGGTCTCTCTGTTCATGCACCTCCTTTAGGATTGTACCCTTTATTTACATTGCCTCTCCTCATTCTTCCTACCAAACTGTATCACTTTGCACTTTTCTGCATTAAATTTCATCGGCCACGTGTCCACCCATTCCACCAGCCTGTCTATGGTTGTGAAGGAATAAGCCATATTCAGGAAAATATACCATTCTATGAAATAATTCTGGCCGTATTGTAACATGACAAACTGGGCTTGAAAATCTAAAAGCCTCAACAATCTAAAGCTGTAAACAGCATACAGGCTACTGAGATAAGATACGTTGTTGACACTGAATCAATAGCCTTATTGAAACAGAAGGTTGGAGGTTCCTGAAGTCTGCAGCCTTGGAAAGAACACAATGGTACACCCTCTGAAGGTGTTTTAAATTACACTTTGGAAACAGGCACATAAAAGAATTAAGAAACATATGCCTTCATAAAAATGACATCAAATGAAACACAGGAGACACGATTCTGTGTTGGAACCAGCTGAGGTAATTAAGAATTGCATAGATCACCCTGGTTGAGGAGTTTTAATATACACATCGTAAAAAGGCACAAACAGAAGACATTGGTAAGAATGACATCAAATAGATGCACCCGCTGATCATACCATTAAGCTTTAAACACCTAGTGTAGAGACATAATTCTTAATGCTACCAGCTGATCTAACTGTAAGAATAGCAGGGGTCAGCAAAAAAATGACTAGAAATAATTAGCTTACATCTGCAGAAAACTTCAAAGGAAATACCACTGCAAAAGAGTATAAAGATTGAACTTTCAAATGGGATAATAGACTTGCTTGAAGGGGCAAAGCGATTCTCGGCTTCATAAGAACATAAGAAATAGGAGCAGGAGTAGGCCAATCGGCCCCTTGAGCCTGCTCCGCCATTCAATAAGATCATGGCTGATCTGATCCTAACCGCCAATCTACTATCACAGAACCATCTCCTGAATCTAACAGAATTAGACACATGAAATAGGAGCAGGACCAGGCTACACGGCCCCTGGGCCCGCTCCGCTACCCACAGGGCCATGACCGATCCGAACCTAGACCCATGTCCAAATTCCTGCCCGCTCCCCATAACCCTTTATTCCCTTTACTTCTAGGAAACTGTCTATTTCTTTTTAAATTTATGTAATGATGTAGCTTCTACAGCTTTTTGGGGCAGCATATTCCATGGACCTATCACCCTCTGAGTGAAGTAGTTCCTCCTCATCTCAGTTTTGAAAGAGCAGCCCCTTATTCTAAGACTATGCCCCCTAGTTCTAGTTTCACCCATCATCGGGAACATCCTCCCTGCATCCACCCGATCCAACCCCTTCACAATCTTATATGTTTCAATAAGATCGCCTATCATTCTTCTGAACTCCAATGAATAGAGTCCCAATCTACTCAACCTCTCCTCATATGTTCATCCCCTCATCCCTGGGATTAACCGAGTGAACCTTCTTTGTACTGACTCGAGAGCAAGTATGTCTTTTCTTAAGTATGGACACCAAAACTGTATGCAGTATTCCAGGTGCGGTCTCGCCAATACCTTGTACAACTGAAGCAATACCTCCCTATTTTTATATTCTATCCCCCTAGCAATGAAAGCCAACACTTGCTGCACCTGCATACTAACCTTTTGAGTTTTGTGCACCAGGATCCCCAGATCCCTTTGTACTTCAGTACTTTCCAGTTTCTTGCCATTAAGATAATAACTTGCTCTACGATTTTTCCTGCCAAAGTGCATAACCTCACACTTTCCAGTATTGTATTCCATCTGCCAAATCACTGCCCACTTACTTAGCCTATCTATGTCCCCTGGCAGGCTCTGTAAGTCTACACCTCTTTGTACCTCGGGTATCAAAGTATATCTTGGAATAAACTAAGAACTGTAAAACTAGCAAAGTTAAAATTTGAGAATAAGGATCTCTGATAATGGAATTATAAGCTTTATGTATTTGGAACTGTTAATGTTGCGATTGAATCACCAACTGTAATTACATGTCGGTTCTTTAATAAATCTATATATTTTTAGAATTGTCTCACATAAGACTTCTGTATCAAACTCGTAAACTCAATCTGTGTACGCTCTTTGGTGAGGAGTTGCATAATTCTGGGGGAGTTTTCTGGACTCTCATAATATCCGGAACGTTACAGTCTAGCTAAACTTATTAAAATGCTATCTGGAGGACGGTAACATCTTCAGGTTGTTCCTTTCCTTTAGGGAGAGATAGTCTGGGCCTTTAGACCCAATTAAGCGTCTTTAGGATTCAGCTACCTCAAACTTTAGTTGAAAGTGAACGTCTGAGGAATACGCCTGATCTGGGGTAGCTGTAAAGGGGCTAGGACTGGTAATAATCCTTTCATGGTCTCTTGAAGTCTATCACTATCCTCCTCACTGTTCACTATACTTCCAAGTTTTGTGTCATCTGCAAATTTTGAAATTGTGCCCTGTACACCCAAGTCCAAGTCATTAATATATATCAAGAACAACAGTGGTCCTATTACTGACCCCTGGGGAACACCACTGTATGGGGGAGAAATTGGGTGAGTAATGCCACCTGTTAGCGCCTAAAGAGGCAGTCAGTGGCTGTAGCGCCACTGGCTGCGCCTCCCGCGATATTCAGGAGGGGCGCTAATGGTGGCGTTAGCCTGTTGCGCTGCGCCGCCACCGATGATGTCATCGGTGTGCACAGTGCCCCATTCGTGCCCCGTTCGCGATATTTGGTAGCGAACGCCGCAGTTGCGCCGTTCGCTACCCGCGCCCGGTTCACGGGGCCTTACTGTGCCGGCAGCAGCGTAAGTTAAGCTGGAGGTGCGGGGCGGCCGCTTTTTCGGCGGCCGTCTGCCAGCACCTCCGTCCCCGGCCTCCTAACCACCCCCCCGCGGCATTGCCGGCTGTTTCCCGAGAGCCCGGCACTTCTCCTTGGTGCCGGGCTCATTTGCCGGCACTCGCGAGCGGGGATCGCGCTGTTGCAGGCACCTCCCCCTTAACAGTGGGAGGAAGGCCTGCAGTACTGCAGCGTGCCGTGCCGCAGCGTGTGGCGCTGTGGCACGTGGCGCTGCGATAATCAGTTTCAGCACCCTAAGATGGACGCGGAGCACCTCGAGCCTCGCCCCGTGTCCCTCGAGGGGCACTGAAACTGAATTTCTGGCGATCAGTATTACTCCGATCGCTGCGCTAAATCCTGCGCTCAGGCGACTTTTGCGCCACTTTGGCGCCCCAACCCAATTTCTAGGCCTATACCTTCCTCCAGTCCGAAAAACAACCATTCACCACTACACCCTGTTTCTTGTCACTTAGCCAACTTTGTATCCATGCTATAATAAAAACAGAAAATGCTGGAGCTACTCAGCAGGTCAGACAGCATCTGTGAATAGAGAAACAGTTTTAACATTTCAGGTCGATGACCTATCGCCAGACCTAGAAATAAGCAGGAACTGGAAATGCAGATTGGGTGACCGCTTTGCAGAACACCTCCCTTTCAATCCGTAAGGGGGACTCCGAGCTTGCGGTCACCTGTCACTTTAATTCTTCGCACCACTCCCACTCAGACTTCACCATCCTCGGCCTCTTGCATTGTTCCACTGAAGCTCAGCAGAAGCTCGAGGAACAGCACCTCATCTTTCAATTAGGCACTTTACAGCCTTCCGGACTCAACAAAGTGTTCAACAATTTCAGATCATAACCTCGGCCCCTATCATATATATATTTTTCATCCACACTTTTTGTCTGTGTCTTTTTTTCTTCTCTCCCACATGGCAGCTGTCTTTCATTTTGCCAGCGCAATTCACACTTCATCTAGAGCCATCCTTTGTTTCTTAACTTGTCCCATTATCATCTCCTCTTGCCTTGAATATCCCTTAATGGCCCTGAAATTAGGATCGGGAGCTTGCCGCGCGTGCAAGCCCCCGATGTGCACTCACCCGATGCGCCGACATCTGAAGCCCGGGCCTGCTTGCATTTCCTGTCACTGGCCCGGTTCAGATGTCGGCGCGATGTGCTTACCTGATCCAGCGGCGTAGTTAGTGCGATGTGCCAGCTGGGATCAGGTGAGCACTGTGCAGCCAATCAGGGGAGGGGAAACTTCATTCATGAGTTTGAGAGTAAGAACTGTCAAACTCATGAAAAGTATGGGTTGCCAAAACACTACTTAAACTTTAAATAAAATTTTAAAAAACATCCCACTGATTATATTAACTATAAATAAGTTAAAAAAAATATTTTAAACAATTAATCAAATTTTTGAAAGAAAGACATTTTTTAAAAATAGGGTCTAAAACTAAACTTACCTTACTGTAATTTCTTTAAAAATAATAAACCTGTGGAAAAAAAATTTCTAAATTGTACTAAAAGACCACTTACCTGTAAAACTAAATACTTACGTCTGGTTTTTCCACGCGTAAAAACCGGAGGCCTTTACACTCGGGCAACTCTGGAAAAAAAAGGAATTTCAGCGCGCACGCGCTGCATCACAAGTCGCAAGCGTTCTGCCTCTTAACCCCTTGGGTCAGAGGACAGGAAATGACGGTTTTCAGCGCATGCGCTGTGCATGCTGAAAACCAGCCATTCCTCCGGGCACACGCGTGAGTACCCCGTCCGTACTCACGCGTTGTGACAGGAATTACTGGGCCAATGGCCTAGAAATTCAGTTGTTTGCGCCAGCTGTTAGCGCCTAAAGAGACCGAGAATTGGGGCGTTACCTAATGTTGGGGCGGGCGCAATGAATTTAGCGACAACTCCCATATTGACTATACATTTAACGCCTGCGCTAAGTGTTTGCACGTGCCTGCCAGCGCAAGCACATAATGATGTAATTTCATTGTGCAACGCCTTTTAGGGGTGCCTGAGCGGATATTGGGTGGCGCCCGGAGCTTTTACGCCTAGCGCTATTAGTGACAGTTCGAAGGAGTGTTAGCAGGCCCTTCTCGGAGTCGGGGGACGCTATTTAAAGGGGACAGCTCTAGTATAGAAGCTTCAGCCACTTGGCCTGTTCATTGCGATCGTTGGTGGAGAGAGTTGGGGAGCTACTGTGGAGCAGAGTTTTTGGAATTTAGCATTAGATTACTTGTGACCCTCAAACCTGTCCGGAGCAGTTGGAGCACTAGACCTAACAGCCTTTTGACCAACTGGCATCGGAATGGGAGATGCTTTGGAGGGCCACAGCCTCATGGCCGAACACTATGAAGGGGCAGAAAGACGGCGGGAGAGAGGGCCGGGATTGGCCAGAAGGAGGAGGGGCAATGGAGGTCGCCCAATCCGAGGGTATGCTGCGAGGGTCTTTAGGGGTCATACCTTGACATGTCGGAGGAGTAGTGTGTGCGAAGGCTTCGAATCGGGATGGACGTTGTTACTGAGCTATGCCACCTGCTTACTGAGGATCTGCAGCCGCGTCTACGGTGCATGACCACTCTGTCGGTGGCGGCTAAACTGACTGTTGGCCTCAATTTTTATGGCAACGCATCCTTTCAGTGAGCCATTGGGGACATCGCGAATATTTCTCAGGTTGCAGTCCACTGCTGCATCCGGCAAGTTACAGCTGCCCTTTATAGGTGAAGGCGCCAATTCATCACCTTCCCTCTGACCCTGGAGAAGCAGGCGGAGGAGGAGGAGGAGGAGCATGCGGACGAGGAGGAGGAGGAGGAGGAGGAAGATGGAAGGGCTCCTGAAAGTGGAAGGGCCATCCGTCACTGGCTCATGAGGACTCGTATCGAGGCCCCTCTGGCGGAATGATGAGTGTCTTAACTGCTGCGCACTTTGGATGTTTGAAAGCATCTGAAGGCCAGCATCACTGTAATTATTCACGTACACCATAGCACATTTAAACTTCTCTTTATTGTCACAAAAATCTTTCATTACAGCAAAATAACAGTTAACTCTTCGGCAAAGCCGCCAAACTAAACAAACTATTTCCAACAATTCCAACAGGTGAGGGTCTCCTTGATTTTGGCCAAAGAAACGTCTCAGTACCTCCCTCTACTGCTGGCCCCTTGATGGAGAACGACTTCTCTTTCGCGCTCGGCCTCTTCCCTCCCTGCTGCTCCTACATAATTGAACCCCAGTGGCGGGGTGAAGGCTGGGGGACGCCTGCTGACTGTCTGGAAGCGCAAAAGCCCCTGAGGGCCGGCCTGGCCGGCCTCTGGGCTTGGAGGGTGCGGACACAGGATGCTTGATCTGAGCATGGCTGGAAGCAGTGTGCACTGCAGGTGGTGGCAGCTGCACTGCAGACGTGCCAGCGCTGGCATGTGGAATGGTCACCTGCCGAGAGAGGACACCTGCACCATTGTCGGACGACACACTGGCTCTCTGAGGGGACCGGCTCGGCTCATCTGCCACAATCGCATGCTCCACTGATTCCTGGCCTTGTATGGGACTGGAAGGGCCCAGGATGATCCTAACTGATGCAGATAGGGTGGCTGCAGTGAGAGTTCGCGTTGCCTCAATCTGGGTGTGGACGAGGCCGGCAAGTGACTGCGTGGCAGCAGTGAGGACCTGTGAGCCAGGTGCCAGTGCTTCGGAGAAGCCCTGGACAGTTCTTTCCATTGCTTCAGACAAGGCCGGTGCTGACCGCTCCACTGCTTTGGACAAGCCCTGGACAGACCTTTCCAGGGATTGTCCGAAGCCCTGAACAGTCCTTTCCATAGCGGCCTCGAAGCCCTGGACAGTCCTCTCCATTGTTGGTCCAAAGCCCTCGACAGACCTTTCCATAGTTGTCCCGAAGCCCTGGACAGTCCTCTCCATTGTTGGTCCAAAGCCCTCGACAGACCTCTCCATTGTTGCCCCGAATCCCTGGAGAGTCCTGTCCATTGTTGCCCCGAAGCCCTGGAGAGTCCTGTCCATTGTTGCCCCGAAGCCCTGGAGAGTCCTCTCCATTGTTGCCCCGAAGCCCTGGAGAGTCCTCTCCATTGTTGCCCCGAAGTCCAACACACTCTTTGCCAGTGTATCTATTGACTGAGGCATCCTCCCCACTGCAGCCATCAGCTCAGTGTGCCTGAGCCGGGCCTGGGTGCTCATTTCAGCCAGGCGACACACCTCCTCTGCACTCTGTGCAGCAGTCATCACTACCTGCCTTGCCCTCCGGGGAGACGGTGGCCGAACTTGCCTACCCCCCTTGCGTTGCTGCATGCCGCTTGGTCCGGCAACTGCCTGATCCTCAGAGCCCCCCCCCCTCCCCTCCAGGGAACTACTATCCCCAGTCTGTACATGTGTATGCTCCTCTGAGATTGGAGCGGATGGTCCGGCTTCCTCCTGATCCTCACCTCCGGAGGCACTGGCACTGGCAGCTTCAGGGCGTGGAGCCCCAGTTGGTGATGCATCAACTGAAAGCAGGGAGGTGGAAGAGTGGCTTTAGCAAAAGGACAGGTTGGCGGGAAGGCATGGCAGATTGCGGCACACTGAGGAAGCATGCTGGCGGGGGGACCAAGTGGAAGGAGACAGCTGCAAAAGGTGAGAGCCTTACCCTCGCTGTCGAACATGGGGTCGGCAGCTGCAGTGGTCACAGGACCAGACAGACGTCCTCCAAGAATCTGGTGCACTCTCTCCTCGAGATCCGTGAGAGTGACCACTTGTGGAGGTCCGCCACCAGTTCGACGCTGCTCCTTTCACATCGTCACCAGCTTGGACTGCAGGGGAAAGAAGGGGAAGTTCTGTAACATGATGCCTTGTGAGATCATCTCATGCCCCCCATGGTGCAAGAGCCCTTACATGATGCCTTGAGAGATCATCTCATGCCCCCCATGGAGCAAGAGCCCTTACATGTGGCCTTGAGAGAAATGTCCATGTGTGTGCCCAGAAAGGGCCATGGGTGCTTGCTGACAGATGGCCATTGGGGCATCATGGCAACAGGGTCCTCGAAGTTAGGTGCAGATGGGGGGAATCAGAAGTTTGCATAATCAACACTCACCCTAACGACCCGAGTGAGGTCGTTGAATTTCTTCCTGCACTGAACAGGGGTCCTGGTCGCCAAGCTGTTGGAGTTGACCCTCTGAGAAACCTCCCTCCAAGATCGCCGGTAAGCCTTTTGATTCGGCCTCTTGCCATTGTCAGGATACAGAACATCTCGACGGCGCTCAACTGCAGACACCAAGTGGTCCAGAGCCTCAGTGCTGAAGCGCTCTGCTCTCTGTCTCACCTTCTCCATCCTCACCAAGTTTCTTGCGCCAGAGAAGGGCGAGCGCCGATTCTGAGGCCTACAGGGCATTGAGTGCAGCAGCTCAGGCTGACTGACCCACCCCTTTAAGAGCCGGCCGGCGCCTGGAAGTCTCGTGGTCTCCGGTAATTGAGATCACCCGCGCTGCGCCCGTCCGCGCCGATATTGGGTAGCGCCTGAACTTTTGCGCCTTAGGAGCCCCGTGCAATGTCTGAGTTAGCGCCTCAATCCCCTTTGGGGGCGATGCAACCCAATATCTCGCCAGGCAGCGATAATTTTCGTCTGGCTATAAACTTTGCGCAGCGCCAGTTCTAACGCCTCAAGCGGGGCTATACCCAATTTCGAGGCCAATGTCTCTTAACTTCTCCTGCCTTCTACCCTATCACAGACCTTCCCTTTTGTTCTTGTACCCCCTCACCCCTTTCCCAGCCCCTGCACTTGCTTAAAAATCTGCTCCATTTCCTGCTTTTTTCCAGTTCTGATGAAAGGTCATCGACCTGAAACGTTAACTCTGTTTCTCTCTTCACAGATGCTGCCTGACCTGCTGAGTATCTCCAGCATTTTCTGTTTTTATTTCAGATTTCTAGCATCTGCAGTATTTTCTTTTTGTATTCATATCCATGCTGTCCCTTTTATTCCATGGGCTTCAGCTTTTCTGGCAAGCTTATTATGTGGCACTTTATCAAACGCCTTTTGGAAATCCATGCCCTCATCAACCCTCTCTGTTACCTTATCAAAAAACTCATTCAAGTCAGCTAAACACGATTTGCCTTTAATAAATCCGTATTTGTTTTCCTTAATTAATCCACACTTGTCCAAGTGATTGTTAATTTTGTCCCTGATTATCGTTTCTAAAAACTTCTCCACTACCGAGGTCAAACTGACTGGCTTGTAGTTGCTGGGTTTATCCTTACACCATTTCTGGAATGAATGTTAATTGAGTGTTGGTGAAGTCTTTGCAAAGTGCCCCAGAAAGTTTCAAAAGTCTTCTTCAAACCTCCAGCAAGTGAACAGTAAAAGGTAAGTGTGCCTTTAAGTAGCGCTCAAAATCCTCAGCAACGACTTGTTTACTCCTAGTCAGCTGGTCACTGTTAGGAGAGAGCATTAGGACAAGCGCTATCCACCAAAATGCTATGCAGCCTCGTTAATGAGCGTTAGCAGGTAATTTAAGTGGCAATCAACCCTTTAATGATCCTCCAGGCGGCCGTTCTTAGCACGTGCTTCAACTCCTTTACCAATATGGCATCTTGCGCTAAACGTGAACTAAACCGGCATTTCAACTCAAGACCCCATCTTGGCCACCTTGGAGGCTCTTTAGTGCCTAAAGGAGCTGTCAGAAATCGCCCCCTAATGGTGCTAAATAAATTCAAGTTTTTGATGATGATGAAACTATTTTCTATTTGTATTTAACTCTGGTATTTTCTCAAATAGTTTTGTTATACTATCCTTTTCCTACTAGTCACTCCCTTCTTTTGGTTCCCATGATAACTCACTACGGACTCTACCCAAGGATAGGGAAAAATGTGGACTGGTTGTAATTTGGGTGATAGAATTAAGTGATCATTCAATACTCCCAATGGTAATACCCACACAGGAGAAAATTGTACCTTACACTTTGATGATCTTTATTTTTATATTTGAAAATTAATAAATGCAAAAAGTTATCATTTATAACATTTTAAACACCTCTGCTCTAGAATTATTAATCTTCACATGAATGCAGTCTAAAACTCTACTCATTGCAGGCAGAGCAGAACTTTGTAGAAATTCTGCATAAATATAATTCACTTCAACATCAATAGCCATGTGATAACGTAACTCAGTAGGCAGATGTGAAACTTCCGTTTTGGTTTAGAAACTCCAATCAAATCTGTTAGGTCATGACACTGAGCGTGAATAACAAAGTACTTCAGTGCAATGGAAATCTGATGTTCCACAGAAAAAGGATGTCCTTTGAGTTGATTACAGAATGTGATTCAGAATATAAATGAGCATTCCTGCCTTTAATGTTCTGATTTGCCTTCTACATTCTTCAGGTGTGTTACACATAAAGGGACCCTCAATGAGCTATAGTGCAGCAGCTACTTACATTTAGAAAATGTTGCTGCATAAGTTTGCTGAACAAGTAATTCCCTGAGGTATTTATTTGTTTCTACAGATACCATTAAATCTTAAGGTGCCAGTGTTTTAATACATTGTAATGTGTTGCCATCTTAACTAATGATTTTGTATGTTCAAAGGGACTATGAGAATAAATGAAATGCTTTTGTCTAATTTGGGTTTGTAGCTTTCCTTTTAATCCCAGTCACAGTACATATGTAAGGGGTCGTTTTAACGAGCTTATGGTGTGCTAGATCGGTTTTGATTTCGCACTGCTCGTGAGCAGTTCCGAAGCACTCCCCCCTCACCGGTTCTAGACACTGGGCTTATTGCCAGACAACCTTGATGTGTGCCCAACTTGTGACTCGGAAGACAAATGGATCAGGTGAGACAAGGTGAGTTTTAAATCAGAAATATCTTTATTTTCAAGGAGAATAAACACAGAGAATGCAAGAATCAATTTAGACAAAAATCATTAGCACGTCTCCCAAAGGGAACTAAAATTTAACACACAAGGAATAACTTTGACTATCTTAAATCATACAACAATTCTTAATCAGCGGTATACTAAAACGGGGGTGGGAAAAGCGCACGGACACATCGAGGGATAAATCACACTCCTGAATTACAAAACCCTTAATGTTACAAACCCTCCCGTTGCTAAAATATACCTCAACTATGTCAGTTAAGTAGATTTGGGCCTTTATGCTCACCAGAATTTTAAAACCCTCCTGGACCTTGGTACTCCTTGTTACGTCCGGGATCTCCAATCTTCCTTATGGGACCGGCTCCTGGACCCGCTCTCCTGCACAAACTTGGAAGTCCTCTGAACTCCTCGAGCCGTCTCCTCTTCTGCACAGTCTTCGAACTCCTGATGGTATCTGGACTTGGACTTCACTGCTTCTGGTGAATCTTGTGGATCTGTCTGAGTCTGGCTGAATCTCTCCTGCACAATGTTGAAAGTCCTTCGAACTCCTCGAACCGTCTCCTCTCCACTCAGCCTTCGAACTCCTGATGGTCTTGGATCTGGACTGAACTTCTGAATCTGCTCTCCTGCACAATCTTGTGGGTCCTCCTCGCTCTTGACCTCGTGTCTGTGTGAATCTGTGATGGATCTGTCTGAATCTCACTGAATGAATCTGTCTTGTTGTCGATTTTCCCTCAACAGTTATACTGTTTCCTTGCCCTTATCTCGGCGCCAAATCAGGGGTTTTCTTTTGTCAAGGTAATGGGCAGGCTGCTTTGACAAAAGCAAGTACTTTATTTTAATGTCTTGTAAATGAAACTGATGGGATCTGTCCTGTGTCCCTCTGAGTTTGGTACAGATAATGGTTTTTTTTCTGTGCTCAGCGATTTCAGAGATGGGTTTGTGTTTTGCTAGCAATTAGCGCACCTCCAGGTGCAAATACTTTTGTTTACGAGTTCGTTACTGCTGTAACCATATTATCATATTAATAGCAGTAAGTTCTGGAATCTTCTAATCAGTGATGACTCAGGCTGCTGTAAGATACTGCTGGTGTGTCCTTTTGAACTGAGCCATGAGAACTGCCAACTCCATCTTGTGTTCTCACAATGTGGCCATTTCAGGGGTTTTACCAATCTAGACTGTATTTTCTGGATTTTGCGAATCCTACAATAAGCAATTTAGAAATCAACTGTAGTTCAGATTCTTGTGCAAAGTTTATGGAAGGAAAGTCAGGCTGGCTACATTATGGGCCTGTGATCCTTCTACCTAATTTTTCTCCAAAATCTGTGATATCACAAACAGTTGATCTATTGTACTTCGTCCTGGTCTAAAACCAACTACTTCTTTATGCAGTACCATTGCTTCATTTATTTTCATTCTCCTCTTCATTGTCTGAGTAAATACTTTTCCAGGTATACTCAGTAATCTGATTCGCACTTGTCTCCTTATTTGAAGGTTGGTGTTACTATCATTGCCTTTCCCTGATCTTCAGGTACTGGCTCTTCACGAGCTTTGTCAAACAGTCTTTGAATCACTTTCACAGTATTTTGCTCACCCGCCTGCAACAACTCTGTAGTAATATTATCGATACCAGGAGCCTTGATCTTTTTCAAACTATCAGTAGAAACCTTTACTTCATCCTCTGAGAAATCCAGCGTTAACTCCCCTCCAGCGGTACAGGGTGATTGCTCCAGAACTGATTCGTCCATTATTCTCCGCACATTGTAGAGATCTTCAAAATATCCTTTGCACCACTTGCTCCTCGCCTGTTTGTCCTCAATTACCTGATCATTTTGGTCTTTCACTGTAACCATCTTAAGTTTGTACGATTCACTTTGTTCACTTATCTTCCGATACAGCCCCTGTGTTTCGGTTCTTTTGGCGTAATCTTCTGCTGCTTTGCACTGGTTGTTTATCCAATTCTTCTTATCTCTCTTGGCTTTTAGTTTCATTTCTTTGGTTGATCTGTTGTATTCGGTCCTCCATATTAGAATCTGCAGTAAATAGAAATAGAAATCGGATGGCTGATCCGATGTTGCCCATTTTACACTGTCAGTTATTCACTATCTGGGCACCACACCTTAGGAAGGATATATTGACCTTGGAAGGAGTGCAGTGTAGATTTACCAGAATGATTCCTGGACTCCAAGGTTTAAATTACAAGGAGAGATTACACAAACTAGGGTTGTATTACCTGAAATTTAGACGGTTAAGGGGTGATTGGATTGAAGTTTTCAAGGATAGAGAGAAACTATTTCTGCTGGTTGGGGATTCTATGACTGGGGGCATAGTCTAAAAATTAAAGCCAGACCTTTCAGGAGCGAAATCAGGAAACACTTCTACACATAAAGGGTGGTAGAAGTTTGGAACTCTCTTCCACAAATGGCAATTAATGCTAGATCAATTGTTTATTTTATGTCTAAGATTGATAACTTTTAGTTAACCAAAGGTATTAAGGGATTTGGGCCAAAGGCGGGTATATGGAGTTAGGTCACAGATCAGCCATGATCTCATTCAATGGCGGAACAGGCTTGAAAGGCTCAATGGCTCCTGTTCCTATGTTCCGATAGCCAAAAGTCAAAATTACCCCCAAAATGTTTTTGGCAATAGAGAGACAGTCTTTGACAGCTGCAATAAAGATCTTTGAAGGGGCTCAGTTAGCCCTGCAAATTTTATTTTTTATCTTGAGAAATCTAGGTGAAGAGCCAAGACACCTGGTGTAGGGCACTACCAAGGTTGAAATAAGGAGGAGAAAAGAAAGGATAAATCAAAAAATTAAACTTGGCATGCTCATCAATCTACTTCTTGATCTAGTCACAAATCACTGTGATTGATGGGCTGTTCCGCACAAAAGACTGACCCTGTATAGAACCTTGTAGTGATGCTTCCTTTCAAATGTTGTGCTTAAAATACTGTTTCAAAATTTATCTGCGTAGGTAATTACCAGTGAAATTAAAGTGTCAATCACTTAATTTCATTGTACAAAAATATTAATATATATTATTATTATTGAAGAGTTAAATATAAACTCTTTCTCATCACTTACATGTTTTTAGTTTTGCAAATAAGATAAACATTATGAAATTGGGGTTGCAATTGGTTAGAATGTGGAACTTGCTACCACAAGGAGTAGTTGAGGCAAATAGCATAGATGCATTTAAGGGGAAGCTAGACAAGTACATGCGGGAGAAGGGATTAGAAGGATATGTTGATAGGGTGGGAAGAGGCACCTGGGGAGCAATTGCGGTGTGTATTGCGGCGCACTCTCAGCGTATGCCATCGTATTCCCTTTGAAATCCACTGAAAGTTCAGGATTTCCGCATCTGCATGTGCATGCGCATAATCTGGAACTTGGGGCCTGTCAATGTATAAGTTGACAGGTCATTGCAGGGGCCATGTAAATGCAATCGCTGGAGCAGAGTTGGGCTATCTGCTCACCGACTAGCCAGCGATTGCGCACGAAAGTCTTACGGTTGATGCAAGCAGGCAGAGCCTATTTGCATTAGAGTAAGGGGATATCTAAGCCATTAATTGAACAGTTTTATATCCTAAATTGTGCACATACACTGTATGAAATGAGTTTATGCAAATATTAGTCCAGACTACAGATTTAATGATGTATAAAATTATTATCAAAAAATAATGGGCTACAAATTGGGTTGCTTTGCACAAATGCCACAGCAGCGGGAGGTTAGCAGCGGCAGCCGCCGGTGATGATGTCATTGCCGTGCGCAGTGCCTCACTTGCGCCCCGGCCGTAAACTTCCCTTGCGCCCCCTGACCTATGTGCGACGGGTTCAGGGGGCGGTTTTGCAGCGGCGGCGCAATTTAAAGGGTAGGTGTCGGGTGGCCATTTTTATTTTGGCCGACTGCCAGCACCTGCCCCCTTTCACAGTTGTGTGCGGGGTGCTGGCACTCCTCTTGATCACCGGACTGTTTTCAATGACACCCCGCCCCCCGGTGGTTCGGCAGGGCCCTGGTGCATGCAGCGCTAGGCCCCTCCCCCTTAATTCAGGGAAGAGGCCTGCGATGATGCAGTGTTGTGTGTTGCCACACATGTCGCTGCTGCACATAGCGCTGCGACATTGAGTAGTAGCGTCCCAAGGAGGAGGTGGAGCGCGCCACCTCCTTCTTGGGGTGCTACTACTGAATTTACGAGGTAGAGGCACTAACTTTTTCAGGGTGCTAATGGTTAGCACCCCAAAATAGGCTATATCCAATTTTTCCCCTTAAATTTTTAGTGAGGTTGGTGGAATGAAGGTAATTACGAATAAAATTCCATTTTTGTAAATTGTATAATTATTAGATTTCGGGATTCCATTGCATCTCATTAGGGGATACCCTTCATAAATGATTAAAATTAATTCTTTATTGATTGGAGGACCAGGCACACGTGACCCCAGGTATGCTTTTGCACCGCCTGCGTCCCTGGGATCCGTGGGCTATTACGCTGCCCTCCGCCTCGAGGCCTGGGACCACAAATTTTCGCAGCCTCGTACTTTTGTAATTTTTTTGTGGGTCGGAGGCATACTCTGGTGGTATGCCTCCGACCACAATTTCTAGCCCACTGACATAGACCAGTTGGACCACATAGCCTGTTCCTGAGCTGTAAATACTATGTCATTCTATGTCTGTAAGCTGGCCCTGTGTCCTGTACATTCATTTTCTGGAGTGCACTGGCATACTTGGAACCTTATTTCCTTCCTTTATGTATGCTGAAGGTGGCTTGTGGTAGGTCAAATAATCCTAGAATCTTTAGACACAACATTCATTCACAATATGTATAGCTGTACATGTAAGGTGAATCGCCTTGAAGGGATAATTACTAGTTCTAGCCCCTGTAGAGCTACCCCAGATCAGGCGTATTCCTCAGACATTCACTTTCAACTAAAGTTTGAGGTAACCGAATCCTAAAGACGCTTAATTGGGTCTAAAGGTCCGGACTATCTCTCCCTAAAGGAAAGGAACAACCTGAAAATGTTACCGTCCTTCAGATAGCACTGTTAATAAGATTAGCTAGACTGTAACATTCTGGATATTATGAGGGTCCAGAAAAGCTCCCCCAGAATTCTGCAACTCCTCACCAAAGAGTTTACAGAGATTGAGTTTGCGAGTTTGATACAGAAGTCTTATGTGAGACAATTCTAAAAATATATAGATTTATTAAAGAACCGACATATAATTTACAGTTGGTGAGTCAATCACAACATTAACAGTTCCAAAAAGAGAAAGCTTATACAGGAAACTTTTTTTTATCCGGCACTGACGGGACCGACGTGGTGCCGGTTCATCAAAAATTACGGATAACCGAGCGCTATAGTAAAAGATAGGGAGAGCTGAGAGCTCCGTATAAAGCAACAAACCCTGTTGCTTAGCAACATGTTCAGAACAATGGCCACACGTTCCAAGTATCTCTGTAGCTTAGCAACAGCTGCAGCCACACCCTTGCACAGCAACAGATCGATGAAAGCAAGTAATATGAAGTATGAACCTACTCCTGAATTTTGCCGGTTAACCGAGGTTTCCGGTTATTTAGGTGCCAGTAAATCGAAAGTTTCCTGTAATTCTATTATCAGAGAATCTACTCTCAAATCTTAACTTCGCTACAGTTTTACAGTTCTTAGTTTTCTACAGGATATCCACCAAAATCAAATACCTTTGATCCTCGAGGTACAAAGAGATGGGGCTAGATTTTCAGTTGCTTGCGCCAGCAGTTAGCGCCTTAAGAGAAGTGATTTTCGGGCGCTATTCGTGTAGCGCCCGGGCGCAGCGCAGTTTGCGCCCCGCCCCAAATTAAGTTGCCCGTTAGCGCCGGCGCAAAGTTTAGCGGCCGCCCGGATGCGCGCGCAGAAAATGACGTCACATCCTCGTGCAACGCCCTTTGGCCGCCCCGAATCCAAACTTCAGTCGGACCGCCCCATTCTGCGGCTGGCATCCAGAGCGTTTGTAAAATGGAACGCAACACACCCTGGGGAGCGCAAATTAAAGGGCACTCCTCCTGCACTATAAACGGCAGTCTGCATGTGTTGTGTGGAAGGATTCAGTGTGCTGTTGTGAACGGTGTATTTATGTTTCCGGCCTCCTCCTCCTCCTCCTCCTCCTCCTCCTAAAAAAACACATGCACCCTTCCCCTTTAAGAGCTCACTGGCACCAGAGTGTCTGCCGTGCGCTGCGCCCGAGCGCTGCGCTCTGCACCGCCGGCTTAGCGCCTAAAGATAGTAGTGGAATGCCTCTTTTAGCGCTCCACCAACCTCTTAGGGCGAAGCCACTGAATGTCCGGCAACGGGGCGCTACTTTGGGGCGGGCGCTAACTTCGGGCGGGCGCTAAGGTTAGCGCCCCAAAACTGTCTATACTGAAAATCTAGCCCATGGAGACTTACAGAGCCGCCTCTGAAGTTGAGAATAGCTTTGCCCCTTTAAATTGAGTCTACTATCCCATTTGAGAGTTCAATATTTATACCCTTTTCCAGTGGTATTTCCTTTAAGGTTTTCTGCTGAAGTAAGCTAATTATCGCTAGTCATTTTTCTGCTGACCCCTGCAGTTCCCACACTCACCTCAGCTGGTAGCATTACAGAACCATGTCTCTCTTCTAGGTGTGCTAAATTTATCATAAAAAATGGTGTAACAGCAGGTGCATTTTACTTGATGTCATTTTTACAAAGGCAGATGTTTGTGCTTCTTTCCAAAGTTTAAATTAGAACATCTTGTACAGGGTGAATCATTGTCATGTTCCCAATGGTTCAGACTGTCAGGAGCCTTTAACCTTCTGTTTCAATAAGGTTATTGATTCAGTGTCAACAACTATCTTATCTCTATAGCCAGAATGCTATCACAGCTTTTTCATAGTTAGGTTTCTAGATTTCCAAACCCAGTTTGTCAAGTTTTAATAAGGCCAGAATTCTTTCATAGAATGGTGTATTTTTCTGACTAGGTTATTGTTGTGTATTTTGAATGTGTATTAGAATTGTCCCACATGGGATACCGTAGTGGTGATTTGCAATGCACTATGGGGAATGTAGTGCATTGAGTGAAGAAGCACATTGTAAATAAAATGGCCGTTAACTAAACTCTCCACCCCGGAGTCCTTCTTAATTGTTATATAGGTAAGGGTATAAAACCCCTTGAGACGCAGCAAAACTGGCGACGAGGATGACGGACTTGCGCATCACTTTGCACTGGAATCGGCGATATTTAAAGTAAGAAGTTCCTGTGTTTTCTTAATAGCGCGCCCGCAGTTTAGTGCTGATGCAATCGCATCGTAAAGGTGGCGGTTCGTGTGTTACACAAATAAGAAGGGGGAAAGTAACGATACAGTGAAACGAAGTGGAGGAAAAGGATTGTAAAAATTAAAAAAAAGTGGAGGAAAAGGACTGCAAAGAAAGAAAAAGGAAACAAAATGGCTATGCTAACCGAAGCGTTTGGACCATTTGATGAAACGGCGGAGCAATGGAGTGCTTATACAGAGCGTTTTGATTTTTCATGACTGCAAATGGCATTAAAGATGACGGGAAAGTGGCGACGTTCCTCAGTGTGATCGGAGCAAAAACATTTGGCTTGTTACAGAGTTTGATGCACCCGGATAAGCCCGGCGCTAAGACATATGATCAGATTGTGGAAGTTTTGGAAACACATTTCACACCCAAGCTGCTGCTGATTGCTGAGAGGTTCAGGTTTCACAAACGAAACCAAGTGGAGGGTGAGTCCATAGCTGAATATGTTGCAGTGCTAAAGAAGCTAACTGAGCATTGTGAGTATAGCTGTATATGTAAGGTGAATCACCTTGAAGGGATAATTACTAGTTCTAGCCCCTTTAGGGCTACCCCGGATCAGGCGTATTCCTCAGACGTTCACTTTCAACTAAAGTTTGAGGTAGCCGAATCCTAAAGACGCTTAATTGGGTCTAAAGGTCCGGACTATCTCTCCCTAAAGGAAAGGAACAACCTGAAAATGTTACCGTCCTTCAGATAGCACTGTTAATAAGATTAGCTAGACTGTAACATTCTGGATATTATGAGGGTCCGGAAAAGCTCCCCCAGAATTCTGCAATAGGTTTGTGTGTGGATTAAGATGTGAAGCAACACAGAAGTGCTTGCTCACGACTGACAAACTGACACTTAAATCAGCAGTGGAGATTGCTGTGTCTATGGAGTTAGCAGCTAAAGATGCACAGCTGTTGGGGGCACAGGGTAGCAGCTACACCGGATAAGCATGCAAGGGGCGCCAGAGAGTGTTACAGATGTGGAAGGTCAGGTCATCAGCCATCTGACTGCTGGTGTAAAGCCCTGACCTGTTGGAAATGTGAAAAGAAAGGACACATTGAATGTGTGTGTAAAGGGCAAAGCAAACAATCCTGCACAGAGACACACAAAAACAAACAAGGAAACACATCCAACTGGCGTTCTAAAAAGAAAAACCTACACATGGTGAAACAAGAACAGGAAGACAGTGACACAGACTCTGATGGGGAGCTGAATCTCCATGTGTTCACGGTGAATGGAGGCTCATCAGGCTATGGAGTCACTCCACTACTAGAGGGAATACCGGTCAAAATGGAGTTGGATACGGGGGCCGCTGTCTCCTTGATTTCAGAGAAGCTATTCAAAGAAAAACTGAACCACCTATCACTGACGCCGGCCAAGCTCATCTTAAAGACCTACACTGGGGAAACAGTCCCAATGCTGGGTAAGACGGAGGTCAAGGTGGAGCTTAATGGACAAACCGTGATGCTGCCAGTTTACAGTGTCAAGGGTGACTATCCATCCCTGATGGGCAGGCCCTGGTTGGAGAAAATTCATCTGGATTGGAAAAAAGTGAATGCGGTGTCATTCGAAGAGGCGGGGCTAGCGGCAGTGTTGACAAAGCATGCGGCTGTCTTTGACAGAGAACTGGGGAGTATGAAGGGGATTACGGTCAAACTCAAGGTGAAGCCTAACAGCCAGCCACGATTCCTGAAGGCCAGGAACGTTCCCTATGCCCTCAGACCAAAGGTGGAGGCTGACCTGGAGCGTCTGGTCAAGATTGGGGTCCTGGTGCCGGTTTCGCACAGTGAGTGGGCCACGCCCGTGGTACCAGTGATGAAGAGTGACAGCGCGTTCGCTTATGTGGAGATTTCAAAGTAACAATGAATCCTGTGCTCTGAGCTGAACAGTACCCCCTCCCCATCATTGAAGACCTTTTTGCGGGTCTAGCAGGCGGTCAGAAGTTTAGCAAGATTGATCTATGCCAAGCCTACTTGCAGATGCATGTAGAAGAGGACTCACAGAAGTACCTCACCATCACCACCCACAAGGGCCTCTACAGGTACTGCCGCCTACCCTTTGGTATAACGTCAGCACCAGCTTTGTTTCAGCGGGATATGGACCAGATCTTAAGCGGCATTCCAGTGGTACAATGTTGTCTCGACGATATCCTTGTCACAGGAAAGGACAACAAGGAACATCTGCAGAACCTGACGAAGACACTGGGAAGACTTGAAGAATATGGCGGAGGTGAAATACCCGCAGATCGAAAAAGAGGCTTTGGGCATCATCTTTGGAATCAAAAAGTTCCATCACTACTTGTTCGGAAGGAAATTCACCTTGCTGACGGATCATCGTCCTCTGACATCGATCTTTGGTCCACACATAGGAATACCCTCCCTGGCAGCGTGCAGGATGCAGCGCTGGGCGCTGATGTTAAGCGCTCAGAATTACAACATCAAATACCGGAGGTCAGCAGCACATGGCAATGCGGACGGATTGCCATGACTTCCGCTGCCTGTGCCCTCTGAAGGCTGTGAGCAGAAGATTTTCTACTTTGACATGGTGAGCAATGCCCCTGTCACGGCCCAGCAGGTCAAGAAAGAGACCAGAGTGGACCCTACGCTATCCAAGGTGCTGGATCGGGTGATGCGAGGAGACGGATCACGGGTGTCAGATGCACCACCTGTGCTCCTACCTTACCTGTCAAGAGGGAAGGAGTTGTCTATCACGTCAGGATGCCTCCTTTAGGGCATGCGAGTGATCATACCACCAAAGCTGCGGAAACATGTCCTCAATGAGCTGCACTCAGGGCATTGTGGTACTGTCCGGATGAAGGAGCTGGCACGAAGCTACTTCTGGTGGCCTGGTCTGGATCATGAAATTGAAGTTGAAGCGAAATCATGCCCATCATGCGAGACAACCAGGGATACGCCAAGAGCAGCACCACTGCATCCATGGGAATGACCGGTGACACCGTGGCAACGGATCCATCTGGACTTCGCAGGACCAGTGGAAGGAGCGATAGTCCTGGTCGCGGTGGACTCCCATTCCAAATGGCCGGAGTTTGCAGTAATGTCCACTACCACTACGGAGAAAACCATCGAGAATCTGAGAGAGATGTTCGGGCGATTTCATCTGCCGGAGCAGATCGTAACCGACAATGGAACACAGTTCACATCCCAGGAGATGGAGGAGTTCCTCAAGAGAAATGGAATCCAGCACACGTTCTCCGCGCCTTATCATCCACCCATGAATGGATTGGCGGAGCAATTTGTCAGAACGCTGAAATGCGCGTTGAAAGCGGCAAGAAGTGATGCTCCTCTAAAGCAGCGCCTGAATGCTTTCTTGCTGAAATACCAAAACACGCCTCATGCTACGACTGGGGCATCTCCTGCTTACCTACTCATGGGAAGGCAGCTACGGACACGCCTTGACCTGCTGAGGCCAACGTCCAGAGAAGCAGTGGTGCACGCCAATCAGCAGGATCAAGTCAGCAGACGAGCTCAGAGGTCCAAAGAACGACACTTTATGGTGGGGGGCAAAGTGCTCGCGCGTAACTACACCACCTCGGAGCGGTGGGTCCCGGCTACAGCCATTCAAAAGATGGGCCCCGTTTCATACTGAGTCCGCACCAGAGACGACCGAACATGGAGATGGCACGTAGACCAGTTACTGCCAAGGCTCAGCAGGCTACCTGTTTTAAATGTAAGAAACGGGGACATTTTAGTAAAGTGTGTAAGGGTAATCCTGTACCCGATGTCTTCTCTGCTGCCGCCTATCATTTTACTCTAGCCTCGGCTACGGTTGACCAGACCATACCGTGTTCCTTGTCAAAATCTATGATGGACATTAAGATTAATGGTCGTCCTACTGGGTGTTTGATAGACTGTGGCAGTACTGAAAGTTTTATACACCCCAACCTTGTTAACTCCTGTTCATTGAAGGTGTATCCTACTCGAAGTGAAATTGTGATGGCGTCCAAATCCCTTGCTTCGGAGGTAACTGGATATTGTAAAGTCACATTGACCGTTAAGGATACGGAGTGTAAGGACTTTAAACTCCTCATATTACCTCAGTTGTGTGTGAACTTAATATTAGGCTTGGACTTCCAGTGTCAGCATGAGAGCGTTACCCTTAAGTATGGTGGATCTCAGCCTCCGCTCACAGTCTGCGGCCTTTCTACTTTAAACGTAAGTCCGCCTTCTTTGTTTGCGAACCTTGCTCCTAATTGTAGACCTATAGTGACTAAGAGTCGACGGTATAGTTCAGAAGATAAAACATTTATAAAAGAGGAAGTGGAAAGGCTTCAATGGGAGGGAATCATCGAACACAGTGGTAGCCCGTGGCGTGCCCAGATGGTGGTGGTTATAACTAATGAGAAGAAAAGACTTGTGGTCGATTATAGCCAGACTATAAACTTATATACCCAATTAGACGCCTATCCTTTGCCTCGTATTTCTGAGATGGTGAACCAGATAGCTCAGTACCGCGTGTTCTACACCATTGATTTAAAGTCTGCCTACCATCAACTCCCCATCAAAATAGAAGACCGACCTTATACGGCCTTCGAAGCTAATGGGCGCCTGTTCCAATTCCTTCGGGTGCCCTTTGGAGTGACGAATGGGGTATCCATCTTCCAACGGGAGATGGATCGTATGGTGGATGAATACGCGTTGGAAGCAACATTCCCGTACCTGGACAATGTTACCATCTGTGGGCGTGACCAACGGGAGCATGGTCAAAATCTCGCGAAGTTCCTAGAGACTGCAAAGAGGTTAAACCTGACCTACAACGAAAACAAGTGTACCTTCAATACTACACGTTTGTGTATTCTTGGTTGCGTTGTGGAGAATGGGGTAATCTGGCCAGACCCTGAAAGATTACGCCCACTTAAGGAATTACCTTTACCTCACACTGTAAAAGCTTTAAGAAGGTGTCTGGGATTCTTCTCGTGCTATGCCCAGTGGGTGGCTAGCTACTCAGATAAAGTCCGACCTCTTATTAAGTCGACGTCTTTTCCGCTATCGGCGGAAGCTCAGGAGGCTTTCCTTAATATCAAACGGGACATTGAGAAGGCAGTGGTATGTGCCGTGGATGAGAAGATCCCATTTCAAGTGGAAAGTGATGCATCTGATTTTGCGTTGGCAGCAACTCTTAACCAAGCTGGTAGACCAGTAGCCTTCTTCTCTCATACATTGCAAGGACCAGAAGTTCGAAATTCTTCAGTGGAAAAGGAGGCACAGGCAATTATTGAAGCAGTCAGGTATTGGAGACATTATCTCGCTGGCCAACGTTTTACGCTCATTACTGACCAGCGATCTATGGCCTTTATGTTCAACACTAAGCAGAGAGGCAAGATCAAAAATGATAAGATTTTAAGATGGCGAATAGAACTGTCAACATATGACTATGATATTCAGTACAGGCCTGGAGTATTTAATGAGCCATCGGATGCTTTGTCACGAGGAGTATGTGCTAGTCTAGGTACAGATAAGCTTCAAAGTCTCCACGCACACTCTGCCACCCTGGGGTTACCAGAATGAACCACTTCATTAAGTCCCACAATCTACCCTACTCTATTGAGGAGGTCCGGACAATGACCAGAACCTGTCGTGTTTGTGCTGAATGCAAACCCCGCTTCTATAAGCCGTCCGAGCCAGCTCATCTTATTAAAGCAACTCGACCATTTGAGCGTTTGAGTCTCGATTTTAAAGGTCCCCTTCCATCGAGCGACCGTAATGTCTATTTTCTTAATATTATAGACGAGTACTCTCAGTTCCCTTTTGTTATCCCCTGTCCGGATGTGACTCGTGCTGTTGTAATTAAATGCCTCTGCCAACTGTTTTCCTTGTTTGGCATGCCTAACTATATACATAGTGATAGGGGTTCTTCCTTTATGAGCGAAGAATTACGACAGTTTTTGCTATCGAAGGGGATTGCAACGAGTAGAACTACCAGCTATAACCCTCGTGGTAATGGGCAGGTCGAGAAAGAAAATGCGACAGTGTGGAAGGCTATCGTACTGTCTCTGAAGTCACGAGGCCTGCCGACCTCTCGCTGGCAGGATGTCCTGCCAGACGTGCTGCATTCCATAAGGTCTCTTTTGTGTACAGCGACGAATGCCACCCCTCACGAAAGGATGTTTAGTTTTCCAAGAAAAGCTACTAATGGAGTATCGTTACCCACATGGTTGACGACCACGGGCCCTGTGTTGTTGCGCAGACATGTGAGAGGCCACAAGACTGATCCACTGGTGGAGGAAGTACAACTCCTCCATGCTAATCCCCAGTATGCGTATATTCAATATTCGGATGGGCGAGAGGATACGGTCTCTATTAAAGATCTTGCACCTGCTGGAGCTCGAAAAGAGTTCAACTCTGAGAGTAGAGTTTTCAATCGTGGTATTGGACCTTCAGAGACACAAACCCTCAGTGTGGAAAATACTGATGATTCTGGGAATTCGAATGAACCGGAGTTAGTACTCCGGGAGGAGCCTCAGCAAGAGTTACGTCATTCCCAGAGGATTATCAGACCTCCTGACAGACTGAATCTATAGCAGGGGGTGAATGTGATGAAATAACTGTGTTCTGATATTTGTACTTGTACTTGTAATGTCTGGAATGTTCCACTGGGGGGAACCACTAATGCTCCTCCCTGGCCCCGCCCCTCTTCTGGTATGTTCTACCAAGGGCTCGGTCGATGATGGACTCTGTTAACTCTGCCATGATTCTTATTTAATAAAAGGCTTCAGTCTTAAGCTTTAACTTCGGATTCAGGCAGTTATTTGGCACATCAAAGGGGAGGAAATATATTGTGTATTTTGAATGTGTATTAGAATTGTCCCACATGGGATACCGTAGTGGTGATTTGCAATGCACTATGGGGAATGTAGTGCATTGAGTGAAGAAGCACATTGTAAATAAAATGGCCATTAACTAAACTCTCCACCCCGGAGTCCTTCTTAATTGTTATATAGGTAAGGGTATAAAACCCCTTGAGACACAACAGTTATATGGCTTAATCCTTCACAGACTGATGGTGCAAACAGTTTGCAGAATCTTGCTTGTGACACATTTCTGGCAGAAAATGGGACCTTTGATCTCAGGCACTGGTTCTTTTTGTGTCCAATTCATCAACAGTACTTTTTGCTGGGACAAACTGTACCTCACTTCATGTATGCACAAGCCTTCTTTAAAGGTAAAAATCATATATATTGGGTTCATGATGCACTCCCCTGATTGTCTCAGAGGAGTCCAGTCTTCTCAAGACTGCTGCTGCAGCGTTGTGCCATCTGCTGCCCTATCAGCACACAACATCTGGATCGGGGACGCATTGCCCATAGATGTGAAGGTTACCACAGCATGAAGTTGCATCCTTACAAGCCGCCCCAGAGAATATCTGCCACGTTCGGCAGTCTGCAGTGGATTTATGTATCAGGGAAGTGACAACTGCTATGTTTGCAAGGGGCAACACTCTCATTACTTTTCTTGAGAAAAGGAGGCGTTAGCTGGACAGGATGCACAGCTTCCACTGAATGGCAGGGTTTCCTTGAATGCAAAGGGTTGCACATGGAACCCATATCGGCATAACATTTGTTCATTCCAACTCAATGACCTTCATGAAGACAAAAGGTTTTCACTCAATTAATGTCCAGGTAGTATTTGTTCACTGCACTTTCAAAATTTGGGTGAGTCTCTGCTACATTTTGGGTGCACTGGAACTTCTATCAATAGAAACATAGAAAAATTAGAGCAGGAGTGGGCCATTCGGCCCTTTGAGCTTGCTTATTAAGCCTTCTTAAAAGGAGAAGGCAATTAAATATATATACATATATATTGTACTTTTACATACCCTTGGCTACATTTTTATTCATGCATTAGTTGTTTTTGCTGGGTACACCTCCATTTTTTAATTTAGGGCTTTTACCTCCAACAATGCTTTTCATCAATGTCCTTGGTTCCTGCTGGCTTTGATGTACCTGTAGTACCTTTTTAAATACAAAAGAATGGGTTTTCATCTGAGAGTTCCAAAAGCAATGCCTAATTGCCCCTGATTGTGTCAGAGGAGTCTAGTCTTCTCAAGACTGCTGCTGCAGAGTTGTGCCATCTGCTGCCCTATCAGCACACAACATCTGGATCGGGGACGCATTGTCCCATAGACATGAAGGTTACCACAGCATGAAGTTGCATCCTTACAAGCCGCCCCAGAGAATATCTGCTACGTTCGGCAGTCTGCAGTGGATTTATATATCAGGGAAGTGACAACTGCTATGTTTGCAAGGGGCAACACACTCATTAATTTTCTTGAGCAAAGGAGGCGTTAGCTGGACAGGATGCACAGCTTCCACTGGATGGCAGGGTTCTCTTGAATGCAATGGGTTGCACATGGGACCCATATCGGCATAACGTTTGTTCATATCAACTCAATGACCTTCATGAAGACAAAAGGTTTTCACTCAATTAATGTTCAGGTAGTATTTGGTCACTGCAATATCATTACGTACATCAATGGCCATTATCTATGAAGTAGGCATGATGTCATCAGCAAGCAGCAGTCCACAATGGGGGTGGGGAAAATTCTGTTAAGTGACCAGCTCCGTTGCTGCCAGGTGCAAGGGACCTTGGTGAATACATGGCCTTTGAGCTGCAGCTGCAGGTAAGCCTGCAAGCTGTACAAGGGTAACCCATTTTTGTCAGATTCAGAGTGGGTGAACTTCAACTTCTGTTGCTGTTGGGAGGCCTGAACCATTGACAGATTTTAGCCTCATTTAAATGCCACTGGTGAACTGTGGGTGTCAAATGGGCCCCCACCTGCAGCTCACTGCAGTGTGAAAGATCATCTGGCTTCCACTGCGGCTCCTCTCCCACAAAAATAAAAACTGAAAATTTCTTTGGCCATTTTTTTGAGCAGCCTCGAGCAGTCCCTTTAAGGGCCATTGGTTAGGCTGCTCAACTTCTGGTACAATTGGGCAGAGCATGCACAACACACTCTTCTCCCATTTGTACCTGAAAATTGCAATTGGGATCCTGCAATCTGCGTAATGTTCCAATTTGCACACTGAAGCAGCCTCTCACCAAACACATGTAGGCATGCTGCTTGCCTATTTACTACCCTTGCCTGAAAATTGCATCAGGCAAGCTTTGGGCTTCAATGGGGTGATCAAGGTGCCCCCCCCCCCACCCCCACCCCCACAACACAACTTTCAATGGCTGGCCACCCAATTATTCAACCCCCCAGAAAATCAGAGCTTTCAAAAACTTTTGACCAGTTTATTAAAATATTTGTCACTTAAAATCCTGTCGTTCTCCAATCACTTTCTAATCAGTTATTAATGACATCACTGAATGAGTGCTGGACATTCTGCGATGAGAAGGGAAACAGCCAGAAGTCGAGGTCCAAGTTGAAACCAATGACATAGGTAGGAAAAGGGTTGAGGAGCTAGGAAAAGATTAAGGAGCAGGGCCTCAAAGGAGGCAATCTCTGGATTACTCCCAGCGTCATGTGCTAATGAGTACAGAAACAGAAAGATAGTGCAGGTGAATGCATGGCTGGGGAAGTGGTACAGGAGGGAGGGCTTTAGACTCCAGGGGAATTGGGACAACTTCTGGGGAAGGAGGGACCTGTACAAGGTGGATGGTGTTAGATCCGTGCATCTTGATGTTGTGTCCTTCAATAATTAGACAACAAGACTGCAGGGAACGATTCAACAGGTGTTTACTGAATGAGCGTTACTCTAGAACTAACTATACAGATCCCTACTCAGGGTTTATATACAGGTGTGGTCACTGCCGGTACTACAGTATACAGGAGCTGTAAAAAGTAGTTCTCCCCTTAAAGGTACATACATTACAATTCCTCCCCTTTTAGATTAACAGTACCATAACACTCATTTAACAATTAAATATCAAACTCATTACAATAAACACTTTTAACATGCAACATTAACTGAAAATAGTCTATTTATAAATTCAGTCTTTGGGGAGGCTTCCTGATCCTTTCTGGATAACGCCTTTCCTGAGTGTCTCGCTCTTGGTGCGGAGGCGATTCTAACACCCTGTCGTCAGTTGATTCATCAGCTTCCAATGCTATTGTTTCTGAGGTAGATGCGACCTGTACGTCGGGTTCCTCACCAGGTACGTATGGCCGAGACATGGGGTTGACTCGTTCCTTTGACTCTAGGATCTGGTCAGCATGGCGTCTCACAGTGTTCTCCCCAACATCCACTGTGTACATTAGTGGCCCCTGCCGTGTGCATATCGTTCCTGGTTGCCATTTCTCTGTTCGGTAGTCGCGGGCCAAGACTGGTTGCCCTACATTGAAGCTCCTTGTCGGCTTCTCATTGATGTGCTGGAATTGCTTACTCTCAACATCTCTTCGTACATTTGGTCTGAGCAAATCCAGATGAGATCTCAACCTTCAGTTAAAGAACATCATGGCCGGGGCCTTGTTCGTGACTGCATGTGTCGCATTCCGGTAGGCGAACAGGAAATTGCCCACCTTGTGCTGCAGCGGAATGTTGTCATTGTACATAGCCTTTATTGCCTTCTTAAAGGTTTGTACGAACCTCTCAGCCAACCCATTTGTGGCTGGATGATACGGGGCGGATGTGTAATGTCTTACCCCATTCCTTTTCATAAATCTTCGAAACTCTTCGGACACAAACTGTGGTTCGTTATCAGAGCAAATCTGCTCTGGCAAGCCGTTCCTGGCAAAAATGGTCCGTAGGACTGCAATAGTTTTCTCCGTGGTGGTGGAGGATATTTTGATCACCTCAGGCCATTTCGAGTGCGCATCCACAGCTATTAAAAACATTGAGTCCATGAATGGACCAGCAAAATCAATATGCACCCGTTGCCATGGAGTTGAGGGCCACTCCCATGGGTGTAGAGGGGCATGTGGTGGTGCATTTTGGACCTTCTGGCATCCTGAGCAGCTCTTTGTCAGGTCCTCGATTTGTTGATCGATCCCCGGCCACCACACATAAGCCCTAGCAAGGCTTTTCATTTTCACCCCTCCCAGATGACCTTCGTGAAGCTCATTGAGCACTCTCTCCCTTAACTTCGGTGGAATTACCACTCGGGATCCACACATCAAGGTCCCCTGGCATACTGACAGCTGTCCTCTTCTGGATGAGAAAGCTGGCAACAGTGAGTCGCCATGTGCGGGCCATCCCTTCACCGTCAAATCATATACCCGAGACAGTGTCGGGTCATTTCGGGTCTCCTTCTCGATACCAGCATTAGTTACTGGCAAGCATTCAATTATAGTCGAATGAAATATTTCAACAGGATCCACTGCTGGTGCTTCCTCTGCAGTAGGCAGTGGCAGGCGTGATAGCCCATCAGCGTTTCCATGCTGTTTCGTGCCCTTATACTCGATTTCATATTGGTGCGCCCCTAGAAAAAGGGACCATCTTTGTAGCCGTTGAGCAGTCATCACCGAAACGCCCTTCTTTGGATTAAAGATGCAGACAAGTGGTTGGTGGTCAGTCAGCAAGGTGAACTTCTGCCCGTGCAGATAGTGATTGAACTTTTTCACTCCCCACACTAGGCTGAGGGCCTCCCTGCCAATCTGGGCATAGTTACGCTTGGCTGAGGTTAGTGACCGAGACACAAAGGCTACCGGCCTCTCCGAGCCGTCCGGGAATTTGTGCGACAGCACCGCTCCAATGCCATTGGGTGATGCATCACTCGCCAACCGAATTGGTAGTGCTGGGTTGAAATGAGCCAACACCTCTTTTGATGTGATCAATGCTTTGCTCTTCTGGAAAGCTCGTTTACATTCGTCACTCCACTTCCATGGTACCCCCGTTTGCAGTAGGGTGTTCAGTGGGTGTAGTACGGTAGACAAATTCGGCAAGAACTTATGGTAGTAGTTCACCAGCCCGAGGAACGACCTCAGTTGTGACACATTTTCCGGTGCTGGAGCCTTGACTACTGCCACAATCTTTTCAGGGGACTTATGTATCCCCTCTTTATCAATAACATGGCCACAATACGAGATCTGCTTCTGGAAAAACTCGCATTTGTGGCGATTAGCTCGGAGTCCATATTCCTTCAATCTAGTGAGCACCTGCTCCAGGTTGGCGAGGTGATCACTGTCATTTTCGCCCGTGACCAGGATGTCGTCCAAATAACACTGGGTCCCTGGAATCCCTTGCAGGACTTGTTCCATTGCCCTTTGCCAAATAGCCGGAGCTGATGCTACCCCGAACACCAGCCGGTTGTATTGGTAGAGACCGTTATGAGTGTTGATCGTGAGGTACTGTTTCGAGCCTTCTTCTACCTCCATTTGCAGGTACGCCTGGGCCAGATCAATCTTAGTGAAGCGTTTCCCTCCAGATAGCAAGGCGAAAATATCTTCAATCCGCGGAAGCAGATATTGTACAGTGTGAAGGACTGGGTTGACTGTCACCTTAAAGTCCCCACAGATGCGAAACTTCTTTGGTTCCCCAGGCGTATTACTCAATGACCTCTTCATTGCAGGAATGATGGGTGTAGCCCACTCACTCCAGTCCACTTTGGACAGTACTCCTGAACGTTCCAAACCTTCCAGCTCTGATTCGATGGCTGGGTGGATCGCATAAGGTACCGGTCTGGCCTTAAAAAACTTTGGGCTTGCATTTTCCTCTATTTTGATCGTCGCTGTTATGCCTTTTAGTGTTCCGAGTCCCTGCTGGAACACTTATTGTGCATCAGTTAGCATTTTTGACAGTCGTCCAGGTGTGACGTCGTCATCCTTTTTGGCATCTACAGTCAGTGCTTGTATGGAATGCCAATCTAGCTGTATCTTTTTGGATCCATTCACGTCCTAGTAGTGGTGGTCCTCCATCAGGCAATACATATAGGTCAATTTTTGGTGTTTCCTTGCCATTATAGAAACATAGAAACATAGAAGATAGGAGCAGGAGTAGGCCATTCGGCCCTTCGAGCCTGCTCCGCCATTAAATGAGATCATGGCTGATCATCCAAATTCAGTACCCTGTCCCTGCCTTCTCCCCATATCCCTTGATCCCTTTAGCCTCAAGAAATGTATCCAACTCTTTCTTGAATATATTTAATGAACTGGCCTCCACCGCCCTCTGTGGCAGAGAATTCCACAGGTTCACCACTCTCTGGGTGAAGAAATTCCTCCTCATTTCAGCCCTAAATGGCTTACCCCTTACCCTTAGACTATCACCCCTGGTTCTGGACTCCCCGGCCATCAGAAACATCCTTTCTGCATCTAGTCTGTCCAGACCTGACAGAATTTTATAGGTTTCGATGAGATCCCCTCTCAATCTTCTAAACTCCAGTGAGTATAAGCCCAATTGACACAATCTCTCCTCGTACGTCATTCCTGCCATCCCAGGTATCAGCCTGGTGAATCTTCGCTGCACTCCCTCCATGGCAAGAACGTCCTTCCTCAGGTAAGGTGACCAAAACTGCACACAATACTCAAGATGTGGTCTCACCAAGGCCCTGTACATCTGCAGCAAGACATCCTTGTTCTTGTACTCGAACCCTCTTGCTACGAAGGCCAACATACCATTTGCCTTCTTAACCGCCTGCTGCACCTGCATGCTTACCTTCAGCGATTGGTGCACAAGAACACTCAGGTCTCTTTGCACTTCCCCTTCTCCCAATCTATTGCCATTCAAATAATAATCTGCCTTCCTGTTTTTGCCACCAACGTGGATAACCTCACATATATTCACATTATAGTGCATTTGCAATGTTTCTGCCCAATCACCCAACCTGTCCTAATCGTACTGGAGTTTCATGACATCCTCCTCACAGCATACCCTCCCACCCAGCTTTGTGTCGTCTGCAAATTTGGAGATATTACATCCAATTCCCTCGTCCAGATCATTAATATATATTGTGAACAGCTGGGGTCCTAGGACCGATCCTTACGGTACCCCACTAGTCACTGCCTGCCACTCGGAAAACGACCCGTTTATTCCAACTCTTTGCTTTCTGTCCGCCAACCAGTTCTCTATCCAAGTCAATACCTTGCCCCCAATCCCATGTGCCTTAATTTTGCATGCTAACCTCTTATGCGGGACCTTATCGAAAGCCTTCTGAAAGTCCAAATACACCACATCCACTGGTTCTCCCTTATCTATTTTACCAGTTACATCCTCAAAAAATTCCAGTAGATTAGTCAAGCATGATTTACCTTTTGTAAATCCATGTTGACTTTGTCCGATCCTATCACTGCTTTCCAAGTGCTCTGCTATTACATCTTTTATAATGGACTCTAACATTTTCCCCACTACCGATGTCAGGCTTACCGGTCTATAATTCCCCGCTTTTTCTCTGCCACCTTTTTTGAATAGTGGGGTAACATTAGCTACCCTCCAATCCATTGGTACTGTTCCAGAGTCTATCGAGTTCTGGAAGATGACCAGCAATGCATCTACTATTTCTAGGGCCACTTCCTTAAGTACCCTGGGATGTAGATTATCAGGCCCTGGGGATTTATCAGCCTTCAGTCCCATCAATTTTCCTAACACCATTTCCCTACAAATACTGATTTCTTTCAGTTCCACCCTTTCATCAGACCCTATGTTCCGCAGTATTTCCGGGAGGTTATTTGTGTCCTCCTTTGTGAAGACAGAACCAAAATATGTATTTAGTTTGTCCGCCATTTCTTTGCTCCCCATTATAAATTCCCCCGATTCTGACTGCAAGGGACCTACGCTTGACTTCACCAATCTTTTTCTCTTTACATATCTATAAAAGCTTTTACAGTCAGTTTTTATGTTCCCTGAAAGCTTACTCTCATATTCTATTTTACCTTTCTTAATTAATCCCTTTGTCCTCCTTTGTTGAATCCTAAACTGCTCCCAATCCTCAGGATTATTGCTTTTTCTGGTAAATTTGTATGTCCTCTCCTTGGATCTTATGCTATCCCTAATTTCCCTTGTTAGCCACGGTTGAGTCACCTTTTTTGTTTTATTTTTATGCCAAATTGGGATGAACAACTTCTGTAGTTCATCCATTCGGTCTTTGAATGTTTGCCATTGCCTATCCACCATGAACCCTTTGAGTGCCATTCCCCAATCAATCCTACCCAACTCGCTCCTCAGACCATCGTAGTTTCCTTTATTTAAATTGAGGACCGTAGTTTCTGAGTCAACTACTTCATTCTCCATCTTAATGAAGAATTCGATCATATTATGATCGCTCCGACCCAAGGGGCCTCGTACAACAAGATTGCTAATTAATCCTTTCTCGTTACATAATACCCAGTCTAAGATGGCCTGATCTCTGGTTGGTTCCTCGACATATTGGTCCAGGAAACCATCCCGTAAACACTCCAGGAATTCCTCCTCCACAGTATTGCTACTAATTTGGTTAGTCCAATCTATATGTACATTAAAGTCACCCATGATGACTACTGTGCCCTTATTGCACGCTTCTTTAATTTCCCTTTTAATGCCATCCGCAACCTCCGCCTTACTGTTTGGAGGTCTATATACCACTCCCACTAATGTTTTTTTCCCCTTAGTATTTCTCAATTCTACCCATACAGATTCCACCTCATCAGAGCTAATATCCTTCATTACAATTGTGTTAATCCCTTCTTTAACCAGTAATGCCACCCCTCCTCCCTTTCCTTTTTGCCTATCTTTCCTGAATATCGAATACCCCTGGAGGTTGAGTTCCCAGTCTTGGCCGTCCTTGAGCCACATTTCCGTAATCCCAACCAAATCATATTCGTTTACCTCTATTTGCGCAGCCAATTCATCCACCTTATTACAAATGCTCCTCGCATTAAGACACAAAACCTTCAGGCTTGTTTTTTTAACGCTCTTAGACCTATTAGAATTATTATTTACTGTGGCCACATTTGATTTAAACCGTTGATTTCTCTGACTGCCACTTTTGTTTTTCTCCTTCCTATCTTTTGCTTTTATCCTTGTTTCCCTTTCCTCTGTCTCCCTGCTCAGGTTCCCAACCCCCTTCCATTTTAGTTTAAACCTTCCCCCACAGCACTAGCAAACACTCCCCCTAGGACATCAGTTCCAGCCCTGCCCAGGTGCAGACCGTCCGGTTTGAACTGGTCCCACCTCCCCCAGAACCGGTTCCAATATATAACGTTCACCCTTATTTTTCCTTTGGGGTAGACTTTTTGCCCCGTGTACGTCTTCAAGACAATCTTTGTATCTCTCAAGGGTATATGTGAGAATAGCCGCTTGTAGTCCCTTCGATTTATGACTGTTAGGGCTGATCCTGTGTCCAATTCCATTTTCACTTGGACTCCTGCTATCTTGAGCGTGACCCAGATAGTTTGGTGATCCTCCGTTTTGATCACATTATGTAGTTTCAGACAACCCAGCTCCTTGCTTCCGGAGTCTGTATCACTTTTCTGTTCGTCTGTGTAGTGTATGTGCCTTTAAGTCAGAACTACTTTTACAGCTCCTGTATAATGTAGTACCGGCAGTGACCACACCGGTAGATAAACTTTGCGCATGCCTCTGTACCCCCAGTCTAGAGACTACCCTCCTCCAGTAAAGACCTGTTTATTGTTAATGTACAGCATCCGTGTGATTATGTAATAATAGCATATCCACTGAACCACGGATTCAACAGTGGCGACGAGTGTCGATTCAAATCTACCTGCAACATAAAAAATAAAAAAATAGTCGAGGCCAGGAACACGGGCGTCGACCACGAGCAACCGCCCAGCAGTCAGGCAGAGATTGAACTTCGCAGGGGAGGCTGTGGAGAGCCGGGCTTGGTTCCCCAGCCATGATGAGCAGTAAGAGACTGATGACAGGTCCAGCGCAGACCCTTCCCGAGCAGCGGCGGCTGGAGCCGACCGATGGCAGAGAGAAAGCCGAGCAGCGTCGATGGGCTAAGACAGAGGGTGAAGAGCGCAAGGCGCAGCCGGGGGTTGAACACCGAGCGGCGTCGAGAAAATGAAAACAAACCGGAGAGAGAGAGGTAAAGAAACAGCCGGGTTCTAGACTGAGCGGCGTCGAAAAATATAAAAAGAAGAACGCGCAGAGCACAGCCAGGGCTCACGGGCTGAACAGGGTCCACGGGGCGAAGAAAGGGGAGACGCCATTGAGCCGCGGGGAAGAAGGAAGAGCGCGGGAGGCGCCATTTTTAGAAGCCGCAGCGGAGAAGAAGGGCGAGCGTGGGAAGGAAGGGGACGCGCAGGAGGCGCCATTTGTGACAGTTAACTCACACCCAAGGATGCCGAAGAGTGGCAGTATCTCTACGTTCGACAATGAAGTCGAAGATTGGGCGACATATGTGGAACGTATTGAGGTGTACTGCAGGGCGAATGAAGTGCCAGATGCTAATAAAGCACTGGTTCTGTTAAATTCCATGGGTGCAAAAACTTATCGGGTACTGCGAAATCTAATAACCCCAGAGAAGTCGGTAAACAAGAAGTTTGAAAGCATAGTAGAAATCCTACAGGACCACTTAAACCCCACACCGCTGCTGATAGCAGAACGATTTAAGTTCCATAAAAGGAACCAACACAAAGACGAAAGCAATGCTGAGTACCTAACGGAACTGCACAAGCTATCGAAACACTGCCAGTTTGGAGCGGGACTAGCAGATACGTTAAGGGACAAGTTTGTGAGTGGGCAACAAAGTGAAGGAACCTAGAAAGGGCTTCTATCAGAAAAGGACCTTATGCTGGTCAAGGCTTTCAGTATGGCAGTATCACACGAAGCAGCTGCAAGGAGCGCTGCAGAGATACAACGGAGACCGCAAGAATATGGCAACAATGAAATGTCCTATGGAACAGAGAAGTGCTATCGCTGCGGCAGAACAACACATGACCAGAAAGATTGTTGGTTCAAGGACCAAGTGTGCAGACAGTGTGGGAAAGCAGGACACATAGCAAGAGTCTGCAGGTCTGGGAAGAAAACCAACAGTAAGAAATCTCCACAGGAGAAGTACAAAAAGGTACACCAGGTGATGGACAGTGGTTCAGACGAACAGAAAAGTGACACAGACTCCGGAAGCAAGGAGCTGGGTTGTCTGAAACTACATAAGGTAACAGAAATGGAGGATCACCAGACTATCTGGGTTACACTCAAGATAGACGGAGTCCAAGTGAAAATGGAATTGGACACAGGGTCAGCTCTAACAGTCATAAATCAAAGAGACTACAAGTGGCTATTTTCACACATACTCTTGAAAGCTACAGATATTGTCTTGAAGACGTATATGGGGCAAAAAGTCTACCCCAAAGGAAAAATAAGGGTGAAAGTGACATATAAAGGCCAGGAAATACCTAAAATGGATATATATGTATTGCCAAATGGAGGACCACCACTGCTAGGACATGAATGGATCCGGAAGATACAATTAGATTGGCATTCCATACAGGTACTGAAGGTTGAGGCCAAAAAGGATGACAACGTCACACCTGGACGACTGTCAAAAATGCTAACTGACGTAAAAGAAGTGTTCCAGGAGGGACTAGGAACATTAAAAGGCATAACAGCAATGATTAAAATAGAGGAAAATGCAAGCCCAAAGTTTCTGAATGCCAGACCAGTGCCTTATGCGATCAGACCAGCTGTTGAAGCAGAGCTGGAAGAGTTGGAATGTTCAGGAGTACTGTCCAAAGTGGACTGGAGCAAGTGGGCTACACCCATCGTTCCTGTAATGAAGAGGTCGTTGAGTAATACGCCTGGGGAACCAAAGAAGGTCCGCATCTGTGGGGATTTTAAGGTGACAGTGAACCCAGTCCTTCACACTGTACAACATCCGCTTCCACGAATTGAGGATATTTTCGCCTCGCTATCTGGAGGTAAACGCTTCACCAAAATTGATCTAGCCCAGGCGTACTTGCAAATGGAGGTAGAAGAAGCTTCGAAACATTAACTTACGATCAACACTCATAAAAGTCTCTATCAATACAACCGGCTGGTGTTTGGAGTAGCCTCGGCTCCGGCTATCTGGCAAAGGGCGATGGATCAGGTCCTGCAAGGGATTCCGGGGACCCAGTGTTATTTGGACGACATCTTGGCCACGGGCAAAAATGACGGTGATCACCTCGCCAACTTGGAGATGGTGCTCACCAGATTAATGGAGTATGGGCTACGAGCTAATCACCACAAGTGCGAGTTTTTCCAGAAACAGATCTCGTATTGTGGCCACGTCATCAATGAAGAGGGGTTGCATAAGTCCCCTGACAATATTGAGGCAGTAGTCAAGGCTCCAGCACCGGAAAATGTGTCACAACTGAGGTCGTTCCTCGGGCTGGTAAACTACTACCACAAGTTCTTACCAAATTTGTCTGTGGTATTACACCCGCTGAACACCCTACTGCAAACAGGGGTACCATGGAAGTGGGATGACGAATGTAGACGAACTTTCCAGAAGTGTAAAGAATTGATCACATCAAAATAGGTGTTGGCCCATTTCAACCCAGCACTACCAATTCGTTTGGCATGTGATGCATCACCCAATGGTATTGGAGCGGTGCTGTCGCACAAATTCCCAGACGGGTTGGAGAGGCCAGTAGCCTTTGCGTCTCGGTCACTAACCTCAGCCGAGCGCAACTACACCCAGATTGACAGGGAGGCCCTCAGCCTAGTATGGGGAGTAAAAAAATTCCACCACTATCTGCATGGGCAGAAGTTCACCTTGCTGACTGACCACCAACCACTTGTCTCCATCTTTAATCCTAAGAAGGGCATTCCAGTGATGACTGCACAGCGGTTACAAAGATGGTTCCTGTTTCTAGGGGCGAATCAATATGAAATAGAATATAAAGGCACGAAACTGCATGGGAACGCTGATGGGCTATCGCGCCTGCCACTGCCTACTGTGGAGGAAGCACCAGCAGTGGACCCTATCGAGATATTTTATTCGTCAATAATTGAACGATTGCCAGTAACAAATGCGGATATAGAGAAGGAGACCCGCAATGATCCGACGCTGTCGTGGGTATATGAATTGACGTTGAGGGGATGGGCAGCACATGGCGACTCACTGTTGCCAGCATTCTCATCCAGAAGAGAACAGCTGTCAGTATGCCAGGGGACAGCGATGTGTGGATCCAGAGTGGTGATTCCACCCAAGTTAAGGGAGAGAGTGCTAAATGAGCTACATGAAGGTCATCTGGGGGGATTGAAAATGAAAAGCCTTGCTAGGGCTTATGTGTGGTGGCCGGGAATCGATCAACAAATCGAAGACTTAACTAAGAGCTGCTTAGGATGCCAGAAGGTCCAAAATGCACCACCACATGCCCCTCTACACCCATGAGAGTGGCCCTCCTCTCCATGGCAACGGGTGCATATTGATTTCACTGGTCCATTCATGGACTCAATGTTCTTAATAGCAGTGGATGCTCATTCAAAGTGGCCTGAGGTGATAAACATGTCTTCAACCACTGCAGAGAAAACGATTGCTGTCCTACGGACCATATTTGCCAGAAACGGTTTGCCAGAGCAGATTTGCTCTGATAATGGACCACAGTTTGTGTCCGACGAGTTCCAAAAATTTATGAGAAGGAATGGGGTAAGGCATTACACATCCGCCCCGTATCATCCAGCCACAAATGGATTGGCTGAGAGGTTCGTACAAACCTTTAAGAAGGCGATAAATGCCATGTGCGACGATGAAATTACACTACAGCATGAGATGGACAATTTCTTATTAGCCTACCGAAACGCGACACATGCAGTTACCAACCAGACCCCGGCCATGATGTTCTTTAACCGAAGGTTGAGATCTCGTCTGAACTTGCCCAGACCAAATGTGCGAAGAAATGTTGAGGACAAACAATTCCAGCACATCAATGAGATGCCAACAAGGAGCTTCAATGTAGGGCAACCAGTCTTGGCCCATGACTATCGAACAGAGAAATGGCAACCCGGAACGATTTGCACAAGGCAGGGGCCATTAATGTACACAGTGGATGTCGGGGAGAACATTGTGAGACGCCACATCGATCAGATCTTAGCGTCACAAGAACGTGTCAACCCCATGCCTCGAGTACCTGGGGATGAACCCAACATACCGGTATCATCTACTTCAGACCCAGTAGCAGTGGAACCCGATGAACTACCCGATAAAAAGGGGTCAGAATCGCCTCTGCACCAAGAACAAAAACCTCCGGAAAGGCGCTATCCTGAAAGAGTCAGGAAGCCGCCCCAAAGACTGAATCTATAAATGGACTTTTGTTGTTTAATGTACATGTTGAAATGTTAATTGTTATTTGAATATTAGGGGTACTACTAATCTAAAAGGGGAGGAATTGTAGTGTATGTGCCTTTAAGTCAGAACTACTTTTACAGCTCCTGTATACTGTAGTACTGGCAGTGACCACACCGGTATATAAGCTTTGCGCATGCCTCTGTACCCCCAGTCTAGAGACTACCCTCCTCCAGTAAAGACCTGTTTATTGTTAATGTACAGCATCCGTGTGATTATGTAATAATAGCATATCCACTGAACCACGGATCCAGCAGTCTGAACTACTCTCCGTCACCTTATGTACCTTCTTCTACTTCTCCTGTGGAGATTTCTTGCTGCTGGTTTTCTTTCCCGACCTGCAGACTCTTGCTATGTGTCCTACTTTTCCACACTGTCTGCACACTTTGTCCTTCAACCAGCAATCATTATGGTTGTGTGTTGTTCTGCCGCAGCAATAGCACTTCACTGTTCCATATGACATTTCATTTGTGCCATATTCTTGCGGTCTCCGTTGTATCTCTGCCGCGCCCCGTGCTGCTGCTTCGTGTGATACTGCAATGCTTAAAGCCTTGGCCAGCGTAAGATCCTTTTCTGATAGAAGCCGTTTCTGGGTTCCTTCACTTTGAAGCCCACACACAAACTTGTCCCTTAAAGTATCTGCTAGTCCCGTTCCAAACTGGCAGTGTTTCGATAGCTTGCGCAGTTCCGTTAAATACTCAGCATTACTTTCATCTTTATGCTGGTTCCTTTTGTGAAACTTAAATCTTTCTGCTATCAGCAGCGGTGTGGGGTTTAAGTGGTCCTGTAGGATTGACACTATGTTTTCAAAATCCTTTTCTAATGGCTTCTCTGGGGTTACTAGGTTTCGTAGTAAGCCATATGTTTTTGCACCCATTGAATTCAACAATACCAGCATTTTCTTGTCATCTGGCACTTCATTCGCCTTACAGTATACTTCTATGTGTTTGACATATGTCGTCCAACCTTCGACTTCATTGTCGAACGCTGTGATACTGCCACTCTTCGGCTTTTTTGGGTGTGGTTAGACTGGCTTAAAATGGCGTCTCCCGCGCTTTCCTTTCTTCCCTGCTGTGGCTTAAAATGGCATCTCCCGCACTTTCCTTTCTTCCCCGCTGACGCTGCTCGGCCTTTGAACACCGGCTGCGCTCTGCGCGTTTTCCTGCGTGCCTCTCTCCCCCGTTGATGCTGCTCGGCCCTTGAACACCGGCTGCGCTCTGCTCTCTCTCGCCTCTCTCTCCCATTGACGCCGCTCGGTCCTGAACACCGGCTGCACTCTGTGCGCTCTACCCTCTCTCTCTCCCCCATCAACGCTGCTTGGCCTTTTTCTGTGCCGCCCGGTCGGCTCTAGCTGCCGCTGTCCGAGAAGGGTCTGCGCAGTACCTGTTGCCAGCCCGTTTCGCTGGACCACCGTGACTGGAAAGCCAAGCCTGGCTCTCGACAGCCTCCCCTGCGATGCTCAAATCTCCGCTGGATGACTGGGGGGCTGCCCGTGGTCGACGCCCGTGCTTCTGGACTCGGCCTTCTTCCACTGCTCTCCCGGAGCGAATCCCTGGGAGGTGATGCAGAGTTGCAGGTAGGTTCGAATCTGCTTGTCGCCAATGTTAGATCCGTGTATCTTGATGTTTTGTCCTTCAATAATTAGACAACAGGACTGCAGGGAATGATTCAACAGGTGTTTCCTGAATGAGGGTTACTCTAGAACTAACTGTATAGATCACTACTCAGGGTTTATATGCAGGTGTGGTCACTGCCAGTACTACAGTATACAGGAGCTGTAAAAAGTAGTTCTCCCCTTAAAGGTACATACATTACAGATGGGTTGCACCTGAACAGGGCTGAGACCAATGTTATCGCGGGGAGTTTAACTTGTGCTGTGAGGGAGGGTTTAAACTAATTTGGCAGGGGGAGGGAAATCAGGACATAGCAGCAGAGAGGAGAGACATAGAAAACTAGGAGGGACAAACAACAACAGAATAAAGAATAGTGCAGAAAGAGCAGGAATTAGATAGAGGAAAAAGGCAAAGCTAACTATCATTGCATTGGAATGCATGTGTGCTCATGCGACGAGTGTTACAAATGAGCTGCAGACACAAGTTGTCACATGGGGTTATGATATCATGGCTATAACAGAACTGGCTTAAACATAGGCAGCAATGTAAACTAAACATTCCTAACTACAATGTATTCAGCAGAAATAGGGAAGGAAAAAAGAAAGGAAGTGGGGGGTGGGTGGGGTGGCAGTATTGATGAGGGATAACATCACAGTTCTACAGAGGGTCAATATGCCAGAGGATTGAAAGACTGAATTGTTTGGTTCAAGTTAAGGAACAGAAAAGGAGCTATTGCATTGCTGGATGTTTATTATAGCCCCCCAAATAGGGAGGAAATGGAGGAGCCAATCTGTAGTCAAATTTCAGAGAAATGTAAAAATAATAGAGCATTAATGGTAGGGGATTTCAATTATCCTAATATAGACTGGGGGGGGGCGCAGTATAAAGGGTAAAGAGGGTGAAGAATTCCTAAAATGTGTACAGGAGAACATTCTTAGTCAGTATGTTTCTAGCCCAATGAGGAAGGAAGCAGTGCTGGATCTAGTTCTAGGGAATGAATTAGGGCAAGTGGAGTGTGTTTCAGTGAGAGAACATCTGGGTAATCGTAATCATAATATAACTAGGTTGAAAGTAGTTATGGAAAAGGATGAAGTAAAAAATCAATGGTGAAAATACCCAACTGGAAGAGAGCTAATTTCAGTGATTTGAGAAGGGCTCTAGCACATGTGGACTGGAAACAAGGATTGGCCAAGGAAACAGTAACTGAGCAATGCCAGGCCTTCAAGGTTGAAATAAAACCGAAGAAGGAGGTTTTATGACAAATGTCAGGTACAGAATACAGTAGAAAACCAGGCAGAATACAGAGTGTGCAGGGGGAAATTGGAAAAGGATATAAGAAGGGCAAAGAGAGAGTTTGAGCAAAGATTAGTGGGTGACATAAAAGGGAACCCAAAAATCTTTTCTAAACATATAAAAACTAAAAGGATAGTTAAAGGCTTGGTGGGATGATTAGGCACAAAAAAGGAAATCTTCTTGTAGAAGCAGAGGGCATGACTGGGGTACTGAATGGGTACTTTATAACTGTCTTCTCAAAAGAAGGGGAGGAAGTTAATGTCACAGTAGAGGAGGAGGGAGTAAATGTATTGTCCAGGATAAAAATAGATAGAAAGGAGGTGCTAAATAGGTTGGCATCACTCAAAGTTAACAAGCCACCAGCTCCACAGCCCTAGATGGGATGCATGCTGAGGGAAGCTAGGGTGGAGATAGCAGAAGCCCTGGCCACGATCTTTCAATCCTCCTTGGATATGTGAGTGGTGCCAGAGGGCTGGAGGATTACAAATGTTACACCCCTGTTCAAAAAATGGGAGAGGGATAAACCTGGTAACTATAGGGTTAGTCAGTCTAACGTCAGTGGTGGGTAAACTACTAGAGACCATTATCAAAGACAAAATTAATTCTCAGTTGGAGAAGACAACCAGCACAGATGTATTAAAGGCAAATCATGTCTGACTAACCTGATTGAGTTCTTTGATGAAGTAACAAAGTGGTGCAGTAGATGTTATATATATGGGCTTTCAAAAGACATTTGATAAGGTAGCACACAACAAGCTTATTTGGAAAATAGAAGCACATGGAATTAAAGGGATGGTGGTAACTTGAGTACATAATTGACTAAGGGGTAGGAGGCAGAGAGTAGTGGTGAACAGATGTATTTCTGACTGGAGAGAAGTATGCAGTACAGTCCCCCAGGGGTTGGTATTAGGACCATTGCTTTTCTTGTAAAATATATGTCCTGGACTTGGGTATAGTCAGTACAATTTCAAAGTTTGTGGATAATACGAAACTTGGCAACATAGTAAATAGTGTGGAGGATAGTAACAGACTTTAGGAGGACTTGGATAGGCTGGTTAAATGGGCAGAGAGATGACAGATGTAATTTAATGCAGATAAATATGTAATGATGCACTTTGGGAGGAACAATATGGAGAGGCAGTATAATCTAAATGGTACCATTTTGAGGTGGTTGCAAGAGCAGAGGGACCTAGGGATACATATTCACAAATCTTTGAAGATGGCAGAGCAAGTTGATAAGGTGGTTAGGAAAGCATATGGAATACTTGGCTTTGTAAATAGAGTCTTTGAATTCAAAAGCAAGGAAGTCATGCTAAACCTTTACAAATCTCTGGTTCGGTCTCAGCTGGAATATAGTGTCCAATTCTGGGCACCACACTTTAGGAAGGATGCCAAGGCCTTGGAGGGGGTACAGAGGAGGTTTACCAGAATGGTACTAGGGATGAGGGACTTCAGTTATGTGGCGAGATTGGCGAAGCTGGTTCTCTTGGAGAAGATTGTTCTCCTTAGAACAGAGAAGGTTAAGGGGAGATTTAATAGAGGTGTTCAAAATTATGAGGGGTTTTGATAGAGTAAGTAGGGAGAAACTGGTTCCTCTGGCAAGTGGGTCGATAGCCAGAGAAGATTTAATATAATTGGCAAAAGAATTTAAGGGGGAATGAGGAGAAGCTCTTTCACATAGAGGGTTGTAAACAGCAGGAATGCACTACCTCAAAGGGTGGTGGAATCAGATTCCACAGGCAATTTCAAAGGCAATTGGACATGTATTTGAAGAGGTCTATTTTCAGGGTTATGGGGAAAAAGCTGGGGTGTGGGACTAAACTGAACAGCCTTGTCAAAGAGCCGGAATAGGCAGGATGGGCCAAATGGCTTCCTTATATGCTGTACGATTCTGTGATTCCAATTCCAATAGTTCTATAAATCACACTAGAGGAAAGAAAGAGGGGAAGTTGAAAAGTCACAAATCTGCCTAACTCACTGGGGCTCGCTAAATTTGTATTCATGTCCTGTACTTCTACAACCTCACATTAAATGACAAAACATACCTACATCTTCATTACCCTTGTGCTATGCCTTATCCTTAAATGTGTTGCGTTGCAGTGTTAAGTCCGTGAATGATTGAGACACGGACTAGCAGGAGAGAAAACAAAACGATCTTTACTGGTGGAAGGCATAAACGAATCTAAACAACAGAGGCTCTCTAGCGCCTTTTATACAGGGGTGGTCACTGCCGGTACTGCAGTCTGAGACCAGTTATTCTCTTAAAGGTACATACACAACAATTCCTCCCCTTTTAGATAAACAGTACATAACATTCATTTAACAACTAATGATAACGAATTACAATCACAATTACTGTTGCTAGATACATTGGTTAAGTTTAAGCAATTATAAGTTCAGTCTTTGAGGAGGCTTCCTGATTCTGTCTGGATAACGCCTCTTTGGGGTATCAGGTTCTTCTGGCAATGTTGAGTCGGAATCAATGTCGTTGTTTGGTTCATCTGCTTCCAATATTACCGGGTCTGCGGTAGCTGCAATTGGAACGTCGATTTCATTACCAGGTGTATCAGATTGTGGTGTGGAGCTGACGTTTTCCAGTGACTCTAGAATCTGGTCAGCATGTCGTCTTACAATGCTCTCCCCAACATCCACGGTATACATGAGAGGTCCTTGTCGTGTACAAATCGTTCCTGGCTGCCATTTCTCAGTGCGGTAGTCCCGGGCCAAAACTGGTTGACCTATCTTAAAACTCCTGGTCGGCCTTTCATTCATATTCTGAAACTGCCTGTTCTCCACATCTCTTCGGACGTTTGGCTTAACCAAATCCAAGCGGCGTCGTAGTCTTCGATTGAAGAACATCATGGCTGGAGTTTGGTTGGTAACCGCATGTGTCGCATTCCGGTAGGCAAAAAAGAAGTTGTCCACCTTGTGTTGTAGGGGTATATCTTCATTACACATTGCCTTGGTAGCCTTCTTAAATGTTTGGACAAACCTCTCGGCCAATCCATTAGTGGCTGGATGATATGGGGCAGATGTGTAATGCTTAACACCATTGTTCTTTAAGAACCTCTGGAACTCTTCAGACACAAACTGTGGTCCATTGTCAGAGCAAATCTGTTCAGGCAGCCCATTCCTGGCGAACATGGTTCGTAAAACTGTGATAGTTTTTTCCGTGGTGGTTGAGGACATTTTTATTACCTCTGGTCACTTTGAATGTGCATCCACCGCAATTAAAAACATCGAGTCCATGAAGGGACCAGCAAAATCAATGTGCACCCTTTGCCATGGAGATGAGGGCCACGCCCATGGATGCAGAGGAGCTTGTGGTGGGGCGTTTTGGACCTTCTGGCATCCTGCACAGCTCTTGGCCATCTCTTTGATTTCTCTATCGATTCCCAGCCACCACACAAACGCTCTGGCTAAGCTCTTCATTTTTACCCCACCCAGATGACCCTCATGAAGCTCATTGAGCACTCTATCCGTCAACCTAGGTGGAATTACTATTCTGGATCCACACATCAAGGTTCCTCTGCACACTGACAGCTGTTCTCTTCTCGGCGAGAATGCTGGCAGCATTGGTTTGCCATGTGCTGGCCATCACTTCACCGTTAAATCATAGACCCGCGATAGTGTTGGGTCATTCCGTGTTTCCTTTTCTATGTTTGCATTCGTCACAGGGAGACATTCAACTATGGTCGAGTGGAATAACTCCATTGGATCCACTGCAAGGTCTTCTTCTTCCACCGTCGGCAACGGTAGATTTGACAATCCATCAGCATTTCCATGCTGTTTAGTTCCTTTGTACTCGATGTCATATTGGTGTGCCCCTAGAAAAAGAGACCATCTCTGCAGCCGTTGTGCTGTCATTATCGGTACGCCCTTCTGAGGGTTGAAAATGGAGACAAGAGGTTGATGATCGGTTAGTAGAGTAAATTTTTGACCGTGCAGATAGTGATTGAACTTCTTCACCCCCCACACTAGGCTGAGGGCCTCTCTGTCAATCTGGGCGTAGTTACGCTCGGCAGAAGTTAACGAGCGTGACGCAAAAGCTACCGGCCTCTCCGAACCATCAAGGAATTTATGTGACAGTACCGCCCCAATGCCGTAGGGAAACGCATCACACGCCAGCCTGATTGGCAGTGCTGGATTGTAGTGAGCCAATACTTCCTTTGAAGTGATTAAGTCCTTACTCTTCTGAAAAGCACGCTTACAATCATCGCTCCATTTCCATGCTACCCCCGTTCGTAGCAGGGCATTCAGTGGGTGCAGAATTGTCGACAAATTCGGCAAAAACTTATGATAGTAATTCACCAATCCGAGGAATTACCTCAGCTGCGACACATTTTCAGGCGCTGGGGTCTTAACAACCGCTTCAATTTTGTCAGGGGACTTATGTAACCCCTCTTCATCAATCACGTGGCCACAATACGATATCTGTTTCTTAAAAAATTCGCACTTGGGGCGGTTGGCTCGCAGCCCATGTTCCCGTAGTCTAGTGAGCACCTGTTCTAGGTTGTTAAGGTGTTCACTGTCATCTTCACCTGTTACAAGGATGTTGTCCAAGTAACACTGAGTCCCCGGAATCCCTTGCAGGACTTGTTCCATCGCTCTTTGCCATATCGCCGGAGCCGATGCTACTCCGAATACCAATCGATGATACTGGTAAAGACCTTTGTGAGTGTTTATCGTGAGATACTTCCGAGAGGACTCTTCAACCTTCATCTGCAAATATGCTTGTGCTAGGTCAATTTTTGTAAAACACTTCCCTCCAGACAGCGAGGCGAAGATGTCTTCTATCCTTGGAAAAGGATATTGTACTGTGCGAAGGACAGGGTTCACCGTCACCTTGAAAACCCCACAGATGCGAATCTTCCTTGGCTCTCCGGACTTATTGGTTAACGTTTTCTTCATGACAGGAACGATGGGTGTCGCCCACTCGCTCCAGTTGACCTTAGACAACACGCCCGCCTTCTCCAGATTCTCCAGCTCTGCCTCGACGGCTGGGTGAATTGCATATGGTACCGGTCTCGCTTTGAAAAACTTGGGAACTGCATTCTCTTCTATTTTTATCGAGGCAGTTACGCCTTTAAGCGTGCCCAGTTCTTGTTGAAATACCTCTTTGGCGTTAGCTAAGATTGTTGACAATCGTCCAGGAGTGACGTCTTCATCTTTTTTACCGTCCACCGTCATTACATGAATGGAATGCCAATCTAAGTTTATCTTCCTGATCCATTCCCGTCCCAATAACGGTGGTCCACCATTTGGCAGTATGTAGAGATACAATTTCCATATTTTCTTGCCATTGTATTCGACAGGCGCCCTTATTTTTCCTCTGGGGTATACTTTTTGCCCCGTATACGTCATCAAGATGATGGATGTCTCTCTCAAGGGTATGTGTGAAAATAGCCGCTCGTAGTCTCGTCGATTCATGACGGTTAGCGCTGATCCTGTATCCAATTCCATTTTAACTTGGGACCCTGCTATCGTGAGAGTGACCCAAATGGTTCGGTGATCCTCTTTTGCGATTACATTGTGAAGTTTGAGACAGCTTAGTCTTCTGTTTCCGGATTCACTATCGCTCATCTGGTCTTCGGAACTACTGTCTGTCATCTTTTGTACTTTCTTGTACGGTTCCTTAGTAGCCTTTTTGTTGTCGCTGGTCTTCTTCCCAGACCTACAAACTCGTGCAATGTGTCCAATCTTCCCGCATTGTCTGCATATTTTGTCTTTGGACCAGCAGTCCTTCAGGTCATGGTTAGTTCTGCCGCAGCGATAACATTTTGCAAATCCCCATGTCATTTCGTGGGTGCCGTATTCCTGTGGTTTGTGTTGAATTTCTGCAGCTCCCCTGGCTGCTGCTTCATACGATACTGCCACGCTGAAAGCCTTATCTAGCGTCAGCTCTTTTTCTGCGAGTAACTTCTTCTGTGTTCCTTCACTCAGGAGTCCACAGACAAATTTGTCCCATAGGGTATCTGCCAGTCCTGCTCTGAACTGGCAGTGCTTTGATAGCTTGCGTAGTTCCGTAAGATACTCAGCATTGCTCTCATCTTTGTGCTGAATTCTCCTGTGGAATTTAAACCTTTCTGCTATCAACAGTGGTGCAGGGTCTAAGTGCTCCTGTAGAACAGCAACAATTTCGTTAAAACTCTTCGCCTTCGGTTTGGCTGGAGTAATCAGGTCCCGCAATAGGCCGTACGTTCTAGCGCCCATTAAGTTTAACAATATCGATGCCTTTTTCCCCTCCGCTATATCGTTTGCCTCGAAATATACCTCGACTCTTTCCACATACGTGGTCCAGTCCTCTAATGTATTATCAAAAGCAGTGATACAGCCAGTCTTCAGCATCTTGCAAATCTAAAATGGCGCCTCCCGCGCTTTTCCGATTTAACAAAATGGCGCCTCCCGCGCTTTTCCTTCTTCCCCGCTGTTGTTAGCGCTGCTTTCCACGGTTTCTTGCGCGTATTCTTTTTCTTTTATTATTTTCCCGTCGTGGAGCGGACCCTCTGGGACACTTCCCTCCCTCTTCTGAGGCCCGAACGCTGCCCAGCTTCGAAATACCGGCCGCGCCCTGTATGCTCCATCCTTCTCTCTCTCCTTGCTTCCCGACTCGCTGCCCGGCCCCGTTGCAGCCCAGGAAGGATCAGAGCACTACCTGCCACCAGCCCGATTAGCTGGGAAACCACGGACCGAGGAACCCAGCCTGGCTCTGGACAGTCTCTCCTGCAAAGCCTTGAACCCGATGATTGACGGTCGACGCCCATTCCTCGAGTTTCAATGGACTCTCTTTTTTTTTCTTTCTTCTGGCTCCGACCTTCAACAAGGTCGTCGGAGCTGTTGCTGAGTTGCAGGTAAGTTCGTTTCTAACTCGTCACCAGTGTTAAGTCCGTGAATGATTGAGACACGGACTAGCAGGAGAGAAAACAAAATGATCTTTACTGGTGGAAGGCATAAACAAATCTAAACAACAGAGGCTCTCTAGCGCCTTTTATACAGGGGTGGTCACTGCCGGTACTGCAGTCTGAGACCAGTTATTCTCTTAAAGGTACATACACAACATGCAGGATTATCCTTGTGCCTTCTCTCTGGATTGTTGGGTTGCTGTTGGAAATGTCAGTTCCACCCAATCCTTCATCATCCTCAATGGTAAGAACTGCACTTGCCTTCTTCTTCTATGGAGCTATTGATAAATAATGGCCACATCTAAATCAGTCTATCGTTTCCTCTAATACAATAGCAAAATACTGCGGATGCTGGAAATCTGAAATAACAACAGAAAATGTTGGAAACACTCAGCAGGCCAGGCAGCATCTGTGGAGAGAGAAACAGAGTTAATGTTTCAGGTCTGTGACCCTTTCGTCAGAACTGGTAAAAGTTGGAGATGTAATAGGTTTTAAGCAGGTGCAGAGGCAGGGAAAGTGGGGGGGGGAGGGGAGGAAGGAACTGAAGGGACAGTCTGTGCTAGAATGCAAGGCAGGAGAGATTAAATGTTGCAAATGGGGATGGCAGAATCATCAACCGCTGCTGCCTGAAAAAATGGGGGGTTATAGTCTGAAATTGTTGAACTCAATGTGGAGTTCAGAAGGCTGTAAAGTGCTTAATCAAAAGATGAGGTGCTGTTATCCACTTTGGTGGCAAAAACAGGAAGGCAGATTATTATTTGAATGGCAATAGATTGGGAGAAGGGGAAGTGCAAAGAGACCTGGGTGTTCTTGTGCACCAGTCGCTGAAGGTAAGCATGCAGGTGCAGCAGGCGGTTAAGAAGGCAAATGGTATGTTGGCCTTCATAGCAAGAGGGTTCGAGTACAGGAACAAGGATGTCTTGCTACAGTTGTACAGGGCCTTGGTGAGACCGCACCTTGAGTATTGTGTGCAGTTTTGGTCGCCTTACCTGAGGAAGGACGTTCTTGCCATGGAAGGAGTGCAGCGAAGATTCACCAGGCTGGTACCTGGGATGGCAGGAATGACGTATGAGGAGAGATTGCGTTGATTGGGCTTATACTCACTGGAGTTTAGAAGATTGAGAGGGGATCTCAGCGAAACCTATAAAATTCTGTCAGGCCTGGACAGACTAGATGCTGGAAGGATGTTTCTGATGGTCGGGGAGTCCAGAACCAGGGGTCATAGACTAAGGATAAGGGGTAGGACATTTTGGACTGAAATGAGGAGGAATTTCTTCACCCAGAGAGTGGTGAACCTGTGGAATTCTCTGCCACAGAGGGCGGTGGAGGCCAGTTCATTAAATATATTCAAGAAAGAGTTGGATATATTTCTTAAGGCTAAAGGGATCAAGGGATATGGGGAGAAGGCAGGGACAGGGTACTGAATTTGAATGATCAGCCATGATCTCATTGAATGGCGGAGCAGGCTCGAAGGGCCAAATGGCCTACTCCTGCTCCTATCTTCTATGTTTCTATGTTTCTATGTTCCTCAAGCTTACATTGAGCTTCATTGGAACAGTGTAAGAGGCCAAGGACAGAGAGGTCAGAGTGGGAGTGGAGTGGAGAATTAAAGTGACAGGCGACTGGAAGCTCGGGGTCACCCTTACGGACTGAACAGAGGTGCTCCTCAAAGCGATCCCCCAATCTGCGTTTGGTCTCCCCAATGTAGAGGAGACCACATCGTGAGCAGCAGATACAGTATACTAAATTGCAAGAAGTACAAGTAAATCGCTGTTTCATCTGGAAGGGGTGTTAAGGGCCCTGGACAGTGAGAAGGGAGGAGGTAAAAGGGCAGGTGTTGCAGCTCCTGCACTTGCACGGGAAGGTGTTGTGGGGAGGGGAGGGGCTGTTGGGGGTGCTTGTGGAGTGGACCAGGGTGTTGCGGAGGGAGTGGTCCCTTCGGAATGCTGAAAGGGGAGGTGAGGGGAAGATGCGTTCGGTGGTGTGATCACATTGGAGGTGGCGGAAATGGCGGAGGATGACCCGTTGAATGTGAAGGCTGGTGGGGTGAAAGGAGTACCCTATCGTGGTTCTGGGAGGGAGAAGGGGTGAGAGCAGAAGTGTGGGAAATGGAACGGACACGGTCAAGGGCCATGCCAACAATAGTAGAGAGGAATCCTCGGTTGAGGAAAAAGGAAGACATATCAGAAGCACTGGTATGGAAGGTGGCATCATCAGAACAGATGCGGCGGAGACAGAGAAACTGGGAGAATGGAGTAGAGTGGGAGGAAGTGTAGTCCAGGTAGCTGTGGAAGTCAGTGGGCTTGTAATAGATGTTTGTCGATAGCCTATCACCAGAAATGGAGACAGAGAAGTCAAGGAAGGGAAGAGAAGAGTCCGAGATGGACCATGTGATGGTGAGGGAACAGTGGAAATTGGAAGCAAAGTGAATGAAATGTTTTAGTTCAGGGCGAGAGCAGGAAACAGCACCAATACAGTCATCAATGTACTGGAAAAAGAGGTGAGGGAAGGGACCTGAGTTTCCTCTGCCTCTTTCCACTTCCTAATTATAATTTTTACCATTCTTCGCAATGAAGGTAAAACAATTTTTTTAATCAATATCCAATTATTTTGGAATATGTGGCCATTTTCTAAATAATATTTGCCTGATTTTACATTTGCAATGTTTTCAGACAATTTTGGTCATATTTCAATGGTGTAGCAGCATTCTTAGCAATTTTAGTGCATGTATAATTTGAATGCATTTTTCCTGGATTATCATTGGATTTCCATGTACTTGCATTTACTGCACTAATGTAGATTGTATAGTGGAATAAAATGCTATTTTAATCAAATGTTGGTAGAACGGATTCAGGTGACTTCAAAGAATAACCCAGAGACGTCATTTATAAGTTGTTATCAGAATATTCAGTGCTGTCAATATATTACTAACAGATTTTGCTATATTAGCTGTGAGTTCAATCTCTAACACGATAATGAAAGTTTGAGCTTGGCTTCAGTTTCATGAGGATCAACATTTTTGACCTACAGAAGCTAAAGGTGAAAATATCCATTCACTCCTACTTATTACCCACAAGAATATTGTTACACTTTTTACTTAATATTAAAATATCCCATTAACAGTACTTCTCACACTTAATCCTAAAACTAAGGCAGCCATTTGTAAGTTTTCAGCTCATGCAGTCTGCTGCTGAAACAAACACAAATATATTGTTATAACTAATTAACTCAAATATCTGGAGTAGATTTATTTGAATAATAATAACCCTAAACTACAAAAATAAACATTTTAAACACAATTTCAAACAATAAAAATGTAAACACTTTTACTGCTTGCTGTGCCTACCTAGCCTTTTTCTCCATTCTTTTTTCTTCCTCATACCCTTTCATATTAATATTATTTTAATGTCAATATTTTATTTGTTTCAATATCATAACCTGATCTATCTATCCTAACCTGTCTTTTCTCTTAAAAATATAAATTTAACACACATTCTTAGCTTGTTTTGCTCTTCCTCTTGCCTCTCACCAGCCATTTTGGAGAAACTGGAAAAGATTATTCTTCGTTGAGAACTGTCTCCAAATTTTAATTTCAACAATTGTGTGCTGAATATTTAGAGGAAAAATCTCACCGGTGGCCCCACAGCCCAATTGGACGTAGAGAACTTAACTCATCCATGGCATGATAGGGGTTGATTAACAGTGCCAGTATCAGCTTTAATAAGTGGCTGAACTTTATGATTCTCTTCTCATCGCAAACAACACTTTGATAAAATTCCAAAGCAATAACACATCTGCTCCATTCACTATTAAACAATCGGGTTGAGGTAACCTTCAAAACAATAATGTAGATTGTATAGTAGAACTTCTCTAATTCACTCAGAGCAAATAGCAGCTCAGCTTCTTAATATCGCCCAACAATATTATTCTGTTTCTACAAACAAGCTGTGAGGTCAAATTAAATTTCATAATGATCTACATCTGTTTCTGCAAATAGTGGTTAGGCCTGATAAATTCTATGATGATATGCAATCATTTTCTTCCTTCGCATCTAGTTATTATTTCTGCAACATTTCATGAAAAGCATTCACAGCTGTTAGCACTTTAACTTTGTCTTATCTGTTAAAATGTTCAATCCATTGGTAACTGTGGTCAGATCTCGAAGCAGAAAAGACGTGCTTCCGACTGCTGAAATCTAGCAACTACAGTTCAGTCTTGGATATACATATGAACTTTAATCACCGTTCAAAGCCTTATTCAATTTGAAAGAATAAATAATACTGCACAGGTGAAAAGCTGAACAATTATTTAAGGTGCTGAAGTTGGTCCCTAAGTCTGTTAAGTGATGGTATTATTTGTGGACCGCTATTTATTCCAGTTTAATTTTCATTGAATGTCTTGAGGACACTGCCATACAGCAGTGCTTTCTGGATTCCATCAGGCAAAGTCTTCCAAAGGAATACCCACATGATACTGGAGAACATTGGAAACTGCTGAAAGCCACTATCCTCAACACCTCCCAGAACATACTCGGTTTCAAGTCCAGAAAACATCAGGACTGGTTTGATGAGAACGACACAGAAATTGAGCAGTTCATAGAAAGGAAAAGGAAAGCTTTCTGCGCCTGGCAAAACAACATCAGCAGCAAGGCCAAAAGAGAGGCTCATGCTAGAGTCCAGCAGAGAATAAAGGAGATGAAGAGCAACTGGTGGTCTCAAAAGTCCCTAGAAATACAACGTATGGCTGATACTGGGGACTCCAAAGGCTTCTTCAGTGCCACCAAGGCAGTTTTCGGACCAAGCTACCGTGGCTTAAACCCCTTACGCTCTAAGGACGGTTTAACTCTGCTCAAGGACAAGGAGGCAATTGACACAAGATGGAGGGAGCATTTTCAAGAACTGCTCAACCGACACAGTAGCGCAGATCTGGAGTCCATCAATCAATTACTGCAGAGACCAGAAAGGGAGGAAATGGGGGCACCCCCAAGCATTGTAGAAGTGCAGAATGCCATCAGGTCCATGAAAAACAACAAAGCTGCCGGCTCAGATGGGATTCCAGCAGAAATCCTTAAAAAAGGTGGCCCTGAGCTCCTGGCACACATACATGCCTTCCTCCTAAAAATATGGCAGCAGGAAGAAATTCCACAAGGTCTCAGAGACGCTTTGATTGTTACTATCTTTAAAAAGGGGGAAAAGTCGGTGTGTGGTAACTACCGAGGTATCTCCCTTCTTTCTTCCACAGGAAAAGTGCTTGCCCGTGTCCTTGCTAACAGACTTTTGCCGTTATCTGAGGAGGTGCTTCCGGAGTCGCAATGTGGTTTCCGACCATCCAGAGGAACAGTTGATATGATCTTTACAGCACGTCAATTACAGGAGAAATGCCGTGAACAAAAGCAACCACTGTTCATAGCTTTCATAGACTTAACTAAAGCTTTTGACACCGTCCACCGCCAGACTTTATGGCATATCTTGTCTAAGCTTGGTTGCCCCGATAAATTCATCTTAGTTCTGAGGCTGCTACATGACAACATGCCTGCAGCAGTTCTCAGAGCCCTTTACAGTTGAGACAGGAGTAAAACAGGGCTGCATCATTGCTCCAACCCTTTTTGCAGTGTTCATCTCAGTTATCCTCCATCTCATCGGCAATGATCTGCCCACCAGAATTCAAATCCTTTACCGTACTAATGGCCGACTTTTCAATCTCAACAGGCTTAAGGCCAAGAGCAAAGTCTCCATCACTACCATTACGGAGTTACAGTATGCAGATGATAACGCCATCACAGCTCTTTCTGAGCATGATCTACAAAACACCTTGAATGCTTTTTCGAGAGCCTACAAACTTCTGGGCCTCACCATGAATATAAAGAAAACCCAGGTGCTCCACCAGCCATCACCTAATCAGCTTGCAACTCCTCCCTCTATAAAGATTGATAATAACACCCTTGAAAATATCAACACCTTTCCATATCTTGGTAGCCATTTATCCTCTAAAGCTGACATTGATTCTGAAATCCATCACCGCCTGAGTTGTGCAAGTGCAGCCTTTTCTAAACTGAGGAGAAGAGTCTTTAAAAATCATGACCTCCAATTCCAAACTAAAATTCTTGTATACAAAGCCATCATCCTTCCCACCCTTTTATATGGAGCTGAAACCTGGACTACGTACAGTAGACATCTCAAAGCCTTAGAGCAATACCACCAACGCTCTCTACGCAAAATTTTGAGGGTCAGCTGGGAGGACAAGCGTACCAACTGGAGTATACTTGAAGAGGCCAATATCTACAGCATCACTACGCTCATCATGCAGCATCAACTCCGATGGATTGGACATGTCATTCGCATGTCAGACTTATGTCTCCCAAAACAGGTTCTGTACTCCTAGTTGAAGGAAGGGCAGAGGTCTCCTGGTGGTCAAAAGAAGTATTACAAAGATAGCATCAAAGTAATCCTTAAAAAGTTCCATATCGATATTAATAACTGGGAGGAAATCGCACTGGACAGAGACAATTGGAGAAAATGCATCCACAACGGTGCCGCACTACATGAAAAGAATCTCCAGTGTGCCACTGAGGATAAACGCCAGCGCCATAAGGAGAGACAACAACTTAAGAAGACCAATACTCCAGTCACTACAAATAGTCTTACATGCCCACAGTGTAGTAGAGTCTGTGGATCTCGGATTGACCTCCACAGCCACCTGAAGACCCACAAGTAGATGACTGATGAAGGACATACCATACTCGAATTCGAGTGGTCGCTGATGATGATGATACATATTGTAGTAACCTGGGAGGTTATGGGTAACCTGATCCACCAGGTGGTGCTGTGGCAATTGGTCTCCTGAGTTAAGTCTGGTCTGTACTGGTGGTACTCTTTGTTTGTGCTGCCTCATGGCAGAAGCTTTTATGTGCAAGTGTTGATTAAACCATGTTACAGAGTTAACCTGTGTCCGTCTCCATCTATGGCCACTTCAAGATACCACATATGGCGACGAGAATAAAGGACGGAAAAGTTTTGGTGGATCAGTCATAGTTAGGGAGTATTCAGAAGAGGTGTTCGGGTTGGTTAGCAAACTAGTCGGAAAAGCACGAGGCTAGGCTGCGGGAGTCAAAACGGAGTTTGATTTTTTGGCTGAAGTGACCGGACTCCAAGGATGGCAGGAACGGTAGGCTCCGTGGCACCTTTTGACAGCAAGTCGCAGTCTTGGTAGGAGTATTGTGAAATGCTGAGCCATTTCTTAATGGCAAACGAGGTGGACAGTGCTGAAAAGAAAAGGGCCATTTTACTGAGTTGTGTGGGAGCGCAAACCTATACACGGATGAGGAATCTGCTGAGCCCGGAGCGGCCAGGAGAAAAATCTTTTGATGAGTTGGTGAGTCTACTAAAGAATCATTTCAATCCAAAACCTAGTGAAATAGTACAGAGATGGAAATTCAATTCGAGGATTAGGAGGCCGGAAGAAAGCGTTACTGAGTATGTGGAGGAGCTTCGGAAGCTCGCACAGGACTGTAATGTTGGAAATGCGCTCACAGTCATGTTAAGGGACAGACTAGTATGCGGAGTTAACGACGACAGTATACAGCAAAGGTTGCTGTCAGAAGAAGGATTAACGTTTGAGATGGCACTTAAAAAAGCACAAGCCATGGAGACGGCTAACCAGGACATTAAGGATTTAAACAGTATGAGCAAGGAGAAATGGAGTAAACCAGTGGGAGGAGCTGTTTTCAAGATGGAAGCTGGCGCGAAAAGTCCACCAGTCGGGGTTGGGGATTGCTACCTGTAGTGTATGTACCTTTAAGGGGAGAACTACTTTTTACAGCTCCTGTATACTGTAGTACCGGCAGTGACCACACCTGTATATAAACCCTGAGTAGGGATCTGTACTGTTACTTTTAGAGTAACCCTCATCCAGTAAACACCTGTTGATTGTTCCTCTGCAGTCTCTGTCTATTTCTTGAAGGACACCATACATCAAGATTCACGGATTTAACATTGGCGACGAGTCGATTCGAACCTACCTGCAACTCTGCAGAGGAAGGCCGATTCCAGAGGACCGACAGCACAGCACGGGCGTCGACCATCCGGCGGCGACTCCAGCAAGGCGGGCTGGTAACAGGTACGGCGCAGACCCTTCCCGCACAGCGGCGGCTAGAGCCGAAAAAGGCTGAGCAGCGTCGACGGGAGCAGAGAGAGAGGGTAAAGCGCACAGGGCGCAGCCGGGGTTCAGGACCAAGCGGCGTCAATGAGAGAGGCGCGCAGGAAAACGCGCAGAGCGCAGCCGGTGTTCAAGGGCTGAGCAGCGTCCGTGGGGGAAGAAAGGAAAGCGCGGGAGACGCCATTTGAGCGGCAGCAGAGAAGAAGGGAGAGCGCGGGAGATGCCATTTTTGAGCCGCAGCGGAGAAGAAGGGAGAGCGCGGGAGACGCCATTTTTAGCCAGTCTAACCACACCCAGGGATGCCGAAGAGTGGCAGTGTCACAGCGTTCGACAATGAAGTCGAAGATTGGGCGACATGTGGAACGCATAGAAGTGTACTGCAAGGCAAATGAAGTGCCAGATGCCAGGAAAGCACTGGTATTGTTGAATTCCATGGGTGCAAAAACGTATGGCTTACTGCAAAACCTAGTAACCCCACAGAAGCCAGTGGAAAAGGGTTTTGAAAGCATTGCGGCAATCCTACAGGACCACTTAAACCCCACACCGCTGCTGATAGCAGAAAGATTTAAGTTTCACAAAAGGAACCAGCATAAAGACAAAAGTAATGCTGAGTATTTAATGGAACTGCGCAAGCTATCAAAACACTGCCAGTTTGGAACGGGACTAGCAGATACTTTAAGGGACAAGTTTGTGTGTGGGCTTCAAAGTGAAGGAACCCAGAAACGGCTTCTATCAGAAAAGGATCTTACGCTGGACAAGGCTTTCAGCATGGCAGTATCACACGAAGCAGCCGCACGGGGCGCTGCAGAGATACAACAGAGACCGCAAGAATATGGCACAAATGAAATGTCATATGGAGCAGTGACGTGTTATCGCTGCGGCAGAACAACACACGACCATAAGGATTGTTGGTTCAAGGACCAAGTGTGCAGACAGTGTGGAAAAGTAGGACACATAGCAAGAGTCTGCAGGTCGGGAAAGGAAACCAGCAGCAAGAAATCTCCACAGGAGAAGTACAAAAAGGTACATAAGGTGACGGAGAGTAGTTCAGACGAACAGAAAAGTGATACAGACTCCGGAAGCAAGGAGCTGGGTTGTCTGAAACTACATAATGTAATCAAAATGGAGGATCACCAAACTATCTGGGTCACGCTCAAGATAGACGGAGTCCAAGCGAAAATGGAATTGGACACAGGATTAGCCCGAACAGTCATAAACCGAAGGGATTACAATAGGCGATTCTCACGTATACCCTTGAGAGATACAGAGATTGTCTTGAAGACGTACAAGGGGCAAAAAGTCTACCCCAAAGGAAAAATAAGGGTGAACGTTATATATAACGGCAAGGAAACACCAAAAATGGACCTATATGTATTGCCAGAGGGAGGACCACCACTACTCGGACGTGAATGGATCTGGAAGATACAGCTAGATTGGCATTCCATACAAGCACTGACTGTAGATGCCAAAAAGGATGACGACGTCACACCTGGACGACTGTCAAAAATGCTAACTGATGCACAAGAAGTGTTCCAGGAGGGACTCGGAACACTAAAAGGCATAACAGCGACGATCAAAATAGAGCCCAAAGTTTTTTAAGGCCAGACTGGTGCCTTATGCGATCCGCCCAGCCGTTGAAGCAGAGCTGGAAGGTTTGGAACGTTCTGGAGTAATGTCCAAGGTGGACTGGAGCGAGTGGGCTACACTCATCGTTCCTGTAATGAAGAGGTCTTTGAGTAATACGCCTGGGGAACCAAAGAAGGTTCGCATCTGTGGGGACTTTAAGGTGACAGTGAACCCAGTCCTTCACACGGTACAATATCCGCTTCTGCGGATTGAAGATATTTTCGCCTCGCTATCTGGAGGAAAACGTTTCACTAAGATTGATCTGGCCCAGGCGTACCTGCAAATGGAAGTAGAAGAAGCCTCGAAACAGTACCTCACGATCAACACTCATAAAGGTATCTACCAATACAACCGGCTGGTGTTCGGGGTAGCATCAGCTCCGGCTACTTGGCAAAGGGCAATGGATCAAGTCCTGCAAGGGATTCCAGGGACCCAGTGTTATTTGGACGACATCCTGGTCACAGGCGAAAATGACAGTGATCACCTCGCCAACCTGGAGAAGGTGCTCACTAGATTGAAGGAATATGGGCTCCGAGCTAATCGCCACAAATGCGAGTTTTTCCAGAAGCAGATCTCGTATTGTGGCCACGTTATTGATGAAGAGGGGTTACATAAGTCCCCTGAAAAGATTGAGGCAGTAGTCAAGGCTCCAGCACCGGAAAATGTGTCACAACTGAGGTCGTTCCTCGGGCTGGTGAACTACTACCATAAGCTCTTGCCGAATTTGTCTACAGTACTACACCCACTGAACACCCTACTGCAAACGGGGGTACCATGAAAGTGGAATGACGAATGTAAACGAGCTTTCCAGAAGTGCAAAGAATTGATCACATCAAAAGAGGTGTTGACTCATTTCAACCCAGCACTACCAATTCGGTTGGCGTGTGATGCATCACCCGATGGTATTGGAGCGGTGCTGTCGCACAAATTCCCGGACGGCTCGGAGAGGCCAGTAGCCTTTGCGTCTCGGTCACTAACCTCAGCCGAGCGTAACTACGCCCAGATTGACAGGGAGGCCCTCAGCCTAGTATGGGGAGTGAAAAAGTTCAACCACTATCTGCACGGGCAGAAGTTCACCTTGCTGACTGACCACCAACCACTTGTCTCCATCTTTAATCGAAAGAAGGGTGTTCCGGTGATGACTGCGCAATGGCTACAAAGATGGTCCCTTTTTCTAGGGGCGAACCAATATGAAATAGAGTATAAGGGCACGAAACAGCATGGAAATGCTGATGGGCTATCACGCCTGCCACTGCCTACTGCGGAGGAAGCACCAGCAGTGGACCCTGTCGAAATATTTTATTCGACTATAATTGAACGCTTGCCAGTAACTAACGCGGATATAGAGAAGGATACCCGAAATGACCCGACACTGTCTCGGGTATATGACTTGACGGTGAAGGGATGGACAACACATGGCGACTCACTGTTGCCAGCATTCTCATCCAGAAGAGAACAGCTGTCAGTGTGCCAGCGGACCTTGATGTGTGGATCCCGAGTGGTAATTCCACCCAAGTTAAGGGAGAGAGTGCTCAATGAACTTCACGAAGGCCATCTGGGAGGGGTGAAAATGAAAAGCCTTGCTAGGGCTTATGTGTGGTGGCCGGGGATCGATCAGCAAATCGAGGACCTGACAAAGAGCTGCTCAGGATGCTAGAAGGTCCAAAATGCACCACCACATGCCCCTCTACACCCATGGGAGTGGCCCTCCTCTCCATTGCAACAGGTGCATATTGATTTTGCTGGTCCATTCATGGACTCAATGTTTTTAATAGCCGTGGATGCGCACTCAAAATGGCCTGAGTTGATCAAAATGTCCTCCACCACCACGGAGAAAACGATTGCAGTCCTACGGACCATATTTGCCAGGAACGGCTTGCCAGAGCAGATTTGCTCTGATAACGGACCACAGTTTTTGTCCGAAGAATTTCGGAAATTTATGAAAAGGAATGCGGTAAGGCATTACACATCCGCCCCGTATCATCCAGCCACAAATGGATTGGCTGAGAGGTTCGTACAAACCTTTAAAAAGCAGTAAGGGCCATGTGCGATGACGACATTCCACTGCAGCATAAGGTGGACAATTTCCTGTTAGCCTACAGAAATGCGACACATGCAGTCACCAACCAGACCCCGGCCATGATGTTCTTTAACCGAAGGTTGAGATCTCGTCTGGATTTGCTCAGACCAAATTTACGAAGAGATGTTGAGAATAAGCAATTCAAGCACATCAATGAAAAGCCGACAAGGAGCTTCAATGTAGGGCAACCAGTCTTGGCCCGCGACTACCGAACAGAGAAATGGCAACCAGGAACGATATGCACACGGCAGGGGCCACTAATGTACACAGTGGATGTTGGGGAGAACATTGTGAGATGCCATGTTGACCAGATCCTAGAGTCACAGGAATGAGTCAACCCCATGTCTCGCGTACCTGGTGATGAGCTTGATATACAGGTAGCATCTACCCCAGAAACAGTAGCATCGGAAGCTGATGAACCAACCGACGACAGGGGGCCAGAATCGCCTCCGCTCCAAGAGCAAGACACTCAGGAAAGGCGCTATCCAGAAAGGATCAGGAAGCCGCCCCAAAGACTGAATTTATAAATGGACTATTTTCAGTTAATGTTGCATGTTAATAGTGCTAATTGTTAAATGAATGTTATGGTACTGTTAATCTAAAAGGGGAGGAATTGTAGTGTATGTACCTTTAAGGGGAGAACTACATGTTACAGCTCATGTATACTGTAGTACCGGCAGTGACCACACCTGTATATAAACCCTGAGTAGGGATCTGTACTGTTAGTTTTAGAGTAACCCTCATCCAGTAAACACCTGTTGATTGTTCCTCTGCAGTCTCTGTCTATTTCTTGAAGGACACCATACATCAAGATTCATGGATTTAACACTACCGATGTGGCGGGACAAGCCATTATGCAAAGGACTGCAGGTTTGCAAAGGCAAAGTGCACAATTGTGGAAAAATAGGGCACTTAAAGAAAGTCTGTAAAAGGGCAGTGAGTAAGAGAAGCAGTGCTAAAGGGGCAAATTACATACAAGAGGAGGAAGAGTCTAGTGAGTCTGGTGAGGAGGTTTTCACTATATACAGTATAGACACTTCAAGACCCAAGGTACCCCCTCTCACTCAGTATTTGATAGTGAACGGAGGTCAAGTAAAGTTTGAGATTGACACCGGATGTAGTGTAACCATAATGTCGCAGACTGAGTACGCCAAGCTATGGGGGGAAGCAAAAGTACCAGAGCTAGGTACATGCCCCATTAGTCTCAAAACCTACACAGGGACAGAAGGTGGACATTTTGGGGGTGGCCGAAGTAAAAGTGGAACACAAAGGAGTCACGAAAGAGCTTACGGTGGTAGTGGTAGCAGGGTCAGGGCCAAACCTGTTAGGGCGAGGGTGGATCAGTGAGTTGAGTGTGGACTGGCAGGCAATGAATAAAATGGAGGACAGTACAGAGGCACTGTAAGAAGTGCTGATGAAGCATGAGTTAGTGTTCAAGGACGAACTGGGCACCTTAAGGGGAGCCACAGCCAAGATTCATGTAGCCAGTGATGCCACGCCTCGTTTCTTTAAACCAAGGCCGGTACCTTTTGCAATGAAAACCAAGGTTGAGGTGGAACTAGATCGCCTGCTAAAGGACAAAGTAATAGAACCAGTGAAATTTTCAGACTGGGCGGCACCAATAGTCCCGGTATTGAAGCCCGACGGTAACGTAAGGGTGTGTGGTGACTATAAGTTAACAGTGAACAGAGTATCATCACTGGAACAGTACCCCATTCCGAGAATGGAGGACATGTTAACATCGCTCGCTGGGGGAGAAAGAATCAGCAAACTGGACATGAGTCATGCGTATCAGCAGATATTGCTAGATGAAGAATCAAAAAAGTTTGTCACGGTGAACACGCACAAGGGGCTGTTCACATATGCCAGGTTACCATTTGGTGTCAGTTCTAGCCCAGCAATATTCCAACGGACTATGGAGGACATTCTGCAGGACATTCCAAAGGTGCCGTGTACTTAGATGATATTCTGCTAACAGGAAGTGATGATCAGGATCACGTAAAAACACTGGACAAAGTGCTACAGCGGCTGGAAGAGGTGGGGCTATGCCTGAAATGGAGTAAGTGTAGTTTCATGGAGAAGGAAGTTACATTCCTGGGAAATCGGGTGGATGCCACAGGCCTCCATCCATTACCAGGGAAAGTGCAGGCAGTGCAGTATGCACCAGCACCCACCTCAGTGACTGAACTGAAAGCCTATCTAGGGCTCCTGAATTATTATAACCAGTTTCTTCCAAACTTATCGATGCTGCTGGCACCCCTGCACAAACTGCTGAGAAAGGAGGAGCCATGGTGTTGGGAGCCAGAGCAAGCGAAAGCGTTTCAGCAGTCAAAGGAGCTACTTCAGTCCAGCAGGGTGTTAGTGCATTATGATGAGAAGAAGGAGCTGATAATGTCCTGCGACGCATCACACTATGGAGTGGGGGCAGTGTTGGCCCACCTCATGCCAGATGGAGCGGAAAGGCCCATCGGGTTTGTTTCACGCACGCTCACAGCTGCGGAAAAGAACTATTCACAGCTTGATAAAGAGGGGTTAGCCATTATATTTGGAGTAAAGAAATTCCATAAGTACATATATGGGAGGAAGTTTGTAATCAGTACTGACCACAAGCCTCTTATTAGCTTACTGAATGAGATGAAAGCGATGCCTCAAATGGCATCACAGAGAATAATGAGATGGGCAGTAATACTAAGAGCCTATGAATATGTGATCACGTACAGAGCCGGCAAGGAAAACGGGAATGCTGATGCTCTCAGCCGCCTGCCCCTCTCAAAATCTCCTCGCAGTACTTCCCCTGAGGAGCACGTCCTGATGCTGGATCAGGAGATCAGTCCCCTGATGACTTCAGCGCAAATCCAGGGCTGGACAGCCAAGGACCCCGTTCTGTCAAGGGTCCGTGAGTATGTGTTGAAAGGCTGGCCAGATCACCGTGAGGGACTGGAGTTCGCACTGTACAGACAGAGACAGCACGAGCTCAGTGTCCAAGATGGATGTGTGCTATGGGGAGCACGCATCATAGTCCCAGAGCGGGGACGCTCTACTTTGATGGAACAGTTGCATCAATCGCACCCAGGAATGACTAGAATGAAAGGACTGGCTAGGAGCTAACTGTGGTGGCCTAACTTGGATGCTGAAATTGAGTCAAAGGTAAAGTCATGCACTATATGTCAGGAACAGAGGAAAGCACCTGCCGGGGCACCACTCCATCCCTGGGAGTGACCCAGCAAACCGTGGAGGAGAATTCACATAGACTATGCGGGACCTTTTATGGGCAAAATGTTTTTGGTGCTGGAAGACGCTCACTCAAAGTGGATCGATGTTTATCCAGTGAGCTCTGCAATGACTGATGCCACACTGGATTGTCTCAGGAACAGCTTCAGCACGCATGGTATTCCAGAAATGATTGTATCCGACAATGCACAGTGTTTTGTTAGTGAAGGGAGCAAAGAATTCATGGTAAGGAATGGAATCACACATGTCACCTCGGCTCCATATCACCCAGCCTCAAATGGGTTAGCCGAGTGAGCCGTGCAGACTTTTAAGGAGCTCATGAGGAAGAGCTCAGGTGACACCCTGGAGACCAAGCTCAATAGAGCCTTGTTTAGTTATCGTTTAACACCCCAAGCTACCACGGGGCTTTCTCCGGCTGAGTTGATGATGGGGAGAAAGTTGCGGTGCACGTTAGACCTGATACACCCAGATCTCAAAAGCAAGGTTGAGACAAAACAAACAAACCAAAAAGCGTACCATGGCAAACATACTAAAGCTCGCCAATTCACCATAGGGGACTCTGTGTATACCCGAAACTTCAGCTATGGACCTAAATGGATACCAGGACTAATCCAGGACATTACAGGACCTGTGTCGTACTCCATGTTACTAGGGGATGGTCGAGGGGTTTGTCGGCATGTGGATCAGCTTTTCAGCTGGCAGCAGGGGGAACTGCCTCAGATGGAACAAAGGGCAGTAGAGGAGGCTGTTCCAGGACCCAACACGGCTTATAAGGTGCCAGTGGACACTGGTACTGCCAGGCCACAGTGGGACAGAGTAAAACCAACATCAGAGACTACTCCAATCTCAAGTGTGAATGAATCTGAGAATCCACCACAAGTGGAATTAAGACGTTCACAAAGGATTCGCAAGCAACCAGAAAGACTTATACAAACCTGTTAAATTAGTCAGGGGTTAACCATGGTTAGAGCATACTGGTTAATTAAAATGTAGTACCTAGTAAGGGTTATTGTTTAAGAATTGCATACAGCAATCTTAAGGGGGGAGGAGTGTAGCAACCTGGGAGGTTATGAGTAACCTGATCCACCAGGTGGTGCTGTGGCAATTGGTCTCCTGAGTTAAGTCTGGTCTGTACTGGTGGTACTCTTTGTTTGTGCTGCCTCATGGCAGAAGCTTTTATGTGCAAGTGTTGATTAAACCATGTTATAGAGTTAACCTGTGTCCATCTCCATCTATGGCCACCTCAAGATACCACACATATGAACTTTAATCACCGTTCAAAGCCTTATTCAATTTGAAAGAATAAATAATACAGCACAGGTGAAAAGCTGAACAATTATTTAAGGTGCTGAAGTTGGTCCCTAAATCTGTTAAGTGATGGTATTATTTGTGGTCCACTATTTATTCCAGTTTAATTTTCATTTAACATTATTCAGCATATTTTTTCTATTCTTACAATGCTCTAGACTGACATCTTCATAACCTCCTGGCCATTTTTTGGTAACTCTTAGATAAACCAGGTATACATTTAATATTTGCTAGCCTGTGATCTTGCTTCCTCCATTAAACATCTAGGGTTGACAAAGAAAACTTCAATTGCATTTCAATGCTGCAGTTAAATATTTCAGGTGGGTACTGGACACATTTACGGTGCCACTGAAGCACATGGCTCAGGTGAGAGTGGGGGAAATCTCTTGGCATGTGAAGCAAGCCAAATATTTTATAAAGCTTTAACAATGTGCTCATTTTCCAATATGGGGATTCCCTCACAATCAGGGGAAGACAGGGGCTGGGAAGGCCCAAGGACTTCTGCTTCTACTGGCCCAGAAAGAGTTCAAAGAGAAGGACAATTTTAATATTTACCTTGGCCTCTTCTGGCCATTTGGCCCATGCAACAGACAGCGTGGGACTAACCCCTGGCTTGATGGTAATATTATGTCAAGGCACCGATGACGTCATTGGGCCGCGACTTTGCATGTCAAGTAAACCCCCGTCTGCTTTTAGCAGGAGCCTCATCAATGGCCTGAATTGCCACTGTTAATATTACCACAGCTGGGAATGCAGGATGTTGGAGGCAGGATCACGATTTCCAAGATTTTAAAGCTTCCTCTGACCCTTTCCTATCTTTCAGGGGCAGAGGGAGATGGGACGGAGGGGTAAAAATCGAGGCCTCTGCTTCTGCACATGCCACTCTGTGACTCTTCCTCCATTAAAGTGAAGAAGTGAAAAATCAGTAGCTGACAAATACTGTAGGAACATAGGAACTTAGGAACAAGAGGAGGCCATTCAGCTCCTAGCGCCTGTTCCTCCATTCAATGAGATCATGGCCGATCTGTATCTTAACTCCATCTATCTGCCTTGGATCCATATCCTTTTATACCCTTGTGTAGCAAAAATATATTGATCTCAGATTTAAAATTATGAATTGAGCTAGCATTTACTGCTTTTTATGGGAGAGAGTTCCACACTTCTACTACCCTTTGCATGAAGGAGAGTTCCCCACCTTCTCTCCTGAATGGCCTGGCTCTTATTTTAAGGTTATGTCCTCTTGCCCTAGACTCCCCCACCAGTGGAAAAGGTTTCTCTCTGTCTACCCTATCAATTCCTTTTAAAATCCTAAAAACCTCAATCAAATCACCCCTTAACCTTTTACATTCCAGGGAATGCAAGCTCAGTTTATGTAATTTTGCCTCATAATCTAACCCTTGGAGCCCTGGTAACATTCTGGTGAATCTGCGCTGCACTCCTTCCAAGGCCAATATATCCTTTCCAAGGTGCAGTGTCCATAACTGTACACAGTGCTCCAGATGTGGTCTAACCAGAGCTGGGCATAGCTGTAACAAAACTTCTTCCCCTTTATATTCTAGCCGTCTAGTTATAAAGGCTTACATTCCTTTAGCTTTTCTGATTATTTTTTGTACCTGGTAGATGATGTAAAGATGCATCCGGCCTCATATAAACAAACACCTTACTGTCTCAAAATAAAAACTGCAGTTTAAGTGCACCCAAAGTTTCAATCACAACTCCTGCAGCAGTCTTACTATACATTTTACCAAGTTTTAAAGAATAATAGAAGCCTAGGCCTAGAAATTCGGTTTTGGCGCAGCGAGGGCTTTAGCGCCGGAAGTTAGTGCCGGCGCTAAGTCCCCCTGCGCGCGCCAAAAATTCAGTAGCGCCGCGCCCAAACGGCTGCCGGCGCTACTGAGGGGTCTCAGCGCCTCAAAACTGGCGCCACGCGCCGCATTGCGGCGCTATTCCGGCGCTGCGGCGCCCGCTGCGGTGCGGCAGGCTCGGGAAGTGCAGGCCTCCTCCTTCCGTTAAGGAGGAGCTGCCTGCACCCGGCCGCGGCCCGCGATAATCTTTTTAAAAATGAGCCCGGCACCTCGGACAAGTGCCGGGCTTACTTCTGTTCCGGGGGGGGGAAGTCCGGGGAGGGAGCTGCGGCCAGGCGGCCGGCGGGAAAGCGGCCGGCCGCCGCGGGGCCTTTAATGCGCCGGCGCAAAGTTCTGTAAGGCACCTCTGCCAGAACGTTGCTTGCGGCTGCCACGGGCGAGGCGGCCGCAACTCAATTTCCGAGTTCGGGCGGGTTACCATGGCAACCGGGACGCTGCGCACACCGATGACGTCATCGGTGCCGGCGCAGCGCTACCGGCCTAACGCCGATTTAGGGCCCCTGTCAATTTCTAAACTGGCCATAACTTCGGCGCTAGGCCCTCTAGCGCCTCAAAAGCAGCGCTAAGGCCAGTGAATTTCTAGGCCCTAGGCTTCAGTTTTGAATGGAAGGGCTCGATTTTCATTGAGCCATGGAGGCGGGCTTGGAGGCTTGCGGGGGGTTAAAATCGGAAAAACTGGCGGACGGGACCCCCCCACCGCCTGGTTCCTGACTGCGACCAATTTTAACTCAGTCGTATCTGATGATCCCGACTCCGTCCCGCATCCAACAGGCGGGACTGGTCATTAAGGCCCTTAACAACCACTAAATGGCCTCTATAATCCTATTTTGAAAGGCCCTTGCAAATTTAACCCTTTTCCCACATGAAACACGCCTGGTGGGAAACACGAATGTGAAACCTGGTGGGAGCACTATTGGATAGCTGACTGTTAACTGCAGGTCAACCATTAAAGAGATTTGATTAGCCATGATTTGCAGGTGGCAGGACTTCGTGGTCTCAGGTCTGGGGCAACTTTTAGAAGGCTTAACCACACCTGTGGAAGGTTGCAGCCTCACACCCATCTCCAGTGTGACCTCCTGGGAAACCCCGTTCCCCACCTTGACTAAGCACTTCTTCAACTGAGGCATATTCCAGAAGCATGGCAAACATTTAATCCCTTTCCACCTGGACATCAGATTCGGATGCAGACCAGCCGCAGCAGCAGCAGAACCATGAGCAACAGCAGCACCAACAGCAGGAGCATCAACAGGAGCGGCAAGCTGCTAGTCACCCGCCTGAAGATGCACAGGCCAGAAGGCGCCAGCACGCGACAACATTGCTGCCCGGGATGCAAGGGACGCACTCATCCTGGCCAGATTTGCTTAGCCTAGTCAAACAAACACTTTTGCCTTGCAACTTCTTACCAGAGCATTGACAATGACCAAGAACCAGAGGATTCCTAGCAATCTAACCACCATACTGACAGTTGCAAGTATGCCTAAGCCCTCAATGTGGAAGCCCCACTAGCGAAATGACAGACGAAACAACTGCACCATTTGCCATCAGAAATTTTATGTACATTACCGAAGTGATGGCATTTTTGCAGTAAACACAAAATTGCACTCAAGTGATTACCCTTGTGAGTATTTGTGCAGAATTTTCCTCTTACGCGTGCTCCTACGTGGTGCCTCCCCTGTGGCTTCAGCAGATGTGGAGGCCCCTTGCTCACTTTGCTGCTGCTCCTGTCTGAACACCTTTGGCAGGCCTCCTCTGGGCTGGTGAACCTGTGAGGGCTCATCAACAGTCTGCTGCTCCTGCAGCTGTGCAGGTGTTAAGACGTCTATCTCACTTGGGTGTGGACGCCGGTGGGGCTCTGGCCAAGGGCTTGGCAGTGGCATGGAAGTGTGAGTGCTTGGAGAGGAGCGCCCACTTCCTTGAGGTCTGCCACCTCTCATGGGTCAGGTCCCCCTCAGCGTCTGCAAGTGGCTGGACAGCACCTTTCTGCACATCAGGGGGGCCATGGGGACCCGTATCTGCAATGGCAGTCCTACTCAGAAGGGCTTCCATGAAGGTCTGGTTTCTCTGTTCAATAGATGCCCATCGCTCCTCAAGAGATGTCATTCTATTCTGAACAACTCCTGCCATCCTTTCCATGGTGATGCGTTCATGCGCCAATGACTCCACAAAGGCTCTGGTCAAGGTTGATATGGACTGCTCCATTCACTCCACACTCGCAGCGACCCTGGAAACAAAACCTGCCAGAGACTCCTACATCTGTTCCTAGTGTTCCATTACCGCTGATATAAGAACATAAGAACATAAGAAATAGGAGCAGGAGTAGGCCAATCGGCCCCTCGAGTCTGCTCCGCCATTCAATAAGATCATGGCTGATCTGATCCTAACCACCAATCCACTATCACAGAACCATCTCCTGAATCTAACAGAATTAGGCACACGAAATAGGAGCAGGATCAGGCTACACGGCCCCTGGGCCTGCTCCGCTACCCACAGGGCCATGACCGATCCGAACCTAGACTCATGTCCAAATTCCTGCCCACTCCCCGTAACCCTTAATTCCCTTTACTTCTAGGAAATTGTCTATTTCTGTTTTAAATTTATGTAATGATGTAGCTTCTACAGCTTTTTGGGGCAGCATATTCCATGGACCTACCACCCTCTGAGTGAAGTAGTTCCTCCTCATCTCAGTTTTGAAAGAGCTGCCCCTTATTCTAAGACTATGCCCCCTAGTTCTAGTTTCACCCATCATCGGGAACATCTTCCCCGCATCCACCCGATCCAACCCCTTCACAATCTTATATGTTTCAATAAGATCGCCTCTCATTCTTCTGAACTCCAATGAGTAGAGTCCCAATCTACTCAACCTCTCCTCATATGTCCATCCCCTCATCCCCGGGATTAACCGAGTGAACCTTCTTTGTACTGACTCGAGAGCAAGTATGTCCTTTCTTAAGTAGGGACACCAAAACTGTACGCATCTCATGGATGGACCCAGAGGCAGAGGGTCGACATGCTACTGAGCCAAGCTGGCAGAGTCCTGCGCCCTCCAACTAGGATTCTCCACTGCTGTCCCTGTCTCCACCATCTGCTGATGCTCACTTGTGAGCTGTGATACACCAGGTGGCAACACTACTCTATGTCCCAAAGGTCCCACCAAGGTGTGAGTGTCTGCGCAGGTGCTGGTTGCGCAGATTTCTGGTGACGCTGCGCCCTCAGAGGTTGCAGCTTCCTCTGAGGAGTCTGGCTGCTCAGCCTCTTCTTCCTGGCTAGGGGGGACGGATGCTTGTGATGGTCCTGTGGGGGAGTAAAGGAAAGAGTCAGGGATGTGATGCCAAAGCTACATGCACGTTGCTTTTTGCAGATGCTCATAAGTCCATCTGTTCGAGCTTCACAATCATTATCAGCGACTCATGCAATGTCAAAGAGAGAGATGGGAGTCTTTTCTGTCACCAGCTTGCTGTGTTGCACCTGTCTGACAATCCTCCACATGCACATCATCCTCCAGTCCCACTATTTCGAGTGCCGCCTCCTCCCAGGGGGTCAGGTGGACTATTGAGGCTGTCCCTCCTCCTGTCCTCGCTCGCTCTCTTTTGTTGTAAGCTCTCTTTTCCTGCAATGAGGGAGACAAGTGCAGGTTGAGTGAGAATGAAGGAGTGAGTGTAGAGATTGCATAGCATACATACTTAGAAGGAGACAAAGATGGAGTGAGGTGGCAAGACCAAGGGCCCTCCCTGTGAGTTGTCAGTTGTTTTCATAGCATCAGAGTGATAGGGAGTATGAGGGCTGCATAGTCAAATAGTTACGTGAATGTGGGCATAGAGAGAGAGGGAATGGGTAAGGGTACATGGATGTCAGTGTCCAGTGGGATGTGAAGGAAGAGATTGCTAAAGTTGAGTGCTGGTGAGGCAAGGCAATGTGGGTCAGTTTGAGGTTGATGGGAAATTCATATTCACTTTTCCAGTGTGCTGAAGATCATGAAATCTTTTCCAGCACTGAATCCAGGTTCGCCGTGTGACTCCCAAGGAGTTGACCTCCTCAGCCACCTGCATCCACACTGCCTTAGTGCGCTTGGGAGGCCTCTTCCTCCCTGAGGAAGGGAAGAGCACCTCCCTGTTGGTCCTAGCCCCATCCACCAATGCCTGCAGGGCAACCTCGTCGAAACGAGGAGCTGATCTGGGCCTCCCGCTTGTCATCTTTCCTGCAGGTCCCTCTGACACCAAATGAAGAAAGCTTGGAAGCCTGCAGAAGAAGCAAGGCTTGCTGTGGACCTTAAATGCAGCAGCAATGATGATGTCATCGGAGGGGACTTTCAGTCATGAAAAACCCATTTGCAAAGGCTTCCCACACGTTGGAAATCAATTGGCCACTTAAGTGAAAATTGCATCAATCTCCCACATCCATTTAGATTCATGTGAGAAACACGAAATTCGGATAACATGAGACCATCCCGCGCCTGAGTTAAAATTCTGCCCAAAGTGTCCAGTCCAAACTTCTACACAAACTCTAATTACGTCTTTCTGTTGCCTCACTGTGCCTCAAATTATTCTCCTTTCCTCTTATTATGGTTACAATTGCATAGATTTTTCATCCACATCAAGCCTGTCATCATCTTATTTATCTTATTCACACAGCAGAGAAGTCTGATTCTCCAGCCGGTTATTTTTACCTCACAGCAGATTTCTCTTCTTCCTTTCTGTCCTTCTACAGACTAATAACCATATAGTCTGTGTTTCCTCTGGCTCCTCTCTTCCCTGTCTTGTTCCTCTCGATTGTACTCTGCACTCTATAATCAGCACTACATACAAAACAAGTGACAGGATATATGTCAGAAAATAATAAAATAGATGTCAAGATATATACGACAGAAAATAAAAGAATACATTTTTTACAGAACAAAGCGATCCAAAGAAAGTATCAAAACAGTAACAGAAGATGAATTCAGCAGACAGCCCATTTTGTGCCAGTGCTCGCATAGATATCACTTTGTGCTTTTCCTGCAAGTCACATTTTTCCCTCCCTGTTTTCACTTGTATTTTGTGTTAGAAGTGAGTCTGAATGCAACAAAAAGTGTGGAAACAATTGTGCATATGCAACTTCTCTTGTCTAACATATACTGCAATATTTGTAACTTAATAGTTACTTATTACTTTTATCTTATCTATTGTTTTGCTGCTCTGTTTTCTCTGAGTGGTCTCTCTGGAGATGAAATTTTGGGTGTTGGTAACGTGTCTAATGAACCAACGATACCAAAAATCAACTGCATGGTGCACATAAAATCAGCTGGAGGTTATAGTTTCCAACAAAGGTTGACAATGCTGGAAATGGGTTGCAAATCTGCCATGAAAATCCCAATTAACTGTGGGAAGAGAGAGAGGGAATCCAATTAAAGCACGTCACATTGCATTTTCTGGTCACTTAAGGGTGGCTGCTCATGTCAACCATATGTCCACCTTAGGTTCTAGGTTCGGAATGGTCATGGCCCTGTGGGTAGTGGAGCGGGCCCAGGGGCCGTGTAGCCTGGTTCTGCTCCTACTTCTTGTGTTCTAATTCTGTGTTAGATTTCAGAAGATGGTTTTATTCCTGTTCCTGGCTGGGGTGGAGATCGCCTTTACAGAAGGTAAGTACTGTAGAAAATATAGGGACAGAGTGATCTCCTGGAAGAGTTTCGATCGCCTAGATGGGTCGGAGAGGAATTTCCCAGATTTTTTCTCCCAAATTGGCCATTGGGTTTTTTATCTGGTTTTTCGCCTCTCCCGGGAGATCACATGGGTTCGGGTGGGATGGAGAGTGATAGAAGATTTGAGGTTAGGATCAGATCAGCCATGATCTTATTGAATGGCGGAGCAGGCTCGAGGGGCCGATTGGCCTACTCCTGCTCCTATTTCTTATGTTCTTATGTTCTTATGTTATGTTCTTAAAATCAATTTTTAGTGTTCTGTGAATATGTGATGAATAACCTACTATATGAATGGTGTGGAGATGTCGGAGTTGGACTGGGGTGGACAAATGTAAGAAGTCACACAACACCAGGTTATAGTCCAACAGCTTTATTTGAAATCACAAGCTTTCGGAGCGCTGCTCCTTCATCAGGTGAAGTGGAGAAATGCATAAAGACACAGCTTATATAGTCAGAGAATAATGTCAGATGTTTACAGGTAATCTTTCCAACTGCCATTTATCACACCTCGGCAGAGAGATAATCACAGCAATCAAAGATGTGAATGGTGTCCAAACAGGTCAGTCAGGAAAACATTACATCAAAGAACAATGAGGTGGGGTCACAAGGGGTCAAATATTGCAGATGCTGGGGTCTGTATGAAAAACAAAAAAACAGACAAAAAACATTTTTTTTGCTGGAAATCACAGCAGGTCCGGCCGCATCTGTGTAGAGAGAACAAGCCAATGTCGACTCGAGTCTGGATGACCCTGCGTCAGGTGGGGTTACAAGTAGCGTGACATGAACCCAAGATCTCGGTTGAGGCCATCCTCATGGGTGCGGAACTTGGCTATCAGTTTCTGCTCGACGATTTTGCGTTGTCGTGTGTCTCAAAGGCCGCCTTGGAGAATGCTTACCCGAAGATCGGAGGCTGAATGTCCTTGACTGCTGAAGTGTTCCCCGACTGGGAGGGAACACTCCTGCCTGGTGATTGTTGCGCGGTGTCCATTCATCCGTTGTCGCAGTGTCTGCATGGTCTCGCCGATGTACCATGCTCCGGGGCATCCTTTCCTGCAACGTATGAGGTAGACAACGTTGGCCGAGTCACATGAGTATGTACCATGTACCTGGTGGGTGGTGTCCTCATGTGTGATGATGGTATCTGTGTTGCTGATCTGGCATGTCTTGCAGAGGTTGCTGTGGCAGGGTTGTGTGGTGTCGTGGTCGCTGTTCTCCTGAAAGCTGGGTAATTTGCTGCGAACGATGGTCTGTTTGAGGTTAGGCGGCTGTTTGAAAGCGAGTAGTGGAGGCGTGGGGATGGCCTTAGCGAGGTGTTCGTCGTCATCGATGACATGTTGAAGGCTGCAAAGAACATGGCATAGTTTCTCCACTCCAGGGAAGTACTGGACGACGAAGGGTACTCTGTTGGTTGTGTCCCGTGTTTGTCTTCTGAGGAGGTCGATGCGATTTTTCGCTGTGGCCCGTCGGAACAGTCGATCGACGAGTCGAGCGTCATATCCCGTTCTTACAAGGGCGTCTTTCAGTGTCTGTAGGTGTCCATCGCGTTCCTCCTCGTCTGAGCAGATCCTGTGTATTCGCAGGGCTTGTCCATAGGGGATGGCTTCTTTAACGTGGTTAGCGAGGAAGCTGGAGAAGTGAAGCATCGTGAGGTTGTCCGTGGGCTTGCGGTAGAGTGAAGTGCTGAGGTGTCCGTCTTTGATGGAGATTCGTGTGTCCAAGAATGAAACCGATTCTGAGGAGTAGTCCATGGTGAGTTTGATGGTGGGATGGAACTTGTTGATGTTATCATGTAGTCTTTTCAGTGATTCTTCGCCGTGGGTCCATAGGAAGAAAATGTTGTTGATGTATCTGGTGTATAGCGTTGGTTGGAGATCCTGTGCAGTGAAGAAGTCTTGCTCGAACTTGTGCATGAAGATGTTGGCGTATTGGGGTGCGAATTTGGTCCCCATGGCTGTTCCGTGTGTTTGGGTAAAGAACTGGTTGTCGAAGGTAAAGACATTGTGGTCAAGGATGAAGCGGATGAGTTGTAGGATGGCGTCTGGAGATTGGCTGTTGTTGGTGTTGAGTACTGAGGCTGTCGCAGCGATGCTGTCATCGTGGGGGATACTGGTGTAGAGTGCCGAGATGTCCATCGTGGCAAGGAGTGTTCCTGGTTCAACTGGTCCGTGGGTGCTGAGTTTCTGTAAGAAGTCTGTAGTGTCGCGACAGAAGCTGGGGGTTCCCTGTACGATGGGTTTCAGGGTGCCCTCGACGTATCCAGAGAGGTTCTCACACAGGGTTCCGTTGCCTGATGCGATAGGACGTCCTGGTGTGTTGGCTTTGTGTTTTTCATACAGACCCCAGCATCTGCACTATTTGACCCCTTGTGACCCCACCTCATTGTTCTTTGATGTAATGTTTTCCTGACTGACCTGTTGGGACACCATTCACACCTTTGATTGCTGTGATTATCTCTCTGCCGAGGTGTGATAAATGGCAGTTGGAAAGATTACCTGTAAACATCTGACATTATTCTCTGACTATATAAGCTGTGTCTTTATGCATTTCTCCACTTCACCTGATGAAGGAGCAGCGCTCCGAAAGCTTGTGATTTCAAATAAAGCTGTTGGACTATAACCTGGTGTTGTGTGACTTCCTACTATATGAATGTTATGGGCTTCCTTGTGAAACCTGCGGATAAGTAGCTGTGCTGATACACTCTGTGTTCCCCTTTTAGTAATAGTAGCACTGATGGAAGGAAGGGATGACAAAGTAATTGGTGATGGTGCAATAGCAGAGCACAGAGTGCCTCAAACAATAACCACAAAGCTGAAAACTTGAAAATATGTGGCCAATTCTCTCTGACATCAGAGAATGGGAGCTGGTCTGAGTTCCAATGTCTCGGCCACTGGTGGCTGACATTTGCTCACGGCTGCCGGTGATCTATCTTGATGACAGGTGACTGCATTTCCATAAATTCAGAGAAACCTTGCCTTGTGGTTGACTGCATCCTCTCTCTAAGATTGGCTAAGCTTGACTGCACGCCTCATTTGGGTCAGAGAGTTTGGGGATGATGCATTACTTAGTCCTTCGGTCAGAGAGGTTTCCATTGTCATTAGCATTCCCTTCATGGCTGAACCAGCTCATGTATAAGATGGATGTCTGCATCTTCTCCAGACTATTATAATATGCATGGTAGCTACAATATTGTACAAATTTGGTTGGTGCTCAATAACCTCATTTTGAAGAAGAGTCCACTGATCTCGGCACCTACCAGTAACCTGTTTTAATTAACAATTGGATCAAGGATTCCTGCAATCTCATTAATACATCTTCAGCCAACTTCGGTGTTTGGTAAGTGCTCATCTGCTGAAAGTGTACTCAGTCGTGGAAGGGCAGGTGCCTCTGTAATTGTGTTAAAGCTTGGCAGAATAATAACTTGTGGTGCAATAGTGCTCTGCATCTTAGAGATTATCTGTCATACGCGATAGGATTGTTCAAGTGTAGGAAATGTAAAGCATATAGTTTGCACGAGAAAAGCAATCTTAAGTGATAGCACATTTTCCTGTAGGCTAAAATTTCCATTGAAGGCAAGACTTTCTATTGTTTTATTATTACTTCTTCTGCTGGTTTCAAGGAGTTTGGGGTCAATATTAACCACCTCCCCCCCCACCCCCACCCCAAGTAGATGATGTTCTCCCAAGGTTTTTGTCTGGCAGGTGGATTGGGGGAGCAAATGTTTTCCTGTGTTGATCTCCTGGTAAGTGTAATCTCCTACAATGATTGACGTGACCAACACTAGGTAGCTCAATCCTTCTGGTTTTCTTTGTGTTTCTTTTTCTACCTGCTACATTGTAGCAACAGGGAAATGCTTCCAGATTTTTTTCTTTGTTTATGGGATGTGGGCATTGCTGGCAAGGCCAGCATTTATTGCCCAACCCTAGTTGCCCTTGAGAAGGTGGTAGTGAGCCGTCTTCCTGAACCGCTGCAGTCCGTGTGGTGAAAGTACTCCCACAGTGCTATTAGGGAGGGAGTTCCAGGATGTTGACCCAGCGACAATGAAGGATCGGTGATATAATTCCAAGTCAGGATGGTGTGTGACTTGGAGGGGAACTTGGAGGTGGTGGTGTTCCCATGCACCTGCTGCCCTTGTCCTTCTAGCTGGTAGAGGTTCCAGGTTTGGGAGGTGCTGTCGAAGAAGCCTTGGCGAGTTGCTGCAGTGCATCTTGGAGATGGTACACACTGCAGCCACGATATGCTGGTAGTGGAGGGAGTGATTGTTTAAGGTGGTGGATGGGGTGCCAATCAAGCAGGCTGCTTTGTCCTGGATGGTATCGAGCTTCTCAGTGCATAAGCTTTCTCTGACCCCTTCCCCAATGTCCTCCTCTATGATGAGGCCTCTGAAACCCTTGGTCTACCTTTGTCACCTTGGCCCATAGCTTAGCTGTAATGAAGGTGAAATGTTGGGCACAGTTGGGTACAGACAAATGATTTATTAGGGCACAAGTGAAGCAGATTATCAGTCAATGTAGCAGGGAGCATAAAACATTTATTCAAATGACCCAACTTCAGGATTTTCAATAAAACCAGTTCTTTGTTGAACATGCTTATGGTACTGGAATTCAAATCTGGGCAGTGGTATTTCTACCTTGATCACTCAACCTTCAGAAAGTCACATGCAAGAGAGCGAGAGTTTCAAAATCCAAACAATTGTATCAGTTTTCCCCACAAATTTGCCCCAATTTTGGCAGCAAAACTTTTCTCCTTTGTCTTCCCACCAGATATCAGCCTTATCTCAGTGGTAGCACTCTTATGTCTCTGAGTCAGGAGGTCATGGGTTCAAGCTGTGCTGTAGACAAACACATATTCTAGGCTGACACTTCAATGCAATACGGAGGGTGTGCTGGATTGTTGTAAATGCTATCTTTTGGATGAGATGTTAAACCAAGACCCCATCTACCCTCAGGTGGTTGCAAAAGATCCCATGGCACTATTGAAAGAAGTGACGGGGAGTTCTCCAGATATCCTGGCCAACCTCATCACTAAAACAGATTATCTGGTCATTTATCTCATTCCTGCTTGTGGGACCATGGCTGTTTGTGCAAATTGGCTGCTGTGTTTCCTTACATTACAACAGTTACTATGCTGGAAAGTGCTTCATTGGATGTGAAGCATTTTGAGACATTCTGAGGTCATGAATGACCTCAGAATGCAAATTGCTTTTCTTTCACTATCTACTAAATGGTTCATGTATCATCACCATAGGAAAGCAGATTTGAACATTTTAATGCATTCCTATTAATATTTCATTTCTTCCTTTTCATTTTTTAAATGCTACTATACTAGGACAATGAAAAAAAATGCTATTAAATGAACAATTGAGTTGCAGTGAACCTAGGCAATATTTTGAGTAAAAATGCTATTGTCTGGACTGACGGTTGTTGCATAGATTGCACTCTAACACTAAGATGCTCTATGTGGATATCAGCATTATCCTTCAATAATTCAGGATAATTACAGTTTCAGCAAAGCAATACTGGAGAATCATAGGTTCCAATTTGACATTCAGATTCCTGTAGTTATCTTGTCAGATCTCTTAAGTTTAGAAGTGAAGCTTACTGTAGATGTGTCAAATGCATGAGGAAAACTTATTGCAAAGGGCTCAGCAAAAACTATTTTACCCTTCTCTTTATAGAAACATAGAAACATAGAAACATAGAAGATAGGAGCAGGAGTAGGCCATTCGGCCCTTCGAGCCTGCTCCGCCATTCAACGAGATCATGGCTGATCATCCAAACCCTAGCACCCGGTCCCTACACCGACAGCCATCCCACCCAAGCCCTATCCCCGTAACCCCGTAACCCCACGTATTTAATCACCCCTAACACTAAGGGCCAATTTTTATCATGGCCCATCAACCTAACCTGCACATCTCTGGACTATGGGAGGAAACCGGAGCACCCGGAGGAAACCCACGCAAACACGGGGAGAATGTGCAAACTCCTCATTTCATTGAATAGTCTGCGTGGATTCCTGCAAAAGATGAGAAATACAGATTTCCACCTGAACCAGTTCAACTTAAAATCAAATGGTTAAATTAAATCATTCAAAATTAAATTGAGCTGAATTTCAATTTGGAATGAATGATGGGGCTGAAAATTCTTTACCTTTCCAACACACTCCTGCTGCAATACTCACTGGGTCGCAGTCTTTTTTCTCTTTAACACTACCCAACCAACACAGCGAGTGTGGGCTGGAGATCACACTACCCAACCAACACAGTGAGTGTGGGCTGGAGATTACACTACCCAACCAACACAGCGAGTGTGGACTGGAGATTACACTACCCACCCAACACAGTGAGTGTGTGATATACCTATCAATTCATCCAATGAAAAGCGACGAGTTAAGAAAGTAACTATAGGTTTTTATTGGCTAAATAACAGCCCACCCTCGTGGGTGATCGGATACAACAAGGAGGAATGCCAGCCAGTCGACTACCTTTATACCTGGGCAGGTAGGTGGAGTCATGGGCGGAGTCAGCAGTGGTCAGCCCAGGTATAGCAGTGTGACAAGAGGCGACCTCGTATAGTGATACAACAGTGTGAACAGTGATAACCATAGAGTAACGATATAACAGTGATAACTATAGTGTAACGATAGTGAACGATAAAAGTGGTTTACCACATTCACCTCTTGTTTAGATTTGAGTCCGGCGGGGTGAAGTGTACTACCAGTTCTGGTATGTCAGTCTGTCCGGAGGCCTCGTAAGCCTTTCTGATCGTCGCAGCGGCAGTGTTGCATTATCCGGTGTTAATGCTGGTGTCTGCATGGTCAGCGAAGGCTCGTGGGGTTCCGGCATGCCGTCTACCTGGTCTGGAGTTGGGGGGGTGGTGGGGGGGGGTGAAGGTGGTGTCTCCGGAGTGCCCGAGGGTGCGAGGTCTCGTAAGGAAACTGTGTCCTCCCGCCCGTCTGGGTATGCCACATAGGCGTACTGGGGGTTGGCGTGCAGGAGGTCCACCCTCTCGACCAGGGGGTCCATTTTATGGGCCCTCACGTGCTTTCGCAGCAAGACGGGCCCCGGAGAGGTCAGCCAGGTTGGTAGCGTGGTTCCCGTAGTCGACTTCCTGGGGAAAGCAAACATTCGTTCATGGGGGGTGGCGTTGATGGCAGTGCAAAGTAGTGACCGGGTGGAATGCAGCGCTGCCGGGAGGACTTCCTGCCAGCGGGAGGTTGGGAGGCCCTTAGACTTTAAGGCTAAGAGGACGACCTTCCATACCGTCGCGTTCTCTCTTTCTACCTGGCCGTTCCCTCGGGGGTTGTAGCTGGTGGTTCTGCTTGCAGCAATACCTCTCGCTAGTAGGAACTGACGGAGTTCCTCGCTCATGAAGGAGGAGCCCCGGTCACTATGTATATAGTTTGGGAACCCGAACAAGGCGAAGAGGTCGTTCAGGCATTTAATGACCGTGGTACTGGTCATGTCTGGGCAGGGGAAGGCAAAGGGGAAACGGGAGTACTCATCAACAATGTTGAGGAAGTACACATTACGGTCAGAGGACGGGAGGGGCCCCTTAAAGTCGATGCTCAGGCGCTCGAAGGGGCGGGTGGCCTTGATCAGGCTTGCTCTGTCCGGCCTAAAGAAGTGCGGTTTGCACTCGGCACAGGTCTGGCAGTTCCTGGTCATGGTCCTGACCTCCTCGATGGAGTAGGGCAGGTTGCGGGCCTTAATGAAGTGGTAAAGTCTGGTGACCCCGGGGTGGCAGAGGTTGTTGTGGAGGGTCTGAAGTCTATCACTTTGCGCGCTGGCGCATGTAATTCGTGACAGAGCATCGGGGGGTTCGTTCAGCTTACCTGGCCGGTACAAGATATCATAATCGTAGGTGGAGAGCTCGATTCTCCACCTCAAGATCTTGTCATTCTTGATTTTGCCCCTCAGCTTGTTATTAAACATAAAAGCGACCGAACGTTGGTCGGTAAGGAGGGTAAATCGTTTGCCTGCCAGGTAGTGCCTCCAGCGTCGTACCACCTCCACAATCACCTGGGCCTTCTTCTCGACCGACGAGTGTCGGATCTCAGGGCCCTGTAGGGTCCTTGAGAAGAAGGCCACCGGTCTCCCCTCCTGGTTAAGGGTGGCGGCTAGGGCGAAGTCGGATGCATCGCTCTCGACTTGGAAGGGGATGGACTCATCCACTGCGTGCATAGTGGCCTTGGCAATGTCTCCCTTAATGAGGGAGAAGGCTGCGCACGCTTCCTCCGTAAGGGGGAAGGATGTGGACTTCATGAGGGGTCTGGCTTTGTCCGCATAATTGGGCACCCATTGGGCATAGTAGGCGAAGAGCCCCAGGGTTCTCTTCAGTGCCTTTGGACAGTGGGGGAGGGGTAGCTCCATGAGGGGGTGCATTCTTTCGGGGTCGGGGCCGATGACTCCGTTCTCTACTACACAGCCGAGGATGGCAAGGTGCGAGGTGTTAAACACACATTTATCCTTATTGTAGGTGAGGTTCAGCCGTTGGGCCGTACGGAGGAATCTCTCCAGATTAACATCGTGGTCCTGCCGGTCGCGGCCGCAGATGGTGACGTTATCTAGATAGGGGAATGTGGCGTGCAGCCCGTTCTGGTCAACCATCCGGTCCATCTCCCTTTGGAAGACCGAAACCCCGTTGGTGACGCCGAAGGGAACCCTAAGGAAGTGGTAGAGGCGGCCGTTCGCCTCGAAGGCTGTATACTGGCGGTCCTCAGGGCGGATAGGGAGTTGGTGATAGGCCGACTTAAGGTCGATGGTGGAGAATACCCGGTACTGCGCAATCTGATTGACCATATCAGATATGCGGGGAAGGGGGTATGCGTCCAGCTGGGTGTACCTGTTTATGGTCTGGCTGTAGTCGATGACCAGGCGGTTTTTATTGCCGGTCTTAACGACCACGACCTGGGCACGCCAAGGGCTGGTGCTCCCCTCGATGATGCCCTCCTTCAGGAGACGCTGCACCTCAGAGCTAATGAAAGCTCTGTCCCCGGCGCTGTACCGCCTGCTCTTGGTAGCGACGGGTTTGCAGTCGGGGGTGAGGTTAGCGAACAGGGAAGGTGGCGGGACCTTGAGGGTGGATAGGCCGCAGGTGTTACGCGGTGGGCGGTTTAAAATCTGCTGGTTGTCGACTGTGAGTGGGGGGAGGGGTCCGCCGTATGCTAGCGTGAAGCTTTGGAGGTGGGATTGGAAGTCTAGGCCTAGTAGGACGGCAGCGCATAGCTGGGGCAGGACGAGGAGTTTAAAATTTTTATACTCCGTACCCTTAACCGACAGGGTCACAACACAGTAGCCGCTGATGTCTGTGGCGTGTGACCTCGATGCCATTGAGATCCGGTTGCGCGTTGGCAGGACAGGGAGGGAGTAGTGGCTCACCGTGTCTGGGTGGATGAAGCTCTCCGTGCTTCCGCTGTCGAACAGGCAGGTCGTGGCGTGGCCGTTTACTTTGATGTCCATCATCGACTTGGACAGGTGATGTGGGCGGGCCTGGTCCAGTGTGACGGAGGCTATTGTATAGCTGAGCGAGTTGTTGTAGTCTGCGGTTGAGGCGGTAGTCGGGTCTAGAGGCACAGTGGCGGTCGGGCGTGGTGGGTAAAATGGCGTCTCCCACGAGGTTGGACAAAATGGCGGAGAAGATGGCTGCCCCCATAACTCACATGAGGCACTGCTGGTGTCGGTTGCCTGTATCAAAGATGGCCGCCCCATGACTCACATGTGGGGATGCTGGCCTCTGTTGCCTTGAAGGAAGATGGCCACCCCCACAGCTCGCATGAGGCACTGCTGGCCTCTGATGATCCACCTCTGCAGGCCTTAGCGAAGTGGCCTTTCTTCATGCAGTTTGAGCAGGTAGAGTTCCTGACTGGGCAGCGCGACCTCGGGTGTTTCGCCTGGCCGCAGAAGAAGCAGCCGGCGGCCCGATCGCGGGGGTCCGATGTCGGGGCCGGTACCGGGGGTGGCGGTCTCGATCGGGTCCGGGACGCCGACGCTGAGGTAGGTCCCAGGGGGGTTGCTGCGGGGGGTATCGCGGTCGGGGTCGGTCCCAAGTCCCAGGGTCGCGAGTTACAGTACCTTGAGTATGCCTCGAGGTCCCGATGGGCCACCTCTAGAGAGAGAGCGAGGGCTGCAGCTTTGTCCAGTTCGAGGTCCCTTGCTTCCAGTAGTCTTTGCCGTGAGTAGTCGGACCGCAGGCCTTTCACGAAAGCATCGCGGACATTGTCTTCAGTATTTTCTGCCGCCGTTACCGCTTTAAAGTTACAGTCTCTGCCGAGTGCTTGTAGCACCCGTAAAAATTCCTCCACGGGCTCTCCTGGCTGTTGCGGGCGGGATCTTAGGAGGTGTCTGGCATACATGGAATTTACTGGGGTTTGGTACTGTCTTTTCAGCCGGTTGATGGCGTCCTCGTATGTTTTAAGGTCCCGGATGAGTGCGAATACTTTAGGGCTCACTTGGGCGTTCAGAACTCTTAGCATGGATTTCTGAGGCACGCCGGATTCTCCCAGGTAGGCTTCGAAGCAGCTCAGCCAGTGTTCGAAGTCGAGGGCTGAGTTTGCTGCCTGTGGGTTTAGATCCAGGTACGGTGGTCTGAGGGCTCGCAGCCAGGCCGGCTGCTGTGGCTGTTGTAGCTGGGCGTCTGGCTGGTCGCTTGGCTGGTCGTTTGACTGCTCAGGTGTTGACATTTTAAAATTTAGCCAATAAAATTGATATACCTATCAATTCATCCAATGAAAAGCGACGAGTTAAGAAAGTAACTATAGGTTTTTATTGGCTAAATAACAGAGCCCACCCTCGTGGGTGATCGGATACAACAAGGAGGAATGCCAGCCAGTCGACTACCTTATATACCTGGGCAGGTAGGTGGAGTCATGGGCGGAGTCAGCAGTGGTCAGCCCAGGTATAGCAGCGTGACAAGAGGCGACCTCGTATAGTGATACAACAGTGTGAACAGTGATAACCATAGAGTAACGATATAACAGTGATAACTATAGTGTAACGATAGTGAACGATAAAAGTGGTTTACCACAGTGTGGGCTGGAGATTACAATACCCGCCCAACACAGTGAGTGTGGGCTGGAGATTACACTACCCGCCCAGCACAGTGAGTGTGGGCTGGAGATTATACTACCCAACCAACACAGCGAGTGTGGGCTGGAGATTACAGTACCCAACCAACAGAGCGAGTGTGGACTGGAGATTACACTACCCACCCAACACAGTGAGTGTGGGCTGGAGATTACACTACCCGCCCAGCACAGCGAGTGTGGGCTGGAGATTACACTACCCACCCAACACAGTGAGTATGGGCTGGAGATTACACTACCCGCCCAGCACAGCGAGTGTGGGCTGGAGATTACACTACCCAACCAACACAACGAGTGTGGGCTGGAGATTACAGTACCCAACCAACAGAGCGAGTGTGGACTGGAGATTACACTACCCACCCAACACAGTGAGTGTGGGCTGGAGATTACACTACCCAACCAACGCAGCGAGTGTGGGCTGGAGATTACACTACCCACCCAACACAGTGAGTGTGGATTGGAGGTTACACTACCCGCCCAACACAGTGAGTGTGGACTCGAGATTACACTACCCACCCAACACAGCGAGTGTGGGCTGGAGATTACACTACCCACCCAACACAGCGAGTGTGGGCTGGAGATTACACTACCCACCCAACGCAGCGAGTGTGGGCTGGAGATTACACTACCCACCCAACACAGTGAGTGTGGACTGGAGATCACACTACCCAACCAACTCAGCGAGTGTGGGCTGGAGATTACACTACCCAACACAGTGAGTATGGGCTGGAGATCACACTACCCAACCAACACAGCGAGTGTGGGCTGGAGATTACACTATCCAACCAACACAGCGAGGGTGGGCTGGAGATCACACTACCCACCCAACACAGTGAGTGTGGACTGGAGGTTACACTACCCGCCCAACACAGTGAGTGTGGACTCGAGATTACACTACCCACCCAACACAGCGAGTGTGGGCTGGAGATTACACTACCCACCCAACACAGCGAGTGTGGGCTGGAGATTACACTACCCAACCAACACAGCAAGTGTGGGCTGGAGATTACACTACCCGCCCAACACAGTGAGTGTGGGCTGGAGATTACACTAACCAACCAACACAGCAAGTGTGGGCTGGAGATTACACTACCCACCCAACACAGCGAGTGTGGGCTGGAGATTACACTACCCACCCAACACAGCGAGTGTGGGCTGGAGATTACACTACCCAACCAACACAGCAAGTGTGGGCTGGAGATTACACTACCCATGCAACACAGCGAGTGTGGGTTGGAGATTACGCTACCCACCCAACACAGTGAGTGCGGGCTGGAGATTACACTACCCAACCAACACAGCAAGTGTGGGCTGGAGATTACACTACCCAACCAACACAGCGAGTGTGGGCTGGAGATTACACTACCCAACCAACACAGCAAGTGTGGGCTGGAGATTACACTACCCAACCAACACAGCAAGTGTGGGCTGGAGGTTACACTACCCAACCAACACAGGGAGTGTGGGCTGGAGATTACACTACCCGCCCAACACAGTGAGTGTGGGCTGGAGATCACACTACCCAACCAACACAGCAAGTGTGGGCTGGAGATTACACTACCCAACCAACACAGCGAGTGTGGGCTGGAGATTACACTACCCGCCCAACACAGCGAGTGTGGGCTGGAGATTACACTACCCGCCCAACACAGCGAGTGTGGGCTGGAGATTACACTACCCATCCAACACAGCGAGTGTAGGATTCGCAAAATTGGACTTTGTATTAATAAGGGTCAAATGGCAGAAGAGGCCTTGATTTTAAAACTGTTTTAAATGAAGCCCAGAAAAAGGGGCATACAAAATGGCTGCCATACCATGTGACTGGCTTATTGGGACATTTTTAAATGGTTCCTGCGAATCCTCAGACTGCTTTGTGGATTCAACCCACAGTAAGTTCTGGAAGCCGTTTCTGAGATAACGAAACCAGACCCACACATATACATATGGATTAGATGCAGATCCAGTCAAGATCGGCCTGGAGACAGAGGCCATCTAAATGTTGACCCAGACAAAAGGGGACAATTTCATATTCATGAGAACAGCACCCAGGACTAGATAACATGATCAGCAGGACATTAAAAACAATGAAGGTCATTCCAGACCAGAGATGAGCCTTTACTGGCCATCTAAAACATTTTAAAATATAATAACTACCCCGCTGTGCTCCCAGCCCGCCAAAAGTTAAACAAAGACTAACCTGATTTTGGACGGGAAGTGGAGACTCCTGAAGAAAGGTATAACTGGAGGAGTTGAAGTTGTACAGACACACTGAAGGAGACACCGGAGTTGTAGCTGCGGAGACAGTTGGAGACAGCTACACTCAGAAACACACGACCGAGTGGCAGTGGGTGAAGAGGAGTCGCTTCGGGAGAAGATCAGCAAACTCCTCTCCAACACCGGAGGAGGAAGAAGACTAAGCCGCCATCAAGAAGACCGCTCGGGCCGGCATCCCGCCCCGGGGAAAACATTGGGAGATCATCGACCATCCCCGGGCCGTTGCCGAAACGAGAGGCCATCGACCCAACTCGGGAGAAGAGACAAAAACGAACCGGCGAAACGATGGGAGCCAGCCCAAGGCTCCTCTGACCGGGGTCGAGCCGATGATCCCTGACCCCACCGACAGCCAGAACCAGCCTGTGTCCACCCGCCCCCGACCCCCACCTCAGGAGAGAGGTGTGGCGCAGTTCGCTGGGGCTCCATGATCCACGTGGAGACGGGACACCTGAAAGGATCAAACGCAGACTGGTTCAAAACCTTGCACTTCCTAGTTGGATTGGTGAGCATGTTTCTGGCCCTTCACAATCAGATCTAGTTAAGTTTAAGGGGGTGGATTTAAGGGTACAATTAACATGAGTTGTTGTCCCTCGATGTTCCGTGTGTTTCCTTATTTCATGATGATTTTTGTAGAGTATAAGATGCCTGTATTTGTCGTAGTTAGTATTGTGTCATTATGATTTGTTTGTGTTTTTCCCTCCCATGTACTCTCTTATCTGCTTGCATTTGATTTGATATTTTTCCTTATGCAATAAAATTTCATTTTGTTTAATCAAACTTGGTCTACAAGAGTTTTCTCCACATTGTAGTTCCTGCCCCTAAGTCCAGAGTATAGAATCTAAGGGGCGAGTGGGTCGAACCACTCACGGTTTTACTGTGCAAGAGAGAGAGGCCTCTAGAGAGAGAAACCTCTGCGATCTAAAACCCCTTACAGAAAATGGCGACCACGGCAGGATTCTGGCAGCAGGATTGCAACGTAGTAGATCCAAGTTTGAATGGTCAAAATGCAATGGATGAGAGGATAGCGGATTACATCTTTGGCAAGGTAAATCTCACTAAGCAGTGGATTTCTGATCTCTTGCTGGATGGGCGTCCGGTGGACGCAGCCATCAGGTGGACAGGGAGCAAAGAGCATAAGAAGTCAGTGGAGAAGGCAGTGTGGCTGATGTGTTAAAAGAAGCAGGTCCAGATCTTGGACCGGGTCGTTGCAGCACAGGCAGCCACGATCACAACCCAGGCAGCAGAGATAGAGGAAAAGGCCATAGGAGGGGAAAAACTCATCACAGCGCTTCAAGCGCTGAATCAGGAATGCCAAGTGGTAGCTAGTCAACATCAGGCTAGGATAGAGTACCTGGAGTGCCAGGTTACTGAGGCAAAGATTAATGAAATGAGGATACGGGAGAAAAATGCCCGCCTCGCACAAAAGCTAAGAGTGCAGGAGGAGAGAGTAGTGGAGGTTAAGGCAGCTTACAAGCTAGCCCTCGAGCATGGGTTTGAGAGCACAGACCATGGCCCCTGCCAAAAGACCATAGAGGGCCTAAGAACGGCCCTGGTAAAGGCAAAAGGCATGGTGTGTCTCGTCAGCCCGAAAGCTAGTCACATGGACTTTTTAAAGGAATCAAAACAGCTGATTCCAGCTGAAGTAGTTGTGGTACCAGCCACCGAGCCCTCAGCACCACCGAGCTATAGTGAGACTTGGCCGGAAAAACAGGGAGTGGTAAAAGAGGAGGTAGCCGAGGTGGAATGTGAGGAAGAACCACTGGTCGCAAAGCCGGGACCGGCACCAATGTGTCCCGCTCGGCACCAGAGGTTCGGTCCCAACGCTGCCGATGGCGATATCGGACCCCACCAGAACCAGCTCGTGGTGCCCTATGCTGGTCCGCAATTAAGGTCCATGGTGAGCCACCTCGCACGACTCACCGTAAAGGGAGATCCCTCGATTCATTTCAGGGAGATAAAGGAAACAGCAGCCATTAATGACTGTGATGATCAGGAACAGGTGAAACTGTTGCTTTTCTCCCTGGTTTCCACAATCCTTCAGTGCCTCTCAGAGGATAGTAAGAGGGGACGGAAAGGGTATACCGATCTCAGGGAGGAAGTTTTAGAAGTAATGGGAGTGGACGACGGTAGTCCATTCGACCATGTAAAAGGGACCGTGCAGCTATCTGGAGAACCCCCACGGGTTTTCGCAGAAAGGCTGTGGCCAGTGTATCGACGCAGATGTCCGGGTATGCCTGAATGAGCTGCAATGAGCGACGAACAGCTGGTTCATTGGCTCCGTTGCTTGGTTACCAACAGCTTGCCAGAGATATGGGTCCTAGCCAGATCATGGTTTGATCCCCAAGGTCCCAGTGTCACAGAGGAGACAGTGCTCCGTCAGCTAAACATTGCGTACAAGAACTGTAGAGGTCAGGAAACATCTCCCCAGAAGGGAAAGGTGCATGAGGCAAAACCCACAGCCTCAAGCAAGAAGGAGTGGCGTCAGGAGGGGAATCGCCCTGTCCAAGCCAAGCTCAATTGCTACGGGTAGATTGGAGGTCAAGGCCAGAGACATGGGCGTCGACCACGGGCAACCGCCCAATCATCCAACAGAGACTCGAGAATTGCGGGGGAGGCTGTTGAGAGCCAGGCTTGGCTTTCCAGTCGCGGTGGTCCAGCGAAACGGGCTGGCAACAGGTAGTGCGCAGACCCTTCCCGGACAGCGGTGGGCTAGAGCATGACCGAGCGGCACAGCAAAGGGCCGAGCAGCGTCGACGGGAGAGAGAGAGAGAGGGCAGAGCGCACAAGGCGCAGCCGGTGTTCAGGGGCCGAGCAGCGTCGAGGAGAGGGAGAGAGATGCGCAGAAACCCGTGAGGCGCCGCCATTGCCACAAGGACCGCTGAGAGCGGCATTGGCAGGAGCGCAGGAGAAGCGCGCGAAACCTACAGGGCGCCGCCATTGCCACGAGGACCGCCGAGAGCGGCGTTGGCAGCAGCGGGGGAGGAAGGAAAGCGCAGGAGACGCCATTTTAAGCCATTTTAAACCACACCCAAAATGTCGAAGAGTGGCAGTATCACCGCATTTTACAATGAAGTCAAAGATTGGACTACATATGTCGAACGAATAGAGGTATACTGCAAGGCAAATGAGGTGTCAGATGACAAGAAAGTGCCGATATTGTTAAATTTAATGGGTGCAAAGACGTATGGATTATTACGAAATCTAGTAACGCCAGCGAAGCCAGTGGAAAAGAGTTTTGGAGACATAGTGACGATACTACAGGAACATTTAAACCCCACACCGCTGCTGATAGCAGAAAAATTCAAGTTTCACAAACAGAACCAGCATAAGGATGAAAGCAATGCTGAATATTTAACAGAACTGCGCAAACTATCGAAACACTGCCAGTTTGGAACGGGACTGGCAGATACCTTAAGGGACAAGTTTGTGTGTGGGCTTCAAAGTGAAGGAACCCAGAAATGGCTTTTATCTGAAAAGGACCTTACGCTGGACAAGGCTTTCAGCATTGCGGTATCATATGAAGCAGCAGCACGGGACGCTGCAGAGATACAACAGAGACCGCAAGAATATGGCACAAACGAAATGTCATATAGAACAGAGAAGTGCTATCGCTGCGGCAGAACAACACATGACCACAATGATTGCTGTTTCAAAGACAAAGTGTGCAGACAGTGTGGAAAAGTAGGACACATAGCATGAGTCTGCAGGTCAGGAAAGAAAACCAGCAATAAGAAATCACCAAAAGAAAAGTACAAGAAGGTACATAAGGTGACGGAGAATAGTTCAGACGAACAAAAGAGTGATACCGACTCCGAAAGCAGGGAGCTGAGTTGTCTGAAACTACATAATGTGATCAAAACGGAGGATCACCAAATCATTTGGTCACTCTCAAGATAGCAGGAGTCCAGGTAAAAATGGAATTGGACACAGGATCAGCCCTAACAGTCATAAACCGACGGGACTACGAGCGGCTATTCTCACACATACCCTTGAGAGACACAAAAATTATTTTGAAGATGTACACGGGGCAAAAAGTCTACCCCAAAGGAAAAATAAGGGTGACCGTTATAAATAACGGTAAGGAAACAACAAAACTAGACCTGTACGTATTGCAAGATGGAGGACCACCATTACTGGGACGTGAATGGATCCGGAAAATACAGCTGGATTGGCATTCCATACAAGCACTGACTGTGGCTGCCAAAAAGGATGACGACGTCACACCTGGGCGACTGTCAAAGATCCTAACCGATGCACAAGAAGTGTTCCAGCAAGGACTCGGAACACTAAAAGGCATGACAGCAACAATTAAAATCGAAGAAAACGCAAGCCCAAAATTTTTAAGGCCAGACCGGTACCTTATGCGATCCGCCCAGCCGTCGAAGCAGAGCTGGAGAGTTTAAAACATTCAGGAGTACTGTCCAAGGTAGACTGGAGTGAGTGGGCTACACCCATCGTCCCTGTGAAGAAAAAGTCGTTGAGCAGCACACCTGGGGTACCAAGGAAGGTTCGCTTCTGTGGGGACTTTAAGGTAACAGTGAACCCAGTCCTTCACACCGTGCAATAGCCACTTCCGCGGATTGAAGATATTTTCACATCGCTATCTGGAGGGAAACGCTTCACTAAGGTTGATCTGGCCCAGGCGTATCTGCAAATGGAGGTAGAAGAAGCATCAAAAAATTACCTCACAATCAATACCCATAAAGGTCTCTACCAATACAACCGGCTGGTATTCGGGGTAGCATCAGCTCCGGCTATTTGGCAAAGGGCAATGGAACAAGTCCTGCAAGGGATCCCAGGGACCCAGTGTTATTTGGACGACATCCTGGTCACGGGCGAAAATGACAGTGATCACCTCGCCAACCTGGAGCAGGTGCTCACTAGATTGAAGGAATATGGGCTCCGAGCTAACCGCCCCAAATGCGAGTTTTTTTAAAAACAGATCTCATATTGTGGCCACGCTATCGATAATGAGGGGTTACATAAGAACCAGAAAAGATTGAGGCAGCAGTCAAGGCTCCAACACCAGAAAACGTGTTACAACTGAGGTCGTTCCTCGGGCTGGTAAACTACTACCATAACTTCTTGCCAAATTTGTCTACAATACTACACCCACTGAACACCCTACTGCAAACTGGAGTGCCATGGAAGTGGAGTGACGAATGTAAATGAGCTTTCCAGAAGAGCAAAACACCAATCACATTGAAAGAGGTATTGACCCATTTCAACTCAGCACCACCAATTCGGTTGGCGTGTGATGCGTCACCCTACGGCATTGGAGCGGTGCTGTCGCACAAATTCTTGGACGGCTCGGAGAGGCCAATAGCCTTTGCGTCACGATCACTAACCTCAGCCGAGCGTAACTACGCCCAGATTGACAGGGAGGCCCTCAGCTTAGTGTGGGGAGTGAAAAAGTTCAATCACTATCTACACGGGCAGAAATTCACCTGGCTGACTGACCACCAGCCTCTTGTCTCCACTATTAATCCGAAGAAGGGCGTTCCGGTGATGACTGCGCAACGACTACAAAGATGGTCACTCTTTCTAGGGGCGCACCACTATGAGATTGAATATAAGGGCACGAAACAGCATGGAAATGCTGATGGGCTATCACGCCTGCCACTGCCTACAGCGGAGGAAGCACCAGCAGTGGATCCTGTCGAAAAATTCCATTCGACTATAGTTGAATACCTACCGGTAACTAACGCTTGTATCGAAAAGGAAACCCGAAATGACCCGACACTGACTCGGGTATATGATTTGACGGTGAAGGGATGGCCAGCACATGGCGACTCACTGTTGCCAGCATTCTCGACAAGGAGAGAACAGCTGTCAGTGTGCCGGGGGACCTTGATGTGTGGATCCCGAGTGGTAATTCCATCCAAGTTAAGGGATAGAGTGCTGAATGAGCTTCATGAGGGTCATCTGGGAGGGGTAAAAATGAAAAGCCTAGCCAGGGCTTATGTGTGGTGGCCGGGAATCGATAAACAAATCGATGACCTGACCAAGAGCTGCTCAGGATGCCAGAAAGTCCAAAATGCACCACCGCATGCCCCTCTACACCCATGGGAGTGGCCCTCTTCTCCATGGCAATGGGTGCATATTGATTTTGCTGGTCCATTCATGGACTCAATGTTTTTAATAGCCGTGGATGCGCACTCGAAATGGCCTGAGGTCATCAAAATGTCCTCCACGGAGAAAACTATTGTAGTCCTACAGATCATTTTTGCCAGGAACGGCTTACCAGAACAGATTTGCTCCGATAACGGACCACAGTTTGTGTTTGAAGAGTTTCGGAGGTTTATGCAGAAGAATGGGGTAAGGCATTACACATCCGCCCTGTATCATTCAGCCACAAATGGATTGGCTGAGAGGTTCGTACAAACCTTTAAGAAGGCAATAAAGGCTATTTACAATGACAACATTCCGCTGCAGCATAAGGTGGACAATTTCCTGTTCGCCTACCGGAATGCGACACATGCAGTCACCAACCAGGCCCCAGCCATGATGTTCTTTAAACGAAGGTTAAGATCTCGCCTGGATTTGCTCAGACCAAACGTACGAAGAGATGTTGAGCGTATGCAATTCCAGCACATCCATGAGAAGCCAACAAGGAGCTTCAATGTAGGGCAACCAGTCTTGGCCCGCGACTACCGAACAGAAAAATGGCAGCCAGGAACGATATGCACACGGCGGGGCCCACTAAAGTACACAGTGGACGTTGGGGAGAACATCGTGAGATGCCATGCTGACCAGATCCTAGAGTCACAGGAACAACCCCATGCCTCGCCTATACGTACCTGGTGAGGAACCCGACGTACAGGTCGCATCTACCCCAGAAACAATAGCATCGGAAGCTGATGACCCAACCGACGACAGGGTGCCAGAATCGCCTCCGCACCAAGAGCGAGACACTCGGGAAAGGCGCTATCCAGAAAGGATCAGGAAGCCTCCCCAAAGACTGAATATATAAATGGACTATTTTCAGCTAACATTGTATGTTAAAAGTGTTAATTGTAATTAGTTTGATATTTAATTGTTAAATGTGTGGCCAGTGTATCGACGCAGCTGTCCGGGTATGCCTGAATGAGCTGCAATGAGCGACGAACAGCGGGTTCATTGGCTCCGTTGCTTGGTTACCAACAGCTTGCCAGAGATACGGGCCCTAGCCAGGTCATGGTTTGATCCCCAAGGTCCCGGTGTCACGGAGGAGACAGTGCTCCGTCAGCTAAACATTGCGTACAAGAACTGTAGAGGTCAGGAAACACCTCCCCAGAAGGGAAAGGTGCATGAGGCAAAACCCGCAGCCCCAAGCAAGAAGGAGTGGCGTCAGGAGGGGAATCGCCCTGTCCAAGCCAAGCTCAATTGCTACGGGTGTGGGATGGATGGACATTGGCGCAAGAACTATAGAAATCTGTGGAAGGATAATAAAGGGAAATTTCCCACAGCCCAAGCCCAAGCCCAGACCGCCGGCCCAGCACCAGCCCAAACCCAAGCCGTAGCTCCTGCCCCAGTGCAAGGAGCTGGTGCAGTTATGGATCCAGCTGCGATTGAATCAATTTTAGAGACAATGCGGTCTCTGATGATTTTGCAGGGGAAAATAGCCGTCACCACTGGTCTTGTCGCTCCTGAAACCCCGACCGCTGTGCCCAAATGACTTGAGCCAGCGCAGCCTGTCGACCTGTGTCCCCCAGAAAGACACGCACAGGAAGATGTAATGTATATACCTTTAAGGGGGGAACTACTTTTTACAGCTCATGTATACTGTAGTACCGGCAGTGACCACACCTCTATATAGCACTGAGTAGTAATCTGTACAGGCAGTTCCAGAATGAGCCACGTTGAGTACACACCTGTTGTACCGTTCTCCTGCAGTCTTGTGCCTTACTACTGACGGACACAACAGAAGAGACCTCCTGTAAAATGGAGGAATACCTGCGGTGCCAGGTTGGGGAGGCTAAGTTTGTTGAGCAGGCTTTAAGGGAGGAGAACGCTAGGTTAACAGCGAGGGCTGGCAGTTTAGAGGGTCAGCTAAGGGTTTTTAAAATGGTTCATAATCAGTGCAAACTGTTTAAACCGGGTGCTGGAGTATCAGCAACCGAAGCCAGGTCTGAGGGTAAAGATCCACAGCCTGAGGCGTGCGATGAGCCACAGACCACACAAGCTGGCGTTGTAGCCTGCTTGGAAGGAGAAGCTGCCCCGCCCACCTGGGGGGAGGCTTCCCCTATGGCCTGGGACTCCGACGAGGAGGGGCCCGAACAACAAGGTCCTGCCCTCAACACGATTCTGGAGGAGGTGGAGTCGGAGGATGGAGGTCCCGCCCTCGACTCTGTAGTGTATGTACTTTGCAGAAGGAACTATATTCTGCAGCCCCTGTATACTGCAGTATCAGTAGTGGCCACCCCTGTATATAAGCCTGTGCAGTAACTTTTGCATAGTAGTTCCAGGTTGTCTCCACTCAGGAAAGACGTGTTATAACCAACTCCTGCAGTCCGTGCTCAATTACACACGGACATAATACTGGCGACGAGCAGATCCGAACTTACCTACAATCTGCACCACCTCATGGGGATCCATCCCTGAAGCGAAGTTATCAGAGGTCGAGGCCAGAAGGAAGAAAGAAAAAAAAACAAATAATAATAAAACGAACAGAAGAAACGGGCGTCAACCGTGGGCATCCGCCTCTGATTCATCGGAGTTGAAAATTTGCAGGAGTGGCTGTCGAGAGCAGGGCTTGGTTATCCTGTCGATGGTGTTTCAGCTAATCGGGCTGGTGGCAGGTAGTACACTGATCCTTCCTGGGCTGCGGCGGTCTAGAGCTCGATCGGGTGGCTTTTTCAATGGGGCCGAGCAGCGTTGTCGGGAAGAGGAGAGAGAGAGAGGGTGGAGCACACAGGGCGCGGCTGGTGCTACGAAGCCGGGCAGCGTACAGACCCGAGAAGAGGGAGGCAAGTGTCCCGCAGGGTTGCTCTGACGACAGGGAAATAATAAAAATTAGAAATGCAGAAAGCCGCGAGGAGCTGCAGTTGCCACGGGAACCACGGAGAGTGGCGTTAGCAGCAGCGCGGGGGGAAGTGCGCGAAGACCATAGGGCATCGCCATCAAGGCATAAAACGCCAGCAACAGCGCTAGCAGCAGCGGAGAAGACAGAAAGCGCGGGAGGCGCCATTTTGTTAAATCGGGAAAGAAGGCAAAGCGCGGGAGGCGCCATCTTAGATTTCCAAGATGCCGAAGACTGGCAATATCAATGCCTTCGATAATGCAATAGAACACTGGACCACGTATGTGGAAAGAGTCGAGGTATATTGCGAGGCAAACGAAGTAGCCGATGAGAAAAAGGCATCGGTACTACTAAACTTAATGGGCGCAAGAACGTACGGCCTATTGCAGAACCTGATTACTCCAGCCAAACCGAAGGCGAAGACTTTTAACGAAATTGTTGATATCCTACAGGAACACCTAAGTCCTACACCGCTGCTGATAGCAGAAAGATTTAAATTCCACAGGAGAAATCAGCATCAAGATGAGAGCAATGCTGATTACCTTACGGAACTACGCAAGCTATCAAAGCACTGCCAGTTCGGAGCAGGACTGGCAGATACCCTACGGGACAAATTTGTCTGTGGACTCCTGAATGAAGGAACCCAGAAGAGGTTACTCTCAGAGAAAGAGCTGACGCTAGATAAGGCTTTCAGCGTGGCAGTATCATACGAAGCAGCAGCCAGGGGAGCTGCGGAAATACAGCAAAAGCCACAGGAATACGGCACCCACGAAATGACACGGGAATTTGAAAAATGTTATTGCTGCGGCAGAACAAGCCATGACCAGAAGGACTGCTGGTCCAAGGACAAAATATGCAGGCAATGCGGAAAGATGGGACACATTGCACGAGTTTGCAGGTCTGGGAAGAAGACTAACGACAACAAAAAGGCTACTAAGAAACAGTACAGGAAAGTACAAAAGATGACGGACAGTAGTTCCGAAGACCAGATGAGCAATAGTGAATCCGGGAACAAGAGTCTAAGCTGTCTCAAACTTCACAACGTAATCACAAAAGAGGATCACCGAACCATTTGGGTCATCCTCACGATAGCAGGGTCCCAAGTCAAAATGGAATTGGATACAGGATCAGCTCTGACCATCATGAATCGACAAGACTACGAGCGGCTATTCTCACACATACCCTTGAAAGAGACATCCATTGTCTTGAAGACGTATACGGGGCAAAAAGTATACCCCAGAGGAAAAATAAGGGTGCCTGTCGAATACAACAGCAAGGAAATACAGAAATTAAATCTGTACATACTGCAAGATGGTGGACCACTGTTATTGGGACGTGAATGGATCAGAAAGATAAGTTTAGACTGACACTCCATTCAGGCACTGACGGTGGCTGGTAAAAAGGATGACAACGTCACTTCAGGACGATTGTCAACAATCTTAGCTAACGCCAAAGAGGTATTTCAACAAGAACTGGGAACTCTTAAAGGCGTAACCGCCTCAATAAAAATAGAAGAGAATGCAATTCCCAAGTTTTTCAAAGCAAGACCGGTACCATATGCAATTCGCCCAGCCGTCGAGGCAGAGCTGGAGAATCTGGATAATGCAGGCGTGTTATCTAAGGTAGACTGCAGCGAGTGGGCGACACCCATCGTTCCTGTCATGAAAAAAACGTTAAACAATACGTCTGAGGAGCCAAGGAAGGTTCGCATCTGCGGGGACTTCAAGGTGACGGTGAACCCAGTCCTTCACACAGTACAATATCCTCTTCCGAGGATAGAAGATATTTTCGCCTCACTATCTGGAGGGAAGCGTTTTACAAAAATTGACCCAGCACAAGCATATTTGCAGATGGAGGTTGAAGAATCCTCGAGGAAGTATTGTGGCATTGCCACATTGGGGAAACACTGTGTGTATGTAGATAAACCTGCATAATCCCCTTTTAACTGCTGTATTCTCCTCCCCCCGCAAGACAGTTGCAAGCTGAGAGGAATAAGGCACGTTCAGACTTGCCTGCTGCTGATAGAAGGAAAACCAATCAGGTTCCAGCAGGTGACCAATCTGTGAGTCATCACAGGTTCACGGGCTTCACGAATTCAGTACTGTATTGTGAGAGTTGGAGTAAAGACCTATTTCTTGTAGCTCGCTGTGTTGCCTATTTCTTTACGCGGGAGACCGTAGTCTCCCACATTGGTGACCCCGAATGTCGGCGGCCAAAGCCCCCGACTCACGCAGCCCTACAGAGGCCAGCAACGACCCGATGGAAACCAGCAGCAGCCTGATGTCGGCCGGTGCCGCGTCCTTGAAGCTCCCCACCTTCTGGGAACACCAAGCACCAGCTTGGTTCACGCATTCGGAGGCCCAATTCACCTTTCGCAGGGTTCAAGACGATGAAGAAAGGTACCTCCACGTAGTCTCAGCACTAGCAAGCTCTACTGCCGCCGAAGTTCTCGACCTGCTGGCGAACCCACCACAGACCGGCAAGTACTCAACCATTAAGGGCCGCTTGCTGCAGGCTTACGGCCTGTCCAAGGAGGAGAGGGCCTACAGGCTTCTCTCACTACCAGGCCTCGGCGATTCGACCCCGACCCAATTGATGAGCTGGATGCTTGCGCTCCTGGGCTCTGAACCGCAGTGCTTTTTGTTTCGGGCCCTTTTCCTCAGCCTGCTTCCTCAGCAGGTACAGACTGCTCTCGCGGGGTCCCCGATCACGGACTGCGTACAACTGGCAGCCACCACGGAGAAAGTTTTCGCCGTCGCCGAACTCGGCTGTGCAGCCGCGAGGCTCCCCGACACCACCGAACGCGCGCCGCTACGCCAGGCCGCAGAACTATGCTACTACCACGCGCGTTTCGGCCACAAGGCCCAAAGCTGCAGAGCACCCTGCTCTATCAACCAAACCAAGATGGCCGCCCGGCCCAATGCACCAGCCCCACGCCGCCGCGTAGGCCCGTTCGACCGCACCTCCGCTGCCACGATGGCCATCGGCACCGCAGGTAAACTGCTGTACATAACCGACTCTCTTTCAGGGCGCAGATTCCTTTGCGACACCGGAGCCCAATGCAGCATAATTCCTGCCTCCCAGCTCGACATCCAGGCAGGCCGCAGCGGCCCACCCCTCGTGGCGGCAAATGGCGCAGCCATCGCTACTTTCGGAAAGCGACGGGCCGAGGTTTGTTTCAACAGCCAGCGATTTACGTGGGATTTCGTGACGGCCTCGGTGGCACATCCTTTGCTGGGCGCCGATTTTCTTTGCGCACACAGACTCCTGGTCGACATCTGCGACAGGCGCCTGAACGACGCAGCAACTTTCGCTTCACTGGCCTGCCAGCAGAGCAACAGCCCGGCCCTCGTCGGGTCATGCTCCGCCCCGGCGCATGACGACTACGCCCGCCTACTCGCAGATTTCCCGAGGCTCACACAAACGACCTTCTCAGCCACGGCAGCCAAGCATGGGGTCGAGCACCACATCGCCCCTACGGGAGCACCAGTGTTCGCTCGAGCCAGACGCCTGGACCCAGCCAAGATGGCGGTGGCCAAGGAAGAATTCGCCACGATGGAAAAACTGGGCATCATCCGCCGCTCGAACAGCCCTTGGTCGTCCACCCTCCACATTGTGCCCAAGCCGGGCGGTGGCTGGCGCCCCTGCGGCGACTACAGACGGCTCAACGACGCCACCACGCCCAATAGATACCCCATTCCGCACATCCAAGACTTCTCAGCACACCTAGCAGGAAAGTCCATCTTTTCCAAGGTCGACCTGATTCGCGGCTACCATCAGGTTCCCGTCCACCATGCAGACGTCCAGAAGTCGGCGGTCATCACCCCCTTCGGACTGTTCGAGTTCCTGCGCATGCCCTTCGGGCTTAAGAATGCCGCACAGGCCTTCCAACGGCTCATGGACTCCGTCCTACGGGACCTGAGCTTCCTGTTCATCTATCTGGACGATATCCTCATGGCCAGTACCAGCAAGGCCGAGCACATCGCACATTTGCGCTCCCTTTTCCAGCGCCTCAGCCAACACGGGCTAATCATCAACCCGGCCAAATGCCAGTTCGGAGCAGCCCAAATTGACTTTCTCGGCCACAGAATCTCGCCAAGGGGAGCCATTCCCCTACCTTCCAAGGTGCAGGCGGTGGCGGACTTTCCCCAGCCCACCTCGGCTAAGGCGCTGCAGGAATTTTTGGGGATGGTCAATTTCTATCACCGGTTCGTGCCCAAGGCTGCTGCACTCATGCGCCCCCTCTACGAGGCCACCAGGGGCAAAACGGGCAAAGAGCAACTCACCTGGTCCAGCGAGATGGCGACAGCCTTCCACCAGACTAAAAGCGCCTTGGCCAACGCCACACTACTGGCCCACCCCATCCCGGGCGCCAAGACCGCCCTCACCATGGATGCCTCGGATTACGCCGTCGGCGCCGTCCAGCAACAGTGGGTCGAAGGCGCGTGGCAGCCACTGGCATTTTTCAGCCGACAGCTGCGCAAGAACGAGCAGGCTTACAGCACGTTCGACAGAGAGCTCCTGGCCCTGTTCCTGGCAATCCGGCACTTCCGTTTCCTTCTGGAAGGCCGGCCATTCACCGCATTCGTGGACCACAAGCCGTTCACTTTCGCCATGGCCAAAGTAACCGAACCCTGGTCCGCGCGCCAACAGCGCCAACTCAACTTCATCTCGGAGTTCACCACGGACATCTGCCACGTCGCCGGCAAGGACAATTTGGTGGCCGACTGCCTCTCAAGACCCTCGCTCCACGCAGTGCACCTGGGCATCGACTACGCCAGCATGGCGAGAGACCAGGCTGCCGACGCAGAGATCCAGGCCCTCAGGACGTCAACTACCAGCCTCACCCTGGCCGACATCCACTTCCACGCAGCCGGCACAACCCTCCTGTGCGACGTCTCAGTCCCCTCGCCTAGGCCGGTCGTTCCATCCGCCTGGCGCAAGCGAGTTTTCGACATCATCCACGGCCTCTCACATCCAGGGATGCGTGCGTCTCAGAAACTTATGTCTGCCAAGTTCGTCTGGCCTGGACTCCACAAGGATGTGAGAGACTGGACCAACACATGCGTGCCGTGTCAGCGCGCTAAGGTCCAGCAGCACACCAAGGCGCCATTGGAGTGTTTCCCGGTGCCCGAGAGGTGTTTCGACCATGTCCACGTCGATCTGGTAGGCCCCTTGCCGCCGTCGCACGGTTTTACACACCTGCTCACGATCGTCGACCGCACCACCAGATGGCCCGAGGTGGTTCCCCTTGCCTCCACCACCGCGACTGACGTCGCGCGAGCATTCGTCTCGACATGGGTGGCCCGGTTCGGCGTGCCGACCGACATATCCTCGGACAGAGGCCCCCAGTTCACCTCCCACTTGAGGAATGCCATCATCGCCGGCCTCGGCACCAAGTTGCACAGGACAACAGCCTACCACCCGCAGGCCAACGGGCTCTGCGAGCGCTTTCATCATTCTTTGAAAGCCTCCCTCCACGCCAGCCTGGTCGACACCAGCTGGATCGACAAACTACCCTGGGTTCTCCTGGGATTGTGTACCGCGCCCAAAGAGGATCTCCGCGCCTCTGCGTCCGAGATGGTCTACGGCCAACCGCTCAGAGTACCAGGCGACTTCCTCCCCCTGACAACGGAGCCGTGTTCGGCCGCCAGACAGCTTTCCCTGCACCAGGACGCGGCCCAGCAATTCCGTCCAGTGCCCACTTCGCAACACGGCCCGCAGCCGTCCTACGTGCCTCGAGACTTACGACATGCGGAGTTCGTCTTCGTGCGCCGGGACGCGCACAGAGGCCCGCTGCAGGCACCATACACCGGCCCCTTCCCAGTATTGGAGACGGGGGACAAAGCTTTTCTTATCGATGTCGGCGGGAAGCCGGACCTTATTTCAGTAGACCGCCTCAAACCGGCGCACCTGGACCTCAGCTTCCCGTTTTGGCCGGCTCTTCCCCCACGGCGGGGCAGACCTTCCGCGTTGGCGGCGGCCCCACAAGAGGACCAAGACACGCCAGAACCTTACTTTCCGGCTGCCGCCCCACCTTCGCCGGCAGCCCGTCCAGCCAGCCCACCGGCAGAACAGCCACCAGACCAGCCGATGAACCAACCGGCCGACCTCCCAGACAGCCCTCCTCACACGCCAGATGGCTACTACAGCCGCTACGGCCGCTTGGTCAAACCTCCGCAGAGACTGGCTTTTACAGTTAACGAGGATTCTGGGGGGGCGTATGTGGCGTTGCCACATTGGGGAAACACTGTGTGTATGTAGATAAACCTGTATAATCCCCTTTTAACTGCTGTATTCCCCTCCCCCCGCAAGACAGTTGCAAGCTGAGAGGAATAAGGCACGTTCAGACTTGTCTGCTGCTGACAGAAGGAAAACCAATCAGGTTCCAGCAGGTGACCAATCCGTGAGTCATCACAAGTTCACGGGCTTCACGAATTCAGTACTGCATTGTGAGAGTTGGAGTAAAGACCTATTTCTTGTAGCTCGCTGTGTTGCCTATTTCTTTACGCGGGAGATCATAGTCCCCCACAGTATCTCACGATAAACGCTCACAAAAGTCTTTACCAGTATAATCGACTGGTATTCGAAGTAGCATCAGCTCCGGCAATATGGCAAAGAGCGATGGAACAAGTCCTGCAAGGGATTCCGGGGACTCAGTATTACTTGGACGACATTCTAGTGACAGGTGAAGATAACAGTGAACACCTTGCCAACCTAGAGCAGGTGCTCACTAGACAAAGAGAACATGGGCTACGAGCCAATCGCCCCAAGTGCGAGTTTTTTAAGAAACAGATATCGTATTGTGGCCACGTGATTGATGAAGAGGGGTTACATAAGTCCCCTGACAAAATTGAAGCAGTAGTTAAGGCTCCAGCGCCTGAAAATGTGTCGCAACTGAGGTCATTCCTCGGTTTGGTGAATTACTACCACAAGTTTTTGCCGAATTTGTCCACAATTCTGAACCCACTGAACGCCCTACTACAAATTGGAGTAGCATGGAAATGGAGCAATGAATGTAAGCGGGCCTTTCAGAAGAGTAAGTACCTAATCACTTCAAGAGAAGTATTGGCTCACTACAACCCATCACTACCGATAAGACTGGCGTGTGATGCGTCTCCCTACGGCATTGGAGCGGTACTGTCACATAAATTCCTTGATGGTTCAGAGAGGCCGATAGCTTTTGCGTCACGCTCGTTAACTTCAGCCGAGCGTACCTATGCCCAGATTGACAGAGAGGCCCTCAGCCTGGTGTGGCGGGTGAAGAAGTTCAAGCACTACCTGCACGGTCAGAAATTTACTCTACTAACTGATCATCAACCTCTTGTCTCCATTTTCAACCCTCAGAAGGGCGTACCAATAATGCCAGCGCAATGGCTACAGAGGTGGTGCCTTTTCCTAGGGGCACACCAATATGACATCGAGTACAAAGGAACTAAACAGCATGGGAATGCTGATGGATTGTCGCGCCTACCGTTGCCGACGGTGGAAGTAGCACCTGCAGTGGATCCAGTGGAGATATTCCACTTGACCATAGTCGAATGTCTCCCTGTGACGAATGCAAACATAGAAAAGGAAACACGGAATGACCCGACACTATCACGGGTCTATGATTTAACGGTGAAAGGATGGCCAGCACATGGCGAACCACTGCCGCCAGCATTCTCGCCGAGAAGAGAACAGCTGTCAGTGTGCAGAGGAACCTTGATGTGTGGATCCAGAGTAGTAATTCCACCCAAATTGAAGGATAGAGTGCTCAATGAGCTTCATGAGGGTCATCTGGGAGGGGTAAAAATGAAGAACTAAGCCAGAGCGTTTGTGTGGTGGCCGGGAATCGACAGAGAAATCGAAGAGATGACCAAGAGCTGTGCAGGATGCCAGAAGGTCCAAAACGCCCCACCACAAGCCCCTCTACATCTATGGGAGTGGCCCTCATCTCCATGGCAAAGGGTGCACATTGATTTTGCTGGTCCATTTATGGACTCGATGTTTTTAATTGCGGTGGATGCACATTCAAAGTGGCCAGAGGTAATAAAAATGTCCTCAACCACCACAGAAAAAACTATCACAGTCCTACGAACCATATTCGCTAGAAATGGGCTGCCTGAACAGATTTGCTCCGACAATGGACCACAGTTTGTGTCTGAAGAGTTCCAGAGGTTCTTAAAGAACAATGGTGTTAAGCATTACACATCCACCCCATATCATCCAGCCACCAATGGGTTGGCTGAGAGGTTCGTTCAAACATTCAAGAAGGCTATCAAGACAATGTGTAATGAAGACATACCCCTACAACACAAGGTGGACAACTCCTTGTTTGCCTACCGGAATGCGACACATGCGGTTACCAACCAAACTCCAGCCATGATGTTCTTCAATCGAAGACTACGATGCCGTTTGGATTTGGTTAAGCCAAACATCAGAAGAGATGTGGAGAACAGACAGTTTCAGAATATGAATGAAAGGCCGACCAGGAGTTTTAAGATAGGTCAACCAGTTTTGGTCCGGGACTACCGCACAGAGAAATGGCAGCCAGGAACGATCTGTACACAGCAAGGACCTCTAATGTATACCGTGGACATTGGAGAGAGCATTGTAAGACGCCATGCTGACCAGATTCTAGAGTCACTGGAAGACGTCAATTCCACACCACGATCCGATACACCTGGTGATGTGCCTCAATAATTCCGAGACTCGAAGTTAGCAGAACAAAACAAGGCTTTTATTAACTTAGAATGCAACACGTAAGCGAGAGAGATGTCTTCCTTCTGGGGACTGAGGCCAGACTGAGCCAGCCTACAAACGGGGCCAGGTATGGGCAGAGCCCTACACACAGCACATTCCAGTATACAATACAGCACATTCCAGTACACAATACAATGAGGTCTGGGGGAAGGGAAATGGCACTGAAACCGATCTCAGTCACAGGCAGTGATGATGATGAATATTTCATCACATTCACCCCTTCTATAGATTTAGTCTGTTCGGGGGTTTGATAGTCCTCTGCGACCGACGTGGCTGTTGCGGTGCCGCGGGTGTCGGCTGGGTGTCCCCGGTAGCCTCCTGGGTCTCTGCCGGGGGTGCCGCCAGGGTTGTTGAAGGGGTAGTTGGTGGGAGTGCCGTTGGTCGGTGTTCTTCCGGGGGTGATGAAAGAGTAGTGGGTGGGTAAGAGTTGCTGTGATCGTCGTTGCCGCTATTGCCGTGGTTGTTGTCGATGCCGGCTGGGGCGACGTCTTTTATGGACACGGTGTCCTCCCTTCCGTCGGCGTGCCGGACATATGCGTGTTGGGGGTTGGCGTGGAGTAGGTGTACTGGCTCCGCGAGAGGGTCCGTCTTGTGTCCCCTCACATGCCTTCGCACGAGTACCGGACCTGGGGTGGAGAGCCATGATGGCATGGATACGCCTGAGGTGGATTTCCGGGGAAAGACAAACATTCGTTCATGAGGCGTGGTATTAGTGGCCGTACACAATAGCGACCGTATCGAATGGAGCACATCCGAGAGGACTTCCTGCCAGCGGGAGATAGGGAGGCCCTTGGTCCTTAGAGCTAGAGTGACTGCTTTCCATACTGTCCCGTTCTCTCGCTCCACTTGGCCGTTACCCGGGGGTTGTCGCTGGTGGTACGGCTCGTGGCGATCCCCCTGGACAGCATGTACTGGTGTAGCTCTTCACTCATGAAGGACGCCCCCCTATCCGTATGGATGTAGCTCGGCATACCGAACAGGCAGAACAGGCTGTTGAGGCATTTCATGACCATGGCGCTGGTCATGTCTGGGCAGGGGAAGGCGAATGGGAACCGGGAGTATTCGTCCACAATGTTCAGGAAGTAAACATTGCGGTCGACGGACGGGAGGGGGCCCTTGAAATCTAAGCTGAGCCACTCAAAGGGCCGTGTAGCTTTGATTAAGTGGGCTCTATCTGGGCGGTAGAACAGAGGCTTGCACTCAGCACAAGTGCGGCAGTTCCTGGTCAGGGACCGAACTTCCTCAATCGAGTAGGGTAAGTTACGGGACTTTATGAAGTGGAACAGCCGCGTGACCCCGGGTGGCAGAGGTCGTTGTGGAGGGTCTGTAGCCGATCCCCGGTGGCGCTGGCACACATCCCTCGTGAGAGGGCGTCAGGGGATTCGTTAAGGGCCACTGGCCGGTAAATGATGTCGTACTCGAAAGTGGAGAGCTCGATTCGCCACCTAAGAATCTTATCATTTTTAATCTTCCCCCTCTGTTTATTATTGAACATAAACGCTACCGACCGCTGGTCGGTAAGTAGGGTGAAGCGTTTGCCGGCTAGGTAGTGGCGCCAGTGGCGCACTGCCTCCACGATGGCTTGGGCCTCCTTTTCCACGGAGGAGTGTCTGATCTCGGGCCCTTGGAGGGTCCTCGAGAAGAAAGCTACGGGCCGCCCCGCCTGGTTGAGGGTGGCCGCCAAGGCAAAGTCAGACGCATCACTTTCCACTTGAAAGGGAGTGTTCTCGTCCACTGCCTGTAGCGTGGCCCGCTCAATATCCTGCTTAATGCTTTTGAAGGCGGCGTGGGCCTCAGCAGAGAGCGGGAAAGAGGATGCTTTCAAGAGGGGGCGGGCTTTGTCGGAGTAGTTGGGGACCCATTGGGAATAATAAGAAAATAACCCCAGGCACCTTTTCAGGGCTTTGGGAGTGTTGGGCAGGGGCAGCTCCCGTAGGGGGCGCAATCGGTCGGGGTCTGGTCCGATTTCCCCATTCTCCACCACGCTGCCTAGTATGCAGAGGCGCGTGGTGTTGTAAACGCACTTGTCCTCGTTGTAGGTGAGGTTGAGTTTTTGTGCGGTTTCCAGGAACCTCTCGAGGTTCGAGTCGTGATCCTGCTGATTGTGGCCGCAGATGGTGACGTTGTCGAGGTAGGGGAAGGTTGCCTGCAAGTGGTGTTCATCGACCATGCGGTCCATCTCCCTCTGGAAGACCGAGACCCCATTCGTCACCCCAAAGGGGACTCTGAGGAATTGGTAGAGGCGTCCGTTCGCCTCGAAGGCGGTGTACGGGCGGTCCTCTGGTCTGATAGGGAGCTGGTGGTACGCTGACTTGAGGTCGATGGTGGAGAACACCCGGTATTGGGCGATTTGGTTCACCATTTCTGATATGCGGGGTAGCGGGTAGGCGTCTAGTAGGGTGTACCTGTTGATCGTTTGACTATAGTCAATCACTATCCGTTTCTTCTCGCTACCCCTTACCACTACCACTTGGGCGCGCCACGGGCTGTTGCTGCGTTCAATAATGTGCTCTTTCAGGAGCCTGTCTACCTCGGTCGCGATAAACCGCCTGTCCTCCCAGCTGTACCTCCTGCTTTTGGTCGCTATTGGCCGGCAGTTAGGGGTAAGGTTCGCGAATAGCGAAGGCGGCTTTACCTTCAGGGTAGCCAGACCACACACTGTGAGGGGCGGCTGGGACCCACCGTACTTGAGCGTGATGCTTTGGTGGTTGCACTGGAAATCCAGGCCCAAGATCACGCTCGCACATAGGTTCTTCATGATTAATACTTTAAAATTATCATATACAGTTCGGTTAACGCACAATTGTACCGTGCAGTAACCCAGAATGGTCGATGTCTGGGTTTTGTCAGCCATAGAGATGGTACCCTGAGTAGGGACCACCTTTAGGAAGAGTTGTTGTGCCAGTTCTGGGTGGATAAAGCTCTCCGTGCTTCCACTGTCAATTAAGCATTTAACCCGGCACCCGTTTACCTCGAAGTCCACCATTGATCTGGATAGCGGGTGCGGCCTGGTCTGGTCCACTGTGACCGATGCCACTGTAGGGCCCTGATCGATACAAGATGGCGTCCACGCTGTCTGCTCACAAGATGGCGGACCCCACGAGGTCGGGCAAGATGGTGTCCAAGATGGCCGCTCCCACGGCGCACACGCGGCGGTGGCGGGTTTTCCGGCGGTTGGTTTTCCGGCGGGGTTCCCTCTGCACACCTTCCCGAAGTGCCCCTTCTTACCGCACTTAAAGCAGGTGGTGCCTTTCGCCGGGCACAGGTTTCTGGTGTGCTTTGGCTGCCCGCAGAAGTAGCAGTTGGGTCCCTGACGCGTCGCGGCTGTCGTAGGGCTTCTGGGGGGAGAGCGGGGCCCAGCCGGTGTCGGGCTGTCGGGCGGGGAAGATGCCTTCCAAGATGGCGGTGCCTCGGTGCACACGTGGCGGCGTGGACGGCGCGGGCTGAAGAGTAGGCGTCCGAGTTTCTCTGGGCCACATCCATGGATCGCGCGGTGTCCGCAGCCTGTTTCAGGTCCAACCCCGTTTTTTCCAGCAGTCTTTGCCGGATGTAAGTGGAGCTGAGGCCTGTGATGAAGGCATCGCGAACAAGCTCGTCAGTGTACACTGCGGCTTTTACATCTCGGCACTTGCAGTCTTTGCCAAGCATTTTCAGGGTGCTTAGCGTGTAGCGAGCAGGTGCCTAGCATACACCTCATTTGTAGGCTGCTGGTAATGCGCCTTTAAGATGTCGCAGGCGGCCAGGTATGTCTCGGCATCTTGGATGAGGGGGTAAACCCGGTGGCTTACCCAATTCCGCAGAATTCCGAGTCTCATCCTCGCAGCGTCCGTAGCGTCTTTGACGGCTGCGGAATTGTCCAGGAAGAATTCCATACACTCAAACCAGTGTCCGAAGCGTGCTGATGCGTCCGGAGCATGTTGATCCAAATCCAAACGTTCGGGTTTCAGGAGTTGATCCATAGTGTTGAAAAATAAGTTAATAAAATTGACGTGCCTCAATAATTCCGAGACTCGAAGTTAGCAGAACAAAACAAGGCTTTTATTAACTTAGAACGCAACACGTAAGCGAGAGAGATGTCTTCCTTCTGGGGACTGAGGCCAGACTGAGCCAGCCTACAAACGGGGCCAGGTATGGGCGGAGCCCTACACACAGCACATTCCAGTATACAATACAGCACATTCCAGTACACAATACAATGAGGTCTGGGGGAAGGGAAATGGCACTGAAACCGATCTCAGTCACAGGCAGTGATGATGATGAATATTTCATCACACCTGGTGATGAAACCGAAGTACCAATTGCATCTTCCTCAGAATCGGTGATATTGGAAGCAGACGAACAAAACAACGACGTTGGTCCCGAATCAACTTTGCCAGAAGAACCTGATACCCCAAAGAGGCGTTATCCAGACAGAATCAGGAAGCCTCCTCAAAGACTGAACTTTTAATTGCTTAACTTCAACTAATGTATCTAGCAACTGTAATTGTAAATATGTTATTTAATTATTAATGGAATGTTATGTACTGTTTAGCTAAAAGGGGAGGAATTGTAGTGTATGTACTTTGCAGAAGGAACTATATTCTGCAGCCCCTGTATACTGCAGTACCAGTAGTGACCACCCCTGTATATAAGCCTGTGTAGTAACTTTTGCATAGTAGTTCCAGGTTGTCGCCACTCAGTAAAGACCTGTTATAATCAACTCCTGCAGTCCGTGTCTCAATTATACACGGACATAATAGACTTGAGCGTGGGGGAGGTAGAAATTTGGGGCGGAGATCCTCCACCTTTAGGGACAGGTGAGGAGGAGTCGTCTGCCACAGGCCCAAATCCCAAAGGGGCGGAGCCTGAGGGGAGGGAGGCGAAGTCCACAGTCGGGGAAGAGCCACGGACTGTGAGAGCTAAGGTCCCACCCGAAGGTACATTCGCTAAGGGAGCCACGCTCAAAGTACCTGTTCGCAGGTCGACTCGTACGCCTCAGCCAGTAAAACCTTGGCCGAGTCCCCCGCTCCCAGTAAACGCCGACCTGAGAAATCCTTGACAAAACGCAATCCCCGATTAACAGCAAAAGGCTGCGGGGAACCCAAGCCACAGGTCACTGCAGCCCCGCCACAGGGAGCGGCGAGCTGCAGTCCAATCAGGAATTAGGCAAGCCGCCCGGGGACGGGCGGCACTGTACATAAGTTAAGTTTAAGTTTAAGTTTAAGGTGTGTAAATATTAAAATGATTAGAGTTTAAGTAGTTTTAAATCTGCCCAGTGTGTGTGTTGTTTTGGATCAAGGTCGAAAGACCCGATCATGCCGTCACCTAAGCCAGAATCTCTCGGGAGCCTGGCTGTATTGTGTGATTTGTTGCAGGAACCAGGAGAAAGATGAAAGGGATCCTCGTCACGTTCGTGACGATCGGGTGGAGTTGGGCCTATCGGGGCCGCACTAAGGACTCTACCATATACGGGTGCTCTGGCAGCAGAGGCCCCGTCGCGACTGACGGAACCGGCCCACGGGATGCTGAAGAGGCTGCTGCCTACTTCCATGAAAGAAGATGGCCAGGCTGGCAGGGGTCGAACTCTACTGAGTACTCCAGCCAGACAGGGTTTGCGTACAGAGAAACGTCTCTGATGTGCCCCAGGGTGCGGATCATTGCACCCAGGATCAGCGTCACCGTGGGCAAGAAGATTTGTTTGAACTGTCTGTGACATGTACCTTTGGACCGTTGGTGGTGGCTGCGCAAGTTGAGCAGCACCATGAAGAACTCCACCGTGGAGTGGGAGAGACTGGGTAACAACACCCATCGGGCGATTACAGGAACTCATGGGGGTTGAGTGTCTGTTGGGACAAATGGTCGGAACCAGATGAGGGGATCTACATCTGTATGTGGGGTTCAGGACGCGCTTGCCCCACAGGCGTCTCCATCTTTTTCCAAAGACAGTGGCAGGATGCTGGACAAGGAATGAGGTGGGACGTCAGCACATGGGCGTGTGGAGTCCCATACTCTCAGATCCCAGTAAACGCCACTGAGCTCATCACCCGACCCCGCAAGCCCCTGCCCACAGTTCCGGTAGCTAAAGCCCTCAAGGGAGTGTGCCCCACCACGACAAAGGGACCTGGGAACGGATTGGTATTGGTACCCACAGGTCAGGTACTGTACCAAGGGGTCCACTACGCAGTGGCTTCAGTGATTTTAAACCTCACAGAAGTACGGTTGTCAGAGTGGTGCCCCAAGGAAACGGAGCAATTATACCAGGTCCTGTTAACAAACATGTTTAAACAGTTTTACAAATTCCACTTTGCCAATGTCGACAGAGCCGAATTGTACACCACATCACATGAGGCCTTGGACAGAGTAGGGAGGCAAAGAAGTGGTGCAGTAAATTATATTTTCACAGCTTTTAACACAGGGACTTCCGTCATCAACACACTGGATGATGTGGAGCTGCAAACCCAGATCAATGGTTTGAAAACACAGTTAAGAAAGATACTGACTGATGAGAATAAGGTAGTGGGTTCTGAGTTACATGAGGACCAGGCCATGACACTACACTTAAAAGAGATAATAGCTGTGCTGAAGAAACACGCCAAAACGGTAAATGCTCTCATCAGGGAGGATCGGAACGCGTCCGATCAGGCTGCGCAAAACGAAGCTTGTGTGCCATATGGGGCGTGGTTACTGGGCGAGGGCCGCAGTAACCTGGAGGATTTAAAACAAGGTTTAGTCCCCTCCTGGATCAGCAACAAGCACCTCACAGCCCTCCACCCTTTAGAGAATGCATTAAGTCCATGCCAGCTCAGACTAGCCTCAGAGGCCGACCCAGTCCCAGTGGACTGTGGACGGTCTAATCACACACTTATGGGTATAGTGGTAAGAATGCCGGTGATGGGAAAGACAGCAAAACCCGCCCCGGTATACAGGGTGGAGAACATTGGAGTCATTCAGGGAGGTGCACACATTCGCTACACAGGGGTCCCACCTTACGTCATTCGATGGGAGCATGCAATGACGGGTACCAACCTCTCGGGGTGCTGATGCCGGGGAGCACACATCATCCTGTGTCCCCAGCACTTGAATGCCCATTTAAAACCACAGTGCGGGTTCAGAACTGCTGGCGCGAAGTCTATAAATTGCACCATGGAGGCAATGGCACAAGGCCATGTGCCCCCACAGGTGGCATATATAGGAGGTGTGACATACTGTGTCACCACTGCAGTGCCCCACTACTAACATGGACAGCATGGTTGGTGTCCGGTTAGTGACAGCAGCTTCTGTTTCAAGCCCAGGGCAGAAGTTCAAGTGGCCCAAGAGTGAATTGTCCCCATTCCTGAACCTTCCACTGTTCACATCACTGTGAAAGAGAATTTCACCGATCTAGAGCGATTCGTTGCACATTTTGGATATATCATTCCTCCTCTCCCTGAACACCTCACCAAGATATTAAAAGCCGTTGTTGTTTCACAGAAATACTTCTACACACTGGATGAGAATAATTTAGAGATAGGGGCAGACATCTTGGACATAGTAACCCCGCCGTGGTGGGACCTGTTCACTAATATAGAAGTCCCTTCATGGATTAGGATAGCCTTCCACATTCTTGTAGTGTACCAGGTTATCATTTTAGTTTATTTACTGTTTGTACACTGTAAAAAGGTCAAACATTCACAAAAGTATGAGAATAGAGGGGAATGGAGGGAGCATTATGTGCGGGTAGAAGAAGAGACACCCGTTTAGATTTTTGCTGTTTTGTATAAAGTTGAAATTTTCCCTCCTCCTCTGTATTATTTTTGATATGTATTCATGTGCATTGTGATTTTCGTGTGTATTTTATTTTATTATTGAAGTCTTATTAGATGTGATGTTATTATTAAAAGGGTAATGTGTATGCACTAGGTGATGTAGGGGTATAAGAAACACCTCCATGCCTGGAAGTAAGTTGTCAGATTTTAACTCCAAGATATTGCCATTTATAGATGCTTAATGTACACTAGATTTTTCTGAAATGGGAAATGCATGTGTCATGGGGTCATAGATAGGTAAATACTGGGGATGGTTAGATTGTGGAGAGTCAGAAAATTTTGCTCACCCAGTATTATGATACTTCAAGCAAGTTACAGTATCATCAGGGGGGAGTGTAGGATTTGCAAAATTGGACTTTGTATTAATAAGGGTCAAATGGCAGAAGATGCCATGATTTTAAAGACTGTTTTAAAAGAAGCCCAGAAAAAGGGGCATACAAAATGGCCACCATACCATGTGACCGGCTTATTGGGTCATTTTAAAATGGTTCCTGCGAATCGTCAGACAGCTTTGTGGATACAACCCACAGTAAGTTCTGGAAGCCATTTCTGAGAGAACAAAACCAGACCCACACATATACATATGGATTAGATGCAGATCCAGCCAAGATCAGCCTGGAGACAGAGGCCATCTAAATGTTGACCCAGACAAAAGGGGACAATTTTATATTCATGAGAACAGCGCCAAGGACTAGATAACAAGATCAGCAGGACATTAAAACAATGAAGGTCATTCCAGACCAGAGATGGGCCTTTACCGGCCATCTAAAACATTTAAAAATATAATAACTAGCCCGCTGTGCTCCCAGCCCGCCAAAAGATAAACAAAGACTAACCTGATTTTGGACGGGAAGTGGAGGCTCCTGAAGAAAGGTATAACTGGAGGAGTTGAAGTTGTACAGACACACTGAAGGAGACACCGGAGTTGTAGCTGCGGAGACAGTTGGAGACAGCTACACTCAGAAACACATGACCGAGTGGCAGTGGGTGAAGAGGAGTCACTTCGGGAGATGATCAGCAAACTCCTCTCCACCACCGGAGGAGGAAGAAGACTAAGCCACCATCAAGGAGACTGCTCGGGCCGGCGTCCTGCCCCAGGGAAAACATTGGGAGATCATCGACCATCCCCGGGCCGTTGCCGAAACGAGAGGCCATCGACCCAACTCGGGAGAAGAGACAAAAATGAACTGACGAAACGATGGGAGCCAGCCCAAGGCTCCTCTGACCGGGGTCGAGCCGATGATCCCTGACCCCGCCGACAGCCAGAACCAGCCGGTGTCCACCCCCCCCCGACCCCCACCTCAGGAGAGAGGTGTGGCGCAGCTCGCTGGGGCTCCACGATCCACGTGGAGACGGAACGCCTTAAAGGATCAAACGCAGACTGGTTCAAAACCTTGCACTTCCTAGTTGGATTGGTGAGCATGTTTCTGGCCCTTCAAAATCAGATCTAGTTAGGTTTAAGGGGGTGGATTTAGGGGTACAATTAACATGAGTTGTTGTCCCTCGATGTTCCGTGTGTTTTCCTTATTTCAGGATGATTTTTGTAGAGTATAATATGCCTGTATTTGTCATAGTTAGTGTTGTGTCATTATGATTTGTTTGTGTTTTTCCCTCCCATGTACTCTCTATCTGCTTGCATTTGGTTTATTTTTCCTTATGCAATAAAATTTCATTTTGTTTCATCAAACTTGGTCTACAAGAGTTTTCTCTACATTGTAGTTCCTGCCCCAAAGTCCACAGTATAGAATCTAAGGGGCGAGTGGGTCGAACCACTCAAGGTTTTACTGTGCAAGAGAGAGAGGCCTCTAGAGAGAGAAACCTTTGCGATCTAAAACCCCTTACACGAGTGTGGGCTGGAGATTACACTACCCACCCAACACAGTGAGTGTGGGCTGGAGATTACACTACCCAGCACAGTGAGTGTGGGCTGGAGATTACACTACCCAGCACAGTGAGTGTAGGCTGGAGATTACACTACCCACCCAACACAGTGAGTGTAGGCTGGAGATTCAACTACCTGCCCAACACGGTGAGTGTGGGCTGGAGATTACACTACCCACCCAACACTGTGAGTGTGGGCTGGAGATTACACTGCCCACCCAATGCAGTGAGTTTAGGCTGGAGATTACACTACCTGCCGAACAGAGCGAGTGCGGGCTGGAGATTACACTACCCTCCCAACACAATGAGTGCGGGCTGGAGATTACACTACCCACCCAACACAGCGACTGCGGGCTGGTGATTACACTACCCGCCCAACACAGCAAGTGTGGGCTGGAGATTACACTACCCAGCACAGGGAGTGTGAGCTGGAGATTACACTACCCACCCAACACAGTGAGTGTGGGCTGGAGATCACACTACCCAACTGACACAGCGAGTGTGGGCTGGAGATTACACTACCCAGCACAGTAAGTGTGGGCTGGAGATTATACTACCCACCCAACACAGTGAGTGTGGGCTGGAGCTCACGCTACACACCCAACACAGTGAAAGAGGCTGTGGTGTACATTACGCTACACACACAACACCGTGAGTTAGTGCGGTATGGAGATTACACTACCCACCCCCTGGGCCTGGCCAAAAAAGCCATCAATTCATCCAGGCAGTGGGCGGTCGAGGGGGTCGTTCGGCCCGATTGCCTGCCTCTCTTCCGCGGCCATGTTCGCGCCCGGGTGGCCCTGGAGATTGAGCATGCGGTGTCCGCCGGCACGCTCGAGGCCTTCCCCGACCGGTGGGTGCCACGGGGACTGGCGTGCATCATCACCCCGGCCAATGAAATTTTAATTTAATTTGTTAAGTTTTATTTAAAGTTTTATTAAGTTACAGAAAATTTGTTTAAACACCCATTCAAAAAGAGTACACTACCCACCCCTGGGTCGCAGTTTTAGGTTGGGGAATCACGGGGCCTTGTTAGGGGTGGAGCCTCTGTCTGCCCCTTATAAAACCATTGGTGTAGGAGGGGCTGAGACCAGGGATTCCTGATGGCAGGAGTTTCTGCATCTCCAGCCCTCACGGGGACTTCCATTTAATTGAAGAGACCAGGTCGGGTTTGTGACCTGGACCTCTGAAGATTTAAGATGTGGATTACGTTTACATTGTAAGATAGCCTCCTTACAAAGCAGGTCATGGGGGCAGGGATGGGGGGGCACACATTATTCTATTTCTGGGCGCGGCAATGACACTCACTCAGACCGGGCACAATAGACCACATATTGCACCCTCCGGGGGAAGTCGGTGGTCCAATGTTCACCTAAAGCACCCACCATTAGAATGCAAATAGGGAGTCTTCCTCTGATCTTGGAAGGTACACTAGGGTCAGCATCAAAGGCTTGCAACGAGCGCTATCTGGCATAATTTCCCGGATCACAGGTGTGTGGATTGTCAGAGCTGCGAAGTCTGTAACACTGCAGCTATCTAAGTGGTCTCAATCACACTCTAGGCAATATTGTAAGGAAACCAATGTGATGATGTTAACACTCTAAATAATGCAATTATCTGAAAGTATTTGTACTTTAGCATGAGGTCTGTAAATCTTTCCAAGTCATACTTTCATATGGTTTAGGATAAAGCATTGCATTTTTTCATTTTTGTATGAAAATCTCAGTTATGGCTTTGAAATAAAAGTTACTGAATTCAGAATATTTAAATTTTCATTTGAATTGAATGAGGATGAAGAACTAGGAATTTGATCATATGCACCTGTCTGGCATATTAGATCAGGCTCCTCCATAGTTGTCTAGAGCACTCGCCAGAATCATTTGAAAACTTCATTATCATATTTAAATAAGGGTCCTATGCTTGTAGTAGGATCCTTTTGTGAAATTGGTCTGGGTCTTTTTTGTTGCCTATTTTCTGCCTTCTACAATTATACACTTCCTGTGTCCCTGACAAATATGTGTGTGGGAAGTGTATCCAGCTGTAGCTACTGACAAACCGCATTGCGGCACTGGAGCTGCGAATGGATACATACTGGAGCATTTTCAATGCTGAGTACATCGCAGATAGCATGTTTAGGGAGTTGGTCACACCGCAGGTAAAGGCTGCACAGGCAGGAAGGGAATGGTTGACCACCAGGCAGAGTAGTAGGCGCAGGCAGGTAGCGCAGGAGTCCCCTGTGGCCATCCCCCTTTCAAACAGATATACGACTTTGGATATTGTTGAGGGAGATGGCTTATCAGGGGAAGGCAGCAGCAGCCAACTTCCTGGCACCATCAGTGGTCCTGCTGCACGGGACAGGAGGAAAAAGAGTGGGAGAGCAAAAGTGATGGGGGATTCTATTGTAAGGGGAATAGATAGGCGTTTCTGCGGGCGCAAACGAGACTCCAGGATGGTATGTTGCCTCCCTGGTGCAAGCGTCAAGGATGTCTCGGTGTGGCTGCAGGGCATTCTGGAGGGGGAGGGTGAACAGCCAGTTCTCATGGTGCTTTTAGGTATCAACGATATAGGTAAAAAACAGGATGATGTCCTAAAAGCTGAATATAGGGAGTTAGGATTTAAATTAAAAAATAGGACCTCAAAGGTAGTAATCTCAGGATTGCTACCAGTGCCACATGCTAGTCAGTGTAGAAATAGAAGGATATTTCAGATGAATATGTGGCTAGAGGAATGGTGCAAGGGGGAGGGATTCAAATTCCTGGGACATTGGAACCGGTTCTGGGGAGGTGGGACCAGTACAAACTGGACGGTTTGCACCTGGACGGGACCAGAACCAATGTCTTAGGGGGCATGTTTGCTAGTGCTATTGGGGAGGGTTAAAACTAAAATGGCAGGGGGTTGGGAACCTGTTCAGGGAGACAGAGGAAAGGGAAGCAAGATTAGAAAAAAAAGACAGGAAGGAGAAAAGCAGAAGTGGAAGGCAGAGAAATCAAGGGTATAAGTCAAACAGGGCCACAGTAAATAATAATTCTAAAAGGGCTAAGAATGTTAAAAAAATCAAGCCTGAAGGCTTTGTGTCTTAATGCGAGGAGCATTCGTAATAAGTTGGATGAATTAGCTGCGCAAATAGATGTAAACGGATATGATATAATTGGGATTATGGAGACATGGCTCCAGGGTGACCAAGGCTGGGAATTCAACATCCAGGGCTATTCAATATTCAGAAAGGACAGGAAAAAAGGAAAAGAAGGTGGGGTAGCATTGCTGGTTAAAGAGGAGATTATAACACTATAGTAAGGAAGTATATTAGGTCTGATGATGTGGAATCTGTATGGGTAGAGCTGAGAAATACCAAGGGGCAGAAAGTGTTAGTGGGAGTTGTATACAGACCCCTAAACAGTAATGCTGATGTTGGGGATGGTATTAAACGGGAAGTTAGAGACGCATGCAATAAGGGCACAGCAGTTATCATGGGTGACTTTAATCTACATATAGATTGGACTAACCAAATTGGTAACAATACTTTGGAGGAGGAATTCCTGGAGTGTATACGGGATGGTTTCCTGGACCAATATGTTGAGGAACCAACTAGAGATAAGGCCATTTAGACTGGGTGTTATGTAATGAGAAAGGATCAATTAGCAATCTTGTTTTGCGAGGTCCCTTGGGGGGGGTGATCATAATATGATAGAATTCTTCATTAAGATGGAGAGTGAAGTTGTTGACTCAGAGACTAGGGTCCTGAATTTAAATAAAGTAAACTACGATGGTATGAGGCATGATTTGGCTAGGATGGATTGGGGAACGTTCCTTAAAGGGTTGATGGTGGATAGGCAATGGCAAACATTTAAAGATCACATGGATGAACTACAGAATTTGTTCATCCCTGTTTGGCATAAAAATAAAACAGAAAATGTGACTCAACCATAGCCAACAAGGGAAATAAGGGATAGCATAAGATCCAAGGAGAGGACATATAATTTGGCCAGAAAAAGCAGCAAGGTGGTAGAGAGAAAATGGGGAATTATAGACTGGAAAGCCTGACATCGGTAGTGGGGAAAATGTTAGAGTCCATTATAAAAGATGTAATAGCAGAGCACTTGGAAAACAGTGACAGGATCGGACAAAGTCAACATGGATTTACAAAAGGAAAATCATGATCGACTAATCTATTGGAATTTTTTGAGGATGTAACTGTTAGAATAGATAAGGGAGAGCTAGTGGATGTGGTGCATTTCGACTTTCAGAAGGCTTTCGATAAGGTCCGGCATAAGAGATTAGCGTGCAAAGTTAAAGCACATGGGATTGGGGGTAAGGTACTGTCTTGGATAGAGAACTGGTTGGCAGACAGGAAGCAAAGAATTGGAATAAATGGGTCGTTTTCCTAGTGGCAGGCAGTGACTAGTGGGGTACTGCAGGGATCGGTGCTAGTACCCCAGTTATTCACAATATATATTAATGATCTAGACGAGGGAACTAGATGTAATATCTCCAAGTTTGCAGATGACACAAAGCTGGGTGGGCGTGTGTGCTGCGAGCAGGATGCAGAGAAACTCCAGTATGATTTGGACAGGTTAGGCGATTGGGCAGATGCATGGCAGATGCAGTATAATGTGGATAAATGCGAGGTTATCCACTTTGGTGGCAAAAACAGGAAGGCAGATTATTAGCTGAATGGCAATAGATTGGGAAAAGGGGAAGTGCAACGAGACCTGGGTGTCCTTGTGCACCTGACGCTGAAGGTAAGCATGCAGATGCAGCAGGCGGTTAAGAAGGCAAATGGTATGCTGGCCTTCATAGCGAGAGGATTCGAGTACAGGAGCAAGGATGTCTTGCTGCAGTTGTACAGGGCCTTGGTGAGACCACACCTTGAGTATTGTGTGCAGTTTTGTTCGCCTTACCTGAGGAAGGATGTTCTTGCCATGGAGGGAGTGCAGCGAAGATTCACCAGACTGATACCTGGGATGGCAGGAATGACGTATGAAGAGAAATTGGGTCGATTGGGCTTATATTCACTAGAGTTTAGAAGAATGAGAGGGGATCTCTTTGAAACCTATAAAATTCTAACAGGGCTAGACAGACTAGATGCAGGAAGGCTGTTCCTGATGGCGGGGGTGTCCAGAACCAGGGGTCACATTCTATGGATAAGGGCTAAGCCATTTAGGACTGAGATGAGGAGGAATTTCTTCACCCAGAGAGTGGTGAACCTGTGGAATTCTCTACCACACAAGGCAGTTGAGGCCAATTCATTAAATATATTCAAGAAGGAGTTAGATATATTTCTTAATGCTAAAGGGATCAAGGGATATGGGGAGAAAGCAGGGACAGGGTACTGAATTTGGATGATCAGCCATGATCTCATTAAATGTTGGAACAGGCTCGAGGGGCCAAATGGCCTACTCCTGCTCCTATCTTCTATGTTTCTATGATTTCTGACTTCTGATAGCATGCAAAAATAGGAGAGCTATAATATGCTGCAATAGTTTGCAGGGAATTATAGTACGATAGAGACTTTAGCTATTTCAGTTATGTAAGTGATATTTTAAGCCCTTTAATCTATGCTGCAATAATGGAGCCTAAAGAGTTATATTGTACAGAACCTACTCCAGTGTCCAGGCCTACGTTAGGTCATTTGTGATGGCTATGTCTTGCTCACTGTACAGTACTAAGGTATAAACATGGTTACTAAATTATTGTTCTGATTAGTAAATAAGTAGCTCAATGGCCACCAGCTGTCTCAAATATGGGATTATTATAATTTAATTGGAATTCAAGCTGGCAAACCATGCAGTAGACAATGGTTTTTAAACTTACTATAGCTAACTGTTAAGTTTATTTGGTTGAAATACATGCTTGTACTATTTGTACATTATGAGCACTTGAAATCATGTGCTCTGCATTGTTTCTTAAACGGCTTCCAGAATTACTCAGCTGATCAGCAGAATATTTAGTGAGCTCTTCATTGAAACAGAGGTTGAGAATTTTGGCGGATTCCCTCAACAGTGGTATTTCCTATTCAGTATGTATGCCGAAACAACAAACATTTAAAAAGTTTTGACGTGGCAATAGCTTTATAACTCAATGATCCTTTTATAACATGCATTAAGTTAGCATTCCATTTTGTTATTTGCAGTAATCCTTCTGAGAGCTCGAAACCACCAGTATATAAGCTCTGCTGTAATACAAACAATTCTAGTCCCAATTATATTTTTCTTAACCTTTTCATCAGCATTTAGATATGTTTTATGTTAATCCAAATCGCTGTCATCATAACCTGTTTGAAAATGTATTCATTCAGGACTCCAGTTTAACTAAGTTTCCCAGTGTAATTAATTGACTGGATCGCGTTTGATTGTCTTGGCCACCTGAAACCTTTCTTGGGATCTTGCCCTATTGATCTGGGTATTACAACAGGGAAAGGCTATTATACTGAGAAGGAAATTAATATGTATTTCAGCCTCTGTCCCTGTTCAAACTGCTCATTTCTCTGCTAGGAAGAGTAAATTGGTGTAGAAGGATGTGATATGAATTTTTCATGCTATGTTGGGATGTATTATTCATGATAGTACTCCTTCGTAGGGAATGGATAAGTAGAAGCAGTGGAAACTGCAGACAAAAATAATCTTCGGTTAGCACCAAGAGCACAGATGAGCCCTCTGGATGGCCATCTGAACATGTTGTTCTGTTCTGTGCACATTTTTTTTGCATTATAGCACGTAGCAGATTAATGTGTTTAGAAAAACGGAATACTTCTTTGAAAAAATATCCAATCTATTATATTAAAGTCAAATATATAATTTTACTCTGTACCTTAGTACATTTAAGATATTGGATTTTTTAAAGAAGTTGATTGTTAGCTTTGCTTATATCCACTGTGATTTCCTTAAAACATAAGCGTTACTTTCTTCATTAAACATCGTCGGTGGAAGATATCAGCAGGTTTCATTCCACTTATTTCACTTCATGCTGGGAAATTACAGTAAGAAAATAATTGCGTGACCCCACATTCATTCTAATGCATTTAATGTGTGGGAGAAGATTTACAGTACTTTGGTTGCTAGGAGTAGCAAAACCATAAACACAATCTTTTTGAATGTATTTGAATATGTCATTACACATAGTGACCAGAGCAATTCTTCCCTTGAGTTCCTTCAGCTGTTTCATTCTTCAGTTTGAGTTTTCCATTGCCATAGCCCTGCATCATATTTCTTCCACAGAAATGCTTCCACAACTGTCATCGAGGTAAATTTCTCAAGTCTGTTTAAAACCAGCAAATTGTTGTAATAAAAAATCATGAAATTATATTTTAAGTTGTTTTTAAAAATGATGGTTCAGCATTCCACTCATTTGAAATTTAGTTGTAAGAAATATAAAAAATATATTTATATAAAAAGAGCATACGGCTGCCCCATAAGGACATTCAGTACTACATGTCTGCTCTGCTTTTATTCAAATGTTTTAAAAATAACGTGAATAGAGGAATTTATGGGGGATTTGTTTGCGCTATTGATTTGAACCAAGTCTAGGAGCAAGCTGATCTCACACATACTGGAAAAATACCGGAGAAATGAGGTCACATGTATCAGTACTATTAACATACATAATCGTCTCAGAAAATGATTTTTTTTTCTTTCCTGGAATGTGGGTGTCTTTGGCAAGGCCAGCATTTATTGCCCTTGAAAGGGTGGTAGAGGGCCGCCTTCTTGAACCGCTGCAGTCTTTTTGGTGAAGGTACTCCCACAGTGCTTTTAGGGAGGGAGATCCAGGATTTTGATCAAATGACAATGAAGGAACGGCGATATACTTCCATGTCAGGATGGTGTGTGACTTGGAGGGGAACTTGGAGGAGATGGTGTTCCCATGCGCCTGATGCTCTCATTCTTCTAGGTGGTAGAGGTCGCGGATTTGGGAGGTGTTGTCGGGGCCCATAGCCTTTGCTGTATCTATCCAATGCGTTCAGCCATTTCTTGATATCACATGGAGTGAATCGAATTGGCTGAAGACTGGCTTCTGTGGTGGTGGGGCCCTCAGGAGGAGGCCGAGATGGTCCATCCACTTCTGGAATTCAGCTCTTTTGTCCATGCGTGGACCAAAGCTGTAATGAGGTCTGGAGCCGAGTGATCCTGGCAGAATCCAAACTGAGCATCAGTGAGCAGGTTATTGGTGAGTAGCTGCTGCTTGATAGCACTGTTGACGACACCTTCCATCACTTTGCTGATGATTGAGAGTAGACTGATGGGGTAGTAATTGACATATACTTCCTTCTGCAGATCTCAAGCAGCCATCATGTGACTGGATGTTTTATTAATGGAAACTTGCATTTCTTGTCTTTATTTAATCTATTTCCATTGACTTCGAACTGATGGGAGTAATTTTGACTTTGTACGATTGTGTAAAACGGGTGATAGGGAATCGGCAGGCCATTTTACAGCTCCCAATTTTTATTTAGTTATCACCTTTTTAACGCTATCGCACAGTCAAAATTACAGCCCATGTGTCCAAACCGATCACAATGGCTCAATTTTTAGATCTGCAAATCTGCACACCACCACTATTCCTATTAAGTTATGAATTAGAATTAATGGGGGTTATTTTGGTGAACGGGTGAAAACAGGCACGAAGTGGGTGCTGTGCAAATAAGACATGCCTGTTTGAAAGTCTGATTTTAGCATGCAATTTTGGGGCTAATTGACCATTACCATGATTTTAAACTTGCCTGTAGCAATCATATAAAGATTGCCATACTGCCACGAGGAATCTCATCGAGCAGACCATCGGAGTGCTCAAGCAACGGTTCTGCTGCCTTGACCACTCGGGAGAAGCTCTCCAGTACTCACCAGAGTGGGTGCAATGTGCTTGGGTGATATACTTGTCATGGTTAAATAGCTGACAGTGTGTGCAAGCTGTGAGATGTGGGTGTGAGGCTTGCAGCAGTGGTAAGTGTGTGTCAGTGAGGTGAAGCTATGATTGTGAGGTATGAGTCATGATTGCTAGAGGTTGTTGGTAGGTGAGTGATGGGGTGTAGTGCATTGAGTAGTTTGTGAGGCTAGTGGTGCAGTTGGTGGGATATGGCATTTGAAGATGCATTCACTCACCTTGACAACTCGTGTGAGGCCATTAAGCTTCTTCCGGCACTGCATCCATTTCCTGGGGGAAACACTAGTGTCACTGATGGCTTCAGCAATCTCCTCCCACTGCCTTCGAACAGTGTTTCTGGAAGGCCTCCGGCCACCCCATCTCCTCCTGCAGACCCCCTCCACCAAAGCCTCCAGTGCTACATCGGAGAACCGAGGTGCCCTTTCTCTCCCCTGCTGAGCCATTGCTCCAGCTCCAGTCACAATGAGATAGTTCTGTAACAAAGCAGCTTCCCTTTAAGAGGTGCAGACAGCCTTTCACTCTGCAGGCAACCTTTAAAAAGAGAGCAGTCTCCACGAGATATTATTGGGCCATCTGTTGAGCACTGAGTGACAGGATTGGACAAAGTCAACATGGATTTACCAAAGGTAAATCATGCTTGACTAATCTACTGGAATTTTTTGAGGATGTAACTGGTGGAATAGATAAGGGAGAACCAGTGGATGTGGTGTATTTGGACTTTCAGAAGGCTTTCGATAAGGTCCCGCATAAGAGATTAGCTTGTAAAGTTAAAGCACATGGGATTGGGGGTAAGGTACTGACTTGGATAGAGAACTGGTTGGCAGACAGGAAGCAAAGAGTTGGAATAAATGGGTCTTTTTCTGAGGGGCAGGCAGTGACTAGTGGGGTACCACAGGGACCGGTTCTAGGACCCCAGCTATTCACAATATGTATTAATGACCTAGTCAAGGGAACTAGATGTAATATCTCCAAGTTTGCAGATGAAACATAGCTGGGTGGGCGTGTGCGCTGTGAGGAGGATGCCAAGAAACTCCAGTATGATTTGGACAGGTTGGGTGATTGGGCAGATGCATGGCAGATGCAGTATAATGTGGATAAATGTGAGGTTATCCACTTTGGTGGCAAAAATAGGAAGGCAGATTATTATCTGAACGGCAATAGATTGGGAGAAGGGGAAGTGCAACGAGACCTGGGTGTCCTTGTGCACCAGTCGCTGAAGGTAATCATGCAGGTGCAGCAGGCGGTTAAGAAGGCAAACGGTATATTGGCCTTCGTAGTGAGTGGATTCGAGTACAGCAGCAAGGATGTCTTGCTGCAGCTGTACAGGGCCTTGGTGAGACCACACCTTGAGTATTGTGTGCAGTTTTGGTCGCCTTATCTGAGGAAGGATGTTCTTGCCATGGAGGGAGTGCAGCGAAGATTCACCAGACTGATACCTGGGATGGCAGGAATGACATATGAAGAGAGATTGGGTCGATTGGGCTTATACTCACTAGAGTTTAGAAGAATGAGAGGGGATGTCATTGAAACTTATAAAATTCTAACAGGACTAGACAGACTAGATGCAGGAAGGATGTTCCCGATGGCGGGGGAGTCTAGAACCAGTGGTCACAATCTAAAGATAAGGGGTAAGCCATTTAGGACAGAGATGAGGAGGAATTTCTTCACCCAGAGAGTGGTGAACCTGTGGAATTCTCTACCACAGAAGGCAGTTGAGGCCAATTCATTAAATATATTCAAGAAGGAGTTAGATATATTTCTTAAGGCTAAAGGGATGAAGGGATATGGGGAGAAAGCAGGGACAGGGTACTGAATTTGGATGATCAGCCACGATCTCATTAAATTGCGGAGCAGGCTCGAGGGGCCGAATGGCCTACGCCTGCTCCTATCTTCTATGTTTCTATGTTTCTATGAGCCAACCAGCAATGCGTTTAGCACTGGGCTCAGTGCAGCAGCAATCATGGCATTGAGCAGGTAGCATGAATTTCACATGTTGCCTGCACTACTTTCAATAGGCGCAGGGGGTAAGCATGGCTGCAGAACCTGACTTAGCTATAGGAGACAGTGCTGGAGATCATTGGAGGGGCCGTCACTGAGGCCATGGTGATCGGCGAGGCTGAAAGCATTGATGATGACGGTATGCTCATACCTAATCCTTTTTCTCACATCCCACTTCCCCCTCATCCCACAACCTCTTCTCAATTACCAGCTGCTGATGGTGTAAGCACGCACATCTTGCTTCCCCCTTCCCCTCACCACAATCCGACCCTTGTGCCTTTCTCTTTTCAGATACCCAAGAAATGCCACCTGCTCAGCCTATGCAGGAAGATGTAGAGGAGAAGAGTGATGGAGAAGAAGAGGCACCATCGATCGATCTGACACTCCCAGGCACCAGCTCAGAAAATGGCACTGCACAAACTTTAGAGGGTCACTGGGCATGAGTGGGCTGCAGCCAGACCAGGGGGAAGGGTTAGCGCAGGTGCCAGCTCCCGGAGGCCGAGGTCACACATGAATTCTGCTGCAGAGGACTCAGATGAGGACTTCAATGGGGAGGCCTTCAGATGAAGCGTGATGGGCATGCACACAGAAATGCTTGGTGCAATGGCCTGTCATAGAGTCTCTTGTCACCGACAAGGAGCATGGAGGAGTCCAGTTACAACATTGCATGGGGCTTTGTGCGGAGCTTGGAGCATATGATTTCCAGGATGGACGTGATGGGCAACTCCATTAGAGCACTTGTGGACCCAACTGGTTGTGATGGGTGATGTCACAACTTCCATTGCAGTGCAAATGGAAGCAACCCAACGTCTGAGTGCTGGAGTGGAATGTCAGACTTCTGTAATGCAGGCTCAGCTTGCTGCCATGCAAGATCAGACTGCTGCCATCATGGCTGGGTTTACGAGTGCGGAAAGGGGCTTGCAGGGTGTGATAAAAATAATAACTTCCGGGAAGTTATGTCATCACTTCCTGTGAACTGTGAACTGTGAACTATGAACTATGAACTATGAACTGTGTACATACCTCACTTCCTGTCATGTGTCACTTCCTGTTGGACTGGTATAAATACTGGTCTGTTCAGTATTGTAAGAGGCTTCTACCAGAGGCATGGTAAAGACCTCTCTTGTATATAGTGTGTTTATAAGTTACTTAAAGCTTACTTTAAAGTTACTTGATGGTAAGCCTCCTTTTTCTTACATCAATTTAAGTAACTTAGTATTTACACTCACGAATACTAGACCTTCGGACAAACTCGGAATTAAGGATCCAGGGAACCACCCATCATGGAGAAAATCCTTAGACCTATTCGTCTGGACTTGGACCCGAATGCACCAGCAGCTGGCAGGGTATGGAAGCATTGGTACCGTACTTTTGAGAATTTTCTGGATGAATGTGAAGCGGATGCTCCTGCTAGATTGAAGATACTTATCAATTATGTGACCTCAAAAGTGTTCGAATATGTTGATGAATGGGATAATCACGATGAGGTGATTCGGGCACTTAAGAAACTGTATGCCAAGACCCCAAATGAGGTCTATGCTAGACATCTACTGGCCACAGCCCGACAAGGGCCAAGGGAATCAATTGACGAATTCCTGCAAGAACTTCGCAGGCTCAGCGTAGATTGTAACTTTCAGGCAGCCTCAGCTGAGCTGTACCGCCAAGAAATGATTCATGATGCTTTCATCTGCGGGATTGCCTCTCCATTTATACGCCAGCGTCTACTAGAAAGTAAAACACTTGAGCTACAAAAAGCTTTTGACCTAGCTTGTTCACTGGATTTGGCAAAGAGAAATGCAGACCTCTATCAGCTGCCCAGATCTCGATCTGCTGCTGTAGCTGCAACCAGACAATTCAAGCGGTCTCAGGTGAACCCTATCATGGGGGAATCTAATTCTGATAATTCTGATGAAGAAGAGGAGGACGACCCCACTTTAGCAGCCTCTTGGCAATCTAGGAAGGAATGCTTCTTTTGTGGAGATGCTTTTCACCCTAGGAAAACCTGCACTGCTCGCAATGCAATCTGCAGTTATTGCGGGAAAAAAGGACACTTTGCTAAAGTTTGCCTATCAAGGGCCTCTACGAGGGCCAATCCAGCTAAGGCCTACCGAACTGCCCCAATTAGGGCCTATCAAGATGCTCCAGCTAGGACCTATCAAGCTTCCTCTCGAGCTCTCTCCCGAAGAAGCACACCGAGAGTTTTAGCCACTCTCTGTGCAACGACACCAATAACAGCTGCTTGCCCACAGAACCTGTCTCATGCTGCCACAAAAATTTCAATTAAAGGGCATACCTTAGATGCCTTAATTGACTCAGGAAGTACTGATAGTTTCATTAAGGAACAGATTGTTGCAAAATTGAAACTACATGTCTTCCCATCGGACCAGACAATTGCGATGGCCCAGTCATCACTTAATACCAGAATCTCCGGCTTTTGTGTTGTTGATATGACACTTCATGGTCGTATGTATCCCTCCACCCGACTTTCGGTGCTCAAGGACTTATGTAGTGATCTCCTCTTAGGACTGGACTTCCAAAAACAGCATAAGAAACTCACCATTGAGTTTGGTGGATCCTAACCCGGACTTACTATTTCTAATATACCGTCTAAATTACCATTTTGTGCATTATCAGCAGCTTCACTTGATGAACCCTCATTATTTGCCAGTATTCCGCCTCAATGCCAACCGATAATAACGAAATCGCGGCGCTTTAATCAGGAAGACCAATCTTTTATTGCGGCTGAAATCTCTCGACTTCTAGCAGAGGATATCATTGAACCATGTTCGTCGCCCTGGCGGGCTCAAGTCGTCATTGTCAAGAACCCTCTAAAACCTCACAAACAGCGACTATGCATCGATTATTCGCAAACCATCAATCAATATACCGACTTGGACGCCTACCCATTGCCACGCATTGATGATATGGTTAATAAACTGGCCGAATACAAAGTGTTCTCAACTTACGATTTAAAAAGTGCCTATCATCAGTTACCCTTGAAGGTCTCAGATAAGCAGTACACAGCCTTTGAGGCTAATGGACGGCTGTACCAATTTTGTCGCCTCCCATTCGGGGTTACTAATGGAGTGGCTGTCTTTCAACGGGCAATGGATGGCCTGGTTAAGCAGGAAAACCTAAGGGACACTTTTCCCTATCTTGATAACATTACCATTGCAGGTCACGATCAACAGGAACACGACTCCAACCTCCAAAAATTTCGGGATGCCCTCCATCGCCGTAATTTGACCCTGAATGAATCCAAATCTGTTGAGTCGCAACCGACCATCAACATCCTTGGCTACTGCGTAGGCAATGGTATCATTCAGCCAGACCCAGAAAGACTTCGCCCGCTCCAAGAGCTCCCGTCACCTAAGAATCCGGCTTCTTTACGTCGGGCTCTCGGTCTGTTTGCATACTACGCTAAATGGATTCCTCATTTTTCGGACAAAATCCAACCCTTGCTGCATGCTAGATCATTTCCACTGGGAACAGCGGCTGTTGCAGCCTTTAACCTTCTCAAAAAACAGTTGGAGAAAGCGGCTCTTCACTCCATTGATGAGAATCTCCCTTTCGTGGTTGAATGTGATGCCTCGGAGGTGGCGATCTCGGCTACTCTGAATCAGGAAGGTCGTCCTGTAGCATTTATGTCCAGGACCTTACAAGGTGCCGAGCTACATTATCCTCCGGTTGAGAAAGAAGCCACAGCCATCATAGAGGCAGTACGGAAGTGGAACCATTTTCTAGCTCGCCAGCACTTTACATTGATCACGGACCAACGATCAGTCGCCGTCATGCTCGATAATCGAAAACGAACCAAAATTAAGAATAATAAAATACAACTTTGGAGGATGGAACTGGCCTCTTTTGGTTATACCATTCTCTATCGGCCTGGCAAGGAGAATGTGGCCCCGGACACCCTCACACGGGCATTCTGCTCCACTATGTCATCCTCCACCCTCATGGATGTCCACAATGGTTTGTGCCATCCTGGCGTTACGCGCATGCTACATTTCGTACGATCACGGAATCTCCCTTTTTCCACTGGAGATGTAAAGAAAATATGCTCAGAATGCCGGCTTTGTGCGGAATTAAAACCTCAGTTCTTCCGCCCCTCAGATGGTATACTCATACATGCAACCCAACCGATGCAACGACTTAGCATCGATTTTAAGGGCCCAGTGCCCTCTTCAACTCGGAACACATATTTGCTCGCCATGATCGACGAATATTCACGTTTTCCGTTTGCCTTCCCCTGCTCCAATATGCTGGCGTCCACAGTAATCTCCTGCCTTGAGCAGGTATTTTCTCTCTGTGGCATGCCGGCTTATATTCACTCAGATCGGGGTCCATCCTTTATGTCGAGGGAACTCAAGGACTACCTCTCAGAACGGGGAATTGCTACAAGCAAAACAACACCATACCATCCCATCGGAAATGGGCAGGTAGAGAGGTATAACGGTATCAACTGGAATTCCGTACGTCTCGCTTTAAGATCTCGGGGCCTACCAGACCAGCAATGGGAAACAGTGCTTCCGGATGCATTGCACTCTATACGGTCCCTGCTTTCTACAGCCACAAATACTACACCTCATGAGCGGTTCTTTGGATTCCAGCGTCGCTCATCTCATGGGACATCACTCCCGTCATGGCTAACTACTCCTGGACCTGTATTACTCCGAAGATACGTTCGGACGTCTAAAAATGACCCTCTTGTAGACGAGGTCGAACTAACCGATGCCAACCCCACCTATGCAAACATACGATATTTCGACGGCCGAGAATCTACCGTATCATTACAGGATCTGGCTCCCTGCCCACCAGGACCTAGTGGGACATCGGGTGATGGCATTTCACCAGGAAACTCTTGGGACCTATCGGGTACCCCTCTCCAGGATCCTGATCGGACACCAACTAGCTTGGTGCCGGTAGAACCCCGTGCTCAAGGTTGCGACCCTCCCAGTACCACGCATGAAAGTACTGGTCTGCCACAGACCAGCTCTGCACCTCCCTCTGAACAGAGGCAGTCTGACTTTGAACCTATTGGGGCTCGTACTCGAAGCCATGATCTCCCCGACCCTTCACAGGGCAATCCAGGCCACACGGACTCTGGCCAATGGCCAACCGCATGTAAGCGGACCAGCGAGCCTCTACGACGGGAATCCAAATGGGTGCGACTCTTCCTTGTTCGGCGGCTGCGGACCAAAAGGTAGACCACAGCCTCCTAAACCTGCAGGAGGGAAGAATGTGATAAAAATAATAACTTCCGGGAAGTTATGTCATCACTTCCTGTGAACTGTGAACTGTGAACTATGAACTATGAACTGTGTACATACCTCACTTCCTGTCATGTGTCACTTCCTGTTGGACTGGTATAAATACTGGTCTGTTCAGTATTGTAAGAGGCTTCTACCAGAGGCATGGTAAAGACCTCTCTTGTATATAGTGTGTTTATAAGTTACTTAAAGCTTACTTTAAAGTTACTTGATGGTAAGCCTCCTTTTTCTTACATCACAGGGTCTCACAGCAGTCCAGCAATCTGTGCTCTGGCTAGGAATGTTGAGGTGTCACCCTGAGGGAGTGGCAGTGGATCTGTCCAGCAAGAACTTGCTGTCCTCTCTCAGGATGACAACATTCATACTTTCACCACTGCCACTCTGCCAGTGCCATTGCAGTTGCCTGTCAGCCGGCTAGCCCAGATGGCTGCCACCCATGCCGAGGCGGTGCAGTCTACAGCTGGGCCTTCAAGGCCCAAAGCTGCTCAAAGTTATCCTGCAAGGCCATCTGCAGTGTCCCCCATGGACAGTAGCCTTCTGCCAGCCATGCGGCAGCCACTGGGGTAGCACTGCGTAGGAGCACTAAGACAGGCAAAGGCACACTGAAGACAGGCACTAAGGGAATGCATAAGGGTGATTAGTTGACTTTGTTATGTAATATTGGATGGAGTGATGTATAAAGTTGGATTGGAATGTTTATTTTGTTGTGGCTTTTACTTCAGCATTGTGTCCAAAAGGACGCTGTGATGGTCAGTAACAGAGGGAACGTAAGGTGTAAGACTTTTGTTGAATAGGAAATTTGTGTTGCATTCAATTGTTCACGGTTGGATAAGTCGTTAACTGACAGCCCAGGCAGAAAGGGGCTGTCTAGGTTGCCTCCTTCCTTCCGCTTCACCCTCTTCTCTTTTCGCCTTTTCCGCTTTCCCCTCCAGCTCTTCATCCTCCTCATCTTGCACTTCCTCCTCTTCCTCCTCCTCCACAGCTGGTCACCGTGTGCCTGATGGCAAGGACTCTGCCCTCATGATGGTGATGTTGTGGAGCATGCAGCAGACCACGACAAATATTGAGACACGCTCTGGGGAGTACTGCAGGGCTCCTCCTGAGCAGTCCAGGCAGTGGAAACATTATTTAAGCATGCCAATGATCTGCTCTATAAGATGCTGTGTGGTAGCATTGCTCTCATTGTACTCATGCCGCCCACATGTGGTTGGGTTGCGGAGTGGAGTCATGAACTACGTTGTCAGCGGATAGCTTTGTCACTCAGTAGCCACCCTCTGGTTTTTCGTGGTGGCTCAAAGGCTGAGGGAACAGCGGACTGGCACAGAATAAAAGTATCATGACTGCTGCCAGGATACCAAGAATTATGATGTGCTGAGCATGTTTGCACACCAACTGCACAGTTGGTAACCTTTGCAGTTGCGGCACATCTCAGCATTTAGATGTGGTGGCTGCAAAGTCATGTGCATGAAGTTGATGGCACCCTGAACCACGGGGAAGCCTGTTATCCTAGCAAAGCCATGTGCATGCTCCGCCTGCTTCTCTCTGGTCAGAGAGGAGACAATGAAGTCCACTCTCCTGGCATGAAGAGAGTCTGTCGCCTCTCTTATGCAGCTATGGACGGCGAACTGGGAGATGTTACAGCTGTCGCCTGCTGCAGCCTGGAAGGATCCCGACGTGAGAAAATTCAGGGCCACGGTCACCTTCACATCCACTGGCAGTGCTGTCCTTGCCCAGGAGTGAGGCTACAGGTCTGGTTGCAAGAGGTGGCTGAGTTCTGTGAGCACCTCCTTCGTAAAGCGCAGACACCTCACACACTGCTCCTGGTTCCGGTTGAGGTAAGAGAATTGTTCTCGGAAGACCCTAGGTGGGTAAGGCCTCTTGCTGAGAGCCCTTTTCCCCCTCCTTTTTCGTCCTCTGCGAGCAGCTTGTCCTCTTCTTTGCTGTCTCTGCTCTATCTCCCTGTCATGCTGCAGGCCAGCGGGAATGACAACTAGAGCACCCCTGGCTGGGAATAAGTGGTCTGACCAGAATGCTTGAAGTCAGAACCAAGGCCTTCTCCACTTGCAGCACCACTCCCTGTCACCTCACCAACTTTAAACAACTCTAGAAAGGACCAAACACTTCCACAAACTTACAGAGTCAGTAGAAATTAATCAGAAACTCACCTTAGAGTGGTTGTTGATCTCTTTAAATATTGCTGGTGGAGGGTCCTTGCTGCTGCTGAATGCATGTTCAGCTGTGCAAGGTTACGACAGGGCATTAGCTCCAGCATTGAGGATGAAAAGGGCAGCGTTGGCGTCAAATCAGTGTTGCACGCTGATTGACGTTACAATCTGCCTAGTTACCATACTTCCAGCACACGCTTCTAACGTCCACCCTACAGCCCTCACTAAGATGGTGTCTAGTGCGACGCGCACCAGAAGTGTGCGTGCAGAGTGGGGACACCGTTTTCGGCACAAAATGGCACCCGTAGCGCCCAAACAATGGAAGCTACGGAGCCGAATTTCTAGCCCTCCATCTGAACAACTTAAAGAGTGATTAGAATGGAGTCATTATTTTTTTCTTCTGTAGACTCTTTCCACAAAAGTTTGTCTTACAAAGTGGATTTTCTCTCTCCCATTTGAATGTTTTTCATATTTCTCTGGGTTTTATTTAATCTTTTTGGTGTATTGTGCAATTACAGTGACTTTATATACTCAAGCTGGTTACAGCAATCCTTAAAATTAATATGTCATCTCCAATTGGAGATATCCTTCCAATAATAATGTATAAGGATTTTCCAGACATGACTAACACTTATTTTTAATTAAGTATCTGTGAATTCTAGTTCCCTTTTATATAACAACATTAACTGCAAGTTCATAATGGGTAAAAAGAAAGAATTTATATTTATATAGCACCTTATCACATCTTTGGTGTCCCAAAGCACTTCACATCCAATTACTTTTTATTATAAGTGTAGTCACTGCTGCTGTATAGGCAAAAGCAGCAACCAATTTACACAAAGCACAGTCCAACAGGAGAGACAACATCATCCTTTGCCAGGTCAGGCATGTCCCCATTCCCATCCTTCGTGTCTCCATGTACATGGATCTAGGTGAGCAGACACAACCAGAGCAGTGACATTGCTGAAGCCTCTATCAATTCCGCTGCCCATTCAGACAACCTGATTAGCCATCCTCTCCAAGGAGGAAGTAAATCTACAGCTCAAGCGCAATGTGATAGCAGTCTGAGCCAGGTCTGAGCCAAGTGCCCCCTGCTCCTTCTTGACCACCTCCTCCTGCTCCTGCTCATTGTTGCCAAGCATCCTTCACCAAAGTACTGACCTAGAGCTTTCACAACAGTGATTTTTGTAACGGAATAGGATGGTGTGTGAATGAAAGATAACCCTGCTCTGGGCTATGCCTCTTAATTCTCCATCTCTTACATCCTCATCTTTTGATTTGAAGGGCCTACTCTTCACAAAATACAACATGCCTGTAATTCCACTGGCTACCAAACTTCTTCTCTTGTTAAATGCTGCCTTCGCCTGCAGAAGCAGAAGCATGCATTGCTCGGCAGATATTGGCAGCATGGACTCTCCCTACAGCCATGTATCAAGGAGCTCTCCATAGGTATTATGAAGACAAAAGGAGCGGGAAGTGGGTTGTCCTGGGGTGCTGGAAAGTGCACAGTGCAGCGTGTGATGGTGGAGACAAAATGAAGTAATACGTGAGTAGAAAGGACCATTTCATTATGGTAAGTTAGTACAATGTATAAATATGAGTTGATACTTCCGGCCCCCATCTAGCTCTCCTGGTGAGGCCATTGAATTTCTTGTGACACTGCACCCACATCCTCTGTACAGTACTGCTGTCAGTTCCTGCAAAGCTGCTTGTCCCTCCATCCTGCTGAGCCACGCCTGTAATATATATGGGTAGAACAAATGAAGGACAGAAACACGATGAGTTACTAGTCAAAGTGCTTGTTTACTAGGCCAGAGCGAACTGAGCATGCTCATACTAAACCATGTGATAATACATTACAACACCCAATTCACAGAAAGACTTGCACTTGCTGCAACAAGATTTCTATCAAAGCAAGGGGCTCTCCCTCTCCCCAGATCACTGCCAGACATGTCTTCACTCTCAACACGTGTCCTCATGCAACCTGGACAAGGCATCTGCGATTGCATTTTCTTTGAAGTGCAATATTCAATCGTAATGTGACAAATCATGTGATAATACATTGAAGGGATAATTACAAGTCTTAGCCCTTTTCGGGCTACCCCAGATCAGGCATATTCCCCAGACGTACACCTTCAACTAAAGTTAAAGATAGCCGAATTCTATAAGATGCTTAAATGGGTCAAAAGGTTCAGACTATCTCTCCCTAAAGGAAAAAAATGTTGTGAAGATGTTACCATCCTCCGGATAGCACTTTTAATAATTTTAACTAGACTGTAACCTTCCGGATATTATGAGGGTCCGGAATACCCCCCAGAATTCTGCAACTCCTTACAAAAGTGTGTACAGAAATTGGGTTCACGAGATTAATACAGAAATACTCTGTGAGACAATTCTAAAAATATATAGATTTATTTACGAGCTGACATTCATTTAACAGCTGTTGAGTCAGTTGCAACATTAACAATTCAAAATACAAATAGCTTACATTTCTCATCAGAGATCCTTATTTTCAAATCTTAACTTCGGTACATTTCCACACTTCTACTTATTCTTAATCCAGAATATCCACCAAAATCAAATACCTTGATTAACCGAGACTTGTTGGCTTACAGAGTGGTTCTGAAGCCAAGAATCGCTTGCCCGTTTCCAACGACTTCTGTTTTCCCATTTGAAGATCCTATCTTGTATACTCTTTTTTTAGTGGTTTATTCTTTGACGTTTTCTGCTGATGTAAGCTAATTATCTTATTCATTCTCTCTGTTGAATTCTTTCTATTCATACTGCCAATTTAGCTGCTGCATGCATAATTATGTCTCTACCTTTTGGTGTTCCAAAAACTTATCATAAAACACTATGACAGTAGTCACAGAATCACAGAATCACAGAAACCCCACAGTGCAGATAGAGGCCATTTTGGCCCATCGAGCCTGCACCGACACATATCCCACCCGATCCCCGTAACCCCTACACCAACACATATCCCACCCTATCCCCGTAACCCCACGTATTTAATCCCCCTAACACTAAGGGTCAATTTATCATAGCCAATCAACCTAAGTCTTTATTTGATGCCATTCTTATCGAAGGGCTTTCATTCAATTCTTAATATTGGTTTAACTGGTTATAACCACAGTCGTTGTGACTCTGTGGTGTTCCAAGTTCAATACAAAAACAATGTAATTGCTTGGTGTATCTATTGAAGTTATATCTTCAAAGTGTTCTGTAGGTATCATATTTACTATATGTAAATTAAAACCACTTTAACCAGGGTGTTTCATGCATTTCTAGCTATCTCAATTGGTTGCATATTTAATCTTATGTTTCCTGTCTTCCAAGTTTAACATAAAAACTATTTGACCAGCAGGTATTTATTTTTCTTGATGTCATCTTTTCAAAGGCACATGCCTCTTTTAATATTCTGTTTCTGTTCGAAATGTCATTTTCTAATACTTTACTAGGGTCATTCTATTGTGTTTCTCCCAAACTCCAGACCTTTTGGAAGCGCCAAACTGCTATTTCAATAGGGCCATTATATTAGCATTAACAATCAATTCCCATTTCAAAGCTTGTTGTGTTTATAACTTGTGTTATCAAACTATTCCATCTCAGAAGCCTGTTTTCTGTTTGCAGCCTGTGTCTCCAAAGCTTTAGATTTTTAAACCCAGTATATCATGTATTAATAAATATCAGAATTCTGTTTATATTATGGTGTATCACTTGAAATATGGCTTATTCCATCATAACATTACACTGCTTTCCCCTTAAAAAAAAGTACATATTCTCCTGTCAAATACAACAAAACTATGGCCCCACTTTTCCCTGCATTATATGTACCACATATCAAAAACTCCTGGCTTTTTTTCTTTTAAATCAACTACAAATGCTACAAATGAACTAAAAATCCAGTTTAATAACAGGTTTGCGGAGCCTTCCTACAAAAGGTTTTGGTGTTGAACCAATTTTTGGGCTGTTTTGTTCTGGTTCCGAACTCAAAGATGATCCTGTTTCTAGCTCAGATTTGTTTGAACCTATATGTTTCTCTTCAATCCACTTTGCTGACAATTGATTCAAGATCACTGTCCAATCTATTCAAGGTGTTTTCATACACTCTTTTCAGTACTGAGTCCTATACAATCTCAGTTACATTCACGGGAAAATCTTTGTCAACTGCACCTAGCGTGAAAATCTCACCTTCACTCTCAACACGAGTCCTCTTTCTCTTATAAGCATCGTAAACTTCCTGTTGTGCTTTTGTCCACTTCCACGGGACATCCTTCTTGAGGAGCTCGTGCAATGGAGCTAACATGGTCGCTAACTCAGGTAAGAAGCGTGCATAGTGCTGGACCATTCCAAGGAAAGATCTTAACTCAGACACATTCTGTGGCTTTGGAGCATTGATGAAAGCATCAACCTTTTCCTTCACTGGTTGCAAGCCATTTGCATCAACTTTCAGACCAAGGTACACAACCTCGGGCTGCACAAAAGCATGTTTGCTCCTTTTCAATTTGACATCATGGGAATTCAACCTTACAAGCACTAAATCTAACACTTCTAGATTTTCTTCCTCGCTGCTTGTTGCAATCAGCACATTGTCTTGATTGCACAAGCAATTTGGAACTCCTTGCAAAATCTTATCCATCGTAGCCTGGAAGATTTTGGAGGAGGACTTTACACTGCATGGCAGCTTGGTGTACAGTCCCCTGTGTGTGTTGATAGTGAGTTACTGTTGACTCTCTTTGTCAACATTCATCTGAGCATAAATGTGCAACAGGTCAAGCTTGGAGAAAACCTTTGACCCAGAGAGTACTGCATACAAATCTTGTAATGTAGGTAACGGGTACTGCTCATCGTCAACTGTTTGGTTGATAGTGACTTTGTAGTCACCGCACAAGCGTACAGTTTTGTCTACTTTGGGCACTACCACAATCGGGTAAGCCCATTCACTTTTGTCAGTTTTTACTAGCACTCTGTTCTCTCTGTTTCTCTAGCTCTTTCTCCACCTAACTTTTCAACGCATAGGGGAGCGGCCTTGCCTTACAATAGACAGGCTTCGCGTTGGACTTGATGCGGATATGCACGTCATACCCAGTGATGCCCTCATAACTGTCTGAGAACAAGATTTTATACTTGTTCAGCATTGTGTCGAGTCGCTTCTTTGAAGCATCTACACTGAAGATGTTTTTCCAGTCTTTGCCCATGAGGGTTGGCCTGTTGTTGTAGCTCGCTACAACAATTGGCAGCTTTACTGACTGGCCATTGTGTTGAACTGTACATTCCATTTGTCCACATGTCTCTAGGATTTCCCCAGAGTAGGTTTTTAACTCTATGGTACTCTTTGTAAGTGGTATTTGATTAAACTTAATCTCATATGTGTCCTTACTCATGATAGAGCAGTCCGCTGCTGTGTCGATACACAATATCAATATATTGGTCATTGATCAAAAGTTTTGTATGGAATTCTTTCTCACGACTGCTAGCGTTGCTACTAGTGGCACTGATACTGTAGATGCCTAGTTCTTCAACATCAGGTTTGTTCACTTCAATATTGTGAATTCTTCCCTTTTGTTGTCGCTGCTTTGCATTGCCACTAGAATGATTCTTACTTCCTGCTTTTGATCTAGCTCTGCAAGCTGTTGAAATATGGCCTTGCTTTGGGCAGTGAAAACACTTTACATTTCTGTATTGGCAGGACTGTGGTGAGTGATTTCCATTGCAGTGATAACAATTCACTGAACTGCTCTCACTGACATACTTTTGACTTGGTCTCACAGCTTTAGGTTCGGCGGTGGCTTTGTGACTGTAGACCTCAGCTGCACTAGTCACTTGAGTTAGACAGAGCTCCCCAGCATTCTTAGATGCCATCTCCATAGATAGGGCAATTTTGCATGCTATGTCAAACGTTAGGTTCAGAGTGTTCAGTAACTTGGACTGTGTGTGCTCATCCACCAGTCCACACACAAACTTATCTTGCAATGCACGATCCAAAAATGTGCCGAGGTTACAATGCAAAGACCGGTTATGAAGAGCTACAATGTACTCATTGATGGTTTCACTTTGCTTTTGGTTTCTGGTACCAAACTTATAGCTCTCTGCTATTTCTAATGGCTTTGGGTCAAAATGGTCCTCAAGTTTCTCAACAATGTCTTCAAACGACACATCCTTCGCTTTCCCTGGCGCGCGTAGGTTTGTCAACGTTCCATAGGTATCTGGCCTGATCTCCATTAGAAAAATTGCTTTTTTACGCTCACAAATTATTTTGAGCTTGAACATTCTCATCTGCACCTTCGGTCTCAATAACGTTATTGGCCTTAAAAAACATTTCCATCTACTCAATGTAAGACCTGAATGGTTCACAAGCTCGGTCATACATGCCAAGGCTTCCAATGGCCATGATTGTCCTGATCCCGTCGAACAGTGACTCAGCACACTACCTGTATACATGTGAGAATCAATGCCGCTGTTGCTGTGTATACATACATGTGAAGGCGAAGCACAGACAATTCTGCATCAGCACTAACAATAAAACATCGCAAAAAATTCAATTTAGGTGTCACAAATTCACCTTAAGCTTTTCCACTCGAAGGTTGAAAACTGTGTCCTTCCATGATCCCTAAAAATGGCTTTGGGATCCCATCCTCGTCGACAAAATATAATATATGTGGGTAGAAAAAATGAAGGACAGAAACACGATGAGTTGCTAGTCAAGGTGCTTGTTTACTAGGCCAGAGCGAACTGAGCATGCTCATACTAAACCATGTGACAAACTATGTGATAATACATTACAACGCCCAATTCACAGAAAGACTTGCACTTGCTGCAACAAGATTTCTATCAAAGCGAGGGGCTCTCCCTCTCCCCAGATCACTGCCAGACATGTCTTCAATTAAACGCCCCAAACAACGACTTCCACTTTAAGCAGCTGCAAGCCACAGAATTAACATCACCTGAACTTGGAAAAACAGAAGGAATTGAACAGTGGGTTGACAAATTAACCTTCAGTTCAGGGAAGAAGAAGTCTAAAACTAAGAAAGATTGGCCGTGGTGCCTATCTTTAGAATTCTTTCTCAGGATGTAGGCGCGCTTGCATTTATTGCCCAACCCTAGTTGGCCTTGAGAAAGGGTGGGGGATTGGGACTAGCTGAAGTGCTTTTGCAGAGATCCGACACGGGTTCGACGGGCTGAAAGGCCTCCTTCTGTGCTGTAACCATTCTATGATTCTATGATTCCATTAGGTGATAATGGGCTGCCTTCTTGAACTGCTACAGTCCGTGTGTTGAAGGTATCCTCACAATAATGTTAGGTAGGGAGTTTCAGGATTTTGACCCAGTGACAATGAAGAAACACTGATTATATGTCTAAGTCAGGATAGTGTAGGGGGTGGTGGTGGGGTGATTGGCACATGCGCCCAGTCAGTTATGCCTCTGACTGTTTGTGAGTGGTTCGAATCGCTCCCACGCCCCTGGGTTCTAGACACCGGACTTAGATACAGGCGGCGATACAGAAAAGACTCGAGTAGACAGGTGGTTTGGATGTAAGCAAAACCAAGATTTTATTAAACAGAAAAATAACACCATCTTACGAGAAGTTACTAGTATAAAATTACATCAAATACAAATAACTATACTTATACAGGGAATGGGGAACACACGGCACATCGAGGGAAAACAACTATCTTAACAATCCCCTTATCCTTATCCCACCCCCTATACCTAACTAGATTAAGCTATGAGGGGCCAGAATTCATGCTCACCAATCAAAGATCTGCTGAATTCCAAACAGCGGTGGGGCTTGGGGTTCGCTCTTTGTGCTCTCTGGAGTCTGCCGCCGTCACGTGGTCTCGGGTGCTGCAAGGGTGTTGTCCAGGTACGAGTACCCCAAAGTTAAAGTCTCTGCTTGGGTACTTTACCTCGCAGGGATGATGGTTCCTCTTCCTCGGTCGGCAGTTGGAGTTTGCATGAAGATAGTCACAGGTCAGCTGGATTGAAGGCCCGATTATTCGAAGCTTGTCTTCAATCGTTTTCCCAATTCATCTTCCCAATTCGTCTCGCCCAATTCGTCTCGCCTCCTCACCTTGTCGTGTCACGCCTCGCCTGGCCTGGTTTGTCCGTGTCCGCCTGGTGCAATGCTGGGCGTTCCTGATGGAATGGGGAAAGGCACGGGCAGAGGCCAGGGAGTAAGCACGGGACGGGGGAAGAGCAGCAGCCAGGAGGGCGAGGAGCAAGAAGAAGAAGAGAGTGATTGCTACCCAGGGCCTTCAGTTATACTCCTTCGGATGGCCCTTATCTGCACGCCAAATCAGGTTAGTTCTTTGTCTTAATCTTGGCAGGCTATTTTAAATAATGGTAGCAATCTACACTAACTGTTTTTAGATGGCTGGTAATTGCATCTACTGGCCTGATAATTGACTTGTTTTGTTATTAATACATCTTAATGGGCCTGTCCAGCCTCAATGGCTTCCCTAAGCTGTTCCCGATTATTTATGCAAACTGCTTGATGGCCTTAACTATAGGCCTAACTGGGTTTTGATCTGTCTCCAATTTGGCCTAATACATAATTCAAAGTCCTGTCGGGTTTTCAAAATGCAAAGTCTCTCTTCACAGAAACTGCAGCTTTGGTTTCAATTTCTCCACAAGCTGCCTGTGCCGCAGAGTCCAAGTTTAAAAAAAATCTCACAGGCTTTCTGCCATGAGGTGCGGACACCATCTTGGGTACCCTTTTTAATTAAAATGTCCACGCAGGGTCCCTTTTGTTAATAATAACCTTTAGGGAAATGTAGAAATTTTGCAAATCTTACAATAGTGTGTAACTTGGAGGGCAACTTGGAGCTGATGGTGTTCCTAAGCACCTGCTCCCCTTGCCCTTCTAGGTGATGGAGGTCGCGGGTTTGGGTTGGTGCTGCCAAAGATGCCTTGGCGACATACTGCAGTGCATCCTAGCCTTGATGCTATCCATGTACATTTACTCTGTGGGGTTGCAAAACTCTCTTTACAAATATTCAGCTTCTCGACTTGCTAATCACATGTGATCTAAGGTCAGAAAACAAGTGAACTTAGAGGGAAAAACTGGCAGAACAGTAGGAGTTCAAAAGCAATCTGAGCCATTCTTGCCACTGTCAGCCACTTCAGTGTCCTATGGTGCATAAATCAGCCCTTCAAATTCATGACAAGAGGTGTTGCAGCTGAACTTCAACATTCTGTATAAAATCAGAAAAGTCTGCACAAAATGACAGCTGTATACACTCCTTCTTCCTATGGAACTCTTTGCAGACAATGTCAAAACCTGGACCCTGAGCCTCTGATGTATAAGTCTAAATACAGAATTCAGCATCACAAGCTGAACCAGAATTACTGGACATGTATGAAGCTGTGAGAAACTTGTGATTTTTCTAGTACAACTTCTGTAGATGCTCCCAGCACTTGTCAGCATCAATTGCAGAGCCATTTAAGGAACATAAGGATTAGGAGCAGGAGTAGGCCATACAGCCGCTGGAGTCTGCTCCGCCATTCAATAAGATCATGACTGATCTTTGACCTCAACTCCACTTTCCCGCCCGATCTCTATAGCCCTTGATTCCCCTAGAGTCCAAGGGGAAATATTCAGTACCTTACTGCCTCCCATTAGCCCCAGCAGATGCCGCTAATGGGGCGCGAAAGCAGTATCGCTGGGGCGACACAGATCCAATGCCGCACAACAAATCCTCCCCCCCACCCCGCAGCGCCGCTGCTAACAGTTATCACCGGTAGCCTCAACACCAGGTGGATCGTGACATCAGTGAGCGTGCAACGCTCACGGGCTGCCCAAGCTGCAAAATGAATTGTCACCACCTACCTTAGTGCCTGGAGGAAACAGCGACAGGGAAAGCTGGCATGAAACAACAGGAAGACAGCTCCAAGGACGTTATTTAAAGGGATCATCAGTAACGAGTCACAGCTGTAGGTTAGTGGAGTTTCAGTGCTTTCTTGTCAGTTTCACATAGTGTAACAGTGTGATTCCATCATTTCAACATTATTTAGTATCAGGAGTGTTGTGGTACTCTAACCCCCTTGCAATAAAGGCCAACATGCCATTTGCCTTCCTAATTGCTTGCTGTACCTGCATGGTAGTCTCATGGGGTTGGGGTAATGTATTAGCATGGATAGAGGATTGGTTAATGGACATAAAACAGAGAGTAGGGATAAATGGGTCATTTTCAGGTTGGCAGGCTGTAATTAGTGGGATTCCGCAAGGATCAGTGCTTGGGCCTCAGCTATTTACAATATATATGTTAATGACTTAGATGAAGGGCTGAATGTAATGTATCCAAATATGCTGACTATACACAGCTAGGTGAGAAAGTAAGTTGTGAGGAGGACACAAGGAGCCTGCAAAGGGATATAGACAGGTTAATTGAGTGGGCAATATGATGGCAGATGGAGTATAATGTGGGGAAATGTGAGGTTATTCACTTTGGTCGGAAGAATAGAAAAACAGAATATTTTTGAAATGGTGAGAAACTATTAAATGTTGGTGTTCAGAGAGATTCAGGTGTCCTCGAACAGGAAACACAGACTGGGGTAGAAATTCAGTTGATTAGTGTCTCCCGTTAGCGCCTGGTGGGGGGGGGCGCTAAGGGGTTAGCAAACGCGCGCGGTGAATGCAGCAACGCCCGCGAACATCAGTACCGATTTAGTGCTGGCACTAACTCTTACTGCCTGGGCTTCCAGAGCCTCGCAGATCGTGACATCATAAAGTGCGCAGTGCCTCATTATCGGCCCGGATGTGAAATTGCCTCCCGCCGCCTGCTGTATCGCCAGCGTGAACAACGGCAGGAAGAGGAGGCATTGTCACCTCGGCTGGCCGCTTGGGGAGCACTAATTAAAGGGAATAGTTTTCAGGTAGGCCAACCTTTATTATTTGCCCCAGTCTGGTGCCTGCTCAAAGTTTTTGATGTTTCATTGCTGCAAGATGTCCAGCCCTCCACTTTGTGAAAGTGTTTGGGGCTGTCATGGCAGTTGCGCAGGTCGTCTTGCAACGCAGAACTGCCGACAAGTAGTTTGTGCACTATCATTGGCCTTTAAGTGAGGGAAACAGCCTCTGGTGCTGTTAGCAATGCGCTCCAAATTGTTCAGCGCTTTGCCGCTACTGCCCCGCTCTCGGACTTTAGCGCCCTAAGAGAAGTGTTTAGTGCTTGATTTAGTGCTCCATTTCCCTCCTGGAGTGCTAAAGCTGAATTTCCCGGCAGGAGAGAATCATTAGTGCCTGGTGCTACTTTTCCTACTTTTCAAAAGTTAGCGCCGCAATCGGGGCTAAACCAAATTTTTAGCCCAGGAGGAAAAATTCGGTGTGGTAAACCACTGTTGTTGTTGTTGTTGTTGTTGTTACACACTGTTGTACCTATGCATGCCTCAACATGTCTCGGCTGGCTCCACCCACACAGGCCCAGGTATAAAGGTGATTGACCTGCAGCCCCCTGCCTTCTTGGAACCCAGTCAACCACGAGAGGCATGCTCTGTTCTTTGCTAATAAAAGCCTTTAGTTACTCTCTTAACTCTCAGTCTTTTATGAGTAATTGATAGCGCATCAATTTTATTAGCAAAAACAAAATGTCGACATTTGCTGAACAGCAGGCTGCTGCACCAAACGCTGAACAGCAGGCTGCTGCACCAAACGCTGAGCAACAGGAGCTGCTGCGAGCCCTCAGACCAACATGCCTGGACCTAGACCCCCAAGAAGCGGGTTCGGCTACCAAATTTGCGCATTGGCTGCGTTGCTTCGAGGCCTACCTGCAAGCCTCAACTGTGACCCTGGACGAAAACAAGTTGGAAATCCTGGCCTCAAAGGTGAGCCACCAAGTTTATACAATAATCCAGGACGCGACGACCTACGCGGCGGCTATCGGTCTGCTAAAAGGGCAATACGCGCGCCCGGTAAATACGGTCTATGCCCGGCACCTCTTAAGATCCCGCAGACAGCAGCTCGGGGAATCGGTGGAGGCCTTCCTACGGGCACTACGGATACTCGGCCGAGACTGCGATTGCAAAGAAGCATCAGCCGCAGCACACACGGAGGGACTGATCCGAGATGCTTTTGTTGCGGGTCTAAGGTCCGACTACTCCCGGCAGAGACTGTTGGAAAAGGGAGAAATGGACCTGAGAAAGGCAGTGTCCCTCGCGCTCTCGCTCGACGCGGCCCACAGGAATATGGACGCCTTCTCCCCTAACCGCTCCGCAACGTGGACGCCACAACCTTGGGTCATGGGACCGCCACCTTCAACTGCTGCTGCGATGTCCAAGGCACAGAAATGTTATTTTTGTGGCCAGGCAAAACACCCCAGAGCACGCTGCCCGGCGAGAAACGCTACCTGCTCCGGCTGCGGGAAGAAAGGACACTATGTCAGCGCCTGCAAAGGTAAAACCGCTAACGCCAGCAGCGCCGCGTGCGAACCGTGGGGGCAGCCATCTTGTCCGCCATCTTGGGCTCCCCCAGCCGCGTGGGGATCGGGACCATGGGCGCCGCCATTTTGTCCGCCATCTCGGACGTCTCCAACTTCAACCACGGGGGACCCGGACTCAACCACCGCCTCATCTGACGACCACATCGACTCGCACGACCATACGCTGGCCTCCGTGACGCTGGACCAGTCTCTCCCTCATCAACTGTCCAGGTCCATGATGGACATTAAGGTAAACGGCCACGCCACTACCTGCCTTTTTGACAGCGGGAGCACGGAAAGCTTTATCCACCCCGACACGGTGCGGAGTTACTCTCTCCCGGTCCTGCCGACGCAACATCGGATCTCTTTGGCTTCCAAAGCCCAGTCAGCGGACGTCGGTGGCTACTGTGTAGTGACCCTTTCAGTAAAGGGCACAGAATACAAAAATTTTAAACTCCTGGTCCTGCCCCATCTTTGCGCTGCCGTTCTACTGGGGTTGGATTTTCAGTGCAACCTTAAGAGTGTCACATTAGCGTACGACGGACCCCTCCCCCCACTCACAGTCTGCAGCCAGCAGCTTTTAAATCGCCCGCCACGCACCATTTGCAGCCTCTCCACCCTTAAAGTCCCCCCCCCTCCTTGTTCGCTAACCTCACCCGCGACTGTAAGCCCATCGCTACCAAAAGCAGGCGTTACCGTGCCGGGGATAGGAGCTTCATTAAATCCGAGGTAGCAAGACTCCTGAAGGAAGGGATTATTGAAAGTAGCACCAGCCCATGGCGAGCACAAGTGGTGGTAGTGAAGACTGGCGAAAAACAGCGTCTAGTTAATGACTACAGTCAGACAATCAATCGCTACACCCAGCTAGATGCATACCCACTCCCCCGCATATCTGACATGGTCAATCAGATAGCACAATACCGGGTGTTCTCGACGATTGATCTTAAGTCGGCATACCACCAGCTCCCCATCAGGGCTGAGGACCGCCAGTACACAGCTTTTGAAGCTGACGGTCGTCTCTACCACTTCCTCAGAGTTCCCTTCGGCGTCACCAACGGGGTTTCAGTCTTCCAACGGGAGATGGACCGGATGGTCGACCAGAACGCGCTCCAGGCCACTTTCCCCTATCTAGACAACGTCACCATCTGCGGCCGCGACCAGCAGGATCATGATGTTAATCTAGAGAAATTCCTCCGTACGGCCCAGCGGCTGAACCTAACATACAACAAGGACAAATGTATGTTTCGTACCAAGCGCCTTGCCATTCTTGGCTGTGTCGTGGAGAACGGAGTCATCGGCCCCGACCCCGACAGGATGCGCCCCCTTATGGAGCTCCCCCTCCCCCACTGCCAAAAAGCACTGAAGAGATGCCTAGGGTTTTTCTCGTACTATGCTCAGTGGGTGCCGAACTATGCGGACAAAGCCAGACCCCTCATCAAGTCCACCTCCTTCCCCCTGACAGCAGAGGCCTGTGCAGCCTTCACTCTCATAAAAGGAGATATTGCGAAGGCCACAATGCACGCAGTGGATGAGTCCATCCCTTTCCAAGTGGAGAGCGACGCTTCCGACTTTGCCCTAGCTGCAACCCTTAACCAGGCAGGGAGACCCGTGGCCTTTTTCTCAAGGACCCTCCAGGGCCCCGAGATTCGACACTCCTCTGTCGAAAAGGAGGCCCAGGCCATTGTGGAAGCTGTGCGACATTGGAGGCATTACCTGGCCGGAAAACGATTTACCCTGCTCACTGACCAGCGTTCAGTAGCTTTTATGTTTAATAATAAGCAGAGGAGCAAAATCAAGAACGACAAGATCTTGAGGTGGAGAATCGAACTCTCCACCTACAATTACGATATCTTGTACCGGCCCGGGAAACTCAATGAGCCCCCAGATGCCCTATCACGTGGTACATGCGCCAACGCGCAGGCCGATAGACTGAAGACCCTCCACAATGACCTCTGCCACCCGGGGGTCACCAGGTTTTTTCACTTCATCAAATCCCGTAACCTGCCCTACTCCATCGAGGAGGTCAGGACCATGACCAGGAACTGCCAAATCTGTGCCGAGTGCAAACCGCATTTTTATAGGCCAGACAGAGCAAGCCTGATCAAAGCCACGCGCCCCTTTGAACGGCTGAGCGTCGATTTTAAAGGGCCCCTCCCCTCCTCCGACCGCAATGTGTACTTCCTCAACATAATTGATGAGTACTCCCGTTTCCCGTTTGCCATCCCTTGCTCAGACATGACCAGTACCACGGTCATTAAATGTCTGAATGACCTCTTCGCCTTGTTCGGTTTCCCTAGCTATATTCATAGCGACAGGGGCTCATCCTTTATGAGCGACGAACTCCGGCAGTACCTGCTCTTGAGAGGTATTGCTACAAGCAGGACCACCAGCTACAACCCCCGGGGGAATGGCCAGGTGGAAAGGGAGAATGCGACGGTCTGGAAGGCAGTCCTTTTAAACTTGAAATCTAAGGGCCTTCCGACCTCTCGCTGGCAGGAAGTCCTCCCTGCGGCGCTCCATTCCATTCGGCCACTGCTCTGTACAGCCACCAATGCTACCCCTCACGAGAGAATGTTCTCCTTCCCCAGGAAGTCCACATCGGGGATCTCGTTACCGACATGGCTGACTTCTCCAGGACCCGTCTTACTGCGGAAGCACGTGAGGTCCCATAAGACGGACCCCCTGGTCGAGAGGGTGAGCCTCCTCCATGCCAACCCTCAGTATGCTTACGTGGTGTACCCGGATGGGCGGGAGGACACAGTCTCCATACGAGACCTCGCACCTTCGGGTGCTCCCGAAACACCCCCCTCGCCATCCACCACTACCCACGCCTACCTCCAGTACGCTTACGTAGCGTACCCGGACGGGCGGGAGGACACAGCCCCCACACGAGATCTCGCACCTTTGGGTGCCCCTGAAACACTACCATTGCCATCCACCACTACCCACAACCCAACCCCGCTAGACGGCATGCCGCAGCCCCAGGACCCGTCATTGACCACCCAACCACTCAATGAGACGCCAGACTCAACGTTGGATGCTGCACCATCACCGCCGCCACCACGGCGATCAGGACGGCATACAAGGCCACCTGATAGACTTACTTACACGAACCTTTAGTACACTTCACCCCGCCGGACTCAATTTTAAACAAGGGGTGAATGTGGTAAACCACTGTTGTTGTTGTTGTTGTTGTTGTTACACACTGTTGTACCTATGCATGCCTCAACATGTCTCGGCTGGCTCCACCCACACAGGCCCAGGTATAAAGGTGATTGACCTGCAGCCCCCTGCCTTCTTGGAACCCAGTCAACCACGAGAGGCATGCTCTGTTCTTTGCTAATAAAAGCCTTTAGTTACTCTCTTAACTCTCAGTCTTCTATGAGTAATTGATAGCGCATCATTCGGTATCTCCCCTTTTGGGGCGCTAACATCGCCGGGGCGCTAATTTTAGCCCCCCCGCCTGAAATTGAGTTGTAGCTCCCCAAGCAGGAGACGGGGCGCTACTGGAAGCACGCCACCTCCTTCTTGGGATGCTACAACTAAATATCGTGGTGCTACGTGCATCAGTACCGCACGCGTCGGCACATAGCGCTGCGTCATTGCAGGCCTCTTCCCCTGCTTAAAGTGGAGGGATCTAGTGCTGCACGCGCCGAGGCCTTGCTAGACCACCGGGGAGTGGGGTGCCGTGAAAACAGCTCGGCACTTGAGGACTGTCAGGCTTCGTAATCGCGGCCGGCATCCCGAAGAAAAAAGGGGAAAAAATGGCCAGCATTTATTGCCCATCCCTAATTGCACTTGAGAAGGTGGTGGTGAGCCACCTTCTTGAACCGCTGTAGTCTGTGTGGTGAAGGTAATCCCACAGTGCTGCTAGGGAGGAAGTTCCAGGATTTTGACCCAGCGACGATGAAGGAATGGCGATATATTTCCAAGTCAGGATTGTGTGTGACTTGGAGGGGAACTTGGAGGTGGTGGTGTTCCCATGCACCTGCTGCCCTTGTCCTTCTAGGTGGAAGAGGTCGCGGGTTTAGGATGTGCTGCCGAAGAAGATTTGGCGAGTTACTGCAGTGCATCTTGTAGATGGTACACACTGCAGCCACGGTACGCCGGTGATGGAAGGCGTGAATGTTTAAGGTGGTGGATGGGGTGCCAATCAAGCAGACTGCTTTGTCCTGGATGGTGTCGAGCTACATGAGTGTTGTTGGAGCTGCACTCATCCATGTGCAGTTTAGTTGTTGGTTTGTACTCTTAGCCTACTGGTTAATTTCTGGGACTTTTTTTGACTTTCTTCTGCATTTCACAAGCGAATTCTGGAAACTGCGCTGATGCAGGACTGCTTTTTTCTCCTTTGGGGAGAGTTTATGCCAGTCATGGGTGGTCTGGTAGGTCTGCCTTTGGGTCTGGTGGAGGAGGTGGAGCAGTGAAGAAGACAGGAGAGAGCAGGAGCAGCAGGGAAAAGAGGGAGGTGGAGACCCCTGCACAGAGGCCATACCCACTGCAGGCCTTCAGGGAGCACTTCTTGTTTCTCAACTTCACCGAGAATCAATGTATGAAGCACTTTTGCTTTTTCAAGGAGAGTGTCACTGAGTTATGGAACCTGCTGCAGCCACAACTGGAGATCCAAACCAGGGTATGCCTGTGACTGTCAAGGCCACTGTGGCCTTTAACTTTTACACTACAGGATCAGTCCAGGCTGCAGTATTATTAGTGCATGGCTGTGTCCGGGAGGTCACCGAGGCTCTCTACACCAGGAGGAACAGATACATCATATTCCCCATGGACAGAGCGAAGCAGGACAAGAGAGCACTAGGCTTCACCCATGTTGCAGGTTTCCCCAGAGTCTAAGGTCTGTAGATTGTGCCCGCATTGCCTTGCGTGCTCCCCATTACCAATCTGTCACCTTTCTCAGTAGAAAGGGATACCACTCCCTGAATGTGCATTTGGTTTGCGACCATCGGCAGCGCATCATGCCAGTCCTCTGTGTAGCCTTTATTCCAACCAGGCCACAGGCTGGCTACTTGGCAACAAGTGGCTCTAGCCTATATTCTAAAGTACGCATGGTGCCAGTATGCTGATGCTTGCTGGGATCAGATCAAGGCTGTCCTCCTCTTCCTGCACTGGTACTCGACATTTTCAGTCCTTCAAATGAAAGAAAGCAACAAGGTTTAGCTTTTAGTGTGAAGGGAAGCAGAGGAAGAAGTGGTTGCTGAAAGCAGCTGCAGTTTGCAGAAAAAGAGCATAAGGTGTGAAGAAGCCCTGCGCAATGCCTCCTCCAGTGTTACCGCTCACCACGGCAATGACCCGCACCCTGCCCGTGATGGACAGCACGTCTTCCTCCAGTGCAGACAGCATGTGCAGGCAAGCTTGGACTCCTCCGGACACTTCCTCCTGTCACATGTGGTGCGCAACGTTCTCCGGCAAGAAAGAAGGGAGTGTGGTAGTAGTAGTGTTATGAGGCAGTTTGAGAATGTCCCTGTTATGGTTGAATAGTGCAATTGTTGTGTACAAGATGTGAAGCGTGGGGAAATGAGGGTTGCAATAATATGAGAGTCGGAGAAAGAAGAAAGAAAGACTTGCATTTATAAAGCGCCTTTCACGACCACCGGACGTCTCAAAGTGCTTTACAGCCAATTAAGTACTTTTCGAGTGTAGTCACTGTTGTAATATGGGAAACGTGGCAGCCAATTTGCGCACAGCAAGGTCCCACAAACAGCAATGTGATAATGACCAGATAATCTGTTTTATTATGTTGATTGAGGGATAAATATTGGCCAGGACACTGGGGATGCTCTTCTTCGAAATAGTGCCATGGGATCTTTTACGTCTACCTGAGAGAGCAGACGGGGCCTCGGTTTAATGTCTCATCCAAAAGACAGCACCTCTGACAGTGCAGCACCCCCTTAGCACTGCACTGGAGTGTCAGCCTAGATTTATGTGCTCAGGTCCCTAGAGTGGGACTTGAACCCACAACCTTCTGACTCAGAGGTGAGTGTACTACCCACTTTTTTTTAATATTATACTTTACTGAACATTAAGAACATTTACAACATCGTGATCATTACATTGCATGATACAAATCAATTCCGCCGCTCTGCACAGCCATTCCGCCACCACATTTTAACATCAAAACCTGAAGTTTAATTTGTCACCTGTAACATATATTAATCGATTGTACTTTAAAAATTGGTTGTAAAATACTGTCCTTAAATTCCTTTCTGAATAAAACATCCATAGAGCCTTATAATGATCTTTTAGCTTATATTTAAAATACTTTTTTAGATTGATTCTCCTCCCCTTAAAAAACAGAGCATTCCTTCTTTGCACAATCATGAATCTAGCCAAACTGAACATTAAATTAATTGCCGCTCCGCTAGACTCTGGCAGACTCTCCTGCAATCCCCATCTCAAAATTGAGTCCCACGGGATTCCCATTCTCGCTCTTCGGTCCCCACCCAGCAAAAAAGCTTCACACAACTGTCGAACATAGTACTTAAAGTCATTTAACTGCGGACATAACACCAATAAATCGGACAGAATCTCATCCCGTGTCCCACACATTGGGCAAGTTGCCACCTCCACTCGTCCAATCTTGCACAAGACCGTCATGGTAAAAATCCAGTTATGAGCCAATTTGAAATCCAGTTCAATCCATTCTGGGCATTTAAAATTCGCCCACACTCCCTTCCAAATCCTGTTGAAGTCCAGCTGTGGGTATATACTCTGCCAAAACTCCTGACCAGCAGGTGTCTTGAATCTCCATTCTCTGAATACCTCATAGAAATCTCGAGTATTACAGTTGTCAAATTGAACCAACTCTCCCCCTTTCTCCAGTACAAAGCTTGGAAAAGCAGGACGCATTTTACTTCCTTTGGAGATTTCCGCATTTATTTCTTCCATCCAATCCTGTGGCATTGCCCTCACAATCTTCTCATACATGATTCCTATTGCTTTTCCTTCTACCTCCTGATCCTCCTCCCACACCATATCCCTCACTATCGCTTCCGGCAACCAACCTGGAATTACCTCGTATAATACATCTTTCACAGATATAATCCCAGCTTTTATAAAAGCTTGATTAAATAAAACCTCTCCTTCGATGTTGACCCACCTGTTCAAAAATAAGGGCTGTTCTAAAAATTCCTCAGCCCCCTTGGGCATAAACTGCACACCTTTTAAAAATTGGGCCCAAGTCTCTACAACCCCCTTATAAAACCTAGGGAGAAGTTTAATCGATTTCAAAAACATATTATTGTATTCCATATACAATATCCCCTGCCCTCCTATCCCACTTCATTTTAAAAAATGCTCAAAACAACTCTTCCAAAAACTTGTATTTGACTTCTGAAGAAATCTCTTCACCCATTTGATTCTAAAGGATTTCTTCTTCAAATCAATATCTGGAAAATTGAGTCCTCCCTGATTTCTCCGTCCAATGATGGTATTGTATGCCACCAAGGCTGGTTTCCCTTCCCATAAAAACCTCACACAAGCCTCTCGGATGGACTTTTCCGCCCACTCAGGAATATCCTCCACCGTCAATAAGTACCAGAGCTTGGATAGCAGGAGAGCAGACACCACTGTCGCTCTTCCTTGCATTTTCAACCACCTTCTTTCCCATCTTCCCAAAATCTTTTTAATTTTCATAACCTTCGGTTCCCAACTTAATCGATCCACTTCATCCCTGTCTTTCTTGCACCCCATATGCACCCCCAGAACTTCCAAAACCTCCACCACCTTAAAGGGACATTCCCCCAACCATTCCCCCCTACCCCTCCCTGCAACCAGGCATTGGGACTTACTAAAATTCACTCTGGCTCCTGAAGCTCTACAATATTCCTCCACTAAATCCATTGCTTTCCTCACTAACTCCCCATTTCTCAATGTTAAGGTTGTGTCATCTGCATATTGGTGTATCACCGACACCAGCCCAGAACTGGGGACCACAATCCCGACTACACCTTGTTTCTTTTGCATCATGTAACCTAATGGTTCTGCTACCAATGTGTACAACAATGGGGACAGGGGACAACCCTGTCTCACTGATCTCTGTATCAGAAAATACTTGGATAAAAAACCATTACATTTAACGCAGCTAAATATGTTTGAATAAAAAATCCTTATCCACTGAATGAAATTTTCGTTGAAACCAAATGCTTCCAAAACCTTCAATAAAAACTCATGAGAGACCCTATCAAAGGCTTTCTCTTGATCTATCTTTAATACATAAGCTTCCCTTCCACTCTCTTCCATGAGCTCCATCGCATCTCGGATTGAGTCTACAGGGTCTGCGATGTCCCGGCCTATGACTCCATAGGACTGAGAGGGCCAAACTCTCTCCGGTAACACCTCCTTCAAACAATTTGCCATAACCCTCGCCAAGATCTTATAATCCACATTTAATAATGTGATGGGCCTCCAATTATTAAGATCTCGTCTATCCCCATTATTTTTATAAGCTAAGCTTATGATACCTCTCCTCATAGATGGGGCCAGGCTTCCCTCAATTTTAATTTCCTTAAAAACTTCTAAGAGCAATGGACTTAAAATCTCAAAAAATTCTTTATAAAATTCTGCACTTAGTCCATCGGACCCTGGGCTTTCCCCCCCCTTCATTCCACTTATTGCTACTTTTATTTCCGCTAATCCTATTTCTTTGTCACACATGCTTCCCTCATCCTCCTTTAAACCCTCTTCAATAAAAGCAGTAACTGTAACGCCCGTGTGTAATTGAGACACGGACTGCAGAAGTTGGTTATAACAGGTGTTTACTGAATGGAGACAAAACTGGAACTACTATACAAAGTTACTCCACAGGCTTATATACAGGGGTGGTCACTACTGGTACTGCAGTATACAGGGGCTGCAGAATATAGTTCCTTCTTCAAGGTACATACACTACAATTCCTCCCCTTTTAGCTAAACAGTACATAACATTCAATTAATAATTAAATAACATATTTACAATTACAGTTGCTATATACATTAGCTGAAGTTAATCAATTATAAATTCAGTCTTTGAGGAGGCTTCCTGATTCTGTCCGGATAACGCCTCTTTGGGGTATCAGGTTCTTCTGGCAAAGTTGATTCGGGATCAACGTCGTTGTTTGGTTCGTCTGCTTCCAATATCACCGATTCTGAGGTAGATGCAATTGGTACTTCGGTTTCATCACCAGGAGTATAGGATCGTGGTGTAGATTTGACGTTTTCCAGTGACTCTAGAATCTGGTCAGCATGGCGTCTTACAATGCTCTCTCCAACGTCCACGGTATACATTAGAGGTCCTTGCCGTGTGCAGATCGTTCCTGGCTGCCATTTCTCTGTGCGGTAGTCCCGGGCCAAAACTGGTTGACCTATCTTGAAACTTCTGGTTGGCCTTTCATTCATATTCTGAAACTGCCTGTTCTCCACATCTCTTCTGATGTTTGGCTTAACCAAATCCAAGCGGCATCTTAGTCTTTGATTGAAGAACATCATGGCTGGAGTTTGGTTGGTAACCGCATGTGTCGCATTCCGGTACGCAAACAAGAAGTTATCCACCTTGTGTTGTAGGGGTATGTCTTCATTACACATTGCCTTGATAGCCTTCTTGAATGTTTGAACGAACCTCTCAGCCAATCCATTGGTAGCTGGATGATATGGGGCGGATGTGTAATGCTTAACACCATTGTTCTTTAAGAACCTCCGGAACTCTTCAGACACAAACTGTGGTCCATTGTCGGAGCAAATCTGTTCAGGCAGCCCATTTCTGGCGAATATGGTTCGTAAGACTGTGATAGTTTTTTCTGTGGCGGTTGAGGACATTTTTATTACCTCTGGCCACTTTGAATGTGCATCCACCGCAATTAAAAACATCGAGTCCATAAATGGACCAGCAAAATCAATGTGTACCCTTTGCCATGGAGATGAGGGCCACTCCCATGGATGTAGAGGGGCTTGTGGTGGGGCATTTTGGACCTTCTGGCATCCTGTACAGCTCTTGGTCATCTCTATCAATTCCCGGCCACCACACAAACGCTCTGGCTAAGTTCCTCATTTTCACCCCTCCCAGATGACCCTCATGAAGCTCATTGAGCACTCTATACTTCAATTTGGGTGGAATTACTACTCTGGATCCACACATCAAGGTTCCTCGGCACACTGACAGCTGTTCTCTTCTCGGCGAGAATGCTGGCAACAGTGGTTCACCATGTGATTGAACTTCTTCACCCCCCACAACAGGCTGAGGGCCTCTCTGTCAATCTGGGCGTTGTTACGCTCGGCTGCAGTTAACGAGCGTGAAGCAAAAGCTATCGGCCTCTCCGAACCATCAAGGGATTTATGTGACAGTACCGCTCCAACGCCGTAGGGAGATGCATCACACGCCAGTCTTATCGGTAGTGATGGGTTGTAGTGAGCCAATACTTCTCTTGAAGTGATCAGGCCTTTACACTTCTGAAAGACCCGCTTACATTCATCGCTCCATTTCCATGCTACTCCAGTTTGTAGCAGGGCGTTCAGTGGGTGCAGAATTGTGGACAAATTCGGCAAAAACTTATGGTAGTAATTCACCAATCCGAGGAATGACCTCAGTTGCGACACATTTTCAGGCACTGGAGCCTTAACTACCGCTTCAATTTTGTCAGGGGACTTATGTAACCCCTCTTCATCAATCACATGGCCACAATACGATATTTGATTCTTAAAATACTCGCACTTGGGGCGATTGGCTCGTAGCCCATGTTTTCTTAGTCTAGTGAGCACCTGCTCTAGGTTGGCAAGGTGTTCACTGTCATTTTCACTTGTCACTAGGATGTCGTCCAAGTAACACTGAGTCCCCGGAATCCCTTGCAGGACTTGTTCCATCGCTCTTTGCCACATAGCCGGAGCTGATGCAACTCTGAATACCAGTCGATTATACTTGTAAAGACCTTTGTGAGTGTTTATCGTGAGATATTTCCTAGAGGATTCTTCAACCTCCATCTGCAAATATGCTTGCGCTAGTTCTATTTTTGTAAAACGTTTCCCTCCAGATAGTGAGGCAAAAATATCTTCTATCCTCGGAAGAGGATACTGTACTGTGTGAAGGACTGGGTTCACAGTCACCTTGAAGTCCCCACAGATGCGAACCTTCCTTGGCTCCTCAGATTTATTGTTTAACGTTTTCTTCATTACAGGAATGATGGGTGTCGCCCACTCGCTCCAGTCTACCTTAGTTAACATGCCTGCATTCTCCAGATTCTCCAGCTCTGCCTCGACGGCTGGGCGAATTGCATACGGTACCGGTCTTGCTTTGAAAAACTTGGGAATTGCATTCTCTTTTATTTTTATCGAGGCGATTACACCTTTAAGAGTTCCCAGTTCTTGTTGAAATACCTCTTTTGCGTTAGCCAAGATTTTTGATAATTGTCCAGGTGTGACGTCGTCATCCTTTTTACCAGCCACAGTCAGTGCCTGAATGGAGTGCCAGTCTAAACTTATCTTTCTGATCCATTCACATCCCAATAACGGTGGTCCACCATCTTGCAGTATGTACAGATACAATTTCTGTATTTCCTTGCCGTTGTATTCGACAGGCACCTTTATTTTCCCTCTGGGGTATACTTTCTGCCCCGTATATGTCTTCAAGACAATGGATGTGTCTTTCAAGGGTATGTGTGAGAATAACCACTCATAGTCGCGTCGATTCATGATGGTCAGGGCTGATCCTGTATCCAATTCCATTTTGACTTGGGACCCTGCTATCGTGAGGGTGACCCAAATGGTTCGGTGATCCTCTTTTGTGATTATGTTGTGTAGTTTGAGACAGCTTAGTCTCTTGTTCCCGGATTCACTATCGCTCTTCTGGTCTTCGGAACTACTGTCCGTCATCTTTTGTACTTTCCTGTACTGTTCCTTAGTAGTCTTTTTGTTGTCATTAGTCTTCTTCCCGGACCTGCAAACTCGTGCAATGTGTCCCATCTTTCCGCATTGCCTGCATATTTTGTCCTTGGACCAGCAGTCCTTCTGGTCATGGGTTGTTCTGCCGCAGCGATAACATTTTTCAAATCCCCGTATCATTTCATGGGTACCCTATTCCTGTGGCTTTTGCTGTATTTCCGCAGCTCCCCTTGCTGCTGCTTCATACGATACTGCCACGCTGAAAGCCTTATCTAGCGTCAGCTCTTTCTCTGAGAGTAACTTCTTCTGGGTTCCTTCACTCAGGAGTCCACAGACAAATTTGTCCCGTAGGGTATCTGCCAGTCCTGCTCCAAACTGGCAGTGCTTTGCTAGCTTGTGTAGTTCCGTAAGGTAATCAGCATTGCTCTCATCTTTATGCTGATTTCTCTTGTGGAATTTAAATCTTTCTGCTATCAGCAGCGGTGTAGCATTTAGGTGTTCCTGTAGGATATCAACAATTTCGTTAAAACTCTTCTCCATCGGTTTGACTGGAGTGATCAGGTTCCGCAATAGGCCGTACGTTCTTGTGCCCATTAAGTTTAGTATTACCGATGCCTTTTTCTCATCGGCTACTTCATTTGCCTTGCAATATTCTTCGACTCTTTCCACATACGGGACCAGCGGGAGCAGTGAGTCGGAGCCCGGTATAAAAACCGGAGAGCAGCGAGGCCCGAGACCAGTCGGGACCAGCGGGAGCAGTGAGTCGGAGCCCGGTGTAAAAACCGGAGAGCAGCGAGGCCCGAGACCAGTCGGGACCAGCGGGAGCAGTGAGTCGGAGCCCGGTGTAAAAACCGGAGAGCAGCGAGGCCCGAGACCAGTCGGGACCAGCGGGAGCAGTGAGTCGGAGCCCGGTATAAAAACCGGAGAACAGCGAGGCCCGAGACCAGTCGGGACCAGCGGGAGCAGTGAGTCGGAGCCCGGTATAAAAACCGGAGAGCAGCGAGGCCCGAGACCAGTCGGGACCAGCGGGAGCAGTGAGTCGGAGCCCAGTATAAAAACCGGAGAGCAGCGAGGCCCGAGACCAGTCGGGACCAGCGGGAGCAGTGAGTCGGAGCCCGGTATAAAAACCGGAGAGCAGCGAGGCCCGAGACCAGTCGGGACCAGCGGGAGCAGTGAGTCGGAGCCCGGTATAAAAACCGGAGAGCAGCGAGGCCCGAGACCAGTCGGGACCAGCGGGAGCAGTGAGTCGGAGCCCGGTATAAAAACCGGAGAGCAGCGAGGCCCGAGACCAGTCAGGACCAGTGAGTCGGAGCCCGGTATAAAAACCAGAGAGTAGCGAGGCCCGAGACCAGTCGGGACCAGCGGGAGCAGTGAGTCGGAGCCCGGTATAAAAACCGGAGAGCAGCGAGGCCCGAGACCAGTCGGGACCAGCGGGAGCAGTGAGTCGGAACCCGGTATAAAAACCGGAGAACAGCGAGGCCCGAGACCAGTCGGGACCAGCGGGAGCAGTGAGTCGGAGCCCGGTATAAAAACCGGAGAGCAGCGAGGCCCGAGACCAGTCGGGACCAGCGGGAGCAGTGAGTCGGAGCCCGGTATAAAAACCGGAGAGCAGCGAGGCCCGAGACCAGTCGGGACCAGCGGGAGCAGTGAGTCGGAGCCCGGTATAAAAACCGGAGAGCAGCAAGGCCCGAGACCAGTCGGGACCAGCGGGAGCAGTGAGTCGGAGCCCGGTATAAAAACCGGAGAGCAGCGAGGCATACCAACTCAGCAGGGGGGAGGGAGGTAAAAAGTAATCAGAGTGTGATGTCACCAGGGAGCAGATAAGTGATTGGTTGGTGAGTATTTCTCTCTTTTCAATACACGCTTGACTTCTGTGGTGTTAAATTTCTAGGGTCTCTGGTGTAGTGGGGACAGTTGGTAAAAAAAGCGCCCTAGAGTATACCTGTAACTGGGGTATTGAATAAATTTTTTAATTAATTAAAGGAGTAAGTCATGGCAGGAGAGTTCAGACCCGTGTTCTGCTCCTCTTGCTCCATGTGGGAAGTCAGGGACGCTGCCAGTGTCCCTGACGACCATGTGTGCGGGAAATGCATCCAGCTTCAGCTACTTGTAGACCGCATTACGGCGCTCGAGCTGCGTGTGGATGAATTTTGGAGCATGCGCGATGCTGAGAGGCTCGTGGATAGCACGTTTAGCGAGTTGTTCACACCTCAGGGTAGGGCTGCACAGGCGGTGACCATCAGGCGGAGCAACAAAGGCAGGCAGGTAGTGCAGGGAACCCCTGCGGACATCCCCTTTCAAACAAGTATACCAAGTTGGATACTGTTGAGGGGGATGACTTACCAGGGGAAGGCAGCAGCAGCCAGCTTCCTGGCACCAGGGAAGCTTCTGCTGCTCAGGAAGGGAGGAAAAAGAGTGGGAGAGCAATAGTGGTAGGGGATTCTATCGTAAGGGGAACAGATAGGCGTTTCTGTGGCCGCAAACGTGACTCCAGGATGGTTTGTTGCCTCCCTGGAGCCAGGGTCAGGGATGTCACTGAGCGGCTGCAGGGCATTCTTAAGGGGGAGGGTGAGCAGGCAGAGGTCGTGGTCCACATTGGGACCAACGACATAGGAAGGAAGGGAGATGAGGTCCTGCATCAAGAATTTAGGGAGCTAGATAACAGATTAAAGAGCAGGACCTCAAAGGTTGTAATCTCTGGATTACTCCCAGTGCCACGTGCTAGTGAGTATAGGAATGGGAGGATAGAGCAGATGAATGCGTGGCTAAGGAGTTGGTGTAGGGGGGAGGGTTTTACTTTCCTGGATCACTGGGCCTGCTTCTGGGAAAGGTGGGACTTGTACAAGTCGGACGGGTTGCACCTGAACCAGAGCGGGACAAATATCCTTGCGGGGAGGTTTGCTAGCACTGTTGGGGGGGGTTTAAACTAACTTGGCAGGGGGATGGGATACAGAGGGGAGCTGAAATAGGGGGTGATGTGCTGCCAATTATAGAGAAAAAAACAAGTCAGCTTGGTAGACAGGGCAAACATATAAGGGCAAGGCTGGATGGCATCTATTTTAATGCAAGGAGTCTTGCAAATAAGGTGGATGAACTGAAGGTGTTGATAAACACATGGGAGTATGATATTGTTGCTATCACGGAGACATGGTTGAGGGAGGGGCAAGACTGGCAGCTCAATATTCCGGGGTACAGAATCTTCAGGCGAGACAGAGGGGGAGGTATAAGAGGAGGGGGTGTTGCAATATTAATTAAGGAGTCAATTACTGCAGTAAGGAGGGATGATATATTAGCAGGTTCCTCTAATGAGGCCATATGGGTGGAGCTTAAAAACAAAAAGGGGGCAAGCACTTTGCTGGGAGTGTACTATAGGCCTCCAAACAGTCAGGGGGAGATAGAGGAACAGATATGTAGGCAAATCTCAGAGAAATGTGCAAATAATAGGGTAATAATAATGGGGGATTTCAACTTCCCCAATATTAACTGGGATAGTCAGAGTGTGAAAGGCTCAGAGGGTGTAGAATTCTTAAAGTGCATCCAGGAGAGCTTTTTGAGCCAGCATGTAGAAAGTCCTACAAGAGAGGGGGCGGTACTGGACCTAATTCTAGGGAATGTGGCTGGCCAAGTGGAAAAAGTGCTAGTAGGTGAGCACTTTGGTGACAGTGACCATAATATGGTAAGATTTAAGGTGGTCATGGAAAAGGACATGGATGGGCCGGAAATAAAGGTTCTAAATTGGGGGAAGGCCGATTTTAATAGGATAAGGCAGGATCTGGCCAAAATGGACTGGGATCAGCTACTTGTAGGAAAATCTGCATCGGAGCAATGGGAGGCTTTCAGAAGGGAGATTGAGATCATACAATGGCAACATGTTCCCATAAAGGTCAAGGGTGGTTCCAAAAACCACAGGGAACCTTGGATGTCAGGGGATATACGAGAATGGATTAGGAAAAAAAGGAGGGCTTTTGGCAGATACAAAAGGCTAAAGACGGAGGAAGCCCTAGAGGAGTACAAAAAGTGCAGGGGGATACTTAAAAAAGAAATTAGGAGATCAAGGAGGGGCCATGAAATAACACTGGCGAGCAAAATAAAGGAAAATCCTAAGATGTTTTATAAGTATATTAAGGGTAAGAGGATAACTAGGGAAAAAATAGGGCCCATTAGGGACAAAAGTGGCAATCTGTGTGTGGAGCCGGAAGATGTAGGAGGGGTTCTAAATGAATTTTTTGCATCTGTTTTCACTATGGAGAAGGACAATGTAGACATAGAAATAGGGCGGGGGGACTGTGATATGCTCGAACATATTAACATCGAGAGGGAGGAGGTATTGGCGGTTTTAGCTGGCCTAAAAATGGATAAATCCCCAGGCCCGGATGAAATGTTTCCCAGGCTGCTGTGTGAGGCAAAGGAAGAGATTGCGGGGGCTCTAGCACATATATTCAGGACCTCTCTGGCCACAGGGGATGTGCCAGAGGACTGGAGAACCGCTAATGTAGTACCATTATTCAAGAAGGGAAGTAGGGAAAAACCGGGGAACTACGGGCCAGTGAGCCTAACATCAGTGGTAGGAAAATTATTGGAAAAAATTCTGAGGGACAAAATTTGTCTCCACTTGGAGAGGCAAGGATTAATCAGGGATAGTCAACATGGCTTTGTCAAGGGAAGATCATGTCTGACTAATTTGATTGAATTTTTTGAGGGGGTGACTAGGTGTGTGGATGAGGGTAACGCAGTGGATGTGGTATACATGGATTTCAGTAAGGCCTTCGATAAAGTCCCGCACAGGAGACTGGTCAAGAAGGTAAGAGCCCATGGAATCCAGGGTGCCTTGGCACATTGGATACAAAACTGGCTTAGTGGCAGAAGGCAGAGGGTGATGGTCGAAGGTTGTTTTTGTGACTGGAAGCCTGTGGCCAGTGGGGTACCACAGGGATCGGTGCTGGGTCCCTTGCTGTTTGTGGTCTACATTAATGACTTGGATATGAATGTAAAAGGTATGATCAGTAAGTTCGCGGATGATACAAAAATTGGTAGGGTGGTAAATAGCGAGGAGGGTAGCCTCAGTCTGCAGGACGATATAGATAGGTTGGCCAGATGGGCGGAACAGTGGCAAATGGAATTTAACCCGGAAAAGTGCGAGGTGATGCACTTTGGGGGGACTAACAAGGCAAGGGAATACACAATGAATGGTAAGACCCTAGGCAAGACGGAGGGTCAGAGGGATCTGGGTGTGCAAGTACACAGATCCCTGAAGGCGGCGGAACAGGTGGATAAGGTGGTAAAAAAGGCATATGGGATACTTGCCTTCATCAGCCGAGGCATTGAATATAAGAGCAAGGAGGTTATGATGGAGCTGTATAAAACACTGGTTAGGCCACAGCTGGAATACTGTGTGCAGTTCTGGTCGCCACACTACAGGAAGGATGTGATCACGTTGGAGAGGGTGCAGAGGAGGTTCACCAGGGTGTTACCAGGGCTGGAGCGCTTCAGCTATGAAGAGAGACTGGGCAGATTGGGTTTGTTTTCCTTGGAGCAGAGGAGGCTGAGGGGGGACATGATTGAGGTGTACAAAATTATGAGGGGCATAGATAGGATGGATGCTGAGGAGCTTTTTCCCTTAGTAGAGGGGTCAATAACTAGGGGGCATAGATTCAAGGTAAAGGGCGGGAGGTTTAGAGGGGATTTGAGAAAGAACTTTTTCACCCAGAGGGTGGTTGGAGTCTGGAACTCACTGCCTGAAAGGGTTGTGGAGGCAGGAACCCTCACAACATTTAAGAAGCATTTGGATGAGCACTTGAAATGCCACAGCATACAAGGCTATGGACCAAATGCTGGAATATGGGATTAGATTAGACAGGGCTTGATGGCCGGCGCGGACACGATGGGCCAAAGGGCCTCTATCCGTGCTGTATAACTCTATGACTCTATGACTCTATGACGTGGTCCAGTCTTCTTTTGCATTATCGAAGGCAGTGATATTGCCAGTCTTCGGCATCTTGGAGATCTAAGTTGGCGCCTCCCGCGCTTTGCCTTCTTCCCCGATTGAACAAAATGGCGCCTCCCGCGCTTTGCCTTCTTCCCCGCTGGATTAAGATGGCGCCTCCCGCGCTTTCTGTCTTTTCCGCTGCTGCCAGCGCTGTTGCTGGTGTTTTTATGCCTTGATGGCAACGCCCTATGGTCTTCGCGCACTTCCCCCCGTGCTGCTGCCAACACCGCTCTCCACGGTCCCCGTGGCAAACTGCAGCTCCTCGCGGCTTTCTGTGCTTCTAATTTCTTTTATTTTAATTACTGTTCCCGTCGTCAGAGCAGACCCTATGGGACACTTTCCTCCCTCTTCTCGGGTCTGTACGCTGCCCGGCTTCGTAGCACCGGCCGCGCCCTGTGTGCTCCACCCTCTCTCTCTCTCTCCTCTTCCCGACAACGCTGCTCGGCCCCGTTGAAAAGCCACCCGATCGAGCTCTAGCCCACCACAGCCCAGGAAGGATCAGTGTACTACCTGCCACCAGCCCGATTAGCTGGAACACCATAGACTGGATAACCAAGCCCAGCTCTCGACAGCCTCTCCTGCAAATCTTCAAATTTGATGAATCACAGGGCGGTTGCCCACGGTTGACGCCCGTTTCTTCTGTTTGTTTTTTTTTTCTTTTTGGATTTCTTCCTTCTGGCCTCGACCGCTAACAACTTCGCTTCAGGGATGGATCCCCGTGAGGTGGTGCAGAACTGTAGGTAAGTTCGGATCTGTTCGTCGCCAATGTAACGTCCGTGTGCAATTGAGACACGGACTGCAGAAGTTGGTTATAACAGGTGTTTACTGAATGGAGACAAAATTGGAACTACTATACAAAGTTACTGGACAGGCTTATATACAGGGGTGGTCACTACTGGTACTGCAGTATACAGGGGCTGCAGAATATAGTTCCTTCTTCAAGGTACATACACTACAGTAACCTTCTCCATCGCCAAATTGGAAATGTCTTCTTTTGTATATAACTCTTGATAAAAGCTGCTAGCCGCCTCTAAAATCTCCCCACTTTCATGAATGATCTTCTCCCCAACCTTCAACTCTTCAATTAACGATAATCTCTGTCGCAGCTTCTCTTGCTCTAGAAAATATCTGGTGCATCTTTCGCCCTCCAATGCATCTCTAGCCTTTGTACGGAGAATGGCCCCCTTGCATTTTTCAGCTTGCAATAATTTCCACTCTTCCTTTGGCACCCGGAACTTAGTCTCAGCTCCCTTATCCCCTCCGCCAACTGCTTTACAGACATCCGTAAGCCTTTTGTTTATATTCTCTTCTCGATGCCGGTTAGCTGCCGCCCTCTTTTTCCCATAACGTACCGAAAAGACTTTTACCTCATATTTGAAATTGTCCCACCAAACTCTTCTTTCTTTCAAGAACAAAGGTTCCTTCCGAGCATTCTTTATTATATTTATAATCCCTTTATAAGCAATTTCTTTCAGGTATTGATTGTTTAAAATCCACACCCCTGAACCGATCTTAACTCTGCTGTTCCTAATTCTAAGAACCAAAGCCGAGTGATCACTAAAAAATACTTTTTTATAATAAATCCCCATCACCTCCGAACTTAACCCTTCCCGCATTAACACAAAATCTATTCGGCTCTGTTTTAAAACATCACCCATCCAACCTGCTCTGGAGAACTCCCTTTTTAAGGGGTTCCGGTCCCTCCATAAGTCTCTCAAAATTAAATTTGCCATAATTTTTACCATCATCCCTCCGGAGTTATCATCCTTAAAGGTCATCTGGGCTGAAATGTCCATCCGAGATAAAAATACATTAAAATCCCCCACTATACAAGGATTTTCCACCTCTGCCGCTTCAGTGAATAACCCCCGAAAAAACTCACGACGCTTGCAATGGTCGTTCGGTGCATATATATTAATGAAATTGCAATTAATTCCCTCCATTTTTACGCTTAGCCGTAAAAATCTCCCCTCAGTGTCCTTGTCCACCAAGGCAACGTTCTCTTTTATGGACGGTGTAAGAGTCATGAAAGTTTAAGAAAGAAAATACTTTAAAATATTGGTTAAATAGTATAATACAGTTAATTTACCTGACTGACTTATTGTATTGAGAAACCCCCTCTTTTCTTGTTACAATAGTATAGGCTGAGAGACCCCCTTTATTCTTGCTACAATGGTACAGTCCTTAAGCTTGTCACATGGTATCCAGCCATTTTACAGCTCAAGCACCACGAGGCTGGAGGAGGCAGAAGCTTTGAGGGCTGGAGCAATACAGTTTTTGACCGTGTTCGTTTAAACGTGTTTTGCTTTGTAATTCTGTTTGTAAGGTGTTACAGTAAACAGTTTAAAGACAAAGTTATGGTTTGGAACGTTTTATTTTGTCACGCGTCTACTCGTTGCTAAAGCCTCAAAGCTCAGTGGCTGCATGTTTGGAAATTACGAAGCGCCACTACATTAGTCAAAAACTAGCTCCCTAAGAAGGAAAGGACGGAATTGTCGGCAAACGTATACATGAATGGTCACGGAGCCAGACGACAATATAAGAAAGCGAAGGTACAGTGACTGTTACTTGCCTTGTTCATTCTATTGAGAAGCTAAATAAGAGCTGCGGGTAAAATGGTCGAGGCCTTATGGAGCCGTGAGGAGCTTCCCCCAGCCAGAAGGATTGTTGGCCAAAAGAGGGAAGTAAAGCTCACCCCAAAGGCAATGGAAGAGAAGTTACATAGAAGCATAGGTGCAAGTAGGGCTAAATTAGCTCAGATAACTGGAAAAATGAAGATAATTGATTGTCTCATGGAAGATAATGCTAATGTTAAGAAAGTTGAAGACATAATGCATTCTCCAAGTTGCATGAAGAATTTAATGTACTCAATGAAGATGTATTAGCACTTCTGTCTGAAGAAGAAGGAAACGCTGATCAGCACAACTGGTTTGATCTTAAATCATCCAGCATTAAGGACTATGTCAAGGCCACAGAACAGTGGATGTTAAAGATTCGTCAAGATGCTGATACAGCAGAGAAAGATAAAGACGATGATAAAGTCAAACCAGATGATAGCATTTCAGAGACTTCAGCCAGACTGAGCAAAAATCGAAAAGAAGGTAGCTCTGTTTCTGGACACAGGTCAGTTGCTTCTACCACATGCTCGTCGCGACGCATGAGAGAGTAGGTTGAACGGGCAGCGTTGATGGCGCACGCAGCATCTTTAGTGGAGAAGCAAGCTCTTGAACGGGAAGAGGCCCAACTGCAGGCCCAAGAGGCCCAACTGCAGGCCCAACAAGCCCAAGAGGCCCAACTGCAGGCCCAACTGCAGGCCCAACAGGCCCAACTGCAGGCAAAGAAAGAACAGCTGGAGCTAAAAACAGCTATTGCGGTCTCAGATGCCAAGTTGAGTGTGTATGAAGATTATGAAGGCTCACAGGATGGCATGGACGAATACTGCCAGTCAATGTTGTCACACAGAGTTGGATCCAGGGCACCTTCAAGAGTTAAATGAGAGTCTGAAGGCCATCTCCTGACATTACAGCATGGAAGAGAGGCCTCTCCACTAATAGGAGCACGTGATGCTACCCCAGACGTCAGACGGTCTAGACTAGACCCTGCTGATGACCACCAGAGGCCTGAAGACACAGAGAGAGGCCTGTACCGAGTGATGCAACGTCAGAATGAAATTACAGAGATGCTTGTAAAACAACAGAATCTGTTTCGACTCCCTCAAAGAGACATACCAGTGTTCCAAGGCGACCCACTCAAGTATAAGCCCTTCATCAGATCCTTCGAACAAGCCATTGACTCCAAAACAGAGAGCAGCAGTGATAAGTTGTACTACCTGGGACAGTACACCAGTGGTAAACCGCAAGACCTGGTCAGAAGCTGTGAACACATGAGACTGGACCGGGGATACATAGAAGTCAGGAAGTTGCTGCAGGAGCACTATGGTAATGAGCTGAAGATAGCCTTTTCAATATATGCAGTGGCTATCAAGTGGCCACAGATCAGATCGGAGGACGGGGAGGCATTGAACACATATGTTCTTTTTCTCATAGGATGTCGCAACACCATGGAGGATGTTGAATTCATGGAAGAGATGGACAATCCTACGACTATGAGAATCATCATCTCTAAGCTTCCTTACAGGATGAGAGAACAATGGAGAAGAACAGCCTTTGAGATAATGGAGAGACGGAAAAGTAGAGCCAGGTTTGCAGACTTAGTGAATTTCATAGACAAACAGGCTAAAATTGCTAGGGACCCATTGTTTGGAAACACCCAGGATGTCAGCCCAACTACTGATGGAAGAGTGAAAGCCAAGCCTGCTGAATCAAGACTCTCAGGAAAGGTGGTTCCAGGGGAAGCAGCTTTGCAACTATCATCACTCAGGCTGGGGAAGAAAAGTCTCAGAACTCATCTCCCAAAAAGAGCAGCACAGTGACGCCTGCTAATGCCTTTCAGAAGCCATATTTATTCTGCCAGAAGAATCATACATTGGATTTCTGCAGTGACATCAAAGCACAGCCACATAAAGACAGAATCGAATTTCTGAAGTACAATGGCCTATGTTTTGGATGTCTCTCTCAGGGGCACCTGAGTAGAAACTGTAAGCAAAGAACAACATGCAGAGAGTGCACTCGGAAACATCCCAGTCTGCTGCATATCCACAAAGAAGAACAAGTTTCTAAGAAGAGTGAAGAAAACAATACCGACGAGAAGGTTGTTTCAAGTGCTCTGGTGTCGCTAGAACCAGAGACTTGTGGATTCACTGGGGCCGGTGACAGTGATTGTATTCTTGCCATCGTACCTGTAAAGATCAAATCTAAGAGGAGTGAGAAGTTTGTGGAGACTTACGCCTTCATGGATCCAGGTAGTTCAGCAACGTTCTGCACAGAATCACTCATGCGACAGCTGAACGTTAGAGGCAGAAGAACAGAAATCCTATTACGCACCATGGGTCATGAGAAGTCAGTGCAAAGTTATATCCTGTCAGACTTAGAAGTGTGTGGACTTGAAGAGAAGGACTTCATAGACCTGCCTAATGTTTTCACACAGAGGGACATTCCTGTTAAAATAGGGAACTTAGCCCTGCAGAAGGATGTGGAGAGATGGCCTTACCTGGAAAAGGTGCGTCTCCCATATATTGAAGCAGAAATTGGCCTATTAATTGGAACCAATGCCTAGAAAACTATGGAGCCATGGCAGGTGATAAACAGCAAGGATGACAGACCCTACACCGTCAGGACAGCCCTTGGATGGGTAGTCAATGGACCGGTAAGGAGAGATGATGGCAACAAGTCAAACAAGGAGCAACGACAAAATGTAACAGTTAATCGTATCTCTATCGCAAGCATTGAAGAGCTGTTGATACAGCAGTTCAACGCAGGTTTTTCAGAACGCAGCTGTGAGGAAAAGACAGAGATGTCACAAGAAGACCATCAGTTCATGGATTTGATGACAAGGTCTACACAGTTCATTGATGGCCACTATCACATTGGTTTGCCACTGAGAAGACAGATGGCGAAGATGCCGAACAATCGCTGCATAGCAGAGCAGCGCGCCATCAGTCTCAAGAGAAAGCTGAACAAGGACCCCGACTTTCACGAAGACTACAAAGGCTTCATGAGAAACATCATAGTGAAAGGCTATGCTGTAAAAGTGCCCGAGGAACAGTTGAACAGAGACGATGGAAGGGTCTGGTACATTCCTCATCACGGTGTGTATCACCCAAAGAAGAAAAAGATCCATGTAGTGTTTGACTGCACCACCTCATTCAGAGGAACTTCACTGAATGACCAGCTGCTTCAAGGTCCTGATCTTACTAATACCCTCATTGGCGTCTTGATGAGGTTTAGACAAGAGCTCGTTGCCATGATGGCAGATATAGAATCAATGTTCTACCAAGTCAGAATCCCTGATGAAGATGCTGATCTTCTGCGCTTCCTTTGGTGGCCAGATGGCGATGTTAGTCAAGCTATGGTGGAATGTAGAATGGCTGTACACTTATTCGGAGCCACATCATCTCCCAGCTGTGCAAGCTACGCTCTCAGAAAAACTGCAGAAGATGGCAAAGGCAAAGTACCATCAGAGGCTGTGGAGACAATCTTCAGAAACTTTTACGTCGATGACTGTCTGAAGTCCGTGTCAACAGAAGATGATGCCATTGCATTGTCAAGAGACCTTAGAACTCTGTGTTCGAATGGAGGATTCCATCTGACTAAGTGGATAAGCAACAGCAGAGCAGTTCTAGCTTCTATCCCAGAAAAGGAAAGGGCCACTGAAGTCAAAGATCTGGACCTGAGCCACGATGTCCTTCCAATTGAGAGAGCTCTTGGTGTACAATGGTGCATTGAGTCAGACACGTTCAACTTCAGAATAATGGTGAACGAAAGACCATCCACAAGACGAGGGATTCTCTCTGTGGTCAGTTCCATCTATGACCCTCTTGGATTCCTGGCACCACTCATTCTGCCGGTGAAGCTGATCCTACGAGAACTGTGTAGAGACAAGAGAGGTTGGGATGAAGATATCCCAGAAGGTCAAGCTCAGAGATGGCTCAGATGGTTGACAGATTTGCAACAACTTTCTAGCTTCAATGTCAGCAGATGCATCAGGCCTGTGAGTTTTGGAGCTACAAAGACGGCTCAACTACATCATTTCTCGGACGCCAGTGAGGACGGCTATGGCATGGCTACTTACCTCTTGCTGACAAATCAAAAGGGCCAGAAACATTGTTCCTCCCTCATGGGGAAATCCAGGGTGGCTCCGCTGAAGCAGTCACCATCCCGAGACTGGAGTTGACGGCAGCGGTTGTTGCAGTTAAAGTTGACAAGGTGATGCGGAAAGAGTTACAGCTCCCACTAGAAGAATCTGTCTTCTGGACGGATAGCACGACGATGCTGAAGTATATAGAGAATGAGAAGATACGCTTCAAGACCTTCGTAGCAAACAGAATCTCATCCATTAGAGAAGCTACACAACCATCTCAATGGAGGTATGTAAACACCTCATTAAACCCAGCAGATCAAGCCTCACGGGGATTGAAGGCTGAAAACTTCATGAGGAGTGAAACTTGGATACAAGGCCCAAGTTATCTGTTGGAAACAGAGAGATCATGGCCAGAAAGACCAGATATCCCAAGTCAGATTGCTGAAGACGACGTCAAAGTCAAGAGATCAGTCACAGCAAATCTCATAACTACGAAAGAGAACTTTGACACAGTGAACAAGCTTGTTAACCATTTCTCAGGATGGCACCAGTTGAGGAAAGCAGTTGCATGGTTTCTAAGGTTGAAAGAGTTGCTGCTACACCTGAGCGGTAAGAGAAAAGAGTACCGAGCCACTATCAGTCAGTCTGAAAGTAACCCTGATAAGCAGAGAATGCTTCAACAGCAATATATGCACCAGCACAAGACCACATTGGGTAAGAATTCATTGACCGTGGAGGATTTGGCCAAGGCTGAGATGGAGATAGTTTGCTTCAGTCAAAGACAAAGATATCCAGAAGAAATCAAAGCTTTACAGCGAAATATTCCAATCAAGAAAGGTAGTCATATCTACAAGCTGGACCCTACACTCCAAGATGGAGTACTGAGGGTAGGAGGGCGACTAAACAAATCTGCTATGCCAGAGGAGGCCAAGCATCCTGCTATCCTTTCTAAGGACCTCTGGGTTGCTACTCTCATTCTTCAGCATATACACCAGAGTATTGGACACAGTGGGAGGAACCATGTGCTTGCGAAGCTAAGACAAAGATACTGGATTCCAGGAGCTAATTCTGTAATAAGAAAAATACTCTCTGAATGCATTGTTTGCAGACGGTTACACGCTAGAGCTGGGGAGCAGAAAATGGCAGACCTGCCTGAAGACCGTTTGTTACCAGACAAGCCCCCATTTACAAACGTAGGGGTGGACTATTTCGGGCCTTTCGAGGTAAAGCGAGGACGGAGCCTTGTCAAGAGGTATGGTGTGCTTTTCACTTGTTTGACCATCAGAGCAGTTCATATTGAGGTGGCACACACGCTTGACATTGATTCCTGTATTAGCGCCCTGCGGCGCTTTGTCTGTAGAAGAGGACAGGTGTCCATTATGCATTCTGATAATGGCACTAATTTTGTCGGAGCAGAGAGAGAACTACGGGAAGCTATTGAAGGTTGGAATCAGCTTAAAATACAGGAAGCCATGATGCAAACAGGAATTAAGTGGATCTTCAATCCACCGGCTGCATCCCACCATGGAGGTGTCTGTGAAAGACAGATACGCACTGTAAGAAAACTACTCAGTTCTGTACTGAAGCTGCAAGTGCTTGACGACGAGGGACTTCAAACCGTTCTGTGTGAGGTTGAAGCCATCATTAACGACCGACCGATAACTAAGACATCAGATGATCCCAATGACCTCGAAGCCCTGACCCCGAACCACCTGTCGTTGTTGAAAACACAGCCAGTCATGCCCCTGGGAGTCTTCAATAAAGAAGATCTGTATGCACGTCGGAAGTGGAGGCAAGTTCAGTATATGTCAGACCTTTTCTGGACCAGATGGACAAGAGAATACTTACCTCTGCTACAGGAGCGTCCAAAATGGTCCAAAGTAAAGAGGAACTTCATTGCCGGACACATCGTCTTAATTGTGGATGATTCAGCCCCTAGAAATTCTTGGTTGATGGGAAAAATAATTAAGACCATGCCAGACTCCAGAGGCGTTGTTCGTCGCGTTTGTTTGCAAACCAAGACCAGTACCCTGGAAAGACCGATCACAAAGCTCTGCCTGCTACAAGAAGCAGCGTGAAAGATTCCTGAACAATAAAAGTGGACATTTATATTGTAAATATGTTGAACTCATTAGTTCATGAATCTTAAGAATGTTTGAGTAATTGATATGCTTCATGTGCCTAGTCAATTAGGGGCCGGAATGTAAGAGTCATGAAAGTTTAAGAAAGAAAATACTTTAAAATATTGGTTAAATAGTATAATAGTTAATTTACCTGACTGACTTATTGTATTGAGAAACCCCCTCTTTTCTTGTTACAATAGTATAGGCTGAGTGACCCCCTTTATTCTTGCTACAATGGTACAGTCCTTAAGCTTGTCACATGGTATCCAGCCATTTTACAGCTCAAGCACCACGAGGCTGGAGGAGGCAGAAGCTTTGAGGGCTGGAGCAATACAGTTTTTGACCGTGTTCGTTTAAACGTGTTTTGCTTTGTAATTCTGTTTGTAAGGTGTTACAGTAAACAGTTTAAAGACAAAGTTATGGTTTGGAACGTTTTATTTTGTCACGCATCTACTCGTTGCTAAAGCCTCAAAGCTCAGTGGCTGCATGTTTGGAAATTATGAAGCGCCACTACAGACGGACTCACCATAACAGCCACCCCTCTACGGTTATTGTTTGCACAACTTGCAAACACCTGTCCCTTCCAAACCTTCTGAACTCGTTCTAGAATATCCTCATCCCAAAAGGTTTCTTGCAGACACAACAAGTCCGAAACTTTAAAACCCTACAACAACTGCTGCAATATCTTCTCACCCCTCAGTCCGTTCACATTAATCGAGACCAATGTAATCATGGCTCCAAAGAAGGGAAGTATGCCCGATAATCTCACCATCATTTAATCTCTGGCTCCTCCCTCCTCTCATGCTCCTTCTCAACTTTTCGGGCAGTTGTTGCTTTTTCCTGCAGCCTCCGGCTCATTTTCACCTCCTGTTTGACCCCTCCCTGCTGTTTCAGCCTCTTCCTTGCATTAAGTTTTGGCCCCCTAGGAGCTGTCCTTTCTCCCTCCTTCTGCCACTCACTAACCTTTCTCTTTCCACATGATGCCACCCCACCCCGACTTCCACGTCTCTGTCCCCCTCTAATTCCTCACACTCAAGCTCTTCTGCAACCCTCTGTGCCTGCTCCCCGTCAGATACATAATCTTGCTCCCCGTCAGATACTTCATCTCCCATAGAGAGTCTTCCTGCTATCGCAGTTTCTCCCACTGTGCCGCTCCCTTCGACCACATCTCCACCTCTGACCCTTGCACCTTGTTCCCTCACTCCATGGGACAATGGCGCACCTAAATTGTTCCCTTCTGACATCTCTATCTCACCAATCCCATCCTGCTGTCCCTTTAAGGCTCCTGCCTCTTGCACCCTCTCCCCGTCCTGCCCCCTCCTGCTCACCAAGATATCCCACTCCCCGCTTCTCGCCGGAGCACCCACATCCACCACACACCCCGCACCCGCCTCCTCTCCCCCCACAGACACCAGACTCCCCAGGGTAAGCCGAACTACACTAAGGCTCGAGTGTGCACTCGACCCTCACTGCCCGCTGCTATCTTTGTTCCCCTCCACAGCACTTGGCATGTTTTCCGCCATCTCCATCCCGTTCTCCGCTCCGCCATCCTCTGCCTCTTCCTGTGCTCCATTCTCCTTCATTTTACCGGCAGTGTCCTTCGACTGCACCGCTCCTCCGGCCGTTCCACACTCATTTCCTGCTCCTTCTCCCATCTCCTCATCACTCATATCGCTCCCTTCTGCCACACACGCACAGCGGGTGGGGCCTTTACGACACACCCCACAGCTCTCCGCCTTGCAGCTCCAAGCAATGTGTCCCGACTCACCGCAATTGTAACAATACAGGTCTGGACAGTTTCTTACGAGATGGTCATGCCCAAGACAATAATAGCACACCTTTACTTGGTTATCATGCAGCACACGAAAATACTGCACTCCTTCCAGTGTCTCGAACTTCATACTGTACGGCAATGACCTCACCCCCTCTGGGAACCGCACCTTTACATACCGGGTTCCGTCTGCTACCCGTGTTCCCGGATAATACCTCCTCTTTATTGCAGAACAGATTTTTATGTCCCACGACTCCAACTTCTTGCTTAGTACTTTGTCCTCAATGTAAACTGGCAAGTTTAAAAATGAAACCACCACCTCCTCTGAATATAGCAGAGTCACCTCCAAGAATTTCTCACCAACTTTCAGACTGAGTAACAGTCTTTCCACCTCCTCATGGCCACTGACCATCACCTCAAATCCCACATTTAGCTTAGGTCGGCAGGCAAAGCAGCTTCCCTCGCCACAGTCCTCATGAACCGCCTGGATAATATCCCAAGCTCGAATCTTCTTATCTTCACACTGCACCACCATCGTGTTTTCTTTACCAAACCTCCTGAGGTCCCGGCCCAAATCTTTGGGCCTTTTTTTTCCTTTCCCACCACAGTTTCTTCCCTAATTAAATTCCTCTCGGGAACACTATCCTCTGAGGGGCCCAGCACTCCAGACCCCTCAGCTGCCATCTGTCTGTTTTTGTCGGCCAAGAAAGGCCCTAAAACCTGAAAACCAGACCCCAAAACCCACCACCAACTTTTTACAAAACTCCCTCCAACTCCCAGCTGCAATCAGGCAACCAGTAACACCTTGGTCACTCCTAGCCCCTCCCACCTAGAGAGTGCTACCCACTGAGCCACAACTGACAAGCAGATAAGCTTCTGCAAAGCAAAGTTTGTGAGTAAGAGCTGAATGAGATGGAGTGGAGTGTGGTGCAGTGATTATAGGAGACTGAAGGGAAGGGAGTATTGTGAGGTCGTGCGGCTGCAGGTGGTGGACCTGTAAGCAGGTGAGTTGAGAGGAGCAATTTTAACATTGGCAACTCTGCTGAGGTCATTAAACTTCATTCGGCATTGCAGCCAGGTACTGGGTGCTAAGCTCCTGGCATTAACCTCATCAGCAACCTCATCTCACTGTCGACGGAGGCGTTACCTAGAGGGCTTCCTCCCCCACAGGGGAAACAGGATCTCGTTCCTCCTTGCCATCTCCTGGACCAGGACCTCCAAAGCAGCATTGGAGAACCTGGGGGCCCAATCTGCAGGTATTGCAACCATTTCTCCCCTTTAAGAGGTGGTGGCTGTCTTTAAGTGGCATCAGAGATGCTCACTTTCCCACCCCCCAAAAAACAGACACGCAGCCAATAAACAGTGTGTTTCGCGCTGGCTGCAGGTGTGCCCTGTTATAATCAGCTGTCAGTATCAATGTCACGTGATCCCTTTGACAACATGAACAGGAGTGTGCAGCGAGCTTCCCAGACTGTGTGCCCGTTTGTGGGCACAATCTAATTTATAGGACATGCTGTCTATCATTAATGCTTGTAATTAAAGTCTGTACTCTCGTTAAATGCACTTGAATTTCTTCCAATAGACACCACTATTTTTCCCAGTGTTAATGATGTCAAGCTAATTTTGAGGACTGTGTTTCTGAATTTTTTTTGTAATTGGAATAGTATTACCTATTCAGGTACTGCTTCTGTGTCAACCCACTATATGAAATTTCTCTTTACTTCTGATATAATTTCTCTCAGTACACTTGAATGCATTCTACCTTGTCTCAGTACCTTGTGAATATTTAAGCAGTTCAACTTTTTAATGGCCATTAAGCACTGACACCTATTTTCTCCATGACTGTGGATAAATTCCCAGTCTAGCACTTTCAACAATCGTTGTACTGCCAAAATTTTCTGTAGCAAAAATTAATATGACAATGATTTAAAATTTGGCCATGTGGTTCCCCCTTCCAATATTTTCTGTAATATTTTGCTCACTATGCATTTGCCCAAATAATCTATTTTTAATTATTGCATTTTAGTCTGTTAACCTTTATTTTTTTTAAAATACGCTTCTTTATTACAATTGAAATGCCAATCATTATCTTAAATATGAATTACAACAAAACACCCAAGTGACTACCCTTGTGACTATTTGTGTGTTAACTTTCTCTTATGCATGCTTCTATGTGGTGCTTCCCCTGTGGCTTCAGCGGATGTGGAGGCACCTTGCTCACTTTCATGCAGCTCCTTCTTCGACACCTTTGGCGGATGTCCTCTGGGATTGTGAGCCTGGGGGGGCTCGGCAACAATCTGCTCCTCCTACGGCTGTGCAGGGGCTGAGATGAACATCTCAGTTGGGTGAGGAATCTGGTGGGGCTCTGACTGAGGGCTCCGCAGTGGCATGGGAGTGTGAGTGCTTGGAGAGGAGCCCACAATTCCTTGTTGCCTGCCACAAACATCCCTCTCATGGGTCAGCCGCACTTCAGTGCTAGCAAGTGGCTGGACAGCACCTTGCTACACATCAGGGTGGCCATGAGGACCCATCTCTGTACTGACAATCCTCATAACAAGGATGTCCATGAACCTCTGGTGTCTCTCCTCAATAGATGTCCATCTCTCCTCCATAGCATACAATCTATCTTGAAGAGTTACCATGTCTTCATTAGTCTGGCGACTTATGTCCTCAATGGCGGTTGCCACCCTCTCCCTGGTGGAACGTTCATGCGCCATTCCCTCCACAAAGGCAGTGCTCATGTTAGAGATGGACTCCTCCATTCTCTGCACACTCACAGTTACCCTGGATGCAAAACCAGTCAGAGACTCCTGCACTTGCTCCTGGAGTTCTAGCACCGCTCTCTTTCTGGATGGCCCCAGAGGCACAGGGTCCACATGCAGCTGAGCAGAGCTACGAGTTCCCTCCGACCTCTGACGAGGACTCTCCACTGCTGTCCCTGTCTCCACCATCTGCTGATGCTCACTTGTGAGCTGTGATACACCAGGTGACAACACTAATCTATCCCGCGAATGACCCACCGAGGTATGCATCTCTGCTGGTGCTGGGTGCACTCAATTCTGCTGATGCTGCTCCCTTAGAGGATGCAGCTTCTTCTGAGGAGTTTTCCAGCTCTTCCTCATGAACAGTGGGGAGGGGGGCTCTCGATGGTCCTGTTGGGGATTAAAGGCATGAGTTAGACATGTGATATTAATGTAGCAGGCACATCGACTTGTGCAGATGATCATAACTCAATCTATATGAACATCAGGGGGGAGAAATTCGGTATCGCCCCATTTGGGGCACAATTATCTGCCGGGCGCAAAGATTAGCGCTTGGCGCTAATTATCGCCTCCGACTGCAAACTTGGCTTTTATCGCCACTGGAGGTGATTGAAGCGCTAAATCAGGCGCTTCACATCTGTCTTAAGGCACAAAAGCCAAGGAGCGAGGCGCTAACTCACAGCGCTGGCGAAGCTCATGTGATTTCAGTCAGCAATGGAACACAGACACACTGGCACCGGCCAATTCTTAAAGGGGAGTTCTGATGAATGGTCATCGACCTGAAACGTTAACTCTGTTTCTCTCTTCACAGATGCTGCTTGACCTGCTGAGCTTTTCCAGCATTTTCTGTTTTTATCTTAAAGGGGAGGGTTTATCTTGGTCTCCATCTTCATCCTGTTCATTGCAGCCTTGAGTCTCGCCTGGAGAGACCTGTACATCAAATCTGCTGGAAAGAACAATGGAGAGACCCAGGGAAAGAGCTCAAAGTGCAGCCCCCACAGTCTCTTCTAAATAGATACAAGGAAGGGCAAATCAAAATGAACCTGCAAAGTGTTGCTCTGTATGCAAAACTCCTTCACACAGTGTAGAATCTCTCCAGAAGACTCTCTCTCTCTCTCTCTCTCTCAGAATGCATGGTGCAAAAATGTCACCAACAAAAAAAGGCAGGAAGTGGTCACCTTTAAATAGCGCTCCCCCAGTCCCTTCCCAACTGCAAAACGCTCCCCTCAACCTGTCGTTGCTAGCGGCAGGCGTTAAGGCAGGGGGCGCTACTCAATTTCCAGTCCGGGGTGCTACCGGGGTGTTGCGCACTCGACTGACGTCACGATCTGCCGGCGCAGGAGATCATGGCGGTAGTGTTTAGTGCCGCCGCTAAATGTCCAGTCAATTTCGCGAGAGGCGCAGATATCGCTGCGCCCGGGCGCTAGTTGGTTTGCGCCCCACTTAATGCCCTCTTAAGGTGCTAACAGGTGGCGCTACCAACTGAATTTTTCCCCCCAGATGCCATCTCAGTCACTCATGCAATGCAAATGAGAGGGATGCAAATCTATTCTGTCACCAGCTTGCTCTACTGGCCCATCTGACCATCACCCACTTCCATGATCCTCAGCACCTCCTACGATGTCCAGAGCAGCCTTCTCAGCAGTGGTCAACTGGGCAATCAAAGGTGGCCCTCCTCCTGTCCTGGCCCTCTCCCACTTATTGTGGACTCTCTTTTCCTGCAATGAGGGAGACAAATGGAGTTTGAGTGAGAATGTTGGAGTGAGTGTAGAGAATCCACAGCATAAATGCTTAGAGGTAGACAAAGATGGAGTGAGGTGCCAATACCAAGGGCCCTCCCGGTGCATTGTTAGTTGTTGTCATTGCATAAAAGTGATAGCGCGTGTGAGGGGTGCATAGTCGAATAGTAAAGTGATTCTTTACATAGAGTGAGAGGGATGGTTAAGGGTGCAAGGGATGTAAGGGTAAGTTGGGGTGTACAGGAGTAGGGTGACAATGCAGTGTGCTGGTGATGAGAGGAGATGGGGAGCAGATTGAAGGTAAGTGTGATGTTATACTCACTTTTGCTGTGCGTAGCAGATCATTGAACCTTTTCTGGCACTGAACCCAGGTGCGACCACACAAAGACCTGGCGCCGACCTCCTCAGCAATTTGCAGCCAGGCTGCTTTGCTTTGCTGAGGAGGCTTCCTCCATCCGGTTGAAGGGAGCAGTACCTCCAGGCGCCCTCTCACTCCCTCCACCAGAGCATGGAGGAAGTCATCATCAATCTGGGAGAGGCCTTGGCGCTTGCAGCAGTCATTTTCACAAGTGTTACACCGAGAAGCAGCAGAAAAGGATGGATGAAAAACAAGGCTGCATGGGCCCCTTAAAAACAGCTGGCTGACAGACGTCAGCAGAGGCGAGCAGCAAACCTGAAACCACTGATTGGCCTGGATAGTGCGCACGGAGACCTTAATCAGGCCACTTAAGGGAAAATCTTAATTCCTGGGCGGCTGAAAGCGGCAGCGGGATCGGATCCCACCGAACATCAAAGCCGCCTCCAAAGCGCCTCCACTTGGAAAATCGCAGCCTTTGTGTCTGTCTTCATGGAAGAAAATGCAAAAGACTTCCCGGAATTAGTGGAGAACCAAGGGAGAATGAGGAACTGAAAGATATTAGTATTAGTAAAAAAGTAGTACTGGAGAAATTAATGGGACTGAAAGCCAATGAATGCCCTGGACCTGATGGCCTACATCCTAGGGTTTTGAAAGAGGTGGCTGTAGAGATAATGGATGCATTGGTTGTCATTTTCCAAAATTCCATAATTCTAGAACAGATTCCACGGATTGGAAGGTAGCAAATGTAACTGCACTATTTAAGAAAGGAGGGAGTGAGAAAATGGGGAAATACAGACCAGTTAGCCTGACATCAGTAGTAGGGAAACTGCTAGAATCTATTATTAAGGATGTGGTAACAGGGCACTTAGAAAATAATAATAGGATTGGGCAGGGTCAACGCGGATTTATGAAAGGGAAATCGTGTTTGACAAATCTGTTCGAGTTTTTTGAGTTGTAACTAGCAGAAAAGATAAGGGGGAACCAGTGGATGTAGTGTATTTGGATTTTCAGACAGCATTCGATAAGGTGCCACACTAGAGGTTATTAAACAAAATTAGGGCTCCTGGGATTGAGGGTAATATATTAGCATGGATTAAGGATTGGTTAATGGACAGAAAACAGAATAGGAATAAACGGGTCATTTTTGGGTTGGCAGGCTGTAACTAGTGGGTTAACGCAAGGATCAGTGCTTGGGCCTCTGCTATTCACAATCTACATCAATGATTTGGATGAGGGGACCAAATGTAATTTATCCAAGTTTGCTGATGATACAAAGCTGGGTGGGAATGTAAGTTGTGAGGAGGATGCAAGGAGGCTTCAAGGAGATATAGACAGGCTAAGTGAGTGGGCAAGAACATGGCAAATGGAATATAATGTGGAGAAATGAGAAGTTATCCACTTTGGTAGGAAAAATAGAAAAGCAGAGTATTTTTTAAATGGTGAGAGATTGGGAAATGTTGGTGTTCAGAGGGACCTGGATGTCCTTGTACACAAATCACTGAAAGTTAACATACAGGTACAGCAAGCAATTAGGAAAGCAAATGGTATGTTGTCCTTTATTACAAGAGGATTTAAGTATAAGAGTAAATACGTCTTACTGCAATTATATAGGGCCCTGGTGAGACCACACCTGGAGTATTGTGTACAGTTTTGGTCTCCTTACCCAAGTGTAAGGTTCGCAAAATTCTACAGATTCCCCCAAACCAAGAAGATTACTGTTTTAAAGAATATTGGACCAGAAAGGGGCTTAAAGTCAAAACCCCAGGATTTTGGCTATTTTAAAAAGGCATGTCCAGGCCTGTGGAAGGCTGTGACAAAGGAGTTGGGATGGGCCCCTGTAAAACAAACAGTTTGAGTATTGGCATAGGCCAGATTGTCTGGGAATGTTCTGGACTGTCTCAGGCATTCATACATAATGACAATAGGCCTACGGAAGGACAGTTCCCGCCAAAATTACAGAGCCATCGAGGATATGAATAATACAGTACATGCCACTGATCAACAAAAGGGACCCTGACCCCAGCAGTCACAGACAATCGAACAACAGTTTAACCAGTCAGAGAAACATCCAAAACCACTTCACACACTTAAACCGATTTCGAAGCAATCCCGAAACTAGTTAAAAATCAATTAAAAATAGATGGGACCAAGTCGAAACTCGATAAAAAATTTAAAACCATTAAAGATAACGAGCCCACCAAAATTAAAAATGGGCCAGAGAAGGTTTGGCGGGCAGATAAGCAAGGCCTCAAACGGTATAATTGAGGCCTGCTTTGTCAGTTCAACAGTCTTTCGGAACAACAACACGGGAGAAGTGATTCGACATCATCATTTATCCTCATCATCACTCACAGTCAGAGAATCAGAGACTTGAGGAAAGGAGAACGGAACGGAAGGAGAAAGGAACCATGGCAACCAAGGGCCCCAAGAAACAAACAACCAACAATATTACCAACAACTAGATAATATTGGGCCACCGCGACCAACAAGAAACCAACCTGGAAGAAACTGAAGATTCGCCAGTTTGTTTCCGCTCTACAAGCTATCCTGACTTACCCCTGGGTAAGATTTGATGAAAAAGACTCTAAACCCTATACCTCACCAAAGGAAATTGGGTACTTACCCGATAGATCCAAATACGCACCTGACCGCATCAGCGGACACGCGAAGACTGAAAACCCAATGCAGGTGAAGTCTTCCACCATGTCCGGGGTACGGCAGGCCCCAACCGCCACACCTAAAGAGAACCCCGAAATTGCGAACCTCTGCAACTGTCAAGAAAGTCATTTGGTGAACATTTCCCTGGTCGTCTGGAACCCAACCTAGTTAGTGTAGTGGGATTGGGAGGGGTGAAGTATTTTGTCTATTGTCATTCTCCCTTGTATATTCCGAAATGTTCCCCCTTTTAGAGTGATAAAATTATTGTATTGTATATTTTCCTGTCTCAAAATAAAAATCCAAGCTCTTTTCACCAACTCAGTTGTCTGTTGCAATTTCATTACAATCCCCAAATAAGTCCAAAGTCTAGAACCAAGGGAGTGGGAGAAATTTGAACCGCTCAGGGAGTCAGAGGCAAAGCTGACCACACACACCACCCCTTACACAAGGAAGGATATACTTGCCACAGAGGGATGCAATGGAGGTTCACCAGACTGGTTCCTGGGTTGGGGGGATTGTCCTATGAGGACAGATTGAGTAGACTAGGCCTATATTCTCTAGAGTTTAGAAGAATGAGAGGTGATCTCATTGAAACATACAAAATTCTTACAGGGCTTGACAGGGTAGATGCAGGGAGGATGTTTCCCCTGGCTGGGCAGTCTAGAACCAGGAGTCACAGTCTCAGAATAAGGGTCAGCCATTTAGGACTGAGATGAGGAGAAATTTCTTCACTCTGAGGGTGGTGAATCTTTGGAGTTCTCTACCCCAGAGGGCTGTGGAGGCTTAGTCATTGAGTATATTAAAGGCAGAGATCGATACATTTTTGAATATTAAGGGAATCAAGGGATATGGGGATAGTGCAGGAACATGGAGATGAGGTAAAAGATCAGCCATGATCTTATTGAATGGCGGAGCAAGCTCGAAGGGCCAAATGGCCTACTCCTGCACCTATATCTTATGTTATTATGTTACAGATTGTGGTGGAATACAATTTTGCTGCTGCTGATGGCCTACAGCACCTCATGAATGCTCAGTTTTGAGCTGTTAGATCTGTTCTGAATCTATCCCATTTATCACGGTGGTAGTACCACGCAAGGCGATGGAGAGTGTCCTCAGTTTGAAGATGGGTCTTCGTCTCCACAAAGACCGTGCAGTGGTCACTGCTTCCAATACTGTCATAGACAGATGCATCTGCAACAGGTAGATTGGTGAGGACGAGATCAAGTAGGTTTTTCCCTCATGTTGGTTCTCTCACCACCTGCCGCAGGCCCAGTCTGGCAGAGATGTCCTTCAGGACTCGGTCAGTAGTGGTGCTACCGAGCCACTCTTGGTGATGGACATTGAAGTCCCCCACCCAGAGTATATTCTGTGCCTTCACTACCCTCAGTGCTTCTTCCAAGTGGTGATCATCATGGAGAAGTACTGATTCATCAGATGAGGGAGGGCTGTAGGTGATAATCAGCAGGTGGTTTCCTTGCCCATGCTTGATCCAAAGCCATGAGGCTTCATGGGGACCGGAGACAATGTTGAGGACACCCAGGGCCACTCCCTCTCAACTGTATACCACTGTGCCGCCACCCCTGGTGGGTCTGTCCTGCCGATGGGTCAGGGCACACCCAGGGATGGTGATGGAGGTGTCAGCAACATTTGCTGAAGGGTATGATTCTGTGAGTATGACTATGTCAGGCTGTTGCTTGACTAGTCTGTGGGACAGCTCTCCCAATTTTGGCACAAGTCCCCAGATGTTGGTGAGGAGGACTTTGCAGGGTCGACTGGGCTGGGTGTGCTGTTGTCGTGTTCGAAGCCGGTGCCGAGGTCGATGCCGGGTGGTCCGTCCAGTTTTATTCTTATTATTGTTTATCGTAGTGGTTTGGTACAACTGATCGGCTTGTTAGGCCATTTCAGAGGGCAGTTAAGAGACAACCACATTGCTGTAATTTTTAATTGCCTAGGTATAAATTTTGTACCCACTTCAATCCATCATTAACACATTCTTTTTTAACGTGATTTTTTCCCCTCTGCTATCATTTCTTGTGATATTAAAACCAGCTCTCCTGAGGGTTGGTGTACTCGTTTTACTTTTCTTTCTCTTACCCTTTCAACAACATTAAACTTGACAAATAATTTCAGCAGCAAAGAACAGCTAAGCACTATCATAAGCCCATTGTACATTTATAGATAATAATAGATGCCAGATAATGATTTTGGTCAGTGACACTTTGAAAGAAACAGAGGGACATTTCTATACATATGTAGAGCTGATCCAAAAGATATGATAATGAAGAGGCACTTGTTTATGTTAATTCACCATCACAAGTTTTGTTGTGAAAAATGCAGGGAGACTAGAATATTCCCCATGCAAATTTAATAGAAATTTTCAACTGAAAAAGAACCACTTTACTTGACAATAATATCTCAAGGTAGGAAATACTAAAATCAGTGTTTCACATTTGCAAAGGTCACCATTAATCTGAGTGAACTGTTACAACAGTCCTTTGACTTGGCTGCGGGTTGAATCCAGCCTGTCGGATAGTTTTCTATAGGATCACCAAGGTGTTTACAGCTTTGGAAATACATCAGAGCAACTGACCCCATAGCCAACTCTATTAATTCAGTTTACTTTTTATGATTTTTATTGTATTAAATATGAAAGAAACACTATTCAATCAGGAGGGAATATTCTGTGCCATTTTGCACCTCACTGAGCACTCCAAAGTTGGATATGGTGCAGTAAATTTGTAATGCCCAGCTCCTCTGAAACATTAACTGAGAGATATACTTAGCCATCACCACCCCTTCCAGGCGCATCAGAGCAGTCATTATGAGATTTCCATTTGCCAACCAACTGGTCTGAGCTTTCAGAAAAGGTCTGGTGGATTAGCCATATGTTCAGTTCTATTTTTACAGGATTGCGACTGTTGACAACTAGAGTGAGATCAGCAAAACTTTAGAAGGAGCTCTTCAATCATGGGTTGAAGTTAAACCTGCATTGGAGTGGAAATGGAAGTACATCAAGCTGTATTTCAATCTATATCAGCCCAAACATCAATCCATTACTCTATTAGCTATTTCAAATGCAGTACTACACAAAATATACTTAAATCAATTTGAATTGACAGCAAAGCTTGCAGGAAGATTTTGAACTATTGTACAATACTTTGTTTTCATTTTTGGGATGCAGGTCTCACTGACAAGGCCAAAATTTATTGCCTATCCTTAGCTGTCCAGGCTTGATACAACTTAATAGCTCGCTAGGCTACCTCAGAGCGCAATTAAGAGTCAACCACATTGGTGTGGGACTGGAGTCACATATAGGTCAGATGTTCCCTGAAGGACATTAGTGAACTAGTTGAGTTTTATAACAGTCTGACAGCTTCATGGTCACTTTTACTGGCACCAGCTTTTTAATTCCAGATTGTTTAAACTGAATTCAAATTCTCAAACTGCCATGGTAGGATTTGAACTCGCAAATCCCAGTAAAATAACCACAAAGCTGCCATACTACCTGTAAATCTACAAGCCATAACAGCTTTCTTTGTTGCAATCTCTATCTGACATACACAAAAAAGGAAAATCTGTCTTATTTTTTGGTGAAGTTTGTAATGAATATCTAAAAAACAGCTTTGGGGCATTGCGTCATTCTCTGTTTTCGAAAAGGACATACATGTTGAACATTTGCTCAATAAGGCCCTAGGATGTTAATCTATATCTTAAAGAGCCTATCCCTTTACAGCTATAAGGAGTTCATTTTTAAAATGAATCAATAGCTAAGGAGCCAATTGGTACTATAAGATAGAAACATAGAAACATAGGAGATAGGAGCAGGAGTAGGCCATTCGGCCCCTCGAGCCTGCTCCACCATTTAATGAGATCATGGCTGATCATCCAAATTCAGTAAGCTGTCCCTGCTTTCTCCCCATATCCCTTGATCCCTTTAGCCTTAAGAAATATATCTAACTCCCTCTTGAATATATTTAATGAATTGGCCTCAACTGCCTACTGTGGTAGAGAATTCCACAGGTTCACCAGTCTCTGGGTGAAGAAATTCCTCCTCACCTTTGTCCTAAATGGCTTACTCCTTATCTTTAGACTGTGACCCCTGGTTCTGGACTCCCCCGCCATCAGAAACATCCTTCCTGCACCTAGTCTGTCTAGTCCTGTTAGAATTTTATAAGTTTCAATGAGATCCCCTCTCATTCTTCTAAACTCCAGCGAATATAAGCCCAATCGACCCAATCTCTCCTCATATGTCATTCCTGCCAAGATGAACCATGTTCTGGGGTGAGCTGAGAACTGTAAGACCCACCAAGCAGGTCTTCAGAGTGATGCTAAGAGCTTTTTTTAAATTTATTTCTGGGATGTGGGCATCGCTGGCAAGGCCAGCATTTATTGCCCATCCTTAATTGCGAAGGTAGTGGTGAGCCGCCGCCTTAAACTGCTGCAGTCTGTGTGGTGAAGGTACTCCCACAGTGCTGTTAGGGAGGGAGTTCCAGGATTTTGACCCAGCGACGATGAAGGAATGGCGATATATTTCCAAGTCAAGATGGTGTGTGACTTGGAGGGGAACTTGCAGGTGATGGTATTCCCATGCGCCAGCTGCCCTTGTCCTTCTAGGTAGAAGAGGCTGCGGGTTTGGGAGGTGCTGCCAAAGAAGCCTTGGTGAGTTGCTGCAGTGCATTTTGTAGATGGTACACACTGCAGCCACCATAAGCCGATAGTGCAGGGAGTGAATGTTTAAGGTGGTGGATGGAATGCCAATCAAGCGGGCTGCTTTGTCCTGGATGATGTCGAGCTTTGTGAGTGATGTTGGAGCTGCACTCATACAGGCAAGTGGAGAGTATTCCATCACACTCAGAGTACACTGTCATACCGCCTTTGAAATTGACCGCAAGTTCGGGATTTAAATCCCAACCTTGTGATCTGTCAACATAAGAACATAAGAAATAGGAGCAGGAGTAGGCCAATCGGCCCCTCGAGCCTGCTCCGCCATTCAATAAGATCATGGCTGATCTGATCCTAACCGCCAATCCACTATCACAGAACCATCTCCTGAATCTAACAGAATTAGACACACGAAATAGGAGCAGGATCAGGCTACACGGCCCCTGGGCCCGCTCCGCTACCCACAGGGCCATGACCGATCCGAACCTAGACTCATGTCCAAATTCCTGCCCGCTCCCCGTAACCCTTAATTCCCTTTACTTCTGGGAAACTGTCTATTTCTGCTTTAAATTTATGTAATGATGTAGCTTCTACAGCTTTTTGGGGCAGCATATTCCATGGACCTACCACCCTCTGAGTGAAGTAGTTCCTTCTCATCTCAGTTTTGAAAGAGCAGCCCCTTATTCTAAGACTATGCCCCCTAGTTCTAGTTTCACCCATCATCGGGAACATCTTCCCTGCATCCACCCGATCCAACCCCTTCACAATCTTATATGTTTCAATAAGATCGCCTCTCATTCTTCTGAACTCCAATGAGTAGAGTCCCAATCTACTCAACCTCTCCTCATATGTCCATCCCCTCATCCCCGGGATTAACCGAGTGAACCTTCTTTGTACTGACTCGAGAGCAAGTATGTCCTTTCTTAAGTATGGACACCAAAACTGTACGCAGTATTCCAGGTGCGGTCTCACCAATACCTTGTACAACTGAAGCAATACCTCCCTATTTTTATATTCTATCCCCCTAGCAATGAAAGCCAACATTCCATTGGCCTTCTTAATCACTTGCTGCACCTGCAGACTAACCTTTTGAGTTTCGTGCACCAGGACCCCCAGATCCCTTTGTACTTCAGTACTTTCCAGTTTCTTGCCATTAAGATAATAACTTGCTCTACGATTTTTCCTGCCAAAGTGAAGTTCCGACTGTGCATCGGCTTCATTGGACGTTTCACCGACCCATTCAAATCAACTCACCGGCGAAAAGTGGAGCGAATTGCCCACCTACTGTGCATTAATTACCCTGAAAATGTTTATGTCTGGTGCAAACAGGCGCAGGAGCCTGTTGCACAGCTTAAGAAGAGGGAGGATGAGTTTATGCTGCAGCCCAAAATAATGAGGCAATGGTTCGTGTCTGAGTGGATATAAACTTTGAAAGAAACTTTCATTTATTCGAGTTTGAAAACAGGGCCATTTTGTGTCAGCATCTTTGCTGCCCAAAAACCTTTTGTAGATTAAGAAAGAAAGATTTGCATTTATACATTTCTGTGCTCAAGTCTCGGTTTAATTATTTCCCAACTTCTATTTAGATAGGATTCAATTCATTTTCATGATTTCCTCATGTTATCAGACATTTAAACTCTCGATTTTAGATTACTTAAATTAATCAAAAGTTAGATAGTCTATAAGACTGCAATTATAGGTTTGTGTATTAAATACTATTGCAATGATCGTAATTTATTTATAAAATAGCATTTCTGGCTGCTAAATTATTTAAAATGAGTTGTGGGCAAATCAGCAATCTCCTCTGTTTCCTAATTGGTTAAGAGTCAGGAAGTGAAAGGAGCACCGCCCAAGTGATCCCAGGTTCACAGACGCACAACAGTGCGCCCTGGGATCCGTGGGCCACTATGATGTGCACAACTCTGCAGCATTTGAAAGCAACTTTTCGAAAGGGTGTTCACATGAGATAAGCGGGGATTTCGTTCAGATGTTGGCGGCGTACACCTTGGCTATGCCGCCGACCATGAATTCAGGGCCGATGCTATGCAATATATAACATTTCACAATATAGCAAGATTAGATGAATGTAGAGAAAGTCTTTGTAATTTAATTTCCTCAAACTCCATCACTCGAATTGTAACTAGTATAATGAAAAAGACCAAGTGGGTAAAATGTGGTGGAATACAGGCAGAAAGCGCTAACAGACTAATTTTTCATGCCTAGCACAGCTTTGGTTAGTTCTTCCACTCCAAAGAATGAACTAACAAAATTAAGTAAAAACAACATTTTTTGTTTGTTAAGACCTTGTCAGAATTCATTATTGAGGAGACCACCTTTCCATAACTGCACAATCATGTTGAAAAGTGAGTATATCAGCAGCCAACTGGTATATTGCAGGGAGGGGGTAATAAACCATAATAAACTGCTCCTAGGGTACGGTAGTATAGTGGTTATGTTACTGAACTAGAATTCCGGGCTAGAAATTCAGTAGGCTTTGCGCCCAGTTTTTGCCCAAAGAGGGCTTTTGCGCCACTTGCTGAGCTTTCGCCGATATTCAGCGCTGCGGTAATGGCGGCGTTAGCCAGTAGCGCTGCGCCGCCACCGATGACGTCATCGGTGTGCGCAGTGCCCCGCTACCGCCCCGCTACCGCCCCGCTACCGGCCCGACCGCCATATTTAGTTGCGGCCGCCTCTTCCGCAGCGGCCGCAAACAGCGATCAGAAAACGGGGCCGTCCTGTAGCCTTAGTGGGGCGCTTTAAGGTGGTGGTGCGGCCGGCCGCTTTTTCGGCGGCTGCCTGCCCGCACCTCCTTCCCCGGCCTCCTCCACCACACCCCCCGCGGCATTGCCGGCTGCTTTCCGCGAACCCGGCACTTCTCCGTGGTGCCGGGCTCATTTGCCGGCACTATCCAGCAGCGATCTCCCCGTTGCAGGCACCTCCCCCTTAAGAGAAGGAGGAGGCCTGCAGTACCGCAGCCTGCTGCTCTGCAGCGGGTGGCGCAGCGGCGCCTAGAGCGCTGAAATTCAGTTTCAGCGCCCCAAGCGGGGGCGGGCACACCCTGGAATAGCGCCCGGTTCCGACTTGGGGCGCAAAAACTGAATATCTGACGGGCGCAACTGGCTGCGTGCTCAGCGTTAACTTTTGGGCGCACGCCAGCTGGCGGGCCCAAAGTGAATTTCTAGGCCCTGGACCCTAATCTGGGGACGTAGATTTAAATCCCACCATGGCTGTTTGTGAATTTTAATTCAGTTAATTAAATAAACTGGAATAATTAGCGAGCATGAAGCTGTCGGATTGTCGTAAAAACGCAACTGGTTCACCACTATATGCCACAATTTCAGAATCCTTCAATCATTTTGGTTAAGAACCTTGCTGACATTATCAGCTTGCACTTTCAGCAAATTGCCACACAAAAAACTTAAAAATACAAATGCAGGTAAATTTTGGTCCAATATGTTTGTAAATATAATGACAAATCACAAGGGTAAAAATATTAAAGTAAAAATTATTTAACGGAGAAGGAAAATCTAGGGACCATCCTTTATGCTCGAACTGCTCCTCATTTTATGGAAGTAAATAATAGTCAAGCTTCAAAAACATGTGATGGTTTTACTAAAATCTAACAAAAATTGTTTAGGCTATTTTCTTCTATTTTCCCACTCCAGAGACTTGAGCACATAATCTCAGCTGACACTTCACTGCAGTCCTGAGGGAGTGCTGCACTGTCAGAGGTGCCGTCTTTCAGATCAGACGATGAACCGAGGTGGCCTGCCCGCTGAGGTGAATGTAAAAGATCCCATGGCACTGTTCAAAGAAGAGCAAGCTGCCCTGGCAAACATTTATCCTTCAACCAACATCAATAAAAACAGATTATTTGATCATTATCCCATTGCGATCTGTGGGACTTTTTTGTGCCCAAATTGGCTGCCGTGTTTCCCTACATTACAACAGTGACTACACTTCAAAAAAGTACGTCATTGGCTGTAAAGCACTTTGGGGCGTCCTGAGGTTGTGATAGGCGCTATATAAATGGAAGTGCTTTCTTTCTCCTTTTTTGCTATAGGGTGGGAGGGTGGTCATTTTAACTTCCTGCAAGACTTTTCATCCCTTTTAATACTATCATTCGTAGTATGATTTGAAAGTTTATGTCTGATCTAAAGCCATCATTCTGAGAAATTGTCTGTTATCTTGGAGCCGCCAGAAATGACCTGCCTGTGCAGACAGCAAAAGCACCTGCTTAAAGTCCTTTTTAACATGACATCATGAGGGCCCAACTGCAACTTTTACTAGTCAGCCTGAGCAGGAAGCAGCAGTTAGTTTTCCACCTGGTTAGTCCAGCGAAGAAGTGGATTGGGGCCAGAAGAGGCTGAAAATGGTAAGATTTGATTTTTTTTTTAAACTTTTCTTGCAGGGCCAGGAGGACAACATGGAAACCATGTGGTAACTGCCATCATTGTCAAAAATTAACATCTTTATCTGTACGACACTTCAAATAGAATCTTGAACAGAAAGTCAGGAGTTCCACGAAAGGCCCGAGAATGAGCAAAATTAGAATTTGCTCTGCTGGCGTTCAGCCAGCTTACACTATGGGCTGAATTTTCCGGGGTGTTAGCGGGCGAGATCGGTGACGGGTCGGGTGGGAAAGTTGTTATTTTTGACAGCGGGTTGGGAACCCACTGTCATCTCGCTCCCACGCGCCTTTCCTCCAGGCGCATCTGTCATCGCGGAGCCAACCTGACTAGCAGTGGTGCGGGACCCAATTGAGATGATTATCAGGTCGTTTACAGGCACTTGAGCCTTTTTACACTTACTTTTTAAATTTCCCTGCATGGCCACGGGATTCACGCAGCTTGGGAACCGCGTCTGTCAACCTGAGGCGGGAGTTCTGTGGCCATTGCTCCAGCTGATTACTTGACAGCATGAAAACAAACCAAAATAAAAACATGTTGATTACATCAGCTAACAGATTGATGGAGATTCTGTTCTACTTGAAAAGCTACTGGTAAATGTTAATTCAGAAATTCCTGAAGGGATGTGAGTGCTGAAGATCCCCTCCTACCCTGAATGATGAGGGAAATACATTTTTCACTGGCCATTCTCAGCTGTTGCCTTCCAACTCAACAGTAATTGCAGTGAATTGATTTGCACTATAAAAATAACATATACTATTTAAATACATTTTTGTGTTGTTTCTGATCAGGCTTTTCTCACGTCATACTGTGATTGTCCTGTTACACATTAAATCAAGTCATCAAATGTAACAATTTCATTCTCATCACTCATTCCACTGGTTCAATTGGCTTTCAGTCCCTGAATATGACTAACTTATTTTTTCAGTCTAAGAATTTAGGGTGAATTTCTGTGGAGGTTCTCTCACTTGTCCATTGTTAACTTCAACGGAAGAGGTGCAGAAATCCCAGAAATACATTGTAAGCACCACTTACACTGTTTGTCAGGGATTCTGCAGCTCTTTTGCAGAACTTGCATAAGATTGTAAATCCACCCCTTTAAAATTACATTTAAAATCTGCTTAATTTTATGTATTACCTATACACACATCTTTTATTTGTACCAGTTACTGATATAAATGTCTATAGATTTGTGACTAAAGCACCAATAACTTCCCAATTAATGTACTTTTTAAATTATTTTCTTGATCGTATTTGTAGATGTTGTATTATTACTTAATGATAATGGCCCAGAAATTCGGGTCTCCACAGGTGAGTATGCATGGGGTACTCACCCGTAAGCCCAATGGAAGTGCCGGTTTCATGCATACACTGCGCATGCATGGGAAACCGGAACTTCTGTTCCCCTGAAAGGAGGGGTTAAGAGGTTGCACGCATGCGCGGGAGAGGCAGTGCATGTGCATCGAACTTACGTTTTTTTTGCAGGTTTTCCCGGGAAGGTAAGTCTCCAGAAGTTAGACATGTAAAAAGCAGTCGCAAGGCCTGCTTTTTACAAGGTAAGTGGTGAATTAATTAAAATTAAAACATTTTTTCCACAGGTTTATTATTTTTAAATACTTTAAAGAAAGGTAAGTTTATTTTTAGCCCCGTTAGAAAATGTAATTAATTTTTTCAAAAATTTAAATTATTGTTTAAAATAGTTATTTCATGTAATTTATAGTTTATTTTAAAAATGTGATGTTTTTATTTATTTATTTGAAGATTTAGTGATGTTTTGGGGCTTATAGTATTTATAGGTTTGACAGGTAACTTATGAATGAAGCATTCCCTGCTACCATTGGCTCTCCATGGCCCACATGATCCCAGGGGAGTCATCGAACTAACTGCGCCCCTGGGATATGCAAGCACTGTGCGCCGGCAGTTGGAGGAGGCCCAGGATCGCAAGCCCACAGCTCAACGGCCGGCGCAGTAGGTAAGTGCAGGTCGGGGGCTTGCACCCGCGGGAAGCCCCCGACCCGAATTTCTGGGCCAATTATTTAAATATTTTTTTGTCACTCATATATAACGTTTATTATATGATTGTAGAGTAAAGATTCAACACCCACTATGTTAGAGTAAACTTCAAATGTAATGTGGCCAGGGTCCCTTTAAAGATCTTGGCTGAAAACATGACATGAATGACGTCACCAACCCACTCCTTCTAATTGGGCGGGTAATGCACTGGGTGGGCTTAATAGGCCCCATTAAGGTAAGTTCATTTTCAACTGCAGGATGGAGCCAGCAGCGAGGTCGCGACCTGCGATGGGCAACGCCCACGCCGGACCCACCCAGGTAGGCCAAATTCCAGCCTGGCCGGAATTTTCCCTACCGAGTCAGGTCGAGCGCGTGCAGGCTACGTTTTGGGTCAGTACTGCGATATCTTGATCAGCCCGCTCTTCAGAGCGACTTTAGTGTAATGGCCCCTATTAAAGCAGACATGCGCATTTCCCGGCCCTATTAAATGGTGCAGGTCTGATGATGTCATCGATGACTTATTTCTAGTGGGGTTATTTAAAGCAGCCTTGGCCACATCTGAACGTTCATGTAGGAGTGCGGAGGGAAGATTGGAGAAGAGTGTGTTGTTGCTGAGAATTAGAAAAATGAGTTCACAAAGACAAAGGACTGCACCCCACTTTTTGGATGACTCACCACATATTCTTGTGGAGGGAGTCAGAGCATGCAGGGAGGTCCTCTTCCCTGCTGATGAGCAGAAGAGACCTCCCCAGGAGACCAAAAGGGCAAGGCTCGAAACTGCTGAGGAGGTCAGCAGCAGGGATGTCGTCAGGAGGACATGGGTACAGTGCAGGAAGAGATTCAATGAGCTGATCAGATCAGGAAAGAGGAGTGCAAAGCGACACTCACCTTCATCCTGCTGTGCCTATCACCACATCCACATCACTCTAGCTTCCCAAGCATACTCCTGCACATCATTCCTCACAGCAACATACCTTGCACGTCCACCCATCCCTCTCTCTCTATGTACATTATCACATCCCCATCTGACTAACCACCCCTCACACTCACTCTTATCCTAATGTAGTCATACCAAGTAACACCACAGAAAGAGGCCATTTGGCAATGACACTGATGTAAGAAAACTACTGGGCACTTGGTCTAAGCGTTAAACAAAGGTTTAATCAACTGTTTTACAACATGGAAGTCTAGTTGTGTCCGTTAAAGAATGTTCTGAGCAAGCTGGGCCCATGCTCGAGTATTTATACTCTCCCTGGACAGTGCCATCAGCAGGCCGCCCAGTATTATTTCATAAGTCATTTCCACATGAATGACAAGATTCATGTCAAGCACCACACTCCCTCATAGTCACCCTCTACAGATGAAACCCACACATTTCTTACACTCATTCCATCACTCTCACTCAAACTTCTCTACCTTCCCTCCTTGCAGGAGAAGAGAGCCCATTACAACAGGTGGCCCTCCATTGTTCAGTACTTTGACTGCAGCAGAGGAAGTGGCCCTGGAGGTCTCAGGAGTTGCAGAGCTGCTGCTGGTGGGAGACAGAGAGAATGGGACTTCCCAGCAACCTGGTGACAGAATTACATCTCATACAGCCACATGGCATACAGCAGTCACTCATAATGTTCATCATGTGCATAATGGTATTGTTACCCGTTCTTAATATAACATTTCTAAATCACCTCTTTACTCTCCCACAGGTCCATCAAGCCCCCGCCCCCACCCCACTGTCGAGCCGGAGGAGGAAGACGACTCCTCAGAGGGGCCTCCAGCCTCTGAGGGTGCACCGTCAGCAGACCAAGTGCACCCAGCACCAGCGCAGATACACACACCTCGGTAGGTCCTGTGTTGTCACCTAGTGTCTCACACTTCACATGTGAGCAAGAGGAGATGGTGGAGACAGGGACAGCAGTGGAAACTCCTTGCCAGAGGGTGCAGGATGCTCCAAGCTCCACTCAGCTGCATGCAGACGCTGAGTCTCGGGGGCCATCCAGAAGGATGGTGATCCTGGAGGGGCAGCAAGAAGTGTAGGAGAATCTGGCAGGTTTTTCAGCCGTGATGTCTGCAAAAATGCAGAGAATGGAGGCGTCCATCTCTAACATGAGCAACACCGTGTCTCAGGTGATGGCGACGATATGCTATTCCATGGAAAGGATGGCCACCTACATGGAGCAGCTAATGCGCCACTCACATGAGTGCATGCTAGCTTTTCTGCCCTCGCAGCGTGTTCCTATGCAGAGCTAGACAGATAACTAACAACTTGGTATCTTCCCATAAAAATCACAAGGCTTGACTTTTCTTGTAAAGCTTTACTGAAAGATTCTTATTGTAAAACTGAAATACAACACAGAAATGGAAGCACACATTAGTATACAAGCGCATAACTGATATGCATACACAAATTTAGGTACGCCTGAGCAACACAGTACATTTGGCATGTAAATTACCAAACACGTGGAAACACAGCTTACTGTGAATATACATTTAGCAAACTGGAAGGCATTCTCTTTAAATTAGCCCTGTACATAGTGCATCAAATACAGCTACTAGTTAACCAGCTAGACAGAGAGCGAGCACTTCACGGCTAGCTGTGTAAGTTTGCTTACAGAGAAAAGTTACAAGCTAAACATTTTCTGCAACATACAGTGTACACTAATCATCTATAACATTCTCAAGTACTTACAGACAAATAATATCCAAGACTCAGGCATGGGAACAATACAACTTCTCAGAGCATGTGCCGCTGTAGGTCTGTAGTTTACTTTACTGCACTTACTGTGCTTTACAGCGCTTTACTGCACTTTTACTGCAGTTGCTAGGTACCAAATAGCCACTAGGTGGCAGCACACAATGGGAATCGACCCAACTTACTCAAACCCTTGAATTAACTGGAAAACTAACATAAATTGCTACAGAGAGACAGCACACTCCCCACTTGGTACAATTCCATTGTACCACTACAGATACAAAATAAACCTAAAGAAAACGTCCTTTGGCTGCAAACATACTCAGAATCCGTTCTCTAGGTTTCTTCAGAAAGGAGGACTACGAGCTCTGAGACTGGCCTCAGAAACACTTTGACAGTCCCCTCCTTGACAATCTTCACCTCCACCTTGCGGACCCTCTTGTCCCTGCTCAGCAGAGTTTTGACAACCAGTCCCACTGGCCATTCATTTCTGTGTGCTTGGCTGTCTTTCATCAAGACAACATCTCTCACTTTGACATTTGGCTTGTCTTCTGTCAATTTCCTACGGCTCTGTAGGGTGGACAAATACTCTCCTCTCCATCTCTTCCAAAAAGTGTCTGCAAGACACTGGACTTGCTTCCACTGCTTCCTGTGCAGCTCAGCCATGTCAAAGTTTCCAGAGGGGGCTGAAATAGCACTCATCTTTTGAGTCAGGAGCATCGTTGGGGTGAGGACTGTAGGCATGTCTGGGTCGGTGGACACCGGCACCAGGGGTCTAGCATTCATGATCGCCATGACTTCAGCCATGAGAGTGCTTAAGACGTTGTGTGTGAGACGAGTAGGTCCTGTCCGAAGCAGCATAGCATCCAGAATATGCCTGGCAACACCGATGAGCCTCTCCTATGAACCACCCATGTGGGATGAATGCGGGGGGTTAAACACCCACGTGCATCCTTTCTTTTGGAGGTAGCTTCCTACCGCTGCATTGCCCGTGTGGATGTCCAACTCCTTACAGGCACCCACGAAGTTATTCCCTCTGTCAGAGCAGAGAAGTTTGCTGGACCATGGATTGAGAAAAACCTCCTCAGTGCATTGATAAAGCTATCTGTTGACATGGATTCGATCAGCTCAATGTGCACAGCTCTGGTAGACATGCACGTAAAGAGCACTGCCCAGCGCTTGCTGCCTGCACTACCTCCTCTTGTGCGACGCGTCATGATGGTCCATGGCCCAAAGACGTCAAGGCTCACGCTGGTGAATGGAGGCTCTGGAGTGAGTCTATCAGCAGGCAAGTCTGCCATCTTTTGGTCCTCTAACCTCCCTCGTAGCTTGCAGCAGGTAACACACTTGTGGATAACGGAAGAAACCAGACGCTTGCTCCCGATTATCCAGTATCCGGCTGCTCGGATAGCTCCTTCTGTTATGTGTCGTCCTTGGTGAGCCACTTGCTCATGATAGTATCTCACGAGTAGTTTGGCAATGTGATGGGTGCGCGGGATGATCAGAGGGTGCTTTTCTTCTCTTGACAAGTCTGCGGGTGATATGCGCCCTCCCAACCCGGAGCAAACCATCTTCATCTGTAACTGGGTTGAACTTTTTAAGTGGGCTTTGCTTGGGGAATGTCTGTCCCTCTTCAAGACATTTGAATTCCTCCTTGAAGACATCATGCTGGACAGAGCGAATGATCACACCTTTGGCTTGTGAAAGCTCACTTGTGCTGGATACTTCTTTAGAACATTTCCATCCTTTGCGTTCTATGTTGTCCGAATTCCCCTTGAAGGTTGCTGCTACATGAATGAGTCGGGCTGTGGTTCGGCAGAGTGTTCTCCAGCTTGAGAATCGCTCGAAGCATTGTGAGCCCAACTGAGATTCTGAGGCTTTGGTGACCAGGGTCGTAACTTCAGGCCGAATCTCAGTATCAGCTTCAGGCTCCACAAGGGTGAAGGGATTGGACTCAGGAGTCTCCTCTGTGTTGACATTAGACAGGAAAGAGGGGCCCGAGAACCAACTGCTTTGCTGTAGGTGTGCTGCTGGTATAGACCTGGTAGCATGGTCTGCAGGGTTCAGGTCTGTGGAGACATAGCACCACTGGTCAGGGTGAGTGGATCGTCTGATACGAGTCACCCGGTTGGAAACATACACATAAAACCTTCTTGTGGAGTTGTGGATGTAACCAAGTACAATCTTGCTGTCCGTGAAGAACTTGATGGCGCCCACATCGATGTCAATCTCGTCTCTGATCAACTCGTACAGTTGAACAGCCAACACAGCTGCACAAAGCTCGAGACGTGGAATGGTGTGGGCAGGCCGAGGGGCCAACTTGGACTTCCCCATAACGAATCCCACATGGTATTTCCCATCAGTGTCAGCTGCTCTCAAGTAGGCCACAGCTCCTATTGCTACTGTGGAAGCGTCTGAAAAGATACACAGCTCTCTTCTCTGTGTTGAAGACAGCGAGCCTGGAATGTGGCACCTCTCTATGTGCAGGTCTTCGAGAGCCTTCAAGGACTCCTTCCATAGGTTCCATTTTGCTTCTTTTTCTGGGAGGAGTGGAGCATCCCACTCACTCTGATCCGATGAGAGTTCCCGTACTAATGCTTTTCCTTGCATTGTTATGGGAGCTACGAACCCCAAAGGGTCGTACAAACTGTTGACTGTGGACAGGACGCCTCTCCGTGTGAATGGCCTTTCTTCACGGGACACCAGGAATGTGAAGCTGTCTGTTTCCAGGTTACAGGAGAGCCCCAGGCTCCATTGAAGGGGGAGAGGATCCACTCCAAGGTGCAAATCCTTCAGATCCTTGGCACGGTCCTCTGCAGGGAAGGCTTCCATCACCTGTCCACTGTTCAATGCTACCTTGTGTAGTCTCAGGTTGGACTCTGCCAACATTGCTCTGGTTCTTGTCAGGAGATCTATTGCTTCTTCAGGTGTGGTACCCGAGGTAAGACCATCGTCAACATAGAACTGTCTCTCAACAAAATGCTTCGCATCGGAGCCATATTCTTGCTCACCTTTCTGAGCGGCTCGCCTCATGCAGTAGATAGCCACAGCAGGTGAAGGGCTGTTTCCAAACACGTGGACCTTCATCCTGTACTCCACCACATTCTTGTTGATGTCGTTGTCCTCATGCCACAGGTAGCGGAGATAGTCCCTGTGGTCTTCTCGGATGACGAAGCAATAAAACATTTGCTGCACATCTGCTGTCAGGGCTACAGGTTCTTTCCTGAACCGCAGAAGAACTCCCAACAAGGTGTTGTTCAAGTCTGGGCCGCTGAGGAGTACATCATTCAGAGACGCTCCTTTACATTCAGCACTTGAATCAAACACAACTCGTAACTGGTCTGGCTTTTGTGGGTGATACACACCGAATGTTGGCAGGTACCAGTGTTCTTTACCTTCTTCCAGAGGTGGAGCAGGCTCGGCTTGGTCGTTGTCCAGCATCTTCTGCATGAACTCTATGTAATGGCCCTTCATTTCTAGCCTTTTCTCCAGTGTTCTCCTGAGTGAGCAGAGGCGCTTCATAGCTTGTTCCCTGTTACTCGGAAGACGGCGTCTGGGAGAGTGAAATGGTAAGGGTGCCACCCAGCTGTGTCCATCGTCCTGGTAAACCTCCTCATCCATGATGGTTAGGAAAGCTTTGTCGTCCATGGATAGTGCTGGCTTGTCATCATCCTTGGACCTTTCAAACACTGAGCATCCTAGGCTGTCTGTGCTCACAGTGAGGCCTGCCTCTTCCTCACAGGCAGAGGAGGTTGACCTATGATGCTGCGTCATGCCATTGTAGTCTTCCTTTACCTGGATCCTGTTTGGGCATGGGCTGAGAAAGGATGTGCGACCGTTGTGCAACACGTTTGCTTTATAGACGTTGACACCCATTGGTTTGTGGACTGTTCCCAGGCAAACTCCACCCACGAGGACCCATCCCAGGTCAAGCCGCTGCGCATAAGGAGCATTGTGGGGCCCATTGATTTGCTCACGCACCTTGTGCACCCTTAAGATGTCTCTTCCCAAGAGCAGGAGGATTGGAGCGTCCGGGTCCACAGCTGGAATCTTGTTGGCAACTGGCTGTAGGTGGGGCTGATGGCGTGCGACCTCTGGGGATGGAATTTCCGTCCTATCGTCTGGCATCATGTCACACTCAATTAAGGCGGGGAGGGGAAGCTGTAGTTTCCCATCCATGGACTCGATCATGAAGTTCCCAACTCTCCTACCCGTAGTCTCTGTTGTCCCTGCACAGGTTTTTAGCATGTACGGAGCTGCGCTGGCCTTGACTTCAAAGAGATTGAAGAATTCTGTCTTCACTAGAGACTTGTTACTTTGCTCATCAAGCACTGCGTACATTTTGATTGCCTTCTCCTTTCTTCCTGCAGGATATGCTTTAACCAAGCAGATTTTGGAGCATGAGCGTGGGCTGCTTGCATTTCCACAAACCTCTGTACACTTGGAGGTGACTGAATAAGATGTGCTTTCGCTTTGCTCCCCGCTATCCTCTTTGTCAACCGCAGCACTCTCGGTGGTTGAAGGAGGAGGACCTGGATGCAGGGCTGCGATGTGTTTTTCACTGTTGCACTCGAAGCACTTGATTGTCGCCTTGCAGTCTTTTGCCATGTGCATAGTCGACCCACAACACCTGAAGCAGATGCGATTCTCTTTCAGGTATGATTTGCGCTCATCAATAGGCTTGTCCCTAAAGCTTCGACAATTTTTGAGTGGGTGGGGCTTCTTGTGTATTGGACACTGACGATCTGGGACATCCACTTTATTCCCAGCAGAACTGGATTGGTTGACTGAGGGTTCGGCTGGAACATCTGTTTTGTGCACGCTCACAGAGGCTTTATTGCTGTACTTTGTGGGTTTCTCTGTTCTCGAAGGAGCGTAACTGCTGGAGGTGGAGAAAGTGAAACTTGGATCATTCCTCACCTTTGCCTGTTGTTGGACGAACCTGGAGAAGAGAGAGAAGGAGGGAAATGCCACTCCATTGTCCTCCTTGTACTTGGATCCCTTAGCTATCCATTTCTCTTGAAGGTTGTAGTGGAGCTTTTCCACTATTGGGTTTACCCCACGAGCTGTATCCAAATACGAGAGGCCGGTCAGGTAACCTTCTCCCTTGGCACACTCCAGTTCGAGGAGAATGTCGCCCAGTTCTCGGAGCTCGACATTATCTTTGTTGGTTAGCTTCGGAAAGTCCTCACTCTTCTTGAGCAGTGCGTGTTCAATGACTTCTGGTGTCCCATAACAGTCTTCGAGATGTTGCCAAACCAGGTTGAGGCCTGCTGTGGGATTGCGGACGTGCGCTGAGCGAATTCTCTTCGCCTGTTCTGACGACTCAGCTTCGAGCCACTTTGTCATCAAGTCTAGTTCTTCTCTGGCTGACAGATTCAAGTCCTTGGTGGTACTCAGGAAGGACGCTTTCCATGACCAATAATTTTCAGGACGGTCATTAAATTCTAGAAGGCCTGAACTTAACAATTCTCGGCGGATAAGGTACCTAGCGAGGTCTTGTGCACCTTGTGGCTCGGGTGAGGACTGCTTGGCTGGATTGGCCGAGTGCTGTGGAGGTCTCTGCAGGTAAGTCTTACTTGTTTCTTCTCCTTTAAGCTCAGTGTCTCCAAAAACAGGCTGTTTGCTACTGTGGTGAGTAGCTGGTTCTGCGTCGAGATAGCTGGATGTTTCCTTGGAGAACAATTTGGAGTGTTGTTGGACATACTCACTTGTACGTTGCACTGGACTGAGGGGCTGTTCTAGAACATATGCGTCATGGCTGGGCTCCACGCCTTCGTTCTCCTCACCTTCTTCATAAGCTGCGGCTTCAGCTTTAGCGGCAGCGGCAGCTCTCTAGCTTTGGAGAATGTGGAGACTGGCATCGAGGTCAGCTCTCTGCTTCATCACACTAGCTTCGTTTTCAGCGAAGGACAATTGAGCCTGGGCAGCTTTTGCCTTGGCACGTGCTTTGGCGGCTGCAGAAGCTGTCGATGACGACGGTCTGCTGGACCGCCGAGATGATCTAGAGGATGCTTTAGAGGACTGTGACTTGGCATCGTTTGCTCGGAGAGGCTCATGCTTCTCGATTGGCTGGTCGACGTCCTCTATGGTATATTGTCTTCCTGAGCGTAGACTCATGGTAGCTGAGTGGTATCTTCTTGTGCTTGAGCCCGCTGTGCTGTTGTCTTTTTACTATTCTGCCCTCGCAGCGCGTTCCTATGCAGAGCTAGACAGATAGCTAACAACTTGATATCTTCCCATAAAAATCACAAGGCTTGACTTTTCTTGTAAAGCTTTACTGAAAGATTTTTATTGTAAAACTGAAATACAACACAGAAATGGAAGCACACATTAGTATACAAGCACATAACTGATATGCATACACAAATTTAGGTACGCCTGAGCAACACAGTACATTTGGCATGTAAATTACCAAACACGTGGAAACACAGCTTACTGTGAATATACATTTAGCAAACTGGAAGGCATTCTCTTTAAATTAGCCCTGTACATAGTGCATCAAATACAGCTACAAGTTAACCAGCTAGACAGAGAGCGAGCACTTCACGGCTAGCTGTGTAAGTTTGCTTACAGAGAAAAGTTACAAACTAAACATTTTCTGCAACATACAGTGTACACTAATCATCTATAACATTCTCAAGTACTTACAGACAAATAATATCCAAGACTCAGGCATGGGAACAATACAACTTCTCAGAGCATGTGCCGCTGTAGATCTGTAGTTTACTTTACTGCACTTACTGTGCTTTACAGTGCTTTACTGCACTTTTACTGCAGTTGCTAGGTACCAAATAGCCACTAGGTGGCAGCACACAATGGGAATCGACCCAACTTACTCAAACCCTTGAATTAACTGGAAAACTAACATAAATTGCTACAGAGAGACAGCACACTAGCTATGGAGAACAGATGGCAGAGACTCTTCGATCTCCTCTCTAGGAAGGATCTAAATGTAGACGTGGGTCCTCATGGCCCCACTGATGTGCAGCAAGATGCTCTCCAGCTCCTTGCTAGCAGGAATGTTGGGTGGTCCATGAGAGGGTTGGTGGTGAGAGGGGTCATGGAAATGGGGGCTCCTCTCAAAGCACTCACACTTCTCCCCCATTGCCCCCACACACACCCCCGCAGTCAGAGCTCCAGATGCTTCCTCAGATCCCGATGGCCTAGTCTGCCCCTGCACAGTCCCAGGAGGAGCAGACTTTGGCGGGGCCCTCACAGGCTCCAAAACCATGAGGACGTCCACCAAAAGTGTCAATGCATTTGCAGCAAGGAAGTGTGCAGCCTGCCTCTACCTCTGCTGAAGCCACAGCAGGTGCACCTTGTAGAAGCACGCGTAAAAGAAAAATGACACAAATGTAGGTGCACAAGGGTAAGTATATAGGTGTATAAAGAAGTGTTATTTGTTACGTTCCGTTACAGTTATCACACATATAAAAGTATTTATTTTCACCACTTTCCAGTCATGCCCATTTTTGTCTGCTACTTTGGAAGTGGCTTTGTGAGTTGGAGTGAACATTGAGACACAACATTATCCTCAAGCAATGGGGTTCATTGTGAATGGAATGGCTTGTTCATTGTTGGGATGCTTTATGGTGTTGTTGGTGGGAGGGAACTTGGCACAGCATGTGGCAGCCATATGGGTGCAATGCCGTAAGTTAAGTAAATCTGGCCATGATGCGACCATCCCTGGCCTCCCGGACAGCAATGTGCTCGAATGCTGGTGTTATCTGGACTTCAGGTTCCTCCTGCTCCTCCTCCACCTCATCTTCCAGCTGATGCTCCTCCTATTCCTCCTCCCCCTCTGAAGTGGCTGTGTGCTCTGCACCTTGCTCCTCATACAACTCTAATCCTCATTGCTGCATTACGTTGTGCAGCGCAGAGCATACAACGATGATTCTGGAGACCCTGGCTGATGCGTACTGAAGGGCTTCTCCAGATCTGGGCGATTGACTGCGAGATGCCACAAATGTCTGCTGCAGATCCCTGGAAGGAGCCTGAGGCGAAGAAGTTGAGGGTGCTGATGACTTTGACAGCCACTGGTAAGGAATGTCCACCAGGTCCTCTGGGCTGCAGTTCTTGCTCCAGCAAGCTGCAGATGTCTGCAATGACCTGGTATGATAGCCTGAGCCTCCTTTGGCACTGCTATTCAGTAATGTTGAGGAAGCTCATCCTCTGCCTGTATACCCTGTGTTGGGGGTATCGCCTCCGGTGTGGTGCAGCCCTGTGCTGATGCCCTCTGTCCTGTGGAACATCAGGTCATTGAGGAGAAGGTTGTTGCTGCTGCTGCTGGTATGGCTGGTGTTGTTGGTGGTGGGGCTCACTCTGGTCCGACTCTGAGGATCAAGGTGAGACTGTATATGTGGCACCCGTGCTAATGTAATAGGTCAAATCAAATCAAATCAAATCAAATCAAATCAAATCAACTTTTATTGTCATTGTTAGTGCACAAGTGCAGTACAATGACATGTAGGCTTGCGGCTCCCGAGAGTGTACATTTAGATTAAGACATTTAAACATTCAACATACATTTGGCTTGTAATACATTAACATAAACATAACCATAATAAAGTGCATTGGCAGATGTGCAGGCTTTAGAGTTTATTTGTGGAGTTCAGTAGGATGACAGCCCTGGGAAAGAAGATGTTCCTAAATCTGGTCGTACGGGTGCGAATGCATCTGTAGCGTCTCCCAGATGGTAGGAGGGCGAACAAACTGTGGCTGGGGTGGGTAGGGTCTTTGATGATGGACCGTGACCTCTGTAAACCTCCGTAAAAAGCAGGGCAAGTAGAGATCAGAGGACAGATCTGTCAATGTTGTGATAGTTACTAGCAATGTGGTGAGAGTGGCTTCCAAGGTGGCAGAATAGACTTGCAAACTCTAGACACCTAAATCTGTGCTCAAAATAGAATCAGCAAGAGCTTTTCCCTAAGGCAAGTAAGCAAGTATCACGTGGGAGTATTTATTTGGATTTCCATGCTCTCATAGGGAGCTTGTGGACATTTTTGTCCAGGGCGACTACATCTGCGGTAAGTGTCTGCGGCTCGAGGAACTTCAGCTCTGAGTTGAGGAGCTGGAGTCTGAGCTGCAGACATTGCGAGACATCAGGGAGGGAGAAAGTTACCTGGACCTTTTGCTCCAGGAGGCAGCCACACCCCTTAGATTAAATACTTTAGAATTGACATGTGGTCAGGGACAGGAGGGTGTGACTGCGAGTGAGGCAGGTATGGGGATCCAGGAGGTACTATTGCAGGAGCCTGTCCCTGCACTTGTCCAATAGATTTGAGGTTCTTGCAACCCTTGTGGACAAGTGTGGGGACTGCAGAGAGGACGAGCAAACTGACCCCGGCTCCGTGGTACAGGAAGCCGTTCAAGTGGGGGGAGTAAAAAGGAAGGTGGTTGTAGTAGGTGACAGTATAGTCAGGGGGATAGACACTGTTCTCTGCAGCCAGGAGCGTGAGTCCCGAAGGCTTAGTTGCCTACCCGGTGCTGTAGTGTATGTACCTTTAAGAGAGAACTACTTTTACAGCTCCTGTATACTGTAGTACCGGCAGTGACCACACCTGTATATAAGCCTCGAGCATCCTCTGTACTGTTAGTCTTTAGACTACCCTCCTCCAGTAAACACCTGTTGATTGTTAATCTACAGCCTCCGTCTAGTTAGTGGAAAACATCATACTTTAAGAATCACGGATTCAACAGTGGCAACTCTGCATTTCCTTTCAAGGATTCGCTCCGGGAGGACGGTGGAAGAAAGTCGAGGCCAGAAGCATGGGCGTCGACCACGAGCAACCGCCCAGTCATCCGGCAGAGAGTGAACATCGCAGGGGAGGCTGTTGAGAGCTGGGCTTGGTTCTCCAGCCATGACGATCCAGCAACAGACTGGCAACAGGTACAGCGCAGACCCTTCCCGGACAGCGGCGGCTGAAGCCGACCGACAGCACAGAAAAGGCCGAGCAGCATCGACGGGGTAAGAGAGAGGGTGAAGCGCACAGGGCGCAGCCGGGGGTTGAAAACCGAGCAGCGTCGACAGAAAACAAAAAGAGAGAGAGGGTAAAGCAGCAGCCGGGGTTCAGGACCGAGCGGCGGCAACGAGAAAGGCGCACAGGAGAACGCGTAGAGCACAGCCAGGGCTCAAGGACTGAACAGCGTCCGTGGGGGAAAGAAAGGAAGCGCGGGAGCTGCCATTGAGCCACGGAGAAGAAGGGAGAGCGTGGGAGATGCCATTTTAGAAGCCGCAGTGGAGAAGAAGGGCGAGAGCGGGAAGAAAGGAAAGCACGGGACAATGAAGTCAAAGATTGGGCGACATATGTGGAACGCATTGAGGTGTACTGCAAGGCGAATGAAGTGCCAGATGCTAGGAAAGCACTGGTTTTGTTGAATTCCATGGGTGCAAAAACTTATGGCTTACTGCGAAACTTAATAACCCCAGAGAAGCCAGTGGATAAGAATTTAAAAAGCATAGTGGAAATCCTACAGGACCACTTAAACCCCACACAGCTGCTGATAGCAGAAAGATTTAAGTTCCACAAAAGGAACCAGCATAAAGATGAAAGTAATGCTGAGTACTTAACGGAACTGCGCAAGCTATCGAAACACTGCCAGTTTGGATTGGGACTAGCAGATACGTTAAGGGACAAGTTTGTGTGTGGGCTTCAAAGTGAAGGAACCCAGAAACGGCTTCTATCAGAAAAGGATCTTACGCTGGAGAAGGCTTTCAGCATGGCAGTATCATACGAAGCAGCCACATGGGGTGCTGCAGAGATACAACGGAGACCGCAAGAATATGGCACCAATGAAATGTCATATGGAACAGGGAAGTGTTATCGCTGAGGCAGAACAACACACGACCAGAAGGATTGTTGGTTCAAGGACCAAGTGTGCAGACAGTGTGGAAAAGCAGAACATATAGCAAGAGTCTGCAGGTCAGGTAAGAAAACCAGCAGCAAGAAATCGCCACAGGAGAAGTACAAAAAGGTACATAAGGTGATGGACAGTAGTTCAGACGAACAGAAAAGAGATACAGACTCCGGAAGCAAGGAGCTGGGTTGTCTGAAACCACATAAGGTAATCAAAATGGAGGATCACCAGACTATCTGTGTCACGCTCAAGGTAGACGGAGTCCAAGTGAAAATGGAATTGGACACAGGATCAGCCCTAACAGTCATAAACCAAAGGGACTACAAGCGGCTAGTTTCACATATACTCTTGAAAGCTACAGAGATTGTCTTGAAGACGTACACGGGGCAAAAAGTCTACCCCAAAGGAAAAATAAGGGTGAACGTGATATACAAAGGCCAGGAAATACCCAAAATGGACATATATGTATTGCCAGCTGGAGGACCATCACTACTAGGACGTGAATGGATCTGGAAGATACAATTAGATTGGCATTCCATACAGGCACTGAAGGTTGAGGCCAAAAAGGATGACGACGTCACACCTGGACGACTGTCAAAGATGCTAACTGACGCACAAGAAGTGTTCCAGGAGGGACTCGGAACACTAAAAGGCATAACAGCGATGATTAAAATAGAGGAAAATGCAAGGCCAACGTTTTTTAAGGCCAGACCAGTGCCTTATGCGATCCGACCAGCCGTCGAAGCAGAGCTGGAAGGGTTGGATCGTTCAGGAATACTGTCCAAAGTAGACTGGAGCGAGTGGGCTACACCCATCGTTCCTGTAATGAAGAGGTCGTTGAGTAATACGCCTGGGGAACCAAAGAACATCCGCATCTGTGGGGATTTTAAGGTGACAGTGAACCCAGTCCTTCACATGGTACAATATCCACTTCCACGGATTGAGGATATTTTCGCCTCACTATCTAGAAGTAAACGCTTCACCAAAATTGATCTGGCCCAGGCGTACCTGCAAATGGAGGTAGAAGAAGCCTCGAAACAATACCTCACGATCAACACCCATAAAGGTCTCTAACAATACAACCGGCTGGTGTTTGGGGTAGCATCGGCTCCGGCTATTTGGCAAAGGGCAATGGATCAAGTCCTGCAAGGGATTCCAGGGACCCAGTGTTATTTGGACGACATCCTGATCACGGGCGAAAATGACAGTGATCACCTCGCCAACCTGGAGAAGGTGCTCACTAGATTAAAGGAATATGGGCTACAAGCTAATCGTCACAAGTGCGAGTTTTTCCAGAAGCAGATCTCGTATTGTGGCCATGTTATTGATGAAGGGGGGTTACATAAGTCCCCTGAAAAGATTGAGGCAGTAGTCAAGGCTCCAGCACCGGAAAATGTGTCACAACTGAGGTCGTTCCTCGGGCTGGTGAACTACAGGTAGACTATCATTTATCCGAAAACCTCGGGACCAGCCGAGTTTCGGATAAAGGAGAATTTCGGATTTCGGAAGGTGGGTCGGCGGGGGTCCGCGGGGGGGGTCGGCGGGGGTCCGCGTGGGGGTCGGCGGGGGGTCGTGCGCACGACTTACGCTGACGCTCAGCGTAAGTCAGTCGGGGTCGGCGGTTGTCGGGGCCGGCGGGGGGGTCGGCGGTTGTCGGGGCCGGCGGGGTCCGCGGGGGGGTCGGCGGTTGTCGGGGCTGGCGGGGTCGGCAGTTGTCGGGGTCCGCGGGGGGGTCGGCGGTTGTCGGGGCCGGCGGGGTCCGCGGGGGGGTCGGCGGTTGTCGGGGCCGGCGGGGTCCGCGGGGGAGTCGGCGGTTGTCGGGGCTGGCGGGGTCGGCGGTTGTCGGGGCCGGCGGGGTCCGCGGGGGGGGGTCGGCGGGGGGTCGTGCGCACGACTTACCCTTTATCCGAACTTCCGAAACCGGAACCCTCTAAAAACCGAAGGTTTTTTCGTTCGTACGCACGACTTACGCTGAACGAAAAAACCTTCGGTTTTTAGAGGGTTTCGGTTTTCGGAAGTCCGGATAAAGGGTAGTCTACCTGTACTACCATAAGTTCTTACCAAATTTGTCTACAGTATTACACCCACTGAACACCCTACTGCAAATGGGGGTACCATGGAAGTGGAATGACGAATGTAAACGAGCTTTCCAGAAGTGCAAAGCATTGATCACATCACAAGAGGTGTTGGCCCATTTCAACCCAGCACTACCAATTCGGTTGGCATGTGATGCATCACCCTATGGTATTGGAGCGGTGCTGTCGCACAAATTCCCAGACGGGTTGGAGAGGCCAGTAGCCTTTGCGTCTCGGTCACTAACCTCAGCCGAGCGCAACTACGCCCAGATCAACAGGGAGGCCCTCAGCCTAGTATGAGGAGTAAAAAAATTCAACCACTATCTGCATGGGCAGAAGTTCACCTTGCTGACTGACCACCAACCACTTGTCTCCATCCTTAATCCAAAGAAGGGCGTTCCGGTGATGACTGCACAACGGCTACAAAGATGGTCCCTTTTTCTAGGGGCGAACCAATATGAAATAGAGTATAATGGCACGAAACAGCATGGAAACGCTGATGGGCTATCACGCCTGCCACTGCCTACTGTGGAGGAAGCACCAGCAGTGGACCCTATTGAAATATTTTATTCGTCGATAATTGAACGATTGCCAGTAACAAACGCGGATATAGAGAAGGAGACCCGCAATGATCTGACACTGTGTCGGGTATATGATTTGACGGTGAAGGGATGGCCAACACATGGCGACTCACTGTTGCCAGCATTCTCATCTAGAAGAGAACAGCTTTCAGTATGCCAGGGGACCTTGATGTGTGGATCCCGAGTGGTAATTCTACCCAAGTTAAGGGAGCGAGTGCTCAATGAGCTTCACAAAGGCCATCTGGGAGGGGTGAAAATGAAAAGCCTTGCTAGGGCTTATGTGTGGTGGCCGGGGATTGATCAACAAATCGAGGACCTAACAAAGAGCTGCTCAGGGTGCCAGAAGATCCAAAATGCACCACCACAGGCCCCTCTACACCCATGGGAGTGGCCCTCCTCTCCATGGCAACGGGTGCATATTGATTTTGCTGGTCCATTCATGGACTGAATGTTCTTAATAGCAGTGGATGCGCACTCGAAATGGCCTGAGGTGATCAAAATGTCCTCAACCACTACAGAGAAAACGATTGCAGTCCTACGGACCATATTTGCCAGGAACGGCTTGCCAGAGCAGATTTGCTCTGATAACGGACCACAGTTTGTGTCCGAAGAGTTTTGGAAATTTATAAGAAGGAATGGGGTAAGGCATTACACATCCGCCCCGTATCATCCAGCCACAAATGGATTGGCTGAAAGGTTCGTACAAACCTTTAAAAAGGCGATAAGGGCCATGTGCGATGATGACATTCCACTACAGCATAAGGTGGACAATTTCCTGTTAGCCTACAGAAATGCGACACATGCAGTTACCAACCAGACCCCGGCCATGATATTCATTAAACGAAGGTTGAGATCTCGTCTGGATTTGCTCAGACCAAATGTGCGAAGGAATGTTGAGGATAAGCAATTCCAGCACATCAATGAGAAGCCCACAAGGAGCTTCAATGTAGGACAACCAGTCTTGGCCCACGACTAACGAACAGAGAAATGGCAACCCGGAACGATATGCACACGGCAGGGGCCATTAATGTACACAGTGGATGTCGGGGAGAACATTGTGAGACGCCACGTCGACCAGATACTAGCGTCACAGGAACGAGCCAACCCCATGTCTCGCATACCTGGGGATGAACCCGACATACCGGTAGCAGCTACCTCAGAAACAGTAGCAGCGGAAACTGATGAACTAACCGACGAAAGGGGGCCAGAATCGCCTCCGCACCAAGAACAAGAACCTCAGGAAAGGCGCTATCCGGAAAGGATCAGGAAGCCGCCCCAAAGATTGAATCTATAAATGGACTATTTCAGTTTAATGTGCATGTTAAAGTGTTAACTGTTATTTGAATGTTATGGGTACTGTTAATCTAAAAGGGGAGGAATTGCAGTGTATGTACCTTTAAGAGAGAACTACTTTTACAGCTCCTGTATACTGTAGTACCGGCAGTGACCACACCTGTATATAAGCCTTGAGCATGCCTCTGTACTGTTAGTCTTTAGACTACCCTCCTCCAGTATACACCTGTTGATTGTTAATTTACAGCCTCCGTCTAGTTATTGGAAAACATCATACTTTAAGAATCACGGATTCAACAGGTGCCAGGGTAAAGGGTTAGGGTTGGGGTTGGAGAAGAACTTGGAGTGGGAGGGGGAAGATCCAGTTGTCGTAGTCCACGTAGGTGCCAGCAACATAGGTAGGACAAAGAAAGAGATTCTGCTGAGAGAGTTTGAGCAGCTAGGGGCTAAATAAAAAGCAGAACCACAAAGGTCATAATCTCTGGATTATTACTGGAGCCATGAGCAAATTGGCATAGGGTCAATAGGATCAGGGAGATGAGTGCATGGTTCAATGATTGGTGTGGGAGAAGTGGGTTTCGATTCCTGGGGCAGTGGCACCTGTACTGGGGAAAGAGAGAGCTGTTCCGTTGGGATGGACTACACCTGAAAAATGCTGGGACCAGAGTTCCAACAAATTGAATAACTAGGGAGGTAGATAGGGCTTTAAACTAAATAAGTGGGGGGCGGTTCCCGGTAGAGAGAAATCTAGAATGCTAAAGAGAAAAGACAAGGAAGCAGTGCAGGAAAGTGATTGGGGTAAGGATAACCAGATTGTGTCAGGAAAGGACAGAGCGTACAAACAAAGGAGTGCACTAACAAATAGGGTCTGGATAAGAAAAAATTGTAATAAGACAAATAGGGCCATAGTACAAAAAAAGTTAAGATGTCTAAAAATGTTAAAAAACAAATCTAAATGCATGAAGCATTCATAATAAGGTAGACGAATTAACAGCACAAATAGATGTAAACGGATACGATATAATTGCGATTACAGAGACATGGCTGCAGGGTGACTAAGGCTGGGAGCTGACTATCCAAGGATATTCGATATTTAGGAAGGACAGGCGAAAAGGAAAAGGAGGTGGCTGACCTTGTTAGTAAAGGATGAAATCAGAGCAATAGTGAGAAAGGATATTGGCTCAGAAAATCAAGATGTAGAATCAGTCTGGGTGGAGCTAAGAAGCACCAAGGGGCAGAAAACATTGGTGCGAGTTGTCTATAGGCCTCCAAACAGTAGTGGTAATGTAGGGGATGGCATCAAACAGGAAATTAGAGATGCATGTGACAAGGGTACTGCAGTAATCATGAGTGACTTTAAACTACATATAGACTGGCCAAACCAAATTAGCAGTTATACTGTGGAGGATGAATTCCTGGAGTGTGTATGAGATTGCTTTTTAGACCAGTACATTGAGGAGCCAACTAGGGAAAAGGTTATCCTATATTGGGTACTGTGCAATGAGAAGGGGTAAATTTAAAATCTTCTTGTGAGGGGTCCTTTAGCGAAGAGTGACCATAACATGATAGAATTCTTCATTTAAATGGAAAGTGAAGAAGTCCAATCTGAAACTAGGTTCCTAAATCTAAACAAAGGAAACTATGATGGTATGAGGAGTGAGTTGGCTATGATAGATTGGGGAGCTTCATTAAAAGGCAAGACGGTAGATAAGCAATGGCTAACATTTAAGGAGAAGGAATTCCTAGTGTGTATACGGGATGGTTTCCTGGACCAATATGTTGAGAAACCAATTAGAGCTCAGGCCATCTTAGACTGGGTATTATGTAATGAGCAAGGATTAATTAGCAATCTTGTTGTGCGAGGCCCCTTGGGAAGGAGCGATCATAATATGATAGAATTCTTCATTAAAATGGAGAGTGAAGTAGTTGACTCGGAGACTAGGGTCCTGAATTCAAATAAAGGAAACAACGATGGTATGAGGCACGAGTTGGCTAGGATGGATTGGGGAATGTTACTTAAAGGGTTGATGGTGGATAGGCAATGGCAAACATTTAATGATCGCATGGATGAACTACAGAATTTGTTCAACCCTGTTTGGCATAAAAATAAAACAAAAAAGGTGACTCAACCATGGCTAACAAGGGAAATGAGGGATAGCATAAGATCTAAGGAGAGGACATATAATTTGGCCAGAAAAAGCAGCAAACCTGAGGATTGGGAGCAGTTTAGGATTCAGCAAAGGAGGAAAAAGACATTCATTAAGAGAGAGAAATTAGATTATGAGAGTAAGCTTTCAGGGAACATAAAAACTGACTGTAAAAGCTTCTATAGATATGTGAAGAGAAAAAGATTGGTGAAGTCAAGCGTAGATCCCTTGCAGTCAGAATCAGGGGAATTTATAATGGGGAACAAAGAAATGGCTGACCAATTAAATATATACTTTGGTTCTGTCTTCACAAAGGAGGACACAAATAACCTCCCAGAGAAGTCGGGGAACATAGGGTCTAATGAGAGGGAGGAATTGAATGAAATCAGTATTTGTAGGGAAATTGAAGGCCGATAAATCCCCAGGGCCTGATAATCTACATCCTAGGGTAGTTAAGGAAGTGGCCCTAGATATAGTAGATGCATTGCTGGTCATCTTCCAAAATTGTATAGACTCTGGAACAGTTCCCATGGATTGGAGGATAGCTAATGTAACCCCACTATTTAAAACAGGTGGTAGAGGGAAAATTGAGATTTGTAGACCGGTAAGTCTGACATCGGTAGTGGGGAAAATGCTAGAGTCCATTATAAAAGATGTAATAGCAGAGCACTTGGAAAACAGTGACAGGATCAGACAAAGTCAACATGGATTTACAAAAGGTAAATCATGCTTGACTAATCTACTGGAATTTTTTCAGGATGTAACTGGTAGAATAGATAAGGGAGAACCAGCGAATGTGGTGTATTTGGACTTTCAGAAGGCTTTCGATATGGTCCCGCATAAGAGATTAGCGTGCAAAGTTAAAGCACACAGGATTGGGGGTAAGGTACTGTCTTGGATAGAGAACTGGTTGGCAGACAGGAAGCAAAGAGTTGGAATAAACGGCTCTTTTTCCAAGTGGCAGGCAGTGACTAGTGGGGTACCGCAGGGATCAGTGCAAGGACCCCAGTATTCACAATATATATTAATGATCTAGACGAGTGAACTAGATGTAATATCTCCAAGTTTGCAGATGACACAAAGCTGGGTCGGCGTGTGTGCTGTGAGGAGGATGCAGAGAAACTCCAGTATGACTTGGACAGGTTGGGTGATTGGGCAGATGCATGGCAAATGCAGTATAATGTGGATAAATGCGAGGTTATCCACTTTGGTGGCAAAAACAGGAAGACAGATCATTATCTGAACGGCAATAGATTGGGAAAAGGGGAAGCGCAACGAGATCTGGGTGTCCTTGCGCACCAGTCGCTGAAGGTAAGAATGCAAGTGCAGCAGGCGGTGAAGAAGGCAAATGGTATGTTGGCTTCATAGCGAGAGGAATCGAGTACAGGAGCAAGGATGTCTTGCTGCAATTGTACAGGGCCTTGGTGAGACCACACCTTGAGTATTGTGTGCAGTTTTGGTCACCTTATCTGAGGAAGGATGTTCTTGCCATGGAGAGAGTGCAGTGAAGATTCACCAGACTGATACCTGGGAGGGCAGGAATGACGTATGAGGAGAGATTGGGTTGATTAGGCTTATATTCGCTGGAGTTTAGAAGAATGAGAGGAGCTATCTATGAAACTTATAGGGAGGAAATTCAGTTGGTAGCGACACCCGTTAGCGCCTTAAGAGGGCGCTAAGTAGGGCGCTAAGCAACTAACGCCCGGGTGCGGCAATATCTGCGCCTCTCGCGAAATTGACTGGTTATTTTGCGGCGGCGCTAAACAATATCGCCACGATCTCCTGCGCCGGCAGATCATGACGTCAGTCGAGTGTGCAACGTCCCATTAGCGCCCCGGACTGGAAATTGAGTGGCGCCCCCTGCCTTACGGCCTGCTGCTAGCAACGACAGGTTGCGGGGAGCGTTCTGCTGTCAGAAAGGGACTAGGGGAGCGCTATTTAAAGGCGACCACTTCCTGCCTTTTTTTGTCGGTGACATTTTTGCACCACACATTCTGAGAGAGAGACTTCTGGAGAGATTCAACGCTGTATGAAGGAGTTTTGGGTACTGAGCAGCACTTTGCAGGTTGGTTTTGATTTGCCCTTCCTTGTATCGATTTAGAAGAGACTATGGGGTCTGCACTCTGAGCTGTTCCCCTGGTTCTCTCCATTGTTCTTTCCAGCAGATTTGATGTACAGGTCTCTCCAGGCCGAGATTCAGGGAGAGATTCAAGGCTGCAGTGAGCAGGATGTGGATGGAGAGCAAGATCAACCCTCCCCTTTAAGAAAAAACAAAAAATGCAGGAGAAACTCAGCAGGTCAAGCAGCATCTGTGGAGAGACATACAGATTTAAAGTTTCAGGTCGATGACCATTTGTCAGAACTCCCCTTTAAGAACTGGATGGTGCCAGTGTGTCTGTGTTACATTGCTGACTGAAATCACATGATCTTTGCCAGTGCTGTGAGGTAGTGCCTCGCTCCTCAGCCTTAGCGCCTTAAGAGAGGTGTGTCGCGTCTGATTTAGCGCTCCAATCACCTCCAGTGGTGATAAAAGCCAAGTTTGCTGTCGGAGGCGATAATTAGCGACAGGTGCTAAACTTTGCGCACCGCCAATAATAGCGCCCCAAATGGGGTGATACTGAATTTCTCCCCCATAATGTTCTAACAGGACTAGACAGACTAGAGGCAGGAAGGATGTTCCCGATGGTGGGGGAGTCCAAAAGCAGGGGTCACAGTCTAAAGATAAGGGGTAAGCCATTTAGGACAGAGATGAGAAGGAATTTCTTCACCCAGAGAGTGGTGAACCTGTGGAATTCTCTGCCACACAAGGCAGTTGAGGCCAATGCATTAAATATTTCTTAAGGCTAAAGGGATCAAGGGATATGGGGAGAAAGCAGGGACAAGGTGTTAAATCCATGAATCTTGATGTATGGTGTCCTTCAACAAATAGACGGAGACTGCAGAGGAACAATCAACAGGTGTTTACTGGATGAGGGTCACCCAAAAAACTAACAGTACAGATCCCTACTCAGGGTTTATATACAGGTGTGGTCACTGCCGGTACTACAGTATACAGGAGCTGTAAAAAGTAGTTCTCCCCTTAAAGGTACATACACGACAATTCCTCCCCTTTTAGAGTAACAATGTCATAACATTCATTTAACAGTTAACACTTTTAACATGCAACATTAATTGAAAATAGTCCATTTATAAATTCAGTCTTTCGGGCGGCTTCCTGATCCTTTCTGGATAGCGCCTTTCCTGAGTGTCTTGCTCTTGGTGTGGTGGCGATTCTGCCCCCCTGTCGTTGGTTGGTTCATCAGCTTCCGATGCTACTGTTTCTGGGGTAGATGCTGACTGTATGTCGGGTTCATCACCAGGTATGCGAGACATGGGGTTGACTCGTTCCTGTGACGCTAGGATCTGGTCGACATGGCGTCTCACAATGTTCTCCCCAACATCCACTGTGTACATTAGTGGCCCCTGCCGTGTGCATATCGTTCCTGGTTGCCATTTCTCTGTTCGGTAGTCACAGGCCAAGACTGGTTGCCCTACATTGAAGCTCCTTGTCGGCTTCTCATTGATGTGCTGCAATTGCTTATTCTCAACATTTCTTCGTACATTTGGTCTGAGCAATTCCAGACGAGATCTCAACCTTCGGTTAAAGAACATCATGGCCGGGGTCTGGTTGGTAACTGCATGTGTCGCATTTCTGTAGGCTAACAGGAAATTGTCCACCTTATGCTGCAGTGGAACGTCGTCATTGCACATGGCCCTTACTGCCTTTTTAAAGGTTTGTACGAACCTCTCAGCCAATCCATTTGTGGCTGGATGATACGGGGCGGATGTGTAATGCCTTACCCCATTCCTTCTCATAAATTTCCAAAACTCTTCGGACACAAACTGTGGTCCGTTATCAGAGCAAATCTGCTCTGGCAAGCCGTTCCTGGCAAATATGGTCTGTAGGACTGCAATCGTTTTCTCTGTGGTGGTGGAGGACATTTTGATCAGCTCACGCCATTTTGAGTGCGCATCCATGGCTATTAAGAACATTGAGTCCATGAATGGACCAGCAAAATCAATATGCACCCATTGCCATGGAGAGGAGGGCCACTCCCATGGGTGTAAAGGGGCCTGTGGAGGGGCATTTTGGACCTTCTGGCATCCTGAGCAGCTCTTTCTCAGGTCCTCGATATGCTGATCGATCCCCGGCCACCACACATAAGCCCTAGCAAGGCTTTTCATTTTCACCCCTCCCAGATTGCCTTCGTGAAGCTCATTGAGCAATCTCTCCCTTAACTTGGGTGGAATTACCACTCGGGATCCACACATCAAGGTCCCCTGGCATACTGACAGCTGTTCTCTTCTGGATGAGAATGCTGGCAACAGTGAGTCGCCATGTGTTGGCCATCCCTTCACCGTCAAATCATATACCCGAGACAGTGTCGGGTCATTTCGGGTCTCCTTCTCTTTATCCGCGTTAGTTACTGGCAAGCGTTCAATTATAGTCGAATAAAATATTTCGACGGGGTCCACTGCTGGTGCTTTCTCCGCAGTAGGCAGTGGCAGGTGTGATAGCCCATCAGCGCCTCCATGCTGTTTCGTGCCCTTATACTCTATTTCATATTGGTTCGCCCCTAGAAAAAGGGACCATCTTTGTAGCCGTTGCGCAGTCATCACCGGAATGCCCTTCTTTGGATTAAAGATGGAGACAAGTGGTTGGTGGTCAGTTAGCAAGGTGAACTTCTGCCCGTGCAGATAGTGGTTGAACTTTTTCACTCCCCACACTAGTCTGAGGGCCTCCCTGTCAATCTGGGTGTAGTTACGCTCGGCTGAGGTTAGTGACCGAGACGCATAGGCTACTGGCCTCTCCAAGCCGTCCGGGAATTTGTGCGACAGCACCGCTCCAATACCATAGGGTGATGCATCACACGCCAACCGAATTGGCAGTGCTGGGTTAAAAAGAGCCAACACCTCTTTTGATGTGATCAATTCTTTGCACTTCTGGAAAGCTCGTTTACATTCGTCATTCCACTTCAATGGTACCCCCGTTTGCAGTAGGGTGTTCAGTAGGTGTAGTACTGTAGACAAATTCGGCAAGAATTTATGGTAGTAGTTCACCAGCCCGAGGAACGACCTCAGTTGTGACACATTTTCCGGTGCTGAAGCCTTGACTACTGCCTCAATCTTTTCAGGGGACTTATGTAACCCCTCTTCATCAATAACGTGGCCACAATACGAGATCTGCTTCTGGAAAAACTCGCATTTGTGGCGATTAGCTCGGAGCCCATATTCCTTCAATCTAGTGAGCACCTGCTCCAGGTTGGCGAGGTGATCACTGTCATTTTCTCCCGTGACCAGGATGTCGTCCAAATAACACTGGGTCCCTGGAATCCCTTGCAGGACTTCATCCATTGCCCTTTGCCAAATAGCCGGAGCTGATGCTACCCCGAACACCAGCCGGTTTTATTGGTAGAGACCTTTGTGAGTGTTGATCATGAGGTACTGTTTCGAGGCTTCTTCTACCTCCATTTGCAGGTACGCCTGGGCCAGATCAATCTTAGTGAAGCGTTTTCCTCCAGATAGCGAGGCGAAAATATCTTCAATCCGCGGAAGCGGATATTGTACCGTGTGAAGGTTTGGGTTCACTGTCACCTTAAAGACCCAACAGATGTGAACCTTCTTTGGTTCTCCAGGTGTATTACTCAACGACCTCTTCATTACAGGAACGATGGGTGTAGCCCACTCGCTCCAGTCCACTTTGGACAGTACTCCAGAACGTTCCAAACCTTCCAGCTCTGCTTTGATAGCTGGGCGGATCGCATAAGGCACCAGTCTGGCCTTAAAAAACTTTGGGCTTGCATTTTCCTCTATTTTGATCGTCGCTGTTATGCCTTTTAGTGTTCCGAGTCCCTCCTGGAACACTTCTTGTGCATCAGTTAGCATTTTTGACAGTTGTCCAGGTGTGACGTCGTCATCCTTTTTGGCATCTACCATCAGTGCTTGTATGGAATGCCAATCTAACTGTATCTTCCGGATCCATTCACGTCCTAGTAGTGGTGGTCCTCCATCTGGCAATACATATTGGTCCATTTTTGGTGTTTCCTTGCCGTTGTATATCACGTTCACCCTTATTTTTCCTTTGGGGTAGACTTTTTGCCCCGTGTACGTCTTCAAGACAATCTCTGTATCTCTCAAGAGTATATGTGAGAATAGCCGCTTATAGTCCCTTCAGTTTATGCCTGTTAGGGCTGATCCTGTGTCCAATTCCATTTTCACTTGGACTCCGTCTATCTTGAGCATGACCCAGACAGTTTGGTGATCCTCCATTTTGATTACATTATGTAGTTTCAGACAACCCAGCTCCTTACTTCCGGAGTCTGTATCACTTTTCTGTTCATCTGATCTTGTGGCCATTACAGAAACATTGCTGCAGGGTGACCATGACTGGGAATTAAACATACCAGGTTATTTAACAATCAGGAAGGACAGGCAGAAAGGGAGAGGAGGTGGGGTGGCTATGTTAATAAAGGAAGGAATCACTATAATACAGAGAAATGATATTGGGTCAAAGGAGCAGGATAGTGAAACAGTTTGGGTGGAGATAAGGAATAATAAGGGGAAAAAAACACGAGTGGGTGTAGTCTATAGGCCTCCGAACAGTTGCTACTCTGTTGGACGGAGTATTAATCAGGAAATAGTTGAGGCTTGTAATAAGGGAACAGCTATAATTATGGGGGATTTTAATTGTCATATTAACTGGACAAATCAAATTGGGCAGAGCAGCCTTGAGGAAGAGTTCATTGAGTGTATTAGGGATAGGTTTCTTGAGCAGTATGTAACTGAACCGACCAGGGGGCAAGCAACCTTAGATTTGGTCCTGTGTAATGAGACAGGATTAATTAAAAATGTCCTAGTAAAGGATCCCCTTGGAATGAGTGACCATAACATGGTTGAGTTCCATATTCAATTAGAGGGTGAGAAGGTTGGATCTCAGACAAGCGTGCTGAGCTTGAATAAAGGAGACTATGAAGGTATGAGAGCGGAATTAATTAGAGTGGACTGGGAAAATAGATTAAAGGGTAAGACGGTACATGACCAGTGGTGTACATTTAAGGAGTTATTTTACAACTGCCAAAAAAAATATATTCCACTGAGGAAAAAAGGATGTAAAAGAAAAGATAGCCATCCGTGGCTAAGTAAAGTAATTAAGGATAGTATCCGACTAAAAACAAGGGCATATAAGGTAGCCAAATCTAGTGGGAGGATGGAAGATTGGGAAGTCTTTAAAAGACAGCAAAAAATAACTAAAAGATTGATTAAGAAAGGGAAGATAGATTATGAAAGTAAATTAGCAAAAAATATAAAAACAGACAGTAAAAGTTTCTATAGTTATATAAAAAGAAAAAGGGTGGCTAAAGTAAATGTTGGTCCCTTAGAGGATGAGACCGGGAAATTAATGGTGGGAAACATGGAGACGGCAAAAACACTGAACAATTATTTTGTATCAGTCTTTACAGTAGAGGACACTAAGAATATCCCAACACTGGACAAACAGGGGGCTCTACTGGGGGAGGAACTAAATATGATTAAAATCACTAAGGAAGTGGTACTTGGTAAAATAATGGGACTCAAGGCGGATAAATCCCCTGGACCTGATGGCTTGCATCCTAGGGTCTTGAGGGAAGTAGCGGTAGGGATTGTGGATGCATTGGTAATAATTTTCCAAAACTCACTGGACTCAGCAAAGGTCCCGGCAGATTGGAAAACTGCTAATGTAACACCCTTATTTAAAAAGGGTAGTAGGCAGAAGGCTGGAAACTATAGACCTGTTAGCCTAACATCTGTGGTTGGTAAAATGTTAGAGTCCATTATTAAGGAGACAGTAACGGGACATTTGGATAAACATAATTTAATAGGACAAACTCAGCATGGTTTCATGAAGGGGAAGTCATGTTTGACAAATTTGCTTGAGTTTTTTGAGGAAGTAACATACAGGGTGGATAAAGGGGAACCAGTGGACGTAGTGTATTTAGACTTCCAAAAGGCATTTGACAAGGTGCCACACAAAAGATTATTGCTCAAGATAAAAAATCACGGGATTGGGGGTAATATTCTGGCGTGGGTGGAGGATTGGCTCTCCAACAGAAAGCAGAGAGTTGGGATAAATGGTTCGTTCTCAGATTGGCAACCAATAACTAGTGGTGTTCCGCAGGGGTCAGTGCTGGGTCCCCAACTCTTTACAATCTATATTAACGATTTGGAGGAGGGGACCGAGTGTAACATATCAAAGTTTGCAGATGATACAAAGATGGGACGGAAAGTAGTGAGTGAGGAGGACATAAAAAACCTGCAAAGGGACATAGACAGGCTAAGTAAGTGGGCAGAGATTTGGCAGATGGAATACAATACTGGAAAGTATGAGGTTATGCACTTTGGCAGGAAAAATCATAGAGCAAGTTATTATCTTAATGGCAAGAAACTGGAAAGTACTGTAGTACAAAGGGATCTGGGGGTCCTGGTGCACGAAACTCAAAAAGTTAGTATGCAGGTGCAGCAAGTGATTAAGAAGGCCAATGGAATGTTGGCTTTTATTGCTAGGGGGATGGAATATAAAAACAGGGAGGTATTGCTGCAGTTGTACAAGGTATTGGTGAGACCGCACCCGGAATACTGCATACAGTTTTGGTGTCCATACTTAAGAAAAGACATACTTGCTCTCGAGTCAGTACAAAGAAGGTTCACTCGGTTAATCCCGGGGATGAGGGGGTGGTCATATGAGGAGAGGTTGAGTAGATTGGGACTCTACTCATTGGAGTTCAGAAGAATGAGAGGCGATCTTATTGAAACATATAAGATTGTGAAGGGGCTTGATCGGGTGGATGCGGTGAGGATGTTCCCAATGATGGGTGAAACTAGAACTAGGGGGCATAATCTTAAAATAAGGGGCTGCTCATTCAAAACTGAGATGAGGAGAAACTTCTTCACTCAGAGGGTGGTAGGTTTGTGGAATTTGCTGCCCCAGAAAGCTGTGGAAGCTACATCATTAAATAAATTTAAAACAGAAATAGATAGTTTCCTAGAAGTAAAGGGAATTAAGGGTTACGGGGAGCGGGCAGGAAATTGGACATGAGTCTAGGTTCGGAATGGTCATGGCCCTGCGGGTAGTGGAGTGGGCCCAGGGGCCGTGTAGCCTTGTTCTGCTCCTACTGTGTTCTAATTCTGTGTTAGATTTCAGGAGATGGTTTTATTCCTGTTCCTGGCTGGGGTGGAGATCGCCTTTACAGAAGGTAAGTACTGTAGAAAATATAGGGACAGAGTGATCTCCTGGAAGAATTTCGATCGCCTAGATGGGTTGGAGAGGAATTTCCCAGATTTTTTTTTTTCTCCCAAATTGGCCATTGGGTCTTTATCTGGTTTTTCGCCTCTCCCGGGAGATCACATGGGTTCGGGTGGATGCAGAGTGATAGAACATTTGAGGTTAGGATCAGATCAGCCATGATCTTATTGAATGGTGGAGCAGGCTCGAGGGGCCGATTGGCCTACTCCTATTTCTTATGTTCTTATGTTCTTATGTTCTTATGTTCTCCGTCACCTTATGTACCTTTTTGTACTTCTCCTGTGGAGATTTCTTGCTGCTGGTTTTCTTTCCCGACCTGCAGACTCTTGCTATGTGTCCTACTTTTCCACACTGTCTGCACACTTGGTCCTTGAACCAACAATCCTTATGGTCGTGTGTTGTTCTGCCGCAGCGATAACACTTCACTGCTCCATATGACATTTCATTTGTGCCATATTCTTGTGGTCTCCGTTGTATCTCTGCAGCACCCCGTGTGGCTGCTTCGTGTGATACTGCCATGCTGAAAGCCTTGTCCAGCGTAAGATCCTTTTCTGATAGAAGCCATTTCTGGGTTCCTTCACTTTGAAGGCCACACACAAACTTGTCCCTTAAGGTATCTGCTAGTCCCGTTCCAAACTGGCAGTGTTTCGATAGCTTGTGCAGTTCCGTTAAATACTCAGCATTACTTTCGTCTTTATGCTGGTTCCTTTTGTGAAACTTAAATCTTTCTACTATCAGCAGCGGTGTGGGGTTTAAGTGGACCTGTCGGATTGCCACTATGCTTTCAAAATCCTTTTCCACTAGCTTCTCTGGGGTTACTAGGTTTCGCAGTAAACCATACATTTTTGCACCCATGGAATTCAACAATACCAGTGCTTTCCTGGCATCTGGCACTTCATTCGCCTTGCAGTACACTTCTATGCGTTCTACATATGTCGCCCAATCTTCGACTTCATTGTCGAACGCTGTGACACTGCCACTCTTCGGCATCCCTGGGTGTGGTTAGACTTGCTAAAAATGGCGTCTCCCGCACTCTCCCTTCTTTTCCGCTGGCTCAAAATGGCGTCTCCCGCGCTTTCCTTTCTTCCCGCGCTCTCCCGCGGACGCTGCTCAGCCCTTGAACACCGGCCGCGCTCTGCGCGTTTTCCTGCACACCTCTCTCATTGACGCCGCTCGGTTCTGAACCCCGGCTGCGCCCTGTGCGCTTTACCCTCTCTCTCTTTTTTTTTATCTCCGTCGATGCCGCTCGGTCTTCAACCCCAGCTGCGCCCTGTGCGCTTTACCCTCTCTCCTCTCAGTGTCGACGCCGCTCGGCCTCCCCCTGTGCCGTCGGTCGGCTCCAACCGCCGCTGTGCGGGAAGGGTCCTCACCGTACCTGTTGCCAGCCCGCCTCACTGGAGTCTCCGCTGGATGGTCGACGCCCATGCCTCTGGACTCTCTGAAGAAACAGCTGCACCTTCTTCACTATCTCCTTATCAAGGAGCCGTCCACAACAGAACCCACAGCAATGATGGAATTTCTTTCTGCAGTGTTGCAGGTAGGTTCGAATTTTCTCGTTGCCAATGTTAAATCCATGAATCTTGATGAATGGTGTCCTTCAACAAATAGACTGAGACTGCAGAGGAACAATCAACAGGTGTTTACTGGATGAGGGTCACCCAAAAAACTAACAGTACAGATCCCTGCTCAGGGTTTATATACAGGTGTGGTCACTGCCGGTACTACAGTATACAGGAGCTGTAAAAAGTAGTTCTCCCCTTAAAGGTACATACACTACACAGGGTACTGAATTTGGATGATCAGCCATGATCTCATTAAATGGCAGAACAGGCTCGAGGGGCCGAATGGCCTACTCCTGCTCCTATCTTCTATGTTTCTATGAGGGTAAACTTGCAAGGAACATAAAAGTGGATTGTAACAGCTTCTACAAGTATGTAAAAAGAAAAAGGTTAGTGAAGACAAATGTAGGTTCCTTACAGTCAGAAACGTGAGAATTTATAATGGGGAACAAGGAAATGGCTGAGCAATTAAACAAATACTTTGGTTCTGTCTTCATGGAAGAGGACACAAATAACTTCCCAGAAATGCTAGGGAACCAAGGGTCTAATGAGAAGGAGGAATTAAAGGAAATTAGTATTAGTAAAAAAATAGTGCTGGAGAAATTAATGGGACTGAAAGCTGATAAATCCTCAAGGCCTGATAATCTGCATCCCAGAGTACTAAAAGAAGTAGCCATGGAAATAGTGGATGCATTGGTTACGATCTTCCAAACTTCTATAGATTATGGAACAGTTCCTGCAGATTGGAGGGTGGCAAATGTAACCCCACTATTTAAAAAAGGAGGGAGAGAGAAAACAGGGAACTACAGACCGGTTAGTCTAACATCAGTAGTAGGGAAAATGCTGGAGTCTATTCTAAAGGATGTGATAACAGGACATTTAGAAAATATCAATGGGATTAGACAAAGTCAACATGGATTTGTGAAAGGGAAATCGTGTTTGACAAACCTACTGGAGTTTTTTAAGGATGTAACTGTTAGGATAGATAAGGGAGAACCAGTGGATGTGGTATATTTGGATTTTCAGAAGGCCTTTGATAAAGTCCCACATAAGAGGTTAGTGTGCAAAATTAAAGCACATGGGATTAGGCGTAATATACTGGCATGTATTGAAAATTGGTTAACAGACAGGAAGCAGAGAGTAGGAATAAATCCATCTTTTTCGGGGTGGCAGGCGGTGACTAGTGGGGTAGCGCAGGGATCAGTGCTTGGGCCTCAGCTATTCACAATATATATCAATGATTTGGATGAGGGAACCAAATGTAATGTTTCCAAGTTTGCTGACAACATGAAACTAGGTAGGATTGTGAGTTGTGAGGAGGATGCAAAGAAGCTTCAAGGCGATTTAGACAAGTTGAGTGAGTGGGCAAATACATGGCAGATGCAGTATAACGTGGATAAATGTGAAGTTATCCACTTCGATAGGAAACACAGAAAGGTAGAGTGTTATTTAAATGGTGATAGATTGGGAAATGTTGATGTACAGAGGGACCTGGGTGTCCTTGTACACCAGTCGCTGAAAGCAAACATGCAGGTGCAGCAAGCAGTTAGGAAGCCAAATGGCATGTGGGGCTTCATTGCAAGAGGATTTCAGTACAGGTGCAAGGATGTCTTACTACAGTTGTACAGGGCCTTGGTGAGACCACACCTGGAGTATTGTGTGCAGTTATGGTCTCCTTACCTAAGAAAGGATATACTTGCCATAGAGGGACTGCAGCGAGGGTTCACCAGGCTGATTCCTGGGATGGCAGGACTGTCGTTTGAGGAGGGATTGGATCCACTAGGTCTGTATTCACTAGAGTTTAGAAGAATTAGAGGGGATCTCATTGAAACGTATAAAATTCTGACAGGGCTAGACAGATTGGATGCAGGGAGGATGTTTCCCCTGGCTGGGGGGTCTAGAACGAGGGGTCGCAGTCTCACAATACGGGGTAGGACATTTAGGACTGAGATGAGGAGAAATTTCTTCACTCAGAGGGTGGTGAACCTGTGGAATTCTCTACCACAGAAGGCTGTGGAGGCCAAGTCATTGAATATATTTAAGAAGGAGATTGATAGATTTCTAGACACAAAAGGCATCAAGGGGTATGGGGAGAGAACGGGAATATGGTATTGACATTGAGGGTCAGCCATGATCATATTGAATGGCGGAGCAGGCTCGAAGGGCCGAATGGCCTACTCCTGCTCCTATTTTTCTACATAGGATTACATAGGAAATACACCACAGAAACAGGCTATTCGACCCAACCAGTCCATGCCGGCTTTTATGCTCCACTCGAGTCTCCTCCCGTCTTTCCTCATCTAAATCTATCAGCATAACTCTCTATTCTCTTCTTCCTCATATGCTTGTCTAACCTCCCCTTAAATGCAGCTATACTATTCACTTCAAACACTCCCTGTGATAGCGAGTTCCACATTCTCACCACTCTTTGGGTAAAGAAGTTTCTTCTGAATTCCCTTTTGGATTTCTTGGTGACTATCTTATATTGATGGCCTTTAGTTATGCTCTTCCCCACAAGTGGAAACATTCTCTCTGTATCCACTCGCTCAAAACCTTTCATAATTTTAAAGACCTCTATTACGTCACCCCTCAGTCGTCTTTTTTCAAGTTAAGTGAGACCCAGCCTGTTCATCCTTTCCTGATATGTATACTCTCGCATTTCTGGTATCATCCTTGTAAATCTTCTCTGCACCCTCTCCAGTGCCTCTATATCTTTTTTATAATATGGTGACCAGAACTGTACGCAGTACTCTAAATGTGGTCTAACCAAGGTTCGATACAGGTTTAGCATAACTTCCTTACTTTTCAATTCTATACGTCTAGAAATAAACCCTAGTGCTTGGTTTGCTTTTTTTTATGGCCTTGCTAACCTGTGTTGCAACTTTTAGTGATTTGCGTATTTGTATTCCGAGATCCCATTGTTCCTCTACCCCACCCAGACTCGCACTCTCCAAGTGATAAGGGACCCCTTTATTCTTCCTACCAAAATGTAATAGCTCACATTTATCTGGGTTTAAATTCATTTGCCAATTACATGCCCATTCTACAAGTTTATTAATGTCCTCCTATAATTTGTTGCAGTCCTCCTCAGTATTGACTATCCCCCCCCCGCCACTAATTTGGTGTCATCCGCAAATTTAGAAATTGTGTCTTTGATTCCAAAGTCTAGGGGGAATAATTGGGTATCGCCCATTTTGGAGCGCTAATATCGCCCGGGTGCAAAGTTTAGCGCCTGGCGCCAATTATCGCCTCCGGCTGCAAATTTGGCCTCTATCGCCCCGAAGGTGATTGAGCGCTAAATCAAGTGCTACACACCTCTGTAAAGGCGTTAACATCGGGGAGCGAGGCGCTACCTCAGAACGCGACTGAAGCTCAGGCGATGTCAGTACCATGAAAGCCAGACAGACTGGCACCATCCAGTTCTTAAAGGGGAGGGGCCATCTTGCTGGCCAGCCACACCTGCCCATTGCAGCCTTGAATCTCAGCCTGGAGAGTCATCGAAAGCAATTGTGTTGGAACCACTAATAGATAGGCCCAGGGAAAGAGCTCGGCACTTAGGATGCTCAAAAGTGGTGCTGAGGACCAAAACTCCTTAGGATAGCGTTAAATCTCTCCAGACGTCTCTCTCCCTCTCAACCTGCATGTACCAAAAATTTTGCTGAGAAAAAAAAGCAGGTAACGCACGCCTTTAAATAACGTTACCCCAGCCCCTTCCTGACTTGAAAACTTTCCCCTCTACCTGTCATTCCTAGTGGCAAGCGCTAAGGTAGGGGGCGCAACTCAATTTCCAGTCTGGGGCGCTACCGGGGTGTTGCACGCTCAACTGATGTCATGATCTGCGGGCGCAGGAGATCGTAGCAGTAGTGTCTAGTGCCACCACAAAATGACTCGTCAATTTCGCAAGTGGCGCTAAAATTGATGCGCTTTGGCGCTAAGTTCCTAGCGCGCCATTAGCGCCCCCCCAGAGGCACTAACGGGAGGCGCTAACCAACCAAATTTTTCCCCCTAAATTGTTAATATAAATTGTGAACAACAGTGGTCCTAGCACTAATCCTTGTGGAACACCACTACCCACCTTCTGCCACTGTGAATAGCTACCTTTTAATCCTACTCTCTGCTTTCTATCTTGAAGCCAGCTAGCTATCCATTCTGCTGCTTGTCCCCTGACTCTGCATTCTCTGCCCTTGTTCATCAATCTATTATGGAGCAGCTTTTCAAAGGCCTTTTGAAAATCTAGTTAAATTACATCAACTGAATTACCATTGTCTACTCTCTATGTTACCTCTTCAAAAAATTCAATGAGGTTGGTCAAGCAAGACTTTCTCTTTTGAAACTCATGCTGACTATCAATTACTACGTTTTTTGTATCTAGATGTTCTTCTATTTTATCCTTTAGTAGGGATTCCATTATTTTTCCTACCACCGATGTTACGCTGACTGGTCGATAATTCCCTGGACATGTTCTATCCCCCTTCTTACTATAGGTATAATGTTAGCTACCAGTCGTCAGGCACGACCTTTTTCTAACGAATTATTAAACATGTGTAGTAATGCCTCTGCTATCTCTTCCCTAGATTCTTTTAAAATGCGTGGATGCAATCCATCCGGACCAGGGGTTTATCCTCTTTGAGTTACATAGAAACATAGAAACATAGAAGATAGGAGCAGGAGTAGGCCATTCAGCCCCTGGAGCCTGCTCCGCCATTCAATGCGATCATGGCTGATCATCCAAATTCAGTACCCGGTCCCTGCTTTCTCCCCATACCCCTTGATCCCTTTAGCCTTAAGAAATATATCCAACTCCTCCTTGAATATATTTAATGTCTTGGCCTCTACTGCCTTCTGTGGTAGAGAATTCCACAGGTTCACCACTCTCTGGGTGAAGAAATTCCTCCTCATTTCTGTCCTAAATGGCCTACCACTTATCCTTAGACTGTGACCCCTGGTTCTGGACTCCCCGACCACCGGGAACATCCTTCCTGCATCTAGTCTGTCCAGTCCTGTCAGAATTTTATAAGTTTCAATGAGATCCCCTCTCATTCTTCTAAACTCCAGCCAGTACAAGCCCAATCGACCCAATCTCTCCTCATATGTCATTCCTGCCATCCCAGGCATCAGCCTGGTGAATCTTCGCTGAACTCCTTCCATGGCAAGAACATCCTTCCTCAGATAAGGCGACCAAAATTGTACACAATACTCAAGATGTGGTCTCACCAAGGCCCTGTACAACTGCAGCTAGACATCCTTGCTCCTGTACTCAACCCTCTCGGAACGAAGGCCAACATGCCATTTGCCTTCTTAACCGCCTGCTGCACCTGCATGCTTACCTTCACCGACTGGTGCACAAGGACACCCAGGTCTCGTTGCACTTCCCCTTCTCCCAATCTATTGCCATTCAGATAATAATCTGCCTTCCTGTTTTTGCCACCAAAGTCGATAACCTCGCATTTATCCATGTTATATTGCATCTGCCATGCTTTTGCCCAATCACCCAACCTGTCCAAATCATCCTGGAGTTTCTCGGCATCCTCCTCACAGCACACATGCCCACCCAGCTTTGTGTCGTCTGCAAATTTGGAGATATTACATCTAGTTCCCTTGTCTAGTTTGATTAGATTATTTAATATATCCCCTCTTTTTTATTTTAAATGCTCTTATCTCATTACTAATCTCATCATGCAATGTCATGTCCACCTGTTCTATCTCCCTGGTAAATACTGAAGCAAAATAATTATTTAATATTTCTGCCATCTCTCTATTGTTATTTGTGACATTACCCTGTCTATCCTAAATGGCCCTATTCCCATCCCAACCTTCCTTTTTTTATTGATTTGCCTGTAAAATATTTTGCTATTTTGTTTTATGTTCCTTAATAATTTAATTTCAAATTTTCTCTTTGCCTTCCTAATTGTTTTTTTGACTTCTCTCCTAATCTCTTTGTATTCTCGCTTTCCTTAGGCTCAATTGTTCCCTTATGACTTTATTCATCCGTGGAGTCTCATTCGTGTTTAGTTTGTTCTTTCCTTTTAGCGGAATATATTGTTCCTGCACTCTGTTGAACACCATTTTAAATGTTTCCCATTGTTGTTCTACATCGTTGTTTGCCAATATTGTTGCCCATTTTATTTTCCCAAGTTCTATTCTCAGCCCCTCAAAATCAGCTTTTCTCCAATCTATTACCCTGGTTTTCATCATACTGATGTCCTTCTCAATTCTCATCTTAAAGTGTATTATATTATGGTCACTATTGCCTCGATGTTCCACTATTTTTACTTCTCTTATCTGCTATGGTTCATTTCCCATTACTAGATCCAATAGTGAATTCTCCCTTGTTGTGCTTTTTACATGTTGGGTTAGAAAGGAGTCCTGTACACATTGTAAGAACTCTATTCCCTTATCCCCTTATCTTCTGTCCAATTAATATTGAGGTAGTTGAAATCCTCCATGATTATTATTCTATGTTTTTTACTCATTTCCCTAATTTGTTTGCATATTTCTTCCTCCACCTCCCTTCCACCATTAGGTGGCCTGTAGACTACACCTATTAGTGTGATTGATCCTTTATTATCTTTAATCGCTATCCATATGGATTCTATTTTTATCTTGCTGATAGCTGCATCACCTTTTTCTACTGCCATTATGTAATCCCTAATACGTACAGCTACTCCACCTCCCCTTTTTCCCACTCTATCTTTTCTAAATATGTTATACCCTGCAATGTTTAATTTCCAGTCCTGATTTTTCTGTAGCCATGTCTCCGTAATCCCTACTATGTTTGGTTCCTCGCAACGCATGATTGCCTCCAGTTCCCCTGTTTTGATACAGACACTGTGTGCATTGCTATACAGACAATTTAACTAATTTTTAACAGGATTTCCTCTCACTTTATGTTTAACCATCTTTTTAGACTCCTGCTCTATAACTCTATTTAATCCCTTGCCATCAATGTCCTCCTTTACTTTATTCTTTCCTATGCTCTCTTTTCCTGTTTTGTTTATAATTAGGCTGGTTATGTTTCATGTAGATTCCTCTCCCCCGCCCCCCATCTTACTAGTTTAAAGCCTTTGCCACCTTCCTAGTTATCCTTTCCGCTAGCCTACTCCTGCTCCTATTTTTCTATGTTCCTATGCTAGAACACGGGACCCATTCCGGATCAGGTGGAGCCCATCCCATCGGTACAGCTCTTTCCTGTCCCAGAACTGTTCTCCGTTAATTACCTCGCTCAATGGCCACTGAGCTTCTGCCTCAGGTTGACAGACGTGGTTCCTGAGCTGCGTGATTCCTGTGGCCGTCTGGTAAAAATCAAAAGGTCTGGTGAAAATCCCTGTTAAGGGTCTCAGAACAAGGATTTAATGAGCTTAATGAGGTCACCCGCCTCTGCCGTTCGGGTGCATGGCACGCTGGCAAATGCGCTTGAGTTAAAGGCGTGAGGAGGCGGGATTACGGCGGGGTCCTGACACGCTCGTAATTTTTGCAACTTTTACTGCCGACCCGCCTCCAAACCCGCATGCCCGGCAGCGGGAAAATTCCAGCCCAAATGTTTGTTTATGGTCCATTAATTTCAAACCAGGCATAGATGGATACCATTTTTCAGGAATATAGGAATTTTCGCCCAAAGGTAAAATCCCAGTAATTCAGAAACGTAATATGCTGTTCACTCCTCAGGATCTGATATTTCAATAATTAGCAGCACACCAAGGAAATTGTTTTTTTTTAAATTTTCTCTACTTTTAAGATGTTACATTATTGAATTTTGAACATTTGAACATTTTTAGGAATTTTGTCCATTTTTCATTATAATGCCTCACTTGGGATGCGATTTTGTTATTGGTAATTCATGTATGATGTTGAATGCTTTATTTTTATCCTGTGTATAATTTAAGCATGTTTATACCATGGTTGTGGTCAACTGAATTATAATTATTATCGTTATCTTTTCAGCATACCAACCGTTTGCTTGTCTTAGCATCAATGCTGTTATTCTAGTTGACATCTATTTGATGATTCTGTTTACCTGTCTGCCAATAGACGCCAGCCTGGTGCAGGCAGCAATTATCCTTTGCAATGCTAAAAGCTACTGCCTTTTTTATTTTCTTTCCACTGCTTAATGACTGTTTATGCTCAGATGTTCAAATTAAATACATTTATACCCTAGCGCAAGCATTAACATAGCCAGTCACTGTGCGGTTCTCTGATGGATAATAATTTGTCTACTGCCCATCTCTACCCATTTTTTTAAAATTCACTAACGCTTTGAAGGATTACATTAGCAAAATAACCTCTGTCTGCAGCTACTAATAAGACAAAACATAACCCAAATGAATACCATTTACGTCTTCAGTTTTTAAAAATACATGCATATAAATATAGATATAAATATCAAAATTGCAGTAGAACAAAGACTTACAACATCTACAGTTTCAGAAACTCGAATTGCTAAGAGCGGAAAATTATAGGGGGTGAAATTGGTCTTTGACAGTAATGCAAACCAAGCAATAGTGCGTCAGCAGCCTGTTTTACACTCTGCCTGATTTTCTTTCCTATTTGCTGCCGATTCACTAACACCCATTTTGCATTACCACCGAAGACCAATTTCACCCTCACAATGTATTGATGAGAGTCATTTGTTGAAAACCAAATCTGTAGCCACCATGTACAAAACATTAAGAGGGACATCTAATAGAATATTCAACATTTTGAATGGGTAAATGGTAAAAGATCATTTGCCCTGGTCAATGAATCGATAACAGAGTCCCATAAATTTATGACTAGTAGTAGAAGCTTAAAGGGGGAGGTAAGACAAATTTATTTGGGCAAAGAATTATTGGAACATGGAATGTACTGCTTTAGGTGCTAATGAAGCCAAGTCAATCCTAACATTTAAGAATGAGTGAGATAAAGGGCTAGAAATTCATTATAGCCCAAGAATGGGCAGTATTTTTAGAAAAGTTTGAGAATTAGCGCCAGGCGCTAATGCTTGCGACTGCATGCAACATTCATTCTCACTGCTCAAAGAAATGATTGAAGCTCTAAATCAAGTCTTAAAGGCCTAGCTCAGTAGCGCTACACTCAAAGGGTGGACCAATATTGGGTGCAGTCTAATTGCAACTCATCATTGCCAGTACTTAAAGGGGAGGTTCATTGATACTGCAGCACCTCATTCTCAGCATTACTGGCTGTGCAGCTGCCTCAGCAAGGAGAAGCACAACCAGGAAAAGGAGCCAGAGGACTGAAGCAGGTGTGCTCATGGCAGTCCACCTCAGTCGGGTGGTCAGGGTGAGTGAAGGCTTCGACAAATGTTACATACCACCATCTGTACCACAGTCTTCACACACTGACCAAAGCAACACACCCCCAGTGCTCACCCACCAACAATCTCTACCTACCAACACTCACACCCACATCTCATGCCTTGCACACAATGACAGCTATTCAACTATGACAGTCACAAGGATCATTAGTTATTAGAATGAATATGATATGTGTGATATGTTTATGCATAAATTTATTAATGGAGTTTTCAATATTTTGTGGTCTCTCTCATTTCACCTTTGCTCCCAGGAGGATGCTGTGATATGGGATGACACAGGGATGGTGTGATGGGCATGTGGTGAGCAAAAGAGATCTAGGCCTAGAAATTCAGTTGGGCGCGCCAACCGTTAGCACCTTAGGAGGAGTAGATCTCGAGCGCTAGGCGCTTAGCGCCCGGGCGCAGCGCGATCTGCGCCTCGCCCCAACTTCAGTACACATTTAGCGCCGGCGCAAAGTCTTAGCGCGCGCCCTGCTGCGCGCGCAGATCATGACGTCATTTCCTAGTGCAACGCTCTTTGTGCGCCCCGAACCGGAACTTCACTTGCGCCGGCCCATTGTGCGCCGGGCGGCCCTAACGACTGTGAAGTGGAACGGTACACAGCCGAGGCGGGCCGCGGGGAGCGCTAATTAAAGGGCACTTACCCTGCACTATAAAGGCCAGCCATTTTGCAGCATTCACTCTTGTGCAACGGTTTTTTGGAGAGAGACCAAGGAGGAGAGCTTACTGGTTTGGACCAACACTAGGACAGGTATTTTTGGCTCAGGCCAGAGCTTAGCAATTATCTTTGCCTTCATTGCGAGCTCAGTGTTTGCCAGCATATAATGGGGGCTGCATTGGGTGCCAACGCTGACTTTCAGCCTTATGCTAGAAGGGCTTACAGACGCCGTGAGAGAGTGGCAGCCCTGGCTAGACGCAAAGGGGGCAACAGGCGTCGCCAACTGAGGCCTTACCCACCCAGGGTATACCGCCAGCAGTCCTCCTATCTGACCATGTCTGCCGCGATGTGTGTTAGGAGGCTATGATTCAGAAGGGAGGTGGTTGCAGACATCTGCCAGCTGCTTCACAGAGATCTGCAGCCACAGCTGATGCGCAGGACATCTCTGTCGGTGGCAGTGAAGGTGACGGTGGCTCTCAACTTCTATGCCACCGGCTCCTTCCAATCCGCTGCTGGGGACATCGCTAACATCGCCCATGTTCGCCGTGCATTGCTGCATCCGCCAGGTGACCGATGCCCTTTTCAGAAGGAGACATCAATTCATCTCCTTCCCCATGACCCTGGACAAGCAGCAGCAGCGTGCAGTGGGATTTGCAAGAATAGCGGGCTTCCCCATGGTGCAGGGCGCCATTGACTGCACGCATGTGGCTTTGCGGGCACCTCTGGAGCATGCCGAGGATTACCGCAACCGGAAGGGCTACCATTCCCTCAACGTACAGCTGGTGTGTGACCACAGGCAGCGCATCCTAGCTGTCAATGCCCGCTTTCCAGGCAGCAGCCACGATGCCTTTATCCTGCGACAGACAACTGTGGCTGACATGTTCCAGGCACAGCCTCACCCAAGAGGATGGCTTATCGGAGACAAAGGCTATCCTTTGTGTACCTGGCTCATGACCCCGCTCTGCGCGCCCACGACCCCTGCTGAAGAGGCATACAACGAGAGCCATCAAGCGACTAGGAACATCATAGAACAAACAATCGGCATCCTCAAGCAACGGTTCCGCTGTCTCGATCGCTCCGGGGGAGCCCTCCAGTATTCGCAGGAGCGAGTCTCCCAATTCGTCGTCGTTTGCTGCATGCTGCACACCCTGGCTATCCGCAGGACTCAGGCACTGCCACCTCACATTGGACCACCACCTCAGGAGGAGGAGCAGGAGGAGCATGAGGAGGAGGAGGACGAGGAGTACCAGCCCAGGAGGGAGGCAGAAGGTCCAAGGGCCGCCCGTCGGCGGCTTATTGAACGTCACTTCTAGGCCCCCTGTCAGGGAATGGCTTGTGCCAATGAAAGAACATGATTGCAGCCGCTCCGCAAGCCCTCAGCCGGTTAAGGCAACAAACACTTCAAAGATCAAACATGGACAATGTTAATAAATAAAATGCTTTATTGTACAAACTCAGGGCCCTTCCCACATGAAAGCCAAAAGCAGACGAAACCCCCAAAAAACACTCAAACACATTACTCACTCCCACAACCTGGAGAGGATTAACAAAACAGTGCAACTAAAATGGCCGTCATCCTCGGCCTTCGTAAAAAACAAACATCACATCCTCGGCCTTCAAAAAACAAACATCCAATTCTCGGCCTTCAAAAAACAAACATCCAATTCTCGGCCTCAAAAAAACAAACATCCAATTCTCGGCCTCAAAAAACAAACACAACTGGCCACACATTCGACTTTTTGGCCCGCTAGGGCGATGCCTTGGCCATCTTTGTGTGGCCCCTGCCCGCCCTGCTGCTCCTCCTCAAAGTAAGGCCATTGGCTGCTGCAAGGCTGGGGGCAGGCTCCAGAGGGGCACATGTCGTGACGGCAGATGCCCTTGGGGGTCGGCCTAGTCGAGGTCTGGCCGTCGAGCGGGCGGCTGTTGAATGCTGCAGCTGTGGCTGGCCAGCATCAGTCGCTGCAGCAGCTCCTGGCAGCTCCACTGGGGGAGTGGCAGTGGCGGCTGGAGGAATGGGGGCAAGCTGGCGGATCGCAGGTGCTCGCTGGTCGCCTGAGACACTGGCACTCGCCCGGGCCAGCACTGCAGCATGCGCACCAATCTGCCGAGGGACAGACCGCTGTGCTGCTGCAGCGCGCCGGGTGCCCCGGCGATGCCTGGCTGACACAGCGAGTGTGGCAGCAGTGAGTGCCCGTGTTGACCTGTTCAGTGACCTCACCAGAGCACCCAGTGACTGCACGGCACCACTGATCAGCTGCCCACTCGCTGCCTGAGCTGCCCCGAATGCCGCCCGACTCGCTGCCTGATCTGCCCCGAATGCCGCCCGACTCGCTGCCTGCTCTGCCCCGAATTCCGCCAAACTGATGGCCTGTGAGGCCCCGACGTCGGTCACACTCCGAAAGAGGGACTCGATGGCCTCAGGCAACCATGCCACTACCCCCATGAGCTCCGTGTGCCGGCGCTCCGAGTCCACGGACAAGTCCTCGAGGCGTTCCATCTCCTCGGCGAAGACCATCTCCGGACTGGAGGCCGGACTCTCCCTCTGGGGAGAAGGCCGCCGAGCTGGCCGACCCTTCCTGCGTTGCTGGACGCCGCTGGGCCCAGCAATTGGACTCCCCTCCGACCCTTCCCCCCTCTGGGGAGAAGGCCGCTGAGCTTCCACCCCCCTCCCGCATTTCTGCAGGCCGCAGGTCCCATGAACACCCCTCCCCTCCGACACTTACGCCACGCTCCCCTCCAGGGACGACGTGTCCCCTACATTCGCATGGGTTGCCGCGGCTGAGGGTTCCCCTGATGGGCCGCCTTCCTCTTGCTCCTCCTCCTCCTCCTCTTCTGAGGGGCTGTCACTGGCAAGTTCAGGGACCTCCTCCTCACCATCTGAAAGCAGGAAGGCACAAGAGTAGCTTTAGAGTGAGGAGAGGGCGTCAGCGAGGGATGCATGAGTGGTGGCATTCAGCGCATTGGTCGGACAGTGGCAAAGGATGTAGATCTGATGCGCAAGTGGGACGAGAGAGATCCAAAAGGTGATGTCCTTACCATTGGTACCCAGAACAGGGTCGGCATCTCCACATGCAACGGGGCCAATCACCCGGCCACCCATGATGCGCTCCATGCGATGTTGCAGCTCGGTGAGCGGCTGGATCTGGGGTCGGCCTCCCCCGGTCGCAGTCCGGCTCTTCTTATTATTGGCCAGCTTGGCCTGCAAGAGAAAGGACAGCCTCTAAGTACAGTGTGTAGCCCTGATCTTGTGTGCACTGCCTCCCATGGTGGAATAGCCTGGCCAGTGTGTCGCCCTGATCTTGTGTGCACTGCCTCCCATGGTGGAATAGCTTGGCCAGTGTGTTAAATGCAGAATGTGCAATTGATGTTCATGCCTGTCCCATAGCTGCTGGATGAGGGCTGGCCATTAGGGCTTTCAGGTCCCTTTGCCCATAATGTGAGGTGCACATGCAAGGATGAGGAGGACACTGGAAAGGGTACTCACCCTGACAATCCGAATGAGGTCATTAAACTTTTTGCGGCATTGGACACCGCTCCTGGGGACCTCGCTGTTGGCTGACACCTTGCTGGCGACATGCCTCCAGGCTCTCCGGTAGACGCGGACCGGCGCCTTCCTGCCATTGTCCGGGTACAAAATATGGTGCCTCTTCTCCACAGCACCAACCAGCACACTCAGATCAAGCTCTGAGAAGCGCTGCGCTCGTTCACGGGCCTTCTGCATGGCTTCAGGCGCTATTTGGGTCCAGCAGCAGTGTTCAGGCCTAGCTGGAGGGCTCCACTATCCAGGGCGTGGCAGCAGACCAAGTCGACCCTTCCCCCTTAAGAGCTGGCCGGCGCCAGGGTGTCTGCTGTCAATCACGAGATGGCCGCACCTGCGCTGCGCCCAGCCTCGGCGCTCTCGCTCAGCACCTCCGGCTTAGCGCCTAAAGAGAGGCGTGCAGCGCCAGTTTTAGCGCTCGAGCAAACTCTTAGGGCGAAGCTAATGAATATCGGAGAAGTGGCCTCGATTTTGCGCCGGGCACAAACTTTAGCGGCCGCCCGACTTTACCGCCCCAAAAGTGGCTACAATGAATTTCTAGGCCCTAGGGTTTAAGTCATCCTAGTGTGAGGCTGGAGGTCTGTTTGGAGGAGGTGGCAGAGTTCTGCGACCACCACTTTGGTGATGCGGAGCCATCTAATGCACTGCTCCTCACTTAATTGAAAAGAAGTGCTGTCAGAATACCCTTGGAGGGTAAGGCCTGCTGGTGAGAGCCTTGATGTCCCTCCTCATCCCTCTGCGCACATACTCTGTATTTCTCGCTGCCTACTTTCCCTCCGCTGTAGATCCTGGAGGGCCAGGTTGCATGCCAGTATAGCCCCCATTAATGCTGCCATGTGTAGCAGTTTGAATTTTTGAGCAATAAATGTAGCTACTTTGCGCTTGCCAGAAGACTGCTGAAAGAAATGAAACTTGAAATTACTCATACAAACTGTTCCACTGTGTGAACATGACAAGAAACCACTGAAACTAACCTTCCCTGACAGTTGCAAGTGATTAATGCTGATGCCTTTAAATAACGTCGCTGGAGCCGGCTTCCTGCAGCTGCACATCAGCTCTCCCTGTCGCTGTCTGGTCAAGGTGCTGAGGTAAGTGGCGACAATGAATTTTCCAGATTGGCTGCCCAGTGAGCGTTGCACACTCACTGACGTCACGATCTGCCTGGCATTGAAGTCCCCAGCCATGTACCGGCGGATTTGCCCTGCGGCACTGGATTCACCTCATCCCAGCACTACTGCATCAGCGCACCATTACCGCCATCTGCAGGTGCTAACGAGAGGCACTAAGCTACCAAATTTTTCCCCCAAATAGTTGAACAAAAATATCAAAGTATGCAGGAACAGAGTAATGACATTAGAGTAGAAATCTCTGATGTGGAACTGGCACTGGCATAGACAAGGTGAAGTGAATAGCTATCTTCTATGCTGAAGTTCCAAGGATTATACTCAGGAAGTATGAGCAGAACGCAGTGATCATTTGCCAATTTCCTGTTCTTTCCTGTGGGGAATTATTTGGCCCCTGCTTGCTGTCCCAGCTGGCATGGCTGAGATTAGGATTGCAAACTCACATTCTGTTGTCTGTGGCAATGCATGTATCTGCACTGCTGAACTCAATTGCACTCTTCTGTATTTTTTTAAAAGTTCTTTTAAGATTTTCTTGCTTCTTAGTCTGTCTGGTGCTCTGGATCCTGGAATTGACCAATTTTAGTGATTTTTTTTGTAACAATGTAGGTACCAATCTTGGAAAGATTGATCCTTTGAAAACTCAAATCCAATGGATCCAATTGGTAGTGAATCACTGTAGTAGCATATGTGTATATATGGAGCTCTTTTAATGAGAATAAAGTAACAGCGTTGGCCTAAACTTGAAATATAACAAACTATCCAAAAATTAAAATATTAGCATGATCTGGATTGCACTGCCTGAAAGGGTGGCGGAAGCAGATTCAATAGTAACTTTCAAAAGAGAATTAGATAAATACTTGAAAAGGAAAAAATTGCAGGGTTGTGGGGAAAGAGCGGGGGAATGGGACAGCACAGGCACGATGGGCTGAATGACCTCCTTCTGTTCTGCATGATTCTAGTTCCTTTTTTTAAATTCATTGATGGGATGTGGGCGTCGCTGGCTAGGCCTGCATTTAGTGCCCATCCCTAATTGCCCTTGAGAAGATGGTGGTGAGCCGCCTTCTTGAACTGCTGCAGTCCATATGGTGTAGGTACACCCACAATGCTGTTAGGAAGGGAGTTCCAGGATTTTGGCCCAGCAACAGTGAAGGAACAGCGATACAGGTCCAAGTCAGGATGGTGTGTGGCTTGGAGGGGAACTTTTAGGTGGTGATGTTCCCATGCGTCTGCTGCCCTTGTCCTTCTAAGTGGTAGAGGTCGCGGGTTTGGAAGGTGCTGTTGAAGGAGCTTTGGCGAGTTGCTGCAGTGCATCTTGTAGATGGTACACACTGCAGCCACATTGTGCCGGTGGTGGAGGGAGTGAATGTTGAAGGTGGTGGATGGAGTGCCAATCAAGCGGGCTGCTTTATCTTGAATGGTGTCGAGCTTCTTGAGTGTTGTTGGAGCTGCACTCATCCAGGCAAGTGGAGAGTATTCCATCACACTCCTGACTTGTGCCTTGTAGATGGGGGAAAGGCTTTGGGGGGTCAGGAGGTGAGACACTTGCCGCAGAATTCCCAACCTCTGACCTACTCTTATAGCCACAGTATTTATATGGCTGGACCAGTTCAGTTTCTGATCAATGGTAACCCCCAGGATGTTGATAGTGGGGGATTCAGCGATCGTAATGCCATTGAATGTCAAGGGGAGACAGTTAGAGTCTCGCTTGTTGGAGATGGTCATTGCCTGGCACTTGTGTGGTGCGAATGTTACTTGCCACTTGTCAGCCCAAGTCTGAATGTTGTCCAGGTCTTGCTGCATATGGACACGGACTGCGTCAGTATCTGACGAGTCTTGAATGGTGCTGAACAGTGTGCAATCATCAGCAAACATCCCTACTTCTGACCTTATGATGGAGGGAAGGTCATTGATGAATCAGCTGAAGATGGTTGGGCCTAGGACACTGCCCTGAGGAACTCCTGCAGTGATGTCATGTGAGTGAGATGAATGACCTCCAACAACCACAGCTAACTTCCTTTGTGCTAGGTATGATTCCAACCAATGGAGAGTTTTCCCCTTGATTCCCATTGACTTCAGTTTTGCTAGGGCTCCCTGATGCCACACTCGATCAAATGCTGCCTTGATGTCAAGGGCAGTCACTCTCACCTCACTGTAATGATCAATAACATGTCATTCTAAAGTGGACACTAGGTGGGGCCATAGAGCTGTGTAGAGCTGTATATAGCCATATGTATATAAGACTACACTACCCAGCTGTATGTATATTAAGACTACATTACCCATGAGGCACTAGGCTACCCACAAGGCAGCAGTCAAGATGGATGCCTCTACAGATACTGTACCTAGTCCACATGTGCTCAATAAAAGTGTCTAGCAAAAGCTAGCTGTGTTCATAATAAGAATGTCTATTTATTAATGAACATAAGATGGTACCAGGATGGTGAAGATCTGCTGAAAATTGTGAAAAGTGACATGGAGAATTTGAAGCCACCAGAGCAATTGAAACTCACAGGAAATATCGACTACAATTGGCAGACTCTTAAACAACAATTCGAACTCCACATTGCAGCCATCGGATTCGGTACGAAGCCAGACACAAGGAAGATAGCGTTGCTGCTTACGGTTGCGGGCCCACAGGCGATAGAGATATTTAATACATTTGTATTTAATCCAGAGGAGAACAGAGAAAAATTAGAAGATGTGCTAAAAAAATTTGATGCACATTGCTCTCCCAAAAAGAATGAGACCTATGAAAAATACATCTTCTGTTCTCGGACGCAGCAGCAAAATGAGACTTTTGATAGCTTTATAACTGATCTGAAACTGAAAGCACAGACATGTAATTTCTCTGAGCTCAAAGCATCCATGATTCGTGACCAGATTGTGTTTGGTATTCATGATAAAAAAGTCAGGGAACATCTGTTGAGAGAAACCGAACTAAATTTGGAAAATGCGGTGAAAATATGCCAAGCCAGCGAGCTAGCTCGAAAGCACGCGAAGACTTTCAGTGAAATCAATAATGATGCAATTGTAATGAGTGGCAATGCTGCTGTCGGTGCTGTGTCCTACAAGGGGAAGAAACGTGGGCAGAACAGAAATGAAAAGCAATCGGAGGATGAAATTTTTAATTGTAAACGCTGTGGTTACAAACACCAGTTAAGAAAATGCCCAGCGTTTGGAAAAATGTGCACAAAGTGTAATGGAAAGAAACACTTTGCCAAACAATGCTTTTCAAAAGTACAAACTAAGAAAGGGCAACGAGTTAATGTAATTGAGGACACTGATTTAAGTGAGACATTTTTTGTACGAATGGTGTCATGTGACAATATCAAAAAGGATACAGAAAATGTGCAGCCCTCAGAAATGGACAATGCTGAACATAAAGTTAATGCAGTAAAAGAGGACAAATGGATGATCCCACTGCAGGTAAATGGAGCATTAGTTACCTTGAAACTAGACACTGGGGCAAAAGAAAACTTAATCAGTATGAGTGACATTAACAATATGAAAGAAAAGCCCAAAATACAGAAAAAGTCAGTACTACTGAAGGACTATAATGGACAGAAAATAGATAGCTTAGGTGTATGCAGACTTAAAGTGACAGTCAAAGACAAAGTGCATCATCTCATGTTTTCTGTTGTGGCTGAAAGACTTGATTCACTATTAGGTGACAAAGCTTGTGAAGACTTAGAACTGGTCAAGAGAGTCTACTGTATAAATTGTGCCATAAGCAGACCAGATGACTCAGTGGATTCTGTAGTGAATAATTTCCAGGATGTGTTCAAAGGATTTGGAGTTCTACCATTCACTTACAAGATCCAGCTAAAGGAGGATGCTCAGTCAGTGGTACATGCTCCACAAAGAGTTCCAGCACCCCTGCGTGACCTGCTCAAGAATGAACTGGACAGAATGACCACACTAGGAGTCATCAGGAAAGTCGAAGAGCCAACAGACTGGGATAACTCCATGGTATGTGTAAAGAAAAAGAACAATGATCTAAGAATATGCATGGATCCAAAGGACTTAAATGCAAACATAAAATGTGAACACTACCAGATTCCCAAGTGAGAAGAAATCACCAGTGAAATGTCAGGTGCCAGATACTTTACAAAGCTCGATGCCTCACAAGGATTTTGGCAACTAAAACTGGATGAAGAGAACACCAAATACTGTACCTTCAACACACCATTTGGCAGGTATTGTTTCCTCAGAATGCCTTTCGGGATAATATCTGCATCTGAAATCTTTCATAGAGCGATGGAACACATAATTGAAGGTCTGGAAGGAGTTCGGGTCTATGTTGATGACATCATCATCTGGGGCTCCACACTGAAAGAACACAATGAGAGACTGACTAAAGTGCTACAGAGCATACGCCGGAATGGACTGAAGCTCAACAAAGCCAAGTGTCAGTTTGGCATCCAGGAAGTCACTTTCCTAGGAGATAATCTATCTGGTAAAGGAATAGAGCCGGATATGGAAAATGTAAACGCCATACTCAAAATGCCCCGACCCACTGACAAAAAAGGAGTGCTACGCATCATGGGGATGATAAACTTCATTGGAAAGTTCATTCCTAACTTGTCAGCCAAGACAGCCTGTCTGCGAGACCTGCTACATAAAACAAATGAGTTCGCATGGACAGAAAGACGTGAACAAGAGTGGATAAACCTCAAAACAGTGCTAACAACCACACCTGTACTCACCTTCTTTGACCCAACAAAAAGAATCAAAGTGTCAACGGATGCATCAAAAGATGGCCTAGGTGCGGTCTTGCTACAAGTAGAGGGTGAAGATTGGAAGCCTGTTGCCTATGCCTCCAGGTCTATGACTGGTGCTGAGTATCGATATGCCCAGATTGAAAAGGAATGTCTAGGCTTGGTAGTTGGACTAGAAAAGTTTCATGGCTACATATATGGAGTTCCCACCTTCACAGTTGAGACAGACCACAGCCCTCTGGTTGCCATCATAAAAAAAAAACCTGAACGAGATGTCTCCAAAGATTCAACGACTCATGATAAAGCTGCAAAGATATGACTTTGAACTGATCTACACACCAGGCAAATACATAGTGTTAGCAGATGCACTATCCCGAGCACCCACAGTGAGTCATGTGAGCTCTACTGAAGAAGACGTGGATGTTCATGTGAGTATGGTAACTGCTGCGCTGCCCGTATCAGACACAAAATCAAAGCAAATAGCAGAAGAAACAGTAAAAGATACAGTATTACAAAGAGTAATAGAGAACATTCATCATGGTTGGCCAAAAGGTTCCTGTCCAAAATATTTTCACATTAGGTCAGAATTGAGTGTCGCAAGTGGACTATTACTAAAACAGAACAGAATAGTCATTCCACAGGCTCTACGTCAAGACATGCTCAAAAGGATTCATGAGGGACACCTCAGAATTGAAAAATGCAAAAGGAGAGCAAGAGACACTGTTTATTGGCCTGGCATAAATAAGGACATTGAGAACATGATAGGCTTATGTGAGACATGTCAGAAATACCAAAACAAATAAGCAAAGGAACCAATGATAGTAGCTGACATACCAACAGCGCCATGGCAAAAGGTTGGTATGGACCTTTTTCATTTAAATGGTAAAGACTATCTAATAGTGATTGACTACTATTCTAACTATCCTGAGATGGCGCTGCTCTCAAGCACCACAGCAAGCAGTGTCATAATGCATGTGAAATCCATCTTCGCCAGACATGGAATTCCCAGGATTGCCGTTAGCGACAATGGTCCGTGCTTCAACTGTAAGGAGTGGCAACATTATGACTTTCAGCACATCACATCCAGTCCTTTATATGCTCAGTCAAATGGTAAGGCAGAGAAAGGTGTTCAAGTTCTCAAGCAGCTACTGAAGAAAGCGACAGAAAGCAAGTCTGATCCTTATCTCGCCCTGCTGAGCCACCGAGCCTCACCTTTAGACTGTGGTTCTTCACCTGCTGAACTACTAATGGGTCGCAAGTTGCGCACCACGCTACCCTGCTGTGCAAAAGAACAGCAAAGTGAGGAACTGAGACAGAGACTTCAACTGTTAAAGCTGAAACAGAAATCATACTATGACAAGTCATCCAAAACTCTAAAACCATTGACAAGGGATGATGTTGTCAGGATTGAGGATCCAGATGCATGGAACAGGAAAGCCACAGTTCTTGAGGAAGTAGGACCAAGGTCATACACTGTTAGAACTGAGGAAGGACAGATTCTCAGGAGGAACCGCCGTTCCCTCCTAAAAACACAAGAGACTATTCAAGAGCAGATTGATGACAATGCCGCAATTGCATCCTGTCATTCACCGCCAGAACAATCTCATGAAGACACATCAGACTTATCCGTGTTGAGAAGATCCACACGTGAAGTAAAAAAGCCTGATGGACTTAATCTTTGAGTACAATGTAAAGCTTTGAAAATGTGTTGACTGTTTTGAAAATGTTTATGTTTATAGAGCACTAACAAAAGTGTTACTGATATTATCTTTATTGTTTTCTTGAAAGTTAATTGATATTGATTTTGTTAAACCTCAAAGAAAGGGGGATGTAATGATCAATAACATGTCATTCTGTAGTGGACACTAGGTGGAGCCGTAGAGCTGTGTAGAGCTGTCTATAGCCGTATGTATATAAGACTACACTACCCAGCTGTATGTATATTAAGACTACATTACCCATGAGGCACTAGGCTACCCACAAGGCAGCAGTCAAGATGGATGCCTCTACAGATACTGTACCTAGTCCACATGTGCTCTATAAAAGTGCCTAGCAAAAGCTAGCTGTGTTCATAATAAGAATGTCTATTTATTAATGAACATAAGACTCACCTCTTGAGTTCAGCTCTTTTGTCCATGTTTGGACCAAGGCTGTAATGAGGTCAGGAGCTGAGTGGCCCTGGCGGAACCCAAACTGGGCGTCAGTTAGCAGGTTATTGCTGAGTAAGTGCCACTTGATAGCACTGTCGATGACACCTTCCATCACTTTGCTGATGATTGAGAGTAGACTGATGGGACGGTAATTGGCCGGGTCGGATTTGTCCTGCTTTTTGTAGACAGGACAGACTTGGGCAATTTTCCACATTGCCGGGTAGATGCCAGTGTTGTAGCTGTACTGGAGCAGCTTGGCTAGGGGCACAGCTAGTTCTGGAGCACAAGTCTTCAGTACTATTGCCGGAATGTTTTCAGGGCCCATCGCCTTTGCAGTATCCAGTGTCTTCAGCCGTTTCTTGACATCATGTGGAGTGAATTGAATGGGCTGAAGACTGGCATCTGTGATGCTGGGGACCTCAGGAGGAGGCCGAGATGGATCATCCACTCGGCACTTCTGGCTGAAGATAGTTGCAAATGCTTCAGCCTTGTCTTTTGCACTCACGTGCTGGGCTCCACCATCATTTTTGCTAGAGTTTAATATATTTGAATTATGTAAAATGTAGTATAGCTAAACATTGTTTGTAGTAAGATGAATTGCTAAAGGCACAGTTAGATATACAGGCCCCAAAGTGCCAGGATCCAGCTGCTGACCTTTGTATACTTTGGTGGGGGCAAGGAGTTATCTTATTTAAATATCTTTGTGGGCACCTGCGCCACTGCTATCACATCTTGGAATTCTGGATGGGGCAGGGGTGGCCAATCCCCTTCTGTTGCATGGTGGGAATGTGCTGTAATGACCCACATGTTACCCCTGATAGTTCAAAGTCATTTTTTTGCTGTAAAAAAAATGAATCCAGTCATTCAAATTAAGTAACGGTGATAACACAGCACAGTAGGAATTTAATGCTTAAAAATATTGAATTGTCAAATAACTTTAATGAAGCAACATTGAATTAAAATGATTGATTTTCTGGTCCTGGCACTCAGGACATGCTCAGTGCAAACTTTGCGCTTGTCCAAAGTAGATGGGCTGGACTTTCTGGATCTTTGGACAGTGCTATTTCTATATTGCAGGCTGGCTGCAGCTGTCCATGCAGTAGATGGCACAGTGCTGCAATTGGCTCTGTATTGATTCAGAGGCTGTGGAGATAATTACCTTGATCATTGCCAGGCAGATGTGCCAGGGTCTATAGATACAGTAGGTGGCAATAATGACATGTGGTGCACGGTGATTTCCCTGGCATGACTTTATTTATCTTATATTACATCAACCATGAAATATTTGAGGCAGATTAAAATTAACCACCCTTATTCATTTTCCATTGGCTTGCCAATTAGCATGGGACTCTATAGCTTGTATCTAAATGCTTTGAGGAAAAAAATTGTGTTGCTTTGTGCCTCCTGTTAGTGCCACTGGGGGCGCTAACGGGCCGTAAAGCCCCTAGTGCTCGGGCACTGCGCCACTAACGCCTCCTGCAAATTTCAGCAGGAGGTTAGCGGCGGTGGTAGCCGGTAGCGCTCTGTGGCGCTGTGCCTCCGGTGATGACGTCATCGGCGTGTGCAGTGCCCCCACTTGTGCCCCGGCCGCAAACTTCGGCAGCGACCCCATACCTATCGCTGGATGATGTGTCCGACAGGGTCAGGGTGGCGTTTGTGCAGCCGTGGCAGCAGTATTTAAAGGGGCAGGTGTCAGGCGGCCATTTTTATTTCTGGCCGCCTGCCAGCACCTGCGCCCTTCCACTCTTTCATTTGGAGTGCCGGGGCCATCGCTCAGCCCGGCACTCCTCTTGACTGCTGGGCTGCTTTCCCAGCACCCCGCTTCCCGGTGGTCCAACAGGGCCCCGGTGCGCGCAGCGCTAGGCCCCTCCCCTTTAATCAGGGGAGGGAGGCCAGTAATACGCGGCGCTACGTGCTATTGCACGTGGCGCCGTGATATTCAGTGGTAGCACCCCAGGAAGGAGGGGGAGTGCTTCCAGTAGCACCCCGCCTCCTGCTTGGGGCACTACCACTGAATTTATGGTGCAGGGACGCTAACTTTTTTGGGGTGCTAAAAGTAGCGGGATGGCGAAATTAGCGCCCCAAAGGGGGTGCCACTGAATTTTTCCCCCTTTATCTCTTCTTGAGTTGTAGAAATATTTTGTGTTGGAAGAGCCCCTTTTCGTATTAGCTCTTCTTTTAGTTTCCTGTTCTTCTGACCGCTTATAAAAACTTAAATTACGGTGTGCTTTAAGGCAGTAAATGAATGAAAATAAAAAAAATGATGCAACGCAACCTCTACCCCGTTAATTGGGTGCATGGAGCTTTATTGTTCACTCATTCCAGATGGGCATGTTGAGCAAAGTCCTCTCCTAATCAGTGCAAAAGTCCATTTGAAAACATTTAAATGTTATAATGAAACCATTGCACAAAGACCATTCTATAAGGCTCATAGTTTTGGGGTTTACTGCTAGAGATGTTCTTGAGTTCGGTGTCAGCCTGTAAGCTAACCTTGTGTCCTCAATGATCCAGAATGCACCTTCTCCTTCCCAATGTCTAAATAAATGATAGCATAACTGAAGACATGATAGAGAACCTTTACACCGTGTACCAGCTACTGGAATGACACCAATGATTTCTTCTCTCTTTATGGATGGTCGACTGGATAAGCACGCTACCAAGTCAGGACAACAACAACAACAACAACGTGTATTTATATAGCGCCTTTAATGTAGTAAAACGTCCCAAGGCGCTGTACAGGACAATTTTAAGACAAAAAATTTGATACCGATCCACATAAGGCTAAATTAGGGTGGATGACCAAAAGCTTGGTCAAAGAGGTAGGTTTTAAGGAGCGTCTTAAAGGAGGAAAGAGAAGTAGCGAGGCAGGCAGGTATAGGCAGGGAATTCCAGTGCTTAGGGCCTAGGCAACAGAAGGCACTGCCACCAAAGGTTGAGCAATTGTAATCAGGGATGCTCAAGAGGGCAGAATTAGAGCAGCGCAGATATCTCGGGGGGTTGTGGGGCTGAAGCAGATTACAGAGATAGGAAGGGGCGAGGCCATGGAGGGATTTGAAAACAAGGATGAGAATTTTGAAATCAAGGCGCTGCTTAACCGGGAGCCAATGTAGGTCAGCAAGCACAGGGGTGATGGGTAAACGGGACTTGGTACGAGTTAGGACACGGGCAGCCGAGGACACAAGCTATGAAGCAAAAAGTGGTTTATTTACATATATGAGTAAGCAGTACACAGTTTAGAACAGTGTATATATATTTTTTTCCTACAGTCTTCAGTATGTAAAATAACCAAGAGGTAACTTCCTTTATCTCTAGCTATAATCTCTAGCTATAATGTTCACTTACTATAACCTCCGACTAGCTTGGTTTCAGTTGACAGGTTGGCACAGTATACTAAATCACTCAGAATTATTGTTGGTAACTGCATGTTGTTACAAATACACTGTCCGCTTTTTTGCTCTGTGAGCCTCACTCTGAGATCTGCCACTTTATGTCTGTGAGATGAAATCCTTGCTCACTGAGCTGTCAATCACAGAGGGCTCTGGCCAATCAAGAATCTGCTCATTTTCAAAGGACACAGAAATAGCTTCAAAGTCACTACTGGATCGCTGGCCTCTCCATTGATATTTGACCAGATGGCCAGCAGGCCTCTGCTTGACTCCCCGCCACCCCACCCCCACACTGAGTGAAATGAATAGAATCTTAAGCAACCAGGTGTCACAATGGGGGGAATTTTAACACCAAAGCATAGGTGGGTTGGGGTCGGGTGGGAAGTTAATGTGTTACAAATCTGAATCCCGACCAGAACCCGCCTCCAACCCACACACTTCCAGTTTTAACGGAGGTGGGATGCAGGGTGGGCAGCCAACCCACTTCCAGGAGGTGGATCATTCACTTAAATATTATAATGAGGCTGACATTTTAAATTTAACTCTGGTTTTGCAGGCCTCGGGAAACCCGACAGCTAAAGTAAGGTGAGGACAGCTGGATCCAGGAAGTAAGTGCTTTTACACTTACCTCCTGGATCCAGCATCCCTGCCTAACCCACCCCCATGATCAGAGGACCCCCCTCCCACAAAGCCTCCAATTGGCTTCCCGGCTTCCCCTTCCACCCCCAATTGTTCTCTAGGTCGGCCCTGTTCTCTCCCCTTCCGCACCCCAATCCATTGATGCTGGTCCCCAATGTCATCTCCTTCCCTCCCCGATCCGAGTCTGGCCCCCCAAAGTCCTCTCCTTCATTCCCCGATCCGAGTCCAGCTCCCTGACGTTCTCTCCTTCCCTGCCTGAGCACCCCCAGGCCCCCGGCCCCTGATGCTCACTCCCTTCACGCCCCAGCCCCCATCCAATCCCTCCCTCCCTCCTTCTTGCGGCCTAGTGCCAGCGGCCTATCCATCCACAGTCAGCCAGTCTCTCCATCTGTTTCAAATTCAAATCAAGCCCTACCGTTAAACTCGGAAGGGCCTGTGGGAAACCCGTTCTCCCGGGTTTCCCGACTGCTTCCGAGACCCCTGCCCCCAATCCACCTCCCAATTAAAATTTCAGCCAATATATTTCTATAGGACAGCAGAACCATCTCTGACATTGCCATGAGATGATTGGGATTGTAAATGATTCCCCTCCCCCACTTCGGATGATTAGACCCCCATTGTGAAATCTGAAACAAATTTACATCTTGTGGAAAATTTTATAGATAAGCTGATTGTTTCAAGCTGATAGCTTTTTAGTTAAAAGAAAACTGATTGCACAATTAGGAGTTAACCCTTTACACGCTGAATCTAGCATTACAAGAATACAAGTTAAAAAATAGCAGCGCAGGGAAAAAAAATCAATTTTGCTACAATTGTGTACAGCTCAATTCAAATGGGGATCCCATGAAAAGGTTCCCTGCTTGATTTAACCACACTTATCAGCCTTCCGCACTGGCACAATGGATCCACCAAGCAGAAAAATCTACCATGACATTCCTGTAAGAGTACCATCTGGGATATGAACAAAGCAGTGTGTACAACACCAGCCATTGTAGAATCAGCCTCAATAATGTTCTAAATACAACCTATGACCTCTGCTTGATGATATCAAAAAACAGAGGATACAGCATTGCTTTTGTGCCTAATGGGGATCTTGTGCAAACGTAACATAGCTTATGCATAATTTGCAGCATTACTCCTTGGAAAAGAACTTGCTGATGTTTTTATAATTTATATAGTGTCACAAAACACCAATCGAAGGACTATATAATTAACGCTACAATGGCACATTTCTCACGATGGGATGCAAAATGCTTTATTTGTCTGCTGAAGTAATGGTGCCTAAAGAGAGTGTTCCATCGTAACCTTGGGAACAGGGAGATCATATAAAAGATATAATGAAAATCAGTGTTAGACTCCCACAAATATCACAATTCCAAAGGAAAAGTTTATTGTTTATATTTGGTTTTCTTTTTCATGCTTGTTTATGTCTGTCTTATTCATGTATATATATGAGACACGTTCTGATTATTTTTAGTTGAAAATGCTACTTTTCCTACAAGTTGCTGAGATGGAGATGTTAGTACTTTGAAAAATCCCCAAGTGCCAAACTTGTACAATTTTTCTAGAATTTGTGGGAAACTCTTGCAGAAGATATTTCTCCGAAAATAAATAAATGTGCAAATTGATGTTTTGAAAATACCATGCAGTGCAAAATGAAATAGCAAGGTGACAGATGGGGAAAGAAGATAAATCCTGCAGCTTGTAATCTTGTAAGTTTTTTTTCAGAAATAGGAGTTACTTTGTATTAATAAAGTACACATTTCAGCATTAGGAACATGTTTGTACATCAAAATGTTAGGCTGCCATTATTTGGCAGCCATTGGGTTCAGATCTGTATCTGTGAAGTATAATGCACAGTTGACAGACTGGTGTGCACTGCTAGCTGCACTTTGCTACAGGTTGCACTGGAGTCAGCTGCAAAGGCCATCATTTTTACATTGAAGAGTGTGCGGGTGGGCAGTTAAAAGTGCTGAAATTGACAGTGCGTCGGGAAGCTGCCTTCAAGCCACCGACTTCCACCTTAAACTCCGGCGCGTTTCTTAGCATGCCAGAGACCCGCTCGGGAGAGGCAGGTGACCTAATTAAAGTATTCTTTAATGTCCATTCTCCCTACAACTGAGCACATCGCGGCTGGAAAAGCTCCCAGAGCCTCCCGTATTTTTTGCTGCTCCTCAAGAATCATGCTCTATGTCGACGGCCCCCGAGGTTCAGCATCTTTGTCCAGCTGAGCAGAGCTGAGCAAGTCCTGCGCCCCCCCCCGCACCGACGAGGAGCCTCCACTGCTGTCCCTGCCTCCACCATCTGCTCTTGCTCACTTGTAATCTGTGAGACACCAGGTGACAACACTACTCTCTCTCTTACTGGATCCACTGATGTGTGTGTATCTGCGCTGGTGCTGGGTGTGCATGGGTCGTGTGATGGTGCACCCTCAGAGATCGCGGCCTCCTCTGAGGAGTTGTCTTCCTCCTCTGGCTGGACAGTGGTAGAAGGGGGCACTTCATGAGCCTGTGGGAGAGTAAAGATATGAATTAGAACTGTTATGATAAGAATGTTGTAAGTTACCATTATGCACATGATCATATTTCACTGGCTGCTGACATCAAGTCACCATGAGTGACTGCTGTATGCCATGTGGCTGTATATCTAATTCTGTCACCAGGTAGCTGGGAGGTCCCCCTCTCTCCAAATCCCACCACCAGCAGCTCCGCAACTCCACTAATGTCCAGGGCCTCCTCCTCTGCTGCAGTCAATGGTGTGGTAACTGGAGGGCCGCCTCTCCCTGGTGTTCTGTGCTCTCTTCTCCTGCAAGGAGGGAAACAGATCTTTGAGTGAGACTCATGGATTGAGTGTAAGGAATGGATGGGCCACATCTGTAGAGGGTGACTATGAGGAAATGGCGTGACATTGCCAAATATCCTCCTTCTGTATAGTTGATTTCTATGATTCTATGATTGCATTAAGATGAGGGTGAGTGTCAGTGGTGGTTAGTCAGATGGAGATGTGGGTAGGTACATAGAAAGAGAGGGATGGGTGCACCTGTAAGGTAGGTTGGTGAGAGGAGTGATGTGCAGGAATAGGCTTGGGAAGGCAGAGTGGTGGTGACACACAGGTCAGGATGTAGTTGAATGTGTCATTGTACTCACTTTTCCTGACCTCATGAGGTCATTAAATTTCTTCCTGCACTGTATCCACGACCTGGGTACCACATTCCTACTGCTCACTTCTGTAGGGGGTTTTTCTGCTCTCTTGCCCGTTCTGGCCCCCTGCCAGGCTTCGTGCAAGAATTACCCTTGAGTGGTTCGACCCACCCCCCCTACGGTTCTAGACCTTGGACTTAGATGCAGAGAACAGTAGTGCAGAGAAGAGGACTCAATAGACCAGGCTGAATAGCACGAAATGGATGCTTTTATTTTTGAACAGTTTGAAGCATTACAAAATACATGTCATAGGCACAGATTAAAGTAACTACAATCATGCACCAATTTATGAACTTGACTCTATGGAAATGGGGAACACACGGCACATCGTAAAAGGGGAAACACATTACGATTTCCCTTAACTCCCTCCCCTATACCTAAACTAAGTTTCGACCTGGGGAACTTGGGATCATGCTCACCACTCTCGAAATCGCGAAAAGGGGTTCGCAGACTTTTTGACACCGCTTCCCGTCGTCACGTGGATTGGAAGCTTCTGGCGCAGTCGATATTCTCTCCTCCCTCGAGGCGGTGGGGTAGACCCAGCCTCGATGAGCGCTCGTCAAGGTTGAGATCCACAATCGTGGATTTGGGTTCATGGAGTAGACCTAGATGCAGGTTATGCACATGGGAGAATCTTGTGGCATCGATCGCCGGTTCTCCAGAGGGTTTCTTCTCCGTCGGCCTGGGTCGTCGATGATCTCCCGACCCCAGTACCCGGGCCACCCTTGTCGTCTTCTCGTCGTGGCCGAGCCTTGTTTGGCTGAACACCGGCCACGTTGTCCTTTTTCCGAAACCGTCCGTCTTTAAAAAGACGAAAACGTTTTCATCGATCTGCCGAAGTGGAAGAGGCGCCGATCCGGGCACCGTCCGCCCTTCGTTCGTTCCTCGTAGAAGAAAGTTCTTGAAGAAATGGAAGCCTGAAGTCGCCCAACAAGAAGCCGTAGCAGTGAAGAAGTAACTTAGATGGACTTTCAATCCATAGTTATACTCTTTTGGGACAGTCTTATCTCCCGCCAAATCATAGTCCTGTCTTTGTATTAATTTTGGCGGGCAGAAATCTCTGCAGGGGCGCTTTGTCTTGTAACGGAGCCGGTGATAACTTGAACTGGCCTTCCTGGCCGATAATGTCTGTTAATGTCCTTTGCATTGTCACCGCGGCTCGGTTCGCATATTGATCGGTCCGGACATTTTCCTTGATGGCTGCTAAACGGTTTTTCCTTTGTACGATAAATGGGTATAAGTGTTTTTACATTGTCCGCCCATATCTTGATGGGCCCCATCCTGTACTTATAATCCATTGAATATGTATGCTGTTGCTCTGAGTTTCGGTTCCCAGATACTGGCTTTCGCGGGCTCACTGTCTTCAATCCACAAGCCTGTCTGGCTTGCAGTAACAGAAATAAAATGGTTCATAAACTGATCACGGGGCCTGGCGGCCATTTTGTATGCCCTTTTATCAAAGGTTTTTCTGTGCAAGCTTACTTTGGTCAATAAACAGTCTTATTTTATCCAGTTTTCTTGCGTGATTTTTGCTGAAAATTGCGAATCTTACAGGCCCCCCTGTGATACTGATAGCTTGCTTAAAGTATCAATAATCCTTGATGAGCAAATTTTCCCTGATTCCCCACATCCAAACATTCCTGGCACTTAGCTATCTATGACCCTCACGACACATGCAGTTCCCATTTCCGCAGAAAACGAAAATTACCTTTTGTACATTTGGACAATCATAGACAGCGTATTTTAAACTATAACACATTCACTTGTCAGATGTGCGGGGGTTGATACCCCCTGGCACCATCTGCATGCATCTTTTATTAATCCAAAAAAACTTAAGAACAACTAATAACATAACAATACTTATTTCCTTATAACCCAAAACAATCACAAAAATTTTTTTAAATGGAGAGACGCTTAATCTTATACTAGCAGCTTAGAGTGGGGTATCTGCTTCCCCCATTCGCACATAGCGTTCTCTCCATTCTCCTGTGTTCTCGTGCCTCTGGAGGCGTTTGCCTCTTTTGCAATGCACGAAGAGCAAAAATATCACAATCAAAACCTGACATACTACTAGGATATGGGATGCTATTCTAATCCAGGCGGGGACCTCTATGTTGGTGAACAAGTCCCACCATGGTGGGATGGTTATGTCCAATATGTCTTTTCCTATCTCTAAAGTCTTCTGCTCCAGTGTGTAGAAATGTTTAAGCGAAATTATACCGGCTTTTAAAATCTTGGTGAGGTGTTCGGGAAGAGGGGGAATGACATAACCAAAATGCGCGACAAATCGTTGTAAGTCTGTGAAATTCTCTTTGATAGTGATGTGTACGGTGGAGGGCGCAGGAATGGGAACAATTCGTTGTTGTGCCACTTGAACCTCGGCCCTGGGTTTGAAACAGAAACTGCTATCACCGACCGAACACCACTCGTGTTGTCCATATCGGTACTGAGGCGCTGCAGTGGTGACGCAGTATGTCCCACCCCCGATATATGCTACCTGTGGGGGCACATGGTCCTCTGCCATTGCCTCCATGGTGCAATTCACCGGCTTCGCGCTAGCGGTTCTGAACCCGCACTGTGGTTTCAAAAAGGCATTCAAGTGCTGGGGACACAGGATGATGTGTGCTCCCCGGCTCCGACATCCCGAGAGGTCGGTGCCTGTCATCGTACGCTCCCATCTGATGACGTAAGGCGGGACCACTGCGTAACGAATGTGTGCGCCCCCCTGAATGACTCCAATGTTCTCTACTCTGTATACCGGGGCGGGCTTTGCTGCGGGACCCAACACCGGCATTCTTACTACTATTCCCATAATAGTGTGATTCGAATGTCCGCAGTCCACTGGAACTGGGTATGCTTCTGCGGCTAGCCTGAGCTGGCACGGGCTTAATGCATTCTCAAAAGGGTGGAGCGCTTGCAAGTGCTTGTTGCTGATCCAGGACGGGACCAAACCCTGTTTTAAATCCTCAAGATTACTGCGGCCCTCGCCCAGTAACCACGCCCCGTACAGCACACAGGCCTCGTTTTGCGCAGCTTGATCGGACGCATTCTGATCCTCCTTAATGAGTGCATTTACCGTTCTCGCGTCTTTCTCCAGCTCAGCAATTATGTCCTTAAAGTGTAGTGTCATGGCCTGGTCCTCATGCAACTCAGAACCCACGACCTTGTTTTCGTCTGTCAATATGTTCCTTAACTGGGCTTTTAAACCGTTGATCTGTGTCTGCAGCTCCACGTTATCTAGAGCGTTGACAACAGATGTCCCGGTATTAAAAGCAGTGAATATGTCATTTACAGCACCCCTTCTTTGCCTCCCGACTCGATCCAAAACTTCTGGCGGTGTGGTGTATAATTTGTCTCTGTCGATGTCGGCAAAGTCAAATTCGTAAAATTGTCTAAACATACGGGTTAACAGGACCTGGTATAATTGTTCCGTTTCTTTGGGACACCACTCCGGCAATCTTACCTCAGTGAGATTTAAAATCACTGAGGCCACCGCGTAGTGTACCCCTTGGTACAGCACCTGACCGGTGGGTACCAATACTAAACCGTTCCCGGGTCCCTTGGTGGTGGTTGGGCACCCTCCTTTCTGGGCTAGTGCTACCGGAAGCGTGGGCAGGGGCTTGCGTGGGCGGGTGATGAGTTCAGTGGCGTTCACCGGAATAGGGGAGTATGGGGCTCCGCACGCTCGAGTGCTAACATCCCATCTCATCCCCTTCCCTTCATCCTGCCACTGCCTCTGGAAGAAGATGGACACGCCCTTGGGGCAGACGTGTCTCGAACCCCACATACAGACATATATTCCCTCATCTGGTTCCCACCATTTGTCCCAACACACACGTAATTGTCCGTGAGTTCCCGTAATAGTCCGATGGGTATTATTACCCAGTCGCTCCCACTCGACCGTAGAGTTTCTCATGTCCTTTCCCAGCTTTCGTAGCCACCACCATCGCCTTGGTGGTACGTTCCCATTGCACACCAGACAAATTCTCTTTCCCACGGTGACGCTGACTCTGGGCGCTAGGATCCTCACTCGAGGGCACGTTAATGAAGTCTCTTGGTAGGCAAAACCGAAATTGCTGGAATATTCCGTAGAATTCGTTCCCAGCCAACCTGGCCATCTCCCTTGGTGGAAGTAGGTGGCGGTTTCCTCTACCTCTCGCTCCCCCGTCCCATCCGTTGCGATGGGGGCCGTGTCCCCGGAGCACCCGAAAATGATGACGTCCTTGGTGCGGCCTCGGTAGGCCCACCCGCACCAGATCGCCATGAACGCGACGACAATCCTTTCCATCGTATCCCAGGTTTCTGTAACCAACAAAATGATGTAGCCGGGCTCCCGATAGGTGCTGGCCTAAATTAATTGGACGCGCGGGTTCCTGGACCCCGCTCCCTAACAAACACACATACCGGGCAGACCTCAAAATTGTACTCTTAACACCATATACTTTACATTCCTTAAACTATGACCATAATTACCTAACTTAACTTATGTACAGCGCCGCCCTCCGTGGGGCGGCTTTCCAAATCCCTGTGAGGTCTGTCGTGTGCCACACCCTGCGGTGGGGCTGCATTGATCTTTGGCTTTGATCCCCCGCAGCCTGTCGCTGCTGAACGGGGATCATGTCTTCCTGGGGCTGCTTTAAACCGTGGTTGGGGAGGATGGGGAGAATCTGGCCAAAATTTTCTGGGCTGGGGCGCTCGAGCCGACCTACGAGGGGCTGCTTTGGGTTGGGCTCCCGGGGCCGATGGACCGGGGGTTGTGACTGTTACCGTTACAGCCTGTGGTTCCTCCACAGCTGCCGGCTCCAGCTCCCCTCCCTCAGGCTCCGCCCCCCCGGGGTCGGGATCTGTGGCTTCCGACTCCACCTCACCTGTCCCTACAGGTAACGAGTCTCCACCCCCACTCCCTACCTCCCCCAAGCTTGAGTCGAGGGCGGGACTGCCGTCCTCTGACTCTTCCTCCTCCGTGATTGGGTCTAAAGCGAGGTTGAGCTGTTCGGGCTCTCCCCTGCCTAAATCCCATTCAAAAGATGAGACCTCCCACTCCAATGGGATGGCCTCTCCCTTCACGCAGGCTATTGCTCCAGCCTGTGTGGTCTGTGACTCTGTTACAGGCTGAGGATCTTTGTTCTCAGACCTGGTCCCCTTTGGTGGCCCTTGTGTACCCGGTTTAAACAGTTTACACTGGTTGATGTGAAACCATTTGGTACGTCGGGGCGTCTTCACTGCATAAACCATGGGGCTGGCCTTGTCTACAATGCTGTATGGCCCCATGTACAGTGGTTCAAAACTCCCTACCCTGGCGTAGTTTCGGACCATGACCCGGTCTCCGACTACCCACTCTTGTTGTTTCCGAGGTTCCAACAACAGTTTATTTCCCTGGTGCTGTCTTCCCATGTTCCCAGCCGCCTGCCCATAAATCTGTCTCAGGCGCTCCAAGAGGGTTTGGGCGAATTTGTCCCGTTTCACCTCTCGGAGCTGGCCCTCAGTGAGCACCGGGGCTAGCACATGGGTGGGTGTTCGCATGATCCTTCCAGTCATTAACTCGTGCGGGGAATACCCCGTGCTTTTGGACTGGCTGGCTCGGATCCCCATGAGGACTAAAGGCAGGACCTCCGCCCATTTCTGGGGCGAGCCCATTGTCTCTTTCCTCAGCTTTTCCTTGAGGGTCCGATTCATACACTCAACAATCCCGGATGACTGGGGATTGTATGCTACGTGCCACTTTCCCTCAATGCCCAAGAGCATGAGGGCGTTCTGCATTACTTGACCGGTGAACTGACTCCCTTGGTCGGACTCTACAAAACGGGGGAGTCCCCACCGTGAGAACACTTCCCGAATCAAGATCTTAGCAGTACCCAGTGCCGTAGCTGTTCTGCACGGGAAGGCTTCTACCCATTTGGTGAACACATCTACCAGGACAAGGCAGTACTTATAGCCTCCCTGGGCGGCGGGCAGGGGCCCTATGTAGTCGACCTGAATCGACTGCCATGGTCCCTCTACCCTCCTGATGTGCCCCATGGGCACCTTCCTTTTGTGGGGGTCTGGGTTGTTAGCAGCACACACAAGACAGCTTGCGCAGAACTCGCGGACATCGTCCCGAAGTCCCGGCCACCATCCCGCCTGCTCCATCCGTTGCCAGGTGACCTCAGGTCCGGGGTGTCCCGCTCCTGGACCCTCGTGGGCCAATTGCAGGAATTCCCTTCGGTGCTGCTGCGGCACAACCCACTGCTCCTCTCGGAACAGCATACCTTCTTTGACTGTGAGGGCTGCCGTACTGTACGGACCTTCTACCTGTTTGCCCTCTGTGATGGCTTTTAGGACTGCTTTTAGGGCGGGATCCAGGGTTTGGATGGTCTTTAGGTCTGGGGGCGGTGTCACCCCTGTGTTCCCGGGAATTCCCTCCCTGCCTTGGATCGCCGCCACGGGTCCGGGTTCGTATGGGTCCCAGAGAATGCCGTTGCGGGCACCCTCCCTGGCTAGCGCATCCGCTTGCTGGTTGCCCTGACTGCGGGGTTCTGTAGTGGAGTGAGCCTTCACCTTATGGATGAACACCTCTCCTTTCTCCCCCACAGCTGCTAGGATCTTCTCCAGCAAGGGCTTAACTGTTAAAGGCCGCCCGTCCGCGGAGGTGTACCCGCTTCGGGACCAGATGGCGAGGTACTCTGTACACGAATTGCACGTGAACATGCTGTCTGAGCAAATCGTGTATGGGGTTGGGAAAATCTCGGGGTGGGTAACCACGTACGCCATCGCGGACAGTTCAGCCTGCTGCGCGCTCACAGTGCTGGGGAGCTTAATTGCCAGGGCAATGTTTGCCGCAGGGTCATAAACTCCACACCCTGTGAGTCGCTTGCCGTCAGCTACAGTGCTAGAACCGTCTACGTAGATCTCGCGGCCCGTGGGATGTATCCCGGCCCGTAAACCTATGTTAACTTCCCATACCCCTTCTACGGAACATTGATGGGCTGTCCCGGGATATGCCATATTGGCTGCGAGCCTTGGCGCGCAGAGGCCTTTAACTTTGAGATCCATCTGGGAAAGGAGGAGGGTCCAGCGCGCAATCCGAGCGCTGCTTACGGTCCCATCCTTAATCCTCCCGTCCAGAAGCATCTTCGTGGGGGTGTGATGGGTGAGGAGCGTAATGGGAGAGGTCCCTGTGAAGATCACTGATCTGTTCACAGCCCAATGCGTGGCCAGGAGATGCCGTTCGCAATTGGAGAAACTCCTCTCCACATCCGTGAGCACCCTGGAGGAATAAACTACTGGTCTTAGCTTGCCGTGCCGCTCTTGGAGCAGCACTGCGCTCAGGCTGTCCCCACTAGCGGCTACCTCCAGAAAGAACTCCTCTCCCCCATCTATGGCCCCTAGGGCTGGCGCGGTCTGCAGATCTCTTTTCAACTTCTCGAATGCTGCCTGGCACCCCTCGTCCCAAGACCACTCGACTCCCTTGTGTAAGAGTCGAAGTAGCGGGGCCGCTGTGGCAGCATAGTCCTCGATGAAATCTCTGCAGTACCCGGTCAATCCCAAAAAGGACCTTACACCCGTTACTGTGTTGGGAATCGGCAAATCTTGTATAGATTCCCGTCTGGCCTTATCTATGGCTCTTTCCCCAGCGCGGATGGCCAGACCCAGGAATTTAACTTCCTGCTGGCCGATCTGGGCTTTCTTTGGGTTTACTTTGAAACCCTTCCTTTCTAACAGTTCCAACAATTCGGCTAACAGTGGGCCGTGCTGCTCCCTTGTATCTGTGAACAGGAGTAAGTCGTCCACATACTGCACTATCTGGTTGGGCTGGCTGAACTCTTTCAAACTCCCCGCCATGCACTGATGGAAAATGCTGGGGCTGTTGTGAAAACCCTGTGGTAAGCAGTTCCAAGTGTACTGTTGCCCTTTGAAAGTAAAGGCAAACTTGTACTGGTCCTCCCGCCGCAGCGGAATGGACCAAAAACCGTTCGAGATGTCCAGCACCGTGAATGTGGTCGCCGATGCTGGAATACTCCCTATTAAGTCTGCAACTGCTGCTACCGTGGGCGCGCAGGCTGGGATATTACTATTGAGGACTCTGTAGTCCACCGTGGCTCTCCACGAATTGTCCGGTTTCTTTACCGGCCATAATGGGGAGTTCACGTGGGTGGCTATCGTCCTCAACACGCCCTGCTGTACCAATGAAGATATTGCTGTCTCCATGTCGGGTTCTGCCTCCTTGGGGAAATTATACTGCTTTTGGGGTCGGATCATGGGGTCCCCGTCTACGCTGACTTCGAACCCAGTGACTCTCCCGCAGTCGTGCTTGTGGGTGGCGAACGCGGTCAGATTTTCTGACACACGCGCCTGCAAGTCCGTTGGGACGTTTGTTATCATGAGCTCGAGATCGTAACCTCCTGACGGCTTCATAGTGCACAGGGCCCCCTTTTCTTCCTTCCCCGGGATTACGACTACCTTACCTAAACCGCCCTCGGCTCCCCAGAGACAGTGATTTCTCAGGTCCACGAGGATCCCGTGTTCCACCAAGAAATCAGCCCCGAGGATGCCTTTCCCCCCCCCCTCATTCCACTTCAATAGGATGCACGTCCATGTGGTGTGGAGCGCTCCCAACTGAATGGAGAGCGGGAGGGAGTACGCGCCAGCCTGTTCTCTACCTGTGAAACCCGCTACTAAATATGGAGCCTGGGCGGACAGAGGTGAGGCAAAAGGTTTGTCCGTGTGGATCACGGTACACGAAGCTCCCGTACCCAACAGGTAACTACCCCTTTGTTTCTCCACCTCCATCTCCACCACTGGTCTTCTCCAAGCGTCATAGCGGAGCGGACACAAGTAGATGGGCTGCGCGGGCGTCAGTCATTTAGGTGTTTCGGCTGGGGTCTCGGGGGCGATAGGGCTGTTAGCAACCGCTACCTTCCCCTGCCAGGTCATCAGAGACCGCATAGTCTCCAAGACTGACTCGATCGCAGTGGGGTCCACAACCGCACCACCCCCTTTATTCGGGGCAGAGGCTACGGTTGGGTTCTGGACTGGTGTTGGGGCAGCGGCCTGCACTTGTGGTTGTGCTGGTGTTGGGTAAACTCTCGGGCCGTTGGCGACTCGGGCTTGGGCTTGATCTTGGGCTGCGGCGAACGCTCTCTCCCTCTTATCCTTCCAAGGATTCCTACAGTCCTTGCGCCAATGACCCTCCTTCCCACACCCGTAACAACTGCTATTTGCTTGGGGATGGCGATTTCCCTCCTGACGCCATTCCTTTTTAGCAGAGGCTGCGGGTCTCACCTCATGCACCTTTCCTTTCACAACAGGCGTTTTCTTGCCCTTGTTGTTTCTATAACTGATCGTGAGCTGATCTAGTACTACTTCCTCCGTGGAGCGGGCGTTAGTGGGGTCAAACCATGCTTTGGCCTGTTCCTTCACTACTGGCAGGCAACCTGCTACCAGGCACCGAAGCCAGTGAGCCCTTTGTTTGCCATCCAGCCCGGCCCAGGCCGGCCCGCCCGGGCAGCTGCGCCGATACACTGGCCACAACCTGTCGGCGAAAACCCGTGGGGGTTCTCCCTCTAGCTGCACTGTCTTTTCTAAACGGAGGAACGGAGTTCCGTCCCCCTCTCCCATGATCTCCAGAATCTCATCCCGTAGCAACTCATAGTCCCTGTGCCCTCTCTTGCTCTCGTCAGGGAGACACTGGAGGAGCGAACTGTCCAGGGAGAACAGCAGCATTTTAGACTGTTCAACCCCGTCGCAGTCATTGACTGCTGCGGTCTGCTCCACATCCCTGAAATGCACGGAGGGATCTCCTGACTCGGACAGTTTTGGGATGTGACTTATCATCTCTCTTAGCTGTCGTGCGCTATGAGGCATTATGATCTGACTCTCAAGGGGTCCGTCATCGCCATTTTCTTCATTTGGACCGATCCTCCGGTGTCTCGTTGGACACATTGGCGCTGGCCCTGACTCTACTGTCTGGGGTTGCTCTACCTCAGGGCTCTCTTCCTCTACCGTCTCCGTCTCCTGTCCCGGAGTCCAAGACTCCTCATAGGCAGGAGGCGCAGAAGGTTCGGGGGTTGGTACCCCAACTGCCTCTTGTGGAATCGGTCTTTTGGATTCCTTGGCTAGCAACAGCTGACTCGCTGGTGGATTTATGAGACACACCAACCCGTTTGCCTTCGCTATGGCCTTTCTCAGGTCCTCTAGCTCCCGGCGGCAAGCGCTGTGGTCGGTGTTCTCAGATCTATCCTCCATGGCCATCTTATATGCTGCCCTGGCTCCCAGGAGCTTTTCCTCTTGGGCATCTACTTGTTTGGCTAGACGGGAACACCTCTCTCTCATTCTACCTTCACTGGCCTTGGCCTCAACGACCTGACATCTTAAATATTCTACCCGGGTTTCGTGGCAGCGAATTACAGAGCGGCGTTCCTGATTCAGCGCGTCAAGCGATTCAATCAGTTTTTGACCTCCCGCAACCTTTTCCTCTACGTCTTTAAGCAAGCCGTTGATCTGGACTGTCTGTGCTGCAACTACCTGGTCCAAAAGCTGGACTTGCTTCTTGTAGCACATCAGCCAGACCGCCTTTTCTACAGATTTCTTATGCTCTCTACCCGCTGTCCACTTGATGGCTGCGTCTAGCGGGCGCCTATCCCTTAGTAGATCAGATATCCATTGTTTTGTGAGGTTGACTTTTCCGAAAACATAATCTGCTATTCTTTCATCCATCACATTTCGTTTATTCAGATCTTGATCTAACACACTACTTTCCTGCTGCCAAGGTCCTGCCGCGGTCGCCATTTCTGTAGGGGTTTTTTCTGCTCTCTTGCCCGTTCTGGCCCCCTGCCAGGCTTCGTGCAAGAATTATCCTTGAGTGGTTCGACCCACCCCCCCTACGGTTCTAGACCTTGGACTTAGATGCAGAGAACAGTAGTGCAGAGAAGAGGACTCAATAGACCAGGCTGAATAGCACGAAATGGATGCTTTTATTTTTGAACAGTTTGAAGCATTACAAAATACATGTCATAGGCACAGATTAAAGTAACTACAATCATGCACCAATTTATGAACTTGACTCTATGGAAATGGGGAACACACGGCACATCGTAAAAGGGGAAACACATTACGATTTCCCTTAACTCCCTCCCCTATACCTAAACTAAGTTTCGACCTGGGGAACTTGGGATCATGCTCACCACTCTCGAAATCGCGAAAAGGGGTTCGCAGACTTTTTGACACCGCTTCCCGTCGTCACGTGGATTGGAAGCTTCTGGCGCAGTCGATATTCTCTCCTCCCTCGAGGCGGTGGGGTAGACCCAGCCTCGATGAGCGCTCGTCAAGGTTGAGATCCACAATCGTGGATTTGGGTTCATGGAGTAGACCTAGATGCAGGTTATGCACATGGGAGAATCTTGTGGCATCGATCGCCGGTTCTCCAGAGGGTTTCTTCTCCGTCGGCCTGGGTCGTCGATGATCTCCCGACCCCAGTACCCGGGCCACCCTTGTCGTCTTCTCGTCGTTGCCGAGCCTTGTTTGGCTGAACACCGGCCACGTTGTCCTTTTTCCGAAACCGTCCGTCTTTAAAAAGACGAAAACGTTTTCATCGATCTGCCGAAGTGGAAGAGGCGCCGATCCGGGCACCGTCCGCCCTTCGTTCGTTCCTCGTAGAAGAAAGTTCTTGAAGAAATGGAAGCCTGAAGTCGCCCAACAAGAAGCCGTAGCAGTGAAGAAGTAACTTAGATGGACTTTCAATCCATAGTTATACTCTTTTGGGACAGTCTTATCTCCCGCCAAATCATAGTCCTGTCTTTGTATTAATTTTGGCGGGCAGAAATCTCTGCAGGGGCGCTTTGTCTTGTAACGGAGCCGGTGATAACTTGAACTGGCCTTCCTGGCCGATAATGTCTGTTAATGTCCTTTGCATTGTCACCGCGGCTCGGTTCGCATATTGATCGGTCCGGACATTTTCCTTGATGGCTGCTAAACGGTTTTTCCTTTGTACGATAAATGGGTATAAGTGTTTTTACATTGTCCGCCCATATCTTGATGGGCCCCATCCTGTACTTATAATCCATTGAATATGTATGCTGTTGCTCTGAGTTTCGGTTCCCAGATACTGGCTTTCGCGGGCTCACTGTCTTCAATCCACAAGCCTGTCTGGCTTGCAGTAACAGAAATAAAATGGTTCATAAACTGATCACGGGGCCTGGCGGCCATTTTGCATGCCCTTTTATCAAAGGTTTTTCTGTGCAAGCTTACTTTGGTCAATAAACAGTCTTATTTTATCCAGTTTTCTTGCGTGATTTTTGCTGAAAATTGCGAATCTTACACTTCTTCCGCAATCTCTAGCCATGCCCTCTTGGTCTCGGCTGCTGGCCTCTTCCTCCCATCACCAGGGAAGAGGACATCCCTGCGGGCCCTGACTCCCTGCAGCAGGATTTCCAGGGAGGCATCACTAAATTTGGGGGCAGCCTTTTGGCGCTGAGCCTGCAGTTTTGCTTAACAATCTTTATAACTTTGTATTCCAACAACAAGCTAAGTCTGACAACAATCCACTCCCCGTCCAACCTCTTCTGCACCTCCACCAACCCGCAACTGTCATCTGTGCATTGCTCCTTTAAATAGCTGAGCTGAAGTCGAGTCATCTGTGACATCATCAGACCCGCTCCAGTTAATTGTACGGGAAAGCCGCATGACTGATTCAATTACAGTGGTTTAGTTAAAAAGCCACTGCAGAACACGCTGATAGAACATCCAGGATACCAACCCGCTCCACGACCCCCCCCACACCCAACCCGACAGAAAGGTAAATATTCAGCCCAAAGACACTCAGCTCATGTGGGCTTGTAAAGAGTCAGTGCCCTGATTCCTGAGTTAGATTGGTATTATTCCATTGAATTGTACATGGTGCTATGCATACAAGTGTGGCTTTAGATATGAAGCTGACAGAATATGTCAACAGCACTGCACAATATTATCCATCATTGTGCACTAAAGGGATCCATTGAATATGCTACTTAAAATAGCACAGATCCTATTTCATACAAAGTTTCAGTGGTACTTATTTGGATCCTCATTGGGATCAAATGAAATAAAACTCTTCCTCAAATGGAATATGATTTCAGTGGAATCTTTTACAGCCGGTAATTGCTTTTGACTGCTTTCAATCACAACTAAAATGTATACTATTGTTTGTTAGCAATTCTGTTATTTTTGGGACCAATGCCAGCAACTCTGGAGTTTTTATTAAATGTCCAAATCAATGTTATCCACAAAGCTGCTCTACAGTTTGATTGTATTTTTGGCAACCAACAGCTGTTGTTTCAGAGACAACAAACTAAAAAGATTCATCAGGTAACATTCTGCTTAAAACCAAACTCATTGCTCCAAGAAACAGCTTGTTGTCAGACAACTGCAATGTATTGTTTATAGCACATGATAAAGCCAATTCAATAAAACTTGAAGAACCATTGTTCTCTATAGAAGAAGCCCAAAGGTCCTGACTCAGAGCTGTACAGCTTTGGATCCATATCCACCAGCAGTAATCAATCACAAAACATAATCAGAAATGTAACTAAACCACATGCCCTTTTATCAGCGAGGCACAGAGATGTGAAAGGGAAACAAAGCTACTGCAGAGAACTGAGCTGAATGGAACTAGCCATGCCACAGAGAACGAAGAGGTGTGCGGCTTGCAGCAATTTGGGTTTCTATATGGAGATTGGTTCTGTGTCAGCAACTGAAGCGCCTCGAAATACGAGAAGAAAGCACAACCGGACCTGACTTGTTTCTTATGACATTCTTGATGTCTATCATATATTCCAGAACTTGAGCTGAGTTTAGATATTGTTTTCTTTAATGTCAGAGTAAATTGTAGAAATTATAAGCACTGGCAACTATATAAGTACCAATAATTTTTTTAAATTCTCTTTTTAACCAAGTAACTCTAATAATGGTCTCTCCATGGAGCCATAAATTCTTCCATTTCAGAGGAACAAAAACATAGAATAATTAAGGAATCCATCACTTCTCCATAACAGTGATGTGAAAGGGATTAATCTGTTTGCAGACTGATTGCATATTTGTATCCCTATTTGCCCCTAAATATTTGCTATGTTTTACATATAAATGCTTTTCTTATCTAGTGAATAGAGGTAAAAAAAGACAGTGATCATTCTCTATGAACGGATCAATTAATTGACACCAATATTATAGAATGGATAAACTATAATTATCTTGCTCTAAAGTGCACGGCTGCACCCAGGCTCATGCATTACTGCCTCCATATGCTTATGGAGGGAGTCACAGCACGCAGGGAGATTCTTTTCCCTCCCCAGGACATCACGCAGCCTGGTTGCACATTACACAGGAGGGCAAAAGCAGGGATGTGGTCAGGAGGACCTGGGTACAGTGGCACAAACCTTTCAATGATCTCAGTAGTTCACAAAACATTACTGCAAAGCCACACTCAACCTCATCTTGCTGTGCCACTCATCACATCCCCATCACGCTGCCTTCCTTACCCTACTCCTGCACACCCTTACTCACACCAACTTACTTTGCACCTCCACCCATCCCTCTCTATCTACCTACATCATCACATCCCCATCTCACTATCCACCCTTCACACTCACCCTCATCCTAGTCCAACCATACCAACTAACAACACACAAGGGTAGGCACTTGGGTGTGTTATGCAATGTTCATGTAAATTTTCAATTAATGTGTTGTCAAACATTGAAATCTTTATTTTCAACACTTTGTCTTATTGTACAGATCTGTGTTCACCTTTGGAAGTGTCTTTGTGAGTTGCAGGGAATGGTTAGATGTAACGGTATCCCGTGCAATGGTGATGAGTGTGAAAGGAATGGCTTGGTCATTTTAGGAATGTCTTATGGTGCTGGTGTGGGGTGGTGGTAACATGCTGCATCATGTGGCAGCCAGGGTGTACAACGTCAAGTGAAGTAAATCTGGCCATGTTGAGACCATCCCTGGCTTCCCAGGCAGGAATGTGTCTGGGTGCTGATGCCCTGTGTCCTGTGCAGCATCAGGTGATTGCGCAGAAGGTTGGTGTTGTTGTTGGTGATGTTGGTGTGCCTGCTGCTGCTGGTGTTGGGGCTGATCATGGAGGGATTCAGGGGACCAAGATGAGATTTTTTCAAGGGCACCAATGTTGCTGGAATAGATGGTGTGGAGATGCCGGAGTTGGACTGGGGTGGACAAATGTAAGAAGTCACACAACACCAGGTTATAGTCCAACAGCTTTATTTGAAATCACAAGCTTTCGGAGCGCTGCTCCTTCTTCAGGTGAAGTGGAGAAATGTATAAAGACACAGCTTATATAGTCAGAAAATCATGTCAGATGTTTACAGGTAACCTTTCCAAATGCCATTTATCACACCTCGGCAGAGAGATAATCACAGCAGTCAAAGGTGTGAATGGTGTCCAAACCGGTCAGTCAGGGAAACATTACATCAAAGAACAATGAGGTGGGGTCACAAGGGGTCAAATATTGCAGATGCTGGGGTCTGTATGAAAAACAAAAAAACAGACAAAAAACATTTTTTTTGGCTGGAAATCACAGCAGGTCCGGCCGCATCTGTGTAGAGAGAACAAGCCAATGTCGACTCGAGTCTGGATGACCCTGCATCAGGTGGGGTTACATGTAGCGTGACATGAACCCAAGATCTCGGTTTAGGCCGTCCTCATGGGTGCGGAACTTGGCTATCAGTTTCTGCTCGACGATTTTGCGTTGTCATGTGTCTCGAAGGCCACCTTGGAGAATGCTTACCCGAAGATCGGAGGCTGAATGTCCTTGACTGCTGAAGTGTTCCCCAACTGGGAGGGAACACTCCTGCCTGGCGATTGTTGTGCGGTGTCCGTTCATCCGTTGTCGCAGTGTCTGCATGGTCTCACCGATGTACCATGCTCCGGGGCATCCTTTCCTGCAACGTATGAGGTGGACAACGTTGGCCGAGTCACATGAGTATGTACCATGTACCTGGTGGGTGGTGTCCTCACGTGTGATGATGGTATCTGTGTTGATGATCTGGCATGTCTTGCAGAGGTTGCTGTGGCAGGGTTGTGTGGTGTCGTGGTCGCTGTTCTCCTGAAGGCTGGGTAATTTGCTGCGAACGAGCGTGGGGATGGCTAAGGCCATCCCCACGCCTCCACTACTCGCTTTCAAACAGCCGCCTAACCTCAAACAGACCATCGTTCGCAGCAAATTACCCAGCCTTCAGGAGAACAGCGACCACGACACCACACAACCCTGCCACAGCAACCTCTGCAAGACATGCCAGATCATCAACACAGATACCATCATCACACGTGAGGACACCACCCACCAGGTACATGGTACATACTCATGTGACTCGGCCAACGTTGTCTACCTCATACGTTGCAGGAAAGGATGCCCCGGAGCATGGTACATCGGCGAGACCATGCAGACACTGCGACAACGGATGAACGGACACCGCACAACAATCACCAGGCAGGAGTGTTCCCTCCCAGTTGGGGAACACTTCAGCAGTCAAGGACATTCAGCCTCCGATCTTCGGGTAAGCATTCTCCAAGGTGGCCTTCGAGACACACGACAACGCAAAATCGTCGAGCAGAAACTGATAGCCAAGTTCCGCACCCATGAGGACGGCCTAAACCGAGATCTTGGGTTCATGTCACGCTACATGTAACCCCACCTGATGCAGGGTCATCCAGACTCGAGTCGACATTGGCTTGTTCTCTCTACACAGATGCGGCCGGACCTGCTGTGATTTCCAGCCAAAAAAAATGTTTTTTGTCTTTTTTTTGTTTTTCATACAGACCCCAGCATCTGCAATATTTGACCCCTTGTGACTCCACCTCATTGTTCTTTGATGTAATGTTTCCCTGACTGACCTGTTTGGACACCATTCACACCTTTGACTGCTGTGATTATCTCTCTGCCGAGGTGTGATAAATGGCATTTGGAAAGGTTACCTGTAAACATCTGACATGATTCTCTGACTATATAAGCTGTGTCTTTATGCATTTCTCCACTTCACCTGAAGAAGGAGCAGCGCTCCGAAAGCTTGTGATTTCAAATAAAGCTGTTGGACTATAACCTGGTGTTGTGTGACTTCTTACAGCTGGAATAGATGGCAGCTGAAGTTGAGATGGCAGAAGCGATCTGTCAATGGTGAGAGAGCTTGCTCCAAGGAGGTGGCAGTGGATAGAGAGTTAACACCACACACTTACAGCCTCCAGACAGATCAAATATGTCATCCAAATCCTGAAATCAGTCACCTCTGACATTTGAAAGTGAACAGATGTGAGAGTTCAGCTTTTATACTGCAGTTGCAGCCATGAACTATGCAGCTCGCTGCTACTCCCGACATACTTATCTGACGTGATCTCTGAAGTCACGAAGCCCATTTCAAATGCAGGAAAATAGGAAAAGGCTGTCCAAAAAGCAATTAACAAGCACTAAACAAGGAATTAAGGGGGAGAAATTTGGTTGGTTTGCGCCTCTGGCTAGTGCCTTAAGAGGGCGTTAATGGGGCACAAAGCAACTAATGCCTGGGCGCGGCGATGTTTACGCCGCTCGTGAAATTGACCAGACATTTTGCGGCGGCGCTAAACACTACTGCCACGATCTCCTGCGCCTGCAGATTGTGATGTCTGTCGAGTGTGCAACACCCCGGTAGCACCCCGGACCGGATATTGAGTGGCGCCCCCTGCCTTACCGCCTGCCGCTAGCAACGACAGGTTGAGGGGAGCATTTTGCAGTCGGGAGGGGACTGGGGGAGTGCTATTTAAAGGCGACCGGTTCCTGCCTTTTTTTTCGGCGACATTTTTGCACCACGCATTCTGAGTGAGAGAGAGAGACTTCTGGAGAGATTCAATGCTGTGTTGAGGAGTTTTGGGTACTGAGCAGCACTTTGCAGGTTCATTTTGATTTGACCTTCCTTGCATCAATTTAGAAGAGGCTATGGGGGCTGCACTCTGAGCTCTTTCCCTGGGTCTCTCCATTGTTCTTTCCAGCAGATTTGATGTACAGGTCTCTCCAGGTCGAGATTCAAGGCTGCAATGAGCAAGGTGTAGATGGAGAGCAAGATCAACCCTCCCCTTTAAGAACTGGCCAGCGCCAGTGTGTCTGTGTTCCATTGCTGACTGACATCACATGAGCTTCGCCAGTGCTCTGAGGTAGCGCCTCGCTCCTTGGCGTTAGCACCTTAGGAGAGGTGTGTAGCGCCTGATTTAGCGCTCCAATCACCTCCAGGGGCGATAGAACCCAAGTTTGTAGTCAGAGGCGATAATTAGCGCCAGGCGCTAAACTTTGTGCCCGGTCGATAATTGCGCCCCAAACGGAGCGATACTGAATTTCTCCCCCTAAGTGTCTTAAATCCCTCACCTGCCACTTGGTGTCGGGTCTGTTCTGAGATCGCAGACCCGACACTCTTGAAACATCACACGGAGGCGAGATTGTGGCAAATTGACAACCTGCCATTAATCATTTTGAATTTAACAGCTGATCTGCCTCCGAACCTGCCCTCTGAGCGCCGGTAAAATCACGGCAAACGTGTTGCTATTTCTTGTGGCACTTGTTTTTACTTTAGCAACATTGCACAGGATGTTTCTGGAAATTTTCTAGCTCTCATTTTCTGTCTTTCTTTCTTGGTGATTCTTTTCAACTCAATTTGTGCAGCTTGTTGATTGACTCAATAATAGTGTTGTGAATACAGGGCATGAATCTGACTTTGTTTTTAAAGGAATTCTGGTACATCATGTGCATTTTTGTTACACCATCATCCTCAGCTATGTACTATTAGCTCACAGCCTGTCTGTAAACTTTCCTGTCTCAAACACCTCGCAAACTGCACTTAACACAAAACATCAAATTCAATTTGGCTACTGTTGCGGCCTACTCCTCTAAAATGGATGAAATCATTAACATCAAATTGCAAATACCAATTAGCTTACAATTATTTCGGAGTACTTACAATTCCTAATATTTATCCAAAACGATAATTCCTTTTAACATTCACAGGGTCAGTATTCAATGGCTATTCTACATCTTGCTTATACAAATATGTATAAGTTTTGTATTTTTAATCAAAGATTTTGATATTGTAAACAGGTTGCAGGATAAATTTCTTGTCCGTAAGTTCTAGTTTTCCTCACTTCTGTAAATGACAGATGGTGCTGTATACTGAAAGACTAGAATGGCACTTTTTTATAAATTCTCATTTTCCTCACATTTTTTCTAACATCATCACCATTGCTTCAGCCAAGAGGGTAGGTTGCAGACTACCATAAGACTGCTCATACTGTTCCTCTGTGTCTGATTACCAGGAGATTTACTCACAATTTCTTCCCTCTTGAAGGTAGAACATGCTACTATAATGAGGAACTGCAGCCTGCAACCAGAGTTCAAACTACCTGATCACAATTGCAGATTTGAGTGCTGGGCCACCCTGGGACTTGTGACCATAGCGCCCTGCATTCTGAAATCTACATGTTGATCCTTTGTTACTAATAAACTATAGATACTGATTTTAGACTAGTACTTGCTTACACTTCCAGAAAAGTGCTTAAATGAACTGGAGTACATTGTTATAACATAAAAATTAAAAATTTCCCATGGAAGCGTGCCCCCAGATCCCCCCCTTGAATTGCACCACCTTTAACATGCCTTTAATATTTGGATTTCTTCTGTAAGCTTTTACGTTCTTATTTCTTTTTGTCCGATACAAGTGAACGAATGTTGGAGATGCCTAGTAATTAAGTTACAAAGCCCACTTAACAACGTATTTTCGCATATCGGAGCCATTCTTGAATTGTCTGCTTTTTAGAAGCTGTAGATCTGTTTTTCCTAGTTTTCTAGAAATATAGAAACATAGAAGATAGGAGCAAGAGTAGGCCATTCGGCCCCTGGAGCCTGCTCCGCCATTCAATGCGATCATGGCTGATCATCCAAATTCAGTACCCTGTCCCTGCTTTCTCCCCATATCCCTTGATCCCCTTAGCCTTAAGAAATATATCTAACTCCTTCTTGAATATATTTAATGAATTGGCCTCAACTGTCATCTGTGTTAGGGAGTTCCACAGGTTCACCACTCTCTGGGTGAAGAAATTCCTCCTCATCTCAGTCCTAAATGGCTTAGCCCTTATCCATAGAATGTGACCCCTGGTTCTGGACTCCCCCGCCATCGGGAACAGCCTTCCTGCATCTAGTCTGTCTAGCCCTGTTAGAATTTTATAGGTTTCAAAGAGATCCCCTCTCATTTTTCTAAGCTCTAGCGAATATAAGCCTAATCGACCCAATTCCTCGTCATTCCTGTCATCCCAGGTATCAGGCTTGTGAATCTTCGCTGCACTCCCTCCATGGCAAGAACATCCTTCCTCAGGTAAGGCGACCAAAATTGCACACAATACTCAAGGTGTGGTCTCACCAAGGCCCTGTACAACTGCAGCAAGACATCCTTGCTCCTGTACTCCAATCCTCTCGCTATGAAGGCCAGCATACCATTTGCCTTCTTAACCGCCTGCTGCATCTGCATGCTTACCTTCAGCGTCAGGTGCACAAGGACACCCAGGTCTCGTTGCACTTCCCCGTTTCCCAATCTATTGCTGTTCAGATAATAATCTGCCTTCCTGTTTTTGCCACCAAAGTGGATAACCTCGCATTTATCCACATTATACTGCATCTGCCATGCATCTGCCCAATCGCCTAACCTGTCCAAATCATACTGGAGTTTCTCTGCATCCTGCTCGCAGCACACACGCCCACCCAGCTTTGTGTCGTCTGCACACTTGGTGATATTACATCTAGTTCCCTTGTCTAGATCATTAATATATATTGTGAATAACTGGGGTCCTAGGACCGATCCCTGCAGTACCCCACTAGTCACGGCATTCCACTCAGAAAAAGACCCGTTTATTCCAACACTTTGCTTCCTGTCTGCCAACCAGTTTTCTATCCAAGTCAGTACCTTACGCACAACCCTATGTGCTTTAACTTTGCACGCTAATCTCTTATGCGGGACCTTATCGAAAGCCTTCTGAAAGTCCAAATACACCACATCCACTGGTTCTCACTTATCTATTCTACCAGTTACATCCTCAAAAAATTCCAGTAGATTAGTCAAGCATGATTTACCTTTTGTAAATCCATGTTGACTTTGTCCGATCCTCACTGTTTTCCAAGTGTTCTGCTATTAGATCTTTTATAATGGACTCTAGCATTTTCCCCATTACCGATGTCAGGCTTACCAGTCTATAAATCCCCGTTTTTTTCTCTACCACCTTTTGTAAATAGTGGGGTTACATTAGCTGCCCTCCAATCCATGGGAACTGTTTCAGAGTCTATGGAATTTTGGAAGATGACCAGCAATGCAATATCTACTATTTCTAGGGCCACTTCCTTAAGTACCTAGGATGTAGATTATCAGGCCCTAGGGATTTATTGGCCTTCAATCCCATCAATTTCCCTAACACCATTTCCCTACAAATACTGATTTCATTCAGTTCCTCCCTCTCATTAGACCCTATGTTCCCCGACATCTCTGGGAGTTTATTTGTGTCCTCCTTTGTGAAGACAGGACCAAAGTATGTATTTAATTGGTCAGCCATGTCTTTGTTCCCCATTGTTAATTACCCTGATTCTGACTGCAAGTGACCTACGCTTGACTTTACCAATCTTTTTCTCTTCACATATCTATAGAAGCTTTTACAGTCAGTTTTTATGTTCCCTGAAAGCTTTCTCTCATACTTTATTTTCCCCTCTTAATTAATCCCTTTGTCCTCCTTTGCTGAATCCTAAACTGCTCCCAATCCTCAGGTTTGCTGCTTTTTCTGGCCAATTTATATGTTCTCTCCTTGGATCTTATGCTATCCCTAATTTCCCTTGATAGCCAATGATGAGTCACCTGTTTTGTTTTATTTTTATGCCAAACAATGATGAACAAATTCTATAGTTCATCCATGTGATCTTTAAATGTTTGCCATTGCCTATTCACCGTCAACCGTTTAAGTAACATTCCCCAATCCATCCTAGCCAACTCATGCCTCATACCATTGTAGTTTCCTTTATTTAAATTCAGTACCGAAGTCTCTGAATCAACTACTTCATTCTCCATCTTAATGAAGAATTCTATCATATTATGATCGCTCCTCCCCAAGGGGCCTCGCACAACAAGATTGCTAATTAATCCTTTCTCATTACATAGTACCCAGTCCAAGATGGCCACATCTCTAGTTGGTTCCTCAACATATTGGTCCAGGAAACCATCCCGTATACACTCTAGGATTTCCTCTTCCACAGTATTGTTACTAATTAAGTTAGACCAATCTATATGTAGATTAAAGTCACCCATGATAACTGCTGTGCCCTTATTGCACGCATCTCTAATTTCCCATTTAATGCCATCCCCAAACTCAGCATTACAGTTTGGGGGTCTGTATATAACTCCCACTAACATTTTCTGCCCCTTGGTATTTCTCTGCTCTACCCATACAGATTCCACATCATCAGAGCTAATATCCTTCCCTACTATTGTGTTAATCTCCTCTTTAACCAGCAATGCTACCCCACCTCCTTTTCCTTTTTGCCTGTCCTTCCTGAATATTGATCCCAATTATATCATATCCGTTTACATCTATTTGCGCAGCTAATTCATCCACCTTATTACGAAAGCTCGTCGCATTAAGACACAAAGGGCTAGATTTTCAGTCGCTTGCGCCAGCAGTTAGCGCCTTAAGAGAAGTGATTTCCGGGCGCTATGCGTGTAGCGCCCGGGCGCAGCGCAGTTTGCGCCCCGCCCCAAATTAAGTTGCCCGTTAGCGCCGGCGCAAAGTTTAGCGCCCGCCCGGATGCGCGCGCAGAAAATGACGTCACATCCTCGTGCAACGCCCTTTGGCCGCCCCGATTGCAAACTTCAGTCGGACCGCCCCATTGCGCGGCGGGCGGCCGGAGCGTTTGGAAAAAGGAACGCAGCACAACCAGCGCGGGCCCCGGGGGGTGCTAATTAAAGGGAACGTCCTCTCCAATATAAAGGCCATCCTTTTTTCAGAAAAAAGTCTTGTCCAACGCATTTCTGGAGACACAACAAGGAGGATAGCTAACTGGTTTCAAGCAGCAAGAGCCAGGTATCTTTGGACTCAGGCCATAGCGCTGCAAGTGGCCATTTGGAAATTAGACTGTTTGCCAGGATTTGATGGGGGCTGCATGGGGTGCCAACGCGCAGCTGCAGCGCCATGTCCGTAGGGCTCGCAGACGCATTGTGAGAGTGGCAGCCCTGGCTAGAGGCAGAGGGGGCTACAGGCGTCGGCCACGTAGGCCTTACACAGTCAGGCTATACCGCCAGCAGCGCTCCTACCTAAACATGAGTGCCGCGCGATGTGTTAGAAGGCTCCGATTCCGAATGGAGGTGATTGCAGAGATCTGCCACCTGCTTCGCCGAGATCTGCGGCCAAAGCTCAGGTGCAGGACGTCTCTGTCGGTGGAAGTGAAGGTGACGGTGGCATTGAACTTCTATGCCACCGGCTCCTTCCAAAACGCTGCTGGGGACATAGCAAACATCTCCCAGTATGGCGCGCATCGCTGCATCCGCCACGTGACCGAAGCACTGTTCAGAAGGAGAAGCCAATTCATCTCCTTCCCCATGGCCCTCGAGGGCCAGCATCAGCGCGCATTGGGATTTGCCAGACTCGGGGAATTCCCCTTGGTGCAGGGCGCCATTGACTGTATGCATGTGGCTTTGCGGGCCCCTCTGGAGCATGGCGAGCAGTATCGCAACAGGAAGGGCTACCATTCTCTGAATGTGCAGCTGGTATGTGACCACATCAGCGCATCATGGCAGTCAATGCCAGCTTCCCAGGCAGCAGCCACGATGCCTTTATCCTGCGGCAGAGTACTGTGCATGACATGTTCCAGGCACAGCCTCCCCCAAGAGGATGGTTCATCGGGGACAAAGGCTGTCCTTTGTGCACCTGCCTCATGACCCCGCTCCACGCGCCCAGGACCGCTGCTGAAGAGGCCTACAACGAGAGCCATCAAACCACCCGCAACATCATCGAGCTAACTATTGGGGTCCTCAAGCAGCGGTTCCGCTGCCTTGATCGCTCCGGAGGAGCTCTGCAGTATTCGCCGGACTGGGTCTCCCAATTTGTGCTGGTTTGCTGCATGCTACACAACCTGGCTATCCGCAGGACTCAGGCACTGCCACCTGACGTTGGACCAGCACCTCAGGAGGAGGAGCAGGAGGAGCATAAGGAGGAGGAGGAGGAGGAGCAGGAGTACGTTCCCAGGAGGGAGTGACCAGGGCCAAGGGCCGCACGACGCCACCTTATTACACGGTACTTCTAAGCCCCCTGTCAGGGAATGGCCAGGGGCCATGAGGGAAGATGAATGCAGCCGCTCCGCAAGCCCTCAGCCGGCGAAGCCAACAAACACTAAGAAGAACAACCATGGAGACTGCATGAATAAAGATAATTTTTTATTGCACAAAAATGAAAAGCCCTTCCCACATGAATCCCCAAAAACAATAAACGGGCCCCACAAAAAGCCTAACAAACGACTCACTCCCACAAACTGGGGAGGAGCCACTCCACCTTTCTTCAAACCGGCCCTCAACGTCTGCCTAACGCAAAAAATAAGCCCTCCAAAAGCACAACCATGGGCAAAATAAAGATGGCCACCGCCATATTAAAGGAAAGCTGCCCACACCCTCTACTGAGTGGCCCGCGAGGGCGAGACCTTGGCCAGCCTTTTGCCTCCCCTGCCCGGCCTGCTGCTCCTTCGCAAACTCTGCCCAGTGGCTGCTGCGAGGCTGGGGGAAGGCGCCTGAGGCTCAGATGCCCTTCCGCCAGATGCCGCTGGGGGGTGGCCTACACGGCGTTTGGGCCTCGAGGGGCCGTCTGCTGAGTGGCGCACCTGAGCCTGGCCACCATCAGCTGCAGCCGCTTGCCCTTGACGCCCCAGAGGGGGAATGGCGGCGACGGATGGCGCAATGTGGGCCAGCTGGCGTCTGGGATGTGCTGGCTGGTGCTGTGGCGCAGTGGCACTCGGCCGGGCCCGCACTGCAGGATCCGCAGCAATCAGCCGACGGGCGGCTTGCTGGGATGGTCCAGCGCGGCGGCTGCCCTGGCGATGCCTGCCTGAGACAGCGTGTGTGGCAGCAGTGAGTGGCCCTGTGGTCCTGGTGTGCGTGCGCATCACATCCGCCAGGGTCTTGACGGCATCAGTCAGCATGCGGCCACTCGCGGCAGTTGCTGCCCCGAACTCGCGCACACTGGTCACCAGCGACTCGATGGCCTCAGGCATGCGCCCCACCACGCTCATGAGCTCCGTGTGGCGCCGGTCCGAGTCGTCGGCCATCTTATCCAGCTTCCGCACCTCCTCCGAAGTGAAGGTGTCTGGACTGGAGTCGCGACTCTCCCGCTGGGGAGGAGGGGGCCGAACTAGGGGACCCTTGCCGCGTTGGTGACGGCGAGTGTGCCGAGCAGCAGCACTCCCCTCTGATCCTTCCCCCCTTTGGGGGGAAGGCCGCGGGTCACGCGCACGGCTGCTGGGTGGCTGGATGCCACTGGTCCCAGAAGCTGCATTGCCCTGGAACAGTTCCTCCAGGCACTCGTCCAGTGAGGAGTTTTTAAGCATTTCCTCCTCTCCTGCGGGACGTGACTGTTCCCCCGAAGGTCCGGCTTGCTCCTCCTCCTCCTCCTGGTCGGAGGTGCTGTCACTGGCAGCTTCAGGGTCCTGGTCGTCACCAGCTGAAAGCAGGAATGCACAAGAGTAGCTTCAGAGTGAGGAGACGGCGTCAGCGAGGGAGTTAGGACTGGTGGGATTCAGCGCATTGGTGGGACAGTGGCAAAGGAGGTAGCTCGGATGGGCCAGTGCGACACGAGAGGGCCAAAAGGCGAGGTCCTTACCATTGCCGGGCAGTGGAGGGTCGGATACACCGCACGCTGTGGGGACAATCACACGCGCTCCCATGAGCACACACACGCGCTCCTCCAGCCGAGTGTGCTTCTGCAGCTTGGCGCGGCCACCTCTGGCACGGGCCTGGCCATTAAACGCTACTTTAGCCTGCAAGAGAAAGGACGGGCTGTAAGTGCGCAGTGAAGCCCTGATGTAGTGTGCACTGCCTCCCATGGTGGAATAGCTTGGACAGAGTGAAGCCCTGATGTAGTGTGCACTGCCTCCCATGGTGGAATAGCTTGGACAGAGTGAAGCCCTGATGTAGTGTGCACTGCCTCCCATGCTGGAATAGCTTGGACAGAGTGAAGCCCTGATGTACTGTGCACTGCCTCCCATGGTGGAATAGCTTGGACAGAGTGAAGCCCTGATGTACTGTGCACTGCCTCCCATGGTGGAATAGCTTGGACAGAGTGAAGCCCTGATGTACTGTGCACTGCCTCCCATGGTGGAATAGTTTGGCCAAAGTGTAGAGTGCCGAATGGCCATTTGATGATCATGACTGTCCCAATGCTGCTGGCTGAGGGCTGGCCAATAGGACTTTCAGCTCCCTTTGCCCATCATGTCAGGTGTACATGCAAGAATGAGGAGGAGACTGGAAAGGCTACTCACCTTCACAATCCTGGTCAGATCGTTGTATTTTTTACGACATTGTTTGTGGGTCCTGGGGGCATCGCCGGTGAACGTCACCCTCTCGGCAATCTGCTTCCAGGCTTTGGTGTAGTCATGGTGGGTTGGATTCCTCCCACTCTCTGGAAACAAGATCTTGCGCCTCACCTCCAGAGCTGTGACCATTATGTCCAGATCACCCTCTGAGAAGCGCAGGGCACGCTGACGGGCCTTTTCTGGCGTTGCCATGACTCCCTGGGGCTGAGCAGCAGTGTTGAGGCCTCTTTGCAAGGCTGCAGTGTGCAGGGCGTGGCAGCAGACCAATTCGTCCCTTCCCCCTTTAACAGCTGGTCGGCACCACGGGGTCTGCTGTCAGTGCAAAAATGACCGCACCCGCGCTGCGCCCCGCCTGGGCGCTATCCCTCTGGACCGCCGGCTTAGCGCCTAAAGGTAGAAGTGGAACGCCTCTTTTAGCGCTCCACCACTCTCTTAGGGCGAAGCCACTGAATTTCCGGCAACGGGGCGCTACTTTGGGGCGGGCGCTAACTTCGGGCGGGCGCTAAGGTTAGCGCCCCAAAACTGTCTATACTGAAAATCTAGCCCAAAGCCTTCAGGCTTGTTTTTTTAACACTCTTAGGGCTAGATTTTCAGTTGCTTGCGCCAGCAGTTAGCGCCTTAAGAGAAGTGATTTCCGGGCGCTATGCGTGTAGCGCCCGGGCGCAGCGCAGTTTGCGCCCCGCCCCAAATTAAGTTGCCCGTTAGCGCCGGCGCAAAGTTTAGCGCCCGCCCGGATGCGCGTGCAGAAAATGACGTCACATCCTCGTGCAACGCCCTTTGGCCGCCCCGATTGCAAACTTCAGTCGGACCGCCCCATTGTGCGGCGGGCGGCCGGAGCGTTTGGAAAAAGGAACGCAACACAACCAGCGCGGGCCCCGGGGGGCGCTAATTAATGGGAACGTCCTCTCCAGTATAAAGGCCAGCCTTTTTTCAGAAAACAGTCTTGTGCAACGCATTTCTGGAGACACAACAAGGAGGATAGCTAACTGGTTTCAAGCAGCAAGAGGCAGGTATTTTTGGACTCAGGCAATAGCGCTGCAAGTGGCCATTTGGAAATTAGACTGTTTGCCAGGATTTGATGGGGGCTGCATGGGGTGCCAACGCGCAGCTGCAGCGCCATATCCGTAGGGCTCGCAGACGCATTGTGAGAGGGGCAGCCCTGGCTAGAGGCAGAGGGGGCTACAGGCGTCGGCCACGTAGGCCTTACCCAGTCAGGCTATACCGCCAGCAGCGCTCCTACCTAAACATGAGTGCCGCGCGATGTGTTAGAAGGCTCCGATTCCGAAAGGAGGTGATTGCAGAGATCTGCCACCTGCTTCGCCGAGATCTGCGGCCAAAGCTCAGGTGCAGGACGTCTCTGTCGGTGGAAGTGAAGGTGACGGTGGCATTGAACTTCTATGCCACCGGCTCCTTCCAATACGCTGCTGGGGACATAGCAAACATCTCCCAGTACGGCGCGCATCGCTGCATCCGCCAGGTGACCGAAGCACTGTTCAGAAGGAGAAGCCAATTCATCTCCTTCCCCATGGCCCTGGAGAGCCAGCATCAGCGCGCATTGGGATTTTCCAGACTCGGGGAATTCCCCTTGGTGCAGGGCGCCATTGACTGTACGCATGTGGCTTTGCGGGCCCCTCTGGAGCATGGCGAGCAGTATCGCAACAGGAAGGGCTACCATTCTCTGAATGTGCAGCTGGTCTGTGACCACAAGCAGCGCATCATGGCAGTCAATGCCAGCTTCCCAGGCAGCAGCCACGATGCCTTTATCCTGCGGCAGAGTACTGTGCATGACATGTTCCAGGCACAGCCTCCCCCAAGAGGATGGCTACTCGGGGACAAAGGCTATCCTTTGTGCACCTGGCTCATGACCCCGCTCCGCGCGCCCAGGACCGCTGCTGAAGAGGCCTACAACGAGAGCCATCAAACCACCCGCAACATCATCGAGCTAACTATTGGGGTCCTCAAGCAGCGGTTCCGCTGCCTTGATCGCTCCGGAGGAGCTCTCCAGTATTCGCCGGACCGGGTCTCCCAATTTGTGGTGGTTTGCTGCATGCTACACAACCTGGCTATCCGCAGGACTCAGGCACTGCCACCTGACGTTGGACCAGCACCTCAGGAGGAGGAGCAGGAGGAGCATGAGGAGGAGGAGGAGGAGGAGGAGGAGGAGCAGGAGTACGTTCCCAGGAGGGAGCGACCAGGGCCAAGGGCCGCACGACGCCACCTTATTACACGGTACTTCTAAGCCCCCTGTCAGGGAATGGCCAGGGGCCATGAGGGAAGATGAATGCAGCCGCTCCGCAAGCCCTCAGCCGGCGAAGCCAACAAACACTAAGAAGAACAACCATGGAGACTGCATGAATAAAGATAATTTTTTATTACACAAAAATGAAAAGCCCTTCCCACATGAATCCCCAAAAACAATAAACGGGCCCCACAAAAAGCCCAACAAACGACTCACTCCCACAAACTGGCGAGGAGCCACTCCACCTTTATTGAAACCGGGCCTCAACGTCGGCCTAACGCAAAAAAAAAGCCCTCCAAAAGCACAACCATGGGCAAAATAAAGATGGCCACCGCCATATTAAAGGAAAGCTGGCCACACCCTCGACTGAGTGGCCCGCGAGGGCGAGACCTTGGCCAGCATTTTGCCTCCCCTGCCCTGCCTGCTGCTCCTTCGCAAGCTCTGCCCAGTGGCTGCTGCGAGGCTGGGGGAAGGCGCCTGAGGCTCAGATGCCCTTCCGCCAGATGCCGCTGGGGGGCGGCCTACACGGCGTTTGGGCCTCGAGGGGCCGTCTCCTGAGTGGCGCACCTGAGCCTGGCCACCATCAGCTGCAGCCGCTTGCCCTTGACGCCCCAGAGGGGGAATGGCGGCGACGGATGGCGCAATGTGGGCCAGCTGGCGTCTGGGATGCGCTGGCTGGTGCTGTGGCGCGGTGGCACTCGGCCGGGCCCGCACTGCAGGATCCGCAGCAATCAGCCGACGGCCGGCTTGCTGGGATGGTCCAGCGCGGTGCCTGCCCTGGCGATGCCTGCCTGAGACAGCGCGTGTGGCAGCAGTGAGTGGCCCTGTGGTCCTGGTGTGCGCGCGCATCACATCCGCCAGGGTCTTGACGGCATCAGTTAGCATGCGGCCAGTCGCGGCAGTTGCTGCCCCGAACTCGCGCACACTGGTCGCCAGCGACTCGATGGCCTCAGGCATGCGCCCCACCACGCTCATGAGCTCCGTGTGGCGCCGGTCCGAGTCGTCGGCCATCTGATCGAGCTTCCGCACCTCCTCCGAAGTGAAGGTGTCCGGACTGGAGTCGCGACTCTCCCGCTGGGGAGGAGGGGGCCGAACTAGGGGACCCTTGCCGCGTTGGTGACGGCGAGTGTGCCGAGCAGCAGCACTCCCCTCTGATCCTTCCCCCCTTTGGGGGGAAGGCCGCGGGCCACGCGCACGGCTGCTGGGTGGCTGGACGCCACTGGTCCCAGAAGCTGCATTGCCCTGCGACAGTTCCTCCAGGCACTCGTCCAGTGAGGAGGTGTCGAGCATTTCCTCCTCTCCTGCGGGACGTGACTGTTCCCCCGAAGGTCCGGCTTGCTCCTCCTCCTCCTCCTGGTTGGAGGTGCTGTCACTGGCAGCCTCAGGGTCCTGGTCGTCACCAGCTGAAAGCAGGAATGCACAAGAGTAGCTTCAGAGTGAGGAGACGGCGTCAGCGAGGGAGTTAGGACTGGTGGGATTCAGCGCATTGGTGGGACAGTGGCAAAGGAGGTAGCTTGGATGGGCCAGTGCGACGCGAGAGGGCCAAAAGGCGAGGTCCTTACCATTGCCGGGCAGTGGAGGGTCGGATACACCGCACGCTGTGGGGACAATCACACGGGCTCCCATGAGCACACACACGCGCTCCTCCAGCCGAGTGAGCTTCTGCAGCTTGGCGCGGCCACCCCTGGCACGGGCCTGGCGATTAAACGCTACTTTAGCCTGCAAGAGAAAGGACGGGCTGTAAGTGCGCAGTGAAGCCCTGATGTAGTGTGCACTGCCTCCCATGGTGGAATAGCTTGGACAGAGTGAAGCCCTGATGTAGTGTGCACTGCCTCCCATGGTGGAATAGCTTGGACAGAGTGAAGCCCTGATGTACTGTCCACTGCCTCCCATGATGGAATAGCTGGGCCAAAGTGTAGAGTGCCGAATGGCCATTTAATGCTCATGACTGTCCCAATGCTGCTGGCTGAGGGCTGGCCAAAAGGACTTTCAGGTCCCTTTGCCCATCATGTCAGGTGTACATGCAAGAATGAGGAGGAGACTGGAAAGGCTACTCACCCTCACAATCCTGGTCAGATCGTTGTATTTCTTACGGCATTGTGTGTGGGTCCTGGGGGCCTCGCCGGTGAACGTCACCCTCTGGGCGATCTGCTTCCAGGCTTTGGTGTAGTCGTGGTGGGTTGGATTCCTCCCACTCTCTGGAAACAAGATCTTGCGCCTCACCTCCAGAGCTGTGACCATTATGTCCAGATCACCCTCTGAGAAGCGCAGGGCACGCTGACGGGCCTTCTCTGGCGTTGCCATGACTCCCTGGGGCTGAGCAGTAGTGTTGAGGCCTCTTTGCAAGGCTGCAGTGTGCAGGGCGTGGCAGCAGACCAATTCGTCCCTTCCCCCTTTAAGAGCTGGTCGGCACCACGGAGTCTGCTGTCAGTGCAAAAATGACCGCACCCGTGCTGCGCCCCGTCTGGGCGCTATCCCTCTGGACCGCCGGCTTAGCGCCTAAAGAGAGTAGTGGAACGCCTCTTTTAGCGCTCCACCAACCTCTTAGGGCGAAGCCACTGAATTCCCGGCAACGGGGCGCTACTTTGGGGCGGGCGCTAACTTCGGGCGGGCGCTAAGGTTAGCGCCCCAAAACTGCCTATACTGAAAATCTAGCCCTTAGACCTTTTAGAATTATTGTTTACTGTGGCCATATTTGATTTACACACAGGGGGCTAGATTTTCAGTATAGACAGTTTTGGGGCGCTAAGCTTAGCGCCCGCCCGAAGTTATCGCCCGCCCCAAAGTAGCGCCCCGTTGCCGGAAATTCAGTGGCTTCGCCCTAAGAGGTTGGTGGAGCGCTAGAAGAGGCGTTCCACTAGTATCTTTAGGCGCTAAGCCGGCGGTGGAGAGCGCAACACCCGAGCTCGGGCGCAGCGCACGGCAGACACTCTGGTGCCAGTGAGCTCTTAAAGGGGAAGGGTGCATGTGTTTTTTTCAAATGCAAAGTCTGGGATGATGATGATGAGGAGGATGATGAGGAGGATGAGGAGGATAAGGATGAGGATGAGGATGAGGATGAGGAGGATGAGGATGAGGATGAGGAGGAGGAGGAGGAGGAGGAGGAGGAGGAGGAGGAGGAGGAGGAGGAGGAATGTGGTGGCCGGAAACATAAATACACCGTTCACAACAACACACTGGTTACTTCCGCACAACACATGCAGAGTGCCTTTTATACGAGTGCCCTTTAATTTGCGCTCCCCAGGGTGTGTTGCGTTCCATTTTACAAACGCTCTGGACGCCAGCCGCACAATGGGGCGGTCCGACTGAAGTTTGGATTCGGGGCGGCCAAAGGGCGTTGCACGAGGATGTGACGTCATTTTCTGCGCGCGCATCCGGGCGGCCGCTAAACTTTGCGCCGGCGCTAACGGGCAACTTAATTTGGGGCGGGGCGCAAACTGCGCTGCGCCCAGGCGCTACACGCATAGCGCCCGAAAATCACTTCTCTTAAGGCGCTAACTGCTGGCGCAAGCAACTGAAAATCTAGCCCTTGATTTTTCTGACTTCCACTTTTGCTTTTCTCCTTCCTGTCTTTTGTTTCTATCCTTGCTTCCCTTTCCTCTGTCACTCTGCACAGGTTTGCAACCCCCTGCCATTTTAATTTATACCCTCCCCAACAGCTCTAGCAAACACTCCCCCTAGGACATCAATCCTGGTCCTGCCCAGGTGCAAACCATCCAGTTTGTACTGGTCCCACCTCCCCCAGAACCGGTTCCAATGTCCCAGGAATTTGAATCCCTCCCCCTTGCACCATTCTTCTAGCCACATATTCATCTGAAATATCCTTCTATTTCTACTCTGACTAGCACGTTGCACTGCTAGCAATCCTGAGATTACTACCCTTGAGGTCCTATTTTTAAATTTGCCTCCTAACTCCCTATATTCAGCTTTTAGGACCTCATCCCATTTATTACCTATACCGTTGGTACCTATATGCATCACGACAACTGGCTGTTCACCCTCCCCCTCCAGAATGCCCTGCAGCTGCTCTGAAACATCCTTGACCCTTGCACCAGGGAGGCAACATACCATCATTGAGTCTCATTTGCGGCCGCAGTAACCCCTATCTATTCCCCTTACAATAGAATCCCCTATCACAATAGCTCTCTCGCTCTTTTTCCTCCCATCCCGTGCAGCAGAAACACCCATGGTGCCAGGAAGTTGGTTGCTGCTGCCTTCCCCCAATAAGCCATCCTCCCCAACAATACCCAAAGTGGAATATCTGTTTGAGAGGGGGATGACCACAGGGGACCCCTACACTGCCTGCCTGCGCCTACTACTCTGCCTGGCGGTCACCCATTCCCTTCCTGCCTGAGCAGCCTTTACCTGCGGTGTGACCAACTGATTAAACGTGATATCCACGACATCCTCAGCATCGTGAATGCTCCAGTATGCATCCATTCACAGCTCCAGTGCCGCAAAGCGGTCTGTCAGTAGCTGCAGCTGGATACACTTCCAGCACACATGGTCGTCAGGTGCACAGGAAGTGTCCCTGATTTCCCACATAGTGCAGGAGGAGCATGCCATGGGGCCACGCAGTTCTGCCATGATTTACCCTTTAATTAATTTAAATTAAATCAATAACACCAATTATACTACAATTAAATGATATATTCAAGTGCCCTTGTTTCCTAGCACTCCTCGCTATAGAACAGAGACCTTAGAAACTATAACCACAAAATTAAGACCTTCTAAACTTTATAAACTATGGGCTAAAAATTCGGTGGCGCCGCGTTTGGGGCGCCAAGCTCGCCTGGGCGCCGGAATTTGCGCTTCGGCCAGAGCCGCTTGCGCCCTCCCGATATTCAGTGGGAGCGCTCCAAGAGGGACTCGGGGCGCTGCTCGAGGCTCCCCGCATCCCGCTTGGGGCGCTCAAACTGAATATCGCCGCGCTACGTGCCACAGCGCCACATGCTGTGGCACGGCGCGCTGCTGTACTGCAGGCCTTCCTCCCCTTCTTAAGGGGGAGGGGCCTGCACCAGCACGATCACCGATCGCGAGTGCCAGCAAAAGAGCCCGACACCGAGGAGAAGTGCCGGGCTTTTGGCACACAGCCGGCACTGCCCGGGGGGTGGATCAGGAGGCCGGGGAGGGCGGTGCGAGGAGGTGCTGGCAGGCGGCCACCGGAAAAAATGGCCGCCCCACACCTCCACCTTAATTTGCGCCACTACTGCCACAGGTAGGCCCTGTGAACCGGTCACGATTTGCGACCGGCGTTACAGAGGCGGACGCGACCAAATATCGTGATCGGGGCGGGAGCGGGGCGCTGCGCACACCAATGACGTCATCGGTGGCGGCGCAGCGCTACAATTTAATGCCGCCATTAGCGCCCTGCTAAATATCATGGGAGGCGTGGCCAATGGCGCTAAAGCCACTGAGTGCCCTCTTTGGGCGCTAACTGGTGGCGCAGCCCACTGAATTTCTAGGCCAATGAACCTTAACTGTCAATCTATAGAGTAGTATAAGTACTCACCCAATCAGCTGCTTCCTCCTGCCCGCATCATATTTTGAATCATGACATGGCTCTGGAACGCCGCCGCCGGTCTGCGAGATTGGTAAGCCTGTGAAAAAAAGCCCGCAAAAGTGAGTTTAAATACTCACTGAACCTCCGCTCTCATCGCTCCCGACAATGGCCTGTGAAAAAAAGCCCATGAAAGTGAGTTTAAATATTCTCTGAACCTCCACTCTCACTGCTCCCGACAATGGCCTCTGTAAAAAAGCCCGCGAAAGTGAGTTTAAATACTCACTGAATCTCCGCTCTCACCGCTCCTGACAATGGCCTGTGAAAAAAAGCCCACGAAAGTGAGTTTAAATATTCTCTGAACCTCCATTCTCACCGCTCCCGACAATGGCCTCTGTAAAAAAGCCCGCGAATGTGAGTTTAAATATTCTCTGAACCTCCACTCTCACTGCACCCGACAATGGCCTGTGAAAAAAAGCCAGCGAAAGTGAGTTTAAATACTCACTGAGTCTCCGCTCTCACTGCTCCCGACACTGGCCTGTGAAAAAAAGCCTGCGAAATTGAGTTTAAATACTCACTGAGTCTCCGCTCTCACCGCTCCCGACACTGGCCTGTGAAAAAAAGCCCATGAAAGTGAGTTTATACTCACTGAGTGTCCGCTCTCACCGCTCCCGACAAAGGTGACATGCATGTGCGCATTAACCTGACCCAGTTATTGCATCAATAATAAGATACTTTTATAAATACCCCTTTTTTTTGCAAGGTATGCCAAATTAGACTGTCAATTAGTATTGGGTTCAATTCTGTTTTTGTAGTATATTTTCATGCTTGTTATCAATTGGTTGATCTGCTATACTTACAAATTCTGTCTGAGTTGTATTTAGAGTCCAAGGGCTAGATTTTCAGTTGCTTGCGCCAGCAGTTAGCGCCTTAAGAGAAGTGATTTTCGGGCGCTATGCGTGTAGCGCCTGGGCGCAGCGCAGTTTGCGCCCCGCCCCAAATTAAGTTGCCCGTTAGCGCCGGCGCAAAGTTTAGCGGCCGCCCGGATGCGCGCGCAGAAAATGACGTCACATCCTCGTGCAACGCCCTTTGGCCGCCCCGAATCCAAACTTCAGTCGGACCGCCCCATTGTGCGGCTGGCGTCCAGAGCGTTTGTAAAATGGAACGCAACACACCCTGGGGAGCGCAAATTAAAGGGCACTCGTATAAAAGGCACTCTGCATGTGTTGTGCGGAAGTAACCAGTGTGTTGTTGTGAACGGTGTATTTATGTTTCCGGCCACCACATTCCTCCTCCTCCTCCTCCTCCTCCTCCTCCTCCTCCTCCTCCTCCTCCTCATCCTCATCCTCATCCTCCTCATCCTCATCCTCATCCTCATCCTCATCCTCCTCATCCTCCTCATCATCCTCCTCATCATCATCATCCCAGACTTTGCATTTGAAAAAAACACATGCACCCTTCCCCTTTAAGAGCTCACTGGCACCAGAGTGTCTGCCGTGCGCTGCGCCCGAGCTCGGGTGTTGCGCTCTCCACCGCCGGCTTAGCGCCTAAAGATACTAGTGGAACGCCTCTTTTAGCGCTCCACCAACCTCTTAGGGCGAAGCCACTGAATTTCCGGCAACGGGGCGCTACTTTGGGGCGGGCGATAACTTCGGGCGGGCGCTAAGCTTAGCGCCCCAAAACTGTCTATACTGAAAATCTAGCCCATAGAGTCAATGGGCTGGATTTTCAGTGTAGACAGTTTTGGGGCGCTAACCTTAGCGCCCGCCCGAAGTTAGCGCCCGCCCCAAAGAAGCGCCCTGTTGCCGGAAATTCAGTGGCTTCGCCCTAAGAGAGTGGTGGAGCGCTAAAAGAGGCGTTCCACTACTATCTTTAGGCGCTAAGCCGGCGGTGCAGAGCGCAACACCCGAGCTCGGGCGCAGCGCACGGCACACACTCTGGGGCCAGTGAGCTCTTAAAGGGGAAGGGTGCATGTGTTTTTTTTCAAAGGCAGACTCTGGGGAGGAGGAGGAGGAGGAGGAGGAGGAGGAGGAGGAGGAGGAGGAGGAGGAGGACGGAAACATAAATACACCGTTCACAACAACACACTGGATCCTTCCACACAACAACACATGCAGACTGCCGTTTATAGTGCAGGGGGAGTGCCCTTTAATTTGCGCTCCCCAGGGTGTGTTGCGTTCCATTTTACAAACGCTCTGGACGCCAGCCGCACAATGGGGCGGTCCGACTGAAGTTTGGATTCGGGGCGGCCAAAGGGCGTTGCACGAGGATGTGACGTCATTTTCTGCGCGCGCATCCGGGCGGCCGCTAAACTTTGCGCCGGCGCTAACGGGCAACTTAATTTGGGGCGGGGCGCAAACTGCGCTGCGCCCGGGCGCTACACGCATAGCGCCCGAAAATCACTTCTCTTAAGGCGCTAACTGCTGGCGCAAGCAACTGAAAATCTAGCCCATAGAGTTATACAGCACGGATAGAGGCCCTTCGGCCCATCGTGTCCGCGCCGGCCATCAAGCCCTGCCTAATCTAATCCCATATTCCAGCATTTGGTCCGTAGCCTTGTATGCTGTGGCATTTCAAGTGCTCATCCAAATGCTTCTTAAATGTTGTGAGGGTTCCTGCCTCCACAACCCTTTCAGGCAGTGAGTTCCAGACTCCAACCACCCTCTGGGTGAAAAAGTTCTTTCTCAAATCCCTTCTAAACCTCCCGCCCTTTACCTTGAATCTATGCCCCCTATGAACCCAGAAACTCGAGAGGAAAGATTTGTATTATAAAAAATAGTGCCTTTCGACACGTCCTTCACTTAATTTTCACGTCTTAAGTACATTGAAAATTGGTAATTGATAAAAAAAGTTCTCAGTAGTTTCAAATGAGCTTACTTCACTCTATTATCCTTCCTCTTTTTGTGAAGTAAGCTCATTTGAAACATTTTTTACAAATTCCTTTATACAAATAGATATTTATGTGGCTTTCTATTCTGACAACATGACTAATGCTTACTTACTTACTGCAATTTCATTAATTAGGCCGCTGGGGCTATGGTTTAAGCCAATCAGAAACTAACAATTGGTTTACAAAAGCAAAATACTGCGGATGCTGGAAATCTGAAATAAAAACGGAAAATGCTGGAACTACTCAGCAGATCAGGCAGCATCTATGGAGAGAGAAACAGAGTTAACGGGGGGATTTTAACTCAGGTGCGGGATGGTGTCGTGTTATCCGAATTTCATGTTTCCCACACAAATCTAAATGGATGTGGGAGATTGATGCAGCTTTAACTTGATTGGCCAATTGATTTCCAACGTGTGGGAAGCTTTTGCAAATGGGTTTTTCATGGCTGAAAGTCCGCTCCGACGACGTCATCATTGCTGCTGCATTTAAGGTCCACAGCAAGCCTTGCTTCTTCTGCAGACTGCCAAGCTTCTTGACTGTGCAGTGTGAGGGAGCTGCAGGAAAGATGACAAGCGGGAGGGCCAGATCAGCTCCTCGCATTGACGAGGTGGCACTGCAGGCATTAGTGGATGGGGCTGGGGCCAACAGGGAGGTGCTCTTCCCTTCATCAGGGAGGAAGAGGCCACCCACTCAGACCAAGGCAGTGTGGATGCAGGTGGCTGAGGAGGTCAACTCCTTGGGAGCCACCCGCAGAACCTGGATACAGTGCAGGAAAAGATTTCATGACCTTCAGCGCACTGGAAAAGTGAGTATGAATTTCCCATCGCCCTCAATCTGATCCCCATTGTCTTTCCTCACCAGCACTCAGCTGTAGCAATCTCTTCCTCCACATCCCACTTGACACTGACATCCATGCACCCTTACCCATTCCCTCTCTCTCTATGCTCACATTCACATAACTATTCGACCATGCAGCCCACACATTCCCTATCACTCTGATGCTTTGAACACAACTGACAACACCAGGGCCCTTTGTCTTGCAACCTCACTCCATCTTTGTCTCCTTCTAAGTATCTATGCTATGCAATCTCTACACTCACTCCTTCATTCTCATTCAACCTCCACTTGTCTCCCTCATTGCAGGAAAAGAGAGCGCACAACAAAAGAGAGTGAGCCAGGACAGGAGGAGGGACAGCCTCAATAGCCAACCTGACCCCCTGGAAGGAAGCTGTCCTTGAACTTATGGGAATAGAGGATGATTTGCATGTGGGGGACGGACAGACGGGTGTGACACAGCAAGCTGGTGACAGAAAAGTTTCCCATCTCTCTCTTTGACATTGCATGAGTCGTTGATAATGATTGTGAAGCTGTAACAGATGGACTTATGAGCATCTGCAAAAAGCTATGTGCATGTAGCCTTTGCATCACATCTCTGACTCTTTCCTTTACTCCCCCACAGGACCATCACAAGCATCCGACCCCCTAGCCAGGAAGAAGAGGCTGAGCAGCCAGACTCCTCAGAGGAAGCTGCAACTTCTGAGGGTGCAGGGTCAGCAGAATTCAGTGCACCCAGCACCAGCACAGACACTCACACCTCGGTGGGACCTTCAGGACATAGAGTAGTGTTGTCACCTGGTGTATCACAGCTCACAAGTGAGCATCAGCAGATTGTGGAGACAGGGACAGCAGTGGAGAATCCTAGTCGGAGGGCGCAGGAGTCTGCCAGCTCGGCTCAGCTGCATGTCGACCCTCTGCCTCTGGGTCCATCCATAAGATCAGAGGTGATGGAACTCCAGGCACAGATGCAGGAGTCTCCAGCAGGTTTTGTCTCTAGGGTCACTGCAAGTGTGGAACGAATGGAGGAGTCCGTAGCGAACATGAGCAGAGCCTTTGTGGAGTCATTGGCACATGAACGCATCTCCACGGAAAGGATGGCTACCTCCGTGGAAAGGATTGCTACCTCCATGGTAAGGCTGGCTACCGTAGAGGAGAGTATGTCTACGGTAGAGGAGAGGATGGCTATGGCCATGGAGGAGGTTAGTCGCCAGGGTATGGAAAACATGGTCATTGTTCAGAATAGAATGACATCTCTTGAGGAGCGATAGGCATCTATTGAACAGAGAAACATGACCTTCATGGAAGTCCTTCTGAGTAGGACTGCCATTGCAGATACGGGTCCCCATGGCCCCCCTGATGTGCAGCAAGGTGCTCTGCAGCCACTTGCAAGCGCTGAGGGGGACCTGACCCATGAGAGGGAGGTTGGTGGCAGACCTCAAGGAAGTGGGGGCTCCTCTCCAAGCACTCACACTTCCATGCCAATGCAGAGCCCTCAGGCACAGCCCCACCGGAGTCCACACCCAAGTGGGATAGGCGTCTCAACCCCTGCAAAGCCGCAGGAGCAGTAGACTGTTGACGAGCCCTCACAGGCTCACAACCCCAGAGGACGCCCGCCAAAGGTGTCGAGACAGGAGCAGCAGCAAAGTGAGCAAGGGGCCTCCACACCTGCTAAAGCCACAGGGGAGGCACCACATAGAAGCATGCGTAAGAGGAAAATTCTGCACAAATAGTCACAAGGGATGGCCTGAGGGCGCTCCCGCTTCTTCCTTGAACAGAGGCCCGACCAGTCCCCATCCACCACGACCCTCCTCCGCCTGGCTGAACTTGTTCTCACATTGAACAACTTCTCCTTTAACTCCACTCATTTCCTCCAAATCAAAGGTGTTGCCATGGGTACCCGCATGGGTCCTAGCTATGCCTGCCTTTTCGTGGGCTATGTGGAACAATCTTTGTTCCAGTCCTACTCGGGTCCCCTCCCTCACCTCTTTTTCCGATACATTGATGACTGTATCGGTGCCGTTTCCTGCTCTCGCCCCGAACTTGACAATTTCATTCACTTTGCTTCCAATTTCCACCCTTCCCTCACCTTCACATGGTCCATCTCGGACTCTTCCCTTCCCTTCCTCGACTTCTCCGTCTCCATCTCTGGGGATAGGTTATCGACCAATATTTACTACAAGCCCACTGACTCCCACAGCTACCTGGACTACACTTCCTCCCACCCCGCTTCCTGTAAGGACTCTATTCCATTCTCCCAGTTTCTCCGCCTCCGCCGTATCTGCTCCGACGACGCCACCTTCCACACCAGTGCTTCAGACATGTCTTCCTTTTTCCGCAACCGAGGATTCCCCTCTACTGTGGTTGACACTGCCCTCGACCGTGTCAGTTCTATCTCCCGCACTTCTGCCCTCACCCCTGCCCCTCCCTCCCGGAACCACGATAGGGTTCCCCTTGTCCTCACCTTTCACCCCACCAGCCTCCACATTCAACGGATCATCCTCCGGCATTTCCGCTACCTCCAAAGTGATCCCACCACCAAACGTATCTTCCCCTCCCCTCCCCTTTCAGCATTCCGCAGGGACCGCTCCCTCCGAGACACCCTAGTCCACTCCTCTATCACCCCAAACAGCCCTTCCTCTTCGCCTGGCACCTTCCCGTGCAAGCGGAGGAGATGTAACACCTGCCCCTATACCTCCCCCCTTCCCACTGTCCAGGGCCCCAAACACCCCTTCCAGGTGAAACAACGATTTACTTGTACTTCTCGCAATCTAGTATACTGTATTCGCTGCTCACGATGTGGTCTCCTCTACATTGGGGAGACCAAACGCAGATTGGGTGACCGCTTTGCGGAACACCTCCGTTCAGTCCGTAAGGGTGACCCCGAGCTTCCGGTCGCCTGTCATTTTAATTCACCGCTCCATTCCCACTCGGACCTCACCGTCCTTGGCCTCTTGTATTGTTCCACGGAAGCTCAACGTAAACTCGAGGAACAGCACCTCATCTTCCGATTAGGCAGTCTGCAGCCTTCCGGACTCAATATCGAGTTCAACAATTTCAGATCATAAGCTCGGCCCCCATTTCATTTTCTCTTGTAATTGTTCCACTCCTTTCCGCCCCCCCCTTTCCTTTTGTTTCTCTCTCACACCTGGCAGCTATCTTTTGCCCTGCCAGTACACTTTACACCTAATCCCAGCCTATTACTATCTCGTCTAGCTTCTAATCTCTTTTACTTCTTTTGTTTCTTTTATTCTTTTGTCCGATCGCAGCCCTGCCTCCGATCTAGTTTCTTTTCTTTCCAGTTTTGACGAAGGGTCCAACCCGAAACGTCAACTCAAATTTCTCTCCACGGATGTTGCCTGACCTGCTGAGTTTTTCCAGCATTTTCTGTTGTTATTTCGGATTTCCAACATCTGCAGTATTTTGCTATCGTACTAGTGTTTGGTTCACTGCCACACCTCTTCTAGGAATGCCTACCTTGAAGAAGTTCTGCTCTTCTCTTCGACGGGATCTCCGTTTGGCTCTTCAACCTTGTTCATCTTCATTACTTTCAGTTTCCCTTCTCGTGTTTGATCAGGTATCTTCCAAGACTCGGTTTCACAGCCACATCATTTTCCTCAGCAACTGTCTCCGGTTCCGACTTACTCCACGTGGATTCCAACTAAACTTCCACCCTTCGTGCTTCAGATCCACCCAGGATTACAAATATCTCCAAGATATTCATCGTTCCTCGAACTACTGCTCTCGCCGCATCCTGAGATCCACGCTCAACGCCATGCGGCGCCACATGAACACACTCGACTTCTCTCTTCAGCAACACCGGCGCACTCTATCTCAAAGCTGTCCGGATCCACAGTTCCATTTCATCCTTCGACTCATCCGACGCTTCAACAAAAAACTTTTCTTCTTCCTTTCCGATGTCAAGGATCGCAAGATTCATCAACTCTTGGACACCAACGTCCCTCCGGAACCTTCTTCCCCTTCACTTTCCTCTGACCCCCCTTCTCCCAATCCCACCCCCTGCCGCGTTTTCACTATCCCCTCTGACCTTCCCCTCTCTGACCCCGAACGATCAGTCCTCAGCAAAGGCCTGAGCTTCATCCCCTTACGCCCCCACCTCAATGAATTTCGAGCTCGGCACGATGTTGAGCTCTTTTTCCGCCGCCTTCGTCTCCGTGCCCACTTCATTGGCCAGGAGTCTTCCCCCCGCACAACTGACCCTTTCTCCCGCTTGCAGAATTCCCGTTCTACCTGGACCCCTCCCCCTGGCCTCTTACCCTCTCTAGATCTCTTCATCGCTAACTGCCGCCGTGACATCGGCCGTCTCCATTTCTCTGCTCCCCTCACTCACTCCAACCTACCTCCCTCTGAACTTGCAGCACTCCATTCTCTTAGATCCAACCCTGACATTGTCATTAAACCCGCTGACAAGGGTGGTGCTGTTGTTGTTTGGCGTACTGACCTCTACCTAGCGGAAGCTGAACGCCAACTCTCCGACACCTCCTCCTACCTCCACCTGGACCATGACCCCACTACCGAACATCAAACCACCGTTTCCAAGACTGTCACTGACCTCATCTCCTCTGGAGATCTTCCCCCCGCTGCCACCAACCTCATAGTTCCCCAACCCCGCACAGCCCGCTTCTACCTCCTTCCCAAGATCCACAAACAGGACTGCCCTGGTAGACCCATCGTTTCAGCCTGTTCTTGCCCTACATAACTTATCTCTTCCTATCTTGACTCTATCTTTTCTCCCCTTGTCCAGTCTCTTCCCACCTACAGCCGCGACTCTTCGGACGCCCTCCGCCACTTTAACAGTTTCCAGTTTCCTGGCCCCAACCGCTTCCTTTTCACCATGGACGTACAATCCCTCTACACCTCCATCCCCCACCCAGATGGCCTGAGGGCACTCCGCTTCTTCCTTGAACAGAGGCCCGACCAGTCCCCATCCACCACGACCCTCCTCCGCCTGGCTGAACTTGTTCTCACATTGAACAACTTCTCCTTTAACTCCGCTCATTTCCTCCAAATCAAAGGTGTTGCCATGGGTACCCGCATGGGTCCTAGCTATGCCTGCCTTTTCGTGGGCTATGTGGAACAATCTTTGTTCCAGTCCTACTCGGGTCCCCTCCCTCACCTCTTTTTCCGATACATTGATGACTGTATCGGTGCCGTTTCCTGCTCTCGCCCCGAACTTGACAATTTCATTCACTTTGCCTCCAATTTCCACCCTTCCCTCACCTTCACATGGTCCATCTCGGACTCTTCCCTTCCCTTCCTCGACTTCTCCGTCTCCATCTCTGGGGATAGGCTATCGACCAATATTTACTACAAGCCCACTGACTCCCACAGCTACCTGGACTACACTTCCTCCCACCCCGCTTCCTGTAAGGACTCTATTCCATTCTCCCAGTTTCTCCGCCTCCGCCGTATCTGCTCCGACGACGCCACCTTCCACACCAGTGCTTCAGACATGTCTTCCTTTTTCCGCAACCGAGGATTCCCCTCTACTGTGGTTGACACTGCCCTCGACCGTGTCAGTTCCAACTCCCGCACTTCTGCCCTCACCCCTGCCCCTCCCTCCCGGAACCACGATAGGGTTCCCCTTGTCCTCACCTTTCACCCCACCAGCCTCCACATTCAACGGATCATCCTCCGGCATTTCCGCTACCTCCAAAGTGACCCCACCACCAAACGTATCTTCCCCTCCCCTCCCCTTTCAGCATTCCGCAGGGACTGCTCCCTCTGAGACACCCTAGTCCACTCCTCTATCACCCCAAACAGCCCTTCCTCTTCGCCTGGCACCTTCCCGTGCAAGCGGAGGAGATGTAACACCTGCCCCTATACCTCCCCCCTTCCCACTGTCCAGGGCCCCAAACACCCCTTCCAGGTGAAACAGCGATTTACTTGTACTTCTCACAATCTAGTATACTGTATTCGCTGCTCACGATGCGGTCTCCTCTACATTGGGGAGACCAAACGCAGATTGGGTGACCGCTTTGCGGAACATCCCCGTTCAGTCCGTAAGGGTGACCCCGAGCTTCCGGTCGCCTGTCATTTTAATTCACCGCTCCATTCCCACTCGGACCTCACCGTCCTTGGCCTCTTGTATTGTTCCACGGAAGCTCAACGTAAACTCGAGGAACAGCACCTCATCTTTCGATTAGGCAGTCTGCAGCCTTCCGGACTCAATATCGAGTTCAACAATTTCAGATCATAAGCTCGGCCCCCATTTCATTTTCTCTTGTAATTGTTCCACTCCTTTTCCCCCCCCCCTTTCCTTTTGTTTCTCTCTCACACCTGGCAGCTATCTTTTGCCCTGCCAGTACACTTTACACCTAATCCCAGCCTATTACTATCTCGTCTAGCTTCTAATCTCTTTTACTTCTTTTGTTTCTTTTATTCTTTTGACCGATCGCAGCCCTGCCTCCGACCTAGTTTCTTTTCTTTCCAGTTTTGAAGAAGGGTCCAACCCGAAACGTCAACTCAAATTTCTCTCCACGGATGTTGCCTGACCTGCTGAGTTTTTCCAGCATTTTCTGTTGTTATACAAGGGTAGTCAGTTGGGTGCAATTTTGTGTTTATTGTATAAATGCCATCACGTCGCTACTGAACATAAAAATTCTGATGGCAAATGTTGCAGTTGTGGCGTCTGTCATTTCGCAATTGGGACTTCCACAGTGAGGCCTTAGGCATACATGCAACTGTCAGTATGGTGGTCAGAGTGCTAGGAATCCTCTGGTTCTTGGCCATTGTCAAAGCTCTGGTAAGAAGCAGCGAGGCAAAAGTGTTTGATTGACTAGGCTAAGGCCAGGATGAGTGCGTTCCTTGCATCCCGGGCAGCAATGTTCTCGTGTAATGCTGCCGCTGGTTGATGGGCATCTGCAGGATGTTTGTTTTCACACTGCTCCTCCTCCTCCTCCTCCTCCTCCTCCTCATCTGAGGAGGATATGTGAGGAGCCAGTTTGTCCTCAGGAATCTGCAAGCCACAACGCTGTGCCATAGAAACATAGAAGATAGGAGCAGGAGTAGGCCATTCGGCCCCTCGAGCCTGCTCCGCCATTCAATGCGATCGTGGCTGATCATCCAAATTCAGTACCCTCTCCCTGCTTTCTCCCCGTATCCCTTGATCCCTTTAGCCTTAAGAATTATATCCAACTCCTTTTTGAATATATTTAATGAATTTGCCTCTACTGCCTTCTGTGGTAGAGAATTCCACAGGTTCACCACTCTCTGTGTGAAGAAATTCCTCCTCATCTCTGTCCTAAATGGCTTACCCCTTATCCTTAGACTGTGACCCCTGGTTCTGGACTCCCCGACCATCGGGAACATCCTTCCTGCATCTACTCTGTCTAGTCCTGTTAGAATTTTATAAGTTTCAATGAGATCCCCTCTCATTCTTCTAAACTCCAGCGAGTACAAGCCCAATCGACCCAATCTCTCCTCATACGTCATTCCTGCCATCTCAGGCATCAGCCTGGTGAATCTTCGCTGCACTCCTTCCATGGCAAGAACATCCTTCCACAGATAAGGTGACCAAAACTGCACACAATACTCAAGATGTGGTCTCACTAAGGCCCTGTACAACTGCAGCAAGACATCCTTGTTCCTGTACTCAAACCCTCTCGCTACGAAGGCCAACATAGCATTTGCCTTCTTAACCACCTGCTGCACCTGCATGCTTATCTTCAGCGACTGGTGCACAAAGACGCCCAGGTCTTGTTGCACTTCCCCTTCTCCCAATCTATTTCCATTCAGATAATAATCGGCCTTCTTGTTTTGACACCAAAGTGGATAACCTCGCATTTATCCACGTTATATTGCATCTGCCATGCTTCTGCCCAATCACCCAACCTGCCCAAATCATACTGGAGTTTCTCGGCATCCTCCTCACAGCACACATGCCCACCCAGCTTTGTGTCGTCTGCAAACTTGGAGATATTACATCTAGTTATTATTATATATATTGTGAATAGCTGGATCACTGCCTGCCACTCAGAAAAAGAGCCGTTTATTCCAATTCTTTGCTTTCTGTCTGCCAACCAGTTCTCTATCCAAGTGAATACCTTGCCCCCTATCCCATGTGCCTTAACTTTACACGCTAATCTCTTATGCAGGATTTTATCGAAAGCCTTTTGAAAGTCCAAATACACCACATCCACTGGTTCACCCCTATCTATTTTACCAGTTACATCCTCAAAAAAGCCGTCCGAGCTCATGAGCTCCTGGGCCCCGAACCGGAATGCTTCCTCTTCCGGGAGCTATTCCTCAGCCAGCTACCGGAGCAAATTCAGGCTGCCCTAGCCAGGTCGGAAGTCACAGACTGCGCAGAGCTGGCTGCCGAAGTGGACAAGATTTTCACGGTGACACAGCAGCACTGCGCTGCCACGAGGCACCCATCCCCCCACAGACGCTGCTCCAGCCCCTCAACCTGCGGGGTTGTGCTCCTACCACGCCCGTTTTGGCGCGAAAGCAAGATGCTGCCGCCCTCCCTGCAGCATTTCGCTCAAACAAAAAAACCAACAGCAACCCTGTCGAAACCCATTCGGCCTGTTTGAATTCCTGCGGATGTCGTTTGGATTGAAGAATGCTGCACAGGTTTTCCAGCGCTTGATGGACTCCGTGCTTCAGGAACTCAAGTTTCTATTTGTCTATCTCGACGACATCCTCATCGCCAGCCCTAATAAAGAGGAGCACATCCGCCATTTACGCGCCCTCTTTAGACGCCTCAGTCAACACGGCTTGATCATCAACCCAGCCAAGTGCCAGTTCGGCCTGCAGCAGATTGATTTCTTAGGCCACCGCATCACATCGGACAGTGCAATTCCCCTGCAAACGAAGGTGGAGGCAGTTACTTGTTTCCCGCGCCCGCAGACTGTCAAGGCCCTGCAGGAGTTCCTCGGGATGGTAAATTTTTATCACCGGTTCGTCCCTAATGCAGCTCTGCTCATGCAGCCCCTGTACGAGGCCCTCAAGGGCAAATCCGGCAAGGATCCGATTAGCTGGACGGTCGATGTGGACCGGGCGTTCGTCGACACAAAAGGTGCCTTAGCCAATGCAACCATGCTGGCGCACCCACTGCCAGGTGCCACCATCGCACTTACCACTGACGCATCAGACTACGCCATCGGCGCAGTGCAGGAACAGTGGGTGAATGGGACGTGGCAACCGCTGGCGTTTTTCAGCCGTCAACTACGGCGAAATGAGCGGAAGTACAGCACGTTCGACCGGGAGTTGCTGGCCCTTTTTCTGGCCATCCGCCATTTCCGGTTCTTGCTAGAGGGCCGTCCGTTCACGGCTTTTGTGGACCATAAGCCATTAACGTTCGCTATGGCCAAGACCTCCAAACCGTGGTCAGCTCGGCAACAATGTCAGTTGACGTTTATTTCAGAATTCACCACTGACATTCAGCATGTGTCCAGTAAGGACAACCTGGTGGCGGATTGCCTCTCCCGTGCGACCGTTCATGCAGCACAGCTCGGCATCGACTATGCCCTCGTGGCTGCGGATCAAGCCTCGGATCTGGAAGTACAATCTTACAGAACAACCCCTCTAGCCTCCAAGCGGCCGACGTCAAATTCCATGCCGTGGGCACTACGCTACTCTGCGATGTCTCCGTGGGAGATCCTTGCCCTATCGTGCCGGTCGCCTGGCGCCGAAAAGTTTTGGCGCCATACACAGGTTGTCGCACTCTGGCATGAAGGCCTCACAACGGCTGATGTCGTCCAAATTTGCGTGGCGGGGCATGCACATGGATGTCCGCGACTGGGCCAACACCTGCATGGTCTGCCAAAAGGCCAAGGTGCAGCATCACGTCAAGGCTCCATTGGCCACTTTCGCTGATCATGTGCATGTGGACCTGGTGGGGCCACTTCCGCCTTCGCACGGCTTTACTCATCTTCTTACAATGGTGGACCGCACCACTCGATGGCCTGAGGCAGTTCCTTTGTCATCCACCACTTCCGCAGATGTCGCCAGGGCATTCATCTCCGCTTGGGTCGCCCGTTTCGGGGTACCAGCGGACATCTCGTCTGATCATGGGCCGCAGTTTTCTTCTGAGCTCTGGAATGCTGTGGCTCAGGGGCTCGGCGTCAAGCTACATCGCACCACTGCCTACCATCCACAGGCAAACGGCCTGGCGAGCGATTCCACAGGTCGCTCAAAGCCACACTGCGAGCCAGCCTTCAAGGCGCGGGCTGGGCGGACAGGCTTCCATGGGTCCTTTTGGGTCTTCGTACGGCACCTAAAGAAGATCTTCAATCGTCCTCGGCGGAGCTCGTATTTGGCCAGCCGCTACGTGCCCCAGGGGATTTCCTTCCGACTCCAACAGAGCCATGGTCCGCATCCCAGCAGCTCATCAGCCACCAGGAGGCAGCCAGAAGTTTTGCTCCAGAGCCTACATCGCATCACGGCTTGCAGAGCTCCCACGTCCCGGCTGAGCTGAAGAACGCCAACTATGTGTTTATCCACCACAATGCTCATTGGGGTCCGCTCAAACCCCCTTACACTTGTCCTTTCCACGTGATAGAGCTGGGAGACAAAACTTTTTCGGTCGATATCGGAAGTAAACCGGACCACATTTTGGTTGACCGGTTGAAGCCGGCTTACTTGGACCTTGACCGCCCAGTCGAGATCGCACAACCGCCAAAACGTGGCCGACCGCCCACAGTCGCCGTGCCAGATCAAACGCAACCGCCCGCCAGCTCGCCCGCCGTCCATCAGCTTCCACTTCAAGGCTACAGAAGTCGATGTGACAGGCTTGTCAGGCCTCCTCGCCGTTTTACTTTTGCTGTTAAAGACAATTCTGGGGGTGCGCATGTGGCGGAGCCACTAAGGGGCTCCGATCAATTGTATATAATTCCCTTTAATAATATGTTAGCTACAACCTGAGTCTGTATCTTTGTTTTCACTGTTTACTTGTACAGAGCGCGATCACTTTAATAGTGCGGGTAAACGCGGTGACGTCACGCCGTTCATCACGTGATCCCCCACCGGCGGGAAAAACGTGATGACATCATGATGTCAGCCACGGGACTGCCCAAGCAGTCCTCGTGGAGCCTCCGAACTGACTAGACCTATATTCGATGTTCTCCTGTGATTATCCGTTAAACTCTGTTAGTTTTCATTAAACCTCGTTTATTTGATCGCCTGAGTGGACCTCAGTCTTTTGATAGGAACTAGCCATTCCTACAGTAACTTCTTAACCATTTATAGTCAGGAAAACTTCCACACTTTAACACACATTCACACAAACTGAAATTCCAGCATCCTTTAAGTTTCCTTTCACTCAGTAATCTTGGCCGGGAACTTAATCATGCTGAGGGGGTAGGTTTGGAGGCGGGTCCACTGTCAAAATCACAACGATTGACAGTGGGTAGGAAATCCGCTGTCAACCCGCCTCCATGCGAGTCTCCCAGGTGCCGGGTCTGTCAGCGGAGAACAGACCCGACACCAAGCGGCGGGGGATACAATCCAGCTACTTAAATGGCTTGTTAAGAGCCATCTTAAGAGGATTTTGAGGCTTTGTTCTAATTTTACCTTCTCCCCCATGGGTTACCTGCTGATTGGGAAACACGCCAGCTCAACCTGGCATGGTTTGAGTCTGCTCTGATGTTTGAGAAAAGCTGACAGCTGCAGAAGTGGTGTAAAGGATGCCATGTTGTAAATGGTGAGTTTCAGAGCAGAGAAACAGTTGGTTACTGAATTTTTAATACATATAGAGATTTCTTTAGCTTACAAGTTTTTAGAACCAACTGTATGGCCAGTGCCACCTCATTGGGAGAACCTCTCTGACTATTGACAGATCGCTTCTGTCATCTCACCTGCAGCGGCCATCTATTCCAGCAATATCGGAGCCAATGAAACAATCAGAGCTTGGTCCTCCGAATCCTTCCACGATCATCCCCAACACCAACATCACCAGGCACACCAACATCACCAACAACATCACCAACCTTCTCTGCCATCACCTGATGCTGCACTGGACCCAGGGCATCAGCACCTGACAACATTGCTGCCCGGGAGGTCAGCGATGGCATCACCATGGCCAGATTTTCTTCACTTGATGCTGTAAACTCTGGCTGCCACATGATGCGCCAGGTTGACACCATCCCACACCAACACCATGAAGCATCCCTTTAATGTCCAAGCCATTCCATGCACACTCATCACTATAGCGGGGGGAGGGGGGCGGTGCGGAGGGAAGTTATGACTGAACGTTCACCGGAACTCAGTAAGATACTTCTCAAGGTTCGCTCAGATCTGTCCAATAAGGGGCACTTTTTGAAAAAGAGATTTCACTGTATGACAACACATTACCAGAAACTTCACATGGACATAGGCTAAACCTCTCAAGTGCCTACCCTTGTGTATTGTTAGTTGGTATGCTTGCAGTAGGATGAGGGTGAGTGTGAGGGGTGGCTAGTGAGATGGGGAAGTGATAAAGTAAATAGAGAGGGTTGGGTGGAGGTGCATGGTAAGTTGGTGTCCTGGGGAGATCTCTTCCGCCATAAGCATATGGAGGGAGTCATTGGAGAGCCTGCGTGCAAGTGTTCACCTTTATGCAGTGATTGTCAGTGTTTGCAGCACCTCAATGCTGTCAAACACTGACAGAACAACTGTCAAACTCCATGTGGACATGGTCCCTTTAAGGAAACCAGCTGATGACACGTCATCAAATAACATCATCAGACCCGCTTCCTGTTAATTGGCCGATATGCCCGCAGGGCAGGCTTAACAAGGCCAATCAAGGTAAATTCACATCTGTAGAGCGGATGCTGCTGGGAGCGGGACCGGAACCCAGAAACCAGCTGTCCTACCCCCATCCCACCTCCTCAATTAAATTCGTGTCCCTTGTGTTTTATTTTTCTCAGCACAGAAACTGGCAGCATGTACCAGCAGCTTTTGTGACGGTTTCAACTTTACGTTTTCTTTTTTTCTGCCTTTTAAATTGTCATCTCAGCAACTTGTCCCCTAATGCTCTGTTTTTTTCCTTCCTTTGCTGAGCACCCAGGTTCCAAGTGTCTAGCTGCTGGCATTTTTTCCCACTCTACTATTTTCTGCATTTCCAAATGATCCCCTGCTCTTATTTTCTGTGCTTCTAAATGTTTCCCTTCTCTTACTTCACCGCGCTGTGCACAGAAATGGGCTGCATAGCCTAACAAGCGCTTCCCTTTGTCTAATTCGAGCTTTCCCAGAGACACTTGGCTCTGGACCCACTCTATCGCCTTCTGACATAAGTCTGCTTCTGGACTCATCAGAAACGATACTAAATCAGTTACACATAATTTTCTGAACTCTTTGGGGGAGAACTTCAGTTGTTTGCACCACCCGTTAGCGCCTTAAGAGGGCGATAAGTGGGGCGCGAAGTGGCTAGCGCCCGGGCGCGGCGAGACCTGCGCCTCTCGCGACATTGAGCGGAACACTTAGCGGCTCGCCAAACCGCAACGCCGGCTCAGCTGCACGCGCAGATCCTGACGTCATTTCATGGTGCAACGCCCTTGGGGCGCCCCGAACCGGAAATTCAGTGGTGCCCCCCTCCTTTCCACCTGCCGCTCCCAGCGACTGGTTGACTGGAACGGTTCCCAGTCGCTGTGGGGCTGGGGGGGGGGCGGTATTTAAAGGGGGCTCTTCCTGGCTTCTTAGTGGTAGCCATTTTTGGACCACTCCTTCTGTGAGAGAGAGAGAGATTTGCAGAGAGACAAAGGGGGGAGAACTTTCTGCATTGAGTCAGCGCTCGCAGAGGTACTTCTGGCTTCGGCCCAAAACTTTGCAGTTGGATTGATTTTTCAGTGCCATAACCTTGAGTGGCCACATACTATGGGGGCTGCAATGGGTGGAAACGTTGGGATTCTCCATTGCATTGAGAGGGCTCAGAGATGCCCAGAGAGAATGCCAATCATGGCGAGACGGAGGAGGGCCAACAGGCGTCAGCACAGGAGGCCTTACCCTCCCAGGGTATTCTGCCAACAGTTCTCCTACCTCAACATGTCTGAGGAGCAGTGTATTCGGAGGCTTCGATTCAGCAGGGAGGTGGTCACTGAGCTCTGCCACCTGCTTCAGCCAGATCTGCAGCCTCAACTGAGGAGCAGGACATCTCTGTCAGTGGCAGTGAAGCTGACAGTGGCTCTCAACTTCTATGCCACCGGCTCCTTCCAATCGGCTACATTGCCAATGTCTCCCAGTTCGCAGTGGATTGCTGCATCCGCCAGGTCACGAATGCCCTCTTTAAAAGGAGACGTCAGTACATTTCCTTCCCCATGACCCTGGACAAGCAGCAAGAGCGCGCAATGGGATTTGCAAGAATAGCGGGCTTCCCCATGGTCCAGGGCGCCATTGACTGCACGCATGTGGCTTTGCGGGCGCCGCAAGAGAATGCCGAGGATTACTACAACTGGAAGGGGTTCCATTCGTTGAACGTGCAGTTGGTGTGTGACCACAGACAGCTGATACTAGCTGTCAATGCCCGCTTTCCAGGCAGCAGCCATGATGCCTTCATCCTGCGCCAGACTTCGTGGCAGACCTTTTTCAAGCCCCGGCTCACCCAGGAGGCTGGCTTCTCGGGGACAAGGGCTATCCTCTGTGCACCTGGCTGATGACCCCGCTCCATGCACCCAGCACCCCTGCTGAAGAACGATACAATAAGAGCCAACAAGCAACCAGGAACATCATTGAGCACACAATTGGCGTGCCAAAGCAACGGTTCCGCTGTCTGGAGCATTCCGGGGAGCCCTTCAGTACTCGCCTGAGCGAGTCTCCCATTTTGTTGTAGTGTGCTGCATGCTGCATAACCTGGCAATCCTCAGGACTCAGCCACTGCCAGCAGACATTGGAGCACCAGCAGAGGAGGAGGAGGAGGAGGAGGAGGAGGAGGAGCTCCAAGACGGGAGGGAGGCACAAAGTGCAAGGGCCATCCGTCAGTAGCTTATTGCAAGTCGGTTCTAGGCCCCCTCTGAGGGAATGGCTTGTGCCATTGAAAGAACATGAATGGAACGGTTCCGCAAACCCTGAGCCGGTCAACATAGAAACATAGAAACATAGAAGATAGGAGCAGGAGTAGGCCATTCGGCCCTTCGAGCCTGCTCCGCCATTCAATGAGATCATGGCTGATCATCCAAATTCAGTACCCTGTCCCTGCCTTCTCCCCATATCCCTTGATCCCTTTAGCCTTAAGAAATATATCCAACTCTTTCTTGAATATACTTAATGAACTGGCCTCCACCGCCCTCTGTGGCAGAGAATTCCACAGGTTCACCACTCTCTGGGAGAAGAAATTCCTCCTCATTTCAGTCTTAAATGGCTTACCCCTTATCCTTAGGCTATGACCCCTGGTTCTGGACTCCCCGGCCATCAGAAACATCCTTCCTGCATCTAGTCTGTCCAGGCCTGACAGAATTTTATAGGTTTCACTGAGATCCCCTCTCAATCTTCTAAACTCCAGTGAGTATAAGCCCAATCGACACAATCTCTCCTCATATCTCATTCCTGCCATCCCAGGTATCAGCCTGGTGAATCTTTGCTGCACTCCTTCCATGGCAAGAACGTCCTTCCTCAGGTAAGGCGACCAAAACTGCACACAATGCTCAAGGTGTGGTCTCACCAAGGCCCTGTACAACTGCAGCAAGACATCCTTGTTCTTGTACTCGAACCGTCTTGCTACGAAGGCCAACATACCATTTGCCTTCTTAACCGCCTGCTGCAACTGCATGCTTACCTTCAGCTTTGAACCAATAGTTCAAAGAGCAAACATGCACAATCTGAATAAAGAAACTTCTTTATTTTACAAACTGTGTGCCCTTCCCGCATGACAAAGTAATAGAGAGAAACCCCCAAAAAAGCAGTCAGACACATAACTGGCTCTCACAACCTGGAGACAATGAACAAAAGAGTAAACAAAAAATGACCACGATCCTCGGCCTTCACTAAAAAAGTCAACAGCATTTTGCCACATCTCCTACTTTTTGCCCTTCAAGGGTGATCTGCTTCGCTTGCAAGATTGGCCCCTTCCCGCCCTGCAGCTCCTCCACAATGGGACCCCAGTGGCTGCAGCAAGGCTGGGGAAGGCTGCTGAGTGTCAGAAACTGAGTCGGCAGATGCCCTTGGGGGACGGCCTGGACCAGCTCTGGGCCTGGAGGGCCCGGCTGCTGACTGCTCCAACTCTGCATGGGCGGCAGCATTCTGTCCTACGGGTGGTGCCAGCTGCAGTGGAGAAGTGACAGTGTTGGCAGCAGGAATGTTGCCATCCTGATAGAGGACAGGCACTTCCTGGTTGGACGACACACTGGCACTCCCACGGGGCAGCACTGCAGCATGCAAAGCAATCTGCTGAAGCACAGACTAGTGGCCTGCTGCGGCGCAGTGAGGGCCCCGGCGATTCGTGCCCGATGCAGCGAGAGTGGCAGCAGTCAGTGCTCGTGTGGCTTCAATCTGTGTTTGCATCAGACCAGCCACTGACTGCATTGCACCACTAAGCACTTGCGTGGAAGCCGCCTGTGCTGCCTGTGCTGCACCGAAGTCCTGCAGACTCCTTGCCAGTGCTGCACCGAAGTCCTGCAGACTCCTTGCCTGTGCTGCACCGAAGCCCTGGACACTCCTTGCCAGTGACTCAATGGATTCGGGCATCCTTGCCACTGCAGCCATGAGCTCAGTGTGCCTCTGACCCGCCTGCCGCCCATTTCAGCGAGGAGCCGCATCTCCTCTGCGCTCACTGTAGCAGGATTGGAGGCCAGACTCTCCCTCCAGGGAGAAGGCCGCCGAGCTTCCCTACCACCCCCGCGTTGCTGCAGCCCGCTGGGCCCCGGAGCTTCACCCTCCTCAGACCCTTCCCCCCTGCTCCCCTCCAGGGAAGACGTTTCCCCATTATGGCCATGGGCTGCCTCGGCTGAGGGTGGCACTGATGGTCCGGCTTCCTCTTCCTCCTCGCCTTCAGAACCACTCACAGTGGCAGCTTGAGTGCCCGCCTCCTCACCTGGCGATTCACCATCTGAAAGCAGGGAGGTACAAGAGTTGCTTTAGTGTGAGGACAGGGTGGCAGCGAGGGAGGCATGAGTGCTGCAATGCACTGTATTGGTTCGATAGTGGCAAAGGATGCTGGTGTGAGGCACAAGTGGAAGAAGAGAGGTCAAAAGGTGATGACCTTACCATTGCTGTCCAGAATGGGGTCGGCACCTCCAGTGGCGACGGGGCCAATCATCTGGCCTGCCATAAGGCATTGGACTTGCTGCTCCAGATTGCTGAGGTCTTTAAGGTGAGGCCGACCTCCCCTCGTCCATTGCTGCTGCCTCCTGTTATGGGCCAGCTTGCCCTGCAAGAGAAAGGACGGGCTCTGAGTAGGGTGTGAAGCCCTGATCTTGGCTGCACTGCCTCCCATGGTGGAATAGCCCTTACAGTGTGAAGCCCTGATCTTGGCTGCACTGCCTCCCATGGTCAAATAGCCCTTACAGTGTGAAGCCCTGATCTTGGCTGCACTGCCTCCCATGGTCGAATAGCCCTTATAGTGTGTAAAGTGCTCAATGTGCATGTGAGTTTCATGAAAGGCCCACAGGTGTTGGATGAGGGCTGGGCATTGGGGCTTTCAGGACCCTTTGGCCATAAAGTGAGGTGCACATGCAGGGATGAAGAGGATACTGAAAAGGGTACTCACCCTGACGACCCGAGTGAGGTCGTTGAACTTCTTCCTGCATTGCACAGGGGTCCTAGGCATCACGCTCCTGGAGGTCACTCTGCGAGCCGCCTCCCTCCAAGCTTTGCGGTAGTCGGTGGGCATCGGCCTCCTGCCACTGTCTGGAAACAGGATAGATTGCCTGCGCTCCACTGCGCCAACCAGAACCTGCAGGACCCCCTCACTGAACCACTGCGCTCGCTCCCTGGTCCTCTCCATGGTCCTAGGCGTTAGAATATGGCAGCAGGTCTGTCCAGGCCGAGAATCAGGGCTCCGATGTGCAGGGTGTGGCTGCAATCCAAGATCGACCCTCCCCTTTAAGAGCTGACCGGCGCCAGTGTGTCTGCCTGCAATCGCTAACTGGCCGCACCTGCGCTGTACCCGCCCTCGGTGGTAGCGCCTCGCTTCTCCGGCTTAGCGCCTTAGGACAGTCGTGCAGCGCCTGCTTTAGTGCTCCAAGCACCTCTTGGGGCGAAGCAGGTCAATTTAGCTGAAGGTGGCGATAATTTGCGCCGGGCGCTAAATTTTGCGCCCGTTCGACTATAACGCCCCAATCGTGGCGATACTGAATTTCTAGGATCCGTAGCCTGCTCAACTTCTGTCAAGCGTATTGGGGACAGTGATTTAACTTTATTCAGCACAAGCAAGACTTAATACATTACAGCATTCGAGCAGCAGTTTACAGAGTATAACTGAGACTTGTATTACCACTTATATTCTGGGTAGAAGCCGCAACCGTGAGTAAACTGCACCCTGTGTCTCTTGGCTCTCATCTCTCCTCATCTCCCGGGTGTCTCTTTGATTCTTCCGGAAATCTTCTACTGTGTCTCTGAAATCTTCTACCCCTGAAATCTTCTGCTCCTGAAATCCTCTACAATTTGTAGCTGTTAAGAACCCTTTCTTACACACTTACTTTCATTCAAAACATATGGGGCTAGATATTCAGTATAGGCAGTTTTGGGGCGCTAACCTTAGCGCCCGCCCGAAGTTAGCGCCCGCCCCAAAGTAGCGCCCCGTTGCCGGGAATTCAGTGGCTTCGCCCTAAGAGGTTGGTGGAGCGCTAAAAGAGGCGTTCCACTACTCTCTTTAGGCGCTAAGCCGGCGGTCCAGAGGGATAGCGCCCAGGCGGGGCGCAGCACGGGTGCGGTCATTTTTGCACTGACAGCAGACCCCGTGGTGCCGACCAGCTCTTAAAGGGGGAAGGGACGAATTGGTCTGCTGCCACGCCCTGCACACTGCAGCCTTGCAAAGAGGCCTCAACACTACTGCTCAGCCCTAGGGAGTCATGGCAACGCCAGAGAAGGCCCGTCAGCGTGCCCTGCGCTTCTCAGAGGGTGATCTGGACATAATGGTCACAGCTCTGGAGGTGAGGCGCAAGATCTTGTTTCCAGAGAGTGGGAGGAATCCAACCCACCACGACTACACCAAAGCCTGGAAGCAGATCGCCCAGAGGGTGACGTTCACCGGCGAGGCCCCCAGGACCCATACACAATGCCATAAGAAATACAACGATCTGACCAGGATTGTGAGGGTGAGTAGCCTTTCCAGTCTCCTCCTCATTCTTGCATGTACACCTGACATGATGGGCAAAGGGACCTGAAAGTCCTTTTGGCCAGCCCTCAGCCAGCAGCATTGGGACAGTCATGAGCATCAAATGGCCATTCGGCACTCTACACTTTGGCCAAGCTATTCCACCATGGGAGGCAGTGGACAGTACATCAGGGCTTCACTCTGTCCAAGCTATTCCACCATGGGAGGCAGTGCACACTACATCAGGGCTTCACTCTGTCCAAGCTATTCCACCATGGGAGGCAGTGCACACTACATCAGGGCTTCACTCTGTCCAAGCTATTCCACCAAGGGAGGCAGTGCACACTACATCAGGGCTTCACTGCGCACTTACAGCCCGTCCTTTCTCTTGCAGGCTAAAGTAGCGTTTAATCGCCAGGCCCGTGCCAGGGGTGGCCGCGCCAAGCTGCAGAAGCTCACTCGGCTGGAGGAGCGCGTGTGTGTGCTCATGGGAGCCCGTGTGATTGTCCCCACAGCGTGCGGTGTATCCGACCCTCCACTGCCCGGCAATGGTAAGGAACTCGCCTTTTGGCCCTCTCGCGTCGCACTGGCCCATCCGAGCTACCTCCTTTGTCACTGTCCCACCAATGCGCTGAATCCCACCAGTCCTAACTCCCTCGCTGACGCCGTCTCCTCACTCTGAAGCGACTCTTGTGCATTCCTGCTTTCAGCTGGTGACGACCAGGACCCTGAGGCTGCCAGTGACAGCACCTCCAACCAGGAGGAGGAGGAGGAGCAAGCCGGACCTTCGGGGAAACAGTCACGTCCCGCAGGAGAGGAGGAAATGCTTGACACCTCCTCACTGGACGAGTGCCTGGAGGAACTGTCGCAGGGCAATGCAGCTTCTGGGACCAGTGGCGTCCAGCCACCCAGCAGCCGTGCGCGTGGCCCGCGGCCTTCCCCCCAAAGGGGGGAAGGATCAGAGGGGAGTGCTGCTGCTCGGCACACTCGCCGTCACCAACGCGGCAAGGGTCCCCTAGTCCGGCCCCCTCCTCCCCAGCGGGAGAGTCGCGACTCCAGTCCGGACACCTTCACTTCGGAGGAGGTGCGGAAGCTCGATCAGATGGCCGACGACTCGGACCGGCGGCACACGGAGCACATGAGCGTGGTGGGGCGCATGCCTGAGGCCATCGAGTCGCTGGCGACCAGTGTGCGCGAGTTCGGGGCAGCAACTGCCGCGACTGGCCGCATGCTAACTGATGCCGTCAAGACCCTGGCGGATGTGATGCGCGCGCACACCAGGACCACAGGGCCACTGACTGCTGCCACACGCGCTGTCTCAGGCAGGCATCGCCAGGGCAGGCGCCGCGCTGGACCATCCCAGCAAGCCGGCCGTCGGCTGATTGCTGCGGATCCTGCAGTGCGGGCCCGGCCGAGTGCCACCGTGCCACAGCACCAGCCAGCGCATCCCAGACGCCAGCTGGCCCACATTGCGCCATCCGTCGCCACCATTCCCCCTCTGCGGCGTCAAGGGCAAGCGGCTGCAGCTGATGGTGGCCAGGCTCAGGTGCGCCACTCAGGAGACGGCCCCTCGAGGCCCAAACGCCGTGTAGGCCGCCCCCCAGCGGCATCTGGCGGAAGGGCATCTGAGCCTCAGGCGCCTTCCCCCAGCCTCGCAGCAGCCACTGGGCAGAGCTTGCGAAGGAGCAGCAGGCAGGGCAGGGGAGGCAAAATGCTGGCCAAGGTCTCGCCCTCGCGGGCCATTCAGTAGAGGGTGTGGCCAGCTTTCCTTTAATATGGCGGTGGCCATCTTTATTTTGCCCATGGTTGTGCTTTTGGAGGGCTTTTTTTTTGCGTTAGGCCGACGTTGAGGCCCGGTTTCAATAAAGGTGAAGTGGCTCCTCCCCAGTTTGTGGGAGTGAGTCGTTTGTTGGGCTTTTTGTGGGGCCCGTTTATTGTTTTTGGGGATTCATGTGGGAAGGGCTTTTCATTTTTGTGTAAAAAAAAATTATCTTTATTCATGCAGTCTCCATGGTTGTTCTTCTTAGTGTTTGTTGGCTTCGCCGGCTGAGGGCTTGCGGAGCGGCTGCATTCATCTTCCCTCATGGCCCCTGGCCATTCCCTGACAGGGGGCTTAGAAGTACCGTGTAATAAGGTGGCGTCGTGCGGCCCTTGGCCCTGGTCGCTCCCTCCTGGGAACGTACTCCTGCTCCTCCTCCTCCTCCTCCTCCTCCTCCTCATGCTCCTCCTGCTCCTCCTCCTGAGGTGCTGGTCCAACGTCAGGTGGCAGTGCCTGAGTCCTGCGGATAGCCAGGTTGTGTAGCATGCAGCAAACCACCACAAATTGGGAGACCCGGTCCGGCGAATACTGGAGAGCTCCTCCGGAGCGATCAAGGCAGCGGAACCGCTGCTTGAGGACCCCAATAGCTGGCTCGATGATGTTGCGGGTGGTTTGATGGCTCTCGTTGTAGGCCTCTTCAGCAGCGGTCCTGGGCGCGCGGAGCGGGGTCATGAGCCAGGTGCACAAAGGATAGCCTTTGTCCCCGAGTAGCCATCCTCTTGGGGGAAGCTGTGCCTGGAACATGTCATGCACAGTACTCTGCCGCAGGATAAAGGCATCGTGGCTGCTGCCTGGGAAGCTGGCATTGACTGCCATGATTCGCTGCTTGTGGTCACAGACCAGCTGCACATTCAGAGAATGGTAGCCCTTCCTGTTGCAATACTGCTCGCCATGCTCCAGAGGGGCCCGCAAAGCCACATGCGTACAGTCAATGGCGCCCTGCACCAAGGGGAATTCCCCGAGTCTGGAAAATCCCAATGCGTGCTGATGCTGGCTCTCCAGGGCCATGGGGAAGGAGATGAATTGGCTTCTCCTTCTGAACAGTGCTTCGGTCACCTGGCGGATGCAGCGATGCGCGCCGTACTGGGAGATGTTTGCTATGTCCCCAGCAGCGTATTGGAAGGAGCCGGTGGCATAGAAGTTCAATGCCACCGTCACCTTCACTTCCACCGACAGAGACGTCCTGCACCTGAGCTTTGGCCGCAGATCTCGGCGAAGCAGGTGGCAGATCTCTGCAATCACCCCCTTTCGGAATCGGAGCCTTTTAACACATCGCGCGGCACTCATGTTTAGGTAGGAGCGCTGCTGGCGGTATAGCCTGACTGGGTAAGGCCTACGTGGCCGACGCCTGTAGCCCCCTCTGCCTCTAGCCAGGGCTGCCCCTCTCACAATGCGTCTGCGAGCCCTACGGACATGGAGCTGCAGCTCCGCGTTGGCACCCCATGCAACCCCCATCAAATCCTGGCAAACACTCTAATTTCCAAATGGCCACTTGCAGCGCTGTTGCCTGAGTCCAAAAATACCTGGCTCTTGCTGCTTGAAACCAGTTAGCTATCCTCCTTGTTGTGTCTCCAGAAATGCGTTGCACAAGACTGTTTTCTGAAAAAAGGATGGCCTTTATACTGGAGAGGACGTTCCCTTTAATTAGCGCCCCCCGGGGCCCGCGCTGGTTGTGTTGCGTTCCTTTTTCCAAACGCTCCGGCCGCCCGCCGCACAATGGGGCGGTCCGACTGAAGTTTGCAATCGGGGCGGCCAAAGGGCGTTGCACGAGGATGTGACGTCATTTTCTGCGCGCGCATCCGGGCGGGCGCTAAACTTTGCGCCGGCGCTAACGGGCAGCTTAATTTGGGGCGGGGCGCAAACTGCGCTGCGCCCGGGCGCTACACGCATAGCGCCCGGAAATCACTTCTCTTAAGGCGCTAACTGCTGGCGCAAGCAACTGAAAATCTAGCCCATGGAGTCCTCCTGAACCAATCACTGGCTGGCACGCAAACCCAGAATCCAAACATAAAGATGCCACGTTCGTAGCTCCCTGGCTTACGCAGGTTTTTGGTCTGCTGACACTCTCACATCATCTGTTTTTGACCATCAAGACTCATATCTGGGGTAGTTATGGCAATACAAAAGGAATATGTCTCCATAGGTTGAGATACAGCACTTGCTGTTGGCCTTTGTTTTTATAATTCACTGCGGATGTTGTAACATTCCAGCACAATGGTAACTGCACCTAACCTTGGTTCCCAGGCTAGCTATACTCTGTCTCATCCTTACTGTTGGCTGATATCCAACCTTCACCCACAGCCTCACTATTTGACTATAGCAATCCTCTTTCTCACCCCAGGCTGTCTGGTTACAGCTTACTCACAGACTTTTAATTATAAGCAAAAGGGTTACATGTTATACATAATTCAGGTTAGCATTGCATACAGTTAATGATTACAAACTTCTACATTTAATCCTCACACACGATTATAGATCTATTACTGATGATTATAAGATATTAATGGTGATAAAATAGCCATAGGGGGAGAAATTTGGTTGTTAGCGCCAGCGATTAACGCCTAAAGAGGCCGAGAAGTGGGGCGCTAGCCAATTGCGGGGTGGGCGCATGGCGCCAAGCGCCTCACCCCATATTGAGCATGCATTTAGCGCTGGCGCTAAATCTTAGCGCCCGCTCATGGGCGCAGGCTGATTATGATGTCTTATGATGTCATTTGAGTGTGCAATGCCTTTTGGGCGCCCCGGACCGGAAATTCAGTGGCGCCCCCCTCCGTAGCGCCTGGCGCTAATAGTGACAGCTTACCTGGGCCTTACCAAGTCGCTCTCGGGCTGGAGGAGCGTTATTTAAAGGGGACTGGTGTGGTTTAAAAGCGGAAGCCATTTTTGGAGCACAACTTCCTCGAGAGCTACAAAGAGTTGCTGAGCTGCACACTGAGAGCCATTTGACCACTGAGCCAGCGCAGGCAGACGATCTTCAGTCTTCTGACCATCACCTTGCTGTTGGTGAGCCTTGACAATGAGGAACCTTCCTGTGGGCACTTATTATGGGGCTGCATTGGAGTGGAACGTCCTGCTGCTGAATCATCTGGAAAGGGCACTGAGACGCAGGAAGAGGGTGGCGGGCATGGCCAGACGGAGGAGGGCCAACAGACGTCGCCACAGCAGACCTTACGCTGGCAGGGTTTTCTGACAGCAGTTTTCCTACATGAACATGCCGGAGGAGCAGTGTGTCAGAAGGCTGTGATTTAGAAAGGAGGTGGTGACTGAGCTGTGCCAGCTGCTTCAGCCAGATCTGCAGCCTCAGATAAGGTTCAGGACATCTCTGTCGGTGGCTGAGAAGATGCCTGCTGGCCTGAACTTCTACGCGAGCGGCTCTTCGAGGGGCTGCGCATCAGAGGCTGATCAGAAGTAGCTTCTAGGCCCCTCTCACGGAATGCTTGCTGCCATTCCAAGAAGAGGGATGGAGCCGGTCTGATACCCCAAGCCTGTGAAGGGCAAGATGCATGTAAATAGCAGGCATGGCCATTGTGAATGAAGAAAGTGCTTCATTACACAAAATGTGGTTCCTTCAAACATGAGAAAGCTATGGCAACAGAAAGCAAAACGAATACACTGATGCATAACTGCCTCTGACACCCGGGAGACTGTCCAAAACATAAATCACAATACGAACATCTTCCTTGGCCTTGATTCCACTGCGCCAACCAAAGCATCCAATGCCCCAGCAGTGAGGCGTTCCGCCCTCTGCCTCACCCTTTCCATGTTTTGCTAGGCTGGTGCGCCACAGGTAGGCTCCCACCGCTTTGAAGGCCTACATGGCAGTGAGTGTGTCTGGTGATGCCAATTGACCTGCCCCTTTAAGAGCTGGCTGGCGCCAGTGTGTCTCAGGGAAAGTGATTATTGACAGCACCTTCACTGCGCCCCGCCGCCGTGACATTGCGTTGTGCCACCGTGTTAGCGCCTTAAGAGTAGCGTGCAGCGCCTGATTTAGTGCCGCAATCACCTTTAGGGGTGCTGCAACCCAATATCGCGCTAGGTGGTGCTAAATTGCGCCTGGCGCTAAACTTTGTGCGTCGCCAGGACTAGCGCCCCAAATGCGGCTATACCGAATTTCTAGGCCATAGAGTCATAAAGTTATACAGCACAGAAAGAGGCCCATCGTGTCCGCACCGGCCATCAAGCTCTGTCAATTCTAAACCCATTTTCCAGCACTTGGTCCGTAGCCTTGTATGCTATGGCGTTTCAAGTGCTCATCTAAATGCTTCTTGAATGTTGTGAGGGTTCCTGCCTCTACCACCCTTTCAGGCAGTGAGTTCCAGATTCCAACCACCCTCTGGGTGAAAAAGTTTTTCCTCAAATCCCCTCGAAACCTCCTGCCTCTTATCTTGAAACTATGCCCCCTGGTTATTGACCCCTCTACTAAGGGGAAAAGTTCATTTCTATCTATCCTATCTATGCCCCTCATAATTTTGTACAACTCAATCAGGTCCCCCCCTGAGCCTTCTCTGCTCCAAGGAAAACAACCCCAGCCTGTCCAGTCTCTCCAGCCCAGGTAACATCCTGGTGAATCTCCTCTGCACCCTCTCCAATGCAATCACATCCTTCCTATAGTGTGGCGACCAGAACTGCACACAGTATTCCAGCTGTGGCCTAACTAGTGTTTTGTACAGCTCCATTATAACTTCCCTGCTCTTATATTCTATGCCTCGGCTAATGAAGGCTAGTATCCCATATGCCTTTTTAACCACTTTATGTACCTGTCCTGCTGCCTTCAGGGATCTATGTACATGCACACCAAGGTCCCTCTGATCCTCTGTCCTTCCTAGGGTCCTACTCTTCATTGTGTATTCCCTTGCCTTGTTAGTCCTGCCAAAATGCATCACCTCATACTTTTCAGGATTAAATTCCATTTGTCACTGTTCTGCCCATCTAACCATCCTGTCTATATCGTCCTGTAGCCTGAGGCTTCCCTCCTCGCTATTTACCACTCCACCAATTTTTGTGTCACCTGCAAACTTACTGATCATACCTCCTACATTTATATCTAAATCATTAATGTACACTACAAACAGCAAAGGACCCAGCACTGATCCCTGCAGTACACCACTGGACACAGGCTTCCAGTCACAAAAACAACCTTCGACCATCACCCTCTGCCTCTTGCCACTAAGCCAATTTTGGATCCAATGTGCCAAATTGCCCTGGATCCCATGGGCTCTTACCTTCTTGACCAGTCTCCCATATGTGACTTTGTCAAAAGCCTTACTGAAGTCCATGTAGACTACATCAACTGCACTACCCTCATCCACACACCGAGTCACCCCCTCGAAAAATTCAATCAAACTGGTTAGACATGATCTCCCCCTGACAAAGCCACGCTGACTATCCTTGATTAATCCTTGCCTCTCCAAGTGGAGACTAATTCAGTCCCTCAGAATTTTTTCCAATAATTTCCCTACCACTCACTGGCCTGTAATTCCCTGGTATATCCCTACTGTGGCGGTACCACCGGTTGTCCCTTACATATAGATATATATACATAATTCCCTTTAACTTACTTATGTATGTATAACTTACCTGTTGGAGCCGTTGCCCCTTTAACTTACCTGTTGGGCCGTTGCCCCTTTAAGAGGCGACCTAACGCGCTGACGTCACGCATCACTTGACGCATGTGCGCCGGCCGCCGGCCCGACTCCGTCTTCCAAGATGGCCGCCGGCACAGCCCGGCCTACCGCAACTTCGGCCGCATTGGCCAGCTGACGGGAGCGACGCGATCTTCCGCCCCCAGGGCAAGCACCGGCACATCCCGGCCTCGCGACCTCAGCCTCAACGGCCAGCCTCCGTACCGGGAGACGCGCTGACGCAACGACGCGGCCACGCGACGCCACAAGCGCGGGCAAACGCGGCGATGCGATCACGTGACGTCCAAAGCGCGGGAACACACAGCAGAGCGTGATGACATCATCACGCTCTCCGCAGTGCTCCTACAGTTAGTCCTCGTGGCATCCCTGCTGGGGAAAGACCTACACCACGGTGCTCCTACAGTCAGCCATCTTACCTGCTATCTTACCTGCTGTAATTAGCCTGTTCCTGTAAATAAACAACTTGTTAATAGTTCGTCGAAGTCAAACTCTCTTATTTAGTGGCGATCTACACGAACCGCTACATTGGTGACCCAACGACGTGAGTACGGAAGCTGATCAATTCCAACACTACAATTGATGACCCCGTATCCGTGAATGATTTTCACGGTAGCAACGTGTAGCCTGAACCTTGTCTTCCCACAAGACGACCGACGCACAACGGACGAACAACTACGGATCAGCAACCGCCTAACACCGATTCCTCCAAAGGCGACCCCGTCTTTGCGAACGTATTCGCAAGGTAAGCGCAGCCTGGAGCAGATCCCGTTTGACACGGACAAAACTCAACCGGACCCCGTTTTTTTTTTGTGACCAATTTTCACAAAAGAAGCACGCCATGGAAGCACCAGCCGTTTTGCTGTTGCTACCGCAATCCAGGGAGCCACAGTCTCCCTCGTGCTTTATACTGGTAGAAGCCCCGTTCGACGAGAACATCGATGCGGCGCCGACCATGCACTTGCTCACGGTCCCCGTACTCGTTTTTCCTACCGCCACACGGATCGTCCGCCTCTACGTCCACAGCGACAGCAGGTATTCATCTCTCCAAGCGCGGGGTACAGCAAGTTCGGGCCCACAAGATCGGAGCGCGCCCCGCGGGGATACCACGAGGACTCACCCCCGCAAAACACGAGGATGCACTCCTCGCGCACGAGGACCCATCCCTCGCGAACCACGAGAACCCATCTCTCGTGAACACCGACGACTCCTTCTCCGCCGACGACGCACCAGCCCTTCAGCCTGCTGGTTGTGTTACCTACTACATGATTCGGCGTGAACAAAAGCGTGCCGCCCTCCCGGCTGTTTTCTCCTAAATCTACAACTGTTACAAGTGTTGCCGCCCTCCAGGCAGAGTTAACCCCTCCTGAAAGCAACAACAACCTGGACCGTTGCCGCCCTTTCTCCAGTTTTCCCTTTTAACAAATACAAATGTCTATTGAAGCTGTATACATCGAGGACGGGTCCAACGGGCATCCTGCGGCCACGATCAACACGTGGAAGTTGCTCTGATCACGGATCAACACAGCAACTTTTCACCCTCCGTTCTGTTAATGTCGTAGCATTATGGCACGCACTGTTCCGTGCGTTCCAGCCTCCTGAAGGTTTCGCTCACCAGTCAACGGAGACATCGCCCACGTCCGCCCAATCTGCCCGTCACTCTGATAAGGCCTGCTGTTTCGCACGTCTCTATGGTCCTTTGCCTGACGGATACGTTTTATTCGCCACGACGCGTGTAAGGATCCGCTCACGAGCAGCATCTTCATACCTCGCCTACCAAGTCGAGACAGCACGACCGCCGTGACCACCAGCTCGTCAGACCATCTCATCCTTGGACTTTCGTTAAAGCGAATTCTGGGGGGGCCCATGTGGCGGTACCACCGGTTGTCCCTTACATATAGATATATATACATAATTCCCTTTAACTTACTTATGTATGTATAACTTACCTGTTGGGGCCGTTGCCCCTTTAACTTACCTGTTGGGCCGTTGCCCCTTTAAGAGGCGACCTAACGCGCTGACGTCACGCATCACTTGACGCATGCGCGCTGGCCGCCGGCCCGACTCCGTCTTCCAAGACGGCCGCCGGCACAGCCCGGCCTACCGCGACTTCGGCCGCATCGGCCAGCTGACGGGAGCGACGCGATCTTCCGCCCCCGGGGCAAGCACCGGCACATCCCGGCCTCGCGACCTCGGCCTCAACGGCCAGCCTCCGTACCGGGAGACGCGCTGACGCAACGACGCGGTCACGCGATGCCACAAGCGCGGGCAAACGCGGCGACACGATCACGTGACGTCCAAAGCGTGGGAACACACAGCAGAGCGTGATGACATCATCACGCTCTCCGCAGTGCTCCTACAGTTAGTCCTCGTGGCATCCCTGCTGGGGAAAGACCTACACCACGGTGCTCCTACAGTCAGCCATCTTACCTGCTATCTTACCTGCTGTAATTAGCCTGTTCCTGTAAATAAACAACTTGTTAATAGTTCGTCGAAGTCAAACTCTCTTATTTAGTGGCGACCTACACGAACCACTACACTACTACCCTTCTTGAATAATGGTACTACCTTTGCTATCCTCCCGTCATCTGGCACCTCCCCTGTGGCCAGAGAGGTTCTGAAAATTTGTGTCAGAGCCCCTGCAATCTCCTCCCTTGCCTCACACAGCTGCCTGGGATACATCTCGTCTGGGCCTGGGGATTTATCCACTTTTAAGCCCGCTAAAACCGCTGGTACCTCCTCCCTCTCAATACTAATTTGTTCAAGTATATCACAATCCCCCTGCCTGATTTATATGCCTATATATATATCACCCTTCTCCATAGTGAACACAGATGCAAAATATTCATTTAAAACCTCACCTACATCTTCCGGCTCTACACACAGATTGCCACTTTGGTCCCTAATGGGCCCTACTCTTTGCCTGGTTATCCTCTTGCCCTTAATATACTTATAAAGCACCTTGGGATTTTCCTTTATTTTGCCCGCCAGTGTTTTTTCATGCCACCTCTTCGCTCTCCTAATTTCATTTTTAAGTACCCCCCTGCACTTTCTATACTCCTCTAGAGCTTCCATTGTTTTTAGTTCTTTGTATCTGCCAACAGCCTCCCTTTTTTTCCTAATCCATTCTTGTATATCCCTTGACATCCAGGGTTCCCTGGACTTGTTGGTCCCACCCTTGACCTTTACGGGAACATGTTGGCGTTGTACTCTCTCTATTTCCTTTCTGAAAGACTCCCACTGTTCTGATGTGGATTTTCCTACAAGTAGCTGATCCCAGTCCACTTTGGCCAGATCCTGCCTTATCATATTAAAATCGGCCTTCCCCCAATTTAGAACCTTTATTTCTGGTCCACCTTTTTCCTTTTCCATGACTACCTTAAATCTCACCGAATTATGGTCACTGTCACCAAACTGCTCTCCTACCGACAGTTCTACCACTTGCCTGGCTACATTTCCTAGAATTAGGTCCAGTTCTGCCCCCTCTCTTGTAGGAGTTCCTACATGGTGGCTCAAAAAGCTCTCCTGGATACACTTTAAGAATTCTGCACCCTCTAAGCCTTTCACACTCTGACTATCCCAGTTAATGTTGGGGAAGTTGAAATCTCCTACTATCATTACCCTATTATTTCTACACTTCTCTGAGATTTGCCTACATATCTGTTCCTCTATCTCTCCCTGACTGTTTGGGGGCCTATAGTACACTCCCAGCAAAGTGCTTGCCCCCTTTTTGTTTTTACGTTCTACCCATGTGGCCTCATTAGAGGAACCTACTAAGATATCATCCCTCCTTATAACAGTAATTGACTCCTTGATTAATAATGCGACACCACCTCTTCCTTTACACCCCCCTCTGTCTCAGCAAGTGAAGCAAGTATTCTGAAAACCAACTAATCCATGATAATCTTACAGTCCCCGGCTTGAGGGGGAGTAGATCCTCCTCCGACTCCTCATTCAATCTTATTTCTTATCCTTCTGTAGGATGTCCACTAATTCTAAGTTATGAGCATGTCGACCATGCACATACATTTCAAGCAACATATCATGGTGCAGACTAAGAAAATCATAATACATGGAATTGAAAGATTCCCCAGCTCTCACTTTACTCATATCCATCTTGTGGATAATTCTTGTTAAATATGATCTCTCTCTAGCCTTCAATTGTCCCAATCCAAATTCTATGTCATTCACCACTTCAACTTCAATTTCAATCACTCTGACAGGTACCAGTGTGTTTAACTCTATCCTGAGTGTTTCATTAATTAGATAGTTTCTCGATGGAGTATGTGAGAGTGTTTTAAATGTTGTCTCACTCGCTTGAGCCACATTAACCATTTCATGTCGTGTTGTTGTCAAGTAACTGAGCATGTTTGAGACCCGTTCTTCAGTGCAGATTCACCATGCATTTCCGCATGCTAATTGCTTCATATGTAACAAATCACATTTGCACATTCACACCTGTATCACAATATCATGCCACACGTGACATCAGATCCAAGCCATTCTTGGACTTTCAGGTTATCTCATCAAAGGATCATGGGGTGTCTGGAGATCTTTGCTCATCTCCCATTGCATGGTCCCGATGTCTCAGGTAGTGGCTCTTATGTTCATTAATAAATAGACATTCTTATTATGAACACAGCTAGCTTTTGCTAGACACTTTATTGAGCCCATGTGGACTAGGTACAGTATCTGTAGAGGCTTCCATCTTGACTGTTGCCTTGTGGGTAGCCTAGTGCCTCATGGGTAATGTAGTCTTAATATACATACAGCTGGGTAGTGTAGTCTTATACATACAGCTATATACAGCTCTACACAGCTCTACGACTCCACCTAGTGTCCACTAAAGAATGACATGTTATTGATCATTACATCCCCCTTTCTTTGAGGTTGAACAAAATCAATATCAATCAACTTTCAAGAAAACAATAAAGATAATATCAGTAACACTTTTGTTAGTGCTCTATAAACATAAACATTTTCAAAACAGTCAACACATTTTCAAAGCTTTGCAGTGTACTCAAAGATTAAGTCTATCAGGCTCTTTTACTTCACGTGTGGATCTTCTCAACACGGGTAAGTCTGATGTGTCTTCATGAGATTGTTCTGGCGGTGAATGACAAGATGCAGTTGCGGCATTGTCATCAATCTGCTCTTGTATAGATCGAGGTCTCCTTGCGACCTTTGCTTGGAGAGGGTTTCAGTGTTTCCTTCACTCTTCATGCCATAACTCTCAATGTAGTCAATGCACTCTCGAAAAACTGCTGGCAGCTGGATCCCATCATACAGCATAGTCCTCTCAGCAGCCTCGGCTAATGGAACACCAAAGATTGGCCTGAGGGAAGAAGGAGTATCCACCGGAACTGCTTTCTGCTCTGGTGCAGGCTTCTTCTTTTTCTTTTTCTCTTTCCACTGCTTAACAACATCTGCTGCGGTTATATCTTTGGACTTTTGCTCCTTGTGTTTTTCCTCTTTGTGCTTTTCTTCCTTTGGCTTCTCTTTGACCTTAAAGTCTTTTGCTTTCTTCTTGGAGAAACTAGGCTTTTTGAAGACATGGATACCCTTTGGCCTTTTCATCCTTGATGGGCTTTCTGCTTCATCACCTGAGTCATCTGGTCTGCTTATGGCACAGTTTATACGGTAGACTCTCTTGACCAGTTCTAAGTCTTCACAAGCTTTGTCACCTAGCATCGAATCAAGTCTTTCAGCCACAACAGAAAACATGAGATGATGCACTTTGTCTTTGACTGTCACTTTAAGTCTGCATACACCTAAGCTATCTATTTTCTGTCCATTATAGTCCTTCAGTAGTACTGACTTTTTCTGTATTTTGGGCTTTTCTTTCATATTTTTAATGTCACTCATACTGATTAAGTTTGCTTTTGCCCCAGTGTCTAGTTTCAAGGTAACTAATGCTCCATTTACCTGCAGTGGGATCATCCATTTGTCCACTTTTACTGCATTGACTTTATGTTCAGCATTGTCCATTTCTGAGGGCTGCACATTTTCTGTATCCTTTTTGATATTGTCACAAGACACCATTCCTACAAAAAATGTCTCACTTAAATCAATGTTCTCAATTACATTAACTCGTTGCCCTTTCATTGTTTTTACTTTTGAAAAGCATTGTTTGGCAAAGTGATTCTTTCCATTACACTTTGTGCACATTTCTCCAAATGCTGGGCATTGTCTTAACTCATGTTTGTAACCACAGCGTTTACAATTAAAAATGTCATCCTCCGATTGCTTTTCATTTCTGTTCTGCCCACGTTTCTTCCCCTTATAAGACACAGCACCGACAGCAGCATTATCACTCATTACAATCGCATCATTATTGATTTCACTGAAAGTCTTCGCGTGCTTTCGAGCTAGCTCGCTGGCTTGGCATATTTTCACCGCATTTTCCAAATTTAGATCGGTTTCTCTCAACAGACATTCCCTGACTTTTTTATCATGAATACCAAGCACAATCTGGTCACGAATCATGGATGATTTCAGCTCAGAGAAATTACATGTCTGTGCTTTCAGTTTCAGATCAGTTATAAAGCTATCAAAAGTCTCATTTTGTTGCTGTGTCCGAGAACGGAAGATGTATCTTTCATACGTCTCATTCTTTTTGGGAGAGCAATGAGCATCAAATTTTTTTAGCACATCTTCTAATTTTTCTCTGTTCTCCTCTGGATTAAATACAAATGTATTAAATACCTCTATCGCCTGTGGGCCTGCAATCGTAAGCAGCAACGCTATCTTCCTTGCGTCTGGCTTTGTACCGAATCCGATGGCAGCAATGTAGAGTTCGAATTGTTGTTTAAAAATCCGCCAATTGTAGTCGACATTTCCCTTGAGATTCAAATGCTCTGGTGGCTTCAAATTCTCCATGTCGCTTTTCATAATTTTTTAGCAGATATTTACAACCCTTGGTATCCTGGTACTATCTTATGTTCATTAATAAATAGACATTCTTATTATGAACACAGCTAGCTTTTGCTAGACACTTTATTGAGCCCATGTGGACTAGGTACAGTATCTGTAGAGGCTTCCATCTTGACTGTTGCCTTGTGGGTAGCCTAGTGCCTCATGGGTAATGCAGTCTTAATATACATACAGCTGGGTTGTGTAGTCTTATACATACAGCTATATACAGCTCTACACAGCTCTATGGCTCCGCCTAGTGTCCACTATAGAATGACATGTTATTGATCATTACAGTGGCCAGGCTATCAAATTCAGGTTTCTTAAAAAGTTAATTATAGGCAAGGACACAAATGTCTCCAAGCAAAAGCTATTGATTTACTATTCTTAACTACACTTTCCTGACTTTCACTAGAATGTCTACCTTTCGGTGAATTGCACTGAGGTGATTTATTCCAAATCAACTAAGGAAACGATTCTCATTTGGTGGCGTAATGAAATATTTCCTGTTTCTACCTTACATCTTAAGTGGGGCATCCCATTAATTACTATCCTATCTCATTCATGCGCCCTGGAGGAACTTTACTGTCCAATACAATATTAAAGGTAGAAAACATAGATTAAAACATTCTCACTTGGTTTAAGTTATTAACACATTTTGGTTTTTTTTATTCTTTATTTTAGAGGATCTTTGATTTTCCTAAAAGGAACCCAATATATTATGCTCATGTCCATTTTATCATAGCAGTATTGTTGGACTGACAGGTTTTGTAAATGTTCAATTTTATAGCCTCCAAAACTTTCTTCCTTAAAACACAGCAATTGGCAGGATCACCTTGACTGCTTTCCACCTGTTTCTTTTATTGCAAATTTGGCTATCCCCTTAAACTTCAAGTAAATGTTCCCTTCTTGAGTGCTTGAAACAGAAACTCATATCAATTTTATTTTTAGCAATTTAGCTTATCAATTCCAATTTCAGAAACAAGTAATTCCCAAGCTTGGTGGTTTACATGGTGTTTTAACATTAGAGACAGACATGCTCACAATTAGTTTACAAGGTAACTTCCATGTCTCCCCTTCTCGAGTACCCTGCCTTGGAAAATAACACAGTACCCTGAATGGGTTAAGTCCGAGTCTGAGCTTTTGAAAGGAAAAGCCCTTAGTCCTAATCGTCACCATGCTGTGATTTCTTTTAAATGTCTAGCGATGTCTGCAGATAGGTTCTTAAATTCTTAAAACTGCTGGATATCTTGCTATGCCATCAATATTCATGTGGTCTGGAAAACCATGGTCACCTGTTTTTTTTTTATATTCATTGATGGGATGTGGGCATTGCTGGCTGGCTAGGCCTGCATTTAGTGCCCATCCCTAATTGCCCTTGAGAAGATGGTGGTGAGCCGCCTTCTTGAACCGCTGCAGTCCATATGGTGTAGGTACACCCACAATGCTGTTAGGAAGGGAGTTCCAGGATTTTGGCCCAGCGACAGTGAAGGAACGGTGATACAGATCCAAGTCAGGATGGTGTGTGGCTTGGAGGGGAACTTGTAGGTGGTGATGTTCCCATGCATCTGCTGCCCTTGTCCTTCTAAGTGGTAGAGGTCACAGGTTTGGAAAGTGTTGTTGAAGGAGCTTTGGCAAGTTGCTGCAGTGCATCTTGTAGATGGTACACACTGCAGCCACAGTGCGCCGGTGGTGGAGTGAGTGAATGTTGAAGGTGGTGGATGGAGTGTCAAACAAGCGGGCTGCTTTACCCTGAATGGTGTCGAGCTTCTTGAGTGTTGTTGGAGCTGCACTCATCCAGGCAAGTGGGGAGTATTCCATCACACTCCTGACTTGTGCCTTGTAGATGGTGGAAAGGCTTTGGGGATTCAGGAGGTGAGACACTCGACGCAGAATTCCCAGCCTCTGGCCTGCTCTTGTAGCCACAGTATTTATGTGGCTGGTCCAGTTCAGTTTCTGATCAATGGTAACCCCCAGGATGTTGATAGTGGGGGATTCAGCGATGGTAATGCCATTGAATGTCAAGGGGAGATGGTTAGAGTCTCGCTTGTTGGAGATGGTCATTGCCTGGCACTTGTGTGGTGCGAATGTTACTTGCCACTTGTCAGCCCAAGTCTGAATGTTGTCCAGGTCTTGCTGCATATGGACACGGACTGCGTCAGTATCTGACGAGTCTCGAATGGTGCTGAACAGTGTGCAATCATCAGCGAACATCCCCACTTCTGACCTTATGATGGAGGGAAGGTCATTGATGAAGCAGCTGAAGATGTTTGGGCCTAGGACACTGCCCTGAGGAACTCCTGCAGTGATGTCATGTGATTGAGATGAATGACCTCCAACAACCACAGCCAACTTCCTTTGTGCTAGGTATGATTCCAATCAATGGAGAGTTTGAGAGTTTTCCCCTTGATTCCCATTGACTTCAGTTTTGCTAGTGCTCCTTGATGCCACACTCGATCAAATGCTGCCTTGATGTCAAGGGCAGTCACTCTCACCTCACCTCTTGAGTTCAGCTCATTTGTCCATGTTTGGACCAAGGCTGTAATGAGGTCAGGAGCTGAGTGGTCCTGGCGGAACCCAAACTGGGCGTCAGTTAGCAGGTTATTGCTGAGTAACTGCTGCTTGATAGCACTGTCGACGACACCTTCCATCACTTTGTTGATGATTGAGAGTAGACTGATGGGACGGTAATTGGCCGGGTCGGATTTGTCCTGCTTTTTGTAGACATGACATACTTGGGCAATTTTCCACATTGCCGGGTAGATGCCAGTGTTGTAGCTGTACTAGAACAGCTTGGCTAGGGGCGCAGCTAGTTCTGGAGCACAAGTCTTCAGTACTATTGCCGGAATGTTGTCAGGGCCCATAGCCTTTGCAGTATCCAGTGTCTTCAGCCGTTTCTTGACATCACATGGAGTGAATTGAATGGGCTGAAGACTGGCATCTGTGATAGAAACATAGAAACATAGAAGATAGGAGCAGGAGTAGGCCATTCGGCCCTTCGAGCCTGCTCTGCCATTCAATGAGATCATGGCTGATCATCCAAATTCAGTACCCTGTCCCTGCCTTCTCCACATATCCCTTGATCCCTTTAGCCTTAAGAAATATATCCAACTCTTTCTTGAATATATTTAATGAACTGGCCTCCACCGCCCTCTGTGGCAGAGAATTCCACATGTTCACCACTCTCTGGGTGAAGAAATTCCTCCTCATTTCAGTCCTAAATGGCTTACCCCTTATCCTTAGACTATGACCCCTGGTTCTGGACTCCCCGCCGATCAGAAACATCCTTCCTGCATCTAGCCTGTCCAGGCCTGACAGACTTTTATAGGTTTCGATGAGATCCCCTCTCAATCTTCTAAACTCCAGTGAGTATAAGCCCAATCGACACAATCTCTCCTCATACGTCATTCCTGCCATCCCAGGTATCAGCCTGGTGAATCTTCGCTGCACTCCTTCCATGGCAAGAAAGTCCTTCCTCAGGTAAGGCGACCAAAACTGCACACAGTACTCAAGGTGCGGTCTCACCAAGGCCCTGTACAACTGTAGCAAGACATCCTTGTTCCTGTACTCGAACCCTCTTGCTACGAAGGCCAAAATACCATTTGCCTTCTTAACCGCCTGCTGCACCTGCATGCTTACCTTCAGCGACTGGTGCACAAGAACACCCAGGTCTCTTTGCACTTCCCCTTCTCCCAATCTATTGACATTCAAATAATAATCTGCCTTCCTGTTTTTGCCACCAAAGTGGATAATCTCACATTTATCCACATTATAGTGCATTTGCCATTTTTCTGCCCAATCACCCAACCTGTCCAAATCGTACTGGAGTTTCACGACATCCTCCTCACAGCTTACCCTCCCACCCAGCTTTGTGTCGTCTGCAAATTTGGAGATATTACATCCAATTCCCTCATCCAGATCATTAATATATATTGGGGCAGTAATTCGGCTCGGGTGATTGCCGCGCGTGCAAGGCCCCAAGGTGGACTTACCCGGCGCGCCGACATCTGAAATCTGGCCCGCAATGCAATTCCTGTGACTGGCCAGCTTGAGGTCCTGCCGCGCTGTGCGTGCGTGACCCAGCGGCGTACTTGGTGCGATGAGCCGGCTGGGATCACGTGAGCACAGGGCAACCAATGGGAGGTTGCAAAAGTTCATTCATAAGTTTGACAGTGAGAGCTGTTAAACTCATGAAAACTCCTGGCCCCAAAACACTACTTAAACCTGAAAGAAAATTTTAAAAAAACATTGCACTACTTAAATGAACCATAAATAACAATGAAAAACTATTTTAAACAATAATTATAAAATTTGAAAAAAAAAAATTTATAAAAAATCGGGACTAAAACTAAACTTACCTTACTGTAAATTCTTTAAAAATAACAAACCTGTGGATAAAAAAATTCTAAATTGTATTAATAGACCACTTACCTGAAAAACTAAGTACTTACGTGTTGTTTTTCTGTGTGTAAATATCGGAGGCCTTTACACACGCGCATCTCTCTCAAAATACAGGAATCCCAAGGCGCACGCGCTGCCCGATACCGCGCATGCGTTCAGCCTCTGAACCCCTTCTTTCAGAGGACTGGAAATGCCGGCGTTCCCCGCATGCGCGGTGCTTCCTGAACGCCGGCATTTCCTCCGGCCAAATGCGTGAGTACCCAGACCGTACTCACGCATTTGGACCCGAATTACTGGGCCAATGTGAACAGCTGGGGTCCTAGGACCGATCCTTGTGGTACCCCACTAGTCACTGCCTGCCACTCGGAAAACAACCCGTTTATTCCAACTCTTTGCTTTCTGTCCGCCAACCAGTTCTCTATCCAAGTCAATACCTTGCCCCCAATCCCATGTGCCTTAATTTTACACGCTAATCTCTTATGTGGGACCTTATCGAAGGCCTTCTGAAAGTCCAAATACACCACATCCACTGGTTCTCCCTTATCTATTTTACCAGTTACATCCTCAAAAAATTCCAGTAGATTAGTCAAGCATGATTTACCTTTTGTAAATCCATGTTTACTTTGTCTGATCCGGTCACTGTTTTCTAAGTGCTCTGCTATTACATCTTTTATAATAAACTCTAGCATTTTCCCCACTACCGATGTCAGGCTTACCGGTCTATAATTCCCTGCTTTTTCTCTACCACCTTTTTTGAATAGTGGGGCAACATTACCTACCCTCCAATCCATGGGTACTGTTCCAGAGTCTATCGAGTTCTGGAAGATGACCAGCAATGCATCTACTATTTCTAGGGCCACTTCCTTAAGTTCCCTGGGATGTAGATTATCAGGCCCTGGGGATTTATCGGCCTTCAGTCCCATCAATTTTCCGAACACCATTTCCCTACAAATACTGATTTCTTTCATTTCCACCCTTTCATCAGACCCTATGTTCCCCGGCATCTCTGGGAGGTTATTTGTGTCCTCCTTTGTGAAGACAGAACCAAAGTATGAATTTAGTTCATCTGCCATTTCTTTGTTTCCCATTATAAATTCCCCTGATTCTGACTGCAAGGGACCTACGCTTGACTTCACCAATCTTTTTCTCTTCACATATCTATAAAAGCTTTTACAGTCAGTTTTTATGTTTCTTGCTAGCTTACTCTCATATTCTATTTTCCCTTTCTTAATTAATCCCTTTGTCCTCCTTTGTTGAATCCTAAACTGCTGCCAATCCTCAGGATTATTGCTTTTTCTTGCCAATTTATATGTCGTCTCCTTGGATCTTATGCTATCCCTAATTTCCCTTGTTAGCCACGGTTGAGTCACCTTTTTTGTTTTATTTTTATGCCAAACTGGGATGAACAAATTCTGTAGCTCATCCATTCGGTCTTTGAATGTTTGCCATTGCCTATCCACCGTCAACCCTTTGAGTGCCATTCCCCAATCAATCCTACCCAACTCGCTCCTCAGACCATCGTAGTTTCCTTTATTAAAATTGAGGACCCTAGTCTCTGAGTCTACTACTTCATTCTCCATCTTAATGAGGAATTCGATCATATTATTATCGCTCCGACCCATGGATCATCCACTCGGCACTTCTGGCTGAAGATAGTTGCAAATGCTTCAGCCTTGTCTTTTGCACTCACGTGCTGGGCTCCACCATCATTGAGGATGGGCATATTTTTGGAGCCTCCTCCTCCTGTTAACTGTTTAATTGTCCACCACGACTGCAGAGCTTTGATTTGATCCGATGGTTGTGAGATCGCTTAGCTCTGTCTATCGCATGTTGCTTCCGTTGTTTGGCATGCAAATAGTCCTGTGTTGTTGCCTCACCAGGTTGACACCTCATTTTTCGGTATGCCTGGTGCTGTTCCCGGCATGCTCTCCTGCACTCTTCGTTTAACCAGGGTTGATCTCCCAGCTTGATGGTAATGGTAGAGTGAGGGATATGCTGGGCCATGAGATTACAAACTGTGGTTGAATACAATTTTTCTGCTGCTGATGGCCCACAGCGCCTCATGGATGCCCAGTTTTGTGTTGCCAGATCTGTTCAAAATCTGTCCCATTTAGCATGGTGGTAGTGCCACACAACACGGTGGAGGATATCCTCAACATGAAGACGGGACTTCGTCTCCACAAGGACTGTGCGGTAGTCACTTCCACCAATGCTGTCATGGACAGATGCATCTGCAACAGGTAGATTGGTGAGGACGAGATCAAGTAGGTTTTTCCCTCTTGTTGTTTCCCTCACCACCTGTCGCAGACCCAGTCTGGCAGCTATGTCCTTTAGGTCTCGGCCAGCTCGGTCAGTTGTGGGCTACCGAGCCACTCTTAGTGATGGACATTGAAGTCCCCCACCCAGAGGACATTTTGTGCCCTTGCTACTCTCAGTGCTTCTTCCAATTGGTGTTCAACATGAAGGAGTACTGATTCATCAGCTGAGGGAGGGCGGTAGGTGGTAATCAGCAGGAGGTTTCCTTGCCCATGTTTGACTTGATGCCATGAGACCTCATGGTGCCCTGAGTCAATGTTGAGGACTCCCAGGGCTACTCCCTCCCGACTTTATACCACGGTGTCACCACCTCTGGTGGGTCTGTCCTGCCGGTGGGACAGGACATACCCAGGGATGGTGATGGTGGTGTCTGGGACATTGGTTGTAAGGTATGATTCGGTAATTATGACTATGTCAGGCTGTTGCTTGACTAGTCCGTGGGACAGCTCTCCCAATTTTGGCACAAGCCCCCAGATGTTGGTAAGGTGGACTTTGCAGGGTCGACAGGGTTGGGTTTGCCGTTGTCGTTGTCGTTCCCGGTGCCGAGGTCGATGTCGGGTGGTCCGTCCAGTTTTATTCTTATTGTTATTCGTAGCGGTTGTTTACAACTGAGTGGCTTGCTAGGCCATTTCAGAGGGCATTAAGAGTCAACCACATTGCTGTGTGTCTGGAGTCACATTTAGGCCAGACCAGGTAAGGACGGCAGATTTCCTTCCCTAAATGACATTAGTGAACCAGATGGGTTTTTGCAACAATCGACAATGGTATCATGGTCGCCATTACTGAGACTAATTTAATTGCTGTTTAAAAGCTGAAGAAAAACAGAGAATCCATTGTGGCTCTGCTTACCTCATTTGATTTTCCAATTGATGTGTTGAAACTGCATCTAACTGATCCCAGAACGAGGCTAAAAAGATTGCTGTCATTTTTCAGAAAACAAATGAGTGTTAGTGTTCGAATGTAAACTCTAAGTAAATAGTTTGGAGTTTCTGTTTATTCATGTCTTTAATTGGACTCAAGAGCCAGATTTATTAAATGTGCATATTCATAATTGTTAGCTCAGAGTGAGGTAGTGAATAGAACTGATTTATTGATGAAGCAGTTGAAACAAGCATTGCATAAAACTGTTGGGGTAAAAGAGAAGTCTTTCCTCATCTCAAGCAAACCCCCTGAGATAAGGGATCGACACTTGTCCTATAGCAGCCACAAATTCACCAGATGGACACCTTGGATAAGTTTCACGATCTTTATTCAAGCATATGCAGGGGGAAAATCTTACTCTCATCCCAGAGAAAGGATTCTTCCACCGAGTATCAAATACATACAGCAATTACACCCTAACTTGAGGTGTGCACCCCTCATGCACACCCCTTCTACGATTATTGATTGATCTACAGAATAGGCGAAGGGCTGTGTCCATCTGATGCCCCTTATCAGGGAGGTTGCTGAATGGTTCACAGAAACACATCTTTACAGCATTCGCGGGCTAAATGATCTGTTCCTTCTTTGGCCAGGAGGTGCTTACATCTGTAGGATTCGCAAAATTGGACTTTGTATTAATAAGGGTCAAATGGCAGAAGAGACCATGATTTTAAAGACTGTTTTAAAAGAAGCCCAGAAAAAGGGGCATACAAAATGGCTGCCATAGCATGTGACTGGCTTATTGGGACGTTTTAAAATGGTTCCTGCGAATCCTCAGACAGCTTTGTGGATTCAACCCACAGTAAGTTCTGGAAGCCATTTCTGAGACAACGAAACCAGACCCACACATATACATATGGATTAGATGCAGATCCAGTCAAGATCGGCCTGGAGACAGAGGCCATCTAAATGTTGACCCAGACAAAAGGGGACAATTTCATATTCATGAGAACAGCACCAAGGACTAGATAACGAGATCAGCAGGACATTAAAACAATGAAGGTCATTCCAGACCAGAGATGGGCCTTTACCAGCCATCGAAAACATTTTAAAATATAATAACTACCCCGCTGTGCTCCCAGCCCACCAAAAGTAAAACAAAGACTAACCTGATTTTGGGCGGGAAGTGGAGACTCCTGAAGAAAGGTATAACTGGAGGAGTTGGAGTTGTACAGGCACACTGAAGGAGACACCGGAGTTGCAGTTGCGGAGACAGTTGGAGACAGCAGTGGGTGAAGAGGAGTCACTTCGGGAGAAGATCAGCAAACTCCTCTCCACCACCGGAGGAGGAAGAAGAATTAAGCCAACATCAAGAAGGCCACTCGAGCTGGCGTCCCGCCCCGGGGAAACACATCGGGAGATCATCGACCATCCCCGGGCCATTGCCGAAACGAGAGGCCATCGACCCAACTTGGGAGAAGAAACAAAAAAATTAAACCCCAAGAGAAGAAACCTTCCAGCCACACCAGCTCAGGAAGAGATGAAAATTAAACTGAAGACCAGCCCAAGGCTCCTCTGACCGGGGTCGAGCCGATGATCCCCGACCCCGCCGACGTCCAGGCCAGCTGGTGTCCAGCCGCCCCTGACCCCCACCTCAGGAGAGAGGTGTGGCGCAGCTCGCTGGTGCTCCACAATCCACGTGGAGGCGGAACGCCTGAAATGATCAAACGCAGACTGGTTCAAAACCTTGCACTTCCTAGTGGGATTGGTGAGCATGTTTCTGGCCCTTCACAATCAGATCTAGATAGGTTTAATAAGGGGGTGGATTTAAGGGTACAATTAACATGAGTTGTTGTCCCTCGATGTTCCGTGTGTTTCCTTATTTCATGATGATCTTTGTAGAGTGTAAGATGCCTGTATTTGCCTTAGTTAGTACTGTGTCGTTATGATTTGTTTGTATGTTTTTCCCTCCCATGTACTCTCTTATCTGCTTGTATTTGATTTGATATTTTTCCTTATGCAATAAAGTTTCATTTTGCTTCATGAAACTTGGTCCACAAGAGTTTTCTCTACATTGTAGTTCCTGCCCCAAAGTCCAGAGTATAGAATCTAAGGGGCGAGTGGGTCGAACCATTCAAGGTTTTACTGTGCAAGAGAGAGAGGCCTCTAGAGAGAGAAACCTCAGAGACACCTCTCAAGGAAAACCCCTTACAGAAAATGGCGACTGCGGCAGGACTCTGGCAGCAAGATTGCAATGTAGTAGAGCCAAGTTTGAATGGTCGAAATGCAATGGATGAGAGGATAGCAGAATGTGTCTTTGGCAAGGTAAATCTCACTAAACAGTGGATTTCCGATCTCTTGCTGGATGGGCGTCCGGTGGACGCAGCCATCAGGTGGACAGAGAGCAAAGAGCATAAGAAGTCAGTGGAGAAGTCAGTGTGGCTGATGTGTTACAAGCAGCAGGTCCAGATCTTGGACCGGGTCATTGCAGCACAGGCAGCCAAGATCACAACCCCAGGCAGCAGAGATAAAGGAAAAGGCCATGGGAGGGGAAAAACTCATCCCAGCGCTTCATGCGCTGAATCAGGAACGCCAAGTGGTAGCTAGTCAACATCAGGCTAGGATAGAGTACCTGGAGTGCCAGGTTACTGAGGCAAAGATGAATGAAACGAGGATACGGGAGAGAAACGCCCGCCTCGCACAACAGCTAAGAGCGCAGGAGGAGAGAGTAGTGGAGGTTAAGGCAGCTTACAAGCTAGCCCTCGAGCACGGGTTTGAGAGCACAGACCACAGCCCCTGCCAAAAGACCATAGAGGACCTAAGAACGGCCCTGGTTAAGGCAAAAGGCATGGTGTGTCTCGTCAGCCCGAAAGCTAGTCACATGGGCCTAGAAATTCAGTTGGTTGCGCCAGCCGGTAGCGCCTTAGGAGGAGTAGATGTCGGGAGCGCCTCTCCCCAACTTCACTCACGATTTAGCGGCGGCGCAAAGTCTTTGCGCGCGCTCAGCTGCGCGCGCAGATCATGACGTCATTTCCTTGTGCAACGCCCTTTGTGCGCCCCCAACCGGAAATTCAGTCACGACGCCCCATTGTGCGCCTGGTGCCCCTAGCGACTGGGAGAGTGGAACGGTGCTCAGTCGATGCGGGGCGCGGGGGGCGCAAATTAAAGGGCACTCCTCCTGCACTATAAAAGGCTGCCATTTCGCAGCACTCCTTCTTAAGTGACGGATCTTTGCAGAGAGACCAAGGTAGAGAGCTTTCTGCTTTGGCTCAACACTCGGACAGGTATTTGTGGCTTCAGGCCACAGCTTTCCACTTGTCTTTGCCTTCATTGACATATCATTGTTTGCCAGCATATTATGGGGGCTGCAATGGGTGCAAACGCTGGCTTTCTCCATTGCATCCAAAGGGCTCACAGACGCCGTGAGAGAGTGGCAGCCCTGGCTAGACAGAGAGGGGGCAACAGGCGTCGGGAAAGGAGGCCTTACCCACCCAGGGTATACCGCCAGCAGTTCTCCTATCTCAACATATCTGACGAGCAGTGTGTTCGGAGGCTGCGATTCCGAAGGGAGGTGGTCACAGAGATCTGCCACCTGCTTGGCGGTGATCTGCAGCCACAGCTGAGGAGCAGGACATCTCTGTCGGTGGCAGTGAAGGTGACGGTGGCTCTCAACTTCTATGACACCGGCTCCTTCCAATCCGCTACTGGGGACATTTCCAACATCTCCCAGTTCGCCGTGCATTGCTGCATCCACCAGGTGACCAATGCCCTTTTCAAAAGGAGACGTCAGTTCATCTCCTTCTCCATGGCCCTTGCCAAGCAGCAACAGCGTGCAATGGGCTTTGCAGCATTCGCGGGCTTCCCCATGGTGCAGGGCGCCATTGACTGCACGCATGTGGCTTTGCGGGCACCTCTGGAGAATGCCGATGATTACCGCAACCGGAAGGGCTACCATTAGCTCAACGTCCAGCTGGTGTGTGACCACAGGCAGCTCATCCTAGCTGTCAATGCCCGCTTTCCAGGCAGCAGCCACGATGCCTTCATCCTGCGCCAGACTTCTGTGGCAGACATGTTCCAGGCCTAGCCTCACCCATGAGGATGGCTTATCGGGGACAAAGGCTATCCTTTGTGTACCTGGCTGATGACCCCGCTCCGTGCACCCAGCACCCCTGCTGAAGAGGGATACAACGATAGCCATCAAGCGACCAGGAACATCATCGAACAAACTATCGGCGTCCTGAAGCAACGGTTCCGCTGTCTGGATCGTTCCGGTGGAGCCCTACAATATTCGCCGGAGCGAGTCTCCCATTTCGTTGTCGTTTGCTGCATGCTGCACAACCTGGCTATCTGCAGGACTCAGCCACTGCTACCAGAGATTGGAGGACCACCTGAGGAGGAGGAGGAGGAGGAGGAGGAGGAGGACCAGCACAGGAGGGAGGCAGAAAGTGCAAGGGCCGCCCGTCGCCGGCTTATTGAACGTCGGTTCTAGGCCCCCTCTCAGGGAATGGCTTGTGCCAATGTCAGCAGATGAATGTAGCCGCTCCACAAGCCCTCAGCCGAGCAGGGCAACCAGGACTTGACAAAAAAACCATGCACATTGCAATTTAAGAACATTAATTTATTGCAAACCTCTGCCCTTCCCACATTACAACCTCATGTGGAGAAGCCCCCTCCAAAAACACAAAACTAACAGTCTCGGCCTTACAAAAAGAAAGAAAGACACCAGTCTCGGCCTTACAAAAACACAACTACACCAGTCTCGGCCTTACAAAAAGAAAGAAAGACACCAGTCTCGGCCTTACAAAAACACAACCTCACCAATGTCGGCCTTACAAAAAGCACCAGGCATTTGTGCAGACCTTCTACTTTTTGCCCTGCGAGGGCGATGCCTTTCGCATCCTTGCCTGGCCCCTGCCCGCCCTGCAGCTCCTCCTCAATGGGAGCCCAGTGGCTGCAGCAAGGCTGGGGGAAGGCTGCTGAGGGTCAGATGGCGAGGCGGCAGATGCCCTTGGGGGTCGGCCTGCACCAGCTCTGGCCTTGGAGGGGCCGGCTGCTGACTGCTCCAACTCTGCTTGGGCAGCAGCAGTCTGTCCAGCGGCTCATGGCAGCTGCAATGGCGGAGTGGCAGTGTCGGCTGCAGGAATGGTGCCAACCTGGCAGATCGCAGGTGCTCGCTGGTCGCCTGATACATTGGCACTCGCACGGGCCAGCACTGCAGCATGCGCAGCAAACAGCTGAAGAACAGACTGCTGGGCTGCTGCTGCGTGGCGAGTGCCCTGGCGATGCCTGGCTGATCCAGTGAGGGTGGCAGCAGTTAGTGCCCGTGTGGCCCTGGTCTGTGTCCACATGACAACAGCCAGTGAATGGACGGCATGACTGAACACTTGGCTCGAAACCGCCTGTGCTGCCACAAAGTCCTGTAGACTCCTGGCCTGTGCTGCTCCAAATTGCTGCACACTCCTTGACAAAGACTCAGTGGAGTCAGGCATCCTTGCCACTGCAGCCATGAGCTCATTGTGCCTGCGCTCAGCCTGGACGGCCATTTCCTCCAGGAGCCGCACCTCCTCTGCGCTGACCGTCGCAGGACTGGAGGCCACACTCACCCTCTGGGGAGAAGTCCGCCGAGCTTCCCCACCCCTCCCGCGTTGCTGCAGGCCGCTGGGCCCCAGAGCTTCACTCTCCTTTGACCCTTCCCCCCGGCTCCCCTCCAGGGAAGACGTGTCCCCTTCATCGCCATGGGCTGGCGCGGCTGAGGGTGGCACTGATGGGCCGGCTTCCTCTTCAACCTCCTCGAATTCGGAAGCGCTGACAGTGGCAGCTTGAGGGCCCGCCTCCTCACCTGGCGATTCACCATCTGAAAGCAGGACGGCACAAGAGTAGCTTTAGAGTGAGGACAGGGCGGCAGCGAGGGAGGCATGAGTGCTGCCATGCACTGCATTGGTCGGACAGTGGCAAAGGATGCTGATCTGAGGTGCAAGTGGAACGAGAGAGGTCAAAAAGGTGATGCCCTTACCATTGGTGCCCAGAACAGGGTCGGCATCTCCAATGGCGACGGGGCCAATCAGCCGGCCTGCCATAATGCGCTCCACATGCTGGTCGAGGTCGGAGAGCTCTTTTACGTCAGGACGGCCTCCCCCGGTCTCAGTTCGTTTCCGCCGGTTGTGCGCCACCTTGGCCTGCAAGAGAAAGGACGGCCTCTAAGTACAGTGTGAAGCCCTGATCTTGTCTGCACTGCCTCCCATGGTCGAATAGCTTGTACAGTGTGAAGCCCTGATCTTGTCTGCAATGCCTCCCATGGTCGAATAGCTTGTACAGTGTGTAAAGTGCTGAATGTGCAAGTGATTTTCATGACAGTCCCATAGCTCCTGGATGAGGGCTGGCCATTAGGCCTTTCAGGTCCCTTTGCCCATAAAGTGAGGTGCACATGCAGGGATGAGGAGGACACTGGAAAGGGTACTCACCCTGACAACCCGAGTGAGGTCGTTGAACTTCTTCCGGCATTGCACAGGAGTCCTGGCAACCACGCTGTTGGAAGACACCCTGTTTGAGACCTCCCTCCAGGCTTTCCGGTAGGCGCTGGGCAGCGGCCTCTTGCCACCTTCTGGGAACAGAACATGGCGCCTGCGCTCCACTCCGCCAACCAGCACCCTCAGGTCACCGTCGCTGAAGCGCTGCGCTCTCTCCCTGGCCTTCTCCATCGCCCTGGGCATTGTGCAGATGAAGCTGAAGTGGTCAGGCCTAGGTTGAGGGCTGCAGTGTGCAGGGCGTGGCAGGCAAACAAATCCACCCTCCCCCTTTAAGAGCTGACCGGCGCCAGAGTGTCTGCCGTCAATCAACAACTCGCCACACTGGCGCTGCGCCCGGCCTCGGGGGTATCGCTCAGCACCGCCGGCTTAGCGCCTAAAGATAGTCGTGCATCGCCTGTTTTAGCGCAGCAGCAACCTCTTGGGGTGATGCGACTGAATATCGGCGAAGGTGGCGCGACTTTGCGCCAGACGCAAACTTTAGCGGCCGCCCGACTTTACCGCCCCAAAAGTGGCTATACTGAATTTCTAGGCCATGGACTTTTTAAAGGAATCAAAACAGCCGATTCCAGCTGAGGTAATTGTGGTACCAGCCACCGAGCCCTCAGCACCGCCGAGCTATAGTGAGACTTGGCCGGAAAAGGAGGGGGTAGTGAAAGAGGAGGTAGCCGAGGTGGAGTGTGAGGAAGAACCACTGGTAGCAAAGCCGGGACCGGCACCAATGTGTCCCGCTTGGCACCAGAGGTTCGGTCCCAACGCTGCCGATGGTGGTATCCGACCCCACCAGAACCAGCTCGTGGTGCCCTACGCTGGCCCGCAATTAAGGTCCATGGTGAGCCACCTCGCATGACTCACAGTAAAGGGAGATCCCTCGCTTCATTTCAGGGAGATAGAGGAAACAGCAGCCATTAATGACTGTGATGATCAGGAACAGGTGAAACTGTTGCTTTTCTCCCTGGATTGCACAATCCTTCAGTGCCTCTCAGAGGATAGTAAGAGGGGACGGAAAGGGTATGCGGATCTCAGGGAGGAAGTTTTAGAAGTAATGGGAGTGGACGACGGTAGTCCGTTCGACCGTGTGAAAGGGACCGTGCAGCTATCTGGAGAACCCCCACGGGTTTTCGCAGAAAGGCTGTGGCCAGTGTATCGAAGCAGCTGTCCGGGCATGCCTGAACGGGTTGCAATGAATGACGAGCAGCGGGTTCATTGGCTCCATTGCTTGGTTACCAACAGTTTGCCACAGATACGGGCCCTAGCCAGATCTTGGTTTGATCCCCAAGGTCCCGGCGTCACGGAGGAGACGGTGCTCCGTCAGCTCAATGTGGTGTACAAGAATTGTAGAGGTCGGGAAACACCTCCCCAGAAGGGAAAAGTGCATGAGGCAAAACCCGCAGCCCCAAGCAAGAAGGAGTGGCATCAGGAGAGGAATTGCCCTGTCCAAGCCAAGCTCAATTGCTACGGGTGTGGGAAGGATGGACATTGGCACAAGGACTGTAGAAATCCGTGGAAGGAGATTTCCCGCAGCCCAAGCCCAAGCCCCGACCGCCGCCCCAGCACAAGCCCAAACCCAAGCCGTAGCTCCTGCCCCAGCACAAGGAGCTGGTGCAGTTATGGATCCCGCTGCGATTGAATTAATTTTAGAGACAATGCGGTCTCTGATGATTTCGCAGGGGAAAATAGCCGTCACCACTGGTCTTGTCGCTCCCGAAACCCCGAGCGCTGTGCCTAAATGACTAGAGCCGGCGCAGCCCGTTTACTTGTGTGTGCTGCCATATGATATATGGAGGCGACCCCTCATGGAGATGGAAGTGCAGGAGGTAAAAGGGACGTATTTGTTGGATACGGGGGCATCATGCACCGTGATCCACACAGATAACCCGCCACCTCGCCTCTGTCCACCGGGGTTCCATATATTCTGTCGGGCTTCACAGGCAACGAACAGGCTGGCGCACATTCCATTCCCCTCTCCATTCATTTAGGACCACTCCGCACCAAGTGGAGGTGTATACTGATGAAGTGGGAGCTGGAGAATGGGAAAGGGATCTTCGGGTCCGATTTCTTGGTCGAACACAGGATCCTCGTGGACCTAAGAAACCATTGTCTTTGGGGAGCGGGTAAGGTTGAGCCGGACAAGGTAGTCATCATCCCAGGGGAAGGAGAAAGAGGGACCCTGTGTAGCGTGAAGCCAAAAGAGGGCTACGACCTCGAGCTCATGGTCACGGGCGTCCCACAAGATTTGCAGGCATTCATGTGCAACCACCTGATGACGTTTGCCACTCACAAGCACGATTGCGGAATGGTCACCGGGTTTGAGGTCAGCGTAGACCCCAAAAACAGTACAACTTCCCCCGGGAAGCAGAGCCCGACATGGAGACAGCAATATCTTCACTGGTGCAGCAGGGCGTGTTGAGACCGATAGTCACCCATGTGAACTCTCCGTTATGGCCAGTGAGGAAGCCGGACGATTCCTGGAGAGCCATGGTGGACTACAGAGTCCTCAACAGCAACATCCCAGCCTGCGCGCCGACAGTAGCAGCAGTTGCCGACCTGATAGGAAGTATTCCAGCCTCCGCGACCACGTTCACGGTACTGGATATTTCTAATAGGTTTTGGTCCATCCCTTTAAGGAGGGAGGATCAATACAAGTTTGCCTTTACGTTTAAAGGGCAACAGTACACCTGGAACTGCTTGCCCCAGGGTTTCCACAACAGCCCCAGCGTTTTCCATCAATGCATGGCAGGGAGTTTAAAAGAGTTCAGCCAGCCCAATCAGCTAGTGCAGTATGTGGACGACCTGCTCCTGTTCACAGACTCAAGAGAGGAGCATGGCCCACTATTGGCCGAGTTATTGGAGCTGTTAGGAAGAAAGGGATTCAAAGTAAACCCAAAGAAGGCACAGATCGGCCAGCAGGAAGGGAAATTCCTGGGTCTGACCATCCGCGCCGGTGAGAGAGCCATAGATAAGGCCAGACGGGAATCAGTACAAGATCTATCGATTCCCACTACCGGAGCCCAGGAGTGGGAAGTAGGAGATAAGGTCATGGTAGGAGACTCTGCCCAAGTGGGGAGTTCAGAACCACTGTACAGGGGACCCTGCAAGATAGTAGGCAAAGCCAGCCCCATGGTATACGCAGTGAAGTTGCCCCGGCGCACTAAATGGTTTCACATCAATCAGTGCAAACTGTTTAAACCGGGTGCAAGAGCATCAGCAACCGAAGCCAGGTCTGAGGGTAAAGATCCTCAGCCTGAGGCATGCGATGAGTCACAGACCACACAAGCTGGCGTTGTAGCCTGCTTGGAAGGAGAAGCTGTCCCGCCCACCTAGTGGGAGGTTTCCCCGATGGCCTGGGACTCGGACGAAGAGGGGCCCAAACAACAAGGTCCCGCCCTCGACACGATTCTGGAGGAGGTGGAGTCGGAGGACGGAGGTCCCGCCCTTGACTCGAGCGTGGGGGAGGTAGAAATTGGGGGCAGAGATTCTCCACCTGTAGGGACAGGTGAGGAGGAGCCGCCTGCCACAGGCCCAATTCCCGAAGGGGTGAAGCCTGAGGGGAGGGAGCCGAAGCCCACAGTCGTGGAAGAGACACGGGCTGTGAGAGCTAAAGTCCCACCCGAAGGTCCACTCGCCAAGGGAGCCTGCCCAAATCCCAAAGGGGCGGAGCCTGAGGGAAGGGAGCCGAAGCCCACAGTCGTGGAAGAGCCACGGACTGTGAGAGCTAAGGTCCCACCCGAAGGTCCACTCGCTAAGGGAGCCACGCCCAAAGCACCTTTTCGCAGGTCGACTCGTACGCCTCAGCCAGTAAAACTTTGGTCCGAGTCCCCCGTTCTAAGTAAACGCCGACTTCAGAAATCCATGAAAAAACACAGTCCCCGATTAACAGCAAAAGGCTGCGGGCAACCCGAGCCACAGGTCACTGCAGCCCTCCACAGGGAGCGGCGAGCTGCAGTCCAATCAGGGATTAGGCAAGCCGCCCAGGGACGGGCGGCGCTGTACATAAGTTTAGGTTTAAGTTTAAGGTGTGTATATATTAAAATGATGAGAGTTTAAGTAATTTTAAATCTGCCCAGTATGCGTGTTGTTTTGGATCGAGGTCGAAAGACCCGATCATGCCGTCACCTAAGCCAGACTCTCTCGGGAGCCTGGCTATATTGTGTGATTTGTTGCAGGAACCAGGAGAAAGATGAGAGGGACCCTCATCGCGTTCGTGACGATCGGGTGGAGCTGGGCCTATCGGGGCCGCACTAAGGACTCTACCATCTACGGGTGCTCTGGCAACAGAGGCCCCATCGCGACTGATGGAACCGGCTCACGGGACGCTGAAGAGACTGCTGCCTACTTCCATGAAGGAAGATGGCCAGGTTGGCTGGGGTCGAACTGTACTGAATACTCCAGCCAGACGGGGTTCGTATACAGAGAAACGTCTCTGATGTGCCCCAGGGTGCGGATCATTGCACCCAGGATCAGCGTCACCGTGGGCAAGAAGATTAGCTTGAACTGTCTGGGACATGTACCTTTGGATTGTTGGTGGTGGCTGCGCAAGTTGAGCAGCACCATGAAGAACTCCACTGTGGAATGGGAGAGATTGGGTAACAACACCCATCAGACAATTACGGGAACTCACGGGGGGGTTGAGTGTCTGTTGGGACAAATGGTGGGAACCAGATGAGGGGATCTACATCTGTGTGTGGGGTTCAGAACGCGCTTGCCCCACAGGCGTCTCCATCTTTTTCCAAAGACAGTGGCAGGATGCTGGACAAGGAATGAGGTGGGACGTCAGCACACGGGCGTGCGGAGTCCCATACTCTCAGATCCCAGTAAACGCCACCGAACTCATCACCCAATCCCGCAAGCCCCTGCCCACAGTTCCGGTAGCTAAAGCCCTCAAGGAAGGGAGCCCCACCATGACAAAGGGACCCGGGAACGGATTGGTATTGGTACCCACAGGTCAGGTACTGTACCAAGGGGTCCACTACGCGGTGGCTTCGGTGATTTTAAACTTCACCGAGGTACGATTGCCAGAGTGGTGCCCCAAGGAAACGGAGCAATTATACCAGGTCCTGTTAACAAACATGTTTAAACAATTTTACGAATTCGACTTTGCCAATGTCAACAGAGCCGAATTGTACACCACATCACATGAGGTCTTGGACAGAGTAGGGAGACAAAGAAGGGGTGTAGTAAATGATATTTTCACAGCTTTTAATACAGGTACTTCCGTCATCAACACACTGGATGACGTGGAGCTGCAAACCCAAATCAATGGTTTGAAAACACAGTTAAGAAAGATACTGACTGATGAGAATAAGGTAGTGGGTTCTGAGTTACACGAGGACCAGGCCATGACACTACATTTGAAAGAGATAATAGCTGAACTGGAGAAACACGCCAGAACGGTAAATGCTCTCATCAGGGAGGATCGGAATGCGTCCGATCAGGCTGCGCAGACCGAAGCTTGTGTGCTATACGGGGCGTGGTTACTGGGTGAGGGCCGCAGTAATCTGGAGGATTTAAAGCAAGGTTTAGTCCCCTCCTGGATCAGCAACAAGCACCTCGCAGCCCTCCAGCCTTTTGAGAATGCATTGAGTCCATGCCAGCTCAGACTAGCTTCAGAAGCCTACCCAGCCCCAGTGGACTGTGGATGGTCTAATCACACCATTATGGGTATAGTGGTAAGAATGCCGGTGATGGGAAAGACAGCAAAACCCGCCCCGGTATACAGGGTGGAGAACATTGGAGTCATTCAGGGGGGTGCGCTCATTCGCTACACAGTGGTCCCACCTTACATCATTCAATGGGAGCATGCAATGATGGGTACCGACCTCTCAGGGTGCCGGAGCCGGGGAGCACACATCATCCTGTGTCCCCAGCACTTGAATGCCCATTTTAAACCACAGCGCGGGTTCAGAACTGCTGGCGCGAAGCCTATAAATTGCACCATGGAGGCAATGGCACAAGGCCATGTGCCCCCGCAGGTGGCATATATAGGAGGTGGGACATACTGCGTCACCACTGCAGCGCCCCACTACCAACATGGACAGCACGGCTGGTGTCCGGTTAGTGACAGCAGCTTCTGTTTCAAGCCCAGGGCAGAAGTTCAAGTGGCCCAAGAGCGAATAGTCCCCATTCCTGAACCTTCCACTGTTCACATCACTGTGAAAGAGAATTTCACCGATCTGCAGCGATTCGTTGCACATTTTGGGTATATCATTCCCCCTCTCCCTGAACACCTCACCAAGATATTAAAAGCCATTTTTGTTTCACAGAAACACTTCTACACACTGGAGCAGAAGACTTTAGAGATAAGGGCAGACATATTGGATATAGTGACCCCACCATGGTGGGACCTGTTCACTAATATAGAAGTCCCTTCCTGGATTAGGATAGCCTCCCACATTCTTGTAGTGTGCCAGGTTGTCATTGTAGTTTATTTGTTGTTTGTACACTGTAAAAGGATCAAACATTCACAAAGGTATGACAATAGAGGGGAATGGAGGGAGCATTATGTGCGGGTAGAAGAAGAGACACCCGTTTAGATTTTGCTGCTTTGTATAAAGATAAAACTTTCGCTCCCTCCTCTGTATCATTTTGATATGTATTCATGTGCATTGTGATTTTCGTGTGTATTTTATTTTATTATTGAAGTCTTATTAGATGTGATGTTATTATTAAAAGGGTAATGTGTATGCACTAGGTGATGTAGGGGTATAAGGACCCCCTCCACGCCTGGAAGTAAGTTGTTCAATTTTTAACTCCAAGGTATTGCCATCTATAGATCCTTAATGTACACTAGATTTTTTTGAAATGGGAAATGCATGTGTCGTGGGGCCATAGATAGGTAAATACTGGGGATGGTTAGATTGTGGAAAGTCAGAAAATTTTGCTCACCCAGAATTATGATACTTCAAGCAAGTTACAGTATCATCAGTGGGGAGTGTAGGATTCGCAAAATTGGACTTTGTATTAATAAGGGTCAAATGGCAGAAGAGACCATGATTTTAAAGACTGTTTTAAAAGAAGCCCAGAAAAAGGGGCATACAAAATGGCTGCCATACCATGTGACTGGCTTATTGGGACATTTTAAAATGGTTCCTGCGAACCCTCAGACAGCTTTGTGGATTCAACCCACAGTAAGTTCTGGAAGCCATTTCTGAGAGAACGAAACCAGACCCACACATATACATATGGATTAGACGCAGATCCAGTCAAAATCGGCCTGGAGACAGAGGCCATCTAAATGTTGACCCAGACAAAAGGGAACAATTTCATATTCCTGAGAACAGCACCAAGGACTAGATAACGAGATCAGCAGGACATTAAAAACAATGAAGGTCATTCCAGACCAGAGATGGGCCTTTACCGGCCATCGAAAACATTTTAAAATATAATAACTAGCCCACTGTGCTTCCAGCCCGCCAAAAGTAAAACAAAGACTAACCTGATTTTGGGCGGGAAGTGGAGACTCCTGAAGAAAGGTATAATTGGAGGAGTTGGAGTTGTACAGAGACTGAAGGAGACACCGGAGTTGTAGTTGCGGAGACAGTTGGAGACAGCAGTGGGTGAAGAGGAGTCGCTTCGGGAGAAGATCAGCAAACTCCTCTCCACCACCGGAGGAGGAAGAAGAATTAAGCCAACATCAAGAAGGCCGCTCGAGCCAGCGTCCCGCCCCGGGGAAACACATCGGGAGATCATCGACCATCCCCGGGCCGTTGCCGAAACGAGAGGCCATCGACCCAACTTGGGAGAAGAAACGATAAAATAAAACCCCAAGAGAAGAAACCTTCCAGCCACTCCAGCTCGGGAAGAGACGAAAATTAAACTGAAGACCAGCCCAAGGCTCCTCTGACTGGGGTCGAGCTGACGATCCCCGACCCCGCCGACAGCCAGAACCAGCCAGTGTCCAGCCGCCCCCGACCCCCACCTCAGGAGAGAGGTGTGGCGCAGCTCGCTGGGGCTCCACGATCCACGTGGAGACGGAACGCCTGAAAGGATCAAACGCAGACTGGTTCAAAGCCTTGTACTTCCTAGTGGGATTGGTGAGCATGTTTCTGGCACTTCACAATCAGATCTAGATAGGTTTAGTAAGGGGGTGGATTTAAGGGTGCAATTAACATGAGTTGTTGTCCCTCGATGTTCCGTGTGTTTCCTTATTTCATGATGATCTTTGTAGAGTATAAGATGCCTGTATTTGCCTTAGTTAGTACTGTGTCGTTATGATTTGTTTCTGTTTTTCCCTCCCATGTACTCTCTTATCTGCTTGCATTTGATTTGATATTTTTCCTTATGCAATAAAGTTTCATTTTGTTTCATCAAACTTGGTCTACAAGTGTTTTCTCTATATTGTAGTTCCTGCCCCAAAGTCCAGAGTATAAAATCTAAGGGGCGAGTGGGTCGAACCACTCAAAGTTTTACTGTGCAAGAGAGAGAGGCCTCTAGAGAGAGAAACCTCAGAGACACCTCTCAAGGAAAACCCCTTACACATCATGCTTTGAGAATCTGTATGTCCTGCCTTATCTTAAGCAAGGACAAAAGACCACCTTATTAGCTTTACAGTTCCTGTCTTATCTAGGTCCTACATTCCTAAGCAAGGATAGGAGACAAACTTATCAGCCTTCTAGTTTCCACTAATTTTAATTCTAAGAGGTTATAGTTTTTTCTAACATTTAATTCTAAGCAGTCATTTTTGTCCCCTTACAATCCCCCCTTATGGCCCTTGGCGATATGCCCAGGCCAGGCCATTTCCCTATTACTTTCTCATAGGTGAGCCCCAGGTTTGTCCCTCCACTTGGGTAGCTACTTCCCAAACTGCAGCATCTGCCTGTTGGCTTTCCCATCGAGTTTATATAAGATAAGACCTTTCTGCCGGACTTTTTAAATTTGCCTTATCCAGTTTTTTTACTTATCGTTCTCACTATGGATTGTCTCTTATTCCTGGTACATTTTTGACAGGATAACAACAACAAGATCACCAATACAACGCCTTGTACGACAACCAATACATGTGATATTATCCTTATCCAGGGGTGTATTTGCACATTGAGTCCAGCATTCCAAAACTTAGTATACCAAGGCCGACTAGCCAACATTTCTTCAGTGTCCTTTTGTAGCTTATCTATTTCTTCCATCAAAATTAAATACTTTTGTCTCTGCTTCTGAATGTTATGCTCCAGTTGTGTCTGTTCTTCATTCTGTTCAGGTATCAGTTTTCCATGTGTCCTTATTGCCTTTGTATACCCTTCTCGGATAGTGTCCGTCACTGTCCCATTAATGGTTTCCTCTTTTAGTTCAGGATATATGATATACCCATTTATATGTGTTTATTCTAGTGGGGTAAAGCAGAAGTCAGTATCCGTGATGGCACAGGAGGTGGTCCCTCCCTTATTCGTAACTGTCATATTGGGTGCCTTGGTGCTCACACACCATTCTCCATTCCCCCGCGGGGCGGCGGTGCCTTGGTGCTCACACACCATTCTCCATTCCCCCGCGGGGCGGCGGTGCCTTGGTGCTCACACACCATTCTCCATTCCCCCGTGGGGCGGCGGGTGCTCACACACCATTTTCCATTCCCCCGTGGGGCGGCGGGTGCTCACACACCATTCTCCATTCCCCCGCGGGGCGGCGGGCGCTCACACACCATTCTCCATTCCCCCGTGGGGCGGCGGGTGCTCACACACCATTCTCCATTCCCCCGTTGGGCGGCGGGTGCTCACACATCATTCTCCATTCCCCCCGCGGTGCCTTGGTGCTCACACACCATTCTCCATTCCCCCACGGGGCGGCGGGTGCTCACACACCATTCTCCATTCCCCCACGGGGCGGCGGGTGCTCACACATCATTCTCCATTCCCCCCGCGGTGCCTTGGTGCTCACACACCATTCTCCATTCCCCCACGGGGCGGCGGGTGCTCACACACCATTCTCCATTCCCCGCGGGGCAGCGGTGCCTTGGTGCTCACACACCATTCTCCATTCCCCCGTGGGGCGGCGGTGCCTTGGTGCTCACACACCATTCTCCATTCCCCCGTGGGGCGGCGGGTGCTCACACACCATTCTCCATTCCCCCGTTGGGCGGCGGGTGCTCACACACCATTCTCCATTCCCCCGTTGGGCGGCGGGTGCTCACACAACATTCTCCATTCCCCATGGGGCGGCGGTGCCTTGGTGCCCACACACCATTCTCCATTCCCCGCGGGGCAGCAGTGCCTTGGTGCTCACACACCATTCTCCATTCCCCCGTTGGGCGGCGGGTGCTCACACAACATTCTCCATTCCCCATGGGGCGGCGGTGCCTTGGTGCCCACACACCATTCTCCATTCCCCGCGGGGCAGCGGTGCCTTGGTGCCCACACACCATTCTCCATTCCCCGCGGGGCAGCGGTGCCTTGGTGCTCACACACCATTCTCCATTCCCCCGTGGGGCGGTGGTGCCTTGGTGCTCACGAACCATTCTCCATTCCCCCGCGGGGCGGCGGTGCCTTGCTGCTCACACACCATTCTCCATTCCCCCGCGGTGCCTTGGTGTTCACACACCATTCTCCATTCCCCCGCGGGCCGGCGGGTGCTCACACACTGTTCTACATTCCCCTGTGGGGCGGCGGGTGCTCACACACCATTCTCCATTCCCCTGTGGGGCGGCGGGTGCTCACACACCATTCTCCATTCCCCCGCGGGGCGGCGGTGCTCACACTCCATTCTCCATTCCCCACGGGGCGGTAGGGGCTCACACACCATTCTCCATTCCCCACGGGGCGGTAGGTGCTCACACACCATTCTCCATTCCCCTGCGGGGCGGCGGTGCCTTGGTGCTCACACACCATTCTCCATTCCCCGTGGGGCGGCGGTGCCTTGGTGCTCACACAACATTCTCCATTCCCCCGTGGGGTGGCGGGTGCTCACACACCATTCTCCATTCCCCCGCGGGGCGGCGGTGCTCACACTCCATTCTCCATTCCCCACGGGGCGGTAGGGGCTCACACACCATTCTCCATTCCCCACGGGGCGGTAGGTGCTCACACACCATTCTCCATTCCCCTGCGGGGCGGCGGTGCCTTGGTGCTCACACACCATTCTCCGTTCCCCACGGGGCGGCGGAGCCTTGGTGCTCACACACCATTCTCCATTCCCCGCGGGGCGGCGGTGCCTTGGTGCTCACACACCATTCTCCATTCCCCGTGGGGCGGCGGTGCCTTGGTGCTCACACAACATTCTCCATTCCCCCGTGGGGTGGCGGGTGCTCACACACCATTCTCCATTCCCCCGTTGGGCGGCGGGTGCTCACACACCATTCTCCATTCCCCACGGGGCGACGGCGCCTTGGTGCTCACACACCATTCTCCATTCCCCCGCGGGGCGGCGGTGCCTTGGTGCTCACACACCATTCTCCATTCCCCGCGGGGCAGCGGTGCCTTGGTGCTCACACACCATTCTCCATTCCCCGCGGGGCAGCGGTGCCTTGGTGCTCACACACCATTCTCCATTCCCCGCGGGGCGACGGCGCCTTGGTGCTCACACACCATTCTCCATTCCCCCGTGGGGCGGCGGTGCCTTGCTGCTCACACACCATTCTCCATTCCCCTGTGGGGCGGCGGGTGCTCACCCACCATTCTCCATTCCCCCGCGGGGCGGCGGGTGCTCACACACTGTTCTACATTCCCCTGCGGGGCGGCGGGTGCTCACACACCATTCTCCATTCCCCACGGGGTGGTAGGTGCTCACACACCATTCTCCATTCCCCTGCGGGGCGGCGGGTGCTCACACACCATTCTCCATTCCCCCACGGTGCCTTGGTGTTCACACACCATTTTCCATTCCCCCGCGGGGCAGCGGGTGCTCACCCACCATTCTCCATTCCCCGCGGGGCGGCAGGTGCTCACCCACCATTCTCCATTCCCCGCGGGGCGGTGGGTGCTCACACACCATTCTCCATTCCCCCGCGGGGCGGCGGGTGCTCACACACCATTCTCCATTCCCCGCGGGGCGGCAGGTGCTCACACACCATTCTCCATTCCCCACGGCGCGGTAGGTGCTCACACACCATTCTCCATTCCCCGTGGGGTGGCGGGTGCTCACACACCATTCTCCATTCCCCACGGCGCGGTAGGTGCTCACACACCATTCTCCATTCCCCTGCGGGGCGGCGGGTGCTCACACACCATTCTCCATTTCCCTGCGGGGCGGCGGTGCTCACACTCCATTCTCCATTCCCCACAGGGCGGTAGGTGCTCACACACGATTCTCCATTCCCCCGCGGGGCGGCGGGTGCTCACACACCATTCTCCATTCCCCTGCGGGGTGGCGGGTGCTCACACACCATTCTCCATTTCCCTGCGGGGCGGCGGTGCTCACACTCCATTCTCCATTCCCCACGGGGCGGTAGGTGCTCACACACCATCCTCCATTCCCCCGCGGGGCGGCAGGTGCTCATACACCATTCTCCATTCCCCGCGGGGCGGCAGGTGCTCACCCACCATTCTCCATTCCCCCGCGGGGCGGCAGGTGCTCACACACCATTCTCCATTCCCCCGCGGGGCGGCGGGTGCTCACACACCATTCTCCATTCCCCGCGGGGCGGCAGGTGCTCACACATCATTCTCCATTCCCCCCGCGGTGCTTTGGTGCTCACACACCATTCTCCATTCCCCCGCGGGGCGGCGGGTGCTCACACACCATTCTCCATTCCCCGCGGGGCGGCGGTGCCTTGGTGCTCACACAACATTCTCCATTCCCCCGTGGGGCGGCGGTGCCTTGGTGCTCACACACCATTCAACATTCCCCCGCGGAGCGGCGGTGCCTTGGTGCTCACACACCATTCTCCATTCCCCCGCGGTGCCTTGGTGTTCACACACCATTCTCCATTACCCCGTGGGGCGGCGGGTGCTCACCCACCGTTCTCCATTCCCCCGCAGGCCGGCGGTGCTCATCCACCATTCTCCATTCCCCCGCGGGGCGGCGGGTGCTCACACACCATTCTCCATTCCCCGCGGGGCTGTAGGTGCTCACACACCATTCTCCATTCCCCACGGGGCGGTAGGTGCTCACACACCATTCTCCATTCCCCTGCGGGGCGGCGGGTGCTCACACACCATTCTCCATTCCCCTGCGGGGCGGCGGGTGCTCACACACCATTCTCCATTCCCCACGACGCGGTAGGTGCTCACACACCATTCTCCATTCCCCTGCGGGGCGGCGGGTGCTCACACACCATTCTCCATTCCCCACGGGGCGGTAGGTGCTCACACACCATTCTCCATTCCCCACGGGGCGGTAGGTGCTCACACACCATTCTCCATTCCCCACGGGGCGGTAGGTGCTCACACACCATTCTCCATTCCCCACGGGGCGGTAGGTGCTCAAACACCATTCTCCATTCCCCTGCGGGGCGGCGGGTCCTCACACACCATTCTCCATTCCCCCGCGGTGCCTTGGTGTTCACACACCATTTTCCATTCCCCCGCGGGGCGGCGGGTGCTCACCCACCATTCTCCATTCCCCCACGGGGCGGCGGGTGCTCACACACCATTCTCCATTCCCCTGTGGGGCGGCGGTGCTCACACAGCATTCTCCATTCCCCACGGGGCGGCAGGTGCTCACACACCATTCTCCATTCCCCTGTGGGGCGGCGGGTGCTCACACACCATTCTCCATTCCCCCGCGGGGCGGCGGGTGCTCACACACCATTCTCCATTCCCCTGCGGGGCGGCGGTGCTCACACACCATTCTCCATTCCCCACGGGGCGGCAGGTGCTCACACACCATTCTCCATTCCCCTGCGGGGCGGCGGGTGCTCACACACCATTCTCCATTCCCCACGGGGCGGTTGGTGCTCACACACCATTCTCCATTTCCCCGTGGGGCGGCAGGTGCTCACACACCATCCTCCATTCCCCCCGCGGTGCCTTGGTGCTCACACACCATTCTCCATTCCCCCGCGGGGCGGCGGTGCCTTGCTGCTCACACACCATTCTCCATTCCCCCGCGGTGCCTTGGTGTTCACACACCATTCTCCATTCCCCCACGGGGCGGTGGGTGCTCACACACCATTCTCCATTCCACCACGGTGCCTTGGTGTTCACACACCATTCTCCATTCCCCCACGGGGCGGTTGGTGCTCACACACCATTCTCCATTCCCCCGCGGGGCGGCAGGTGCTCACACACCATTCTCCATTCCCCATGGGGCGGTAGGTGCTCACACACCATTCTCCATTCCCCTGTGGGGCGGCGGGTGCTCACACACCATTCTCCATTCCCCACGACGCGGTAGGTGCTCACACACCATTCTCCATTCCCCACGGGGCGGCAGGTGCTCACACACCATTCTCCATTCCCCACGGGGCGGCGGGTGCTCACACACCATTCTCCATTCCCCACGGGGCGGCAGGTGCTCACACACCATTCTCCATTCCCCTGCGGGGCGGCGGGTGCTCACACACCATTCTCCATTCCCCCGCGGGGCGGCGGGTGTTCACACACCATTTTCCATTCCCCCGCGGGGCGGCGGGTGCTCACCCACCATTCTCCATTCCCCCGCGGGGCGGCGGGTGCTCACACACCATTCTCCATTCCCCCGCAGGGCGGCAGGTGCTCACACACCATTCTCCATTCCCCATGGGGCGGTAGGTGCTCACACACCATTCTCCATTCCCCTGTGGGGCGGCGGGTGCTCACACACCATTCTCCATTCCCCACGACGCGGTAGGTGCTCACACACCATTCTCCATTCCCCACGGGGCGGCAGGTGCTCACACACCATTCTCCATTCCCCACGGGGCGGCGGGTGCTCACACACCATTCTCCATTCCCCACGGGGCGGCAGGTGCTCACACAGCATTCTCCATTCCCCACGGGGCGGCAGGTGCTCACACACCATTCTCCATTCCCCCGCGGGGCGGTAGGTGCTCACACACCATTCTCCATTCCCCTGTGGGGCGGCGGGTGCTCACACACCATTCTCCATTCCCCTGCGGGGCGGCGGGTGCTCACACACCATTCTCCATTCCCCTGTGGGGCGGCGGGTGCTCACACATCATTCTCCATTCCCCGTGGGGCGGCGGTGCTCACACACCATTCTCCTTTCCCCACGGGGCGGCAGGTGCTCACACACCATTCTCCATTCCCCACGGGGCGGCGGGTGCTCACACACCATTCTCCATTCCCCGCGGGGCGGCGGTGCCTTGGTGCTCACACACCATTCTCCATTCCCCGCGGGGCGGCGGGTGCTCACACATCATTCTCCATTCCCCCCGCGGTGCCTTGGTGCTCACACACCATTCTCCATTCCCCCGCGGGGCGGCGGGTGCTCACACACCATTCTCCATTCCCCGCGGGGCGGCGGTGCCTTGGTGCTCACATACCATTCTCCATTCCCCCGTGGGGCGGCGGTGCCTTGGTGCTCACACACCATTCTCCATTCCCCCGCGGTGCCTTGGCTTTCGCACACCATTTTCCATTCCCCCACGGGGCGGTTGGTGCTCACACACCATTCTCCATTCCCCGCGGGGCGGCAGGTGCTCACACACCATTCTCCATTCCCCACGACGCGGTAGGTGCTCACACACCATTCTCCATTCCCCTGCGGGGCGGCGGTGCTCACACACCATTCTCCATTCCCCACGGGGCGGTAGGTGCTCACACACCATTCTCCATTCCCCCGCGGGGCGGCAGGTGCTCACACACCATTCTCCATTCCCCCGCGGGGCGGCAGGTGCTCACACACCATTCTCCATTCCCCACGGGGCGGTAGGTGCTCACACACCATTCTCCATTCCCCCGCGGGGCGGCAGGTGCTCACACACCATTCTCCTTTCCCCACGGGGCGGTAGGTGCTCACCCACCATTCTCCATTCCCCTGTGGGGCGGCTGGTGCTCACACACCATTCTCCATTCCCCGCGGGGTGGCGGGTGCTCACACACCATTCCCCTTTCCCCGTGGGGCGGTGGGTGCTCACACACCATTCTCCATTCCCCGCAGGGCGGCAGGTGCTCACACACCATTCTCCATTCCCCGCGGGGTGGCGGGTGCTCACACACCATTCTCCATTCCCCGCGGTGCCTTGGTGCTCACACACCATTCTCCATTCCCCGCGGTGCCTTGGTGCTCACACACCATTCTCCATTCCCCGCGGTGCCTTGGTGCTCACACACCATTCTCCATTCCCCGCGGGGCGGCAGGTGCTCACACACCATTCTCCATTCCCCGCGGGGCGGCAGGTGCTCACACACCATTCTCCATTCCCCCGCGGTGCCTTGGTGCTCACACACCATTCTCCATTCCCCGCGGTGCCTTGGCTTTCGCACACCATTTTCCATTCCCCCGCGGGGCAGCGGGTGCTCACAGACCATTCTCCATTCCCCGCGGGGCGGCGGTGCCTGGTGCTCACACACCATTCTCCATTCCCCCGTGGGGCGGCGGTGCCTTGGTGCTCACACACCATTCTCCATTCCCCCGCGGTGCCTTGGCTTTCGCACACCATTTTCCATTCCCCCACGGGGCGGTTGGTGCTCACACACCATTCTCCATTCCCCGCGGGGCGGCAGGTACTCACACACCATTCTCCATTCCCCACGACGCGGTAGGTGCTCACACACCATTCTCCATTCCCCTGCGGGGCGGCGGTGCTCACACACCATTCTCCATTCCCCACGGGGCGGTAGGTGCTCACACACCATTCTCCATTCCCCCGCGGGGCGGCAGGTGCTCACACACCATTCTCCATTCCCCCGCGGGGTGGCAGGTGCTCACACACCATTCTCCATTCCCCACGGGGCGGTAGGTGCTCACACACCATTCTCCATTCCCCCGCGGGGCGGCAGGTGCTCACACACCATTCTCCTTTCCCCACGGGGCGGTAGGTGCTCACCCACCATTCTCCATTCCCCTGTGGGGCGGCTGGTGCTCACACACCATTCTCCATTCCCCGCGGGGTGGCGGGTGCTCACACACCATTCCCCTTTCCCCGTGGGGCGGTGGGTGCTCACACACCATTCTCCATTCCCCGCAGGGCGGCAGGTGCTCACACACCATTCTCCATTCCCCGCGGGGTGGCGGGTGCTCACACACCATTCTCCATTCCCCGCGGTGCCTTGGTGCTCACACACCATTCTCCATTCCCCGCGGTGCCTTGGTGCTCACACACCATTCTCCATTCCCCGCGGTGCCTTGGTGCTCACACACCATTCTCCATTCCCCGCGGTGCCTTGGTGCTCACACACCATTCTCCATTCCCCGCGGGGCGGCAGGTGCTCACACACCATTCTCCATTCCCCCGCGGTGCCTTGGTGCTCACACACCATTCTCCATTCCCCGCGGTGCCTTGGCTTTCGCACACCATTTTCCATTCCCCCGCGGGGCAGCGGGTGCTCACAGACCATTCTCCATTCCCCGTGGGGCGGCGGTGCCTGGTGCTCACACACCATTCTCCATTCCCCCGCAGGGCGGTGGTGCTCACACACCATTCTCCATTCCCCCGCAGGGCGGTGGTGCTCACACACCATTCTCTATTCCTCCGCGGGGCGGCGGTGCCTTGGTGCTCACACACCATTCTCCATTCCCCGCGGGGCGGCGGGTGCTCACACACCATTCTCCATTCCCCGCGGGGTGGCGGTGCTCACATTCCATTCTCCATTCCCCGCGGGGTGGCGGTGCTCACATGCCATTCTCCATTCCCCGCAGGGCGGCGGGTGCTCACACACCATTCTCCATTCCCCCGCGGTGCCTTGGTGCTCACACACCATTCTCCATTCCCCGCAGGGTGGCGGTGCCTGGTGCTCACACACCATTCTCCATTCCCCCGCGGGGCGGCAGGTGCTCACACACCATTCTCCATTCCCCCACGGGGCGGTGGGTGCTCACACACCATTCTCCATTCCCCTGTGGGGCGGCGGTTGTTTCGGAATCCCATGTCATTGGCGTGATACTCAATGTGCACCCTTCCGTTCGGCCATAATCACAGTCATCCTTGGTCATTCTTGGTGGATCTCGGCATAAAACATCTTGATTATTTCTATAATAACAATCATCTATGTTAATACCCCTCGTACTGTTGTTCTCTTTAAACATATGTCTGGACAAGTCATGGTAGCGCAAGCGAGTTTGATTCCTTATCTCCCCTATATTGTTTGTTTGGTATAAGGCACCTCCTTTTGTTACATCATACTGCGGTATTGATAGTACAAATCCTATTATATTTAAATGTCCGGTTTGGCATCTAGCTTTTGGTATCCAAGCATGACTATTCCTCCGTACCTCATATGTATGAGTCATGTTTTTATCTAAGGTCCAATTGTTAAATACATCATTCGGTATCCAATCCAGCACTTCTCCATTTTGGAGTTGCTCTAGGTTATGTTGTACTTCACTAAGTATCCATGCTCCGTACCCTGCGCAAACTATTTCCGACTGTAGTTGCTGGCTCACATCTTCCCCTGCTTTGTTTATCAAATTTATGGTTCTGGCGTGGTCCCGCAACATGTGGGCCACTTGTAGCAATTCTCCCCCTGCGCCATCACCTAACTGTGCCTGCAGTCTTTGATTATCCCCTTCCCTACCCAACAATCCTTGTATGGTTCGGGTTCGGGCAGCAACCCGATCGTCTATGGTATGCATGTCTATAGTGTTCACCGTCGCAACCCCTGCCGCGTATCCCACGCCTGCCGTTTCTAGTATCCCTCTTTTCTCTCAGTCCCCTTTTCTACCTGTCCTCCTTTACACATTAAATATCATGTCTCTTGATTCAGGGCCTTCAAGAGCTCGTAGGGTCAAGTTATTGTACAGGCTTACGGTTTCCTTTCCACAAAAGCTGGAAATGGTTATATCCGTTAGGTTTAGGAACACCATAATTATTCATTGGCGTACCCCAAAGTGTATTTTATCCTTAGTTTTCTTTATTACCAATACCCTTTCACTCCTGATCACAGCTAACGTCACTCGAGTTTCTGTAATACAGGCCTTGTTGGTTCTTTTGGCCGGCCTGCACAGTTTCTCCCATTGCTCCATAGACTTAGGTAGCAGTGGGGAAATTAAAAACCAGAGCGTGTCAGGAAGGGGCAGAAGGTATGGAGTAAAAGGTAAAGTAATAAAAAGGGCAAAAGCAGGAACTAAGTGTCACAAAACATATTTGAAAATTCTCTATCTGAATGCACGTAGCATTCGTAACAAAATAGGCGAGTTAATGGCACAAATAACTACACATGGGTATGATCTTGTGGCCATTACAGAAACATGGCTGCAGGGTGACAATGCCTGGGAATTAAACATACCAGGTTATTTAATGATCAGGAAGGACAGGCAGGAAGGAAGGGGAGGTGGGGTGGTTATGTTAATAAAGGAAGGAATCACTGTAATACAGAGAAATGATATTGGGTCAAAAGATCAGGATTATGAAACAGTTTGGGTGGAGGTAAGGAATAATAAGGGGAAAAAAACACTAGTGGGCGTAGTCTATAGGCCTCCGAACAGTGGCAACTCTGTTGGACGGAGTTTCAATCAGGAAATAGCTGAGGCTTGTAATAAGGGAACATCTATAATTATGTGGGATTTTAACTATCATATTAATTGGACAAATCAAATTGGGCAGGGCTGCCTTGAGGATGAGTTCATTGAGTGTATTAGGGATGGGTTTCTTGAGCAGTATGTAACTGAACCGACCAGGGGGCAAGCAACCTTAGATCTGGTCCTGTGTAACGAGACAGGATTAATTAAAAATGTCCTAGAAAACGATCCCCTTGGAATGAGTGACCATAACATGGTTGAATTCCATATTCAATTAGAGGGTGAGAAGGTTGGATCTCAAACAAGCGTGCTAAGCTTGAATAAAGGAGACTATGAAGGTATGAGAGCGGAATTGAGTAGAGTGGATTGGGAAAATAGATTAAAGGGTAAGACGATACATGATCAGTGGTGCACATTTAAGGAGTTATTTTACAATTTCCAAAAAATATATATTCCACTGAGAAGAAAAGGGTGTAAAAGAAAAGACAGCCATCCGAGGCGAAGTAAAGAAATTAAGGATAGTATTCGACTAAAAACAAGGGCATATAAGGTAGCCAAATCTAGTGGGAGGATAGAGGATTGGGAAAACTTTAAAAGACAGCAAAAAATAACAAAAAGATTGATTAAGAAAGGGAAGATAGATTATGAAAGTAAATTAGCAAAAAATATAAAAACAGATAGTAAGAGTTTTTATAGTTATATAAAAAGAAAAAGGGTGGCTAAAGTAAATGTTGGTCCCTTAGAGGATGAGACCGGGAAATTAATGGTGGGAAATATGGAGATGGCAAAAACACTGAATGAATATTTTATATCAGTCTTTACAGTAGAAGACACTAAGAATATCCCAACACTGGACAAACAGGGGGCTAAAGGGAGGGAGGAGTTAAACGCGATCAAAATCACTAAGGAAGTGGTACTCGGTAAAATAATGGGACTCAAGGCGGATAAATCACCTGGACCTGATGGCTTACATCCTAGGGTCTTGAGGGAAGTGACGGTCGGGATTGTGGATGCATTGGTAATAATTTTCCAATACTCCCTGGACTCGGCAAAGGTCCCGGCAGACTGGAAAACTGCTAATGTAACACCCTTATTTAAAAAGGGCAGTAGACAGAAGGCTGGAAACTATAGACCGGTTAGCCTAACATCTGTGGTAGGTAAAATTTTGGAGTCCATTATTAAGGAGACAGTAACAGGACATTTGGATAATCATAATTTAATAGGACAAAGTCAGCATGGTTTTATGAAGGGGAAGTCGTGTTTGACAAATTTGCTGGAGTTCTTTGAGGAAGTAACATATAGGGTGGATAAAGGGGAACCAGTGGACGTAGTGTATTTAGACCTCCAAAAGGCATTTGACAAGGTGCCACACAAAAGATTATTGCTTAAGATAAAAAATCACGGGATTGGGGGTAATACTCTGGCATGGATAGAGGATTGGCTATCTAACAGAAGGCAGAGAGTTGGGATAAATGGTTCATTCTCAGACTGGCAATCAGAAACTAGTGGTGTTCCGCAGGGGTCAGTGCTGGGTCCCCAACTCTTTACAATCTATATTAACGATTTGGAGGAGGGGACCGAGTGTAACATATCAAAGTTTGCAGATGATACTAAGATGGGAGGGAAAGTAGTGAGTGAGGAGGACATAAAAAACCTGCAAGGGGACATAGACAGGCTAAGTAAGTGGGCAGAGATTTGGCAGATGGAATACAATACTGGAAAGTGTGAGGTTATGCGCTTTGGCAGGAAAAATCGTAGAGCAAGTTATTATCTTAATGGCAAGAAACTGGAAAGTACTGAAGTACAAAGGGATCTGGGGGTCCTGGTGCACGAAACTCAAAAGGTTAGTCTGCAGGTGCAGCAAGTGATTAAGAAGGCCAATAGAATGTTGGCTTTCATTGCTAGGGGGATAGAATATAAAAATAGGGAGGTATTGCTTCAGTTGTACAAGGTATTGGTGAGACCGCACCTGGAATACTGCGTACAGTTTTGGTGTCCATACTTAAGAAAGGACATACTTGCTCTCGAGTCAGTACAAAGAAGGTTCACTCGGTTAATCCCGGGGATGAGGAGATGGACGTATGAGGAGAGGTTGAGTAGATTGGGACTCTACTCATTGGAGTTCAGAAGAATGAGAGGCGATCATTTTGAAACATATAAGATTGTGAAGGGGTTGGATCGGGTAGATGCGGGGAGGATGTTCCCGATGATGGGTGAAACTAAAACTAGGGGGCATAGTCTTAGAATAAGGGGCTGCTCTTTCAAAACTGAGATGAGGAGGAAGTACTTCACTCAGAGGGTGGTAGGTCCATGGAATATGCTGCCCCAAAAAGCTGTAGAAGCTACATCATTACATAAATTTAAAACAGAAATAGACAGTTTCCTAGAAGTAAAGGGAATTAAGGGTTATGGGGAGCGGGCAGGAATTTGGACATGAGTCTAGGTTCGGATCGGTCATGGCCCTGTGGGTAGCGAAGCAGGCTCAGGGGCCGTGTAGCCTGATCCTGCTCCTATTTCGTGTGTCTAATTCTGTTAGATTCAGGAGATGGTTCTGTGATAGTGGATTGGCGGTTAGGATCAGATCAGCCATGATCTTATTGAATGGCGGAGCAGGCTCGAGGGGCCGATTGGCCTACTCCTGCTCCTATTTCTTATGTTCTTATAAGGGATAAGATCCTGTAAAACATAATGGCCCAGAAATTCAGATCGAGGGCTTCCATCGGGTGTAAGCCCCTGACCTGCACTTACCTTGTGTGCTGGCCATTGAGCTGTGGGTCCCCGTGGAATTCCGATCCTGGGCCTGCTCCAACTGCCGGCGCACAGTGCTTGCATATCCCAGGGGCGCAGTTCGTTCGATGCATCCCCTGGGATCACGTGGGCCATGGAGAGCCAATCGGAGCAGGGAATGCCCATTCATAAGTTTGACAGGAAGACCTGTCAAAACTTATAAATACTACGGCACCAAAACAGCACTAAATCTTCAAATAATTTTTTTTTAAATCACATTTTTTAAATAAACTATAAATTACATGAAATAACTATTTTAAACAATAATTTAAATTTTTGAAAAAAATAATTTTATTTTCTAACGGGGCTAAAAATAAACTTACCTTGCTTTAAAGTATTTAAAAATAATAAACCTGTGGAAAAAATGTTTTAATTTTAATTAATTCACCACTTACCTTGTAAAAAGCAGGCCTCCTGCACACGCGTTCGAACTCTGAACCCCTTCTTTCAGGGGAACGGAAGTGTCGGTTTCCCGCGCATGTGCAGTGCATGCAGGAAACCGGCACTTCCATTGGGCCTACGGGTGAGTAAACCGTGCGTACTCACTCGTGGAGACCCGAAGTTCTGGGCCAATATTTCCCGGTTGTCACCAGTTAGTTAGGGTCCATGCATTTTCAACTGGGTCCAGTGTTTACATCTGCTGGTGCCCCTTATAACTACGCAAGCTCACGTGTCACTTACCATTATTACCTGATGGGGGCCGGTCCACTTTGGCGAGAACCCGGGTTTCTATGGGTTGTTTATCTTTACCATTACCTGACTGCCTACCTGGGGTATTTGGACTTTCTGTTCCTTGGTGTTGTTCTCTAAGTCTTTAATTACTTGCTGATCCCTAGCCTGTGCTTTCAGGTCATGTAATTGCTTACAGAGTTCCATCACAAACCTCCGTATTCTGTCTTTATATGGTCCTACGTCCTCACTTCCTGTGACCAGTATCTTGGGCAGTCTCATTGCTCTCCCTATCATTAACTCAAAGGGCGACAGTCCTGTAGTCCAGCTAGGGGTTGCCCTTAATTTCATCAGGACTCGGGGTAACACGTCCACCCACCCCTGTCCCGTGGGGTGGCATCTTCCTGTTCCTTAAGCATGTTCACCTCCTCGGGCCCAATTGTACATGCACCGACTTGGGCTTCATTGGTCAGATTCCCTTTCTCAGCTGCCCGCTTGACTGCCTCGTCTGTCCATGCATTGCCCTGTTGGTGTCAGTCAGTAATCTTCTTGTGTGCTTTAATTTTTATTATTGCGCACTCTTGGGGTAGGAGGGAGGCTCCCACTAATTCCTTGATTATATTCTTGTGCCTTATAGGTCCTCCTCCTGATGTCATATATCCTCGCCTACTCCAGGCTACCATGTAATCATGCACCACCCCAAAGGCATATCGACTATCTGTAATCCACCCTGTGGGATTGCTATTATTGTCTTTAACTATTGTTACTGTGCCATTGGGGGATATGAGCATTGGCTCCCATGTGGCTCTATGCACATCTGATACAGTTCTTAGCCTTTCTGTGTTAAGCAACTCCATTAGGGTATGCTGGGTATGTAGAATAATTTGTCCTGACATCACTATTGGTTCACTAACTCTGATGGCCCACACAGCGGAGTCGAGGGCAGCAATGCATCTGGACAATCCTGCAGCTACAGGCTGCTGCTTAGTGGAGTAGTACGCTACCGGCCTTTGTCTATCCCCATACACCTGAGTTACTACTGCATTGTAATGATCCTTACTGTGGTAGTTATAGATGTGGAATGGCCTATTCTGGTCTGGTAATCCCAGGGCAGGAGCACTTACGAGGGCTTGTTTAACTTTACAAATGCTGTTTCTTGGTTGGGGCCCCAGTCCACCATCTCCTGGGATGGTTTCCCCCCTTTGATCAAATCCTGTCTTGGCTGGGCCATTTCTGCATATTCTGGGATAAATTTCCAGCAATAATTAAATTGCCCTAGTACCTGCCTGACCCCTTTCACTGTTCCTGGCCTCGGCATCATTCTAATAGCCTCCTTTCTGTCTTCGGGCATTTGTCTCTTCCCTTGTGTTATTATGTATCCTAGGTAGGTTACTTTGTCCTTCCCTACTTGTACCTTTCTAGGGTTTACTTTTAGTCCCGCATTCTGTAGGGCTCCCAGTACCGTAGTCAATTGAATATTGTAGAGGGACCTGCCACTATCGGATGTTCTCGTGGAGTTATCTTATTCAATTCAGTCTACACAAATTTACACCAACCAGAATTTCACCATGGCCACAATGAAATTCTGATTTTAATAGGTTAATTAAACTCATAACTCCAATTTAATCCAGGTCAATTGTTTCAACTAACCAGTATCACTAGGAAAAGAAAGAAACCACATTAACAAAGAAACAATCACCCATGCCTTGTAAACATTCAAATTAATTTCCTTCCAGGCACATTGGCAACTGTAACTTCAAGGCTGAAGCTTATCTTTTGTAAACCAACAACAAACTTAAAACAACACACGCTTGTCCATCATTCAAGGCATGTCTTCAAAGGGTTAAACAGCTTTTAGCTCTCTGTACAAAAGAGTAGGTGGAGCTAAAACAAACAGAACAGACACTTTCAAAGACAGAAAACTTCCACACTTTTATCACACACTTCCACACAAACTGAGATTCCAGCATTCCTTTTAAGATTCCTTTCACTCAGCAAATCCTGTATTTTATATGCTTTGGACAGAAACTGATAGCATCTGTGTTGATAAAGCTTTAATTTTTTTCCTTATTGCCTTTCTTAAATTATTGGTACTCGGGTACAATTTTGGCACCCGTTTTTGGTCCAAATTTGAGTACGTCTACTCAACTCATAATATGCGTGAGCCACTAAAATGATGAGCTTTTCTTCCTTTAATTTTGTATCCTTAGCCCACCCAAGGCCATCTTGGACTGGGTATTATGTAATGAGAAAGGATTAATTAGCAATCTTGTTGTGCAAGGCCCCTTGGGTCGGAGCGATCATAATATGATAGAATTCTTCATTAAGATGGGAGTGAAGTAGTTGACTCAGAGACTAGGGTCCTGAATTTAAATAAAGGAAACTACGATGGTATGAGGTGCGAGTTGGGTAGGATTGATTGGGGAATGTCACTCAAAGGGTTGATGGTGGATAGGCAATGGCAAACATTCAAAGATCGCATGGATGAACTACAGAGTTTGTTCATCCCAGTTTAGCATAAAAAGAAAACAAAAAAGGTGACTCAACCGTGGCTAACAAGGGAAATTAGAGATAGCATAAGATCCAAGGAGAGGTCATATAAATTGGCCAGAAAAAGCAGTAAACCTGAGGATTGGGAGCAGTTTAGGATTCAACAAAGGAGGACAAAGGGATTAGTTAAGAGGGGAAAATAGAATATGAGAGTGAGCTTGCAGGGAACATAAAAACTGACTGTAAAAACTTTTATAGATATGTGAAGAGAAAAAGATTGGTGAAGTCAAGCGTAGGTCCCTTGCAGTCAAAATCAGGGGAATTTATAATGGGGAACAAAGAAATGGCAGCCCAATTAAATACATACTTTGGTTCTGTCTTCACAAAGGAGGACACAAATAACCTCCCCGAGATGTCGGGGAACATGGGGTCTAATGAAAGGGAGGAACTGAAAGAAATCAGTATTTGTAGGGAAATGGTGTTAGGGAAATTGATGGGATTGAAGGCCGATAAATCCCTAGGGCCTGATAATCTACATCCTAGGGTACTTAAGGAAGTGGCCCTAGAAATAGTAGATGCATTGCTGGTCATCTTCCAAAATCCGATACACTCTCGAACAGTACCCATAGATTGGAGGGTAGCTAATGTTACCCCACTATTCATAAAAGGTGGTAGAGAGAAAATGGGGAATTACAGACCGCTAAGCCTGACATCGGTAATGGAGAAAATGCTAGAGTCCATCATAAAAGGTGTAGTAGCAGAGCACATGGAAAACAGTGACCGGATCGGACAAAGTCAACATGGATTTACAAAGGGTAAATCGTGCTTGACTAATCTACTTGAATTTTTTGAGGATGTAACTGGTAAAATAGATAAGGGAGAACCAGTGGATGTGGTGTATTTGGACTTTCAAAAGGCGTTCGATAAGGTCCCGCATAAGAGATTACCGTGTAAAGCTAAGGCACATGGGATTGGGGGCAAGGTATTGACTTGGATAGAGAACTGGTTGGCAGACAGAAAGCAAAGAGTTGGAATAAACGGGTCTTTTTCTGAGAGGCAGGCAGTGACTAGTGGGGTACCGCAGGGATCAGTCCTTAGACCCCAGCTATTCACAACATTTATTAATGATCTAGACGAGGGAACTAGATGTAATATCTCCAAGTTTGCAGATGACACAAAGCTGGGTGGGTGTGTGCTGTGAGGAGAATGCCGAGAAACTCCAGTATGATTTGGACAGGTTGGGTGATTGGGCAGAAGCATGGCAGATGCAATATCACATGGATAAATGCAAAGTTATCCACTTTGGTGTCAAAAACAGGAAGGCAGATTATTATCTGAATGGCAATATATTGGGAGAAGGGGAAGTGCAACGAGACCTGGGTGTCCTTGGGCACCAGTCGCTGAAGGTAAGCATGTAGGTGCAGCAGGCGGTTAAGAAGGCAAATGGTATGTTGGCCTTCAAAGCGAGTGGATTCAAGTTCAGGAGCAAGGATGCCTTGCTGCAGTTGTACAGGGCCTTGGTGAGACCACACCTTGAGTATTGTGCGCAGTTTTGTTCGCCTTATCTGAGGAAGGATGTTCTTGCCATGGAGGGAGTGCAGCGAAGATTCACCAGGCTGATACCTGGGATGGCAGGAATGTCGTATGAGGAGAGATGGGGTTGATTGGGCTTATACTCGCTGGAGTTTAGAAGAATGAGAGGGATTCTCATTGAAACTTATAAAATTCTAAAAGGACTAGACAGACTAGATGCGGGAAGGATGTTCCCGATGGTCAGGGAGCCCAGAACCAGGGGTCATAGTCTAAGGATAAGGGGTAAGCCATTTAGGACAGAGATGAGGAGGAATTTCTTCACCCAGAGAGTGGTGAACCTGTGGAATTCTCTACCACAGAAGGCCGTAGAGGCCAATTCATTAAATATATTCAAGAAGGAGTTAGATATATTTATTAAGGCTAAAGGGATCAAGGGATATGGAGAGAAGGCAGGAACAGGGTACTGAATTTGGATGATCAACCATGATCTCATTAAATGGCGGAGCAGGCTCGAGGGGCCGAATGGCCTACTCCTGCTCCTATCTTCTATGTTTCTATGTTTCTGTTGTCTTTATTTTACCGGTGGGCTGTTTGGTTGCCAATCGTTTTTCACCGTTTTGTCAATCAATCTTTTATTTTTGTCCGCTAAATAGCGTGTCAGAGACCCTGCTGGCCCCCACTCGAGTTTTTCACTTCCCATTGTTAATTGTTGTCAGCGGTATCTCCCCTACTTTACTCTCGCAGAGTGAGACGGTACTTGCAACTGGAGTTGTCAGAGGTACCTCTCTTAAATACTCTCGCAGAGTGAGACTGTACTTGCAACAATTTTGTTCTGGCGATTTGTTGTCAGAGGTATGCTTAAACTTTCTGCACTACTTGCAACTCACCTATTTTATTGCTGGGGTCATGACGTTGCCCCTAGGTTACTCTTGTACTCCTTCTTGTCTGTGCTGGCCATATACGACCAATACCGGTTCGCTGCTATTGCCTCTTTTGCTGCGCTTCAGGACCTACTCTTAACCTGTAAAATGCTGGGGTCATTATGTCACCTCTAGGTAATTCATGTGCTCCTTCTTGTCTGCGCCGGTTGACTGTGACCAATACCGGTTCACTGGTATTGGCTCGTCGCCACACTTCAGGACCTACTCATAACCCGTGTCGTGCTTATTCCTCGTTTCCCGTCAGTTTGTGGTTTGCTATACTTAGTTCTTTTATACGAATTACCTCCCCTTCCATCCACAATGTAGCAGCTCTAACTTGTCGGTGGTATTTAAAAGATACTCTCCCCAACAGCTGCCACATTGTTCGGGTCAGAGAGTCTGCATCCTGCCAGCTACGCCACCTGTTGGGGTAAAGGAGAAGTCTTCCCTCCTCTCAAGCGGACCCCCTGAGATAAGGGGTCGACACTTGCCCTATAGCAACCACGAATTCACCAGGCGGACACCTTGGATAAGTTTCACGATCTTTATTCAAGCATATGCAGGGGGAAAATCTCAGTCTCATCCCAGAGAATGGATTCTTCCACCGAGTATCAAATACGTACAGCAATTATACCCTAACTTGAGGCATGCACCCCTCGTGCACACCCCTTCTACGATTATTGATTGGTCTACAGAATTGGCGAAGGGCTGTGTCCATTTGATGCCCCTTATCAGGGAGGTTGCTGAATGGTTCACAGAAACCCATCTTTACAGCATTCGCGGGCTACATTATCTATTCCTTCTCTTCCAGGAGGTGATTACATCATGCTTTGAGAATCTGTATGTCCTGCCTTACCTTAAGCAAGGACAAAAGACCAGCTTATTAGCTTTACAGTTCCTGTCTTGTCTGCGTCCTACATTCCTAAGCAAGGATAGGAGACAAATTTATCAGCCTTCTAGTTTCCACTAATTTTAATTCTAAGAAGTTATAGTTTCTTCTAACTTTTAATTCTAAGCAGCCGTTTTTGTCCCCTTACAAAACCAAAGTCAAACAGGGAATTGTCTCATTTACAAAATAAGTGGTTATAGTTGTCATTAGAATGAATATGATTAGAAAACTGCACGAATACCATTGGAACTCATTTGCTATTTTCCTGCTGTCTCTGATACTGTGTTTTAAATTATTTCGAATTAAGTGAGTGGTTCTGTCACATTTTGGGGTTTCTGACTATTTTGCTCCAGCAGAATCTTGGTATTATTTATATTAAAGTATTACATTTAAATTAAACTTTGCTCTTCGGGGTTTGAATTCTCTGACCAGGAGGGCTGTGAGTTGTGTATTAAAGCCAGGTAAACCAATTTGTGGAGTGTTGCTTCTAGCATATTATTGCAGCTACAGACAATGGAGAGTGTTCATTGTGAGCCATCCAGACTCATAAGAGGAGATTTTCCTGCATTTGCATCCAGGTGTATTGCATCACTGAGTTGGAGTGAATACCCGTAAAGAAATCAGCCTGAGTTCCCTTCTACAGTATTAATTTAAACGTATGCTCTGACCTGCCTGCTTTTCCAATATTCACTGTGCCTGGGTGACCCCGAGGGACAGCCCACAAAAATGTTCCCTATTATGGCAGTGTGGTAAACCACTTTTATCGTTACACTATAGTTATCACTGTTGTATTGTTATCACCGTTATCACTGTTGTATCACGATACGAGGTCGCCTCTTGTCGCGCTGTTATACCTGGGCTGACCACCTCCGACTCCGCCCATGGCTCCACCTACCTGCCCAGGTATAAAGGTAGTCGACTGGCTGGTATTCCTCCTTGTTGGACCCGATCACCCACGAGGGTGGGCTCTGTTATTTAGTCAATAAAAACCTTTAGTTACGTTCCTAACTCGTCGCTTTTTATTGGACGAATTGATAGGTATATCAATTTTATTGACTAAATTTTAAAGATGTCTACTACTGGCCAGCCAGAAGCCCTCCCAGAAGCACAGCCACACCAGCCGGCTTGGCTGCAAGCCCTCAAACCACCGTACCTGGATCTAAACCCACAGGCAGCAAACGCAGCCCTCAACTTCAAACACTGGCTGGACTGCTTCGAATCCTACCTGGAAGAATCCGGCGCCCCGCAGAGATCCAAACTAAGACTTCTGAACGCCCAAGCGAGCCCGAGAGTATACGCACTCATACAGGACACGACTACGTACGAGGCCGCTATCAACCTACTGAAACAGCAGTACCGCAGCCCGGTAAATTACATGTACACCAGGCACCTCCTAAGATCCCGCCCGCAACAGCCAGGAGAGTCTGTAGCTGAATTTTTACGGGCGCTAAGAGCACTCGGCAGGAACTGTGACTTTAAAGCGGTGACGGCTGTTGAAAATACGGAAGATAATATCCGCGATGCCTTTGTGAAAGGCCTACGGTCCGACTACTCACGGCAAAGACTGCTTGAAGCTAAAGACCTCGACCTGGACAAAGCTGAAGCCCTCGCTCTCTCCCTGGAGGTGGCCCATCAGGACCAGGAGGCGTTTTCCAGGTACTGCTCGCGACCCTGGGACTCGGGCCCGACCCCTACCGCAATACCCTTCGCAGCGCCGCCCCCGGGACCTACCCCGACCCCTACCGCAATACCCTTCGCAGCGCCGCCCCCGGGACCTACCTCAGCGTCGGCGTCCCGGACCCGACCGGGCCCGCCACCCCCGGTACCGGCTCCGACATCGGGCACCCGCGATCGGGCCGCCGGCTGCTTCTTTTGCGGCCAGGAGAAGCACCCGAGGTCGCGCTGCCCAGCCAGGAACTCTACCTGCACAACCTGCAGGAAGAAAGGCCATTTCTCTAAGGCCTGCAGGAGCGGATCTTCAGAGGCCAGCAGTGCCTCATGCGAACTGTGGGGGCGGCCATCTTCTTTCACGGCAACTGAGGCCAGTATCCCCACACGTGAGTCATGGGGCGGCCATCTTTGATCAAGGCAACCGACCCCAATAGTGCCTCATGTGAGTTATGGGGGCAGCCATCTTCTCCGCCATTTTGTCCTACCTCGTGGGAGACGCCATTTTACCCACCACGCCCGACTGCCACCGGGCCCCCGGACCCGACGACCGCCTCGCCCGCAGACGACAACGACTCGCTTACCTACACGCTAGCCTCCGTCACTCTGGATCAAGCCCGCCCACACCACCTGTCCAAGTCGATGATGGACATCAAAGTAAATGGCCACGCCACGACCTGCCTGTTCGACAGCGGAAGCACGGAGAGCTTCATCCACCCAGACACGGTGAGCCACTACTCACTCCCTGTCCTGCCAACGCGCAACCGAATCTCGATGGCATCGAGGTCCCACGCCACGGACATTAGCGGCTACTGTGCTGTGACCTTGTCGGTTAAGGGTACAGAGTATAAAAACTTTAAACTCCTCGTCCTCCCCCAGCTCTGCGCTGCCGTCCTACTAGGGCTGGACTTCCAATCCCACCTCCAAAGTGTAACCCTAGCATACGGTGGACCCCTCCCCCCACTCACAGTCGACAACCAGCGAAGGTTAAACCGCCCACCGCGTAACACCTGCAGCCTATCCACCCTCAAGGTGCCGCCACCTTCCCTGTTCGCTAACCTCACCCCCGACTGCAAACCCGTCGCTACCAAGAGCAGGCGGTACAGCGCTGGGGACAGAGCTTTCATTAGCTCTGAGGTGCAGCGTCTCCTGAAGGAGGGCATCATCGAGGGGAGCAACAGCCCCTGGCGTGCCCAGGTCGTGGTCGTTAAGACCGGCGATAAAAATCGCCTGGTCATCGACTACAGCCAGACCATAAACAGATACACCCAGCTGGACGCATACCCCCTTCCCCGCATATCTGACATGGTCAATCAGATTGCACAATACCGCGTATTCTCGACCATCGACCTTAAGTCGGCCTACCACCAACTCCCTATCCACCCCGAGGACCGCCAGTACACCGCCTTCGAGGCGAATGGGCGCCTATACCACTTCCTTAGGGTCCCCTTCGGTGTCACCAACGGGGTCTCGGTCTTCCAAAGGGAGATGGACCGGATGGTTGACCAGAACGGACTGCAGACCACATTCCCCTACCTAGATAACGTCACCATCTGCGGCCGCGACCGGCAGGACCACGACGTGAATCTGGAGAAATTCCTCCGTACAGCCCAACGGCTGAACCTCACCTACAATAAGGAGAAATGTGTGTTTAACACCTCGCGCCTTGCCATCCTTGGCTGTGTAGTAGAGAACGGACTCATCGGCCCCGACCCCGAAAGAATGCGCCCCCTCATGGAGCTACCCCTCCCCCACTGCCCTAAGGCACTTAAGAGAACCCTGGGGCTCTTCGCCTACTATGCCCAATGGGTGCCCAATTATGCGGACAAAGCCAGACCCCTCATGAAGTCCACATCCTTCCCCCTTACGGAGGAAGCGTGCGCAGCCTTCTCCCTCATTAAGGGAGACATTGCCAAGGCCACTATGCACGCAGTGGATGAGTCCATCCCCTTCCAAGTCGAGAGCGATGCATCCGACTTCGCCCTAGCCGCCACCCTTAACCAGGAGGGGAGACCGGTGGCCTTCTTCTCAAGGACCCTACAGGGCCCTGAGATCCGACACTCGTCGGTCGAGAAGGAGGCCCAGGCGATTGTGGAGGCGGTATGACGCTGGAGGCACTACCTGGCAGGCAAACGATTTACCCTCCTTACCGACCAACGTTCGGTCGCTTTTATGTTTAATAACAAGCTGAGGGGCAAAATCAAGAATGACAAGATCTTGAGGTGGAGAATCGAGCTCTCCACCTACGATTATGATATCTTGTACCGGCCAGGTAAGCTGAACGAACCCCCCGATGCTCTGTCACGAATTACATGCGCCAGCGCGCAAAGTGATAGACTTCAGACCCTCCACAACGACCTCTGCCACCCCGGGGTCACCAGACTTTACCACTTCATTAAGGCCCGCAACCTGCCCTACTCCATCGAGGAGGTCAGGACCATAACCAGGAACTGCCAGACCTGCGCCGAGTGCAAACCGCACTTCTTTAGGCCGGACAGAGCAAGCCTGATCAAGGCCACCCGCCCCTTCGAGCGCCTGAGCATCGACTTTAAGGGGCCCCTCCCGTCCTCTGACCGTAATGTGTACTTCCTCAACATTGTTGATGAGTACTCCCGTTTCCCCTTTGCCTTCCCCTGCCCAGACATGACCAGTACCACGGTCATTAAATGCCTGAACGACCTCTTCGCCTTGTTCGGGTTCCCAAACTATATACATAGTGACCGGGGCTCCTCTTTCATGAGCGAGGAACTCCGTCAGTTCCTACTAGCGAGAGGTATTGCAGCAAGTAGGACCACCAGCTACAACCCCCAAGGGAACGGCCAGGTGGAAAGAGAGAACGCGACGGTATGGAAGGCCGTCCTCTTAGCCTTAAAGTCTAAGGGCCTCCCAACCTCCCGCTGGCAGGAAGTCCTCCCGACAGCGCTGCACTCCATCCGGTCACTACTTTGCACTGCCGTTAACGCCACCCCCCATGAACGAATGTTTGTTTTCCCCAGGAAGTCGACTACGGGAACCACTCTACCAACCTGGCTGACCTCTCCGGGGCCCGTCTTGCTGCGAAAGCACGTGAGGGCCCATAAAACAGACCCCCTGGTCGAAAGGGTGAACCTCCTGCACGCCAACCCCCAGTACGCCTACGTGGCTTACCCAGACGGGCGGGAGGACACTGTCTCCTTACGAGACCTCGCACCCTCGGGCACTCCGGAGACACCACCTTTACCCCCCCCCACCACCCCCCCAATTCCAGCCCAGGTAGACGGCATGCCGGAACCCCACGAGCCTTCGCCGACCACGCAGACACCAGCACTAACACCGGATAATGCAGCACCGCCGCTGCGACGATCGGAGAGGCTTACGAGGCCTCCGGACAGACTGACATACCAGAACTGGTAGTACACTTCACCCCGCCGGACTCAAATCTAAACAAGGGGTGAATGTGGTAAACCACTTTTATCGTTACACTATAGTTATCACTGTTGTATTGTTATCACCGTTATCACTGTTGTATCACGATACGAGGTCGCCTCTTGTCGCGCTGTTATACCTGGGCTGACCACCTCCGACTCCGCCCATGGCTCCACCTACCTGCCCAGGTATAAAGGTAGTCGACTGGCTGGTATTCCTCCTTGTTGGACCCGATCACCCACGAGGGTGGGCTCTGTTATTTAGTCAATAAAAACCTTTAGTTACGTTCCTAACTCGTCGCTTTTTATTGGACGAATTGATAGGTATATCAGGCAGGATGGGTCCATTTATCTGAGACTAACAGGATATAGTTTCCATAGGGGGCTATGAGAAACGGATAGTCCTTACACAGGATTATATAGGTTATACAGCACAGGAACTGGTCATTCAGCCCTCCCAGTCCATGCTGGCATTTATACTCCACACGAGCCGCCTCCCGTCTTTCCTCATCTAAATCTATCAGCATAACCCTCTATTCCCTTCTTCCTCATATGCTTATCTAGCCTCCCCTTAAATGCATCGATACTATTTGCTTCAACCACTCCCTGTGGTAGCGAGTTCCACATTCTCACCACTCTTGGGTAAAGAAGTTCTCTCTGAATTCCCTATTGGTTTTCTTGGTGACTATCTTATATTGATGCTCTTCCCCACAAGTGGAAACATTCTCTCAGTATCCACTCTATCAAAACCTTTCATAATTTTAAAGACCTCTATTAGGTCACCCCTCAGCCTTCTCTTTTCAAGAGAAAAGAGACCCAGCCTGTTCATCCTTTCCTGATAGGTGTACCCTCGTATTTCTGGTATCATCCTTGTAAATCTTTTTTGCACCCTCTCCAGTGCCTCTATATCCTTTTATAATATGGAGACCAGAATTGTATGCAAGTGTGGTCTAACCAAGGTTTGATACAAGTTTAGCCTAACTTCTCTACTTTTCAATTCAATCCCTTTAAAAAACAGCCCCAGTGCTTGGTTTCCTTTATTTATGGCCTTGTTAACCTATGTTGCAACTTTTAGTGTTTTGTGTATTTGTACTCCGAGATCCCTTTGCTCTTCTACCATAATTAGATTCATATTTTCCAAGTAATTTGTGACCTCTCTATTTTTCTTACCAAAATATAATACCTCAAATTTATCTGTGTTGAATTTCATTTGCCAATTACATGTCCATTCTTCAAGTTTATTAATGTCTTCTATTAATTTGTTGCAGTCCTCCTGAGTATTGACTATCCCCCCCCCCCCCCAATTTGGTGCCATCTTCACATTTAGAATTTTTGATTCCAAAGGCGAAATTGTTAATATAAATTGTGAACAACAGTGGTCTCAGCACTGATCCTTGTGGAACACCACTACCCACCTTCTGCCACTCTGAATAGCTACCCTTTACCCCTACATTAATAGGGGTAAAGGGTAACTACTTAATAGGCTTGCCAGCAAAGTTGAAGCCCATGGAATAAAAGGGACAGTGGCAGCACAGATATGAAATTGGCTAATTGACAGGAAACAGAGAGTATTGGTGAACAGTTGTTCGGATTGGAGAAAGGTATACAGTGGTGATCCCAAGGGGTCAGTACTAGGACCACTGCTTTTCTTGATATATATTAATGACTTGGACTTGGGTGTACAGGGCACTATTTCAAAATTTGCAGATGACACAAGACTTGGAAGTATAGTGAACAGTGAGGAGGATAGTGGTAGACTTCAAGAAGACATAGACAGGCTGGTGAAATGGACGGACACGTAGCAGATGAAATTTAATGCAGAAAAGTGCGAAGTGATACATTTTGGTAGGAAGAATGAGGAGAGGCAATATCAACTAAAGGGTACAATCCTAAAGGGAGTGCTTTAACAGAGAGACCTGGGGGTATATGTGCAAAATTCATTGAAGGTGGCAGGGCAGGTTAAGAAAGCAGTTAAAAAAGTAGACGAGATCCTGGGCTTCATAAATAGAGGCATAGGGCACGATTTTGCCAGGCCCGAGGAGGTGGGATTGGAGGCGTGTGAGGTGTTAAAATCGCAAAAACTGGCAGGTGGGCCCGATCCCACCTCCATCCTGCCTATAAGCAATTTTCCCACATGCGAGTTTTCTGACCCCGTCTCCATCCCGCCTCCAAGAGGCGGGTTAGGCCCTTAAGGCCCTTAACAACCAGTTAAGTGCCTCTTTAATCCCATTTTGAGAGGCATTTGTGATTTTAACAGTTTTCCCACATGCTGCACGCCTCCTCTGAAACACGACAGTGAAACCTGGCGGCAGCATTAGTGGATTGCTTACTAAAAGCTGCAGCTCCACCATTAAAAAGGAGTTTTCAGCAATCTTCATTTGCAGGTGGCAGAACTTTGTTGTCTCAGGTCTGGGGAAACTTTTAACAGGCCTACTCATTGTTGTGGAAGTTTGGAGCCTGACACCCATCTCCAGTGTGACCTCCTGGGAAACCCCTCTCCCCACCTTGACTGAGCGCTTCCTTAACTGAGGTATATACCAGAAGAATGGGAATCATTTATTTCCTTTCCTCCTGGGCATCAGATTCGGATGAAAACTAGCCGCGGCAGCAGCAGAACCCTGAACAACAGTAGCACCAACTGCAGGAGCAACACCTGAAGCTGCACAGGCCAGAAGGCGCCAGCGCACGACCACATTTCTGCCCGGGATGCAAGGGACACACTCATCTTGGCCAGATTTGCTTAGCCTGCACAAGCAAACACTTTTGCCTCGCAAATTCTTATCAGACCATCAACAATGACCAAGAACCTGCGGATTCTTATCACTCTGACCACCATACTGACAATTGCAAGTTGCCCTAAGCCCTCAATGTGGAAGTCCCATTTGCGAAATGACACACACCACAACTGCAACAGTTTGCCATCAGAATTTTTTATGACAATAAGCAAGTGATGGCATTTTAAAAATAAACACATTACACCCAAGTGACTACACTTGTGACTACTTGTGCATTATCTTCCTCTTACGCGTGTTCCTACGTGGTACTTCCCCTGTGGCTTCAGTAGATGTGGAGGCCCCTTGCTCACTTTCTTGCTGCTCCTGTCTTGACACCTTTTGCGGGCGTCCCCTGGGGTTGTGAACCTGTGAGGGCTCGGCAACAGTCTGCTGCTCCTGCAGCTGTACAGGGGCTGAGACGCCGATCTCAGTTGGGGTTGGGTGGGGACTCTGGTGGGGCTCTGACCGAGGGCTCTGCAGTGGCATGGTCATGTGAGCGCTTGGAGAGGAGCCCCCACTTCCTTGTTGTATGCCACCAACATGCCTCTCATGGGTCAGCCCCACTTCAGAGCTAGCAAGTAGCTTGACAGCACCTTGCTGCACTTCAGGGGGGCCATGAGGACCCGTTTCTGTACTGGAAGTCCTACTCCCGAGGACTTGCATGAATGTCTGGTTTGTATGCTCAATAGCTGACCATCGCTCCTCAAGAGACGTCAGTCTATTGTGAACAATGTTTTCACGACCCTGGCGACTAAGCTCCTCCATGGCCCTAACCATCCTCTCCTCTACGGTAGCCATCCTTTCCACGGAGGTTGCCATCCTTTCCATGGTGATGCGTTCATGTGCCAATGCCTCCACAAAGTCTTTGCTCATGTTAGCGATACAGTCCTCCATTCGCTCCACACTCGCAGCGACCCTGGAGATAAAACCTGCCAGAGACTCCTGCACCTGTTCCTGGAGTTCCAGCACCGCTGTCCTTCTGGATGGACTCGAAGGCACAGGGTCAACATGCAGCAGAGCCGAGGTGGGATCATCCTGCGCCCTCCGACGAGGACTCTCCACTGCTGACCCTGTCTCCACCATCTGCTGATGCTCACTTGTGAGCTGTGATACACCAGGTGACAACTCAACTCTATGTCCCGAAGGTCCCACCGAGATGTGAGTGTCTGCGCTGGTGCATGGTGCGCTTAATTCTGCTGACAGAGCGCCCTCAGAAGTTGCAGCTTCCTCTGAGGAGTCTGGAAGCTCAGGCTCTTCCTCCTGGACAGTGGGGACGGGGGCTCTCGATGGTCCTGTGGGGGAGTAAAGGAAAGAGTCAGAGATGTGAGGCCAAGGTTACATGCACATTGAATATTGCAGATGATCAAAAGTCAATCTGTTAGAGCATCAAAATCATTATCAGTGACTCATGCAATGTCAATGAGAGAGGTGATAAACTACTCTGTCACCAGCTTGCTCTGATGCACCCATCTGTCCGTCCCCCACTTGCGCATCCTCCTCCACTCCCATGATCTCTAGGGCCGTCTCCTCCCAGGGGGTGAGCTGGGCTACTGAGGATGGCCCTCCTCCTGTCCTTGCTCTTTCGCTCTTATTGTGAGCTCTCTTTTCCTGCAATGAGGGAGACAACTGAAGTTTGAGTGAGAATGAAGGAGTGAGTGTAGAGAATTCATATCATTGATGGTTAGAAGGAGACAAAGATGGAGTGAGGTGGCAAGACCAAGGGCCCTCCCTGTGTGTTGCATGTTGTTTTTATAGAATCACAGCGATAGGGAGTGTGAGGGCTGCATAATCAAATAGTTAGGTGAATGTGACCATAGAGAGAGAGGGAATGGGTAAGGGTGCAGGGATGTCAGTGTCAAGTGGGATGTGGAGGAAGAGGTTGTCAAAGCTGAGTGCTGGTGAGTAGAAGCAATGGGGGTCAGATTGAGGGTGATGGGAAAGTCATACTCACTTTTCCAGCACGCAGAAGGTCATGAAACCTCTTCCTGCACTGCAACCAGGCTCTGCAGCACATAGACAAAGAGTTGACCTCTTGGGCCACTTGCATTCACACAGATTTTGTCTGCTGGGGAGGCTTCTTCCTCCCTGAGGATGGGAAGAGCATCTCCTTATTTCCTCTTGCTCCCTCCACCAGAGCTTGCAGGGCGGCATCATCAAACCTTGGTGCAGACTTTGGCCTACTGCTGGACATATTGGCTGGAGGAATCTATCACAGCAAAGGGCATAAGGTTTGCAGTCTGCAGAAGAAGCAGCGATGATGTCATCGGAGACGACTTTCAGGATGGAAAGACTAAGTGGGCCAGAGGTTCCCACACGCTGGAAATCAATTGCCCATTTAGGTGAAAATCGTATATTTTTCCCACATCAAATTGGAGTCGGGTGGCTAACACGAAAAGCGGCTAACACGCACCCAGCCCGCACCAATGGCAAAATCGAGCCCATAGAGTACAAAAGCAAGTAATTTATGATGAACATTTATAAAACACTGGTTCGGTCTCAACTGGAGTATTGTGTCCAATTCTGGGCACCGCACTTTGGAAGGATGAGAAGGCCTTAGAGAGGGTGCAGAAAAGATTTACGAGAATGATTCCAGGGATGAGGGACTTCAGTTATGTGGATAGACTGGAGAAGCTGGGGTTGTTCTCCTTAGAGCAGAGAAGTTTGAGAGGAGATTTGATAGAGGTGTTCAAAATCATGAGGGGTCTAGACAGAGTAGATAGAGAGAAACTATTCCCATTGGCGGAAGGGTCGAGAACCAGAGGACACAGATTTAAGTTGATTCACAAAAGAACCAAAGGCGACATGAGGAAAAACTTTTTTACGCAGCGAGTGGTTATGATCTGGAATGCACTGCCTGAAAGGGTGGCGGAGGCAGACTCAATCATGACTTTCAAAAGGGGATTGGATAAGTACCTGAAGGAAAAAAATTTGCAGGGCTACGGGGAAAGGGCAGGGGAGTGGGACTAGCTGAAGTGCTCTTGCAGAGAGCAGGCACAGGCTCGATGGGCCAAATGGCCTCCTTCTGTGCTGTAACAATTCTATGATACTATGATTCTACGTCCCTGGGTCATTAGTCCAGGCCTCTGGATTACTAGTCCAGTAACATAACCACTATGCTACTGTTTCCTGTCAAACCAATTTCTGCCAGAGAGCCGAAAACAGGAGGCCGCTGTCTCATTTACATATATAATGGACGTAATGCCTGTTTTATGTTGCCACCAGGGACGTCTGAATAATGGCCCAACCCAATATCGGGTCAGACATCTTTCACACCTCCTTCAGGTGTGGGACATTGGTCCCCAAAATTGGCCCTTATTGTGCGCGCTTTACGCCTGTAAAACAGGTGCAATCAGGTCCAATTTCTACCCCAGTGTATTTGGAGTTTTGTCTTGCATTTACACCCTTTAACACCTGAGCTGGCAATCTCCACTGCAATTTAACATCCCTATGTTAATGATGGTGTGCATTACGAGGAATATGTTGAAATTGATTTTTTAATTAGACTGTGTTATTTAAAGCAAGAAGTTGTGGAAGATTTTGAAAGATTAAATCAATGCATCCTGGATTGTTTTTTTCACAGTAGACAAGACTAAAGTAATCACACCAATTTAAACTGAATAGATACAGGCCTAGAAATTCGGTGGCACCCCGCTTGGGGTGCCAGTCTCGCCTGGGCGCCAGAAGTACTGCCCCGGAAGGAGCCACGAGCGCTAGCGAGAAATTCAATTTCAGCGCCCCAAACGGAAGCGGGGCGCTGCTCGAGACGCCCCGCATCCCTCTTGGGGCGCTGCAACTGAAAATCTCAGCACAACGTGCCACAGCACCACACGCTGCGGCACGGTGCGCTGCGGTACTGCAGGCCTTCCTCCTCTTCTTAAAGGGGAGGGGACTGCTGCAGCGCGATCTGAGATCGCGAGTACCGGCAAAAGAGCCCGGCACCGAGGAGAAGTGCCGGGCCCTTGGGACACAGCTGGCACAACACAGGGGGGAGCTCAGAAGGCCGGGGACGGCAGCGCGGAGAGGAGCTGGCAGGCGGCCAGCAAAAAAAATGGCCGCCCCGCACCTCTACTTTAAATAGCGCCTCTACCGCTGCAGGTAGGCCCCCCTGAACCGGTCGCAGATTGCGACCAGCGTTACAGCAGGGGGCACTACCAAATATCGCGATTGGGGTGGTAGCAGGGCGCTGTGCACACCGATGATGTCATCGGTGGTGGCGCAGCGCTACAGGCTAACGCCGCCATTAGTGCCCCTCTAAATTTCGTGGGGGGCGTGGCCAGTGGCGCTAAAACCACTAAGTGCCCTCTTTGGGCGCTAACTGGTGGCGCAGCCCACCGAATTTCTAGGCCACAGTGTTTTTGGATCTGCAACTACAACACAGAATTTGTTGGTGAATGTTCCCACTGAAATGCATTTTGTTGCTGTGTTAGCTAGCCCAGTTGCACTTTCAAGCTTGCTATTCCCAAACTAATTACCCTGTATTTCTGCTACAGGCTGCTCAATTCACACATCCATTTCTGTGTCAGAGAGTGAAAGAAATGGTTGGATTGTGAGCTCAGGCAGGTTTGACCTGCTGAACTGTCAATCACCAAAGGCTCCAAAATAGACCCATCCTTAGAAGCACGGAAAAACCACATGCCTTTCACTGTTTAATTAACCCAAGATAATCAGCTATCACTATTGAATGGACACAATCTGTGTTGATAGCCTAGTTTACAATTGACTGAGCTGGTTAACCTGCATTCAGGATAACTAGGTGCACATGTGACCTAACTAATGGTCCTTAAAGGGACCGCTGGAGGCTGCCATCAAAAAGGTACGTTTTGCAAAAAATATTTACCTGAATGTGGAGCCTGGAGGAACATCAATGCGCCTCCTGGCTCCACAGCAGTTCCGAAGACCGTTGCCGGCCCTTGCTTGACACCCTCCCGATCGCCTCCTCCACCCCCCCACCCATTCAGGACATACCTGAGGGCTGCTGATGGCATCACAATGACCAAAAATTGGCAGCCACTTCTCCAGTGAGCTACCTGGGGATGCACAGCAAGCATCCACACCTCTCTGGTCTACTTTAAATGAGGCTCGAGTGCAATTTTGATCAGGCCTCGGGCCTACCTGTTCCGGTGCAGGGGCTGTTCCCTGGCCGGTGCAAACCAATTTCTCCACCCCTGTGTGCAATATTACTGGAGATCAACAGATAAACTTAAAATTCTAATATAGGCAATACAGGTACAGACCAAACTGTTACAGATGTTCTATATGTTTTCTTTAAGCTATAAACATGAGCTTATCCAAAACTCTACTGCCTGTGTCCTAAATCGCACCAAGTTCCGTTAACCCATTACCCCTGTGCTCGCTGACCTACATTGGCTTCTGGTCCGGCAGCACCTCAATTTAAAATTGCTCATCCTTGTTTTCAAATCCCTTCATGGCTTCACCTCTCCGTACCTCTGCAGCCTCCTCCAGCTCTACAACCCTCCGAGGTCTCTGCATTATCTAATTCTGTCCTCTCTTGCATCCCTGATTTTCATCGCCTCTGATGTGCCTCAATAAATCCGAGACTCGATGTTAGCGAAACAAAACAAGGCTTTTATTGACTTAGAAGGTAACACACAGAGGAGAGGTATCTTCCATCCAGAGGTCTGCCGTACTGGATGTGATGCAGGCTGGGCCAGCTTACATTGGGGCCAGGTATGGGCGGAGCCCTACACACAGTACAATACAATGGTGAGGAAACGGAACTGAGGTAAGGGAAATGAAACTGAAACCAACCACAGTCACAGGCAGAGAATACCAATGAGTGATGAATGGACTATTTCATCACATTCACCCCTTCTATAGATTTAGTCTGTTCAGGGGTTTGATAGTCCTCTGCGACCGACGTGGCTGTTGTGGTGCCGTGGGTGTCGGCTGGGTGTCCCCGGTGGCCTCCTGGGTCTCTGCCAGGGGTGCCGCCAGGGTTGTTGAAGGGGTTGTTGCTGGGGGTACCGTTGGTCGATGTTCTTCTGGGGGTGATGACAGAGTAGTGGGTGGGTAAGAGTTGCTGTGATCGTTGTTGCTGCTGTTGTCGTGGTTGTTGTCGTTACCGGCTGGGGCGCCGTCTTTTATGGACACGGTGTCCTCCCTTCCGTCGGCGTGCCGGACATACGCGTATTGGGGGTTGGCGTGGAGTAGGTGCACTGACTCCACGAGAGGGTCCGTCTTGTGGCCCCTCACATGCCTTCGCACGAATACCGGACCCGGGGTGGAGAGCCATGACGGCATGGATACGCCTGAGGTGGATTTCCAGGGAAAGACAAACATTCGCTCATGAGGCGTGGCATTAGTGGCAGTACACAATAGCGACCGTATCGAATGGAGCACATCTGGGAGGACTTCCTGCCAGCAGGAGATAGGGAGGCCCTTGGTCCTTAGAGCTAGAGTGACTGCTTTCCATACTGTCCCGTTCTCTCGCTCCACTTGACCGTTACCCTGGGGGTTGTAGCTGGTGGTACGGCTTGTGGCGATCCCCCTGGACAGCATGTACTGGCGTAGCTCTTCACTCATGAAGGACGCCCCCCTATCCGTATGGATGTAGCTCGGCATACCGAACAGGCAGAACAGGCTGTTGAGGCATTTAATGACTGTGGCGCTGGTCATGTCTGGGCAGGGGAGGGCGAATGGGAAACGGGAGTATTCGTCCACAATGTTCAGGAAGTAAACATTGCGGTCGACGGACGGGAGGGGGCCCTTGAAATCTAAGCTGAGCTGCTCAAAGGGCCGTGTAGCTTTGATTAAATGGGCTCTATCTGGGCGGTAGAACCGAGGCTTGCACTCAGCGCAAGTGCGGCAGTTCCTGGTCAGAGACCGAACTTCCTCAATCGAGTAGGGTAAGTTGCGGGACTTTATGAAGTGGAACAGCCGCGTGACCCCTGGGTGGCAGAGGTCGTTGTGGAGGGTCTGTAGCCGATCCCTGGTGGCGCTGGCACACATCCCTCGTGAGAGGGCGTCGGGGGATTCGTTAAGGGCCCCTGGCCGGTAAATGATGTCATAATCGAAGGTGGAGAGCTCGATCCGCCACCTAAGAATCTTATCATTTTTAATCTTCCCCCTCTGTTTATTATTGAACATAAACGCTACCGACCGCTGGTCGGTAAGTAGGGTGAAGCGTTTGCCGGCTAGGTAGTGGCGCCAGTGGCGCACTGCCTCCACGGTGGCTTGGGCCTCCTTTTCCACGGAGGAGTGTCTGATCTCGGGCCCTTGGAGGGTCCTCGAAAAGAAAGCTACGGGCCGCCCCGCCTGGTTGAGGGTGGCCGCCAAGGCAAAGTCAGACGCATCACTTTCCACTTGAAAGGGAGTGTTCTCGTCCACTGCCTGTAGCGTGGCCCACTCAATATCCCGCTTAATGCTTTTGAAGGCGGCGTGGGCCTCAGCAGAGAGCGGAAAAGAGGATGCTTTCAAGAGGGGGCGGGCTTTGTCGGAGTAGTTGGGGACCCATTGGGAATAATAAGAAAATAACCCCAGGCACCTTTTCAGGGCTTTGGGAGTGTTGGGCAGGGGCAGCTCCCGTAGGGGGCGCAATCGGTCGGGGTCTGGTCCGATTTCCCCATTCTCCACCACGCTGCCTAGTATGCAGAGGCGCGTGGTGTTGTAAACGCACTTGTCCTTGTTGTAGGTGAGGTTGAGCTTTTGTGTGGTTTTCAGGAACCTCTCGAGGTTCGAGTCGTGATCCTGCTGGTTGTGACCGCAGATGGTGACGTTGTCGAGGTAGGGGAAGGTTGCCTGCAAGTGGTGGTCATCGACCATGCGGTCCATCTCCCTCTGGAAGACCGAGACCCCATTCGTCACCCCAAAGGGGACTCTGAGGAATTGGTAGAGGCGTCCGTTCGCCTCGAAGGCAGTGTACGGGCGGTCCTCTGGTCTAATAGGGAGCTGGTGGTACGCTGACTTGAGGTCGATGGTGGAGAACACCCGGCATTGGGCGATTTGGTTCACCATTTCTGATATGCGGGGTAGCGGGTAGGCGTCTAGTTGGGTGTACCTGTTGATCGTTTGGCTATAGTCGATCACCATCCGTTTCTTCTCGCTACCCATTACCACTACCACTTGGGCGCGCCACGGGCTGTTGCTGCGTTCAATAATGCGCTCTTTCAGGAGCCTGTCTACCTCGGTCGCGATAAACCGCCTGTCCTCCCAGCTGTACCTCCTGCTTTTGGTCGCTATTGGCCGGCAGTTAGGGGTAAGGTTCGCGAATAGCGAAGGCGGCGTTACCTTCAGGGTAGCCAGACCGCACACTGTGAGGGGCGGCTGGGACCCACCGTAATTGAGCGTGATGCTTTGGTGGTAGCACTGGAAATCCAGGCCCAAGATCATGCTCGCACATAGATTCTTCATGATTAGTACTTTAAAATGATTGTATACAGTTCCGTTAACAGACAATTGTACCGTGCAGTAACCCATAATGGTCGATGTCTGGGTTTTATCAGCCATAGAGATGGTACCCCGAGTAGGGACCACCTTTAGGGAGAGTTGTTGTGCCAGTTCAGGGTGGATAAAACTCTCCGTGCTTCCACTGTCAATTAAACATTTAACCCCGCACCCGTTTACCTCGATGTCCACCATTGATTTGGATAGCGGGTGCGGCCTGGTCTGGTCCACTGTGACCGATGCCACTGTAGGGCCCTGATCGAGACAAGATGGCGTCCACGCTGTCTGCTCACAAGATGGCAGACCCCACGAGGTCGGGCAAGATGGCGTCCAAGATGGCCGCTCCCACGGCGCACACGCGGCGGTGGCGGGTTTTCCGGCGGGGTTCCCTCTGCACACCTTCCCGAAGTGCCCCTTCTTACCGCACTTAAAGCAGGTGGTGCCTTTCGCCGGGCACAGGTTTCTGGTGTGCTTCGGCTGCCCGCAGAAGTAGCAGTTGGGTCCCCGACGCGTCGCGGCTGTCGTAGGGCTTCTGGGGGGAGAGCGGGGCCCCGACGGTGTCGGGCTGCCGGGCGGGGAAGATGCCTTCCAAGATGGCGGCGCCCTTGGTGCACACGTGGCGGCGTGGACGGCGCGGGCTGAGGAGTAGGCGTCCGAGTTTCTCTGGGCCACATCCAGGGGTCGCGCTGTGTCCGCAGCCTGTTTCAGGTCCAATCCCATTTTTTCCAGCAGTCTCTGCCGGATGTAAGTGGAGCTGAGGCCTGTGATAAAGGCATCGTGAACAAGCTCGTCAGTGTACACTGCGGCTTTTACATCTTGGCACTTGCAGTCTTTGCCAAGCGTTTTCAGGGTGCCTAGGAACTCCTCCACCGATTCCCCAGGTCGCTGTGCGCGAGTAGCGAGCAGATGCCTAGCATACACCTCATTCGTAGGCTGCTGGTAATGCGCCTTTAAGATGTCGCAGGTGGCCGGGTACGTGTCGGCGTCTTGGATGAGGGGGTAAAGCTGGTGGCTTACCCAATTCCGCAGAATTCTGAGTTTCATACTCGCAGCGTCCGTAGCATCTTTGACGGCTGCGGAATTGTCCAGGAAGAATTCCATACACATAAACCAGTGTCCGAAGCGTGCCGATGCGTCCGAAGCATGCTGGTCCAAATCCAAACGTTCGGGTTTCAAGAGTTGATCCATTGTGTTGAAAATTAAGTCAATAAAATTGATTTGCCTCAATAAATCCGAGACTCGATGTTAGCGAAACAAAACAAGGCTTTTATTGACTTAGAAGGTAACACACAGAGGAGAGGTATCTTCCATCCAGAGGTCTGCCGTACTGGATGTGATGCAGGCTGGGCCAGCTTACATAGGGGCCAGGTATGGGCGGAGCCCTACACACAGTACAATACAATGGTGAGGAAACGGAACTGAGGTAAGGGAAATGAAACTGAAACCAACCACAGTCACAGGCAGAGAATACCAATGAGTGATGAATGGACTATTTCATCACAGCCTCATCATTGGTGGCCATGCCTTCAGCTGCCTAGGCCCGAAGTTCTGGAATTCCCTCCCTAAACCTCTCTTCCTCTCTCCTCCTTTAAGACGCTCCTTAAAACCTACCTCTTTGACCAAGCTTTAGGCCACCTGTCCTAATATCTCCTTATGTGGCGTGGCGTCAAATTTTATTTGATAACTCTCCTGTGAAGCACCTTGGGATGTTTTACTACATTAAAGGTGCTATATAAATGCAAGTTGATGTTGTGTTGTTTAAGCAGTATTTTCATTTTAGGGTTGTTAATCTAGACACATTTGTGGAGTGTTTATCATAATTAGGCCAAATTCAAAATCTATTGATAGCATTTAGAAATGAGCCAGAGGTAGAAGTAAGGGCATTTGATTAATTTTCTGGTGTGTTTTGATCCATCATGGAATAAAGATTTATTGCCTTACCCCAGAATTCTCTGCTATTTTAAATGCTTCTGAACATGCCGTGGTGCATAAGAACCTTTTGTGCTGATATTATGCGGATTCATTTATTCAATGAATTGCTTCAAATCATGCGTATGAAAACACACTCAAATTGGTTTGCATTCCCAGGTGTTTGTTGATTGCAAATATAGGATTGCTTTTTGATTCTCTATGATTGAACAAACAAACCACAATCTAGCCCATTTGGATGGTTGTAAATCCCAATTGCAAGGAAGTTTTCCCAGCTCCTGATTATTGTAAAATGGATTGAATGTCAGTTTGAACAGATGAAAATCTCAGTTGTAGACAGGAAATTAATTTGAAATGTTGCATACAAGTGGGGTTCTGCTTTCATATGCCAACTAAGCTGTGTTTGTTAAAATGGTAGCAGTGCTTATGCGTGCTCTTTAGCATTGGTGAAACTTTTTTATAACGATTTGACGCTTGGATAGATATTATTTTGAGTAAACCAAAAGCAAATTCAGTGAATGGTGGAAATCTGAAATAAAAACAAAAAACACTCAGCAAGTCAGGGTCAGGCAGCTTCTGTGGAGAGAGAAACAGAGTTATGTAAGATTCGCAAAATTCAGCAGATTCCCCAAAACCAAGACGATTACCCTAAAGAAGGGAATTTTTGGACTGTTAATAAACCACGTCAGAATGGTATAGGAATATTGGGCAAAAGGGAGATTTAAAAATCAAGGACCCCAGGATTTTGGTTTTTATTTTAAAAGCATGTTTGAGCCTGTGGAAGAAAAGGGGGCTGCAACAAAAGGAATTGGGATTGGCCTCTGTAAATGGACAGTTTTGGGTATTGGCATTAGCCAAGCTGTCTGAGGACTATCTGGACTGTCTCAGTCATTTTACATAATGACAATAGACCAACGGAAGAGCAGTTCCCGCCCAAAATTACAGAACCATCCAAAGTATACATAATGCAGAACATGCCCCAACCAACAAAAGAACTTTGGCCCCCACAGGAAAAGACAAATGTTACTGCAATTAAACAAGAGGTTAAACAATCGCTTAAAACCAATTAAGAATCGATGGGACCACCCCAAAACCACTTCACACAATCTTAAAACCAATTAAGAATCGATGGGACCACCCCAAAACCACTTCACACAATCTTAAAACCAATTAAGAATCGATGGGATCACCCCAAAACCACTTCACACAATCTTAAACCAATTAAGATCGATGGGACCATCCCGAAACCTATTAAACAATTTTTAATGTTAACGAGCCCGCCAAAACTAACAAAGAGACCGAACTGATTTGGCGCGCAGATTAGCAGGCCTCAAACAGAATAATTGATGGCCTGCTTTTACAACAGCAGTGCAAGGAGTCAACGGTGGTTCGAGTGAGAGGAGAGTTCAAAGGAGTTCAAAACGGCGAGAAGATGGTAAACAGTGGAAGAAAAGAGTTCAAGAAAACAGTGCTGGAGGAAGTTCGCTTCATCATTCATGTCAAATCAAATCACAAAGTTCAGTCCAAGAAGAAGCTCCCTCTCAAAGAAGTAACACACCGTCAGAGACCTCATGGCAGACCAGGGCCTCACGAAACAAAGAACCAAATATTACCAGCAACCGGGTAATATTGTGCCACCGCGACCAACAAAACCCAACTCGGAAGAAAACCAAAGATCCGCAAGTTTTTGCACTCTGCAATCTATCCTGACTTACTCCTGGGTAAGATTTTATCACAAAGACTCTAAACCCTACTTCTAACGAAAATAAATTGGGTACTCACCTGATAGATCCAATACGCACCCTACCGCATCAGCGGACTCGCGAAGACTGACCAGCCATGCAGGTGAAGTCCTCTACTGCATCCGGGGTACAGCAGGTCCCAACCGACACATCTAGAGAACCCCAAAATCGCGAACCTCTAAAACTGTCAAAAGAAGTCATTTTGGTGAGCATTATCCCTGGTCCTCTGGAGCCAATTTAGCTAGTGAAGTGGGATTGGGAGGGGTGAAGTATTCTGTCTATTGTTATTTTCCCTTGTATATTCCAAAGTGTTCCCCCAATTTAGAGTGTTTAAACTATTGTGTAGTATATTTTCTTTCTCAAATAAAGATCTTATTTCATTCACCAAGATTCAGTTGTCTGCTGCACATTTCATCACAACCCCCAAATAAGTTCCAGATCTAGAACCTAGGGAGTGGGAGCGATTTGAACCACTCATAAGTCAGAGGCGAAGCTGACCCCAAACACCACCCCCTTACAGAAACGGCGACCGTGGCAGGACCTTGGCAAAAGGGATGTGATGCAGTAGACATTGTTTTTGAGGAAAGAAATAAGATGGAAGGGAGGATTTCCTCTTATGTGTTTGAGAAGGTGAATATCACCAAGAAATGGGTGACCAGCCTGTTGTGCGCTGAGCATCCCATGGACGCTGCAGCCAAATGGACTGAGAGCAAAGACCACAAGAGAAAGCCATCTGGTTGGTCTGCTCACTGCGACAGATCCAGCTTTTAGATTAGTGCATTGAGGCACTAACAGCAGAGCTGCAGGAACCAGCTCAGCTGTCTCAAGCAAGGGCTCTAGCAGGGGAAGGACTATTGCAGGAATTAAAGGCCCAAAGTCAGGAGAAATTACAGATAGCGGAAAAACACAGGAACAGACATGAATATTTTCGGTGCCAAGTCTCCGAGGCAAAAGGTAATGAGTTAGTGTTACGAGAAGAGAACGCCCACCTTACCAGGCAAATAAAAGAACAGAAAGAGAGGTTAAGAGACGTGCAGGCAGCTTATAAGGTAGCAAGCACTACGGGTTTTGAAGCGGGAGGTCACGGCCCCTGCCAAAAGCAGATCGACAGTTTAAATCTTGCTCTGTGCAGGGCACAGGGCATGGTAAGCCTAGTGAGCCCAGGTGCGGCCCGGGTGGGCCTGGAAGTAGAAGAGGAAACTGTTCAGACGTCATCTGTGGCGCCGGGGAATGACTCGGTTGGGCAGCAGGAAGGACAGGCAATCTGTAAGGAAGGCAGGGAAGAGAGCACACCACCACCACCTGTGGCACCGGGTTTTAACTCAGTTTGGCAGCAGTGAGAAGGGGGCAGGCCAATGCAGGATAGGTCAGAGCCTGGGCCGATGTGCCAGGCTCGGCAGCAAAGGTTTGGCCCACCCGGCGGTGGTGGGGGTCAGGGACCCCTTGAAAGTCAATTCGTGATTCCACATGGTACCCAACAGCTTAGGACTATGGTAAGCCACCTGAACAAACTCACCCAAAAGGGAGACCCCCTCGGTCCACTTCATGGAAGTGGAACAGGCAGCAGGCATCAACGAGTGCGATGACTCTGAGATGGCTAAAATGCTCCTGTTCTCCCTGGATGGCAAGTTGTACCAGTCCATCTCTGCAGAGAGCAACAAAGGGCAAGGTGGGTACGCTGCCATCCGGGAGGAAGTTCTGGAGGCCATGGGTATGAGCGATGGTAGTCCTTTCTCTCAGGTGGAGAAGACTACACAGTTAGCAGGGGAGACCCCACAGGCTTTTGCAGACAAGCTGAGGCCTGTGTATAAGAGTGCCTGCAATGGGGATCTCGACCGGACTCACATGAACCAGGACGAGCTGGCCCACTGGCTCCGAAGTCTGGTGGAAAACAGCTTGCCATGGATCAGGGCCAAGGCTGAGCTCTGGTTTGACCCGAAAGGCCCCCAGGTCACCGAGGAGACAGTGGTCAGACAACTGACCCTGGTTTACCGCAATGGTAGAGGGGTAGAAGAACACCCACCAAAAGGAAAGGTTCACAAAATAAAACCTACTGGTAAGAAAGAATGGCACCAGGAAGGGGGTAACCCTTCCGATATGAGGCGTAACTGCTACGGGTGCGGGAAACGTGGGCATTGGAGAAGGGACTGTAGAAATCCCTGGAAGGATAATGCAGGGAAAAACTCCCCAGCTCCTGCCCCAAAAACAGAAACAACGACCTCTCCCCCTACGCTTGATTCGATAGTGGCTGCGCTCCGGGTTTTATTAAATGGCCCAGGGAAGGTAGCCACAGGCACAGGTGCTTTAACTCCATCTGCCCCACCCAACACAGACCTATGACTAGAGCCAGCGCAGCCTATCTACGTGTGTCCCCTTGAGTATGATGCGTGGACGAAACCGCTCGTTAAGATGGAGGTGGAAAAGGTGAAAGGGACCTATCTGTTGGACATGGGAGCATCAAGCACCACCGTCTATTCAGATAACCCCGCTGCCTCACCTCTGTCTAACGGGGTCCCGTACAGCTTAGTGAGGTTTACAGGTAACGAGCAGGCTGGCTCGTTCTCCATCCCGCTGTCCATTCATTTAGGAGCACTCCACACCAAGTGGACCTGTGTTTTAATGAAATGGGAGCAGGAAGGGAAGGGGATCCTGGGGGCTGATTTTATCATAGGCCACAGGATTCTAGTGGATCTTAGGAACCACTGTCTGTGGGGAGCATGCACCAGCAAAGAAAGTGAAGTGGCAGTTATCCCAGAGAAACAGGGCAAGGGGACCTTGTGCACCTTAAAACCCAAGGAGGGTTACGACCTCGAACTAATGGTCAGTAACACTCCACTGGAGTACCAGGCATTTGTGCGAGCACACCTCGGCGCATTTGCCACTCGTAAACATGATTGTGGAAGGGTGAACGGGGTCGAAGTTAGTGTAAACGGGGACCCCATGACCCGACCACAAAAGCAATACAATTTCCCCAAGGAGGCAGAGGCAGATATGGAAACGGCCATGACCTCTCTGGTCAAGCAGGGGGTATTGAGACCAATAGCCGCCCATGTAAACTCTCCATTGTGGCCGGTTAGGAATCCGGACAACTCCTGGAGAGCCACGGTGGACTATCGGGTGCTCAATAGAAACATCCCCGCCTGTGCACCCATGGTCGCAGCTGTCGCCGACCTCATTGGAAGTATCCCAGCCTCCGCAACCACCTTCACGGTGCTGGATATTTCCAACGGGTTTTGGCCCATCCCTCTACGGAGAGAGGACCAATACAAGTTTGCCTTCACATTTAAAGGCCAACAATACACCTGGAACTGCCTACCTCAGGGTTTCCACAATAGCCCCAGCATTTTTCACCAATGCATGGCAAATTGTTTAAAGGGCTTCAGCCGGCCTCGGCAGTTAGTTCAGTATGTAGATGACCTGCTCCTATTCACCGATGAAGGAAAGGAACACGGTCCACTCCTGGCTGAACTGCTGGAGCTGCTCAGGCAAGAAGGCTTTAAAGTAAACCCTAAGAAAGTACAGATCGGCCAACAGGAAGTAAAATTCCTAGGGCTGGCTGTGCACGCAGGGGAAAGGGCCATCCATAAAGCTGGAAGGGAAGTTACCAGCCCCCAATACAGTAACAGGAGTGAGATCTTTTCTAGGGCTAACCAGGTACTGCAGGGATTTTATTGAGGATTACGCCGCCACAGCAGCCACTCTGCTCCGACTCTATCATAAGGGAATGGAGTGGGTTTGGGATGAGGGTTGCGAGGCAGCATTTGTAAAACTCAAACAAGATCTGCAGACCGCGCTGGCTCTAGGGGCTATTGATGGGGGAAAAGAGTTTTCCTGGAGGTAGCAGCCAGCGGGGACAGTCTGAGTGCAGTGCTGCTCCAGAAGCAGCACAGTTAGCTGAGACCAGTGGTTTACTCCTCCAGGATACTCACCGATGTAGAGAAGGGCTACTCCAACTGTGAGAGGCACCTCCTTGCCACTCACTGGGTTGTGAAAAGATCATTGATCTTCACAGGCACCTCGCCCATCATCCTCCTCACCCATCACATGCCCACCCAAATGCTCCTAGATGGGAGAATAAAAGATGGGACAGTGAGCAGTGCTCGCATTGCTCGCTGGACTCTGCTTCTCTCCCAGATGGAACTAAGGGTGAAAGGTCTCTGCGAGCCGAAGCTCGTGTTAGATACGAATTTTGGAGTATAACCAGACGGAGAGACGAAACTGCTGACAAAGTTAAAGTTTATTAGAAAATGGCCGGAAGACCTTGTGCACAAGGGAAAGGAGGGAGCCTCCTCAGACTCGCAACTGGCTCTCTAAGGAAATACAGCATACAAGCATTTTATATACCTTTCAATAAGCAACGCCTACTGGTTAGAAAAGTGGGCATACGCATACAGAGTTACTCTCTTATTGGTTGGGTGATTAGTCACTCAATGTCGGGAGCTGCCCTGAAGTGTTCTTTGACATTAAGCATAACACCTAGTTCTTAGACATCTAGGCCCCGATTTTCTGCCAGCCGTCAGGCAGCTTTTCAGGCAGCCGGGGGCCGAAAATCGCCGGAAAAGGGGGTCGCGACCCCACATGCCTGATTCCCCGCCCCGTCCGACTTTCGGACCACCGTTTCTCCGTGACCCGCTTCAGTCCCGCCCGCCGCTGGCGGGACTGGCTGTCGGAACACCAATGAGCAATTATCACCTTGTTTAACTCGATTTTCAGGGGCCGTTGCGATTTTGGGGCTTTCCCCACATCAAACACGCCTGCGGGGAACCCCGCTGACGAAACCTGGCGTGAAGCTTGCCGGCTTGCTTGCTGTCAGCTGCAGGTCATTCGGAAAAGCTGCAATTTAAAGGGACAGCACTTGTATGTTGAAGGACCTTGTTGCTGCAGGCTTGGGGCTACTTCTTCAAGGCTTTGGCACAGCTGTGGAAGGCTGGAGCCTCACACACTTCTCCAATGTGATCTCCTGGGAAGCCTCTCTCACCACCCTCACTCAGCGCTTCCTCAGCGGAGGCATCTACGAGAAGCATGGGACGCCTTTTTTTCCTTCCCTTCTTGCCATTAGAGGACCTCCAGCAGCAGAGGCGGCATCAGCAGAACCAGGAACAGCATGATGAGCACGAGGAGCACCAGGCTGCTGCTCACTCACCTGAAGCTGCACAGGCCAGAAGGGGCCAGCGCTTGGGAGTGGCTTGAGAGCACCTTGCAGCGCTTTAGGGGGCCATGGGGACCCGTATCTGCACTGGCAGTCCTACTCAGAAGGACTTCCATGAAGGCCTGGTTTCTCTGTTCAGTAGATGGCCAACGCTCCTCAAGAGATGTCATTCTCTTATGAGCACTCACCATGTTTTCCGTACCCTGGTGAGTTATCTCCTCCATGGAGGTTGCCAGCCTTTTCATGGTGATGCGTTCCTGCGGCAATGACTCCACAAAGGCTCTGCTCATGGTCGCTATGGACTCCTCCATTCACTCCACACTCGCAGCGACCCTGGAGACAAAACCTGCTAGAAACTCCTGCATCTGTGCATGGAGATCCATCACCTCTTCTCTTGCGGATGGAGTCAGAGGCAGAGGGTCGACATGCAGCGCAGCTGAGCTGGCAGAGTCCTGCGCCCTCCGACGAGGACTCTCCACTGCTGGCCCGAAGTGTGAGTGTCTGCGCTGGTGCTGGGTGCGCTTACTTCTGCTGATGCTGCGCCCTCAGATGTTGGAGCTTCCTCTGAGGAGTCTGGCTGCACAGCCTCTTCCTCCTCCACAGTGGGGACGGGGGCTCTGGATGGTCCTGTGGGGGAGTAGAGGAAGGAGTTAGAGATGTGATGCCAAGGTTACATGCACATTCGAGTTGACATCTGCTGACACCTGCTTCCATGCAGCCTTGGTCTCAGTGGGAGGCCTCTTCCTGCCTGACCTAGGGAAGAGGACCTCCTTGTGGGCCCTAACCCCATCCAATAATGTCTGCAGTGAAGCTTTGTCGAATTTGGAGGCAGCTCGGGGTCTGGCACTGGCCACAGCTGCTGTAGGCGCCTCTGCCATCCTGTATGGTTCGTTTGGAAGCCAACAGAGGAAGCAATGCTTGCTGTGGACCTTGAAAGCACCACGAATGATGACATCATACTGTGGGCCTTCCTGACTGGAAATGGACAATTAGCAAGGCTGCCCACACGCTGGAAATTAATTGGCCACTTGAAGGAAAATTGCGTCCAGCTGGCTGACCCATTTTTTTGTGTGTCAGAAACCCCACATTCGGTGAATCTGACCATTTCCCACACAATCCACAAAATTGGGCCCCTAGCTTCTGTTTGCAAGTTCGTTTAATTCTTGAGAAAAGCTTATTATAATAAACTTTATAATCAGCTTTTGGATGCGAGCAGACATTACGAAGGGAGATAAGGTGTTTGAGGCAAAGATAGAAATGGCCGACTCGCTATGAAATTCAGTTTCCCTTATCTCTCAGAAAACCAGCTGCATTAAACACTGCTTCTGTAACACTGATAACAACATTTTGGAATCAGTAAAGATGGAGACCAAGAGTCTAGTAAATATGCTGTGGTCTGCTATTTCTACAGTACTTAGTTAAAAAGGGTTAATGATGGTCAAGTGTCCCATCATGCTTTGCAGCTACCTAAATACTACATGTATGTTTTTAATACATATATTTCTTAATAAGTGAAGCTAATCATCCTTTAAATATGATTTCTAATACTACGGCCCTCCCTACAGCTTTGCTTAATATATTTAAAGACTAGAGAATTCAGGCTTTGGTTCACAGGCCTATTTTTGCAATCCAACAGGCCCCCTTCCAACCCCCCAAAAGGGAACCTTGAGGCGGGTTGTAAAGTGTGCACATCTACGAGAAGCTGGTATAGCATGCTGGGAAACCAAGAGCGTGAATGATTGAGGTTTCTTCCGGTTACCGGACCTACTTTGTTATACACCTCCCCCCTTAGACCTCTGGTTACTCCAGGAAGGCCACCCATTTGTTGCATAGGGCCTGGTGTGGATCCTGTCGAGGTGGGCACCAGGTATGCATCAGATGAGTATGGTTAATATTTAAATTTAAATTAAAGTGTTTCCCAATTCGTTATACTACCACCTCATACTTCATATGCTTGATATGTGTGATATCAGTCTGATCCATGGGCGTTCCGATTCTGCCCCGCCTGGGGTATCCTCTGTTTCTCTGTTTCTTCTATCTTTCTTGATGTTACCCCACCTGGGGTTTCCTCTACGTTGCTTTGGATCTTCTTTTTCGGTGTGCTCCATTAATTTGTTAGTCATGGGCGTGAGTACCCAATTGGCTTATGTATCAAAGCATGCTAACTACCAGACGTGTGAAATAATACAAACCTAAGGGTGTACTGATATGTGTTAAGCCCAATATCTCACCAGTGTGAGTTGTCCTCTATGCTGTCAATTTCAATATCCATTCTCGAGTTGTCTTACCCCAAAACATAAAAATGCTTTGGGGGCGGGGGGGGGGGAATTCAGTCGCATCATGAGCTCACTGAAACCCTCAAACAACAGGGGAATGTCATATCTGAGTATCCGAATTGCGCCACACAATTGTGCAGCTCTTACTTAAAAATGTGTTGGTTGATCACCTCATACTGGATTTGTTAAGTATGTGTATTGTATTGAACAATTAACACAAAGACTTAAACGTATAACTCAAACAGGTCTTTACTGGTTGGAGGTAGGGACTATACGTAGGTCTTTACTTCATGCCCACAGGCGGGAACTGAGGGGAGATCAGTACCCACAGTACTATTTATACCCCTATGGCCAGGAGTGGTACTGCGTATCACTACGCCCAACAAGTAGTGCAGTCCTGTCCATAGGTTCAAAGTAGCACACATATTACATACACAACATTCCTCCCTTCCTAGCTTTACAGTCATCTCCCCATTTAACATAACGTAATAACATATATACATATATAACTTCAGGTTTACATAACAGAATAACATAGATACATAGATAACTTCATGTCAAAACAGATCACAGATTCAGTCTCTGCGGAAAACAGTTCACAGATTCAATCTCTGTGGTGTAGTCGGTTCACGTTGCTGGAGTGACTCATTCAATAGTCCTTCCATGGATTTAACAGTTTGAACTTCCGAACTGAATTGGCTCCGTTCGGAGGGACCACGTGTGTGATCTGGTAGAGGTAATAATGGTTCAGATGGGTCATCTTCTGTTTCGACTTTTCCTTTTCTGCTTCTTGGAGACTCTCTGGGCTCCACTGTCAGCTGCCAGCTGCATGCGCAGTTCCTCCTTCTCTTCCTCCTTTTTCCGTAGTAGAGCCACCTTCTCCCGATGTTCCGTAGACTTTCGGTGCTCCTCCATGATTTCTGTATGGTGGGAGTCGAAGTTACAAGTTGGGCAGGACAGGACATAGTAATATTCGGTGTCGTCCTGATCTAGGCCAGCGAGAGGGTCTTCTATTTCCTCCATACCCAGCTGGGCGTTAGCCAGCTTTTGTTCCAAGTCCAGACATCTTTCCTGAAGAGACTTCTTCATGCGTACCTCTTCATCCAGCTTTTTCTGGGCTTTCAGCAAGTCGTTTACTAATGACCTCATTTGAGATTTTACTACTTCAACTTCTTTTGGAGATTGATTGATCGGACTATTCAATCCCTCTACCGGAGCAGCTGTTTCAGCGGTCTGTTGTTCTACGTTGACGTGAGTCAGCGTACTTTTGGCATCCAAGGGCTGCTCTGTTGCAGTCATCTCAGTCTGTGTTGCCACCTCAGCTCTTCCAATAACCTTTGAGAGCTCCGAACCCCTTTCGTTTGAATATTGAAGTCGTGTTCAAGTTTTTCCCATTTCAGAGTCCTGTCCTTCAGCATATGCAGGAGTTGGCTGACCGTTAACTCCTCTGACATCAGACGTTTTGTGTGCTCCTGCTCCATTTTCTCCATCAGCTGCTTCTGTTGTCTTTCCAGATTCTCCAACTCTATATCAAAGAACTCTTTCGTTGCATTCAACTCTTGCTTAAAACGGCGAAGCATTTGTTCTAATTGCTGTTGTAGTTTGAAATGGAGTTGAGTTCGAGCCCGGTGTCCCTCAGAAATGGGCACATCAGTAGACTTGCCAGACTCAGAATCCACAGTTAAACTATGTTGTTGTTGCTCAGTGGAATTCTGTGCTGAAACTTTGTCTTTTGCACCTGAGTTGGGCTTACCATCATCCGTTCCAGAGTCTGGGCCGACTATCTTCACCGAGTTCTCACTCGTTATTGTTTGTAGGAAATGCCAGTCCATATTCATTTTCCTAATCCACTCCCGTCCTAGTAGTGGAGAACCTCCTTCAGATATCACATATAAGTCCATTATTTGACTGTCTTCGCCCTTGTGGACCACTGCAACCTCTATTTTCCCGATGGGGTACACTCTTTGCCCCGTGTATGTTTTCAATATAATCCCCGTATCCTGTAGGGGAATATGTTGGAATAACTTTCCGTAATCTTTCTTATTTATGACCGTCAATGCCGATCCAGTGTCCAATTCCAGTTTTACTTGGACTCCTTCTATCTGAAGAGTGACCCAAATTGTCTGGAGGTCTGCACCCTTACCAGCGTTGAGTACTCTTAAGCTAGCCAGTTCATTACAGCTTAAGCTAGCCAGTTCAATACTGCTTGCGTCTGAATCGGACTCCTGTTCGGTCACCTTGTGTACCTTTGCGTATTTCCCTTGCGGTGACTTCTTGTTGCTGGTCTTCTTCCCTGACCTGCATACTCTAGCTATATGTCCAAGCCTACCACAAGTTCTACATTCTTGGTTTTTAAACCAACACTGGTTCTGATCATGCGTTGTCTTTCCACAACGATAACATTTGCCAGAACTCACACCCAATTTGTGTGCACTGAGCTCCGGTGACCGTAGCTGCATTACTGCCGTGCCTCTCGCTGCGGCTTCGTGTGCTGCTGCCATAGTGACCGCCTTCTCAAGCGTCAGCTCATTCTCCTCGAGCAGTCGCTTTTGTGTATCCTGTTTAAATAAACCACACACAAATTTGTCTCGTAGTGCATCTGTCAGTCCCGTTCGAAACTGGCAATATTTCGCTAATTTACGCAATTCCAGCAAATATTCAGCATTGCTTTCATGCTGTAGCTGCCTTCTGTCGTAAAATTTAAATCGTTCCGCTAGCATCAGCGGCGTGGGGTTTAGATGATCTTTCAGGACAGTAACAATCTCATCGAACGTCTTATCCGCCGGTTCATCTGGTGATAACAGGTGTTTCAATTGCCCGTATGTCTTCGCACCCATTAAATTTAATAATGTTAGAGCTTTATCTTGGTCACGAATTTTATTGGCCTTACAATAATTTTTTACTCTTTCAACATATATGGCCCAATCTTCGAGGTCACTATCAAAGGTGCTAATATTCCCGTGTTTAGGCATTGTAGATTTGCAATTTCTCAGATTTTATTTTGTTTACTTGTTATCAAAGATGGCGGCTTCCCGCTCTTGCCGTCGTCCTCCGCCCACAAAATGGCGGTTTTCCCGCGCTTGGCGGTTTTCACCCGTCCCCCGACGCCGTCTCCCTTCAGCCCCCGAGTGCGGCCCTTATCTTCGCCGCGATCGATAGCCCGCGCTGTGCACTGCGGCTCTCGCACCTTGAGCTTCTGCAGCCGCCGCGCCTTTCAGTCCGAGTGCGGCCCTTATCTTTGGTTCCGATCGCTGGCCCGCGCTGCGCCTCGCACTTGAAGCGGCTCCCGGCCTCTGGCTCACCCGCTCGCGCGGCTCTTGCTCGCTCCCTCCCGGGCTCTGGCTTACCCGCTCGCGTGTTTCACCGCGGCTCTTATCAGGGATTGCGATCGCCCTTATCTTCTCCAACTTCCCCAGCCCTGTCTTTGCAGCCAACACTGCACGGCTTACCCCACCACCTAGGTTGAACAAGGAAACTGCAGAAAGACTTCTGTCAGTCGCTGGAAGCTGTCAGGATGTTTGCTGCACTCCAGTGCTCAGTCGCTGATGGAGGCTTCAGAGTCCTAAAGCCTGTCGCTTCTAGTGGGGTGGTGATGTTTGAAACCTCTCTTCAACTGCCGCAGGGTAAGAACCTGACTCGTCGCCAGTGTTAAGTATGTGTATTGTATTGAACAATTAACACAAAGACTTAAACGTATAACTCAAACAGGTCTTTACTGGTTGGAGGTAGGGACTATACGTAGGTCTTTACTTCATGCCCACAGGCGGGAACTGAGGGGAGATCAGTACCCACAGTACTATTTATTCCCCTATGGCCAGGAGTGGTACTGCGTATCACTACGCCCAACAAGTAGTGCAGTCCTGTCCATAGGTTCAAAGTAGCACACATATTACATACACAACAGGATTCATACTGATTTCTCCCATGCTCTGTTACCTAATAACACAATTATTACAGTCACAGTTAAATTCAGTCTTACAATCATTTCAAGTGACATTACAGTTTAACATCTAATCAACAAATCATGGACTTAAAATGTTCTCCAGATCTCTCTTTTACTCGTATCCATCTTGTGGATAATTCTTACTAAACATGATTTCTCCTTAGCCCTCAATTGTCTCAATCCAAATTCTTCAGCCTCAATTTCAATCCCTCTAACAGATACCAGTGTATTTAACTCTATTCTGATTGTTTCATTAATTAGATAGTTTCTCGATGTGTCAATGCTTTAAAGGTTGTCTCGCTCTCCTGAACCACATTAACCATTTCATGTCTTGCTGTTGTCAAGTAACTGAGCAGACTGAGACTCGTTCTTCAGTGCAGATCCACCATACATTCCTGGATGGTAATTACCTCATATGTAACGAATCACATTTGCACACTCATACCTGTATCTCAATATCGTGCCACATGTGCCATCTGACACAAGCCTTTCTCAGGCTTTCAGGTGTCTTATCAAAACATTATAGTCATCTGGAGATCTTTGCTCATCTTCCTCTGCATGGTCCCCATGTCTTGGTTAGTGGCCAGACTATCAAATTCAGTTTTCTTAAAAGTTCATTAAAGGCAGGGATACAAATATCTCCAAGAGAAAGCTATCAATTTACAATTCTTAACTACACTTTCCTGACTTTCACAAGGACATTTTGAAAATTCCCATTCAGTAGTGTAATTTTCCTGTTTCAATTTAAACCCTCAATCAATTTGCTTTAATTACCATTCATATCTCATTCATGAGTCCTGGAGAAACTTTATTGTCCAGTGCAACATTTAAGATAGATCAAACGTTTTCACTTAATCCAAGTTATTAACACTTTTTTATTTATTGCTATTTTAGAGGATCTTTTATTTTCAAAAAAGTATCCCAATATATAGTGCCTTGTAGGGGTCGCAAAATCCCCTCAGCCCCCGAAGATCAGGAAATATTAATCCACATCGTGGACGAAGGCCTGTGTGATTTAAATTGTCTCTGGGTTGGACAATGTTTTAAAACATACCCAGAACCACAAAAGGCTGTGTTAAAAAGCTCGTAAGCTGGGCAGCACTTGGACACTGGAATCAAAGAACTTTGTGAAAATCGCACACTTTAAGATTGTACATTTTATTAAAAGATGTACTCTTGAGTTTTGGACTGTTTAAATTGCCCAGGGCATAAAAATGGCTGAACAGACCTCATGGAAACAGAATTATAAAAAGGCAGCAGAACAGGACAGGCAGGCTGTTAGCATATGAAAAAGCTCAGCGCTACCCTGTAGTGGGTTTGAATGGAGCCCAAGCTGTCAGTCACCCTGTGGTATTGGGTGGGTCCGGTAACCTACAAGCTGCTTGTTTACACTGGGGAGTAGCCCGTTTGAATCAGCCAATCATTGGACAGCAAGCACAATGGGTTGTTTACACACATCCATTCACTGTAATTGACTCTACTACGTGATGTCTCCATGTATGAATGGAGGAAGTTAAAAGCCCTTCTCTTGTGTATTCGGACTTTTTCAGCGCGAAATTGCACACGGACCTTTTCGGCGCGAAAACAGCAGGGACTCCCAGGGTATAAAGATTAAGCCCAGGAAGTCCTCTCTCTCTCTTCTCTTTTACTCTTTGGACTGCAGGTGAGCAAGGCTTCTGACCCACTAGCAAGACAATCTAGTGAGAAGTAAAAGGGTGGTAATTTAAGGGAAATGTTGCTAAGATTGTAAAATTTAAAATTGTAGCCACTTATCCCTCGTTTTTACCATCTGCCTTCCCCTGTTAAGCAATTTTACCGTGATTACTTTGATTGTGTGGTGTAGTTTCTTTAGTTTTAATAAAATTTGCATTTCTTGCATCCAGACCATTTGTCCGTTTTTAATATATCATTAATTATAAGTTCCTCCAGTCAGAACTGGAAGGAGCGTTTAGCGATTCGAAACTGCTGTTTGGAATTGGTCACAGAGCAGTGGCAAAAGGCTGCATGACCAGGTAAATTACCGTAAACCAGGTAAAGGATGCCCCCTACAAATTGACGACTGCGGCAGGACTGGAGGCAGTTTTTGATATGATAAGTGGTCTGGATCTGGAAAAAGCACCAGCTCTTGCTTTTCTTGCTTTCAGTCTGTGGGTAGCCCTGCAGAAGTTAGCGGCAGTGTGTCAGCTGACCTATTATAGTATAGGTGGCTGGGTTAAGAAGGGTGAGATGAGGGTGCGGGAGGAGGTTACAAAGGCCAAGAATTGGGAGTCAGAGTTTGAAAAATGCCAGGCGGAGGTAGAACGCCTCATAAGAGAGGTGAATGAGGCCAGAGATAGTGGGATGAGGGTGCGGGAAGAAAATGCACGCCTCACACTAGAGGTCATGAAATGCCAGGCAGAGATAGAGCGCCTTGTGCAGGAAGTCACAGAGGCTAGGGACAGTGACATGAGGCTACAGGAGGAAAACGCACACCTCACCCAAGAAGCTAGCGAGGTCAAAAGCCACGCGAGGCACAAGATAGAGTTCCTAAAGTGCTAAATTACAGAAGCAAAGAGTAATGAGATGAGACTGCGGGAAGAGAATGCTCGCCTCACCTCAGAAGTAACAGAGCAGGAGGAAAAGGTTAGGGAGGTAAAGGCAGCTTATAAGCTGGCCTGCGACCAAAGGTTTAGTGGAGTAGATCATACCCCATGTAACAGAAAGATAGAGAGTTTGGGTGTGGAGTTACTAAGGAAAGGGATGGTATGTCTCATAAGTCCGAAGGGAAGCCTGTCAGGCAGTACCAGCAGCCCAAATCAAACCGCCCCACAGGCAGCCCCCAGAATAGAGCTGGCTAGGGAATTAGAGATCCCAAGACTGCAGCCCACAGCTCCGAGTTTTGAGGAGCTCTGGCAGCAAGAAGGGGTGGACAATGGGGTGGTAGGAGAATGCCAGCAGGTCCCGCTAGACAGGCGGGGACCAGAACCAGTGTACCCCCTCCGACAACGGAGGCACGGTCCGCCCGTGAACGATAATGACCGAGGGGCTGTTCAGCACACCTATCTGGTACCCTATAATACCCAACAGCTCAGAGGCCTGGTGAAACATATTCCCCTGCTCTCCGAAAAGGGAGATCCCTCAACGCACTTCCAAGAAATAGAACAGGCAGCCTGTGTTAACGACTGTGATGACAAAGAGAAAGCCAAAATGTTGCTTTTCTCTGTAGATAGTAAGCTCTATCAGACCCTTTCGGATGAGGCTAAGAGAGGGCAAAAGGGTTTTGAGGACCTAAAGGAGGAAATACTGGAAGCCATGGGTGCGAACGACGGCAGTCTGTTCGATCGCATAGGGAAAACACTGCAGAAGGAAGGCGAGACCCCACATGCATTTGCAGACAGGCTGTGGCCAGTCTACAACAGCGCGTGTACAGGGGGACAAGATAGGGCACACCTGAACCAGCGGCAGCAGACCCAATGGCTTTGTTGCCTGGTGTCCAATTGCCTGACCCAGATAAAAGCAAAGGCTGATACTTGGTTTGACCACCGAGACCCCCTAGCAACCGAAGAGACTGTAATCTGGCAGCTCACTGTAACATATAGGAATGGTAGGAATAGTGGGACCCCCCAGAAAAAGGGAAAGGTCCACGAGGTTAAACCTGGGGCTCAATACAAGAAAGAGTGGCGTCCGGAGGGGAGCCATCCCTCCCAGAACAAGGTCACTTGTTACAGGTGCGGGGAGGATGGCCACTGGCGCAGGGATTGTGAAAAGCCTGGGAGAGACAATAAAGCCAGGACCCCCGCAGCCCCAACTCAGAAGGCAGAGTGTTCTGGACCGATGGACTTTTTACATGCAGTGAACATTTTATATGCAGATAGCACCCTCTGGTGGTGGTTATTGTGTTAGCAGTTTGTATGCTGGAAAGGTCATCTGACCTTTCTACCTTTCTTCCTGTGTGAGGTCATTTGACCTTTGTTCCTTTCTTCCTGTGAGAGGTCATTTGACCTTCGTTCCTTTCTTCCTGTGAGAGGTCATTTGACCTTCATACCTTTCTTCCTGTGTAACACAGGAAGTAGAATTCCAGGAAGAACCTGGCAGTAATGGAGGATTCCATAAGGGTTTCACAATCCAATGTAATCTGATTTCATATGTTAGGCCAAGCGCAATATCTGTGAGTACCTTTGTTTCTTAGCATAATAGCAACATTGTCAGAGTAGTATTTTGATAACACTAAGTTTATAAAAGGTTAATATTTGCTAGTTATAGAAGTTAGTCCAAATGTTAGTTAGTTATACAATTAGTCTATTCTACTGTTGTAAATATGTTTATATCTTATGTAATATTGAATGTATAGTACTCAGTTATGTACAAAACATACTTTGTCTTTGTTTACAGTTTCACAAATTTGTTCAAGTAAAGCTTCAAAACAGCAAACGGCTTCACGAAGAATTATTTTTGAATAAGTGTTTAACTTGCTGGATAACTAGATAGGAGCACGTCTAGCGTGGCCAGTACAGTGGAAAGATATCAGTGAAAAGATAGCAATACGGCTAGCTGAGAAGAGCGGAGCAGGAGGAACCCAGAGTAAGCCTTAACCTCGTAGAGCACATCTACCTCACATCAACATGTCAGAAGATAATAACGAAAATGCTTTGCAGCAAGTAGAAGACCTTAAACAGGCAGACGAAACTGTAGAACGTGACAATCGGTCTATAAGCTCCGGTTACTACAGATCACAAGTTGGTTCACGGTCATCGGGTGGTTCTAGAGTAAGCATAGCCATCGCCAAAGCACGGGCTAAGCTAGTAGCAGCTCAAGCCAGAGCTGCGCATGCAGACAGTGAAATAGAAATAAAAGTAAGACAGGCCCGTCTCCAAGCTGAATCACAAGCCGAACAGGCCCGATCCCAAGCCAAACACGCCTGACTCCAAGCTGACCTGGCCCGTCATCAGGTTGAATGACAAGCTGAACAGGCCCGTCTCCAAGCCACATTAGACGCTCTGCAGCAACAAAAAGAGATACATGCTGCATTAGCCAAGACACAAGTATTCGAGGCAATTTTGGAGGGAGCTGTTCCCGAGACAGCTTACAAACCTTTAATTCCCGTTCCATGGCAGAGTCCACGACAGCGCACCATAGATTACGTGAGCGACCATGCCGACATACAGTTTACAGGAGAAAGGGATGGAGGCCCGCACATCTCTACAGACGCAAGCACTTCGTATAACATGCCATAAGTTGCCAACCAAGGTCAAAGCAGAAGGCGTGCCTCAAGCCGCAGAGTCTCCCCCAGCAGAACGGAAGACACGGTGCAAAGGAATAGGATGCCAAATAGAGAAAGTCAGAGGCAAATCCCCTCTCGGTTCCTTGAGACCCCCAACAGAGCCCCTAGCCAAGGCAACCCTGGCATCAGTCCCAGCACCTACGACCTTGCCAAATACCTTGCACGCACCCAGCTGGTGACTTCGGGGTTAATCACGTTTGATGACAGGCCGGAGAATTATCGGGCTTGGAAGTCCTGCTTCCACGATGCCATATCGGGCTTAGACCTGTCGGCAGGAGAAGAGCTCGGCCTCCTTATCAAATGGCTCGGCCCAGAATCCGCTGGACAGGCCTGCAGGATAAAAGCGGCCAATGTGGGACAGCTGCCAGAGGGGTTGAAGAAGGCTTCGGCGAGGCTGGAAGAAAGCTACGGCTCACCCGAAGCCATTGAAAGGGCTCTCTTTGACAGGTTGGAGAACTTTCCGAGGTTGACGAGTAAGGAACCCCAGAAGCTCCGTGACCTTGGAGATCGGCTGTCGGAACTCGAAGCCGCAAAGCAGGACGGCTACCTACCCGGTCTATCGTACTTAGACACTTCCAGAGGGGTAAGTCCCATCATTGAGAAGCTTCCATTTAACCTGCAGGAGAAGTGGATAACGTTTGGATCAAAGTTCAAGCTAAAGCACAACGTGGCGTTCCCACCATTCTCTGCGTTCGTTAAATTCATCCGTAAAGAAGCCAAAGCCAGGAACGACCCCAGCTTCAACTTCTTCTCCGCCCACCCAGCACTTGCCAGAAGAGACAAGTTCGACAGACATGGAAAGACACCAATATCTGTCCACAAAATGCAAGTGTCCTCAACTGAGCACACAAAGATTCAGAAGAAACCTGAGGATATGAGCAAACAATGCCCTATCCACAACAAGTCCCATCCTTTAAAGAAGTGCAGAGGCTTCAGGGAGATGTCCCAGGAAGATCGGAAACAATATCTTAAAGAGAGCTCTGTATGTTTCAAGTGCTGCTCTTCCACGAGCCTTCTCACCAAGAACTGCAAGGTAGATGCAAAATGCACAGAATGTGAAAGGGATTGTCACGTTTCAGCACTACACCCAGGCCCAGCTCCTTGGGAGTCAGAGTTGCCTCCTCCCACTTCAGAGCATGGCGGGGAGAGAGAGGGAGCTGCTGGTCCAGAGATTACATCCAGGTGCATCAAGGTGTGTGGAGAAGGAGTGAGCGCAACAGCATGCTCCAAGATATGCCTCGTTAATGTGTACTCTGTAGGACGTCGCCAAGAATCTGAGAAGAAGCCATCTCAGTTGAGCACACTCAAGACTTCCATCTTGGAGAATGGTCATCCAAGCTACCTTACCCCATGCAGTAGGCAGATCCGCGTGGTGTTTGACTCCAGTGCACCATATCAGGGAGTCTCTCTCAATGACGTACTCCTCACAGGGCCCGATCTTAACAACAGCCTCTTGGGAGTGCTTATGAGATTCAGGAAAGAGCCCGTCGCCATCACTGCCGATATCCAGCATATGTTTCATTGCTTCGTGGTGAGAGAAGACCACAGAGACTTCCTCCGCTTCCTGTGGTATCGGGACAATGACCCCACTAGAGACATTGTGGACTACAGAATGCGTGTCCATGTCTTTGGGAATAGCCCATCCCCTGCTGTCGCCATATACGGACTAAGGAGGGCTGCCAAGGAAGAAGATGATGACTTTGGCAGCGATGTGAGAGGGTTCATCGAACGAGAGTCCTATGTCGACGATGCACTGAACTCATTCCCGACCGAAGCAGAGGCCATCAGTACCCTCGGACGAGCCCAGGAACTACTTGCACTATCCAACCTCAGGCTGCATAAGATAGCCTCTAACAGACCAGCAGTGATGGAGGCATTCCCCCCTGAAGATCGTGCTAAGGACGTCAAAGACCTAGACCTCTTCACTGATGACCTCCCCCTACAGCATAGCCTAGGGGTGTCGTGGAACATAGCAACAGACACGTTCACGTTCCAAGTCTTAGATGCCAAGAAACCCTTCACACGAAGAGGAGTGCTCTCTACAGTCAACAGCCTATACGACCCTCTCGGCTTCTTAGCCCCTGTCACCATACAAGGCAGGCTGCTCCTCAGGGAACTCTCCACACGCACTGAAGAGTGGGATTCACCTCTCCCTGAAGAGATGGAAGCAGAGTGGGACAGATGGAGAGACTCACTCCAAGACTTACAGGAGATCCGAATACCTCGCTGCTATTTGTCTTTCTCTCCCTTAAATGCCCAATTCAAAGAGCTTTGTGTCTTTGCAGATGCATCCGCTAAGGCCATTGCAAGTGTGGCTTATCTGAAGATCACCACTCAAGAAGGACAAAGCAAAATCGGCTTCGTCTTTGATAGAGGCAAGTTGGCGCCCCAGCCAGATCTCACCATACCCAGATTGGAATTGTGCGTAGCAGAACGCAACCTACCCCCTCACAGCAGTCTAATGAAGCTGCATCCTATCACCGACACCGACGGACTGTCTGCAAGGTGGTTCTTCTTTTGTCACCAGAGGACTCCAGTGACAAGTAGAGTTCGGACTATGTGGAGTCGTTAACGACCCCAGACAGGGAGTGTTCTGGACCAATGGGCTTTTTACATGCAGTGAACATTTTATATGCAGATAGCACCCTCTGGTGGTGGTTATTGTGTTAGCAGTTTGTATGCTGGAAAGGTCATCTGACTTTTCTACCTTTCTTCCTGTGTGAGGTCATTTGACCTTTGTTCCTTTCTTCCTGTGAGAGGTCATTTGACCTTCATACCTTTCTTCCTGTGTAACACAGGAAGTAGAATTCCAGGAAGAACCTGGCAGTAATGGAGGATTCCATAAGGGTTTCACAATCCAATGTAATCTGATTTCATATGTTAGGCCAAGCGCAATATCTGTGAGTATCTTTGTTTCTTAGCATAATAGCAACGTTGTCAGAGTAGTATTTTGATAACACTATGTTTATAAAAGGTTAATATTTGATAGTTATAGAAGTTAGTCCAAATGTTAGTTAGTTATACAATTAGTCTATTCTACTGTTGTAAGTATGTTTATATCTTATGTAATATCGAATGTATAGTACTCAGTTATGTACAAAACATACTTTGTCTTTGTTTACAGTTTCACAAATTTGTTCAAGTAAAGCTTCAAAACAGCAAACGGCTTCATGAAGAATTATTTTTGAATAAGTGTTTAACTTGCTGGATAACTAGATAGGAGCACGTCGAGCGTGGCCAGTACACAGAGACAGAAACTCCTCCCGATACAGTCGAGTCCGTCGTGGAGTCAATAAAATCTTTCCTCAGGGCCAATCAGGGAAAGGTAGCAGCCATCAGTGGTGCTGCAGCCCCCTCACCCACCTCTGCCTCCCCACTATGACTGGAGCCCGCGCAGCCTGTCCATCTGTGTAATCTCCGGTATGATGAATGGAAGAGACCACTGGTACAGATGGAGGTAGAGAAGGTTACAGGGACTTATCTATTGGATACGGGGGCATCATGCACCATGATCCATATGGATAATCCCATCACCTCACCTCTGTCTAACGGGGTTCCATACATACTATCGGGATTCACCGGTCAGGAGCAGGCGGGGGTATACTCCAGACCCCTCTCAGTCCGTCTGGGCATGCTCCAAACTAAGTGGACGTGCATCCTGGCAAAGTGGAATAAGGAGGAAGGAAAGGGGATCCTAGGGGCCGACTTCATGGTGAGCCATGTGATCCTCGTGGATCTCAGCAACCATTGCCTTTGGGGGGCTAGCACAGACAGGGAAGAAGGTGTAGTGGTCATCCCGGGCAAGGAGTGTAAGGGGACCTTGTGTACTGTGAAGCCCAAAGAAGGTTACGACCTCGGGCTCATGGTAAATGGTGTCCCGGAGGCACTGCAGTCAGTCGTGCAGGCAAACCTCACAGCGTTTGCCACCCATAAACATGACTGCGGGAGGATCCCACGGTTTGAGGTTGAAATAGATGGGGACCCCATGGCCCAACCACAGAAGCAGTACAATTTCCCCAAGGAGGCAGAACCCGACATGGAGGCAGCCATTACCTCCTTAGTTAAACAGGGAGTGTTGAGGCCCATAGCCACTCATGTTAATTCTCCACTTTGGCCAGTTAGGAAACCGAACAATTCATAGAGAGTCACGGTGGACTATCGGGTGCTTAACAGCAATATCCCCGCGTGTGCCCCCACAGTAGAAGCTGTATTCCAGCATCCGCGAACACATTCACGGTGCTGGACATTTCGAATGGGTTCCGGTCCATCCCTTTAAAACGGGAGGACCAATATAAGTTTGCCTTCACCTTTAAGGGACAGCAGTATACCTGGAACTGTCTGCCACAGGGTTTCCACAACAGCCCCAGCATCTTCCACCAATGCATGTAGGATAGTTTAAAAGAGTTCAGTCAGCCCACACAGTTACTACAGTATGTGGATGACCTGCTCTTATTTACCGACTCGGTCGGGGAGCATGGCCCACTACTGGCTGAGCTGCTGGAGCTGCTGCAGAGAAAAGGGTTTAAAGTCAACCCCAAGAAGGCGCAGATCGGTCAGCAAGAGGTTAAATTCCTGGGTCTGACTGTCCGCACAGGAGAGAAGGCCATAGGTAAGGCAAGGAGGGAAGCGGTCCAGGAGTTACCAATTCCCAATTCAGTAAGAGGGGTGAGGTCGTTCCTGGGATTGACGGGGTACTGCAGGGATTTTATAGAGGACTATGCAGCCACAGTGGCCCCTCTGCTCCGTCTCCTACACAAGGGAGTGGAGTGGTCCTGGGATGAGGGATGCCAGGCGGCATTTGTTAAGTTAAAGGGAGACCTGCAGACCGCACCAGCCCTAGGAGCGATAGATGGGAAAAGGGAGTTTTTTCTGGAGGTAGCAGCCAGTGGGGATAGCCTGAGTGCTGTGCTGCTCCAAGAGCGGCACGGTAGGCTGAGACCCGTGGTCTATTCCTCCAGAATACTCACCGATGTAGAGAGGAGCTACTCAATATGTGAAAGGCACCTTTTAGCCACATATTGGGCTGTGAAGAAATCCCGGATCTTCGCAGGCACCTCTCCCATCACCCTCCTCACACACCACACACCCACTCAGATGCTTTTGGATGGGAGGATTAAAGATGGGACAGTCAGCAGCATCCGCATTGCGCGCTGGACCCTTCTCCTCTCACAGATGGATCTGAAGGTAAAGGGCCTTTGCGAGCCAAAGCTTGCGGCCAATATGGTATACCCTGGAACAGCCCATCGATGTTCCATAGATGGGGTATGGGAAGTGAACATAGGTTTACGGGCTGGGATACATCCCACGGGCCGTGAGATCTATGTAGACGGTTCCAGCATGGTATCCGCTGGAGTACGACTCACGGGTTGCGGGATCTTTGACCCAACAGCAGACATTGCCTTGGCAATCAAGCTCCCTAACACCATGAGTGCCCAGCAGGCTGAAATGTCCGCGGTGATTTACGTGGTTACACACCCCAACAGCTTCCCTACCCTGTATACGATTTGCTCTGACAGTATGTTCACTTGCAACTCGTGTACGGAATACCTGGCCATCTGGTCTCGTCGTGGGTGTACCTCCGCCGACGGGAAACCATTGACAGTAAAGCCCCTGCTGGAGAAAATCCTGGCAGCTGTGGGGGAGGAAGGTGCAGTTTTCATCCATAAGCTGAAAGCCCATTCCTCCACAGAACCCCGCAGCCAGGGCAACCAGCAAGCCAATATGCTGGCCAAGGAGGGTGCATGTTCAGGGACTTTCTGGGACCCATATGAGTCCGGGCCAGTGGCAGCGATTACAGGCAGGGAAGGGATACAGGGAAAATCAGAAATAGTGTTGACCCTGGACCTTAAAACGGTCTAGGCACAGGACCCCGTCATAAAGGCAATAATTAGCGCAGTGATGGAGGGCAAAAGGATAGAGGGCCCCTGCAGCACAGCCCCTCTCACCGTAAGGGAGGGCATGCTGTTCAAGGCAGAACAGTGGGTAGTACCCCAGCAACACCGGAGGGAATTCCTTCAGCTGGCACATGAGGGGCCGGGAGCGGGACACCCCGGGCCTGAGACCACCTGGCAACGGGTGGAACAGGCGGGATAGTGGCCAGGACTCCGGGATGATGTCCGCGAGTTCTGTGCTAGCTGTCTTGTGTGTGCAGCAAATAATCCCGATCCCCACAAAAGGAAGGTGCCCATGGGACACATTAGGAGGGTGGAGGGACCATGGCAGTCGATCCAGATCGACTATATAGGGCCCTTGCCCACCACCCAGGGAGGCTACAAATACTGCCTCGTCCTGGTGGATGTGTTTTCCAAGTTGGTGGAAGCCTTCCCCTGCAGGACGGCCACAGCAATGTGGACTGCAAAGATCTTGGTGAAGGAGGTGTTCTCGCGGTGGGGACTGCCCCAGTTCGTGGAGTCTGACCAGGGAAGCCACTTCACTGGCCAAGTCATGCAGAACACCCTCATGCTGCTTGGTATCAAAGGGAAGTGGCACGTAGCCTACAACCTGCGGTCCTCAGGGATTGTGGAGCGTATGAACCGTACCCTTAAAGAAAGATTGAGGAAAGAGGCCGTGGGGTCACCCCAAAAATGGGCAGAGACCCTACCTCTGATCCTCATGGGGATCCAGGCCAGCCAGTCCAAAAGTACAGGGCATCCACCACATGAGCTCATGACCGGCAGAGTTATGAGGACCCCCACTCATGTCCTTGCCCCGGTCCTCACCGAAGGACAACTGCAGGAAATAAACCGGGATAAATTCACCCGAACCCTCCTAGAACACCTCTAACGAATTTATGGGCAGGCAGCAGATAGCATGGGGAAGCAGCATCGGAATAATCGGCTGCTGCTTGAGCCTAGCAAGAGCCACCAGTGGGAGATAGGAGACCTAGTGATGGTAAGAAACTATGCCCGGGTGGGAAGTTTAGAGCCACTCTACATGGGACCCTATAGTATAGTTGATAGGGCCAGCCCCATGGTCTATGCAGTAAAACTACCCCGGTGCATAAAGTGGTTCCTGTTTAAAGGGACAAGCTTCCCAGCCCACTTCTAGAGTGGTTCCCTCTATGGTGTGGGACTCAGGGGAGGAAGGGATAGCAATTCCTCTTGCAGGGGCCATATGGAAGGAGCTGGTGCCAGGTTTTGGACCTGGAGAGGAAGATTTTCAGCCACCAGCAGCAGGTGGTGAGGGGATACCTGCCCCCAGTACAGGAGTGGGTAGGGAAAAGGAGACAAACCCGGATTACTGTCAGGCTGCCAGGCATATTAAACTGTGCGGGCTGTTTGCATCAGGGGGAGAAGGTTCTCAGCCAGCTAGGGCTGTGACCCAGGCTCAGGGTCCGTCAGCCAAAGTTTCCCCCACAGAGACGCCCCTCAGGAGGCCTCAGCGGGTCCGCAAGCCCAAGATAAGATGGGCACCAGAGTACCCGCCACAAAGAGCAATCTCCCGAGCCCGGGAGGAAACAGATCACAGAGGTCCCCAACTAGCAGCCATAAGCTGCCAGGGACTAGTAGCAGGAGGCAGTCCAGCTTCGCTGCAGGCAGCAGTAATCTGCGACAGTGACAACAGAGATTAGCCTGGCCGTACGTAGACAGGCGGCATTTGTATTATAGCTTTGTGTTAAGAAACCAATGTTTATAGCATGCTTTTAAGGTGCTTAAATTTTAAGTTTAGAATGTAACTAGTAGTTTTGAGTTTAAGTTTAAAGTTTAAGTTTATAAGTGTGCCAAATGCTTGTATTTTGGTCCGAGGTCGAGGGACCCGACCATGTCTCCACCTAAGGCAACAGGTCAGTGAGAGACCTGGCTGCATGTCCTTTTAATTTCTTTTGCAGGAGAGTGGACAAAGGAGCAGCCCTGTTCGCCCAGCCTGAGCTGGGCATCGAATGAAGATATGGTTATACAGAATGTTGGGGACCACCACGCCACTGGACAAATCCAGGAGGAGGCCCTGCAGCGACCTTCGGGAGAAAATGGACAGGGTTCGGAGGAACCTGCCTACTCATCCTACGCGAAGAGATGGCCCCAGCTGGGTGGGGCACGGCCCCAACCCAGCACTATCCTGACCGAATTTCACTTGCGGGAGACCTCGCTATTGAGGAGTCATTGTGGGGAAGCGCGGGCGCCTTGTCAGATAGGGACGCGTTCCCCGGGAGTAGGTGGTGATGGCCCGGGAAAGATTGTAAAGGGGAGTGGGAGACCCAAGAGTCGCATGGGTGCATTCGGGAAAGGGAGGAACTCACCCGGGGTCCATGGGCAAAGTTAGAGTGTAAGTGTGGCTGGGAAGGATGAGTGGGTGGCCGGATCTGGGATCCAAGATTGAGTGTGGGGCCAGTGAGAGCCGCCACACAGGCACCCATCATTTTCTGCAGCTTATGTGCTATAAAAAGCAGGTTCTGGTACTGGACCACGCGGTGACCAGTAAGGAAACCAAAATTAAGCATTTGTCCCGGGAGCTGCAGGAAAAGGTTGCAGCGGAAGGGAAGGTGCTAGTGGCTCTGGAGGCCATAAGTCAAGAGAGGGCAGCGATGGTCCGGGACCATCGGGGGAAGGTAGAAAGGCTGGAGGGCAAGATAGCTGAGCTGGAGGGGAGCGCTAGGTTCAGGGTAGAACACGTAGAGTATCAGGCAAGAGAATCCAGGGAGAAAGAGAGGAGATTAAAAACAGAGATTAGCCGCCTTACAGGGGAACTGAAGGCACAGGAGGAAAAGGTAGGCGAAGTAAAAGCAGCCTATAAGCTGGCCTGCGCTCAAGGGTTTGAGGAGGCAGACCACGGCCCCTGTAGGCAGGAAATAGAAAGCCTGAATCTGGCATTGGCCAGGGCAAAGGGGATGATATGCCTCATTAGCCCCAAGGTCGGCCAGGCTGAGTTCAACGGTAACCCAAGCAGGGAAGTCCCGCAGGCAGCCCCCAGAACAAAACGGGTTAGGGAACCCAAGATTTCACAGCCACCACCCCTAGCCCCTAGTTTTCCAGAGGTCTGGGATCAGGAGGGGGTGGAGGATGAAGAATCCAAGGTAGACCAGGGTAGCCCGAGAGAGAATCAGGGACCGGGACCGGTGTACCCCGTGACACAACGGAGGTACGGACCACCCGGTGACGACGGGGAACCTGGGGACCTCCAGAACCAATTCCTGGTGCCACACGTTGCGCAACAATTGCGCTCCATGGTGAGCTGCATCCCCAAGCTCACCATGAAGGGGGACCCTTCTCTTCACTTTAGGGAGATAGAGCAGGCGGCCTCTGCTAACGACTGCGACGAGGCAGAGAAGGCCAAGATGATGTTGCTCTCCCTGGGTAGCGACCTCCTCCAGACGCTACCCGATGGGTGTAAGAGGGGTCAGGAAAATTATGGCAGGCTGAAGGACGAGATCCTGGAGGCCATGGGGATGAACGAGGGGAGTCCGTTCACCCGGGTGGAGAAAACAGTCCAGCTCCCCGGGGAATTCCCGCAGGTGTTCGCGGACAGGCTGTGGCCAGTCTACCAGGGTGTGTGCCCAGGAAGGCCGGCGCGAGCGAACCTGGACGGGGACCAGTTAGTCCACTGGCTCAGGTGCCTGATGAATAACTCCCTGCCCCGCATTCGAACGCAGGCAATGGCCTGGTTCGACCCCCGAAACCCTCTGGTCATGGAGGCGACGGTGATCCGCCAACTCACCGTCACCTTTAGAAACGGGAGGGATAGTGAGACACCCCAGCAAAACGGGAAGGTTTGTGAGGTCAGGCCTGGTGACCAGCCCCGTAAAGAGTGGCGCCAGGAAGGGAGCCGTCCCAACCAAAGCCGACAAACGTGCTACGGTTGCGGGAAGGAGGGGCATTGGCGCAGGGACTGTAAGAATCCCTGGAAGGACACAAGGGTAAAGGTCCCCACAGCCCCAGCCCGCACCCCGGCCGCACCCCCGACCTCTGCCCCAGAGAGAGAGACGGAGCCAACTGTCCCTCCAGAGCTGCTGGACGTGCTGCTGGCTTCAGTGAGGTCATTGGTCCTCACTAAGGGAAAGACAGCAGCCACCACCGGTCCAGCGGTTCCCCCAACCCCTTCCCAAAGTGGCCCGCAATGACTGGAGCCTGCGCAGCCCGTCTATTTATGTGCGCTCCAGTACAACAGATGGAAGAGACCGCTCCTGCAGATGGAGGTAGAGAAGGAAACGGGGACTTATCTGTTGGATACGGGAGCTTCATGCACCGTGATCCATACGGAGAATCCCACCACCTCACCTCTGTCTAACGGGGTTCCATACGTCCTATCGGGGTTCACAGGGGCGGAGCAGACGGGTGCGTTCTCCAGGCCGCTCTCGATCTGCCTGGGCACACTCCAGACAAAGTGGACATGTGTCCTGGCGAGATGGGATGCGGAGGGAGGGAAGGGGATCCTAGGGGCCGACTTCATCGTGGGCCATGGGATCCTCGTGGACCTCAGGAACCATTGCCTTTGGGGGGCCAACACCAGAAAGGAAAGTGGAGTGGTAGTAATCCCGGGAAAGGATGGGAAGGGAACCCTGTGTACCATGAAGCCGAAAGGGAGTTACGACCTCGGTGAAATGATGGAGGGTATCCCAGAAGTATTTCGAGCCGAGGTGCAGGCTCAGTTAGGTGCGTTCGCCACGCACAAACACGACTGTGGGAGGGATGCTAGCTTTGAGGTTAGGGTAGATGGGGATCCCTTGGCCCGGCCCCAAAGGCAGTACAACTTCCCAAAGGAAGCAGAGGCTGATATGGAGGTGGCCATATCAGCGCTGGTACAGCAGGGGGTGCTGAGGCCTATAGCCACCCATGTGAACTCTCCGCTTTGGCCGGTTAAGAAACCGGACAATTCTTGGAGAGCCACGGTGGACTATCGGGTGTTGAACAGCAACATCCCCGCATGTGCCCCCACAGTGGCAGCAGTGGCCGACCTCATTGGGAGTATCCCCGCATCCGCGACTACGTTCACGGTGCTGGATATTTCCAATGGGTTCTGGTCGATCCCTGTGCGGAGGGAGGACCAGAATAAATTTGCCTTTACTTTCAAAGGGCAACAGTATACCTGGAATTGCTTGCCACAAGGCTTCCACAATAGTCCCAGCATTTTCCACCAATGCATGGCGGACAGCCTGAAGGAGTTCAGTCAGCCCCTTCAGTTAGTACAGTACGTGGACGACCTGCTCCTGTTTACCGACACGGTCGGGGAGCATGGCCCACTGCTGGCTGAACTGTTGGAACTACTGACCAGAAGGGGGTTCAAAGTCAACCCAAAGAAAGCGCAGATCGGTCAAAAGGAAGTCAAGTTCCTGGGGCTGACCAGCCGCGCTGGAGAAAGGGCCATCGATAGGGCTAGGAGGGAGGCGGTACAGCAGTTACCGGTCCCCATCACCATTAAAGGTGTGAGGTCGTTTCTAGGGCTAACCGGGTACTGTCGAGACTTCATGGAGGACTATGCGGCCATGGCAGCCCCACTACTCCGAATCTTGCACAAGGGAGTGGAGTGGTCGTGGGATGAAGGATGCCAGGCCGCGTTCGAGCTCCTAAAAAGGAAGCTGCAGACCGCACCGGCCCTGGGAGCGATAGATAGGGGAAGGGAGTTCTTCCTGGAGGTGGCGGCCAGCGGGAACAGTCTGAGTGCTGTGTTGCTCCAGGAGCGACATGGCAAGCTGAGACCCATGGTTTACTCCTCCAGGGTGCTCACCGACGTGGAGAGGAGCTACTCGGTCTGTGAGCGGCACCTCTTGGCCACACACTGGGCTGTGAAAAGATCCACCATCTTCACAGGCACCTCCCCCATCACCCTCCTCACACACCACACACCCACCAAGATGCTTTTGGATGGGAGGATTAAGGATGGGACAGTAAGCAGTGCCCGCATTGCGCACTGGACCCTACTCCTCTCACAAATGGATCTGCGGGTACGAGGCCTGTGTGAGCCTAGATTAGCCACCAACCTGGCTTACCCTGGGACAGCCCATCAATGTTCCGTTGAAGGGGTATGGGAGGTCGACGTTGGTCTCCGGGCTGGGATACATCCCACCGGCCGTGAGATTTACGTGGATGGTTCCAGCACAGTATCACTGGAAAGCGGCTCACGGGGTTCGGAGTGTATGACCCAACGGCTGACATTGCGTTGGCGATTAAACTCCCCAGTACCATGAGCGCCCAGCAGGCAGAACTGTCTGCTGTGGCGTATGTGGTTACCCATCCAGAAGTTTTCCCTACCCCATACACGATTTGCTCAGGCAGCATGTTTACATGCAATTCGTCTACCGAATACCTGGCCATCTGGTCCCGTCGCGGATTCACTTCCGCGGATGGGAGACCCTTGGTGGTAAAGCCTCTGCTGGAGAAGATCCTGGCAGCCATGGGGGAGAAGGGTGAGGTCTTCATCCACAAGGTGAAGGCTCACTCCTCCACAGAACCTCGCGGTCAGGGGAACCACCGAGCTGACGCACTGGCGAGAGAGGGTGCCCAGACCGGCATTTTCTGGGACCCCTACGGGTCCGGACCAGTGGCAGCTGTAAAAGGCAGGGATGGGATCCAGAAGAGTGTAGGGGTAGCGCTAGCCCCGGACCTAAAATCGGTCCAATCTCAGGACCCTGCCCTGAGAGGGGTATTTAACGCGGTTAGCGAGGGGAAGAAAATGGCAGGACTGTACGGTGCAGCATCCCTGTCCATAAGAGAGGGAATGCTGTTTAAAGAAGAGCAGTGGGTGGTGCCTCAGCAGCAGCGGAGGGAATTCCTTCAACTGGCCCATGAGGGACCAGGAGCAGGGCACCCCGGGCCTGAGGTCACCTGGCAGCGGGTGGAACAAGCAGGATGGTGGCCAGGACTCCGGGAGGATGTCCGGGAGTTTTGCGCGAACTGTCTTGTGTGCGCGGCAAATAACCCCGATCCTCACAGGAGGAAAGTGCCGATGGGACACGTTAGGAGGGTAGAGGGACCATGGCAGTCAATCCAAATTGACTATATCGGACACTTACCCGCCACCCAGGGAGGCTATAAGTACTGCCTCGTTCTGGTGGACGTGTTCTCTAAATGGGTTGAAGCCTTCCCCTGCCGAACAGCCACAGCGTTAGGGACTGCGAGAATCTTGGTGCGGGAGGTGTTCTCGAGATGGGGACTGCCCCCGTTCGTGGAATGCGATCAGGGAAGCCAGTTTACCGGCCAAGTAATGCAGAACACCCTAATGTTGCTGGGCATTCAGGGGAAATGGCACGTAGCCTGCAATCCAGTCATCGGGGATTGTGGAGCGGATGAACCGCACCTTAAAAGAAAAAATGAGGAAAGAGACAATGGGTTCGCCCCAAAGGTGGGCAGAAGTCCTGCCTCTTGTCCTCATGGGGATCCACTCCAGCCAGTCGAAGAGTACGGGGTACTCTCCGCATGAGCTCATGACCGGGAGGGTCATGAGAACCCCCACCCATGTCCTGGCCCCAGTCCTAACGGAGGGGCAGCTAAGGGAGGTGAATCGGGACAAATTCACCCGCACGCTCCTTGAACGCCTCCAAAGGATCTATGAGGGGGCCGCAGGTAACATGGGGAGGCAGCACCAGGGAAATAGGATGCTGCTCGAGCCCAGTAAAACCCATCGCTGGGAGGTAGGGGATCTAGTGATGGTAAAGAACTTCGCCCGTGTGGGGAGTTTTGAGCCACTTCATGGATCCCTACAGCATCGTAGATCAGGCCAGCCCCATGGTGTATGCTGTGAAACTGCCCCGGCGCACAAAATGGTTTCACATCAATCAATGTAAGCTGTTTAAGCCGGAGGCAGGGAAGCAGGCAGCGGGGGCTGAAAAAGGCAGCAAAGAATTAAAAACTGCAGGGGAGCTGCAGCCGCAGGTCACACAGGCTGGACGAGCAGCCTGCGTGAGGGGAGGAGTTGTCCCGTCCACACGGGAGACCCCCCATTGTTCTGGGACCCAGAAGGGGAGGAGCCTGAGGTCCTAGGTCCTGTCCCTGATCACCCAGAAGGGGAGGAGCCTGAGGTCCTAGGTCCTGTCCCTGATCACCCAGAACGGGAGGAGCCTGAGGTCCTAGGTCCTGTCCCTGATCACCCAGAAGGGGAGGAGCCGGAGGTCCTAGGTCCTGTCCCTGGTCACAAGGAAGCCGAGTCGGAGGACGAAGGTCCCGCCCCCGACTGCGGTGAAGGGGAGGAGCCGGAGGTCTTAGGTCTTGCCCCTGAGTGCAGCATTAGAGAGGTGGCATCTGGGGACGGAGACTCTCAACCTGGAGTCCCAGGTAGCGGGGAGGTGCCTGCCGCTGACCCAGAGCCTAGGGAGGCGGAGCCTGCGGGAGGAAGCCCACAGCCGGCAGTCGTGGGGAAGCCACGGACTGCAGCCAGGGCCAAAACTCCAGCCAAGGGTCCGACCTACGAGGGAGCCTCATATGTGGTGACCCTTAGATGGTCAAATAGAAAAACGCAACCGAAGAAAGTTTGGTCGCCGGTTTTCACAAAAGGGACCCCCCGGAAGAAAGCTGCGAGAAGTTTAAACGGTCCACAGCCAGCAGCCACGGGCTGCCAGGGACCAGCAGCTGAGACCGATGTGGGAACGCAGCAGGGGGGGGCCTGCGACGGTCCCCGCAGATTATAAGCTGGCCGTCCGGAGACGGGCGGCAGATGTATATATTTATATAGTTTTGGGTAATAAGGTTTAGTTTATTGTAATTTTAGAAAATAAGTAGTGTGGTCTTCTGGAAGTATGGTAGCACTTTGGAGCGGTAGAATGTGGCAAGTTTTAAGTGAGCTAGGGTCGCGGGACCCACTCACCCGCACCCAAGCTGAGGAGCCCAGGGAGCCCGGCTCGAAACCTTTTTTATCTCTCCGCCAGATCACAACAAGATGATGCCAGTCGGAGGCATCATCCTCGCGGCCCTGGTGGGCCTCAACGTCGCCTGGAGAGGAGAAACGGAGGATCACCGTATCTTTGGATGCTCCGGGGAAACTGCGCCTCTGGCCCACGACGGGCAGGGCCTGCGCGAAGCAGAGGAAGTCGCTGGGTACACCCACGAGGGCAACTGGCCCGGATGGCTGGACTCGAACGCCACGAAATAGTCAAGCGAAACTGGCTTCACATACGGGGAGGTCTCTTTGTCGTGTCCTCGGATCAAGATCCAGGCCACGCGGATCAGTGTGACTGTGGGGAAACATATTTGCCTAACCTGCAGGGGGTACGTCCCCCTGGATAGGTGATGGTGGCTCAGGAAACTGAGCAGGGACATGGGGAACCCCAGAGGAAAGTGGGAAAGGTTAGGGAACAACACTCACCGGACTATCACAGGGACCCAGGGAGGGTTGACAGTGTGCTGGGATAAATGGTGGGAACCCAATCAGGGGATTTATGTGTGTATGTGGGGTTCAGAGAAAGTCTGCCCCACAGGTGTTTCCATCATTTTCCACAGCCAGTGGCAAGATAACGGGAGGGGGATAGACTGGGAATCGCGCTTGGACGCATGCACGGTCCCCTACTCCCCAATCGCGGTTAATGCCGCTGAGCTAGTGACTCGCCCCCGACAGCCCCTGCCCACGACCCAGACACCACGGACGGTAGCAGAGGGATGCCCCACCACCACCAAGGGACCAGGGAACGGGTTAGTATTAGTTCCCACTGACCAAATGGCCTATCAGGGGGTCCATTACGCGGTGGCCTCGGTCATCCTCAACCTGACCGAGGTGCACATGCCGGAATGGTGCCCCGTAGAAACGGCAAGGCTGTATCAGGCCCTGCTGAAAGAGACCCTGCAGAAGTTTTTCGAATTTGACTTCGCGGGGGTCAATAGAACCGAACTCTATACCGAGGGCCACAAGGAATGGGAGCAATTGGGGAGACAAAGAAGGAGCGCCGTGAACGACTGGTTCACAGGGTTTAACACTGGGTCGTCCATCATAAATAGTATGGACGACATCGAATTGCAACGGCAGGTTAACGGGTTAAAGACCCAGTTGAAGGGGATCCTCACGGACGCTATGTCAGCATAAACGGGGACTCGCCCGTGTAGCTAAATGTTTTTATTCCATCTGTTTTTGGTGTATTATAACAAAGATTGTGTTGCGTCGGGTTATGACTCTAAGGTGAGTCTGTACATAGCATAAATGTTTCTCCGGTAGGGGATATCTACTCAACTCCGTTTTCGGGATGAGGAAAGTGCGTGTGCGAGGTACACTCCATAGTCAGGTAAACTACGGGGAAGGTCAGTTGCGGGGGGGAACGGATTTATGCTCACCCTCAAACATTCATGATACAAAAGACGATTTGAGATGTCCATTGTATCACAGGGAGGACAGTAGGATTCGCAAAAATCCAGGAAAATACAGTCTACATTGTAAAACCCCTGAAATGGCCACATTTTATGAACACAAGATGGAGTTGGCAGAGCACATGACTCATTTCAGAAGGACATACCACTGCAGTATCTTAAAGAAACCTGAGTCACCACTGATTAGAAGATTCCAGAACTGACTGCAATTGATATGATAAAATGTTTACAGTAGTAACGAAGTCAAAACAAAAGTATTTACACCTCAAGGTGTGTTAATTGCTAGCAAAACGCAAACCCATCTCTGAAATCACAGAGCACAGACAAAACCTATTATCTGCACCAAAATCAGAGGGACACAGGACAGATCCCATTAGTTTCATTTACAAGACATTAAAATAAAGTACCCGCTTTTGTCAAAGCAGCCTGCCCATTACTTTAACAAAAGAAAACCCCTGATTTGGCGCCAAGATAAGGGCAAGAAAACAGTATAACTGTTGGGGGAAAAGAGACATTAAAAAAAGAAACACAGTTTCACACAGACATGAGAAAAAAAGGCAGAGCGAGTGGAGAGGTTCGATTACGGTTTGAGGAGCATGGAGGGCCTACAAGTTCGAGCAGGAGAGCAGGTTCAGGAGCCGGTCCCATAAGGAAGATTGGAGATCCTGGATGATACAGGAGCACCAAGGTCAAGGACAGTTTTAAAACCCTGGTGAGGTTCAGGGAGCACGGAGGGCCTACAAGTTCGAGCAGGAGAGCAGGTTCAGGAGCCGGTCCCATAAGGAAGATTGGAGATCCCGGACGATACAGGAGCACCAAGGTCAAGGACAGTTTTAAAAACCCTAATGAGCATAGAGGCCCAACTCCACCTAGCTGATCTAGTTGAGGTATACTTTAGACGGGAGGGTTTTTAATATTAAGGGCTTTGTAATTCGGGAGTGTTATTCATCCTTCGTTGTGCCGTGCGCTTTCTCCACCCCCGTTTTATTATATCGCTGATCTAGAATTGATGTATTATGATAGTCAAGGTAACTCTTGTATGTTAAATTTGAGTTCCCATTGAGAGGCGTGTTCATGATTTTTGTCTGCATTGTTTCTTCATTCTCTATGTTTTATTCTCCTTAAAAATAAAGATACCTTTGATTTAAAATTTCCCTTGTCTCACCTGATCCATTTGTCTTCCGAGTCACAAGTTGGGCCAACACATCAAGGTGGTCTGGCAATAAGCCCAGTTTCTAGAACCGGTGAGGGGGGAGCGCTTCGGAACCGCTCACGAGCAGTGTGAAATCAAAAACTGATCTCGCACACCACAAGCTCGTTAAAATGACCCCTTACAAAGGGACAGATTCCCCTGGATAGGTGGTGGTGGCTCAGGAAGCTCAGCAGGGACATAGGGGACCATACAGTCGACTGGGAATGATTGGGGAACGACATCCACCGTACGATCACAGGAACCCGAGGGGGCGTGAGTGTGTGTTGGGATAAGTAGTGAGTGTGTGTGGAAGTCGGAACAGGGAGTTTATATTTGTATGTGGGGGTCAGAGAAAGTCTGCCCCACAGGCATATCCATCAACTTCCACAGACAATGGCAAGATGCCGGGAAGGAGATGGGGTGGGATTCTAGCCTGCATGCATGCGCGGTCCCACGCTCCCCGATCCCAGTCAATGCCACCGAACTCATAGCATGCCCCGGAAAGCCCCTGCCCGTGACCACGACGTCACGGACCATAGTACAGAGGTGTCCTACCACCACAAAGGGACCAGGGAATGGGTTAGTGCTAGTGCCGACCGACAAGTTGCTGTACCAGGGGGTTCACTATGCAGTGACTTCAGTGATCCTGAACCTGACCGAGGTACACTTACCTGAATGGTGTCCTAAGGAGACAGAACAGCTATATCAGGCCCTGCTGAAGGAAATGTTTAGAAAATGTTATGAATCCGACTTTGTCAATGTAGACAAAGCGAAACTGTACAGTTTACACCCTGAGCATACTATGGGCACGGGGAGACAAAGAAGGGGAGCCTGGAATGATATTTTCACAACCTATAATACAGGATCCTCGGTAATAAATAGCCTGGATGATATAGATCTACAAACACAGCTAAATGGTCTAAAGACCCAATTAAGAAAGATCCTAACGGAAGAAAACACAGTGGTAGGCTCAAAGCTACACGAGGACCAAGCTATGACGGTCCATTTAAAAGAGATTATTGCTGATATAGAGAGACACGCTAAAACAGTAAATGCACTCATACGGGAGGACAGGAATGCTTCAGATCAGGCTGCACAGAATGAGGTGTGTGTGCTATATGGGGCATGGTTGCTGGGCGAGTGCCGCAGCAACCTGGAGAATTTAAAACAAGGTTTAGTCCCCTCCTGGATTAGCAACAAGCACCTCGCAGCCCTCCACCCATTTAGTAATTCGCTGAGCCCGTGTTAGCTCCGTCTAGCCTCTGAAGCCTACCCTGTCACAGTGGATTGCGGACATTCCAACCATGCTATCATGGGGATAGTAGTGAGGATGCCGGTCATGAATGGGACAACCCGACCCGCACCGGTATACAGGGTGGAGAACAGTGGAATCATTCAAGGGGGTGCACACGTCCGCTTTGCAGAGATCCCACCTTATGTCATAAAATGGGAGCACGCTATGACAGGTACAGACCTCTCCGGGTGCCGGAGCCGGGTTGCACACATAATACTGTGTCCCCAGCACTTGAACGCCTATTCGAGACCACAGTGCGGGTTTAAAGCTGCTGGCGCACAACCTGTGAACTGTACCATGGAGGTAATTGCACAAGGCCATGTTCCCCCACAGGTGGCATTCATAGGAGGTGGGACATATTGTGTCACCACAAGTATGGCCCACTACCAGCATGGACAGCACATCTGGTGTCCGGTAAGTGACAGCAGTTTCTGCTTTAAACCCGAGGCAGAAGTTCAAGTGGCCCAGGAACGGTTTGTCCCCATTCTTGAACCCTCGACCGTTCACCTCACTGTCAGGGAAAACATTACCAACCTGCAAGATTACATCACACATTTCGGCTATGAAATTCCCCCTCTACCCGAACATCTTACTGCCCTATTAAAAGCAGTGGTCATATCACAGAAATATTTCTATACATTAGAACAGAAGACAGTCGAGATGGGGGCCAAGATCTTGGATATCGTAGTTCCACCCTGGTGGGATATTTTTGAAAATATAGAGGTCCCTTCTTGGATCAGACTGGCTTCACACATTTTAGTAGTCTGCCAGCTTGGTATAGTTTTCTACTTACTGTACACAAAGTGCAAGGGGAGAGACAGGATGCTCCAATCTCAACATGAGAGAGCATGGGAGAAACATAAAAATAAAGTCTATGATCAAGTATAAAACAAACCGTAACCATTATTAAAATAAAGTTTCTTGACTATGTGTGAGTATTTTTCTTTCTATGTGTGTACTATGTTTCTCCAAGCGGTGCAGGGGTGTTGGACCCCCTCTGTGCTTGGATGTGAATGTAACCGGATTTTCGTACCTTGTATATATTTTGAACACTACACCAAAAAGGGGAATGTATGTGTTTTGGGGTTTTAGATAGATTAAAAGGGGAAGGTTAGCTCTCGGAGATCAGAAATTTTGCTCACCCAGTATGATAATCTAGAGGATAGAGTATCACAGAAGGGACTGTAAGATTTGCAAAATTCAGCAGATTCCCCAAAACCAAGACGATTACCCTAAAGAAGGGGATTTTTGGACTGTTAATAAACCATGTCAGAATGGTATAAGAATATTGGGCAAAAGGGAGATTTAAAAATCAAGGACCCCAGGATTTGGGTTTTTATTTTAAAAGCATGTTCGAGCCTGTGGAAGAAAAGGGAGCTGCAACAAAAGGAATTGGGATTGGCCTTTGTAAATGGACAGTTTTGGGTATTGGCATTAGCCAAGCTGTCTGAGGACTATCTGGACTGTCTCAGTCATTTTACATAATGACAATAGACCAACGGAAGAGCAGTTCCCACCCAAAATTACAGAGCCGTCCAAAGTATACATAATGCAGAACATGCCCCAACCAACAAAAGAACTTTGGCCCCCACAGGAAAAGACAAATGTTACTGCAATTAAACAAGAGGTTAAACAATCGCTTAAAACCAATTAAGAATCGATGGGACCACACCGAAGCCACTTAACACAATCTTAAATCCAATTAAGAATCGATGGGACCACCCCAAAACCACTTCACACAATCTTAAACCAATTAAGATCGATGGGACCATCCCGAAACCTATTTGAACCATCAATGTTAATGAGCCCACCAAAACTAACAGAGACAGAACTGATTTGGTGCGCAGATTAGCAGGCCTCAAACAGAATAATTGAGGGCCTGCTTTTACAACAGCAGTGCAAGGAGTCAATGGTGGTTTGAGTGAGAGGAAAGTTCAAAGGAGTTCAAAATGGTGAGAAGAGGGCAAACAGTGGAAGAAAAGAGTTCAAGAAAGCAGTGCTGGAGGAAGTTCGCTACATCATTCGTGTCAAATCAAATCACAAAGTTCAGTCCAAGAAGAAGCTCCCTCTCGAAGAAGTAACACACCGTCGGAGACCTCGCGGCAAACCAGGGCCCCACGAAACAAACAACCAAATATTACCAGCAACCGGGTAATATTGGGCCACCACGACCAACAGAACCCAACTCGGAAGAAAACCGAAGATCCACAAGTTTTTCCACTCTACAATCTATCCTGGCTTACCCTGGGTAAGGTTTTATCGAAAAGACTCTAAACCCTACTTCTAACCAAAAGAAATTGGGTACTCACCTGATAGGTCCAATACGCACCCTACCGCATCAGCGGACTCACGAAGACTGACCAACCACGCAGATGAAGTCCTCTACCGTGTCTGGGGTACAGCAGGCCCCAACTGACACATCTAGGGAACCGCAAAATCGCGAACCTCTACAACTGTCAAAAGAAGTTGTTTTGGTGAGCACTATCCCTGGTCCTCTGGAGCCAACTTAGCTAGTGAAGTGGGATTGGGAGGGGTGAAGTATTCTGTCGATTGTTATTTTCCCTCGTATATTCTGAAGTGTTCCCCCAATTTAGAGTGTTAAGATTATTGTGTTGTATATTTTCTTTCTCAAGGAGATCTTGCTTCTTTCACCAAGATTCAGTTGTCTGCTGCACTTTTCATCACAACCCCCCAAATAAGTCCCAGGTCTAGAACCAAGGGAGTGGGAGCGATTTGAACCGCTCATAATTCAGAGTCGAAGCTGACCCCAAACACCACCCCTTTACAGTTAACAAGGTTAATTTTAAGCTAACTTGCCAGATGGAAAATCCACAGGATCGGGTGAAATGTCGATTTTATAACCCGCCCAATATTACTCTACATTACTCCACTAAAATTGGGCTGGGTGTAAAACCAGCATTGCATCCATTCCAGCAGTTTCCCGATGGACGCGTTTGGTTACAATTGCCCTCAAAGTTTCAGGTCGATGACCTTTCATCAGAACTGGAAGATGTTAGAGATGATACAAAAGCAAAATACTGTGGATGCTGGCAATCTGAAATAAAAACAGAAAATGCTGGAAATATTCAACAGGTCAGGCAGCATCTGTGGAGAGAAAAATACAGTTAATGTTTCAGGTCGATGACCCTTTCATTAGATGTTAGACATGAACAGCTTTTAAGCAAGTGCAGAGCTAGGGAAAAGTGGTGGTTGGTGGGGACTGGAAAACAACAGAAGGGAGATAAGGTGAAGGGCAGGAGTGAATAAATGACAAAAGGGAATATGGTGCAAGGCAAAAGGGAATGGTAATTGGACAAGTAAAGAAACAAAAGATGGGTCTAGAGGAGGTGTAAATAGCAATAGCAGAACCATTACCAACAGCTGCTGTCCGAAAAAATGGGAGACTGTAAAGTGGCTAATCGAAAGGTAAGATGCTGTTCCTCGAGCTTCTGTTGTGCTTCATTAGAACAGTGTAGGAGGCTAAGGACAGAGAGATCAGAGTGGGAAATAAAATTATGGGTCCTGAGGAGTTGTAAATGGTTACAGCAGAATGGCAGAAAAAGAAAATAAATGAAAGAACTAGTTTTATATAGCACCTTTTCATGACCTCAGAATGTCCCAAAGCACTTTACAGCCAATTATGTACTTTAGGAATGTAATTAGTCACTGTTGTAATGTAGGAGGGAAGCATGCAAAATCTGGCAAAGAGAAAGCGCTAGTGGCCCAGAATGTGGAGGAAGAAAGGCAGGTTGACCCCATTTTGAGTAGCCGGATTCTGCTGATTTCCTCTGTTTGTTTCTTCTTGCACTTCAGTCTTTCTAATTAACCCTCCTTATTACTATCTCATTATATCTGCTTGTGTCTCACTCTCTAACTTGTTCCACTGAGCCCTAATTCCAATCTCATGCAGTGTGAAAGTCAGTGGGGGGAAAATTCAGTTGGTAGTGCCACCCATTAGTGCCTTAAGAGGGTGCAAAGTGGGGCGCAAACCAACTCGCGCCCGGGCGCGGCGATATCTGTGCTTCTCGCGAAATTGACCGGATATTTTGCGGTGGCGCTAAACAATACCGCCCGATCTCCTGCGCACGCAGATCTTGACGTCATTCGAGAGTGCAACGCCCTTGGGGCACCCCGGACTGGAAATTCAGTGGCGCCCCCTCCTTTCCGCCTGGTGCTACCAACGACAGTCGCTGTGGGGCTGGGGGGGGCACTATTTAAAGGGGGCCTCTTCCTGGCTTTTGTGTGGTAGCCATTTTTGCACCACTCGCTCTGAGAGAGAGAGAGAGGTTTGCAGAGAGACAAAGAGAGAAAGAGAGACTTCTGCATTGAGTCAAGGCTGTCTGAGGTAGTTTTGGCTTCTGACCATAACTTTGCAGGTACTTTGCTTTTTGACCTTCATAACTTTGATTGCCCAGATACTATGGGGGCTGCAATGGATGGGAATGTGGTCCTTCTCCATCACATTCGGAGAGCATAGAGACGCAGAGAGAGCGTGGCAATCAGGCCAGACAGAGGAGGGCCAACAGGCCTCGGTACAGGAGACCTTACCCTCCCAGGGTTTTTCGCCAACTGTTCTCCTACATTAATATGCCTGAGGAGCAGTGTTTGCAAAGGCTGCGATTCAGCAAGGAGGTGGTCATTGAGCTCTGCCACCTGCTTCAGCCAGATCTGCAGCCTCAACTAAGGAGCAGGACATCTCTGTCAGTGGCAGTGAAGATAACAGTGGCTCTCAACTTTTATGCCACCGGCTAATTTCAATCAGCTACTGGGGACATCGCCAATATCTCCCAGTTCGCGGTGCATTGCTGCATCCGTCAGGTAACAAATGCCCTCTTTAAAAGGAGATGAGAGTACATCTCTTTCCCCATGACCCCAGACAAGCAGCAAGAACGCACAACGGGCTTTGCGATGATAGCGGGCTTGCCCATGGTGCAGGGCACCATTGACTGCACGCATGTGGCTTTGCGGGCGCCGCAAGAGGATGCCGAGGATTTCCGCAACCGAAAGGGCTTCCATTCCTTAAACGTCCAGTTGGTCTGTGACCACAGACTGCTGATACTCGCTGTCAATGCCCACTTTCCAGGCAGCAGCCACGATGCCTTCATCCTGCGCCAGACTTCTGTGGCAGACCTTTTCCAGGCACCGCATTACCCAGGAGGTTGGCTTCTCGGGGACAAGGGATATCCTCTGTGCACCTGGCTGATGACACCGCTCCATTCGCCCAGCACCCCTGCTGAGCTACGATACAACGAGAGCCATCAAGCTACCAGGAACATCGTTGAGCACACAATCGGCGTGCTCAAGCAACAGTTCCGCTGTCTAGACCATTCTGGAGGAGCCGTACAGTACTCGCCTGAGCGAGTCTCCCACTTCGTTGTTGTGTGCTGCATGCTGCATAACCTTGCAATCCTCAGGACCCAGCCAATGCCACCAGACATTGGAGCACCACCAGAGGAGGAGGAGGAGGAGGAGGAGAAAGATGAGGAGGATGATCATCAGCAGCACCAAGGTGGGAGGGAGGCACAAAGTGGAAGGGCCGTCCGTTAAAGGCTCATAGCAAGTCACTTCTAGGCCCCCTCTGAGGAAATGGCTTCTGCCATTCAAACAACCTGAATGAAACCATCTTGCAACCCCTAAGCTGGTCAAGGCAACAATGAGTGCAAAGACCAAACATGTACATTTTGAATACAGACACTTCTTTATTTCACAAACTCTGTGTGTCTCATTTCCGCTTAACAAAGTAGTAGAAAGAAACACAAAAAAAAGCAGTCATTCACATAACTGGCTCTCACAACCTGGAGACAATGTCCAAAACAATAACAAAAATTTGACCATGAACTCGGCCTTCAATAAAACAATGAAAAATTTTTTGCCACACCTCCTACTTTTTGCCCTTCGAGGGTGATCTGCTTCCCTTGCGACCCTGCCACCCTGCAGCTCCTCCATAATGGGACCCCAGTGGCTGGAGCAAGGCTGGGGGAAGGCTGCTGAGTGTCAGAAACTGAGATTGCAGATGCCCTTGAGGGTCGGCCTGGACCAGCTCTGGGCCTGGAGGGATCGGCTGCTGACTGCACCAACTCTGCATGGGTGGCAGCAGTCTGTCCTACAGGTGGTGGCAACTGCAGTGGAGAAGTGCCAGTGGTGGCATCAGGAATGCAGTCATCTTGAGAGAGGACAGCAACTCCCTGCTCGACCGACACACTGGTACTCCCACGGGGCAGCACTTCAGCATCCGGTGGCATAGTGGTTAGCACTGTTGCCTCACAGCGCCAGGGACCCGGGTTCGAATCCGGCCTCGGGCGACTGTCTGTGTGGAGTTTGCACATTCTCCTCGTGTTTGCGTGGGTTTCCTCCGGGTGCTCCGGTTTCCTCCCACAGTCCAAAGATGTGCGGGTTAGGTTGATTGGCTATGATAAATTGACCCTTAGTGTTAGGGGGATTAAATACGTGGGGTTACGGGGATAGGGTGGGATATGTGTTGGTGTAGCGGTTACGGGGATTGGGTGGGATATGTGTCGGTGCAGGCTCGATGGGCCGAAATGGCCTCTATCTGCACTGTGGGGTTTCTGTGATTCTGTGATCCGGAGCAATCTGATGGAGCACAGATTGCTGGCCTGCTGCGGCGCGGTGAGAGCCCTGGGGAAATCTGCCTGATCCAGCGAGGGTGGCAGCAGTCAGTGCTCGCGTGGCCTCAATCTGCGTCTGCATGAGACCAGCCACTGACTGCATTGCAGCACTTAGCATTTGCGTGGCAGCCGCCTGTGCTACAGCGAAGTGCTCCACACTCCTTGCCAGTGATTCAATGAATTTGGGCAACCTTGCCACTGCAGCCATGAGCTCAGTGTGCCTTTGCTCCGCCTGGGCGCTCATTTCAGCGAGGACCCGCTCCTCGCCTGCGTCCAGTGCAGCAGGACTCGAGGCCATACTCTCCCTCCGGGGAGAAGGCCCCCGCGCTTCCCTACCCCCATCATGTTGCTGCAGTCCGCTGGGTCCTGGAGCTTCACCCTCATCAGACCATTCCCCCCTGCTCCCCTCCAGGGAAGGCGTGTCCCCAGTATGGGCATGGGCTGCCTCGGTAGAGGGTGGCACTGATGGTCCGGCTTCCTCTTCCTCCTCACCTTCACCTTCACTCTCACTGGCAGCTTGAGGGCCTGTCTCCTCACCTGGTGAATCACCATCTGAAAGCAGGGAGGTACAAGAGTGGCTTTAGCGTGAGGACAGGGTGGCAGCAAGGGAGGCATGAGTGCAGCGATTTAGTGATTTGGATTGAAAGTGTCAAAGGCAGCTGTTGTGAGGAACCAGTGGAAGGAGAGAGGAAAAAAGGTGATGACCTTACCATTCCTGTTCAGAATGGGGTCAGCGTCTCCAGTGGCGATGGGACCAATCACCCGGCTTGCCACAATCCTGTGGACGCGCTCCTCAAGATCGCTGAGGGGTTGAAGCTGAGGCCGCCCTCCACCGGTCCGTTGCTGCTGTCTCCTATTATGAGACAGCTTGGCCTGCAAGAAAAAGGACGGCGTCTGAGTAAATATACAGCCATGGTCTTGCCTGATGTGCCTCCCATAGTTGAATAGCCCTTACTGTATGCAGCCATGGTCTTGCCTGATGTGCCTCTCATAATTGAATAGCCCTTACTGTATGCAGCCATGTTCTTGCCTGATGTGCCTCCCATAGTTGAATAGCCCTTACTGTATGCAAAGTGTGGAATGTGCGTGTGTGTTTGATGAAAGGGCCATAGGTGTTGGATGAGTGTTGGGCCTTAGGGCTTTCAAGACCCTCTGGCCATAAAGTGAGGTTGCGATGGAGGGATGAAGAGGTTTTGAAAAAAAGGCACTCACCCTGACGACCCGAGTGAGGTCGTTGAACTTTTTCCTACATTGCATATGGGTCCTAGGCACTATGCTGCTTGAGGAAACGCTCTGAGCCACCACCCTCCACACTCTTCTGTACTCGTGTGGCAAAGGCCTCCTGCCACTCTCTGGGTACAGAATGGATCTTCTGCGCTCCACCCCGCGAACCAGAGCCTCCAAAGCCCGCTCACAGAAGTGTTGTGCTCGCTCCCTGGCCCTTTCCATCGTGTCTGGCTGCTAGATTTAGCCACAGGTCTGCCCAGGCCGAGATTCAAGGCTCCAGTGAGCAGGGTGTGGCTGCAGAGCAAGATCAACCCTCCCCTTTAAGAACTGACTGGCGCCAATGTGTCTGTGTTCAATCGCTAACTAACAGCGCCTGCGCTGCACCCGCCCTCTGAGGTAGCGCCTCGCTCCTCGGCCTTAGCGCCTAAAGAGAGTTGTGTAGTGCCTGATTTAGCGCTCCAATCACCTCCAGGGGCAATAAAAGCCAAGTTTGCTGTCGGAGGTGATAATTAGCGCCAGGCGTTAAACTTTGCACACCGCCAGTAATGGTGCCCCATATGGGGCGATACCGAATTTTCCCCCCAGTGTTTCTCAATATAGGAAAATTCTCTATGGTTGCAGAGGGATTTCATTTTGTGGAGTATGAGAAAAATCACCACCACCTTTTTCTTCCAAATTTCTTCCATCCTCTCCTGAAGCTTATGCCTTATGGTGTGGTTTGGTTCCACAGGCACTTGTGACCATCCAGTACATTGTCCAAGTGTGTATTCTTCATGAATAAGCTAAGGCATTGATTGTCAGCAGGCCACTGAATCTTTCAATCAGTACCTTTAAATCCTGCTTGGGCTGTGCAAAACCATATTACTGTACTTGGGGACAACTACAGCCATATGCCATATTCCTCTGGTTAGCTCCTTTATTAAAGATGGCAGATGGAGTGCCCTAATGCCGGGTCAATCAGCCAACAACACATTATCCTCTGTGAAACAGTATAACACAATATTTCAGAAATGACTGAAACAATTTTGTTGCTCACTATGCTATCTAACACATCATTGATGGAATCATTAAATACAACCTTGCCTTACTGCTCTTTCAAGAGAGGTAGGTTTTGTGAGTCTCTCATTTACAATTACATGGACCTTGGAGCTGGAGCATGCATCCCAGATAAAGAAACTAGATTTGACCACTATTCCAGAGGAACATATCAGCTATGATTGACAATATATTTCACCCAATGGACAAATAATGTGTAAATGTCCATCCTTGTGTAAATGAATGCAACCCATTGACCCTGCTTCATCTCCTGAGATGACGCTTCAGACCTCATGACTTGCTAAAGTTTAATCTACTTTTGCAGCAGTTCTCAATTGTTATGAAGAAGCTTCAAGTAGCACTTTAAAGGATTTCCACTTTTGTCAACAGCTCACCTTCCTTTTACAGTAACAACAATTTAGAATTATATATTGTCTTTAACATAGAAAAAACATCACAAGTCACATCGCAGTGGCATAAGGAAAACATGATTGCCAAGGCAAAGAAGGAGATAATAGGAGGGGTTGACAAAAAGCTTGGTAGAAGACGTGAATTTTAAGCAAGGTTCTAAAGGGGGAGAGAGAGGCAGAGAAGCTGCAGGGTTTACAGAGAAGAATTCCACAGCATAAGACCTAGGCAGATGAAGACATGGCCACCTATGGGGGAGGTCGTGAAGGGAGGAGATATGCACAAAAGGCCAGAGTTAGAAAAGTGGAGAGTTCGGGGAGGGAGTTGGGTGGCAGTTGTAGGGCTGGAAGAGGTAACAGAGATAGGGAGGAGTGAGGTCATGAAGGGATTTAAACACAAAGATTACATTTTCAAATTTGAGGTGCTGAGGGACCAAGAGCCAGTGCAGGTCAGCAAAAGCAGTGGTTGATGGGTGAGCGGGACTAGGATATAGGCAGCAGAGTTTGGAATAAAACTGAAGTTGATGAAAGGTGGAGGATGGAAGGCTGGCCAGAAGAGCATTGAAATAGTCGAGTCTAGAGATGACAGAGGCTTGGATGAAGTTTACAACAGCAAAGGCGTTGAGGCAGGGGCAGAAGCAGGCGATGTTACGAAGATGGAAGCAGGCAGTCTTTGTGATGGGGAGGATATGGGGTTGGAAACTCAATTCAGGGTTGACTAGGACACCATAGTTGTGAACAATCTGGTTCAGCCTTAGATAATGGCTGAGGAGGAGGAGGGAATGAGTGGTGAGGGAATGGAGTTTGTGGTGGAGCCCGAAGACTATGGGCTGGATTTTCCTAAGCCCCTGGAGTCGGGTTGCAGGCGTGCGAGCGATAAAAATCGGAGATCCGGGGGTCCCGACCCCATCGCGCCTCCAACCCGTCTCCATGTCAATTTCATAGGAGTCGGGTTCCCTACAAGTGCTGGAACCCGACTCCCAGAGGCGGGAAGGGATTAAAGGCAATTAAACTGCCTGTTAACAGGTAGTTAACAGGTAGTTTTTTGCCTATTCGCGATTTTTATTGCAGGTTTGTGGGTTTCCCGACAGCTCCAAACCACGAAAAGTTTTCGAGGCGGGACGTGGGTCAGGTCTTGGAGGGGTCGAGATGCCCAGTGTTCAGGTGAGTGAGGGGTGCAGGAGTGCAAAGGTAAGTGTTTTGCAAGTGTTTAAATAAGTTTAACTTACTTTTACTTACCTTTACAGGAGTCCTGCATTCCGGTGTCGGGAGCCGGCTGCAAGAACCACAGAAGCTCCGATTTTTAAAAAAAAAACAGCTTCTTTGTTTCTACAGCAAAATGATTTTAAAGTTATCCTGAGAAAGGACTGAGGCTGAATTAGCAGTTTTTCAGTGCTTGACAGCTTCAAACAGCTGTAAAACACTGATATTTCATCTGCCAAAAGCTTTTGACAGATGAAATGTCAATCTCTGACGTCACCTGTTGCCGGGTGGCCCTTAATTGGCCTGCTGAGCCCACAGGGCGGGCTCAACAAGGTCAATCAGAGGAAAATCCAGTGGGTTGGCCACATCTCCATGGAGGCGGGACAACAAGCCCGAATGTGGGTTTCCCACCTCCAACCCGCCCCCGTAGCAAAATCCAGCCCAATGGCTTTGACCTTCCAATGTGTAGTTGGAGGAAATTGTGGCTCATTCAAGGCTGGACATTAGACAAGCAGTCTGATAACACAAAGACAGTGGCAGGGTCAAGACTAGTGGTGGAGAGGTAGTGCTGAGTGTTGCCAGCATAAATGTGAAAGCTGACCCCGGGGGAAAAACTTGGCATCGACCATTTTGGGGTGCTAACATCGCCTGGCCACTAACTTTAGTGCCCGGTGCTAATTAATGCCAGCGACCGCAAAATTCAGTTTTAGTGCCCCAAGAGGAAAGTGGAGCGCTAAATTAACTACGCCATGCAGTGCTGCACTTAAAGGCTCCTTCCCTCCCTTAAAGGGAAGGGCCATCACTGCAAGCTCTGCAATTTAAAAATAACCTACCTGGACAACTAAGGCAGCCTCAATCCCACACGATCAGCCCCACACTCAATCCGAGTGCTGGGCTGATCAATTGCAGGCAGGAACCCACGAAAAAAACTAGAACAGGAAAGGTGAGTTATTTTCCCACTTGCCTCGGCCACCTCGCCTTTAATCATCGCCCCTGAAGCGGCCGGCCGCCTGATGCATGCCTCCTGCAGCTGTCGGTGTTTTCGACTGGCGCTGCTGCAGAGGGCGGAAGTCAATTTTGGGTCCGGGGCGCTACTGGGGTGATGCGCATGGCAATGATGTCACAATCTCCAGGCGAAAGAGATTGGAGCACAACGCCGTAGCGCCACCGCAAAATTCCCACCGAATATGGTGGGAGTCGATGTCAGCGCCGCACCCGGTCACAAAGCCATTTGTGTCACCCCCCCCCCATGTCTTTTAAATGTTACCAGCATGTAGATGAGGAAGAAGAAGGTGCCAAGGATACATCTTTGGGAGACTCCAGAGGTTATGGTGTGGGGCAGGTAGAAAAAGTATTGCTGGAGATGCTCTGGCTACAATCATATAGGTTAGAGTGGAACCAAATGAGTGTAGTCCCACTGACCTGAATAACGGAGGAGAGCCATTCCAGGAGGATGGTATGACCAACCGTGTCAAAGGCTGCAGAGATGTTGAGGAGGATGAGGATGGATACAATCACAGAGGATGTCATTTAATTAGGGCTGTATCAGTACTGTGGTGGGTGGAAACCTGACTAGAGAGATTCATGTTGTTTGTACATAATGGGGTGTTGTCTAGCGCCTTTGAAATATCTAGAAAGAAAACCCAGAAAACCCCTAAAATTTGTCTTTAAGCTATTTTTTAAACTATGCATGTTTGTAGAATTTACATACATCTGAGTTGTTTAGTAGTGATCATCTGCACAAAACCAATTTGTAATGTCAGTGGAATGGAGTAATATTAAAAATAACAGAGCATGTATTTGAAAATGTCTTAGATGCACGTATCTAATACTTAGTTATTTGGCATTTACAGTCTGTACCAAACTGTATTACTGAGGATATTAAATGTCAGGAAAATATTTTTTAGAATGGAATGAACATTCAGTACCTTAAAGAGTAATTTTAAATTCAGAGGAAGACAGTAAACAATTACTTAACAATTTGCAGTCAAACATCATAGTATTTATATACCCAATAAGCAGTCTGTTTACTGTCTTAGTCAATATGTTTTTAAAGAATAAATCTGAACTTAAACAGAGAAGGTGATTGCAAAAATGCTAAGTATACAAAACTTTACGGTATAATATGATTTTTATATCCATTTGTGTGATTGACCGAACAGCTTTGTGAGAAACTTGACATTAGAAGTGGAAATAAAGTTTGCATTAAACAGGAGGCAACATTCTGCTTATGTCTTAGTCATTGTGCCAGGCTGAGAAACAAGAGTAAACCTTTTTTTGTCATCACTATTGATTGTGATGTTACTAGTGTAAAAAATATGAAACTGTTTACAGATTAAGGACCACATGAGAGTTGTTTGCTCAGTAAAGCAATCACAGTTAAATGATCATCAAACTGGCAGAGATCCTGTGACATTGCTCATAGTGGGTCATGGAGGCATTATTTTATAATTCGGGGTGTTACACCATTAATGGCTATCACCACGTTTGATACATATCTTTCCTATCTCTTCAATTCTAATTTGTTGCTGTTTTGCTCTGAGCCAATTGGTTTCTAGATGTTTTTCTATTATGTCTTTGAGTAAAGGTTCCATTATCTTTCCTACCACCAACGTTAAGTTAAATACAGAAATAACATTAGCATTAGTGAACCTTTGGGGGTCCAAGCCATGTCCCAGGCCAGGACCTCCCAAGGTAAATACCTTGATCACCACTCCTGAGGCTCATTCTTTTGGGTGTACCAACCACCAATTCCCGAACCAGCATTTCCCAGGCCTTTGTTAATAACTTGGCACGAGGCCTGAGGCCTGAGGCAATTTTAACTCCTGGGCCTCAGGTGTGGGTGAACCTGGCGAGAGGTCACCACTGGGGACCCATGGGAATCTTCAGGTTAGGTCAGTCTGGAGGAGGCAGCGTGGGGCGTTCTGGATCAGAGTGAGGAGGTAGAGTACAAAAGCTAGGAAGTTATGCTAAAACTATATAAAACATTAGTCTGGCCCCAGCTGGAGTATTGTGTTTAATTCTGGACACCACGCTTTAGGAAGGATGTGAAGGCTTTGGATAGGGTACAGAAGAGATTTACTAGAATGGTTCCAGGGATGAGGGATTACAGTTACATGGATAGACTGAAGCAGCTGAGATTGTTCTACTTAGAACAGAGAAGGCTGATAGGAGGTTTGATAGAGGTGTTCAAAATCATGAAAGGTTTAGATGGAGTAAATAAAGAGAAACTGATTCTAATGGCTGAAGGGTTGATAATGAGAGAGCACAGATTTAAGGTGATTGGCAAAAGAACCAGAAGCGACTTGAGGAAAAATGTTTTTACACAACGAGTGGCTAGGATTTGGAATGCACTGCCTGATAGGGTGGTGGATATAGATTCAATAGTAGCCTTCAAAAGGGAATTAGATAAATACTTGAAGGAGAAAAAATTGCAGGGATATAGGGAAAGAGCAGGGGAGTGGGACCATCTGGATTGCTCTTTGAAAGAGCCAGCGCAGACTCGATGGGCCGAATGGCCTCCTTCTGCGCTGTTCTAGTCTATGATTCTATTAAATATTTAGTTAATGCCATTGAGTGCTTGTTAAATACCAACGTCAAATGACAACTTGCATTTAGATGGCACCTATAAAATAGATAAACATCACAGATATGCAAGTGAAAAAACAACATTAAAATTGCCCAATAAAAATGGCTGAATATAGAAAGTTCAGAGGGGAAGTGAAAAAGGAAATAAGAAGGGCAAAGAGAGAGTATGAGAATAGACTGGTAGCTAACATAAAAGGGAATCCAAAAGTCTTCTATAGGCATATAAATAATAAACGGGTAATAAGAGGAGGAGTGGAGCCGATTAGGGACCAGAAAGCAGACCTCTGCATGGGGGCAGAGGGCATGGCTGAGGTACTAAATGAATACTTTGCATCTGTCTTTACCAAGGAAGAAGATGCTGCCAAAGTCATAGTGAAAGAGGAGGTAGTTGAGATACTGGATGGGATAAAATTGATAGAGAAGGTACTAGAAAGGCTGGCTGTACTTTAAATAGATAAGTCACCAGGACTGGATGGGATGCAACCTAGGATGCTGAGGGATGTAAAGGTGGAAATTGTGGAGGTACTGGCCATAATCTTCCAATCCTCCTTAGATACAGGGGTGGTGCCAGAGGACTGGAGAACTGCAAATGCTACACCCTTGTTCAAAAAAGGGTGTAAGGATAAACCCAGCAACTACAGGCTAGTCAGTTTAACCTCAGTGGTGGGGAAACTTTTAGAAACAGTAATCATGGTCAAAATTAACAGTCACTCAGACAAGTGTGGATTAATTAAGGAAAGCCAGCAGAGATTTATTAAAAGCAAATCGTGTTTAACTAACTTGATTGAGTTTTTTGATGAGCTAACAGAGAGGATTGATGAGGGCAATGCGGTTGATGTGGTGTACATGGACTTCCAAAAGGTGTTTGATAAAGTGCCACATAATAGGCTTGCCAGCAAAGTTAAAGCTCATGGAATAAGAGGGACAGGTTCAGCATGGATATGGAATTGGCTAAGTGACAGGAAACAGAGAGTAGTGGTGAACGGTTGTTTTTCAGACTGGCCCCAGGGGTCGATACTAGGACCACTGCTTTTCTTGATATACATTAATGACTTCGACTTGGGTGTACAGGGCACAATTTCAAAGTTTGCAGATGACACAAATCTTAGAAGTATAGTGAAAAGTGAGGAGGATAGTGATAGATTTCAAGAGGACATAGACAGGCTGGTTGAATGGGCAGACAATATAAACTAAAGGGTACAATTCTAAAGGGGGTGCAGGAACAGAGAGACCTGGGGGTATATGTGCACAAATCATTGAAGGTGACAGGGCAGGTTGAGAAAGCGGTTAAAAAAGCATATGGGATACTGGGCTTCATAAATAAAGGCATACATGGGCTCGATTTTCATTGGGCCGTTGAGGCAGGATTGGAGGCGTGTGAGGGGTTAAAATTGCAAAATTGGGGGGCACGAACCCATCCCGCCCAACCCACCTCCATGCCAGTTTCAAAGGAGGTGGATACCCGACCTGTGCTGGGACCCGCTTGCCTGAGGTAGGAAGGGGATTAGTGCCAATTAACTGACTGTTAACAGGTAGTTAACAGGCAGTTTTTAGCCTAATCCCTATTTTTATCCCTGAAGTGTGGGATTCCTGACGGCTCCAAACCACGCCAAGTTAGCGAGGTGGACCATCGGGCTGAAGGGCTTGGAGGGTTCGAGATGTCCGGTGTTCAGGTGAGTGATGTGTGCATGTGGCCAGAGGTAAGTGTGTTTGGTGTGTGTAAAGTGTTTAAATAAGTTTAATTACCTTTACAGCCTTCCTTCCTTCAGGTCTCGGGAGTCCCTCATCTCACCGGCACAGAAAGCAGAATGGCCGCGAGCTGTCAAAAGTTGCAGCATTCAGCTTTCTGTTCTGGAGAGATCTCTAAATCAGCCTGAGAGGATGGAGTTAACTTAGTGTACAGTTTGTCAGTGTTTGACAGCTTCAAAGAGCTGTCAAACGCTGATATTTCATCTGTCAAAAGCTCTTGACAGATGAAATGTCAATCTGTGATGACACCTGTTGCCAGGTGGCCCTTAATTGGCCTGCTGAGCCCACTGGGCGGGCTCAACAAGGTCAATCAAGTGAAAATCGCGTGGGTTGGCCACAACTCGATGGAGGCAGGACTACAACCCCAAAAGTTGTAGTCCCGCCTCCTACATGCCTCCAGTATCAAAACCCAGCCCAAAGAGTACAAAAGCAAGGCAGTTATGATGAACCTTTATAAAACACTGGTTTGGCCTCAACTGGAGTATTGTGTCCAATTCTGGGCACCACACTTTAGGAAGGATGGTAAGGCCTTAGAGAGGGCACAGAAAAGATTTACAAGAATGGTTCTAGGATGAGAGACTTCAGCGACATGGATAGATTGGAGAACCTGGGGTTCTCCTTGGAGCAGAGCAGGTTCAGAGGAGAGTTGATAGAAGAGTTCAAAATTATGAGGGGTCTAGACAGTGTAGATAGGGAGTGACTGTTCCCCTTGGCACAAGGGTTGAGAACCAGAGGAGACAGATTTAAGGTGATTGGCAGAAGAACCAAAGGCGACATGAGGAAAAACTTTTTTACGCAGCAATTGGTTAGGATCTGGAATGCACTGCCTGAGATGGTGGTGGAGGCAGATTCAATTGTGCCTTTCAAAAGGGAATTGGATAAGAACCTGAAAGAAAAGAATTGCAGGGCTACAGGGAAAGGGTGGGGGAGTGGGACTAGCTGAAGTGTTCTTGCAGAGAGCCGGCACGGGCTCAACGGACCGAATGGCCTCCTTCTGTGCTGTAACCATTCTATGATTCATTTTATGAATAATTGCAGAATTGCTGCAATTATATTCTTCTGACAGCTGAGCATTCACACGCAGCTAGTTGCATATCTGAGAGCTGCAGGGTGAAGCGAATGAACATGACACATGACATAATTGATTTAGGTGAATTCACAATTACATTAGTTATTCAAACTATGCTGGTAACAGATCTGTTGGTGGCCAGATTCTCACTGCTGTTGCGCTGACCTCTGTTCATATTGCCCGGCTTCCAGCAGAATGACATTTTACTTTTATCTTTCACAAGTTTATAACCTTTAGTGCAATAACTTTCCTAGTAAAAGCTCCATTCAAACTGAGATTAGGGAGGTGGGTAAGAATATTGTTTTAATTTAGGATGATGTAAATTTTCTAACTATAAAGGGCAATTTTAGCTCAACCCGCCTGGTAGAAACAAGAGGGCAGGCAGTTTAAATTGGCCAGGTGACATACACGCCTACGTCCCGCACCAATCTCAATATTGTGGCCCAGAAATTCGAGTCTCCACGGGTGAGTACGCACGGGGTACTCACCCATAAGCCCAATGGAAGTGCCGGTTTCCTGCATGCACTGCACATGCAAGGGAAACCGGCACTTCCGTTCCCCTGAAAGCAGGGGTTAAGAGGTCGAACGCGTGCGCAGTAGAGGCTGCGCGTGCGCATCAAACTTATGTTATTTTTCCAGGTTGGTGAGGGTGAGAGAGGGGGTTGTGGTGCTCACTTGCCCCCCCATCCCATCTGATTCCTGCTCCTGGTTATAGTCGGGGCTAGTATGTGTGTTACTCTACATTTTAAGATTGTTTTGAATGATCAAGCAGCATTGTTTACACTCGTGTGAAAATTAATAGAAATTTAATAGAAAAACTACAGTGCTAAACCTTTATAAAGCACATCTTTAAAGTTCACATTTTTGTGTACTTCAGAAAGTGTTGAGTCATTTACAAGGCAACCGATTGGATAACTATTTATTTATCAAAGGAGTGAGACCAGCGTCCTTGGAACTTACATTGCAGAAAGTGCAGTGTGAAGTATCTGCTGCAGTTTATGGTGCTGGAGGCTCATTTGATTTAATGCCTTATTTTTACTAACTTTTTTTACTATTCCATTGTAACAGTAGGCAAAAAAAGAGCTGCCTTAATAGAAAACACTTGAGACTATTTTTGATGTGCAGCCAGGGAGAACAGTAAGCCAGGATAAATAAAATATTTCTACCATTTGGTTGCACACACAAGGGATTATGCAAAGGATATTTCGCTGGTGATAGTGAGTTACAGCCATTGTTTCACAAGCATGAAAGATCTATAACTCACTAGCACTGTGGTCGTACTCTGTTGCAGTGTGAGCTTTTGCCCAGAGGGACGAGCATGCTATAAATGATAATTTTAATTATCCAGACATGTATGAAAGGTGACATGATTATATCCTCATATAGTGAACCATTGACTAATTGCACACATCCATATTTACAACGAGGCAAGCAGTCTTGTGACACTTTCCTGCAAAATGATAAAGCCTCTTTAAGTAGAATGACAGTGTTCTGTTGCTTTTGTTCTACATGAACCACTAGAATGTACATACCCCTGATCAATATGCATAAAACAAGAAAATTAGTACAAGCGTATGGAACCACAGAAGAAGAGAGGGGAAAGAACTGCTACAGAGAGAGGCAAAAACCATCTACTATTTCTGTAGGAATCAAGCGTGTTTTCATTTGTTCTAAATTAACTGAACCATAGTAGGTTCTGGTGCATCAACTATTCTTCCTCCAAAATACCTTGTTACATTAAATGCATTGGGGGCAATTTTCAACTTGTAGGGGGGCATCTTTTAACTGGTTTATGGTAATTTACCTGGTCAGGCAGCTTTGCCTGCATTCTGACCAATTCCAACCTTTTACCTGGTTTACGGTAATTCACCTGGTCAGCAGCCTTTTGCTGCTACACTGTAAACCAATTTCCAAACAGCGGTTTTGAATCGCTACCCCACCTTCCAGTTCTGACTGGAGGGCTTATAATTCATGATATATTAAAATGAACAACTGGTCTGGGTGTGAGAAAGTCAAACTTTTATTAAACTAAAGAAACTATAATCAAATTTAAACTATACCACACGAACACAGGATTTACAGTAAAATTGCTTAAATGGGGGAAGGCAGACTGCAAAAACGAGGGGTAAGTGTCTACAATGTTAATTTAACAATCTTAACAATACCCCCTTAATTACCACCCCCTAACTCCTTGCTGAGGAGTCAGAAAACCTGCTCACCTGTGGTCCAGCGAAGTAAGAGAGAGATAGCTTCTCAGGAGCTATCTTTTATATCCTGCCAACTCCTGTTTGGCGCTGAAAAAGGTCTGTGTGCAAAACTCGCGCCCAAAAGTTCCAATACACAAAAGAAAGGCTGTGATTGGCTGATTCAAAGTGGTTAGAGTGATTTAATGTGTCTACACTCTGGGGCCGGAGTGTACCCACCCACATCCGGAGTTCACCTGGGCTAAAACAAAAGGGAATCCAACTGCCTTATTGTTTAGAATTGGGTGATTCAAAAACCCATTCATTCTTAAACTGTTGCATATCAAAAGTCCTTTTTCCAGAGTTTAGATGTATCCATTGTGTGTAAGTGCTTTGAATGGGTTTGGATTTCTGTGTAAATAGAAGCCGATTGTTCTGCGGTTTTGGTTCAAGTGGGCTAATTCCTTAAGTAAATAAACATCCTGCAGTTTTGTATAAACAAACCTTGCCTCTCCACAAAAGGGAAACTCCCTGGTTTGATTGACAGGTCTGACTGCCACTGTATCCTCCCACTTTATACACAGACATCACGGGCTGCTTATCGAAGCCCTATTGTTCTTGTCCAATGCTTTCTCTGACAGCCATTTTAAAATCTTTGTGATTGACCAAACTCCAGGGAACAATTTTATTAATAAAAGTACTGTTTTAAGGTGTGTGAATATTTTCCACAGAGCTCCTCAATTCCAGTGTTGTCCATGTGCTGTCCATCTCAGTGCAGCCTTTTTGCAGTTCTGGGCATGTTTTAAAACATTGTAGACAATTCACATCACCCAATTCTTCGTCCACGATGTGGACCAATATTTCCCGATCTTCAGGGAAAATAGGGGAATTTTGCGAACTCCTACAAACTCACATCCATTTGGTGCTGGAAAAATAGGTACACCCGGCCTCCGAATTCTGGGTGGTGATCTCGCTCAACTGATGTCTGCCAGGAGTGCGCACAATGTCATTTTGAGTTGGGCGCGATTTAGTCACCCAGTGCGCCTGCCCCAAACTGGCAGACACCCCATCAATATATGTGGCTCAGGACCCAACTGATATTTTCAACATCCTCAGTGCTGGATTGGCTAATTCTAAAACCCACCCACAATGAACCATCAGCAGGGGCACTGCAACAGCATTATTTAAAGGAATCCTCAGCTGCAGTTGGGCACGTACATGGTTAGCTGTTTTAAACTGATTGTGGGCTTTTGTGTCCAGTTCTAGCTGTCTTGGCTGCAAAAAAATTGAAGTAAGTTGTTTTTTTTGGAGTAGGGAGAGAATTTTTGCCCAGGGGCCTCTGCACAAACTTCCTCCGGCAACATGGGTGTGCTCCTCAGCTAGTAATAGCTGCAGCTGCCCTGAAGCAGGGGAGACAGCAGCAGGTATGCAGGAGTTTACAGGATAAGAACATCATACCTCCAGTTCAGTGAGGAGCAGTGGCCTAGAAATTCAGTGGGCTGCGCCACCCGTTAGCGCCTTAAGAGGGCGCTAAATGGGTCGGAAGCCACTGGCCACGCCTCCCGCTAAATTCAGCGGGACGCTAATCGCGGCGCTAGCCGTTTGTGCTGCGCCGCCACCGATGACATCATCGGTGTGCGCAGTGCCCCGCTAGTGCCCCGATCGCTATATTTAGATGCGCCCCCTGCTTTAACACCAGGCGCTACTTGCGACCGGTTCAGGGGGGCCTTACTGCGGTGGTAGAGGCACTAACTAAAGGAGAGGTGCGGGGCGGCCATTTTTTTTGCTGGCCGCCTGCCAGCACCTCTCCACGCTGCCATCCCCGGCCTCCTGAGCCCCACCCCCACGGAGTGCCGACTGCGTTCTAAGAGCCCGGCACTTCTCCTCGGTGCCGGGCTCTTTTGCCGGCACTCCCGATCCTCGATCGCACTGCACAAGGCCCCTCCCCTTTAAGAAGGGGAGGAAGACCTGCAGTACCGCAGCGTGCCATGTCGCAGCGTGTGGCACTGCGGCACGTTGCACAGCAATATTCAGCTGCAGCGCCCCAAGAGGGATGCGGGGTGCCTCCAGTAGCACCGCGCTTCCCTCTGGGGCGCGCAAACTGAATTTCCGGCGGGCAGCTGCGACTGCTTCCGGGGCGCTACTGAATTTCTAGGCCAGTGTGTCTGATGGCTGGAGAACCAGGAGGAACAAGAGCAGCAAACAAGACTGAGGAGGCCTTCCGCTGTAGTGGAGAAGAGGGCAAAGGAGGGGAGGGCACAGGAGGCCTAACCCTAAATGGATGTACAGGGTTAGAACATTGTCCCTCCAGTTCAGTGGGGAACAGTGTGTCCAGTGGCTCTGCTTCACTACGCAGGCTGTTAGAGAGCTATCTCACCTGCTCCAGCAGCAACTGTAGCTCAGCTTCAGGTCTTACATTTTATTGCTTGGGGCTCGAAAGCTAACTGTGGCCCTGAATGTCTACACTTCAGGATGCATCAGGTGACATAAGCACCATGTATCTATTTGTTGTGCATACCTGCATCAAGCAGGTGAAAGATGCACCCTTTGCAAAGTAAACAACTTCATCTTCTTCCCCGTGGAAACAGCAAAGCAGAAGGATAAGGCTCTAGGCTTCACAGGGGTCACAGTCTTTCCACAGGTGAAGGGCACTATTGACTGCACTCACATAGCCTTGCTTGCTCCATATCAAGACCCTGGAGTATACATGAACAGGAAAGGATCCACTGGCTGAACGTTTAGCTGGTGCATGACAGCAGAATGCACATCATTTAGTTCTGTACCCAGTTTTCTGGCAGTAGTCATGATGCCTTTATCTTGCATCAGGCCTCAACTCCCCCCGCCCTCTCTTCCACCTAGATCATCCAGTGACAGGCTGGCTGCTTGGAGATAAGGGTATCCCCATAACAAGTGACTCATCACACCTGTCAGAAACACTGCATAGTCAGAGAGGAGCGATACAATCAGTACCATGCCTCTAGCAGAGCTCTGATTGAACAAACCATTGGTATCCTAAAACAGAGACTTGGATAGGTCTGGAGTCCAATGCATCGATCAGTTGCTGGTGCACAGCTATTAGCCTTCTTTTATAGGATGGGCCATGGAGGCCTTCATCTGTGGCCTCTATAGCAAAACGAGGACCCAAGTTTGCCTTTTGAAGAGCTTGTTCCCGGGATGTCTTTTCCACCTGCCCAAGCTCCTGTGTGTGGGAGTGAAAGTCCGTATTACCCGAATACCTCGCTATTCTTTCTGCGCAGTCTGTGAGACCAGCACACCATGAGTTAAAAGTTAAAACAGCTTTCAAAAGAGCATGGGTTGTAAATTGTGTAAGGGGATTTTAAGTCAAATATGTCCTCACAGATCAGAGGGCTGACCTGCATGCCTATCAGGTCACTTGTGTTTATGGTAATAAAACAATTTGAAGAATTGGGTGCCTGGTTGTTTAGTTTATATTATTATTCTATTGGCATTTGTATGTATCTTTGATGTGCTATAATTTTATTGGTAGTATGCTTGAAATGTAGTAATCAAAAGTGAAAATTGGTATAGAAATGTAAGGGAACACTGTTTCGCAGCTCACACTGGAATCATGGATTGAGTGATGTCTCAACAGCAGCTGGCTCTCATACTGGAATGGTATAGTATGGAGAGACCTGAGCTCTCACACTGGTCTTGTGAAGTATGAAAAAACCTGTGCACTCATACTGGTTGTGGATAGTATGAGGTTTTAATAAGACCTGATCCTGCATTACTACAACTGAGTGTGTGTGTAATCTGGTATTAAAAGTAATGAAACGATAAAGAGCAAGAAAGCAGTCCAACATCTTGGTGACCGCGATGTGATTTTTTTCAAATTTCATTGTCTGAGTTGGTCTGAAGTGATATTTTTGAAGTTTGTTAAGTCGAGGTTGGTCCGACGTGACTTTTTCAAATTTCGTTAAAGTTGGAGTTGGTTTGAGAAAGTGTTTCCCACATGTCAGTTCGAGGGGTGAGTATTCTCTTAGTTGTTGCAACTTAAAGGGATCTCCAATTAGCAATGAAAGGATCAGGGAATATTCCGGATGAGGTCTGGTCATTTCTTAATAAATGGATTGAGTTTAAAGAGGGGCCATATGGGATAGGGCAGGAAACAATGACAGGAGGATAGCAGTCCTTAGTGGAGAGTGTCCGGTTAAAAAAGATTAAGGTGATAGGGTTAAAAAGGGAATAAAAGAGAAAGGCGTTAGTGTTACAGGGGAGAAATTCATTATAGCCCCGTTTGGGGCGTTAACTTTTAAAAGTTGAAAAAATTAGCGCCAGGCGCTAATGCTTCTCAACTTTTAAAACATTTGCAGGCAGCAGGCAGGGTGGTAGGTGAGCAGCGCCGTACAGTGCTGCTGCGTTGGAGGGCTCCTTCCCTCCCTTAAAGGGAAGGGCCATCGCTGCAGGCTCTGCAAGGGCAAGACTTACCTGGTCCCCGACGGCAGCCACGATCCGGCTCGATCAGCCCGATGCACTGCAGCAGAGTACCGGGCTGATCAATTGCTGGGGAAAAAAGGATTAAAAACACAAAACGAGCATTTGATTATTTTTTTCCCTACCTCGGCCAGCTCGCCTTCAAGTATCGCCCCCGAAGCGCCCGGCTTCCCGATGAATGCCTCCTGCAGCTGCCGGTGTTGTCGCCCGGCGATGCTGCAGTGGGCAAAACCAAAGTTCGGGTCTGGGGAGCAACCAGGGCAATGCGCACGGCGATGATGTCACAATCTCCGGGCGAAGGAGATCGGGGCGTAACGCTATATCGCTGCCGCAATCCTCCCGTCAAATTTAGCGGCAGGCGTTATTCTCGCTGTGCCCGGGCGGTAAGTGGTTAATGCCCCATTATTGCCCCACAGGAGGCGATAACGGGAGGTGCGAAGGTACCCAATTTCTCCCCCATGGTGTCTGACGCTGGCGATTCAGAAGTTAGGAGAAGAGGCTGAGGCCAGAGATAAACAAGTCTCAAAACTTATAGAGCAGTGAGCAGAACTTACAGAGCAGTGAGCAGCAGTCAGGAAAGACATAGAAAACTGGCAATTCCAGGCACTCAGAGCAGCCAGGACTGTTCTGATGCTGGATCAGCATCTTGCCGATGAACAAAACAGGAATCAAGAGCTAGAGAAAGGAATATCTAAGTTGGAGCAGGTGGCGATTTTAGCTTGCCCAGCCGAGACAGAAATTGATGAAGCCTGCTGGTGTTTGGAGGATTGTTGAAAAGGGGATTAAGGAACAGTGAGTATGGCCATTGTTCCCTTCTGCACTCCCTCTGCCCTCACGGAGCCCCATGGTTCGAATGGTGACGTTAGGTACGGAGGAGGAACAGTTAGATGCCTCTTCAGCTCCTCAGATACTTGTCATCCTGCATGTCATGAATTTTGCACTTCCTATGGAGGTCGTGAAGGGAATGCTATCTTTAGTGGTTTTGGAGATTCCTGGTATGAGCGAGGAATGGTACAGTTACAAGACATGAGAGCTATCTTTGGTGAAGTGGGATCTACACCGCTTCAGGATCTTAATAATTTTTCACAATGTTGGTGTAATATTCTGGGAGACATATCAGAGAAACAGAAGGTTCATATGATTCTATGAGCTTCAGGGAATCACCGGGGAAAGGTGGTTGATTTTGAAACAAACCCCAGGTTCCTGCTCAGTAGAATAATAGTTTAGATCTTCGGTGTTCACTCAGGGCCATAGTTGATAAAGTGCCTTGCATTATTACCAGGGGAAGGACCCAGGGAAACGAGGGAATGTATATCCCAGTTGTGTAAAAGCTTGGGAACAAATTGGATTGACATCAGTTATTATGGAGATGATACACATAGAGAGATTATTTGGACTCTTCTACTCCCCTCAGTAGTGCTGGAAGTAGATGCCTGGGGTGGGGATGAGAGATTTGATAAATGAATGAATGGCAAGGGTGGAAAGCCTATATCAGAAAGCTGTAGGTATTCCGGTCATGGAAGTGAGGCAGGAGTTACAGCGATGGAAGGCAGAAGGGCCTGAGTGGATAAATCCCGGGAGGGGCTCCATGAAGGGAACGGGACCAGGCGGTGCATGGATCCCGACCCGTCAGTTGATAGAACACAGGGATAAATTGGCTAAAGAATTTAAAAAGTTTAAACAAAAGCTGAGGGAATCGCTATAGGGAGGCCGCGCCTCAACCACACACATTGCTTTCTTAGGACCCTTACTTCAGGATAGGGGTGGCCATCCCACTATCAAGGCATGTGTGGAAGGGCAGCGGGAAATATCTTCGATTGACAAATGAAGGTTGAGGTGGTCCTGGAGGAAGGGGACCCCACCCCTCTGAGACAGTACCCCATCACCCCAGATACGTGAGGAGCAGTTACTGAGAAATTGATGCAGGTACAGTTCGAGATGAAAGCAGTGAGAGAAGCTTGCTCAGAAGCACTTAAAGTTTCTGTAGGAATGGGCTGTCTCAGAACTGATGGAATGTTCAGTGAAAAGCTAAAGTGTGGGAGTTGTAAGCATAGTCTAAAGGGATATGGAATGTAACTTGGGGAGGCAGTTACAGCAGTTCCGAAGGGTGAACTGAGAGAAGGACTGGAACTCTCCCCTGAATCTTCAGTGCTCCCGTTACCCTTTACTCTATGTCGTTACACTCCTCCCATATACAGAGAAAAGTGTTAAGAATTATGCAGGAGGTAATATGCTTGGTTGAGGACACAGAATGTGAGTTTAAGATTTTGAATCAGTTCAGAATAGGATTCAATAGGAAGCATCAGAAATTGAAAATTGGTTTAAGGAGAAATGGATAAAGGCCTAGAAATTCAGTTGGTAGTTTTGGATCTGTGGTTCAGTGGATATACTCTTATTAAATAATCACACGGATGCTGTACATTAACAAATAACAGGCCTTTACTGGAGGAGGGTAGTCTCTAGGCTGGGGGTACAGAGGCATGTGCAAAGCTTATATACCGGTGTGGTCACTGCAGGTACTACAGTATACAGGAGCTGTAAAAGTAGTTCTGACTTAAAGGCACATACACTACAATTCCTCCCCTTTTAGATTAGTAATACCCCTAATATTCAAATAACAATTAACATTCCAACATGTACATTAAACAACAAAAGTCCATTTATAGATTCAGTCTTTGGGGCGGCTTCCTGACCCTTTCGGGATAGCGCCTTTCCAGAGGTTCTTGTTCTTGGTGCAGAGGCGATTCTGACCCCTTTTCCTCGGGTAGTTCATCGGGTTCCACTGCTACTGGGTGTGAAGTAGATGCTACCGGTATGTCGGGTTCATCCCCAGGTACTCGAGACATGGGGTTGACGCGTTCCTGTGACACTAAGATCTGATCGACGTGGCGTCTCACAATGTTCTCCCCGACATCCACTGTGTACATTAATGGCCCCTGCCTTGCACATATCGCTCCGGGTTGCCACTTCTCTGTTCGATAGTCACGGGCCAAGACTGGTTGCCCTACATTGAAGCTCATTCTCGGCTTGTCATTGATGTGCTGGAATTGTTTGCCCTCAACATTTCTTCGCACATTTGGTCTGAGCAAGTCCAGATGAGATCTCAACCTTCATTTAAAGAACATCATGGCCGGGGTCTGGTTGGTAACTGCATGTGTCGCGTTTCGGTAGGCTAATAAGAAATTGTCCATCTTATGCTGTAGTGGAATTTCATCGTCGCACATGGCCTTTATCGCCTTCTTAAAGGTTTGTACGAACGTCTCAGCCAATCCATTTGTGGCTGGATGATACGGGGCGGATGTGTAATGCCTTACCCCATTCCTTTTCATGAATTTTTGAAACTCGTCGGAAACAAACTGTGGTCCATTATCAGAGCAAATCTGCTCTGGCAAACCGTTTCTGGCAAATATGGTCCGTAGGACTGCAATTGTTTTCTCTGTGGTGGTTGAAGACATTTTTATCACCTCAGGCCACTTTGAATGAGCATCCACTGCTATTAAGAACATTGAGTCCATGAATGGACCAGCGAAATCAATATGCACCCGTTGCCATGGAGAGGAGGGCCACTCCCATGGCTGTAGAGGGGCATGTGGTGGTGCATTTTGGACCTTCTGGCATCCTAAGCAGCTCTTAGTTAGGTCTTCGATTTGTTGATCGATTCCTGGCCACCACACATAAGCCCTAGCAAGGCTTATCATTTTCACTCCCCCCAGATGACCTTCATGTAGCTCATTTAGCACTCTCTCCCTTAACTTGGGTGGAATCACCACTCTGGATCCACACATCACTGTCCCCTGGCATACTGACAGCAGTTCTCTTCTGGATGAGAATGCTGGCAACAGTGAGTCGCCATGTGTTGGCCATCCCCTCACCGTCAATTCATATACCCGTTACAGCATTGGATCATTGCGGGTCTCCTTCTCTATATCCGCGTTTGTTGCTGACAATCGTTCAATTATTGATGAATAAAATATCTCGATAGGGTCCACTGCTGGTGCTTCCTCCACAGTAGGCAGTGGCAGGCGCGATAGCCCATCAGCTTTCCTATGCTGTTTCGTGCCTTTATATTCTATTTCATATTGATTCGCCCCTAGAAACAGGGACCATCTTTGTAACCGCTGTGCAGTCATCACTGGAACGCCCTTCTTAGGATTAAAGATGGAGACAAGTGATTGGTGGTCAGTCAGCAAAGTGAACTTCTGCCCAAGCAGATAGTGGTTGAATTTTTTTACTCCACATACTAGGCTGAGGGCCTCCCTGTCAATCTGGGCATAGTTGCGCTCGGCTGAGGTTAGTGACCGAGACGCAAAGGCTACTGGCCTCTCCAACCCATCTGGGAATTTGTGCGACAGCACCGCTCCAATACAGTAGGGTGATGCATCACATGCCAAATGAATTGGTAGTGCTGGGTTGAAATGGGCCAACACCTCTTTTGATGTGATCAATTCTTTACACTTCTGGAAAGCTCGTCTACATTCGTCATCCCACTTCCATGGTACCCCTGTTTGCAGTAGGGTGTTCAGCGGGTGTAATACCTAGAAAATTTGGTAAGAACTTGTGGTAGTAGTTTACCAGCCTGACGAACGACCTCAGTTGTGACACATTTTCCGGTGCTGGAGCCTTGACTACTGCCTCAATCTTGTCAGGGGACTTATGTAACCCCTCTTCATCGATGACGTGGCCACAATACGAGATCTGTTTCTGGAAAAACTCGCACTTGTGGCGATTAGCTCGTAGCCCATACTCCTTTAATCTGGTGAGCACCTTCTCCAAGTTGGCGAGGTGATCACCGTCATTTTCTCCGTGACCAAGATGTCGTCCAAATAACACTGGGTCCCTGGAATCCCTTGCAGGACCTGATCCATCGCCCTTTGCCAGATAGCCGGAGCCGAGGCTACTCCAAACACAAGCCGGTTGTATTGATAGAGACCTTTATGAGTGTTGATCGTAAGCTAATGTTTCGAAGCTTCTTCTACCTCCATTTGCAAGTACGCCTGGGCTAGATCAATTTTGGTGAAGCGTTTACCTCCAGATAGCGAGGCAAAAATATCCTCAATTCGTGGAAGCGGATATTGCACCATGTGAAGGACTGGGTTCACTGTCACCTTAAAATCCCCACAGATGCGGACATTCTTTTGTTCCCCAGGCGTATTACTCAACGACCTCATCATTACAGGAACGATGGGTGTAGCCCACTCGCTCAAGTCCACTTTGGACAGTATTCCTGAACGTTCCAACCCTTCCAGCTCTGCTTCAACAGCTGGTCTGATCGCATAAGGCACTGGTCTGGCCTTAAGAAACTTTGGGCTTGCATTTTCCTCTATTTTAATCGTTGCTGTTATTCCTTTTAGTGTTCCTAGTCCCTCCTGGAACACTTCTTTTGCGTCAGTTAGCATTTTTGACAGTCGTCCAGGTGTGACGTCGTCATCCTTTTTGGCCTCCACCTTCAGTGCCTGTATGGAATACCAATCTAATTGTAGCTTCCGGATCCATTCACATCCTAGCAGTGGTGGTCCTCCATTTGGCAATACATATATATCCATTTTAGGTATTTCCTGGCCTTTATATGTCACTTTCACCCTTATTTTTCCTTTGGAGTAGACTTTTTGCCCGGTATACGTCTTCAAGACAATCTCTGTAGCTTTCAAGGGTATGTGCGAAAATAGCCGCTTGTAGTCTCTTTGATTTATGACTGTTAGAGCTGACCCTGTGTCCAATTCCATTTCCACTTGGACTCCGTCTATCTTGAGTGTAACCCAGATAGTCTGGTGATCCTTCACTTTGGTTACCTTATGTAGTTTCAGACAACCCAGCTCCTTGCTTCCGGAGTCTGTGTCACTTTTCTGTTCGTCTGAACCACTGTCCATCACCTGGTGTACATTTTTGTACTTCTCCTGTGGAGATTTCTTACTGTTGGTTTTCATCCCAGACCTGCAGACTCTTGCTATGTGTCCTGCTTTCCCACACTGTCTGCACACTTGGTCCTTGAACCAACAACTTTCTGGTCATGTGTTGTTCTGCCGCAGCGATAGCACTTCCCTGTTCCATAGGACATTTCATTGGTGCCATATTCTTGCGGTCTCCATTGTATCTCTGCAGCACCCCTTGCAGCTGCTTCGTGTGATACTGCCATACTGAAAGCTTTGTCCAGCGTAAGGTCCTTTTCTGATGGAAGCCGTTTCTGGGTTCCTTCACTTTGTAGCCCACACACAAACTTGTCCCTTAACGTGTCTGCTAGTCCTGCTCCAAACTGGCAGTGTTTCGATAGCTTGTGCAGTTCTGTTAGGTACTCAGCATTGCTTTCCTCTTTGTGTTGGTTCCTTTTATGGAACTTAAATCGTTCTGCTATCAGCAGCGGTGCGGGATTTAAGTGGTCCTGTAGGATTTCTACTATGCTTTCAAACTTCTTGTTTACCGGCTTCTCTGGGGTTATTAGATTTTGCAGAAACCCATAAGTTTTTGCACCCATGGAATTTAACAGAACCAGTGCTTTATTAGCATCTGGCACTTCATTCACCCTGCAGTACACCTCAATACGTTCCACATATGTCGCCCAATCTTCGACTTCATTGTCGAATGTAGAGATACTGCCATTCTTCGGCATCCTTGGGTGTGCGTTAACTATCACAAATGGTGCCTCCCGCGCTTCCCCTTCTTCTCCGCTGGCACAAAATGGCGTCTCCCGCGCTTTCCTTCCTTCCCGCGCTCGCCCTTCTTCTCCACTGCGGGTTCTAAAAATGGCGTCTCCCGCGCTCTTCCTTCTTCTCCGCGGCTCAATGGCGTCTCCCGCGCTCTCCCTTCTTCTCCGTGGCTCAATGGCACCTCCCGCGCTCTTCCTTCTTCTCCACGGCTCAATGGCGTCTCCCCTTTCTTTGCCCCGCGGACCCTGTTCAGCACGTGAGCACTGGCTGTTCTCTGCGCGTTCTTCTTTTCATATTTTTCGACGCCGCTCAGTCTAGAACCCGGCTGTTTCTTACCCTCTCTCTCTCCGGTTTGTTTTATTTTCCTCGACGCCGCTCAGTGTTCTACCCCCGGCTGCGCCCTGTGCTCTTCACCCTCTGTCTTACCCCGTCGACGCTGCTCGGCTCTCTCTCTGCCATCGGTCGGCTCCAGCCGCCGCTGCTCGGGAATGGTCTGCGCTGGACCTGTCATCGGTCTCTTACTGCTCGTTGTGGCTGGGGAACCAAGCCCGGCTCTCCACAGCCTCCCCTGCGAAGTTGGATCTCTGCCTGACTGCTGGGCGGTTGCTCGTGGTCGACGCCCGTGTTCCTGGCCTCGACTTTTTTTTATTGTTGCAGGTAGATTCGAATCGACACTCGTCGCCACTGTTGGATCCGTGGTTCAGTGGATATGCTCTTATTAAATAATCACACAGATGCTGTACATTAACAAATAACAGGCCTTTACTGGAGGAGGGTAGTCTCTAGACTGGGGGTACAGAGGCATGCGCAAAGCTTATATACCGGTGTGGTCACTGCCGGTACTACAGTATACAGGAGCTGTAAAAGTAGTTCTGACTTAAAGGCACATATACTACAGGTAGCGCCAGCCGCTAGCACCTTAAGAGGGCGATAAGTGGGGTGCGAAGCGGCTAGCGCCCGGGCGCAGCGCGATCTGCGCCTCTCGCTAACTTGAGTGAAGTTTTAGCGGTGGCGCGAAACCACAACGACCGCTCAGCTGCGCGTGCAGATCCTGATGTCATTTCATGATGCAACACCCTTGGTGCGCCCCGAACCGGAACTTCAGTGGCGTCCCCCTTCTTTCCGCCTGGCGCTCGCAGTGACTGGTTGAGTGGAACGGTTCCCAGTTGCTGTGGGGCTGAGGGGGCGCTATTTAAAGGGGACTCTTCCTGCATTCTTTGTGGTAGCCATTTTGGACCACACCTTCTGTGTGAGAGAGAGAGAGATTTGCAGAGAGGTAAAGGGAGAGAGCTTTCTGCTTTGACTCAGCGCTCGCACAGGTACTTCTGGCTTCAGCCCAGAGCTTTGCAGTTGGATAGATTTTTCAGTGCCATAGCCTTGAGTGGCCACATATAATGGGGGCTGCAATGGGTGGAAACGTCGAGAGAGAGTGCCAATCGTGGCCAGACGGAGGAGGGCCAACAGGCGTCGACACAGGAGGCCTTACCCTCCCAGGGTATACCGCCAGCTCTTCTCCTACCTCAACATGTCTGAGGAGCAGTGCATTTGGAGGCTTCGACTCAGAAGGGAGGTGGTCACTGAGATCTGCCACCTGCTTCAGAGAGATCTGCAGCCTCAGCTGAGGAGCAGGACGTCTCTGTCGGTGGCAGTGAAGGTAACAGTGGCTCTCAACTTCAATGCCACCGGCTCCTTCCAATCCGCTGCTGGGGACATTGCCAATGTCTCCCAGTTCGCGGTGCATTGATGCATCTGCCAGGTCACGAATGCCCTCTTCAAAAGGAGACGTCAGTACATTTCCTTCCCCATGAACCTGGACAAGCAGCAAGAGCATGCAATGGGATATGCAAGAATAGCGGCTTCCCCATGGTCCAGGGCGCCATTGACTGCACGCGTGTGGCTTTGTGGGCGCCTCTAGAGAATGCCGAGGATAACCGCAAATGGAAGGGGTTCCATTCGTTGAACCTGCAGTTGGTGTGTGACCACAGGCAGCTGATACTAGCTGTCAATGCCCGCTTTCCAGGCAGCAGCCAGGACGCCTTCAACCTGCGCCAGACTTCTGTGGCAGACATTTTCGAAGCCCCGGCTCACCCAGGAGGCTGGCTTCTTGGGGACAAGGGCTATCCTTTGTGCACCTGGCTGATGACCCCACTCCGTGTGCCCACCACCCCTGCTGAAGAACGATACAATGACAGCCATCAAGCGACCAGGAACATCATTGAGCACACAATCGGCGTGCTAAAGCAACGGTTCCACTGTCTGGACCATTCCGGGGGAGCCCTACAGTATTCGCCTGAGCGAGTCTCCCATTTCGTTGTAGTGAGCTGCATGCTGCACAATCTGGCTATCCTCAGGACTCAGCCACTGCCAGCAGACATTGGAGGACCACCAGAGGAGGAGGAGGAGGAGGAGGAGCATCAAGTCAGGAGGGAGGCACAAAGTGCAAGGGCCATCCGTCAGCGGCTTATTGCAAGTCGGTTCTAGGCCCACTCTCAGGGAATGGCTTGTGCCATTGAAAGTACATGAATGGATCCGCTCTGCAAACCCTGAGCCGGACAAGGCAACAAATAGTTCAAAGTGCAAACATGCACAATCTGAATAAAAACAATTATTTATTTAACAAACTCTGTGCCCTTCTCGCATGACAAACAAATACAGAGAAACCCCAAAAAAAACAGTCAGACACATAACTGGCTCTCACAACCTGGAGACAATGAACAAAAGAGTTAAACAAAAATGACCATGATCCTCGGCCTTCACAAAAAAGATACACAACATTTTGCCACACCTCCTACTTTTTGGCCTGCGAGGGTGATCTGCCTCGCTTGCGAGATTGGCCCCTTCCCGCCCTGCAGCTCCTCTGCAATGGGACCCCAGTGGCTGCAGCAAGGCTGGGGGAAGGCTGCTGAGGGTCAGATAGTGAGTCGGAAGATGCCCTTGGGGGACAGCCTGGACCAGCTCTGGGCCTGGAGGCTCGGGCTGCTGACTGCTCGAACTCTGCTTGGGAGGCAGCAGTCTGTCCTACGGGTGGTGGCAGCTGCAATGGAGGAGTAACAGTGTTGGCAGCAGGATGCTGCCAACCTGACAGAGCACAGGCACTCCCTGGTCGGACGAGACAATGGCACTCGCACGGGGCAGCACTGAAGCATGCGCAGCAATCTGCTGAAGCACAGACTGCTGGCCTGCTGCGGCGCGGCGAGGGCCTCAGCGAATCCTGGCCGATCCAGCAAGGGTGGCAACAGTTAGTGCTCGTGTGGCCCTGATCTGTGTCTGCATCAGACCAGCCAGTGACTGCATGGCACGACTAAGCACTTGGCTGGAAGCTGCGTGTGCTGCACCAAAGTCCTGCAGACTCCTTGCCTGTGCTGCACCGACATCCTGCTGACTCCTTGCCTGTGCTGCCCCGAAGACCTGCAGACTCCTTGCCTGTGCTGCCCCGAATTCATGTACACTCCTTGCCAGTGACTCTATGGAGTCAGGCATCCTTGCCACTGCAGCCATGAGCTCAGTGTGCCTGCGCTCCGCCTGGGCACCCATTTCACCAAGGAGCCACACCTCCTCTGCGCTCACTGTAGCAGGTCTGGAGGCCACGCTCACCTTCCGGGGAGAAGGCTGCCGAGCTTCCCTGCCCACCCCCTGGGTTGCTGCAGCCCGCTGGGCCCCGGAGCTTCACCCTCCTCAGACCCTTCCCCCCTGCTCCCCTCCAGGGAAGACGTGTCTCCATCATGGCCATGGGCTGCCTCGGCTGAGGGTGGCACTGATGTTCTGGCTTCCTCTTCCTCCTCCTCGCCTTCCAATTTACTCACAGTGCCAGCTTGAGGGCCCGCCTCCTCACCTGGCGAATCAGCGTCTGAAAGCAGGGAGGTACAAGAGTTGCTTTAGTGTGAGGACAGGGCGGCAGCGAGGGAGGCATGAGTGCTGCAATACACTGCATTAGTTCGATAGTGGCAGAGGATGCTGGGTGAGGCTCAAGTGGAAAGAGAGAGGTCAAAAAGGTGATGACCTTACCATTGCTGTCCAGAACGGGGTCGGCATCTCCAGTGGCGACGGGGCCAATCAGCCGGCCTGCCATAATCCGTTCCACTCGCTGCTCCAGATCGCTGAGGTCTTTAAGTTCAGGACGGCCTCCCTCGGTCCGTTGCTGCCGCCTCCTATTATGGGCCAGCTTGCCCTGCAAGAGAAAGGACGGGCTCTGAGTACAGTCTCAAGCCCTGATCTTGCCTGCACTGCCTCCCATGGTCGAATAGCCCTGACAGTGTGAAGCCCTGATCTTGCCTGCACTGCCTCCTATGGTCGAATAGCCCTGACAGTGTGAAGCCCTGATCTTGGCTGCACTGCCTCCCATGGTCGAATAGCCCTGACAGTGTGTAAAGTGGTGAATGTGCATGTGATTTTGATGAGAGTCCCATAGGTGTTGGATGAGGGCTGGGCATTGGGGCTTTCAGGACCCTTTGGCCATAAAGTGAGGTGCACATGCAGGGATGAAGAGGATACTGGAAAGGGTACTCACCCTGACAACCCGAGTGAAGTCGTTGAACTTCTTCCTGCATTGCGTTGGGATCCTAGGGACCATGCTGCTGGAGGTCACTCTATGTGCCACCTCCCTCCAACCTTTTCTTTATTTGCTGGGCAGCGGCCTCCTGCCACTGTCAGGAAAAAGGATAGGTCGCCTGCGCACCACTGCGCCAACCAGAACCTTCAGGGCCCCCTCACTGAAGCGCTGCGCTCGCTGCCTGGCCTTCTCCATGGTCGTAGGCGTAACGATGTCGCAGCAGGTCTGTCCAGACCTAGAATCAGGACTCCAATGTGCAGGGCATGGCTGCAAGCCAAATCGACCCTCCCCCTTTAAGAGGTGACCGGCGCCAGCATGTCTGCCTGCAATCGCTAACTCGCCGCCCCTGCGCTGCGCCCGCCCTCGGTGGTAACGCCTCGGCTCGCCGGCTTAGCGCCTTAGGATAGTCGTACACTGCCTGCTTTAGCGCAGCAGCAACCTCTTGGGGCAATGCAACTCAATTTCGGTGAAGGTGGCTCTACCAAGGATTCCCCTCTACCATGGTTGACACGGCCCTTGACCGTGTCCGTTCTATTTCCCGCACTTCTGCCCTCACCCCTGCCCCTCCCTCCTGGAACCACGATAGGGTTCCCCTTGTCCTCACCTTTCACCCCACCAGCCTCCACATTCAACGGATCATCCTCCGCCATTTTCGCCACCTCCAACGTGATCCCACCACCAAACACATCTTCCCCTCACCTCCCCTTTCAGCATTCCGAAGGGACCGCTCCCTCCGCGACACCCTGGTCCACTCCTCAATCACCCCCAACAGCCCATCTCCTTCACCTGGCACCTTCCTGTGCAAGCGGAGGAGATGCAACACATGCCCTTTTACCTCCTCCCTTCCCACTGTCCAGGGCCCCAAACACCCCTTCCAGGTGAAACAGTGATTTACGTGTACTTCTTGCAATTTAATATACTGTATTCGCTGCTCACGATGCGGTCTCCTCTACATTGGGGAGACCAAACGCAGATTGGGTGACCGCTTTGCGGAACACCTCCGTTCAGTCCGTAAGGGTGACCCTGAACTTCCGGTCGCCTGTCACTTTAATTCACCGCTTCACTCCCACTCTGATCTCTCTGTCCTCGGGCTATTGCATTGCTGCAATGAAGCTCAACGTAAGCTCGAGGAACAGCACCTCATCTTTCGATTGGGCACTTTGCAGCCTGCCGGACTCAACGTTCAGTTTAACAATTTCAGATAATTATCCCTGCCCCCATTTTTCATGCAGTATGATTTTTGCCATTCCCATTTGCAACATTTTATCTTTCCTGCCTCTTACAAAAGCACAGGGTGTTCTTTCTATTTCTTCCTCCCCTCCTAAACCCCCCGCCCCCCCGCCCACTGTTTCTGCACCTGCTTAATATCTGTTAATCTCCAGCTTTTTCCAGTTCTGATGAAGGGTCCCAGACCTGAAACATTAACTCTGTTTCTCTCTCCACAGATGCTGCCTGGCCTGCTGAGTATTTCCAGGTTTTTTTTAGTGTTCAGTGTGAATGTTATTGTGGCAGTGGCCCCTCCCTCTTTTTCAAAGTGGTACTAGTTACTTTAAGATATTGGTCTGAATTAAATTGGAGTTATTGAGATTAACTAACCTATTAAATTGTGAAAAACAGACTTTTATTATGGCCATGGTGAAATTCTGGTGGTGTAAATTGTGCGAAAGCCTTTTGTTCCATACATGAGACAATCACATCAACAATTGGCATTAAAAGAAAAATTCTGACTCATTGCAAGTACTCAATGTTGAGGTGATTGTTTATTCATCTTAATGGTACTGGAATGTGTGACCAAGGGGGGAAAAGGGGAATGCTATTGCTATGTGTATGATAATGAAGTCTGATGTTTTTACCTGCTTGATTGGCACCCCATCCACCACCTTAAACATTCACTCCCTCCACCACCGGCGTACCGTGGCTGCAGTGTGTACTATCTACAAGATGCACTGCAGCAACTCGCCAAGACTTCTTCGGCAGCACCTCCCAAACTCACGACTTCTTCCACCTAGAAGGACAAAGGCAGCAGGCGCATGGGAACACCATCACCTCCAAGTTGCCCTCCAAGTCACACACCATCCTGACTTAGAAGTATATTGCCGATCGTTCATCATCGCTGGGTCAAAATCGTGGAACTTCCTCCCTAACAGCACTGTGGGAGGATCTTCACCACACGGACTGCAGCAGTTCAAGAAGGCGGCTCACCACCACCTTCTCAAGGGCAAATAGGGATGGGTAATAAATGCTGGCCTTGCCAGCGACGCCCACATCCCATAAACAAATTTTAAAAAATTGAATTGATTCGGATTTTTGTAAGTTTTAAAGGCACAAAGACTTTGCAAAAGTAACAGTCTAGTTTTTTTTATTTGGCAGAAGTTTCTAAATTTACTAGAAAGCTGTGAGAAGCTGTGTGACAGATTGATGATGCCTGGGTTTGTCTTCTGTTGAAATGCAAAAATAAAGTTAACTCTTTTCACAAGCAGCTGTGAACTCTGTTTTAATTCACTAACAACTTTTGTATTACTGAAGGTAAACATTTTGGACATTGTTAAATTTTAAGTTTGTTAATTTGAGTGGATGTTTCCCCACAGTGACAGAAGGGAATCAGGAATTGACAAATGAACCCATTGGGCTCACGGAAAAGCCACAATGGATTTTCTGTTTTTTTCCTTTAAGCAGAGGACCATATGTGTGTTGATGGTGCAAGATTACCAAGAGTGGTTCTTTGCAGACTTTTAGGGCGTGATCTTGCCAGCCTTGGGGAGGCGGGTTTGGAGGTGGGACTGCCACCCCCGGCCCGCCTCTGTGCCATCTTCCCAGGAGGCTGGTAGCCAACCTGCGCCGGGTCCCGTCTCATGGAGGCAGGAAGGGGATTACAGCCACTTAACTGTACAGACAGATAAGAGGATTATCCCCATTTTACCCACACAACTGCGGGCTTCCCGAAGGCAGCGAACCCCGCCAGGGTCACCGAGGCGAGCAGTGGGTCTGTGGGGGTCGGAGGGGTGCAAAAGTGCGCTGTGAAGGTAAGTGATGGGTGCAAGTGTGGAGAGGTGAGTATGTGGAGGTAAGTGGAAAGTGTTAGAAAAAGTTTACTTACCTTTGTTTCTTCCTGCAGGCTTCAATCGTCGGGGATGCGGAGAGTCTTGCATCTCCACAGCAGAGATGACAGATGGCTTGAAGGGATAATTACTAGTCCTAGCCCCTTTAGGGCTACCCCGGATCAGGCGTATTTCTCAGATGTTCACTTTCAACTAAAGTTTGAGGTAGTCGAATCCTAAAGACGCTTAATTGGGTCTAAAGGTCCGGACTATCTCTCCCTAAAGGAAAGGAACAACCTGAAAATGTTACCATCCTCCAGATAGCACTTTTAATAAGTTTAGCTAGACTGTAACATTCCGGATATTATGAGGATCTGGAAAACTCCCCCAGAATTCTGCAACTCCTCACCAAAGAGTGTACAGAGATTGAGTTTGCGAGTTTTTGACACAGAAGTCTTATGTGAGATTATTCTAAAAATATATAGATTTATTAAAGAACCGACATGTTATTTACAGTTGGTGAGTCAATCGCAACATTAGCTGTTCCAAAAAGAGAAAGCTTACAATCTTATTATCTGAGAACCTTACTCTCAAATCTTAACTTCCCTACAGTTTTACAGTTCTTAACGTCAACAAGATATCCATCAAAATCAAATACCTTTGATCCCCGAGGTACAAGGAATGGTAGACTACAGAGCTGCCTCTGAAGCCGAGAATCGCTCTGCCCGATTAAAGCAAGTCTGTTATCCCATTTGAGAGTTCAATATTTATACCCTTTTCCAGTGGTATTTCCTTTAAGGTTTTCTGCTGATGCAAGCTAATAATCGCTGGTCATTTTTCTGCTGACCATTGCAATTCTTACTGCCAACTCAGCCAGACTCGAGTCTCATCTCTAGGTGTTCTAAGTTTACCATATAAAAACGATGTGCCAGCAGGTGTTCCTTACTTGATGTCATCTTTACGAGGGCAGATGTTCCTTACTTTACATGCTTCTTTACGAAGTGTAAATTAGAACACCTTATCCAGGGTGAACCATTGTTTCATTTCAAAAAGTTCAGCCTGTCGGAGCCCTTAACCTTCTGTTTCAGTAAGGTTATTTATTCAGGGTCAACAACTACCTTATCTCAATAGCCAGAATGCTTTCATAGCTATTTCATAGTTAGGTTTCTAGATTTCCAAACCCAGTTTGTCATGTTTTAATAAGGCCATAATTCTTTCATAAAATAGTGTATTTTTCTGAATAGGTTATATGGCTTATTCCTTCACAGGCTGCCGCATTCTCCAATGCAACAACCATCTAATTTCTGCTAAAGAAAGAAAGTTTGATGAGTCTTGAATACAAGAACTCATCAAACTACAGAGCTGTCAAATGATGACAATTCATCTGCCAAAAATTTTGACAGATAAACGTCATATGCTGACGTTCTCTGTAACCGGCTTCCCCTTAATTGGCCTGCTAAGCCCGCTGGGCTTCAATCAAGGGAAAATAGCGTGAGTTGGCCAGAAGTCGATGGAGGCGGGACTAAAACCCGACAAATGGGAGACCTGCCTCCAATAGCTCCCCATTGGCAAAATCCAGCCCTTTCTTCTTATCTGTAGACATTGCTGGATCTCGAATGTCACAGCATGGTGACAAAAGTTGGACTTTAAACTTTGCCTTTCCAATGCTTGGATGTAACACATTGCTCAATGGGGAAGATATAAGACTTATATCCAAACATGATTGCAACTACTTTTGTCTCTTTTGTGAAACCACCAAGCCTGGGCATAATTTGTTTATGAAATTAAAATTGATTTGATAAGTCGATAAGGGGAAGGAAAATTTATTTGAAATTTAAGGGGATAATCAAATTTTGTTTTGACAAGATCCAGTCTACATGGTTCCATCTAAACTGTGTATTCAGTAAGACGTTTTTTGTGAGGAGACTGTTGTGTTAAGGGTAACTGACATCCCTCATCTTGCAGACTGTAAGGCTCTCTGGAATGACAATATTTTGAGGAATATATGTTCCAATAAGAGTTTAAGTGATAATGATCATATTGTATTGGATAGTAAAGTTTCTCCAGGGCTTATGAATGAGATGAAATAATAATATAATGGGAATTTTTCTAAATCATTTTCCTAGGTGATTATGGGTGAGATTCAGGAACTCAAACGGGTGTTAGAAAAAGATGTGTGAGTGCATCCCGAAGTAAACATAGAAACATAGAAGGTAGGAGCAGGAGTAGGCCATTCGGCCCCTCGAGCCTGCTCTGCCATTCAATGTGATCATGGCTGATCATCCAAATTCAGTACCCTGTCCCTGCTTTCTCCCCATACCCCTTGATCTCTTTAGCCTTAAGAAATATATCCAACTCCTTCTTGAATATATTTAATGAATTGGCCTTTACTGCCTTCTGTGGTAGAGAATTCCACAGGTTCACCACTCTCTGGGTGAAGAAATTCCTCCTCATTTCTGTCCTAAATGGCTTACCCCTTATCCTTAGAATGTGACCCCTGGTTCTGGACTCCCCGACCATCGGGAACATCCTTCCTGCATCTAGTCTGTCCAGTCTGTTAAATCCATGAATCTTAAGGTATGGTGTTCTTCAACAAATAGACGGAGACTGCAGATGAACAATCAACAGGTGTTTACTGGATGAGGGTATTCTAAAAACTAACAGTACAGCTCCCTACTCAGGGTTTATAGACAGGTGTGGTCACTGCCGGTACTACAGTATACAGGTGCTGTAAAAGTAGTTCTCCTCTTAAAGGTACATACACTACAATTCCTCCCCTTTTAGATTAACAGTATCATAAAATTCAATTAACAGTTAACACTTTTAACATGCACATTAACTGAAATAGTCCATTTATAGATTCAGTCTTTGGGGTGGCTTCCTGATCCTTTCTGGATAGCGCCTTTCCTGAGTGTCTTACTCTTGGTGCGGAGGCGATTCTGGCCCCCTGTCATCGGTTAGTTCATCGGCTTCCGATGCTACTGTTTCTGGGGTAGATGCTACCGGTATGTCAGGTTGATCACCAGGTACGCGAGACATGGGGTTGAGTCGTTCCTGTGACGCTAGGATCTGGTCGACATGGCATCTCACAATGTTCTCCCCAACATCCATTGTGTACATTAGTGGCCCCTGCCGTGTGCATATCGTTCCTGGTTGCCATTTCTCTGTTCGGTAGTCGCGGGCCAAGACTGGTTGTCCTACATTGAAGCTCCTTGTTGGCTTCTCATTGATGTGCTGGAATTGCTTATTCTCAACATTTCTTCGTACATTTGGTCTGAGCAAATCCAGACGAGATCTCAACCTTCAGTTAAAGAACATCATGGCCGGGGCCTGGTTGGTAACTGCATGTGTCACATTTCTGTAGGCTAACAGGAAATTGTCCACCTTATGCTGCAGTGGAATGTCGTCATCGCACATGGCCCTTACTGCCTTTTTAAAGGTTTGTACGAACCTCTCAGCCAATTCATTTGTGGCTGGATGATACGGGGCGGATATGTAATGCCTTAACCCATTCCTTCTCATAAATTTCCGAAACTCTTCGGACACAAACTGTGGTCCGTTATCAGAGCAAATCTGTTCTGGCAAGCCGTTCCTGGCAAATATGGTCCGTAGGACTGCAATCGTTTTCTCCGTAGTGGTGGAGGACATTTTGATCACCTCAGGCCATTTCGAGCGCGCACCCACTGCTATTAAGAACATTGAGTCCATGAATGGACCAGCAAAATCAATATGCACCCGTTGCCATGGAGAGGAGGGCCACTCCCATAGGTGTAGAGGGCCATGTGGTGGTGCATTTTGGACCTTCTGGCATCCTGAGCAGCTCTTTGTTAGGTCCTCGATTTGTTGATCGATCCCCAGCCACCACACATAAGCCCGAGCAAGGCTTTTCATTTTCACCCCTCCCAGATGGCCTTCGTGAAGCTCATTGAGCACTCTCTCCCTTAACTTGGGTGGAATTACCATTCGGGATCCACACATCAATGTCCCCTGACATACTGACAGCTGTTCTCTTCTGGATGAGAATGCTGGCAACAGTGAGTCGCCATGTGTTGGCCATCCCGACACCGTCAAATCATATACCCGAGACAGTGTCGGATCATTTCGGGTCTCCTTCTCTATATCCGCGTTAGTTACTGGCAAGCGTTCAATTATAGTTGAATAAAATATTTCGACAGCGTCCACTGCTGGTTCTTCCTCCGCAGTAGGCAGTGGCAGGCATGATAGCCCATCAGCGGTTCCATGCTGTTTCATGCCCTTATACTTTATTTCATATTGGCTCGCCCCGAGAAAAAGGGACCATCTTTGTAGCCGTTGCGCAGTCATCACTGGAATGCCCTTCTTTGGATTAAAGATGGAGAAAAGTGGTTGGTCGTCAGTCAGCAAGGTGAACTTCTGCCCGTGCAGATAGTGGTTGAACTTTTTCACTCCCCATACTAGGCTGAGGGCCTCCCTGTCAATCTGGGCGTAGTTGCGCTCGGCTGAGGTTAGTGACCGAGACGCAAAGGCTACTGGCCTCTCCAACCCGTCTGGGAATTTGTGCGACAGCACCGCTCCAATACCATAGGGTGATGCATCACACGCCAACCGAATTGGTAGTGCTGGGTTGAAATGAGCCAACACCTCTTTTGATGTGATCAATTCTTTGCACTTCTGGAAAGCTCGTTTACATTCGTCATTCCACTTCCATGGTACCCCCGTTTGCAGTAGGGTGTTCAATGGGTGTAATACTGTAGACAAATTTGGTAAGAACTTATGGTAGTAGTTCACCAGCCCGAGGAACGACCTCAGTTGTGACACATTTCCTGGTGCTGGAGCCTTGACTACCGCCTCAATCTTTTCAGGGAACTTATGTAACCCCTCTTCATCAATAACGTGGCCACAATACGAGATCTGCTTCTGGAAAAACTCGCATTTGTGGCGATTAGCTCGTAGACCATATTCCTTCAATCTAGTGAGCACCTGCTCCAGGTTGGCGAGGTGATCACTGTCATTTTCGCCCGTGACCAGGATGTCGTCCGAATAACACTGGGTCCCTGGAATCCCTTGCAGGACTTGATCCATTGCCCTTTTCCAAATAGCCAGAGCTGATGCTACCCCGAACACCAGCCGGTTGTATTGGTAGAGATCTTTGTGAGTGTTGATCGTGAGGTATTCTTTCGAGGCTTCTTCTACCTCCATTTGCAGGTACGCCTGGGCCAGATCAATCTTAGTGAAGCGTTTTCCTCCAGATAGCGAGGCGAAAATATCTTCAATCCGCGGAAGCGGATATTGTACCGTGTGAAGGATTGGGTTCACTGTCACCTTAATATCCCCACAGATGCGAACCTTCTTTGGTTCCCCAGGCGTATTACTCAACGACCTCTTCATTACATGAACGATGGGTGTAGCCCACTCGCTCCAGTCCACTTTGGACAGTACTCCTGAACGTTCCAAACCTCCAGCTCTGCTTCGACGGCTGGGCGGATCGCATAAGGCACCGGTCTGGCCTTAAAAAACTTTGGGCTTGCATTTTCCTCTATTTTGATCGTCGCTGTTATGCCTTTTAGTGTTCCGAGTCCCTCCTGGAACACTTCTTGTGCGTCAGTTAGCATTTTTGACAGTCGTCCAGGTGTGACGTCGTCATCCTTTTTGGCCTCTACCGTCAGTGCCTGTATAGAATGCCAATCTAACTGTATCTTCTGGATCCATTCACGTCCTAGTAGTGGTGGTCCTCCATCTGGCAATACATAAATGTCCATTTTTGGTGTTTCCTTGCCATTGTATGTCACGTTCACCCTTATTTTTCCTTTGGGGTAGACTTTTTGCCCCGTGTACGTCTTCAAGACAATCTCTGTATCTCTCAAGAGTATATGTGAAAATAGCCGCTTGTAGTCGCTTCGGTTTATGACTGTTAGGTCTGATCCTGTGTCCAATTCCATTTTCACTTGGACTCCATCTATCTTGAGCATGACCCAGATAGTTTGATGATCCTCCATTTTGATTACATTATGTAGTTTCAGGCAACCCAGCTCCTTGCTTCCGGAGTCTGTATCACTTTTCTGTTCGTCTGAACTACTCTCCGTGACCTTATGTACCTTTTTATACTTCTCCTGTGGAGATTTCTTGCTGCTGGTTTTCTTTCCCGACCTGCAGACTCTTGCTATGTGTCCTGCTTTTCCACACTTTCTGCACACTTGGTCCTTGAACCAACAATCCTTCTGGTCGTGTGTTGTTCTGCCGCAGCGATAACACTTCACTGCTCCATATGACATTTCATTGGTGCCATATTCTTGTGGTCTCCGTTGTATCTCTGCAGCGCCCCGTGTGGCTGCTTCGTGTGATTCTGCCATGCTGAAAGCCTTGTCCAGCGTAAGATCCTTTTCTGATAGAAGCCGTTTCTGGGTTCCTTCACTTTGAGGGCCACACACAAACTTGTCCCTTAACGTATCTGCTAGTCCCATTCCAAACTGGCAGTGTTTCGATAGCTTGCGCAGTTCCGTTAAATACTCAGCATTACTTTCGTCTTTATGCTGGTTCCTTTTGTGAAACTTAAATCTTTCTGCTATCAGCAGCGGTGTGGGGTTTAAGTGGTCCTGTAGGATTGCCACTATGCTTTCAAAATCCTTATCCACTGGCTTCTCTGGGGTTACTAGGTTTCGCAGTAAGCCATACGTTTTTGCACCCATGGAATTCAACAATACCAGTGCTTTCCTGGCATCTGGCACTTCATTCGCCTTGCAGTACACTTCAATGCGTTCCACATATGTCGCCCAATCTTCGACTTCATTGTCGAACGCTGTGACACTGCCACTCTTTGGCATCCCTGGGTGTGGTTAGACTGGCTAAAATGGCATCTCCCGCACTCTCCCTTCTTCTCCGCTGGCTCAAAATGGCGTCTCCCATGCTTCCCTTTCTTCCCGCGCTCGCCCTTCTTCTCCGCTGCGGCTTCAAAAATGGCGTCTTTCACGCTCTCCTTTCTTCTCCGCTGTGGCTCAAATGGCGTCTCCTGTGCTTCCTTTCTTCCCCCGCGGACGCTGCTCAGCCCTTGAGCACTGGCTGCGCTCTGCGCATTTTCCTGCACGCCTCTCTCGTTGCCGCCGCTCGGTCCTGAACCCCGGTTGTGCTTTACCCTCTCTCTCTTTTTGTTTTGATCGATGCCGCTCGGTCTTCAACCCCCGGCTGCGCCCTGTGCGCTTTACCCTCTCTTTTACCCCATCGACGCTGCTCGGCATTTTCTGTGCCATCGATCGGCTCCAGCCGCCGTTGTCCGGGAAGGGTATGTGCCGTACCTGTTGCCAGCCTGTTGCGCTGGATCGTCGTGACTGGAGAACCAAGCCCAGCTCTCAACAGCCTCCCCTGCGATGCTCACTCTCTGCTGGATGACTGGGCGGTTGCTCGTGGTCGACGCCTGTGCTTCTGGCCTCGACTTTCTTCCACTGTCCTCCAGGAGCGAATCCCTGGGAGGAAATGCAGAGTTGCAGGTAGGTTCGAATCTGCCTCATCGCCACTGTTAAATCCGTGAATTTTAAGGTATGGTGTTCTTCAATAAATAGATGGAGACTGCAGATGAACAATCAACAGGTGTTTACTGGATGAGGGTATTCTAAAAACTAACAGTACAGATCCCTACTCAGGGTTTATATACAGGTGTGGTCACTGCCGGTACTACAGTATACAGGAGCTGTAAAAGTAGTTCTCCTCTTAAAGGTACATACACTACACAGTCCTGTCAGAATTTTATAAGTTTCAATGAGATCCCCTCTCATTCTTCTAAACACCAGCGAGTATAAGCCCAATCGACCCAATCTCTCCTCATACGTCATTCCTGCCATCCCAGGTATCAGCCTGGTGAATCTTCACTGAACTCCTTCCATGGCAAGAACATCCTTCCTCAGATAAGGCAACCAAAACTGCACACAATACTCAAGATGTGGTCTCACCAAGGCCCTGTACAACTGCAGCAAGACATCCTTGTTCCTGTACTCAAACGCTCTCGCTACGAAGGCCAACATACCATTTGCCTTCTTAACCGCCTGCTGCACCTGCATGCTTACCTTCAGCGACTGGTGCACAAGGACACCCAGGTCTCGTTGCCCTTCCCCTTCTCCCAATCTATTGCCATTCAGATAATAATCTGCCATCCTGTTTTTGCCACCAAAGTGGATAACCTCGCATTTATCCACGTTATATTGCATCTGCCATGCTTCTGCCCAATCACCCAACCTGTCCAAATCACCCTGGAGCTTCTCTCGGCATCCTCCTCACAGCACACACGCCCACCCAGCTTTGTGTCATGTTTCATTGCATGGGCATGATATCTGAAAGGATTTCAATTTGGTTACAAGGTACATGCTATTGAAAGTCAGGGAAGTGTAGGTGAGAATCATTAATTGTAAGGTTTGTCTTGGAGATATTTGTGCTGTTGCCTATACTGAACAATGTGAAAAAGGTATTTGATGGCCTGGCCACTGCCCTAGACATTGGGACCATGCAGAGAGAGATGAGGAGAGATCTACAATCTTTTGATAACTTAAAAGCCCAGGAATGGCTTGTATCTGATGTCAAGTGTAGTATGATATTGGGTTACTGGTGTGTGTGCAAATGTGATATGTTGTGCATGAGCCAACTAGCATGTGGAAATGCATGGTGAAGATGCACGGAAGAACGGGTCTCGGACACGCTCAGTTATTTGATAACAGCACAACATGAAATGGTTAATGTGGCTCAGGGGAGTTAGACAACTTTTATCCAAGGCACTGATGCGAAACTGACTTTTTAGTGAAACAATGTAGAGTTAACCGCACTGGTACCTATCAGGGGGATTAAAATTAATAGTAAAGAGAGACATGGGGGCGATTTTCTGAGTCCCGCAGAGGTGGGTTTGGAGGCGGGAAAGGTGGGAAAATCGGAAAAAATGAGTTTGGGTTCGGAACCCGCCTCCAACCCGCCTCCGCGGGATTTTGCCGTGCCGGTTTTGCAGGGCGGGAAACGGTCCCGTCTCCAGCTGGCCAGAAAGGTTGTTTAGAGGCTGAAATGGTCCTTAAAGGCCTCTCTAATCTTATTTTGAGAGGCCCTCGTTACTCTTCGACCATTTCAGCGTGTTCCACGACCCTCCTAAACCACGCCAGCTAAACCTGGTGGGTTGACAAGTGGGTGGTCTCCTCACAGCTGCAGGTCCAACATTAATCGGAGATTTCATCAGGGATTAGTTGCAGGTGGCAGAACTTTGTTTTAAAAGGTCTTTGAGAACTTTTAGCAGGCCTTCTGAAGTCGGAGGTGCTACAGCTTGAATCTATCAACTGTGGGGCCTCCTTGGAAGACCCTCTCCCCGCTTGCAATGAGCACTTCCCCAACGGAGGCATCTGCAAGCAGCATGGGAACCATTCATTATCTTTCACCATGGGCCTCAGATTCGGATGAGGAGCATCCACGGCAGCAGCAGAACCAGGCAGCTCAGCAGCAACAGCAGCAGGAGCCCCAACCTCCTGCTCAGCCATCTGATGCTGCACAGGGCAGAAGGCACCAGCGCATCGAGGCACCTCGCCGCAGGAGATACCCCTGACAGAGGGTTTACTGACAGAGGATGAGCTACCTCAACATGAGTGAGCAGCAGTACCAAAGGAGGCTGAGACTTTTGCGAGAGGTTGTCCGAGAGATCTGCGGAGTGCTGCAGCAAGACCTGGTGCCCAAAGGAACGGGTGGACACCCCTTACCAGTGGCTGTCAAAGTCACCACCGCACTCAACTTCTTTACCTCAGGCTTCTTCCAGGGGTCATCAGCAGACATCAGTGGCATCTCCCAGTCGGCTGCCCACAGTTGCATCACGCAGGTTATCAATGCCCTTTTCGCTAAGGCCCACAATTACATCCAGTTCTCAAGGGATCAAGCAAGTATAACTGCGCGTTCGGGTGGCTTTGCAAATATGGCAGGTTTGCCAATGGTGCAGGGCGTCATAGACTGTACATATGTGGCTCTTAGGGCAGTCCATCACAATCCAGCTATCTTTGTCAACCAAAAGGGCTTCCACTCCCTCAATGTACAGCTGGTGTTTTTGCATGTTTGTGCCAAGTTCTGTTGTAGTTACCATGACTCTTTCATCCTGCGGCACTCTAGTGTTCCTCCACTCTTCAATCCGCCAAACCAACTTAATGGATGGCTTCTTGGTGAAGAAGTGGCTAATGACGCTGATCAGGAGGCCAGCTAATGAGGCTGAAGAGCGCTACAACGCCAGCCACACTTCGACCAGGTCCATCATCAAGCAAACCATTGGGTTGTTGAAGATGCGCTTCCGATGCCTTGACCGATCAAGTGGGGCCCTGCAGCATACACCATACAGGGTCTCCAGAATGATCATGGTCTGCTGTACACTGCACAACATCGCACAGCATCGTTGCTTGCAGCTTCCTGATGAGCAAGTGGCTCAGTTCCAGGCCTCCTCAGATGAGGAGGAGGAGGAGGCTGAGGATGAGGAGGCTGAGGAGGCTGAGGAGGAGGAGGAGGAGGAGCACAAGGAGGAGGAGGAGGAGCAGGAGGAGAGGAGGAGCAGAAGGAGGTCAGAGTGCCGGTCTATCGACCAGTAGCAGCGGCAGCACGCGAGCACATGGCTGCCCGTGATGCAAAGGATGAGCTTATCCTGGCCAGATTTGCATAGGTTGCCCAAGTTGGCACATGTCCTTGGCTCCATCTTAAGACATTATTGACAATGAACATGACTCTCTGACCTCCTTTCACTCTGGCCAAAAACCTGACAACGCAAGTGTCGCGGAGCCCGCAATGGGGAGCTGCCTAAGGAGGAAGAACAGATGCCATAACGCCAACATTTTGGCATCAACTCATTTTAATGCTTTCCAACAAGGATGGCATTTCATCAATAGACAGAAACATTCACCCAATCAGCACCGAGATCTGGAGGTTGTTGTTGTGTCCGTCAGTAGTAAGACACAGACTGTAGGAGAACGGTACAACAGGTGTATACTCAGCGTGGCTCACTCTGGAACTGAACTGTACAGATTACTACTCAGTGCTATATACAGGTGTGGTCACTGCCGGTATTTTATACAGTATACATGAGCTGTAAAAAGTAGTTCCCCCCTTAAAGGTACATACATTACAATTCCTCCCCTTTTAGATTAACAGTACCATAACACTTATTTAACAATTAAATACTAAACTAATTACAATTAACACTTTTAACATACAACGTTAGCTGAAAATAGTCCATTTATATATTCAGTCTTTGGGGAGGCTTCCTGATCCTTTCTGGATAGCGCCTTTCCCGAGTGTCTCGCTCTTGGTGCGGAGGCGATTCTGGCACCCTGTCGTCGGTTGGGTCATCAGCTTCCGATGCTACTGTTTCTGGGGTAGATGCGACCTGTACGTCGGGTTCCTCACCAGGTACGTATGGGTGAGGCATGGGGTTGACTTGTTCCTATGACTCTAGGATCTGGTCAGCATGGCGTCTCACGATGTTCTCCCCAACGTCCACTGTGTACATTAGTGGGTCCTGCCGTGTGCATATCGTTCCTGGCTGCCATTTTTCTGTTCGGTAGTCGCGGGCCAAGACTGGTTGCCCTACATTGAAGCTCCTTGTTGGCTTCTCATAGATGTGCTGGAATTGCTTACTCTCAACATCTCTTCATACGTTTGGTCTGAGCAAATCCAGGCGAGATCTTAACCTTCGGTTAAAGAACATCATGGCCGGGGCCTGGTTGGTGACTGCATGTGTCGCATTCCGGTAGGCCAACAGGAAATTGTTCACCTTATGCTGCAGCGGAATGTTGTCATTGTACATAGCCTTTATTGCCTTCTTAAAGGTTTGTACGAATCTCTCAGCCAATCCATTTGTGGCTGGATGATACGGGGCGGATGTGTAATGCCTTACCCCATTCTTCTTCATAAACCTCCGGAACTCTTCGGACACAAACTGTGGTCCGTTATCGGAGCAAATCTGTTCTGGCAAGCCGTTCCTGGCAAAAGTGGTCCGTAGGACTGTAATAGTTTTCTCCGTGTTGGTGGAGGACATTTTGATGACCTCAGGCCATTTCGAGTGCGCATCCACGGCTGTTAAAAACATTGAGTCCATGAATGGACCAGCAAAATCAATATGCACCCGTTGCCATGGAGATGAGGGCCACTCCCATGGGTGTAGAGAGGCATGTGGTGGTGCATTTTGGACTTTCTGGCATCCTGAGCAGCTCTTGGTCAGGTCCTCGATTTGTTTATCGATTCCCGGCCACCACACATAAGCCCTGGCAAGGCTTTTCATTTTTACCCCTCCAAGATGACCCTCATGAAGCTCATTGAGCACTCTATCCCTTAACTTGGGTGGAATTACCACTCGGGATCCACACATCAATGTCCCCCGGCACACTGACAGCTGTTCTCTTCTTATCGAGAATGCTGGCAACAGTGAGTCGCCATCTGCTGGCCATCCCTTCACCGTCAAATCATATACCCGAGACAGTGTCGGGTCATTTCGGGTCTCCTTTTCTATATGAGCGTTAGTTACCGGTAGGTATTCAACTATAGTCGAATGAAATATTTCGACAGGATCCACTGCTGGTGCTTCTTCCGCAGTAGGCAGTAGCAGGCGTGATAGCCCATCAGCATTTCCATGCTGTTTCGTGCCCTTATATTCAATCTCATAGTGGTGCGCCCCTAGAAAGAGTGACCATCTTTGTAGTCGTTGCGCAGTCATCACCGGAACGCCCTTCCTCGGATTAAAAATGGAGACAAGAGGCTGGTGGTCAGTCAGCAAGGTGAATTTCTGCCCGTGCAGATAGTGATTGAACTTTTTCACTCCCCACACTAGGCTGAGGGACTCCCTGCCAATCTGGGCATAGTTATGCTCAGCTGAGGTTAGTGATCGTGACGCAAAGGCTATTGGCTTCTCTGAGCTGTCCGAGAATTTGTGCGACAGCACCGCTCCAATGCCGTAGGGTGACGCATCACACGCCAACCGAATTGGTAGTGCTGGGTTGAAATGGGCCAATACTTCTTTCGATGTGATTAGTGTTTTGCTCTTCTGGAAAGCTTGTTTACATTCGTCACTCCACTTCCATGGCACTCCAGTTTGCAGTAGGGTGTTCAGTGGGTGTAGTATTGTAGACAAATTAGGCAAGATCTTATGGTAGTAGTTTACCAGCCCGAGGAACGACCTCAGTTGTGACACATTTTCCGGTGCTGGAGCCTTGACTACTGCCTCAATCTTTTCTGGGGACTTATGTAACCCCTCTTTATCGATAACGTGGCCATAATACGAGATCTGTTTTTTAAAAAACTCGCATTTGGGGCGGTTAGCTTGGAGCCCATATTCCTTCAATCTAGTGAGCACCTGCTCCAGGTTGGCGAGGTGATCACTGTCATTTTCGCCCGTGACCAGGATGTCGTCCAAATAACACTGGGTCCCTGGGATCCCTTGCAGGACTTGTTCCATTGCCCTTTGCCAAATAGCCGGAGCTGATGCTACCTCGAATACCAGCCGGTTGTATTGGTAGAGCCCTTTATGGGTGTTGATTGTGAGGTATTTTTTTGATGCTTCTTCTACCTCCATTTGCAGATACGCCTGGGCCAGATCAACCTAAGTGAAGCGTTTCCCTCCAGATAGCGAGGCAAAAATATATTCAATCCGCGGAAGTGGATATTGCACGGTGTGAAGGATTGGGTTCACTGTTACCTTAAAGTCCCCACAGATGCGAACCTTCCTTGGTTCCCCAGGCGTGCTGCTCAACGACTTTTTCATCACAGGGATGATGGGTGTAGCCCACTCGCTCCAGTCTACCTTGGACAGTACACCTGAACGTTTCAGACTCTCCAGCTCTGCTTCGACGGCTGGGCGGATCGCATAAGGTACCGGTCTGGCCTTAAAAAATTTTGGGCTCGCGCTTTCTTCAATTTTAATTGTTGCTGTCATGCCTTTTACTGTTCCGAGTCCTTGCTGGAACACTTCTTGCACGTCAGTTAGGATCTTTGACAGTCACCCAGGTGTGACGTCGTCATCCTTTTTGGCAGCCACAGTCAGTGCTTGTATGGAATGCCAATCCAGCTGTATTTTCCAGATCCATTCACGTCCCAGTAATGGTGGTCCTCCATCTTGCAATACATACAGGTCTAGTTTTGTTGTTTCCTTACCGTTATATATAACGGTCACCCTTATTTTTCCTTTGGGGTAGACTTTTTGCCCCGTGTACGTCTTCAAAATAATTTTTGTGTCTCTCAAGGGTATGTGTGAGAATAGCCGCTCGTAGTCCCGTCGGTTTATGACTGTTAGGGCTGATCCTGTGTCCAATTCCATTTTTACCTGGACTCCTGCTATCTTAAGAGTGACCCAAATGGTTCGGTGATCCTCCGTTTTGATCACATTATGTAGTTTCAGACAACTCAGCTCCCTGCTTTCAGAGTCGGTATCACTCTTTTGTTCATCTGCACTATTCTCCATCACCTTATGTACCTTCTTGTACTTTTCTTTTGGAGATTTCTTATTTCTGGTTTTCTTTCCCGACCTGCAGACTCGTGCTATGTGTCCTACTTTTCCACACTGTCTGCACACTTTGTCTTTGAACCAGCAATCATTGTGGTCGTGTGTTGTTCTGCTGCAGCGATAGCACTTCTCTGTTCTGTATGACATTTAGTTTGTGCCATATTCTTGCGGTCTCTGTTGTATCTCTGCAGCGCCCCGTGCTGCTGCTTCATATGATACCGCAATGCTGAAAGCCTTGTCCAGCGTAAGGTCCTTTTCAGATAAAAGCTGTTTCTGGGTTCCTTCACTTTGAAGCCCACACACAAACTTGTCCATTAAGGTATCTGCCAGTCCCGTTCCAAACTGGCAGTGTTTCGATAGTTTGCGCAGTTCTGTTAAATATTCAGCATTGCTTTCATCCTTATGCTGGTTCCGTTTGTGAAACTTGAATCTTTCTGCTATCAGCAGCGGTGTGGGGTTTAAATGTTCCTGTAGTATCGTCACTATGTCTCCAAAACTCTTTTCCACTGGCTTTGCTGGGGTTACTAGATTTCGTAATAAGCCATACGTCTTTGCACCCATTAAATTTAACAATACCAGCACTTTCTTGTCATCTGACACCTCATTTGCCTTGCAGTATACCTCTATTCGTTCGACATATGTAGTCCAATCTTCGACTTCATTGTCAAATGCGGTGATACTGCCACTCTTCAGCATTTTGGGTGTGGTTTAAAATGGCATCTCCCGCGCTTTCCTTCCTCTCCCGCTGCTGCCAAAGCCGCTCTCGGCGGTCCTCGTGGCAATGGCGGCGCCCTGTACGTTTCGCGCGCTTCTCCTGCGCTGCTGCCAATGCCGCTCTCGGCGGTCCTCGTGGCAATGGTGGCGCCTCGCGGGTTTCTGCGCGTCTCTCTCCCTCTCCTCGACGCTGCTTGGCCCCTGAACACCGGCTGCACCCTATGCGCTCTGCCCTCTCTCTCTCTCTCCCGTCGACGCTGCTCGGCCCTTTGCTGTGCCGCTCGGTCGGGCTCTAGCCCACCGCTGTCCGGGAAGGGTCTGCGCACTACCTGTTGCCAGCCCGTTTCGCTGGACCACCGTGAGTGGAAAGCCAAGCCTGGCTCTCAACAGCCTCCTCCGCAATTCTCGAGTCTCTGCTGGATGAGTGGGCGGTTGCCCGTGGTCGACGCCCGTGTCTCTGGCCTTGACCTCCAATCTACTGGTCTCCAGGAACGAATCCCTGGGAGGCGATGCAGAGTTGCAGGTAGGATCGAATTTGCCTCGTCGCCAATGTTGTGTCCGTCAGTAGTAAGACACAAGACTGCAGGAGAACGGTACAACAGGTGTTTACTCAACGTGGCTCACTCTGGAACTGAACTGTACAGATTACTACTCAGTGCTATATACAGGTGTGGTCACTGCCGGTACTACAGTATACATGAGCTGTAAAAAGTAGTTCCCCCCTTAAAGGTATATACATTACAGTTATATCCCTTGCTAGCTGTATCCACAGCCTTTGTTTCTTTGGGAGGTCTCTTTCTCCCAAATGAGGGGAAGAGCACCTCCCTGCTAGCTGTCACCCCCTCAACCAACATTTGCAGCGCCTCATCCGAGTACCTCGAGGAGGCCATTACCTTGGAATTGGACATAGTGGTTTCTCAGAATATGTTGCAGGTGGTGCAGCATCGGCAGAAATCCAGTGGAATGATCCAAGCAAGCAGCCCTAAAATCGGGCTGGAAAAGTGATGTCAGCAGAGGCGAGTTTCAGTCCCAAAACACTAATTGACCAAAAGCAGCCCACACCACTGAAATCAAGTAGCCAATCAGGGAAAATCGCAATTTTTTTGAAAACTATCAGTGGAGGCGGGTTTCAAACTCACCCAAACCGAAACCCACCTCCATCCCGCCTCCAGTGGGAAAATTGCCCCCATAGAATTTGGAGTTCTTAAGTCAACAATGAAATTGGAATATCTTTCTGCGCAGTCTGTGAGACCAGCCCATGATGAGTTGAAAGTTAAAACAGCTTTCTGCTGAGCATGGGTTGTAAATTGGTTAAGGGGATTTTAAGGCAAATGTATCTCCACAGATCAGAGGGCTGACCTGCATGCCTATCAGGTCGGGGATCAGGCCACTTGTGTTTATGGTAATAAAACAATTAGAAGAGTTGAATGCCTGGTTGTTTAGTGTATGTTTTTATTCTGTTGGCATTTGTATGTATCTTTGATGTACTATGATTTATTGGTAGTATGCATGAAATGTAGTAATCAAAAGCGAAAATTGGTATAGAAATGTAAGGGAACACTGTTTAGCAGCTCACACTGGAATCGTGGATTGTGTGATGATGTTTCAACAGCAGCTGGATCTCATACTGGAATGGTATAGTATGGAGAGACCTGAGCTCTCATACTGGTCTTGTGAAGTATGAAAAGACCTGTGCACTCATACTGGTTGTGGATAGTATGTGGTTTCAATAACGATCTGATCCTGCATTACTACAACTGAGTGTGTGTAATCTGGCGTTTAAAGTAACAAAATGAAAAAGAACAAGAAAGCAGTCCAACACTGTGCTCTTGTGTTTGGTGAATCTAACTGACTCTCTAAAGTATGCTGGATGCCAATTTCTGAGCTGGTGCTTACAAGGATAAGAGTGAGTGATGGTACATCTTTAAGAGGACTGTCTGCCTCATTCTCTGCTCCAGCCAGGCCTGTGACTTGTGCTTGACTTGCAAAGAAGAGAGAGGTAAAATAGTGGGCAGTTACTGGCAAGAATTAGCAGAAGCAAATGAGTGACAGGTCAATGCAGCACCAGGTTGTTGTGCAGAATGTGTGCGGAATGCAGAATGGGTGTGAGCACTTGAATTGATGGTGACCCTCCACTGTACGTTTACTCCCTTTTATTGTGTGCCAGTTTTTCCTGCAAGATGGATGGGAGTGTGCTAGTGTGTGACCCATTGAAGAGTTGTGAAGATGTGTGTGTCCCATCAGCCGCAAGTTGAACTTCCTTCCTCCTGTTGATCTCCTCCACAACAACCTCTATGACATTGCCTGGAAATCTGGGGGCTTTTGCAGTACTCATAGTAACTGTATTGTCCAAGTTCAAACACTCAAACATAGGCAATGTGCACCTCCTCTTTAAGACGTGTAGGCTGCTTTAAATGGCGTCAATCCCGCCTGAATTCCCTCGCTCCAATGGGTGAGCTGCTAATAGCCAGCATGAGTAGCGCTGCCAGTTCATCCACGATATGGAAATGAGACACGAACCCAGAAGCGGTTCATGCCTTTCGCTCATGCCATCGGGTGGGTGCCATGCAGTACGGGCTCATTTTGGGAGTCAGTTGAAAATCTCCCGATCTGTTTTATTTTTAAAAAGCCCTCAGTCTTCAAGATTAAATGCTTGTATTTTAATAGGATATTACAATTCTTAGTTTCAAATGGTCCTGCCCAGAATGAATGAGCATTCCACATGTGACTTGTTTAAATGACTTTGCACCTTCTAACGGTGCAGTGCCTTACCTGTTAATTATGATTGATGGTTCTTAAGCGTTGCATTATTGTCTTATTCACTTGGAACAGAGGGAGGTTAGCTTTTCCTACTGTGATGGATTCCACCTTAAACTGCAGATTCTGTTTCATTGCCACAAAATTAATTGGACAAATTCAGCCATGAAATGGTTATTGATGGTAGAGGAGATTTTTAACTGAAAGGAAATGAACTAATGAGAAAATGTAGGCGTTCTTTTGCATTAGCAAATACACTTCACATCCCAGTTATTTTTAGCCTGTATTCCTGGCCAAGTACCCATAGATCAGACAAGCCTGCTGGTAAACAGAAGTCTGTCTGAAACTGTGTTTGAGGTTGCTTTCAAATACGTAGCCATCCATGTATGCATCCATGTATGCATATTAATGACATTGGGGTGTGGAATACTAACTTATCATGAAAAGAGAAATATGGGGAAAAATTTGGTTCATTAGCGCCTCCCGTTTGCGCACTAAGAGGGCGCTAATGAGGCACAAAGCAACTAGTGCCCGGGCGCGGTGATGCTTGAGCCGCTCGCAAAATTGATAAACTCTACCGCCACGATCTCCTGCGCCCGCAGATCGTGACGTCAGTCGAGCGTGCAACTCCCCAGTGGTGTCCCGGACCGGATATTGAATGGCGCCCCCGTCCTTTCCACCTGCCGCTAGCAACGACAGGTAGAGGGGAACGTTTTGCGGTCGGGAAGGGGCTGGGAGAGCGCTATTTGAAGGCGGCCTCTTCCTACCTTTTTTTGTCGAAGACATTTTTGCACCACGCATTCTGAGAGAGAGAGACAGATTCTGAGAGAGAGAGAGAGGCTTCTGGAGAGATTCAATGCTGTGTGAAGGAGTTTTGGCTACTGAGCAGCACTTTGCAAGTTCTTTTTGATTTGACCTCCATTGCAGCGATTCAAAAGAGAGTATGGGGACTGCACTGATTCGGGGCGTCGTCCTGCACCTGCAGAATCGGAGGCATCAGAGACGCAGAGAGAGTGTGGCAAACATGGCCAGAAGGAAAAGGGCCAACAGGCCTCTGCACAGGAGACCTTACCCTCCCAGGGTATTCTGAGAACAATTCTCCTACATTCAGACGGCCCACAATGTTGTCACTGCAAGGGCCATCCATCAACGGCTGATAACAAGCCGCATCTGGGCCCCTACTCAGAAGATGGCTTCTGGCATGGAGAACAACATCATGGAAAGCAACCCACAACCCCTATAGCCGGCCAAAGCAACAATGATTCCAAAGGCCTAATATGTACATTTTGAATACAACAACTTTTTTATTTAACAAACTCTGTGTGTCTCATTTATTTCAGGACAAACTAATAGAAACAAACACAACAAATCATTAATTAACGTAACTGGTTCTCACAAGCTGGAGGTAAACGCCAAAATACTAAACAGAAGTTATCAGGCAAACCTTGACCTTTACTAAAAACATTCCCACAATTTATTTAGACCTCCTACTGGTGGCCCTTCGAGGGTGATCTCCAACCCTTGCGCACTTCCCCCCTTCCCACCCTACTGCTCCTCCGTAATGGGGTCCCAGTGGCTGCAACAAGGCTGGCGGAAGCCTGCTGAATGTCAGATGCTGAGACTGCAGATGCCCTTGAACGACGCCCTCGACCAGCTCTGGGCCTGGAGGCCCTGGCTGCAGACTGCACCAACTCTGCATGGGCAGCAGCAGTCTGGGCTGGCTGTGTTGCAGATGGTGGCAAGTGCAATGGGGAAGTTCCAATGGTGGGAGCAGGAATGCTGTCATCCTGAGAGAGGACGGCATGTTCCTGCTCGACCGACACTCTAGCACTCCCACGGGACAGCACCTCAGCATCTGGAGCAATCTGCTCGAGCACAGATTGCTGGCCTGCTGCGGCACTGAGAGCGCCCCGGAGCAATGTGGCCGACCCAGCGACGATGGCAGCAGTCAGTGCTTGCGTTACATCAATCTGAGACTGCATGAGAGCATTCCGAGATTGGATCACAGCAACCAGTGACTGAATTGCAGCACTAAGCCGTTGCGTTGCGTCGGCCTGTGCTGCAGCCGCACTCCTTGCCAGTCCATCAATGCTTTCGGGCACCCTTCCCATTGCACCCATGAGCTGAGTGTGCATGTTCACTGCCTGGGTGTTCACTATCTGAAAGCAGGGAGGTACAAGAGTGGCTTTAGTGTGAGGGCAGGGGGGCAGTAAGAAGCAAGGACTGGAGAGATTAGTAAGTTGGATTGAAAGTGTAAAAGGCTGGTGTTGTGAGGGACAAATGGAATGAGAGAGGAGAGAAAGCTGATGAACTTATCATTGGTGCCCCCAAGGGGGTCGACCTCTCCAATGGCCACAGGACCTATCACCTGGCTGGCAATGATCCTGTGGACACGCGCCTCTAAATCGCTGAGGGTGTACAACTCCACCGGCCCTCCATCCATCTGTTGCTGCTGGAGCCTATTATGAAATAGCTTGGCCTGCAAGAAAAAGGATGGTGTCTGAGTGAATGTGCAGCCATGTGCTTGCCTGATGTGTCTCCCATAGTCGAATAGCCCTTAATGTATGCAGCCATGTGTTTGCCTAATGTGCCTCCCATAGTTGAATAGCCCGTAATGTATGCAAGGTGTGGAATGTGCGTGTGTGTTTTATGAGATGGCCATAGGTCTTGGATGAGTGTTAGGCATTTGGGGTTTTTAAACCCTCTGGGCACAGAGTGAAGTTGAGATGGAGGGACGTAGAGGTATCGAAAAGCAGCCACTCGCCCTGACCACCCGAGTGAGGTCGTTGAGCTTCTTCCGACATTGTGTGGGTCCTGGGCACCATGCTCCTGGAGGAGGCGTGCTGAGCCACCTCCCTCCAGACTCTTCTATAATCGCGGGGCAATGGCCTCCTGCCACTCTGTGGGTAGAGAATTGATGTTCGGTGCTCCACTGCACCAACCAGAGCCACCAAGGCTCGGTCGCTGAAGCGCTGAGCTCGTTCCCTGGCTCGCTCCATTGTTCTTTGCAGCAGATTTGAAGTTGAGGTCTGTCCAGGCCAAGATTCAAGGCTGCAATGAGTAGGGTGTGGCTGGAGAGCAAGATTGACCCTCCCCTTTAAGAACTGGCCAGCACCAGTGTGTCTGTGTTCCATTGCTAACTGACATCACCTGAGCTTCGTCAACGCTCTGAGTTAACGCCTCGCTCCTCGGCGTTGGCACCTTAAGACAGGTGTGTAGCGCCTGATTTAGTGCTCCAATAACCTCCAGGGGCGATAGAAGCCAAGTTTGCAGTCGGAGGCAATAATTTGCGGCAGGTGCTAAACTTTGCACCTGGCCGATAATTGTGCCCCAAACTGGGCGATACCGAATTTCTTCCTCCAACCGTTTGTGCAGCATCATGGTTTGAAGCACCACTAAAAGTTAAGAACATTCACTTTGTACACTAGGGGTTTTTCTACTTGGAATGAAATATTTGTCACCATCAAAATAAAAATTGCATTCAGTGGCATAAGAAATGTAATATGTACAAAGAAATTATATAGTTTGGAGTCTGCAAAGTGAGTATTAAAAAAAATGTAAGAGTGGCTTGGTTACCAGTTTATTGAAATATGGCAAGGGCAGGAATAGCAAAAGACTCTTAAAACATAGGTACGATGCTAGAGGAAAATTGAGTCCTGATTTGAATGGTATGGGGCAAATTTTCTCCTTACTACACTGGGGCGTAAAGGAACATCAGGCTGGGGGATTGTACCATTGTAACACAGCTCACCCGATTTTCATCTGTGTGCTGCACCCAGCTGATCCTTTATGCCCAAGCACAAGTAGGAGCAAATCTGCCCCATATCTCTTCCAGGGTCAATTTATACAGTGTGTTTTTCACATTATTGGCTTAATTAGCACTTGTATCTAATTATTCGCCTGGTACGTTATCTCTTGGACCATGTACCAGATGACGATGTCTCAAGTTACTGTTTAAACTAAAGGATGTGCTGATCACTAAAAATGTTTTGTCATGACGAAAACCATATATTTGCAAGAAGTAATGATATAATTCAACTTTAACATGCTTTGGGTGGTGTCATACTTAATGGTGAAGCTGCTCAGGAATGCAAATTGGAATTCACAGAGAAAGAAGGTTACAGCACTGCAGGCACGAAAGCAGAAGTTGCAATGGTAATTTTAGACATGCAAATATAAACTGAGCTAGAAGCACGCACTTGTTCTCAGTTCATGTTGACAAAATCTATAGAACCTCCTAGCAACCATTGGGATTGATTTCATAAATTTTTTAAAATTCATTCTCGGAGAGTGGCGTTCGCAAGGCCAGCATTTATTGCCCATCCCAAGTTGCCCTTGAGAAGGTGGTGGTGTGTCTTCTCCTTGAACTGCTGCAGTCTGTGTGGTGAGGGTACTCCCTCAGTGCTGTTATGTGGGGAGTTCCAGGATTTTGACCCAGTGACGATGAAGGAACAGCGATATATGTCCAAGTCAGGATGGTGTGTGACTTGGAGGGAAACTTGGAGGTCATGCTGTTTCCATGCACCTGCTGCCCTTGTTCTTCTAGGTGATGGAGGTCATGGGTTTGGGTGGTGCTGAAGAAGCCTTGGTAAGATGCTGCAGTGCATCTTGCAGATAATACACGCAGCAATGGTTCATCGATGATTGAGGGAGGTGCCGATCAAGTGGATTCCTTTGTCCTGGATGGTGTTGAGCTTCTTGAGTGTTGGTGCAGCTGCATCCACCCAAGCAAGTGGAGAGTATTCCATCACCCTCCTGACTTGTGCCTTGTAGGTGGTAGAGAGACTTTGGAGAGTCAGACTTTGGGGAGTCAGATGATGAACCACTCAATGCAGAATATCCAGATGTCATTTATGTGGATAGTTCAGTTCAGTTTCTGGCCAATGGTGACCCCCTGGATATTGATAGCAGGGGATTTGCTGATAGTGATGCCATTCAAAGTGGAGGAGAAGCATCCGGGAAGGCGCCGAACACCTCGAGTCTCTTCGCCGGGAGCAAGCGGAAGCGCAGGCAGCGCAAGGAGCCCACGTCAGCCCAAGCACCCCACCCACCCGCCCCTTCAACCACCATCTGCCCCACCTGTGACAGAGACTGTAGGTCCTGCATTGGACTAATCAGTCACCTGCGAGCTCATTTTTAATGTGGAAGCAAGTCTTCCTCGGTTCCGAGGAACTGCCTAAGAAGAAGATAGTAATGCCATTGAATGTCAAGGAGAGGTAGTTACGCTCTCTCTTGTTGGAGATGGTACTTGCCTGGCACTTATGTGGCAAAAATGTTACTTGCCATTTATAAGCCCAAGCCTGGATGCTGGCATGGACTGTTTCATATTCTCAGGAATTGCAAATGGAGCTGAACACTGTGCAATCAACAGTGAATAGCCCCTCTTTTGACCTTATGATAAAGAGGTCATTGATGAAGCAGCTGAAGGTTGTTGGGCCTAGGATGCTGCTCTGATGTGATGTCCTGTGGCTGAGACAATTGACTTCCAATAATCTTAATCATCTTTTTTTGTACCAGGAATGACTCCAGCCACTGGAGAGTTTTCCCCCTGATCCCCATTGACTTCAGTTTTAATGGGCTCTTTTTTGCCATACTCGGTTGAATACTGCCTTGATGTCAAGGGCCTTCACTCTCACCTCACCTCGGAATTCAGCTCTTTTGCCCGTGTTTGGAGCAGAACTGTAATAATGTCTGGAGCTGAGTGGTTCTGATGGAACCCAAACTGTGAATCGGTGAGCAGGTTATTGGTGAATAAGCGATGCTTGATAGCACTGTTGACCACTTCTTACATCCCGCTGCTGAAGATTGGGAGTAGGTTGGGCTTAACAAGCCCTATCAATGGAAAGTAATTTCACAGAGCGGGATGGAGCCAGCAGTGATGCCGCGACCCGCCACCGATATCGCCCGCCACGGACCCGCCGAGGTAAGTAAAATCACGATCATTGTTCTTTGAAATCAAAACATATTTTAACTGTCTAATGACACATTAGTTCCGTAAAATGAGGAGAAGCAACAATGTAGAGGTAAGCAAATGTTTCAAATCTGATTGAAAGCACAAATGCAAATATGCAAGAAGGGCTACATATTTAAATAAAAATTGAAAATGCTGGAAATACTCAACAAACAGTCAGCACCTGTAAAGATAAAAGACAAATTTATGATTTTTCAGGTGTGTAACCTCTCATGAGAACTGATGACTGAAACAATTGGTTTGCTGGCACAGTCCTGTTTGTGTACCTCGAAAAGGAGGTAGAAAGGGATTGTGTGGGTTTGGGAAACAAGATTGGAGTCAGGTATATTTTCCTTGGCATGTAAAGTTAAAATCAAATTATTTACTAAACTGCTGTTGGTTTATAATGGTGGGTTACGAATAAAATTTTTCTTTTACTTAACACAGGGAAAATATAGCCAAAAAGCAAAAGAAAATTCAGATGCTGGAAATCTGAAAAAACCCGGAAAATGTTGGAAATATTCAGCAGGTCAGTCAGCATCCGTGGAAAGAACAGACCAGTTATGATTCTGAGTGTGGACCCTTCTTCACAACTGAAAATAGATATTTATAATGGAAAATATATCCCTGGTCTCAAGAAAATCTGGGCATCACAGCATTTTTTCTCCATGAACTAGTGGAGGTTTAGAATAGATTTGTAGTAAAAGCAATTGATGCTGTGTCAATACACACTTTGAACTGAGTACATATCTGGTAAGGAATGAGATTGAAGTCTGTAGGGGTATGTAAAAACAGAGATAATACAAAGCTTTGCGGAATATGATGGTTCTTGTACTGCAGGGAGTGCAATAAAGTCATCTGTGGAATACAACTAGCTGGGTTTGAATAATGCAGCTGTAAGTGTAAATCAATATTGTGGAGTTAGCTTCAATACAGTTGATGACCAGGGAAGTGTTTGTAAAAACATAAGAAATAGGAGCAGGAGTAAGCTATTCTGTTCTTCGAGCCTGCTCCGCCATTCAGTAAGAGCATGGCTGATCTTCTACCTCAACTCCACTTTCCCGCACCATTGCCATATCCCTTCATTGCCTTAATATCCAATAAAGGATGGCCCAGATTTTCCGGGCCTATGACTGCGTACGCGGTGCGTACATGGCCGTAAGTGCCCCACAAGTTCCAGGTTTACACATGTGCTGTGCATGCGCGAAAACCCAGAACTTGCGATCTGTCAAGAATCTTCCTGAGCATCTTCTTGACAGATCCTCCGCATCCCTGGGAAATGGGCATTCGCTAGCGGAGAGTTGGGCTATTTGCCCAGCGAATGCCCATGAAACTCTTACACTTGGTAAAAGCAGGTGTAGGGCCTTCTTTTACCAGTGTAAGGGTGAAAATAAATATTAAAATAACATTTTAAAAATCATTTTAACATTCAAATCCTGTAAAATAAGTTTGTGTTATTTCTGGCCCCTTGAAAAATGTTTAAATTTAATTAGAAGAAAAATAATTTTTGTTTTAAATGTTTAATTAAATTGTATTTTAATTAATTTTAAACATGTAATAATTTATTTTATTTCAGTGCTGTTAAAATGTATTTTTGGGTGATTCCTATTAAGCTTATGGGGATTCCGTATGTAAATGGAATCTTGATAAGCATAATGGGAATCCCCTTTCTGATTGGTTGGGCCGGCCCATGTGATCCCAGGGACGCTTGCAAACCGCATGCGCCCCTGGGATACTTGGGCCTCTACGCATGTGTATCTGTAGAGGCCCAGGAGAGCGAGTCTCTGTGGATCCAGGACCATCAGGTAGATGCATAGCTTTATTGCAGTTCGGAGGCATCTGCTCGTGGAAGCCTCCGACCGCAATTTCAGGTCTGATGACTTTGCTTTGCTTTGTTTTCCACTACAGTCCTTCGCGCTACCAACTGAGCTATCGAAGGGAAGGCAAGCAAATCCTTTCTTCAGGAAATAAGAGTAGAGCATTGCATGGTAGGTTAGATTGCTGCTACAATCCAGCCAGACCTGGCTTTCTATAGGCTACATTCTAATTTAAAGGCTTCATGCTAATTTCTAGGCATTCCCAGCATAGTATTTCCATTTACATGGGATTTGTGCTAGAGATCGACCAATGGATATGTAAATGGTAATTGTGGCAGATTCAGCTCTGCAGAGTCTAACTCCAGACTCATTGGCCTAAATCTGGTGCAACTCACCCTGTAAATCAGGGCCAGTGTCAATATATCAATCTGTCTGTCTGTCTCTCGCTCTATCTTTCTCTCCTTCTTCCTGGCTCATCAGTGTAAAGAATTATCAATTACATTTTCTAATTGTCAGCGAAATACAGGTGGATAATTAGCTGGTTTCAAAATTCAACAGATATTTTTGTTTGAAAGTTAAGCAAACATGATCATGAAGTAAAAACAGAAAATGCTGGAAAAACTCAGCAGGTCAGGCAACATCCGTGGAGAGAAATTTGAGTTGACGTTTCGGGTCGAACCCTTCTTCAAAACTGGAAAGAAAAGAAAATAGATCGAAGGCAGGGCCTTCACCCCACCAGCCTCCACATTCAACGGATCATCCTCCGGCATTTCTGCTACCTCCAAAGTGATCCCACCACCAAACGTATCTTCCCCTCCCCTCCCCTTTCAGCATTCCGTAGGGACCGCTCCCTCCGAGACACCCTAGTCCACTCCCCTATCACCCCAAACAGCCCTTCCCCTTCGCCTGGCACCTTCCCGTGCAAGCGGAGGAGATGTAACACCTGCCCCTATACCTCCCCCCTTCCCACTGTCCAGGGCCCCAAACACCCCTTCCAGGTTAAACAGCAATTTACTTGTACTTCTCGCAATCTAGTATACTGTATTCGCTGCTTACGATGCGGTCTCCTCTACATTGGGGAGATCAAACGCAGATTGGGTGACTGCTTTGTGGAACACCTCCATTCAGTCCGTAAGGGTGACCCCGAGCTTCCGGTCACGTGTCATTTTAATTCACCGCTCCATTCCCAGTCGGACCTCACCGTCCTTGGCCTCTTGTATTGTTCCACGGAAGCTCAACATAAACTCGAGGAACAGCACCTCATTTTCCAATTAGGCACTCTGCAGCCTTCCGGACTCAATATCGAGTTCAACAATTTCAGATCATAACCTCAGCCCCTATTACACATTTTTTCTTGTAATTTTCCACTCCTTTCCCCCAAACCCCTTTCCTTTTGTTTCTCTCTCACACCTGGCAGCTATCTCTTGCCCTGCCAGTACACTTTACACCTAATCTCAGCCTATTACCATCTCGTCTAGCTCTTTTGTTTCTTTCACTTCTTTTGTCCGATCGCAGCCCTGCCTTCGATCTATTTTCTTTTCTTTCCAGTTTTGAAGAAGGGTTCGACCCGAAACGTCAACTCAAATTTCTCTCCACGGATGTTGCCTGACCTGCTGAGTTTCCCAGCATTTTCTGTTGTTATTTCGGATTTCCAACATCTGCAGTATTTTGCTATCATGATCATGAAGTATCTCTCTGGCCGCGATTTTGCCTTCGGAGGCAGGATCGTGGCGGGAGCGGTCGTTGGTGGGTCCCGGTCCCGCTGCTGGCTCCAACCGCTCTGTGAACAGGATTTTCCCCTGATTGGGCTTGTTAAGCCTGCCCTAAAAGGTTCCCGGCCAATTAAAAGGAAGCGGGTCTGATGACGTCCTTTGATGACGCGTCAGCAGCCAGTTACCTTAAAGGGGCCATGTTCACAATCATTTTGACAGTTGTTCTGTCAGTGTTCTTCAGCATTGAGGTGCTGCAAACACTGACAAGCACTGCACAGAGGTGCACGGCTGCACCCAGGCTCTCCCATGACTTCCTCCATATGCTTATGGAGAGAGTCACAGCACACAGGGAGGTTCTCTGCACTTCCAAGGGTGGAAGAGACCTCCCCAGAAGACCAACGCAGCCTGGTTGCACATTACACAGGAGGACATAAGCAGGGATGTCGTTAGGAGGACCAGGCTGCAGTGGTGCAAACCTTTCATTGATCTCAGTAGATCACAAAACGTTACTGCAAATCCACACCCAACCTCATCCTGCTGTGCCACTCATCACATCCCTATCACACTGCCTTCCCAACCCTACTCCTGCACATCCTTACTCATAGCAACTTACCTTGCACCTCCACCCATCCCTCTCTGTCTATATTATCACTTCCCCATCTCAGTAGTCACCCCTCACACTCACCCTCATCTTAGTCTAATCATACCAACTAACAACGCACAAGGGTAGGCACTTGGGTCTTTTATGCAATGTTCATGTAAATTTTCTGTTCATGTGTTGTCAAACATTGAAATCTATATTTTCAACACTTTACCTTATTGGATAGATCTGTGCTCACCTTTGGAAGTGTCTTAGTGCGTTCCAGTGAATGTTGAGATATAACTTCCCCCACCCCCAATTGTGATGAGTGTGCATGGAATGGCTTGGACACTGGAGGAATGCTTTATGGTGTTGGTGTGGGGTGGTGCATCATGTGACAGCCAGGGTGTATAGCGTCAAGTGAAGTAAATCTGGTCTTGGTGAGGCCATCGCTGGCCTCCCGGGCAACAATGGTGTTGGGTGTTGATGGCCTGTGTCCTATGCAGCATCAGGTGATTGCCGAGAAGGTTGGTATTGTTGTTGATGATGTTGGTGTGCCAGGTGATGTTGGTATTTGGGTTGATCATGGAGGGATTCAGAGGACCAAGGTGAGATTTTTTTCAAGGGCACCGATGTTGCTGGAATAGATGGCAGCTGAAGTCGAGATAACAGAAGCGATCTGTCAATGGTGAGAGAGCTTGCTCCAAGGAGGTGACAGTGGATAGAGAATTTACTCCAAACACTTCCAAACTGCATACAGCTCAAAAGTGTCTTCCAAGTCCTGAAGGCTCAAGCTTCTGACATTGGAAAGTGAACAGCTGTGAAATGGTAGCTTTCATACCACTTTTGCAGCTGTAACCTATTCACAGCAATGGGGAGACATAGAGAACCCGACCTACTTACCTGATGTAATCTCTGAATGATGTAAACCTCATTAAAAAAGTGGTAAAATAGAAATAGGCTGGCAAAATGGTAGTTAACAAGCATTTAACAAGCATTTAACTATCTTAAATGCCTCCCCCACTGCTTGGCGTCAGGTCTGTTCTAAAATCGCATGCCCCACACTTTGGAAACTTACATGGAGGTGGGTTCGGAGCAGTTTCCCAACCCGTTGTCAATCATTTCGGTTTTGACAGTGGACCTGCCTCCAAACCCGCACTCTGAGTGCCGGCAAAATTCAGCCCTCTGTTTCTCTTATTTCTTTTCCCCCTCTCTGATCCCGGTCTCTCTCTCTCTCCATCAGCTTAATGCACTTTCTGAAATTCATAAAACACAAAGCCAAAGCTACAACAGATGTAGCATTAAAACAATATTTTTCTCTCATTCCTTCAAACACAGATTTGATCTGATTTAAACCAAAACACAGAAATAAATTTTACCTCAGTAAAGCTTCTGAAATTTGTTTTTGAATCTTGTTTTTCAAAATTACTTGAATGAAAGTTACTGAGTAGAAAGTGCTAGAGATAATTAGTTGCCATCAAAATTGAACTGTTACTTTTTTTCTAAAAGTTGAAATAACATTAAATGAAAAAATACATTCTCTCACTATTTCTCTCTCTGAGCACCACTCTGTCTAATTCCAATCTTTCTCTAACTCCTGTCTCTCTCTCTTTACCCTCAGTTTAACACACTTTTTAACGTTTATAGAATACAAAAATCCAGATTATGCCATCGCAGGGTAATATGCTCTCAGTACAAATCAGCAGCTATTGTGTTACACAGTGAGACACCTTTAACATTAAACATGCCTATTGCAGCACCACCTACAGAAGTATCAGGAACTGCAAGTACTTACAATTAATTGTCAGTGAAATGCGCACCCCAACTACCAAATGTAATATATATAAATGCTAAGTATTCATGTTGCGTTAACTAGATTATCTGTCTTTTTTAAATACAAATATTTCAACTCAGTGTTTATGTTGGGGAAAATATAGGCTTCAGCGGGCCAGTGAGGAAAACAAAGGAGACAGCATCAGTGGGGAGGATCCAACAATGAGAAGAGAACTGCATCATAATTTGAACAAAGAGAGGTTTGTCGAAGAGAGCTCCTATGACATGAGTAGGGCCTTTGGAGAAAGTAGGAGGATGGCAGCACTTGAGAAAGGAGCTACTGAGCAAGTAGAGGATAAAAGGGCAACAGGAATAACTGGTGGAGTAAAAAAGAACAAATGAGCCATGGCAAAGTTTTGTGTGGGGAGCACTGAGGACCAGAAAGTAATGTACTGTTTAAATTTATTTTTTATTCTGTCCATCTGCTGCCACAGCTAGCTGACAACTTAAGTCAAACATAATTAGATCCTACTTGGCATTTCCTTCTGCTAGTATTTGATTTTTCTTTCTTGCTTTTCCCTTCATCTTTTCCTTTTTGTTATTCCCTTTGCTTTCGGGCGCGCACACAACTTGCACTGGCCATCAATTTATCTACTCCTTTCCGCATTAGTAAACAAATTCAAGAATATTTCTTCTTTCATACAAGGACTGCGTACTTTACTCTTTCCCTCTTTAAATGCACATCAATTAAAGACACATGTGGTCGTGGTTATTGAAGCGCCTTAATGATTGTGAGAAATCTTGGTGGCCATATTTCCCCATGAAGAGCCTGGAGATCAGAGTCTGTGGAGATTTCTGGGGGACTGGTGGCAGCGGTAGTTGCATTTCCATTACATATAAGGAGCAGCTGGCCATCCTTTGCTGCATTTAACTCCCTTCCAATAGTCTATTCTTCTTCTTAGGCAGTCCCTCGGAACCGAGGATGACTTACTTCCACATTGAAAATGAGCTCGCAGGTGACTGATTAGTCCAATGCGGGACCTACAGTCTCTGTCACAGGTGGGGCAGACGGTGGTTGAAGGGGCGGGTGGGTGGGGTGCTTGGGTTGACGTGTGCTCCTTGCACTGCCTGCGCTTGGCTTCCGCTTGCTCCCGGCGAAGAGACTCGAGGTGTACGGCGCCTTCCCGGATGATTCTCCTCCACTTTGTGCGGTCTTGGGCCAGGGATTCCCAGGTGTTGGTGGGGATGTTACACTTTTTCAAGGAGGCTTTGAGGGTGTCCTTGAAGCATTTCCTCTGCCCACCTGGGGCTCTCTTGCCGTGCCGGAGCTTCGAGTAGAGCGCTTGTTTTGGGAGTCTCGTATCGGGCATGCGGATAATGTGACCCGTCCATTGGAGCTGATTGAGCATGGTCAGAGCTTCGATGCTGGGGATGTTGGCTTGAGCAAGTACACTGACGTTGGTGCGCCTATCCTGCCAATGGATTTGCAGGATCTTGCAGAGGCAGCGTTGGTGGTACCTCTCCAGTGCTTTGAGGTGCCTGCTGTACATGGTCCATGTCTCTGAGGCATACAGCAGGGCAGGTATCACTGCTGCCCTGTAGACCATAAGCTTTGTGCCGGGTTTGAGGTCCTGGTCTTCAAACACTCTCTTCCTCAGGCGACCGAAGGCTGCACTGGCACACTGAAGACGGTGTTGGACTTCGTCTTCGACGTCTGCCCTTGTTGACAGTAGGCTCCCGAGGTATGGAAAGTGGTGCACGTTGTCCAAGGCCTTGTCGTGGATTTTGATAATCGGGGGGCAGCACTGTGTGGCGGGGGCAGGTTGGTAGAGGACCTTTGTCTTACGGATGTTTAGTGTAAGGCCCATGTTCTCGTATGCTTCGGTGAAGGTGTTTACGATGGTTTGGAGTTCGACCTCTGAGTTGCATTTCCATTATATATAAGGAGCAGCTGGCCATCCTTTGTCACATTTAACTCCCTTCCAATAGTGATGCATAAGGGAGAGTCAAAGAACTGAGTAGTGGGGAAAAGAAGGTTCAGTGGCAGCTTGCAGCAGATGAGCATCAGCATCTGAAAGGCTTTGCAAAGACTGCACATGGCAGCAGCAAAGAATTTAGCTGTGTGCAGAGGTATTTTCAGACACAGAATGTTAGCAGAAAGGTTTAACAGACCAGACAGCTCTGCGAGTGATGACAGCTCTAGTCTGATGGCAGAAGTAAGATCCAAAAAGTGACACAGTATTGAGGGAAAGTGATCACAAACAGCATCACATTTTTGGGAAAGGCAAAATAAAACTTAACTGTTTCCTATGTTGTTAAAGTGGTTCAGATAGAAAGGAAAAATTAAGATTACAAGAGATGGAAAGGTTTCAGAAAAATCTAAAGGTGGTTTTCACATTCCCAGTGTGTATTCTGAAGGATTTTGGATTCACGGATTACAGGTTAACAAGTCTGGTGATGTGAGTATGCTAATGCCTTATTTAAATGAGTGTCCTGCAGCCAGCACAAATACTACCCAATGAATTTCGAATTTAAATAATTAAAGACAAGAGGGTGGTAGCCAGGACTAAAGAATGAGCATTCACACGGTGAAGTCAAGTGACTTGTATTTGCTTCAGGCTGCAAGCTGTCTCAGGTAAATTATCCCAACTATACTACTTATTGCTATGAAACTTTTGAATAATAATGGTAGAAGGAACTAAAAATAATCCAAATGCCCCTTCAGAAAAAAGGTTGATTGATGGGCTGGTCAGAGCTCTAGTGGTAAGATATTTGGGTAAAATAAAGTCTACAAATAGCAATACACAAACATTTGTCACTGTATTTGTACCAGTGTGGCAAAGCCACCAAGAGACTCTTGCAGTAATCTATATAATTGCCTTTAACAGGGGCTTGTTACCTTTAAGTGTTTGCTCTGTATAAACAGCGTGGGTTCGGTAAAATGGCGATCCAGTGCGATGACGTCATCACGCAGGTCACGTGACGTTCCCAACGGCGGGAAACGTGATGACGTCATGATGTCAGAGGGGAGAGGCGTTCCCCCTCAGTCCTCGTGGAACCAGTTGGTGTACAGACCTGTATAGAGTTTCTCCTGCGTTTTTGTTTGTAACTTTTACTAGTGCATTAAACCACGTTTGGTTAACTGCTAGTTTCAGTCTCAGTGCTTTCATTAGGAATTCAAGCACTCCTATATTGGTGACCCCGAATCCTCGTGGACGTTCTTCGCGGCGGAAACGGAACGCAGGGCCACGATGGAAGCCAACGCAGTGGCTTTGAAGCTCCCCCAATTTTGGGAACAACAGGCGGCCTCCTGGTTCGTACAAGCGGAGGCGCAGTTCGAGCTCCGCAATGTCGTGCAGGATCAGACCCGTTATCTTTATGTGGTCTCCACACTCGACAGCTCGACGGCGTCGAGGATCATCAGCCTACTGGAGAACCCCCCGGCCACCGACAAGTATGTCGCCATTAAGGCACGGCTAATGCAGATATTCGGCCTTACGAAGGCAGAGTGCGCACGCCGCCTACTCACGCGGCCCGGGTTAGGAGACTCCAAACCTTCGGAGTTGATGAGCCAGATGCTCACACTCCTGGGGTCTGAACCGCAATGTTTCCTGTTTGTAGGAGTTTCGCAAAATTCCCCTGAAAACAAGAAAAACATTGGTCCACATCGTGGATGAAGATTTATGTGTTTTGAATTGCTTCTGGGTCAGGTCAATGTTTTGAAGCATGCTCAGAGCCACGAAAGACTGCTGGGCTGGACTACAATGGAGTCGAGGAAATTCGTGGAAGTATTCACACACATTGAGAAGGAACATCTTGATTAAGGCTTGTGCTTTTGAGCCCGGTCAAACACAGAGGTTTGCAGCTTGTAATGTGTTTGTGTGAAAGACCTGTCAATCAAACCAGGGAGGTCAGGAGTTGCCCACTTGACCCGAGGCCACAGAGACAGGTTGTTATGGCTGGCTATGATTCAGCAGCCAATCACAGTCCTTTTTTTGTGTACTGGCCAGACAGAACGGCAGGAGCATGAAAGACCTGTCAATCAAACCAGGGAGGTCAGGAGTTGCCCACTTGACCCAAGGCCGATTATGGCTGGCTATGTTTAAACAAGCAATTCAGCAACCAATCACAGTCCTTTTGTTTGTGTACTGGAACTTCAGGCGGGAATTTTTCCAGACAGAACGGCAGCAGCACACAGGTATAAAGATAGCTACTGAGAAGCAATCTGGCCTCTTTTTACTTCGCTGGACCACAGGTGAGCAGAATGTTCTGACTCCTCAACAAGACAACCTAGCAAGGAGTTTGGGGTGGTGATTTAAGGGAATTGCTAAGATTGTTTAAATAACATTGTAGCCATTGTATCCCTCGTTTTTGCCATCTGTACCCCCTTGTTATATACTTTTACTGCATTTACTGTGTTCGTGTGGTACAGTTTATATTTGATTATGGTTCTTTAGTTTAATAAATTTTGACTTTGCTCATATCCAAACCAATTGTCCGCTTTAACATCATTAATTGTAAGTCCTCCAGTCAGAACTGAAAGGTGGGGTAGCGATTCGGAACCGCTGTTAAAATTGGTTTACAGTGCAGCAGGTAAAAAGGCTGCTGGCCAGGTATGTTACCATAAACCAGGTAATAGATGCTCCCCTACAAAATGGCGACCCAGATGGGACTGGAGGCAGTTCTTGATTTGATGAGGGATTTGGATCTGCAGCAAGCATCAGCTCTTCTCTTTCTTGCTTTCAGTCTGTGGGCAGTCCTGTGGAAGGTAGTGGCAGTGTGTAGGCTGACCTATCAGGGTATAGGTGGCTGGGTTAGGAAGGGTGAGAGGAGAGAGCAGGAGGAGGTTAAAGAGGCCAAGAATCAGGAGTCCCAGTTTGGAAAATGCCAGGCATTTATAGAGCGCCTTGTGCAGGAAGTCACTGAGGTCAGAGATAGTGAGATGAGACTGCGGGAAGAGAATGTCCGCCTCATCTCAGAAGTAAAAGAGCAGGAGGAAAGGTTTAGTCAAGCAGATCAGGGCCCCTGTAGTGCAGAGATCGAAAGCCTTAAGATGGCTTTTAAAGCAAGGGGGTTGATTTGCATGATCAGCCCGAAGGCAGGTCAGCCAGATTTTACTGGCAGCCCAAGTGAAACCATCCCACAGGCAGCACCCAGAACGGGGCTGGATAGGGAATTAGAGATCCCAAGATCGCAGCCCACAGCCCCGAGTCTCCAGGGGCTCTGGCGGCAAGAAGGGGTGGACAATGAGGCGGTAGGAGGACGCCAGCAGGTCCCGCTAGGCAGGCAGGGACCAGGACCAGTGTACCCCCTCCGACAACGGAGGTATGGTCAGCCCATGAATGCTAATGACCCAGGGGCTGTTCAGAATACCTTCCTCGTGCCTTATGATACCTCACAGCTCAGAGGTATGGTGAAACACATTCCCATGCTCTCTGAAAAGGGAGACCCCTCACTGCACTTCCAACAAGTAGACCAGGCAGCCGGTGTTAACGGCTGTGATGATGAAGAGAAAGCCAGAATGTTGCTTTTCTCTGTGGATAGCAGGCTCTATCAGACCCTCTCAGATGAGGCCAAGAGAGGACAGAAGGGTTTTGAGGACATGAAGGAGGAAATACTGGAAGCCATGGGTGCGAAAGACGGCAATCCGTTTGATCGCGTAAGAAAAACACTGCAGTAGGATTCGCAAAATCCAGAAAATACAGTCTAGATTGGTAAAACCCCTGAAATGGCCACATTGTGAGAACACAAGATGGAGTTGGCAGTTCTCATGGCTCAGTTCAAAAGGACACACCAGCAGTATCTTACAGCAGCCTGAGTCATCACCGATTAGAAGATTCCAGAACTTACTGCTATTGATATGATAATATGGTTACAGCAGTAACGAACTCGTAAACAAAAGTATTTGCACGTGGAGGTGCACTAATTGCTAACAAAACGCAAACCCATCTCTGAAATTGCTGAGCACAGAAAAAAACACATTATCTGTACCAAAGTCAGAGGGACACAGGACAGATCCCATCAGTTTCATTTACAAGACATTAAAATAAAGTACTTGCTTTTGTCAAAGCAGCCTGCCCATTACCTTGACAAAAGAAAACCCCTGATTTGGCGCCGAGATAAGGGCAAGAAAACAGTATAACTGTTGAGGGAAAATCGACAGCAAGACATTCATTCAGTGAGATTCAGACAGATCCATCACAGATTCACACAGACACGAGGTCAAGGACAGAGCGAGGAGGACCCACAAGATTGTGCAGGAGAGCAGATTCAGAAGTTCAGTCCAGATCCAAGACCATCAGGAGTTCGAAGGCCGAGTGGAGAGCAGACGGTTCGAGGAGTTCGGAGGACTTTCAAGATTGTGCAGGAGAGCAGATTCAGAAGTTCAGTCCAGATCCAAGACCATCAGGAGTTCGAAGGCCGAGTGGAGAGGAGACGGTTCGAGGAGTTCGGAGGACTTTCAAGATTGTGCAGGAGAGCGGGTTCAGGAGCCGGTCCCATAAGGAAGATCGGAGATCCCGGACGTCACAGGAGTACCAAGATCAAGGACGGTTTTAAAACTCTGGTGAGCATAAAGGCCCAACTCTACCTAACTGCCCTAGTTGAGGTATATTTTAGCAACGGGAGGGTTTGTAACATTAAGGGTTTTGTAATTCAGGAGTGTGATTTATCCCTCGATGTGTCCGTGCGTTTTTCCCACCCCCGTTTTAGTATACCGCTGATTAAGAATTGTTGTATGATTTAAGGTAGTCAAAGTTATTCCTTGTGTTAAATTTTAGTTCCCAGTGGGAGACGTGCTAATGATTTTTGTCTAAATTGATTCTTGCATTCTCTGTGTTTATTCTCCTTGAAAATAAAGATATTTCTGATTTAAAACTCACCTTGTCTCACCTGATCCATTTGTCTTCCGAGTCACAAGTTGGGCCACACATCAAGGTTGTCTGGCAATAAGCCCAGTGTCTAGAACCGGTGAGGGGGGAGCGCTTCAGAACCGCTCACGAGCAGTGCGAAATCAAAACCGATCTAGCACACCATAAGCTCGTTAAAACGACCCCTTACAGAATGGCGACCCAGATGGGACACTGGCTACAGAAACCTTGTGTGGTGGACAAAGACTCGGGTGAGACAGATGTTATGGAAGATAGGTTAGCCTTCTACGTGTGTGGTAAAGTAAATGTAGCGAAAAAATGGGTGTATGGCCTGTTAGGAGCCGAGCGTCCCCTAAAGGCAGCCGCCCAGTGGACGGCTAGTAAAGAGCACCGCAAGGGCATTGAGAAAGCGGTGTGGCTTATGTGTTATAAAAAGCAGGCTCTGGTACTGGACCACGCGGTGGCCAGTAAAGAAACCAAGATTAAGCATTTGTCCCAAGAGCTGCAGGAAAAGGTTGCAGCGGAAGGGAAAGTGTTAGTGGCTCTGGAGGCCATAAGCCAAGAGAGGGCAGCGATGGTCAGGGACCACCGGGGGAAGGTAGAAAGGTTGGAGGCAAGATAGCTGAGCTGGAGGGGAGCGCTAGGTTCAGGGTAGAACACGTAGAGTATCAGGCAAGAGAATCCAGGGAGAAAGAGAGGAGATTAAAAACGGAGATTAGCCACCTTACAGGGGAACTGAAGGCACAGGAGGAAAAGGTAGGCGAAGTAAAAGCAGCCTATAAGCTGGCCTGCGCTCAAGGGTTTGAGGAGGCAGACCACGGCCCCTGTAGGCAGGAAATAGAAAGCCTGAATCTGGCATTGGCCAGGGCAAAGGGGATGATATGCCTCATTAGCCCCAAGGTCGGCCAGGCTGAGTTCAACAGTAACCCAAGCAGGGAAGTCCCGCAGGCAGCCCCCAGAACAAAACGGGTTAGGGAACCAGAGTTTTCACAGCCACCACCCCTAGCCCCTAGTTTTCCAGAGGTCTGGGATCAGGAGGGGGTGGAGGATGAAGAACCCAAGATAGACCAGGGTAGCCCGAGAGAGAATCAGGGACCGGGACCGGTGCACCCCGTGACACAATGGAGGTATGGACCACCCGGTGACGACGGGGAACCTGGGGACATCCAGAACCATTTCCTGGTGCCACACGGTATGCAACAATTGCATTCCATGGTGAGCTACATCCCCAAGCTTACCATGAAGGGGGACCCTTCACTGCACTTTAGGGAGATAGAGCAGGCAGCCTGTGTGAATGACTGCGACGAGGCAGAAAAGGCCAAAATGATGCTGTTCTCCCTGGGTAGCGATCTCCTCCAGACGCTACCCGATGAGTGTAAGAGGGGTCAGGAGAATTATGGCAAGCTCAAGGAAGAGATCCTGGAGGCCATGGGGATGAACGAGGGGAGTCCGTTCTCCCGGGTAGAGAAAACAGCCCAGCTCCCCGGGGAATTCCCGCAGGCGTTCGCGGACAGGCTGTGGCCAGTCTATCAGGATGCGTGCCCGGGAATGCCGGCGCGAGCGCGCCTGAACGGGGAACAGTTAGTTCACTGGCTAAGGTGCCTTATGAACAACTCCCTGCCCCGTGTTCGAATGCAGGCAATGGCCTGGTTCGACCCCCAAAACACCGAACAAGCAACTGCGCGTCAAGAACATCGACTCCGGGGCGTGCCCCGCAGCCACGATGGCGATCGGCAATTCCAGGAATTTAGGAGTCATTTAAACAGGCTTGTCCGACCTCCTCTGTGATTGACTTTCCTTATTAAAGACAATTCTTGGGGGGCGTATGTGGCAAAGCCACCAAGATACTCTTGCATTAATGTATATAATTGCCTTTAACAGGGGCTTGTTACCTTTAAGTGTTTGCTCTGTATAAACAGCGCGGGTTCGGTAAAATGGCGATCCAGTGCGATGATGTCATCACACAGATCACGTGACGTTCCCAATGGCGGGTAACGTGATGACGTCATGACGTCAGAGGGGAGAGGTCTTCCCCCTCAGTCCTCGTGGAACCAGTTGGTGTACAGACCTGTATAGAGTTTCTCCTGCATTTTTGTTTGTAACTTTTACTAGTGCATTAAACCACGTTTGGTTAACTGCTAGTTTCAGTCTCAGTACTTTCGATAGGAGTTCAAGCACTCCTACACCAGCATAATTCAAACTCAACTGTATTAGAGAGTTATTAACACCATTTTGGGGAGGCAATTTCAATTATTTTGCTCCTGAGGAGCCAAACTTTGTTTTTTTTCTATTGTGATATCATGCACAATTTTCTTTTAATTAGCTAGAGTTAAAATGAAAGCTGTCATGTGACTAAAGCTCCAAACGGAGGATGGGAATTAGCCTGTCCACAGGAACTCTGCAAGGTTGATTGGTCTGGAAATGAATATACAGGTGCAAATTGAATTGTGTACTGTCAGACGGAGCAGGTCCTTTGAACCCAGATGATGTGTGATTAATTGCTCGTTAATGTTCCTTTGATCACTATTGACAGCCCTGACTTCATAACCCCTTAAACTTCATAAGAACTGTGGATTCTATTGTTCTTAGTTTTGGCAAAAGCATCCAAATTCCATGACTAAATTGAAGCTTGCATTTTTCACATCCTGTATTTCATCTTGAAGGTCAACAAATTAGACAAATTTAACTGTTCATTCCAAAAGATCCATTGCATGTCAAAGTGCAGACAGCACCATTCTGAAAAAAGTATATTAACCTCTGATAATATTAGTCCTATTATTTTGTTTTAGCTCCTGTGCTGTTTCATATCTTGCTTATGTATTTTTGCTTCTATTTATCATTATGCCAGTAAATAACTTTCACCAAGTAGATATAATCTTGTTTATATTATTCTACTGACCTCTTGCCCCAATTTTAACACCCAATCATCAGCACAGAGATTGGCAGCCTGGCTGGGTTAGCAAGGAAGATCGAGAAGAGCGTTTGTGCGATGACACAGCCTTGCTTGACCCCGGTTCATACGTGAATTGGGTCTGTGGTGGAACCGTTGGTCAGGATCACAGCTTGCATGTTGTCCTGAAGCAGGCGGAGGATGGTGACAAACTTTTGAGGGCAGCCGAATTTGAGGAGGACACTCCATAATCCCTCACGGTTGACAGTGTCGAAGGCCTTTGTGAGATCAAAGAAGGCCAAGTACAGCGGTTGGTGCGATTCCCTGCATTTCTCTTGTAATTGATGTGCGGTGAAGATCATGTCCATTGTGCCCCTTAGTGGGCGGAATCCGCATTGTGACTCTGGGAGGAGCTCTTCAGCCACAGGGAGAAGGCGATTGAGGAGGATTATTGCAATGACTTTCCCTGTGGCAGACAGCAGGGAAACTCCTCTGTAATTACCGCAATCGGACTTGTCACCTTTCTTGAAGATGGTCACAATTACGGCATCTCTGAGATTCCCTGGCATGCTCTCGTCCTTCCAGATAAGAGAAATGAGTTCATGAATTTGCGCCAGTAGTGCTTCTCCGCCATGCTTTAGTGCCTCGGCGGGGATTCCATCTGCTCCTGAGGCCTTGTTGTTCTTCAGTTGTCGGATGGCCTTTTCAACCTCATGCCGGGCTGGGATTGTGCTGAGATGGTGGCGGGTAGCATGTTGTGGGATGGAGTTGAGGACACTCGCATCAAAGACAGAGTCGCGTTAAGGAGATTTTCGAAGTGTTCCTTCCAGTGGGCACTGATTGCCTCTCTGTCCTTGATGAGTACCTCTCCATTCTTGGCCCGCAGTGGGGTAGGACCTTGGGTGCTTGGGCCGTAGATGGTCTTATCTGCGTTAAAGAATCCACGCACGTCGTGGTTGTCAGCTAGCTGCTGGATCTCCTGCGCTTTCTCCACCCACCATCTGTTCTTTAGGTCGCGAGTTTTTTGTTGGACCTCGGCCTTCAGGCTTCTGTAGAGCTGCTTTCTTGCTCTCGAGTTCTGTTGCTGTTTCCAGATCAGGAATGCCTTGCGGTTGCAGCTTATTAGCTCCTGGATCTCCTGGTCGTTCTCGTCGAACCAGTCTTGGTGTTTCCTGGTCGAGTGACCGAGCGTCTCTTCACAGGTGCTGATTATGGAGGCCTTGAGTGCAGACCAGGCGCTGTGGGCACTCTGTGTCTCTGCATCACTGGGAGTCGTCAGGTTGTTTGTGAGTTGCAGGCTGAATAGGGCTTTCTTAGCGGGGTCTTTGAGTGCTCCAGCGTTAATTTTCCTGCGGCATTGTTTCTGTTGCTGCCGCTGTTTTGGGGCTACATTGATGGAGATGACAGAGCTGATTAGGTGTTGGTCTATCCAGCAGTCATCAGCTCCTGTCATGGCGCAGGTGATGCGGTCGTCCTTGCAGTCCTTCGCTAGGACGATGACGTAGTCCAGCAGATGCCACTGCTTGGAGCGAGGGTGCTGCCATGAAGCCTTGTACTTGACTCTCTGACGGAACAAGATGTTGGTTATGACAAGGCCATGTTCTAAGCATTTCGACAGGAGGAGGGTACCATTGGAGTTGGCTTTCCCTACCCCCTCTCTGCCGATCACACATCCTCAGAGGTCTGTGTCCTTTCCAACTCTGGCTTTAAAGTCACCAAGGAGGATCAGCTTGTCGCCCATTGGGACTCGGGCCAACGCTCTTCTTGATCTTCCTTGCTGCAATGCTCCATCTCACCCTCAGTAAGCTCCCCACTGGAGTGGAGCTAATTTACAGAGCAAACGGGAAACTGTTGAACCTCCGTCGCCTCCAGTCCAGATCCAAGGTCGTCCGATCCTCTGTCGTCGAATTACAGTATGCAGACAACGTTTGCGTCTGCGCTCACTCGGAGGTCGAACTCCAAACCATTGCCAACATCTTCACCGAAGCATACGAGAGCATTGGCCTTACATGCTCCGTATGACAAAGGTCCTCTACCAACCTGTCCCCGCCACACAGTACTGCCCCCCGATTATTCAAATCCATGGCAAGGCCTTGGACAACGTGGACCACTTTCCATACCTCGGGAACCTACTGTCAACAAGGGCAGACATCGATGATGAAGTCCAACACCGCCGTCAGTGTGACAGTGCAGCCTTCGGTCACCTGAGGAAGAGAGTATTTGAAGACCAGGACCTCAAACCCAGCACTAAGCTCATGGTGTACAGAGCAGCAGTGATACCCGCCCTGCTGTATGCCTCAGAGACATGGACCATGTACAGCAGGCACCTCAAAGCACTGGAGAGGTAAGACCAACACTGCTTCCGCAAGGCCCTGCAAATCCATTGGCAGGATAGGTGCACCAACGGCAGTGTTCTTGCTCAGGCCAACATCCCCAGCATTGAAGCTTTGAGCACGCTCAATCAGCTCTGATGGGCGGGTCACATTGTCCGCATGCCCGATACGAGACTCCCAAAACAAGCGCTCTATTCGGAGCTCTGGCACGGCAAGAGAGCCCCAGGTGGGCAGAGGAAACGCTTCAAGGACACCCTCAAAGCCTCCTTGAAAAAGTGTAACATCCCCACCGACACCTGAGAATCCCTGGCCCAAAGCCGAACACCTCTGTAAGATTTGCAAAATTTCTACATTTCCCCAAAGGTTGTTACTAATAAACGGGACCCTGCGTGGACATTTTAAATTGAAAAGGGTATCCAAGATGGCGTCCGTGCCTCGTGGCCAAAAGCCTGTGAGATTTTAAAATGGACTCTGCAACGCAGACAGCTTGTGGACCGCAACCAAAGCTGCAGTTTCTGTGAAGAGAGACTTCGGCCTAGAAATTCGGTGGGCTGCGCCACCAGTTACCACCTAAAGAGGGCACTCAGTGGCTTTAGCGCCACTGGCCACGCCTCCCGCGATATTTAGCGGGGCGCAAATGGCGGCATTAGACTGTAGTGTTGCGCCGCCACCGATGACGTCATCGGTGTGCGCAGCGCCCCGCTCCCGCCCTGATATACCTATCAATTCATCCAATGAAAAGCGACGAGTTAAGATAGTAACTATAGGTTTTTATTGGCTAAATGACAGAGCCCACCCTCGTGGGTGATCGGGTCCAACAAGGAGGAATACCAGCCAGTCGACCACCTTTATACCTGGGCAAGCAGGCAGAGCCATGGGCGGAGTCAGCTGTGGTCAGCCCAGGTATAACAGCGTGACAAGAGGTGACCTTGTGTAGTGATACAACAGTGTAAACAGTGATAACCATAGTGTAACAATATAAACAGTGATAACCATAGTGTAACGATAGTGAACGATAAAAGTGGTTTACCACATTCACCCCTTGTTTAGATTTGAGTCCGGCGGGGTGAAGTGTACTACCAGTTCGGGTATGTCAGTCTGTCCAGAGGCCTCCTAAGTCTTTCTGATCGGCGCAGCAGCGGTGGCGGTGATGCAGTATCCGATGTTAATGCTGGTGTCTGCGTGGTCGGCGAAGGCTCGTGGGGTTCCGGCATGCCGTCTACCTGGGCTGGATTTGGGGGGGTGGTGGGGGGTAACGGTGGTGTCTCAGGGGTGCCCGAGGGTGCATGGTCTCGTAAGGAGACTGTGTCCTCCCGCCTGCCTGGGTATGCCACATAGGCGTACTGGGGGTTGGCGTGCAGGAGGTCCACCCTCTCGACCAGGGGGTCCATTTTATGGGCCCTCACGTGCTTTCGCAGCAACGGGCCCCGGAGAAGTCAGCCATGTTGGTAGCGAGGTTCCCGTAGTCGACTTCCTGGGGAAAACAAACATTCGTTCATGGGGGGTGGCGTTAATGGCAGTGCAAAGCAGTGACCGGATGGAATGCAGCACTGCCGGGAGGACTTCCTGCCAGCGAGAGGTTGGCAGGCCCTTAGACTTTAAGGCTAAGAGAACGGCCTTCCAGACAGTCGCGTTCTCTCTTTCCACCTGGCCGTTCCCTCGGGGGTTGTAGCTGGTGGTCCTGCTTGCAGCAATGCCTCTCGCTAGTAGGAACTGGCGAAGTTCCTCGCTCATGAAGGATGAGCCCCGGTCGCTATGCATATAGTTCGGGAACCCGAACAAGGCGAAGAGGTCGTTCAGGCATTTGATGACCGTGGTACTGGTCATGTCTGGGCAGGGGAAGGCAAAGGGGAAACGGGAGTACTCATCAATGATGTTGAGGAAGTACACATTACGGTCAGAGGACGGGAGGGGCCCCTTAAAATCGATGCTCAAGCGCTCGAAGGGGCGGGTGGCCTTGATCAGGCTTGCTCTGTCCGGCCTAAAGAAATGCGGTTTGCATTCGGCACAGGTTTGGCAGTTCCTGGTCATGGTCCTGACCTCCTCGATGGAGTACGGCAGGTTGCGGGCCTTAATGAAGTGGTAAAGTCTGGTGACCCCGGGGTGGCAGAGGTCGTTGTGGAGGGTCTGCAGTCTATCAATTTGCGCGTTGGCGCATGTACTTCATGATAGAGCATCTGGGGGTTCGTTCAGTTTACCAGGCCGGTACAAGATATCATAATCATAGGTGGAGAGCTCGATTCTCCACCTCAAGATCTTGTCGTTCTTGATTTTGCCCCTCAGCTTGTTATTAAACATAAAAGCGACCGAACGCTGGTCGGTGAGGAGGGTAAATCGTTTGCCTGCCAGGCAATGCCTCCAGCGTCGTACTGCCTCCACGATCGCCTGGGCCTCCTTCTCGACCGAAGAGTGTCGGATCTCAGGGCCCTGGAGGGTCCTTGAGAAGAAGGCCACAGGCCTCCCTGCCTGGTTAAGGGTTGCAGCTAGGGCGAAGTCGGATGCATCGCTCTCCAATTGGAAAGGGATAGACTCATCTACCGCGTGCATTGTGGCCTTAGCAATGTCTCCCTTTATGAGGGAGAAGGCTGCGCACGCTTCTGCCGTCAGGGGGAAGGAGGTGGACTTCATGAGGGGTCTGGCTTTGTCCGCATAATTCGGCACCCATTGGGCATAGTAAGCGAAGAGCCCCAGGGTTCTCTTCAGTGCCTTTGGACAGTGGGGGAGGGGAAGCTCCATGAGGGGGCGCATTCTTTCGGGGTCGGGGCCGATGACTCCGTTCTCTACTACGCAGCCGAGGATGGCAAGACGCGAGGTGTTAAACACACATTTCTCCTTATTGTAAGTGAGGTTCAGCCGTTCGGCCGTACGGAGGAATTTCTCCAGATTAACATCGTGGTCCTGCCGGTCGCGGCCACAGATGGTGACGTTATCTAGATAAGGGAACGTGGCCTGCAGCCCGTTCTGGTCAACCATCCGGTCCATCTCCCTTTGGAAGACCGAAACCCCGTTGGTGACGCCGAAGGGAACCCTAAGGAAGGGGTAGAGGCGGCCATTCGCCTCGAAGGCGGTATACTGGCGGTCCTCAGGGCGGATAGGGAGTTGGTGATAGGCCGACTTAAGGTCGATGGTGGAGAATACCCGGTACTGTGCAATCTGATTGACCATATCAGATATGCGGGGAAGGGGGTATGCGTCCAGCTGGGTGTACCGGTTTATGGTTTGGCTGTAGTCGACGACCAGGCAGTTTTTATTGCCGGTCTTAACGACTACGACCTGGGCACGCCAGGGGCTGTTGCTCCTCTCGATGATGCCCTCCTTCAGGAGACGCTGCACCTCAGAGCTAATAAAAGCTCTGTCCCCGGCGCTGGACCGCCTGCTCTTGGTGGCGACGGGTTTACAGTCGCGGGTGAGGTTAGCGAACAGGGAGGGGGGCGGGACCTTGAGGGTGGATAGGCCGCAGGTGGTACGCGGTGGGCGGTTTAAAGGCTGCTGGTTGTCGACTGTGAGTGGGGGGAGGGGTCCACCGTATGCCAAAGTGACACTTTGAAGGTGGGATTGGAAGTCCAGCCCTAGTAGGACGGCAGCGCAGAGCTGGGGCAGGACGAGGAGTTTAAAATTTTTATACTCCGTGCCCCTAACCGACAGGGTCACAACACAGAAGCCGCTGATGTCTGTAGAATGGGACCTCGACGCCATCGAGATCCGGTTGCGCGTTGGCCGGACAGTGAGGGAGTAGTGGCTCATCGTGTCTGGATGGATGAAACTCTCCGTGCTTCCGCTGTCAAACAGGCAGGTCGTGGCGTGGCCGTTTACTTTGATGTCCATCATGGACTTGGACAGGTGATGCGGGCGAGCTTGGTCCAGTGTGACGGAGGCTAGTGTATGGCTGAGCGAGCTGCTGTAGTCTGCAGGTGAGGCGGTGGTCGGGTCTGGAGACAAGGTGGCGGACGAGTGTGGTGGACAAAATGGCGGCGCCCACGACGTTGAATAAAATGGCGGAGAAGATGGCCACCCCCACAACTCACATGAGGCCCTGCTGGCGTCGGTGGCCTTGATCAAAGATGGCCGCCCCCACGACTCACACGAGGGGATACTGGCATCTGTGGCCTTGATGAAAGATGGCCGCCCCCACAACTCGCATGAGGCACTGCTGGCGTCTGTGGCGCTCCCCCTGCAGGCCTTCGCGAAGTGGCCTTTCTTGTGGCAATCAGAGCAGGTTGCGTTTCTTGCAGGGCAGCGCGTCCTCGGGTGTTTCGCCTGGCCACAGAAGAAGCAGCCGGTGGCCCGATCGCGGGGCTCCGATGTCTCAGCCGGTACCGGGGGTGGCGGTCCCGATCGGTTCTGGGACGCCGACGCTGAGGTAGGTCCCAGAGGCGGCGGTGCGAGGGGTATTGCGGCCGGGGTCGGGCCCGAGTCCCAGGGTCGCGCAGCACAGTACCTGGAATACGCCTCGAGGTCCCGATGGGCCACTTCCAGAGAGCAAGCGAGGGCTGCAGTTGTATTCAGGTCGAGGTCCTTTGATTCGAGCAGTCTTTGCCGTGAGTAGTCGGACCGAAGGCCTTTCACGAAGGCATCGTGGATATTCCCTTCAGTATTTTCTGCCGCCGTTACAGCTTTAAAGTCACAGTCCCTGCCGAGTGTTTGCAGCGCCCGTAAAAATTCATCTACAGACTCTCCTGGCTGTTGCGAGCGGGATCTTAGGAGATGTCTGGCATACATAGGATTTACCGGGCTCCGGTACTGCTCTTTCAGCAGATTGAGGGCGTCCTCGTATGTAGTAAGGTCCTGGATGAATGCAAATACTTTAGGGCTCACTTGGGCGGTCAGAACTCTTAGTTTGGATCCCGGAGGCACGCCGGATTCTCCCAGGTAGGATTCGAAACAGCTCAGCCAGTGTTTGAAGTCGAGGGCTGAGTTCGCTGCCTGTGGGTTTAGATCCAAGTACGGCGGTCGGAGGGCTCGCAGCCAGGCCGGCTGCTGTAGCTGTTGTAGCTGGCCGTTTGGCTGGTCGTTTGGCTGCTCCGGTCCACTCATTTCAAAATTTAGCCAATAAAATTGATATACCGCCCCGATCACGATATTTGTTCACGCCCCCCGCTGTAACGCCGGTCGCAAATCGCGACCGGTTCACGGGGCCTACCTGTGGCGGTAGTGGCGCAAATTACGGTGGAGGTGCGGGGCGGCCATTTTTTTCAGTGGCTGCCTACCAGCACCTCCTGGCGCCGCCGTCCCCGGCCTCCTGATCCCCCCCCCCGGGCAGTGCCGGCTGTGTCCCGAGAGCCTGGCACTTCTCCTCGGTGCCGGGCTCTTTTGCCGGCACTCACAATCGGTCATCGTGCAGGTGCAGGCCCCTCCACCTTAAGAAGGGGAGGAAAGCCTGCAGTACCGCAGTGCGTCGTGCCGCAGCATGTGGCGCTGCGGCACGTTGCGCTGCGATATTCAGTATCAGTGCCCCAAGAGGAATGCGGGGCACCTCGAGCAGCGCCCCGCGTCCCTCTTGGGGTGCTCCAACTGAATTTCTGGCAGGCGCAAGCGGCTCTGCTCGCAGCGTTAATTCAGGCGCCCAGGCGAGCTTGGGGCGCCACCGAATTTCTAGGCCTTTGAAACCAGACAGGACTTTGAATTATGTTTTAGACCGAATTGGAGACAAATCTAAATTCAGTTAGGCCTATAGTTAAGGCCATCAAGCAGTTTACATATATAATCGGAAACAGATTAAGGAAGCCATCAACGCTGGACAGGCCCATCAAGGAATATTCATGACCAAACAAGTCAATTATCGGGCCGGTAGATGCGATTACCAGCCATCTAAAAACAGTTAGCATGGATTGCTACCATTATTTAAAATAGCCCGCCAAGATTAAGACAAAGATCTAACCTGATTTGGCGCTCAGATAAGGGTTTTCGAAAGGAGTATAATTGAAGGCCCCGGGTAGCAATCTCTCTCTTCTCTCTCTGCTCTGCTCAGCTCTTTGGCCCCTCAACCTCGTGGCTGTCGCTCTTTCCCCATCCCGCGCTTATCTCCTGGCCTTTGCCCGTGCCTTTGGCCACTCCATCTGGAAATCGCCCCGGCACTGCATCGGGCGGACACGGACGATTCAGGCCAGGTGAGGCGGGACGCAACGAGGGGAGGAGGGAAGACAAACTGAGGAAGACCAACTGAGGAAGACCAACTGAGGAGACGAACTGAGGGTTGGCTTCGAATCATCGGGCCTTCAGCCTCAGCCAACCTGCGACTATCTTCATGCAAACTCAAGCTGTCGGCTGAAGAAGAATCATCCCTGCAAGGTAAAGTACAAAAACAGAGACTTTAACTTTGGGGTACTCGAACCTGGACAATGACCTTGCAGCGCCCGGAGACCACGTGATGACAGCAGGCTCTAGAGAGCACCAAGAGCAAACCACGAACCCCACCGCTGTTTTGAGTCCAACAATTAATTTTGATAGGTGAGCATAAATTCTGGCCCCTCATAGCTTAATCTAGTTAGGCATCGGGGGTGAGTGTAGGATTCGCAAAATTGAACTTTTTATTAATAAGGGTCAAATGGCAGAAGAGGCCATGATTTTAAATACTGTTTTAAAATAAGCCCAGAAAAAGGGGCATACAAAATGGCCACCATACCATGTGACCAGCTTATTGGGACACTTTAAAATGGTTCCTGCGCAACCTCAGACAGCTTTGTGGATTCAACCTACAGCAAGTTCTGGAAGCTGTTTCTGAGAGAACGAAACCAGACCCACACGTATGCATATGGATTAGATGCAGATCCAGTCAAGATCGGCCTGGAGACAGAGGCCATCTAAATGTTGACCCAGACAAAAGGGGACAATTTCATATTCATGAGAACAGCACCCAGGACTAGATAACATGATCAGCAGGACATTAAAAACAATGAAGGTCATTCCAGACCAGAGATGGGCCTTTACCGGCCGTTTAACACATTTTAAAATATAATAACTACCCCGCTGTGCTACCAGCCCGCCAAAAGTAAAACAAAGACTAACCTGATTTTGGGCGGGAGACGGAAGTTTCTGGAAGAAAGGTATATCTGGAAGACTTTTCGGCAGTTGGGGCAAGCTTGGAGACAGAGAGAGCTTGGACGAGAGTTTGAATCACAGCCAGAAGAAGAAGCAGGCACTCGCGGGAGGAAGAAGAAAGCCAACATCGAGAAGGCCGTCTCGAAGCCGGCGTCCCGCCCCGGGGAAAACACATCGGGAGATCATCGACCATCCCCGGGCTGTTGCCGGAACGACAGGCCATCGACCCAACTTGGGAGAAGAAACAAAGAAATAAAAGTCCCAAGAGAAGAAACCTTCCAGCCACCCCGGCTCGGGAGAAGAGATAAAAAGAAACTGAAGAAGTGATGGGAGCCAGCACAAGGCTCCTCTAACCAGGGTCGAGCCGACGATTCTCGACCTCGCCGACATCCAAGCCCGCCGGAGTCCAGCCGCCCCCGACCCTCACCTCAGGAGAGAGGTGTGGCGCAGCTCGCAGGGCTCCACGATCCACGTGGAGATGAAACGCCTGAAAGGACCAAACACAGACTCGATTTCAAAACCTTGCACTTCCTAGTGGGGTTGGTGAGCATGTTTCTGGCCCTTCACAATCAGATCTAGATAGGTTTAATAAGGGGGTGGATTTAAGGGTACAATTAACATGAGTTGTTGTCCCTCGATGTTCCGTGTGTTTCCTTATTTCATGATGATCTTTGTAGAGTATAAGATGCCTGTATTTGCTTTAGTTAGTACTGTGTCGTTATGATTTTGTTTTGTGTTTTTTCCCTCCCATGTACTCCCTTATCTGCTTGCACTTGATTTGATATTTTTCCTTATGCAATAAAATTTCATTTTGTTTCATCAAACTTGGTCTACAAGAGTTTTCTCTGCATTGTAGTTCCTGCGCCTAAGTCCAGAGTATAGAATCTAAGGGGCGAGTGGGTCGAACCATTCAAGGTTTTACTGTGCAAGAGAGAGAGGCCTCTAGAGAGAGAAACCTCAGGGAAACCTCTCAAGGAAAACCCCTTACAGAAAATGGCGACCGTGGCAGGAATCTGGCAGCAGGATTGCAATGTAGTAGATCCAAGTTTGAATGGTCGAAATGCAATGGATGAGAGGATAGCGGATTATGTCTTTGGCAAGGTAAATCTCACTAAACAGTGGATTTCCGATCTCTTGCTGGATGGGCGTCCGGTGGACGCAGCCATCAGGTGGACAGAGAGCAAAGAGCATAAGAAGTCAGTCGAGAAGGCAGTGTGGCTGATGTGTTGCAAGAAGCAGGTCCAGATCTTGGACCGAGTCGTTGCAGCACAGGCAGCCAAGATCACAACCCAGGCAGCAGAGATAGAGGAAAAGGCCATGGGTGGGGAAAAACTCATTACAGCGCTTCACGCGCTGAATCAGGAACGCCAAGTGGTAGCTAGTCAACATCAGGCTAGGATAGAGTACCTGGAGTGCCAGGTTACTGAGGGAAAGATTAATGAAACGAGGATACGGGAGAAAAACACCCGCCTCGCACAACAGCTAAGAGCGCAGGAGGAGAGAGTAGTGGAGGTTAAGGCAGCTGACAAGCTAGCCCTCGAGCACGGGTTTGAGAGCACAGACCACGGGCCCTGCCAAAAGACCATAGAGGACCTAAGAACGGCCCTGGTTAAGGCAAGAGGCATGGTGTGTCTCGTCAGCCCGAAAACTATTCACATGGATTTTTTAAAGGAATCAAAACAGCCGATTCCAGCTGAGGTAATTGTGGTACCAGCCACCGAGCCCTCAGCACCTCCGAGCTATAGTGAGACTTGGCCGGAAAAGGAGGGGGTAGTGAAAGAGGAGGTAGCCGAGGTGGAGTGTGTGGAAGAACCACTGGTCGCAAAGCCGGCACCGGCACCAATGTGTCCCGCTCGGCACCAGGGGTTCGGTCCCAACGCTGCCGATGGCAGTATCGGAACCCACCAGAACCAGATCGTGGTGCCCTACGCTGGCCCGCAATTAAGGTCCATGGTGAGCCACCTCGCACGACTCACAGTAAAGGGAGATCCCTCGATTCATTTCAGGGAGATAGAGGAAACAGCAGCCATCAATGACTGTGATGATCAGGAACAGGTCAAACTGATGTTTTTCTCCCTGGATTCCACAATCCTTCAGTGCCTCTCAGAGGATGGTAAGAGGGGACGGAAAGGGTATGCGGATCTCAGGGAGGGAGTTTTAGAAGTCATGGGAGTGGACGACGGTAGTCTGTTCGACCGTGTAGAAGGGACCGTGCAGCTATCTGGAGAACCCCCACGGGTTTTCGCAGAAAGGCTGTGGCCAGTGTATCGACGCAGCTGTCCGGGTATGCCTGAACAGGCTTTAATGAGCAACGAACAGCGGGTTCATTGGCTCCGTTGCTTGGTTACCAACAGCTTGCCAGAGATATGGACCCTAGCCAGATCTTGGTTCGATCCCCAAGGTCCCGGCGTCACGGAGCAGACGGTGCTCCGTCAGCTTAATGTAGCGTACAAGAATTGTAGAGGTCAGGAAACACCTCCCCAGAAGGGAAAGGTGCATGAGGCAAAACCCGCAGCCCCAAGCCAGAAGGAGTGGCGTCAGGAGGGGAATCGCCCTTTCCAAGCCAAGCTCAATTGCTACGGGTGTGGGAAGGATGGACATTGGCGCAAGGACTGTAGAAATCCATGGAAGGATAATAAAGTGAGATTTCACGCAGCCCAAGCCCAAGCCCAGACCGCCGCCCCAGCACCAGCCCAAACCCAAGCCGTAGCTCCTGCCCCAGCACAAGGAGCTGGTGCAGTTATGAATCCCGCTGCGATTGAACTGATTTTAGAGACAATGCGGTCTCTGATGATTTCGCTGGGGAAAGTAGCCGTCACCACCGGTCTTGTCGCTCCCGAAACACCGACCGCTGTGCCCAAATGACTAGAGCCGGCGCAGCCCGTTTACTTGTGTGCGCTGCGATATGATATATGGAGGCGACCCCTCGTGGAAATGGAGGTGCAGGAGGTGAAGGGGACCTATTTGTTGGATACGGGGGCATCGTGCACCGTGATCCACACAGATAACCCCGCCACCTCGCCTCTGTCCACCGGGGTTCCATATATTTGGTCGGGCTTCACAGGCAAGGAACAGGCTGGCGCACATTCCATTCCCCTCTCCATTCATTTAGGACCACTCCGCACCAAGTGGAGGTGTATACTGATGAATTGGGAGGTGGAGAATGGGAAAGGGATCCTCGGGTCCGATTTCATGGTCGAACACAGGATCCTCGTGGACCTAAGAAACCATTATCTTTGGGGAGCGGGTAAGGGTGAGCCAGGCAAGGTAGTCGTCATCCCAGAGGAAGGAGAAAGAGGGACCCTGTGTATCGTGAAGCCAAAAGAGGGCTACGACCTCGAGCTCATGGTCGCGGGTATCCCACAAGATTTGCAGGCATTCGTGTGCGACCACCTGGCGACGTTTGCCACTCACAAGCACGATTGCGGGAGGGTCACCGGGTTTGAGGTCAGCATAGATGGGGATCCCATGGCCCCACCCCAAAAACAGTACAACTTCCCTCAGGAAGCGGAGCCCGACATGGAGACAGCAATATCTTCACTGGTGCAGCAGGGCATGTTGAGACCGACAGTCACCCATGTGAACTCTCCGTTATGGCTGGTGAGGAAGCCGGACGATTCCTGGAGAGCCACGGTGGACTACAGAGTCCTCAATAGCAATATTCCAGCCTGCGCGCCGACAGTAGCAGCAGTTGCCGAACTGATAGGAAGTATTCCAGCCTCCGCGACTGTAAAGTCTGTGTGTTCTAGTTGTAATTAATAACACACAGACTACAAGATTAAAGTTCAACAGGTTGGAGGTCAGGACGATATGAAATACAATCTTACTACACAGTGCTTATATACCGGTGGTCACCACCAGTATTACGTATACAGCAGCCAGAGAAAGTAGTACATCTCTTAAGGTGGAACAGGCTTAAGTTCTCTTAAGGTGGAACAGGTTACATACACCACAATCCTCCCTTTTTAGCTTAATAGTCATATCCCCATTTAACATAACATCATAACATATATACATATATAACTTCAGGTATAAACAGTTCAAAGGTTCAGTCTCTCAGGAGGCCTTCTGATTCGGTCTGGATAACGCCTTTCAGTGGTCTCTGATTCTTGTTGCTGAGGTGACTCTTCTTGTTGGTTTCCTATGTATTGGACGTCATCATCAGGTACAGTCCCTGCCGAGGTAGATGCTTCAGGTTCATTAACGTCTTCCACAGTTGTCTCTGTCGCAACCATGGGTTCGACCCTTGCTCTTGATTCTACCAGTTGATCCGCATGACTCCTTATCACATTGTTACCAATATCTACTGTGTACATCAGAGGTCCTTGTCTGGCCTGAATTGTTCCGGACTGCCATTTTTCGTTTCCATAGCCCCTTGCCAACACTGGTTGTCCTACTTCGAAACTTCGAGTGGACTTGTTATTAATATGCCGGAACTGTTTGTTTTCCACTTCCCTCCGCACATTTGGTTTTAACAAGTCCAACCTGGACCGCAATCTCCTAATATAAAACATCATGGCAGGACTTTGGTTAGTCACTGCATGAGCGGCGTTTCGATACGCCATTAGGAAATTGTCCACCTTGTGCTGTAGCGGAATCTGATCATCGTTCATGGCCTTTATTGCCTTTTTGAATGTTTGGACAAATCTCTCGGCCAACCCGTTTGTCGCCGGATGATATGGGGCAGAGGTATAATGTTTCACCCCATTCTTCTTTAAGAATTTTTGGAATTCTTCGGACACGAACTGTGGTCCGTTGTCCGAACAGATCTGTTCTGGCAATCCGTTCCTTGCGAATATTGTTCTTAACACCGCAATTGTCTTTTCTGAAGTACTGGTATTCATCTTGATCACTTCTGGCCATTTGGAATGTGCGTCCACCGCAATTAGGAACATGGAGTCCATGAATGGACCAGCAAAGTCAATATGTACGCGTTGCCATGGGGCTGAAGGCCATTCCCTTGGGTGTAGTGGTGCGATCGGAGGTGCATTTTGCACTTTTTGACACCCAGCGCAGCTTTTCATCAACTCCTCTATCTGTTGGTCAATACCCGGCCACCATACATAAGCCCTAGCAAGACTATTCATCTTAACTCCCCCCAGATGACCTTCATGCAGTTCTTTTAGAACTCTTTCCCTTAACTTGGGAGGAATAATCACTCTTGTCCCGTACATCAAGGTACCATGGCAGACGGACAGCTGGTCTCGCCTTGCCGAGAATGCCGGTAACAGAGGATCACCACGTGTTGGCCATCCTTTCACTGTCACCTCGTAGACTCTGGACAGTGTCGGGTCGTTCCTGGTTTCTCTTTCAATACTTGCATTGGTGACTGGTAAACACTCGATGATGGTCGAATGAAATAACTCAACAGGGTCAACTTTCGTCGTTTCTTCTTCTTCAGGTAGTGGCAGGCGCGACAGCCCATCAGCATTGCCATGCTGCTTCGTACCTTTGAATTCTATTTGATATTGATGTGCCCCTAGGAAAAGGGACCATCTCTGGAGACGCTGTGCTGTCATCACTGAAACACCCTTCTTAGGGTTAAAAATGGATACCAACGGCTGATGGTCTGTCAGAAGTGTGAATTTTTGGCCCTGCAGGTAATGATTAAACTTCTTCACTCCCCATACAAGGCTGAGAGCCTCCCTATCGATCTGCGCATAGTTGCGCTCAGCGGAGGTCAATGATCTGGATGCAAACGCGACTGGCCTTTTCGTGCCATTTGGCAACTTGTGTGAGAGTACTGCCCCAATACCATATGGAGAAGCATCACAAGCCAACCGAATAGGCAGTGTTGGGTTGAAGTGAGCCAACACTTCCTCTGAGGTGATCAATTCGTTGCTTTTGCGAAATGCCTTCTTACAGTTTTCGCTCCATTCCCATGGTACCCCCTTCTGTAAAAGAGCATTTAGCGGGTGCAGTACCGTGGATAGATTTGGTAGAAATTTATGGTAATAGTTAATCAATCCTAGAAACGACCTTAACTGAGAGACATTATCCGGAGCGGGAGCCTTTACAACTGCCTCAACCTTGTCAGGAGACTTATGAAGCCCCTCCCGGTCAATGACATGACCATAGTACGAGATCCGCTTCTGGAAGAACTCACATTTCTGCCGATTAACTCTAAGTCCATACTCTTTCAGTCTGTTGAGCACCAGTTCCAAGTTTGTGAGGTGTTCTTCATCACCATCACCTGTAATCAGAATATCATCCAGGTAACATTGTGTGCCTGGAATTCCCTGTAATACCTGCTCCATGGCCCTCTGCCAAATTGCTGGAGCCGATGCCACTCCAAAAACCAGCCTATTGTACCGGTACAAACCTCGATGCGTGTTGATCGTGAGGTATTGGCGTGACTCTTCGTCAACCTCCATCTGCAAGTACGCCTGCGCCAGGTCTATCTTGGTGAAGTGTTTCCCGCCAGACAACGAAGCAAAAATATCCTCAATCCGCGGAAGCGGATACTGCACCGTGTGAAGCACCGGATTAACGGTGATTTTGAAATCTCCACAGATGCGAACCTTCCCTGGTTCTCCTGGCTTGTTGCTCGAAGGACGTTTCATAACGGGAACAATGGGCGTAGCCCACTCACTCCAATCTACCTTAGACAGTACACCTGAACGTTCTAGCGCTTCCAGTTCCGCTTCTACAGTAGGTCGTATTGCATAGGGTACCGGTCTGGCTTTAAAAAATTTTGGGTGTGCATGTTCATCAATCTTGATGTTTGCCGTAATTCCTCTCAGTGTTCCCAGTCCCTGCTGGAACACCTCTTTAGCATCATCCAATATTCTGGACAATCGTTTAGGTTTGACATCTGTTTCCCCGGAATCTACCGTTAGTGCCTTCAAGGAGTGCCAGTCCATATTCATTTTCCTAATCCACTCCCGTCCCAGTAGTGGTGGACCTCCTTCAGGTAGCACATATAAGTCCATTACTTGGCTTTCTTCGCCCTTGTGGACCACTTTTACCTCTATCTTTCCAATGGGGTACACTCTTTGCCCCGTGTATGTTTTCAATATAATCTCCGTATCCCGTAGGGGAATATGTTGGAAAAACCTTTTGTAATCTTTTTTATTCATGACCGTCAATGCCGATCCAGTGTCCAATTCCATCTTTACTTGGACTCCTGCTATCTGAAGGGTGATCCAAATTGTCTGGAGATCTGCATCCTTACCAACGTTGTGTAATCTTAAACTACCCAGTTCATTACTGCTAGCATCTGAATCTGACTTCTGTTCGGTCGAACTGTTCTTTGTCACCTTGTGTACCTTTATGTATTTTCCTTGCGGTGACTTTTTGTTGCTGGTCTTCTTTCCTGACCGGTATACTTTTGCTATGTGGCCAAGCCTGCCACACGTTCTGCATTCTTGGTTTTTAAACCAACACTGGTTCTGATCGTGTGTTGTCTTTCCGCAACGATAACATTTTACAGTACTCAAACCCAATTTATTTGTACTGAGTTCCGGTGACCGTAGCTGCATTACTGCTGTGCCTCTTGCAGCGGCTTCGTGTGCTGCTGCCATAGTGACCGCTTTCTCAAGCGTCAGCTCATTCTCCTCGAGCAATCGCTTTTGTGTATCTTCTTTTAATAAACCACACACAAATTTATCTCGTAGCGCCTCTGTCAGTCTCGTTCCGAATTGACAGTACTTTGCTAGCTTACGCAATTCCATTAAATATTCAGCATTGCTTTCATCCTTCAGCTGCCTTCTGCTGTAAAATTTAAATTTTTCCGTTAGCATCAGCGGCGTGGGGTTCAGGTGATTTTTCAGGACAGTAACAATCTCCTCGAACGTCTTATCCGCCGGTTCATCTGGTGATACAAGGTGTTTCAATTGCCCGTATGTCTTCGCACCCATTAAGTTTAATAATGTTAGTGCTTTCTCTTCATCTGGGATTTTATTTGCTTTACAATAATTTTGTATGCGTTCTACATACATAGCCCAATCTTCGATGTCGCTATCAAAGGTATTAATGTTCCCATGTTTAGGCATCATTGCAATTTAATTTCTTTCATTTTTATCCAAGATGGTGGCTTCTGCGCTCTTGTCTTCGTCCTCCGCCTACAAAATGGCGGTTTTCCCACGCTTGGCGGTCTTCACCCTTCCCCCGACACTGTCTCCGCTTCACCGCGGCTCTCGCACCTTCAGTTGCCCCCAGACGCTGCGCCTTTTTAGCCCGAATGCGGCCCGGCCCTTATCACCAGCCGCGATCGATGTCCCCGCGCTGCGCCTTTCGGCCCGAATGCGGCCCGGCCCTTATCTCCGGTCGCGATCGATCTCACCGCCCTGATTCCTCCGTCTTCCCTCCCCGTCTGTACAGCCAATGCGGCCGACTTTCTGGTCGCGTCGCTGCCCGGCTTACCCACTACCGAGGTAGAAAGAAGATAGCTGACAGCCGCTGATGGAGGCTTCGAGTTCAGGATGTCTTCTGCACTCTGGTTTCTCGATGTCTGCCGTGCGACGTGTCTTCCAGCAGGGTGATGAGGGTGGAAGCCTCTCTTCGACGTCCGTTCTGTGGACGAAGCCACCGTGGATATACTTGCCGCAGGGTAAGAATCTGACTCGTCGCCACTGTAAAGTCTGTGTGTTCTAGTTGTAATTAATAACACACAGACTACAAGATTAAAGTTCAACAGGTCTTTACTGGTTGGAGGTCAGGACGATATGAAATACAATCTTACTACACAGTGCTTATATACCGGTGGTCACCACCGGTATTACGTATACAGCAGCCAGAGAAAGTAGTACATCTCTTAAGGTGGAACAGGCTTAAGTTCTCTTAAGGTGGAACAGGTTACATACACCACAGCGACCACATTCACGGTACTGAATATTTCTAATGGGTTTTGGTCCATCCCTTTACGGAGGGAGGATCAGTACAAGTTTGCCTTTACGTTTAAAGGGCAACAGTACACCTGGAACTGCTTGCCACAGGGTTTCCACAACAGCCCCAGCATTTTCCATCAATGCATGGCAGGGAGTTTAAAAGAGTTCAGCCAGGCCAATCAGCTAGTGCAGTAGGTGGACAACCTGCTCCTGTTCACAGACTCAAGAGAGGAGCATGACCCACTATTGGCCGAGTTATTGGAGCTGTTAGGAAGAAAGGGTTTCAAAGTAAACCCAAAGAAGGCACGGATTGGCCAGCAGGAAGTGAAATTCCTGGGTCTGACCATCCGCGCCGGTGAGAGAATCATAGATAAGGCGAGACGGGAATCGGTACAAGATCTATCGATCCCCACCACCGGAGCCCAGGAGTGGGAAGTAGGAGATAAGGTCATGGTCGGAGACTCTGCCCGAGTGGAGAGTTCAGAACCACTGTACAGGGGCGCCTACAAGATAGTAGGCAAAGCCAGCCCCATGGTATATGCAGTGAAGTTGCCCCGGCGCACTAAATGGTTTCACATCAATCAGTGCAAACTGTTTAAACCGGGTGCAAGAGCATCAGCAACCGAAGCCAGGTCTGAGGGTAAAGATCCTCAGCCTGAGGCGCGCGATGAGTCACAGACCACACAAGCTGGTGTTGTAGCCTGCTTGGAAGGAGAAGCTGTCCTGCCCACCTGGGGGGAGCTTTCTCCGATGGCCTGGGACTCGGACGAGGAGGGGCCCTAACAACAAGGTCCCACCATCGACACGATTCTGGAGGAGGTGGTGTCGGAGGACGGAGATCCCGCCCTCGACTCGAGAGTGGGGGAGCTAGAAATTGGGGGCAGAGATTCTCCACCTGTAGGGACAGGTGAGGAGGAGCCGTCTGCCACAGACCCAATTCCCGAAGGGGCGGAGCCTGAGGGGAGGGAGCCGAAGCCCACAGTCGTGGAAGAGCCACGGGCTGTGAGAGCTAAGGTCCCACCCGAAGGTCCACTCGCTAAGGGATCCACGCCCAAAGTACCTTTTCACAGGTCGACTCGAAGGCCTCAGCCTGTAAAACCTTGGCCCGACTCCCCCGCCCCCAGTAGATGCCGACTTCAGAAATCCATGAAAAAACACAGTCCCCGATTAACAGCAAAAGGCTGCGGGAAACCCAAGCCACAGGTCACTGCAGCCCCGCCACAGGGAGCGGCGAGCTGCAGTCCAAGCAGGGACTAGGCAAGCCGCCCGGGGACGTGCGGCGCTGTACATAAGTTTAGGTTTAAGTTTAAGGTATGTAAATATTAAATGATTAAAGTTTAAGTAGTTTTAAATATGCCCAGTATGTGTGTGTTTTTGGATCGAGAGCCAAAGAACCGATCATGCCATCACCTAAGCCAGAATCTCTTGGGAGCCTGGCTATATTGTTTGATTTATTACAGGAACCAGTAAAGATGAGAGGGATCCTCATCGCATTCGTGATAATCGGATGGAGCTGGGCCTAGCGGGGCCGCACCAAGGACTCCACGATCTATGGGTGCTCTGGAAATAGAGGCCCCATCGCGACTGACGGAACCGGCTCACGGGACGTTGAAGACACTGCTGCCTACTTCCATGAAGGGAGATGGGCAGGCTGGCTGGGGTCGAACTCTACTGAATACTCCAGCCAGACGGGGTTTGCATACAGAGAAACGTCTCTGATGTGCCCCAGGGTGCAGATCATTGCACCCAGGTTCAGCGTCACCGTGGGCAAGAAGATTTGCCTTGTTTGCCATGGACATGTACCTTTGGACGGCTGGTGGTGGCTGCACAAGTTGAGCAGCACCATGAAGAACTCAACTGTGCAGTGGGAGAGATTGGGTAATAACACCCATCGGACAATAACGGGAAATAACGGGGGGTTGAGTGTCTGTTGGGACAAATGGTGGGAACCAGATGAGGGGATCTACACCTGTATGTGGGGTTCAGAACGCACTTGCCCCACAGGCGTCTCCATCTTTTTCCAAAGACAGTGGCAGGATGCTGGACAAGGAATGAGGTGGGACGTCAGCACACGGGCGTGAGGAGTCCCATACTCTCAGATCCCAGTAAACGCCACCGAGCTCATCACCCGACCCCGCAAGCCCCTGCCCACAGTTCCGGTAGCTAAAGCCCTCAAGGAAGGGTGCCCCACCATGACAAAGGGACCCAGGAATAGATTGGTATTGGTACCCACAGGTCAGGTGCTGTACCAAGGGGTGCACTACGTGGTGGCTTCGGTGATTTTAAACCTCACCGAGGTATGATTGCCAGAGTGGTGCCCCAGGGAAACGGAGCAATTATATCAGGTCCTGTTAACAAACATGTTTAAACAGTTTTACGAATTCGACTTTGCTGATGTCGACAGAGCCGAATTGTACACCACACCACATGAGGTCTTGGACAGAGTAGGGAGACAAAGAAGGGGTGCAGTAAATGATATTTTCACAGCTTTTAATACAGGAACTTCCGTCATCAACACACTGGATGACGTGGAGCTGCAAACCCAGATCAATGGTTTAAAAACACAGTTAAGAAAGATACTGACTGATGAGAATAAGGTAGTGGGTTCTGAGTTACATGAGGACCAGGCCATGACACTGCACTTAAAAGAGATAATAGCTGAGCTGGAGAAACATGCCAGAATGTTAAATGCTCTCATCAGGGAGGATCGGAATGCGTCCAATCAGGCTGCGCAGAACGAAGCTTGTGTGCTATATGGGGCGTGGTTACTGGGCGAGGGCCGCAGTAATCTGGAGGATTTAAAACAAGGTTTAGTCCCCTCCTGGATCAGCAACAAGCACCTCGCAGCCCTCCACCCTTTTGAGAATGCATTGAGTCCGTGCCAGCTCAGACTAGCTTCAGAGGCCTACCCAGTCCCAGTGTACTGTGGACGGTCTAATCACACCATTATGGGTATAGTGGTAAGAATGCTGGTGATGGGATAGAGAGCAAAACCCGCCCCGGTATACAGAGTGGAGAACATTGGAGTCATTCAGGGGGGTGCGCACATTCGTTACACAGGGGTCCCACCTTACGTCATTCGATGGGAGCATGCAATGATGGGTACCGACCTCTCGGGGTGCCGGAGCCGGGGAGCACACATCATCCTGTGTCTCCAGCACTTGAATGCCCATTCAAAACCACAGTGCGGGTTCAGAACTGCTGGCGCGAATCCTATAAATTGCACCATGGAGGCAATGGCACAAGGCCATGTGCCCCCGCAGGTGACATATATAGGAGGTGGGACACACTGTGTCACCACTGCAGTGCCCCACTACCAGCATGGACAGCACGGCTGGTGTCCGGTTAGTGACAGCAGCTTCTGTTTCAAGCCCAGGGCAGAAGTTCAAGTGGCCCAAGAGCGAATTGTCCCCATTCCTGAACCTTCCACTGTTCACATCACTGTGAAAGAGAATTTCACCGATTTGAAGCGATTCGTTGCACATTTTGGATATATCATTCCCCCTCTCCCTGAACACCTCACCAAGATATTAAAAGCCGTTGTTGTTTCACAGAAACACTTCCGCACACTGGAGCAGAAGACTTTAGAGATAGGGGCAGACATATTGGACATAGTGACCCCACCATGGTGGGACCTGTTGACTAATATAGAAGTCCCTTCCTGGATTAGGATAGCCTCCCACATTCTTGTAGTGTGCCAGGTTATCATTGTAGTTTATTTACTGTTTGTACACTGTAAAAAGGTCAAACATTCGCAAAAGTACGAGAATAGAGGGGAATGGAGGGAGCATTATGTGCGGGTAGAAGAAGAGACACCCGTTTAGATTTTTGCTGCTTTGTATAAAGTTAAAATTTTCCCTCCCTCCTCTGTATTATTTTGATATGTATTCATGTGCATTGTGATTTTCGTGTGTGTATTTTCTTTTCTTATTGCATTTGAATTAGATGTGTTGTTATTATTAAAAAGGTCATGTGTATGCACTAGGTGATGTAGGGGTATAAGGCCCCCCTCCAAGCCTGGAAGTAAATTGTTAGATTTTAACTCCAAGGTATTGCCATCTGTAGATGCTTAATGTACACTAGATTTTTCTGAAATGGGAAATGCATGTGTCGTGGGGTCATAGATAGGTAAGTACTGGGGATGGTTAGATTGTGAAGAGTCAGAAAATTTTGCTCACCCAGAATTATGATACTTCAAGCAAGTTACAGTATCACCAGGGGGAGTGTAGGATTCGCAAAATTGGACTTTGTATTAATAAGGATCAAATGGCAGAAGAGGCTGTGATTATAAAGACTGTTTTAAAAGAAGCCCAGAAAAAGGGGCATACAAAATGGCCACCATACCATGTGACCAGCTTATTGGGACACTTTAAAATGGTTCCTGCGCAACCCCAGACAGCTTTGTGGATTCAACCTACAGCAAGTTCTGGAAGCCGTTTCTGAGAGAATGAAACCAGACCCATACGTATGCACATGGATTAGATGCAGATCCAGTCAAGATCAGCCTGGAGACAGAGGCCATCTAAATGTTGACCCAGACAAAAGGGGACAATTTCATATTCATGAGAACAGCACCCAGGACTAGATAACGAGATCAGCAGGACATTAAAAAAACAATGAAGGTCATTCCAGACCAGAGATGGGCCTTTACCAGCCGTTTAAGACATTTTAAAATATAATAACTACCCCGCTGTGCTCTCAGCCCGCCAAAAGTTAAACAAAGCCTAACCTGATTTTGGGCGGGAGACGGAAGTTTCTGGAAGAAAGGTATATCTGGAAGACTTTTCGGCAGTTGGGGCAAGCTTGGAGACAGAGAGAGCTTGGATGAGAGTTTGAATCACAGCCAGAAGAAGAAGCAGGCACTCGCAGGAGGAAGAAGAAAGCCAACATCGAGAAGGCCGTCTCGAAGCCGGCATCCCGCCCCAGGGGAAACACATCGGGAGATCATTGACCATCCCCGGGCTGTTGCTGGAACGAGATGCCATCGACCCAACTTGGGAGAAGAAACAAAAAAATAAAAGTCCCAAGAGAAGGAACCTTCCAGCCACCCCGGCTCGGGAGAAGAGATAAAAAGAAACGGAAGAAGCGATGGGAGCCAGCCCAAGGCTCCTCTAACCAGGGTCGAGCCGACGATCCTCGACCCCGTCGACATCCAGGCCCGCCGGTGTCCAGCCGCCCTGACCCCCACCTCAGGAGAGAGGTGTGGCGCAGCTTGCAGTGGCTCCACGATCCACATGGAGACGAAACGCCTGAAAGGACCAAACACAGACTCGATTTCAAAACCTTGCACTTCCTAGTGGGGTTGGTGAGCATGTTTCTGGCCCTTCACAATCAGATCTAGATAGGTTTAATAAGGGGGTGGATTTAAGGGTACAATTAACATGAGTTGTTGTCCCTCGATGTTCCGTGTGTTTCCTTATTTCATGATGATCTTTGTAGAGTATAAGATGCCTGTATTTGCTTTAGTTAGTACCGTGTCGTTATCATTTTGTTTTGTGTTTTTTCCCTCCCATGTACTCCCTTATCTGCTTGCATTTGATTTGATATTTTTCCTTATGCAATAAAATTTCATTTTGTTTCATCAAACTTGGTCTACAAGAGTTTTCTCTACATTGTAGTTCCTGCCCCCAAGTCCAGAGTATAGAATCTAAGGGGTGAGTGGTCGAACCACTCAAGGTTTTACTGTGCAAGAGAGAGAGGCCTCTAGAGAGAGAAACCTCAGGGAATCTCTCAAGGAAAACCCCTTACAGGTGGGAGAAGGACAAGGGGATTGTTAAGATAGTTGTTTTCCCTCAATGTGCCGTGTGTTCCCCATTCCCTGTATAAGTATAGTTATTTGTATTTGCCTGTAATTATATATATACTGGTAACTTCTCTTAAGACTGTATTAACAGTCTCTCGAAACACTCCATCATAATGAAGTGTTTCGAGAGACTGGTCCTGGCTCACATCAAAGCCAGTGTTCCCGCCTCTCTTGACCAACACCAGTTTGACTGTCGTGCAAACAGATCAACGGAGGATGCAATCACAACTGCTATACACTCTGCACTGAATCACGTAGATGGTAAAGAGACCTACATCAGAATGCTGTTCATAGACTACAGCTCAGCATTCAACACTATCGTCCCCAACAAGCTGGCCACCAAACTCCACACTCTTGTCCTGAACACTTCCCTCTGCAACTGGACCCTGGACTTCCTAACAAACAGACCCCAGTCTGTCAAATTAGGTAACCACACCTCCCCCCCCCGACCCTGAACACGGGGGCCCCACAAGGATGTGTGCTGAGCCCCCTCCTCTACTCCCTCTTCACCCACGACTGTGTGGCTGTTCATGGTTCCAACACCATCATCAAGTTTGCGGATGATACCACGGTAGTAGGCCAGATCACCAACAACGATGAGTCAGCCTACAGGGAGGAGGTCCAGCATCTCGTGAAGTGGTGCGCCGATAACAACCTGGCCCTTAACATCAAGAAAACCAAAGAAATCATTGTCGACTTCAGGAAGTCTAAAGGCGGAAGTCACACCCCCATTCACATCAATGGGGCTGTGGTGGAAAGGGTGGACAGCTTTAAGTTCCTCAGAGTCCACATCACGGAAGACCTCCCTGGTCCCTCAACACCTCCTCTCTGGTGAAGAAGGCCCAGCAGCGCCTATATTTCCTAAGGAGGCTGAAGGGATGTAACCTGTCACCCCTGATCCGCTCTAACTTTTACCGCTGCACAATAGAGAGCATCCTGACGAACTGTATCACAGTATGGCATGGCAGCTGTAGCTACTACGACCGGAAAGCCCTGCAGCGGGTAGTCAAAACTGCCCAACGCATTACCGGCACCCGGCTACCGACCATAGAGCACATATAACAGAAACGCTGTTTACGGAGGTCACGGTCCATCATCAAAGACCCTACCCACCCCAGCCACAGTCTGTTCGCCCTCCTGCCATCTGGGAGACGCTACAGATGCATTCGCACCCGTACGACCAGATTTAGGAACAGCTTCTTTCCCAGGGCTGTCATCCTACTGAACTCCACAAATAAACTCTAAAGCCTGCACATCTGCCAATGCACTTTATTATGGTTATGTTTATGTTAATGTATTACAAGCCAAATGTATGTTGAATGTTTAAATGTCTTAATCTAAATGTACACTCTCGGGAGCCGCAAGCCTACATTTCGTTGTACTGCACTTGTGCACTAACAATGACAATAAAGTTGATTATGATTATGATTATGATTTTCCTGTTTAATAAAATCCTCAGTTTTGCTTACATCCAAACCACCTGTCTACTTGAGTATTTTCTGTATCGCTACCTGTACCTAAGTCCGGTGTCGAGAATCTCAGGGGCGTGGGAGCGATTCGAACCGCTCACGGGCAGTCAGAGGCATAACTGACTGGGCTCACGCGCCACCCCCTACAGAATGGCGACTGCGGCAGGACACCGACATCAGGGTTGCGATACAGTAGTCAATGGTTCGGATGAGCGAACCGTGATGGAGGAAAGGATTTCTGATTATGTGTTTAGCAAGGTGAATATCACTAAGAAGTGGATCACCACTCTGTTAAAGGCTGGGCATCCGGTAGATGCAGCAGCTAAGTGGACAGAGGGAAAAGAACACAAGAAGCCCTTAGAGAAGGCAGTTTGGCTGATGTGCTTTAAAAAGCAGGTCCAGCTTTTGGACAGGCTCATTGCAGCACAGGCAGTCGAGTTAAGGGAGTCAGCCCTGGAGATCCAGGATAAGGCTCTCGCAGGGGAGAAGTTATTAGTAGCTTTGCAGGCTTTGAACCAAGAAAGAGTGCATTTAGTGGGAGAACACAAGGCCCAGTTGGAATACCTATGGTGCCAAGTCACCGAGGCTAAGGGAAATGAGTTAAGGTTGCGGGAGAAAAACGCCCGCTTGTTAAGGCAGATTAGGGAACAGGAAGAGAGAGTGCAGGAGGTAAAAGCCGCTTACAAGCTAACGAGTGAACAGGGGTTTGAGGAGGCAGACCATGGCCCCTGTAGAGAGAGGATAGAAAATCTGAGCTGGGCCCTCCGGAAGGCAAAAGGCATGGTATGCCTCATAAGCCCAAAGGCAGGCCAGGCAGATTTTCTGGGGAACGAGGGGAGGACATTTCCAACATCACCGGTAGTGCTTAGGGATGACCCGGTTGAGAGAGAGGAGACCTCACGACCACCACCCGTAGCGCCAAGATTCAGTGAGGTTTGGCAGCAAGGGGGGGTGGAACGGGAGGGTGGAACCGAGGGTGGAACCCGAAGTGGAGCCAGAGGTGGAGGCGGAGGTAGAGCAAACCCACCTGAGAGGCCGGAGCCGGGACCGATGTGCCCAGCGTGGCATCGGAGGTTCGGCCCACCCGCCAATGGCGACAATGAGGGACCCCTCCAAAACCAGTTCGTGTTAACCTTTAACACCCAACAGCTCAGGGTTATGGTCAACTATCTCCCGAAGCTTTCCACAAAGGGAGACCCCTCGATCCACTTCAGGGAAGTAGAGCAGGCAGCCAGCAACAACGGCTGCGATGATGCTGAGAAGGCCAAGATGCTGCTATGCTACCTGGAGAGTAATCTCCTCCAATCCCTCTCTGACGAGTGTAAAAGGGGACAGAGCGGGTACGAGGAGCTTAGAGATGCGGTTCTAGAGGCCATGGGGATGGATGAGGGAAGTCCCTTCTCCCGCGTGGAGAAGACGGTCCAGCTTTCTGGGGAAACCCCGCAGGCTTTTGTGGACCGGCTGTGGCCGGTGTACTGGAAGGCTTGCCTGGGGACGCCGGGCTGGACGTTCCTGAACGGGGATTCCCTGACGCATTGGCTCCGTTGTCTGGTGGCGAACAGCTTGCCACAGGTCCGGGCCAAGGCAGAAGCCTGGTTCGACCCCAAAAATCCCCAGACCACAGAACTCACGGTAATTAGGCAGCTCACTCTGGCTTACAAAAACGGTAGGGGAGCCGATGCACACCCACCCAAGGGGAAGGTGCATGAGATAAAATCCGGACCGGGTAGGAAAGAGTGGCACCAGGAAGGGAGTAACCCCCCCAACACAAAGGCGAATTGTTACGGGTGTGGGAAGGATGGTCACTGGCGGAAGGAGTGCAAAAACCCTTGGAAAGATAACAAGGGAAAGAATTCCACAGCCCCAGCCCACAAGACGGATGCAGGAATCGCTCCCGCAGCAGTCGAGTCATTTTTGGACGCCATGAGGTCCATATTGACTGGCCAAGGGAGGGTAGCAGCCGTTACCAGTGCTCTGACCCCGTCAGCCCCATCCAACCCACAGCCATGACTAGAACCAGCGCAGCCTGTTGACCTGTGTCCCCTTGAAAACGATGAGGGGAGCAGGCCCTGTGTTAAGATGCGGGCGGAGATGGTGCAAGGGAGATATTCGTTGAACATCGGAGCTTCCAGCACGGTGGTCCACTCGGACGACCCGACCAATCCACCCAGGTCTAACGAGGTCCCATTTAGCCCAATGGGAACCGCAGGGAACGAGCAGGCTGGGGAAATGGCCAAACTTTTGGCCAAACTTTTGGGATCCCTCCCTACCACGTGGGAGGGTAACCAAAGGACCAACGAGGTAGCCGAACAGGGGGCCAGGGAAAGAGAGTTATGGGATCCCTGTAGAGCAGGCCCGGTAGCTGCAGTCCGGGACAAGGGAGGCACACGGGGGTAGCTTTGGCCCCGAACCTAAAGCAGGTCCAAGCCCAAGATCCCGTCTGTAGGGCCGTCCCGGTAAGGGAAGAGAAAGGGGAGCCCCTAGCAGGTCCGTTCGGGGCAGCGGACGAAACTTTAGGACAGGTTTTAAAACAGGCTGCTGGTTATATTAACCAGTGTAAGCTGTTCACACCTGAAAGGGGAAAACAGCCAGTTGGGGAAAGGTCTGAGGATAAAGATTCTCAGCCTGCAGCAGGAGCGAGTTCACAGACTGCACAGGCAGGCGCTGTGGCTTGCTTGAAGGGAGGGGCCATCCCGCCCATCGATTGGGACACTCCCCCACTCTTCTGGGATCCAGACGAGGGGGAGGGACCTGAGGGCGAAAACCCCGCCCCTAACCCAGGTGTAGAGAGGGAAGGGCCTGAGGTCAAAAATCCCGCCCCGGACCCAGCCATGGGACCTGGGGGCGGAGACTCTCGGCTCGCAGCAGCATGCTGCAAAAAGTTACCTGCCCCCAGCCCAGGTTCGGGAGGGGTCAAGCCTGGGGGAGCAGCGGTTCGGGTTAAAGGCCCATCGGCCCAGAAAGCCCCACCCGTCAAAGCCACTAGAAGATCCCCACGGACGCCCCAGCCAAGAAAGCCATGGTCACCAGCCCTCCAGTTACCAAGGGCCGCCCCTTGAGTCAGGGAGAGGTCCAAGGTCACAGGTCCTCAGCCAGCAGCCATGGGCTGTGAGGGACCAGCAGTCAAGGACGGTGCGGTCGCGCCGGGGGTAGCGGCGAGCCGCAGTCCAACCAAGGATTAGCCTGGCCGCCCGGAGACGGGTAGCGGATGTATATAGTTTAGTTCTAGTTTGAGTTTAAGTAAGTATAATTATTTAGCTTAAGTTTGGGTGTTTTTAATTTAAGTTAAATAAGGTGATGGGTAGTTTTATGTAAGTAGTCTGTTAAGAGTGTATATTTGGGTCGATGTCGCGGGACCCGACCATGCTTCACCAAGCCAGAGAATCTCTTGGGGACCTGGCTGCATGTTTTTACATCTTTTGCAGAAAGACTTTCAGGATGAAGGGGATCATGATCCTATTCGCCCTGATTGGGATGAGTGCGGGGAGATGGGGCGACGTCCAAGACTCCCACATCTACGGGTGTTCGGGAGACAGAGCGCCCCTGGCGATCGATGGGAACGGTGAATGGGATGCGGAGGAAACCCCCATTTACTTCCACGAGGGAAGGTGGCCAGGATGGTTGGGGTCCAATTCGTCTCAGTACTCCAGCCAAACCGGATGCATGTACGGGGAAGCCTCCCTCCTGTACCCCAGGGTATGAGTCGTTACCACGAGGGTCAGCGTCACCGTTGGAAAGCGAATATGTTTGACGTGTAAAGGACACATTCTACTGGATAGGTGGTGGTGGCTCAGGAAGTTGAGCAAGGACATGAGTAACCCCGAAGTCGAGTGGGAACGGTTGGGAAACAACACCCATCGGACGATTACCGGGACTCATGGAGGACTAAGCGTGTGTTGGGACAAGTGGTGGGAACCGGATCAAGGGATTTATATCTGTATGTGGGGGTCAGAGACGGTCTGCCCCGCAGGCATATCCATTATTTTCCACCGGCAGTGGCAAGACGCCGGGGATGGGATGAAGTGGGATACCAGCCTGAAGGTGTGTGCGGTCCCATACACCCAGATCCCAGTCAAAGCCACTGAGCTTGTGCCCCACCCATGGCACAGGCAGTGAGGTTATCCAGGGAAGGTTGCCCCACCACCAACAAGGGACCAGGGAATGGGTTGGTACTAGTCCCCACCGATCAGATGCTGTACCAGGGGGTACACGACGTGGTAGCCTCCGTGATTTTAAATCTCACTGAGGTACATTTACCGGAGTGGTGCCCCAAAGAAACAGAGCAGCTTTACCAGGCCCTATTAAAGGACATGTTCAAGAAGTTTCACAGAAACATTTTTTCGCTCTCGAACAGAAAACAGTAGAGATAGGGACTAAGATATTGGATATTGTGACTCCACCCTGGTGGAACATTTTCAATAACATAGAGGTCCCTTCGTGGATCAGACTGGCTTCCCCCATTCTCGTGGTTTGTCAGTTAGGCATAGTGCTGTATTTAGTTTGTATTCAGTGTAAGGGAAAAGGTCGGTGGTCAGAATTCCGAAACTAGAGGTTCTGGAAGGAACATTATGTAAGGGTGGAGGGAGATAGGCCAGTTTAAGTCTTTTTCCCTGTATTTTGATTAAAGATTGTTGTTTCTTTGTGTTTGTTATTTTTAATAAAGGTTTTTTTTTGCGACTCGGTTTAATAAAGATATGTGTACCAAGTGGTGCAGGGGTGTTGGACCCCCTCCATGCTTGGACGTGTGTGTAAAGTCTGTAATTTTACTCTCTGTATGCTGATGTACACTACATTTTTGCGGAATGGGAAGTGCATGTGTCGTGGGCATATTAGATAGATAATTACAGGGGAAGGCTGACTATGGAGGGTCAGATAAAGTTTGCTCCCCTTAAAAGTATGATGCTTCAAGCAAGTTTTAGTATCACAGGGGGAATGTGTAAGATTTGCAAAATTTCTACATTTCCCCAAAGGTTGTTATTAATAAACGGGACCCTGCGTGGACGTTTTAAATCAAAAAGGGTACCCAAGATGGCGTCCGTGCCTCGTGGCAGATAGCCTGTGAGATTTTAAAATGGACTCTGCAACGCAGACAGTTTGTGGATCAAAACCAAAGCTGCAGTTTCTGTGAAGAGAGACTTTGTATTTTGAAACCAGACAAGACTTTGAATTATGTATTAGGCCGAATTGGAGACAAATCTAAATTCAGTTAGGCTTTTAGTTAAGGCCATCAAGCAGTTTACATATATAATCGGAAACAGATTAAGGAAGCCATCGAGGCTGGACAGGCCCATCGAGGAACATTCATGACAAAACAAGTCAATTATCAGGCCGGTAGATGCGATAACTGGCCATCTAAAAACAGTTAGTATGGATTGCTACCATTATTTAAAATAGCCCGCCAAGATTAAGACAAAGATCTAACCTGATTTGGCGTGCAGATAAGGGCTTTCGAAAGGAGTATAATTGAAGGCCCCGGGTAGCAATCTCTCTCTTCTCTCTCTGCTCTGCTCAGCTCTTCGGCCCCTCGCCCTCATGGCTGTCGCTCTTTCCCCGTCCTGCGCTTTCCCCCTGGCCTTTGCCCGTGCCTTTTGCCACTCCATCTGGAAATCGCCCCAGCACTGCATCGGGCGGACACGGACAATTCAGGCCAGGCGGGACGCGACGAGGGGAGGAGGGAAGACCAACTGAGGAAGACCAACTGAGGAAGACCAACTGAGGAGATGAACTGAGGGTAGGCTTCGAATCAGCAGGCCTTCAGCCTCAGCCAACCTGCGACTATCTTCATGCAAACTCAAGCTGTCGGCTGCAGAATAAGAATCATCCCTGCAAGGTAAAGTACCCAAACAGAGACTTTAACTTTGGGGTACTCGAACCTGGACAACGCCCTTGCAGCGCCCGGAGACCACTTGATGATGGCAGGCTCCAGAGAACACCAAGAGCGAACCCCGAATCTCACCGCTGTTTTGAGTCCAACAAACCCTTTTGATTGGTGAGCATAAATTCTGGCCCCTCATAGCTTAATCTAGTTAGGTATAGGGGGTGGGATAAGGATAAGGGGATTGTTAAGATAATTGTTTTCCCTCGATGTGCTGTGTGTTCCCCATTCCCTGTATAAGTGTAGTTATTTGTATTTGCCTGTAATTATATATATACTGGTAACTTTTTTGAGACTGTATTAACTTTTCCTGTTTAATAAAATCCTGAGTTTTGCTTACATCCAAACCACCTGTCTACTCGAGTCTTTTCTGTATCGCTACCTGTACCTAAGTCCGGTGTCGAGAATCTCAGGGGCGTGGGAGCGATTCGAACCACTCACGGGTAGTCAGAGGCATAACTGACTGGGCTCATGCGCCACCCCCTACACCTCGAATCTCTTCGCCGGGAGCAAGCGGAAGCCAAGCGCAGGCAGCGCAAGGAGCGCATGTCAACCCAAGCACCCCACCCACCTGCCCCTTCAACCACTGCCAGCCCCACCTGTGACAGAGACTGTAGATCTCGCATTGGACTCATCAGTCACCTGCGAACTCATTTTTAATGTGGAAGCAAGTCATCCTCAGTTCCAAGGGACTACCTAAGAAGAAGAAGGCTGGGTTAGAGAGTGAGTTAGAGGGGTCTGCATGTATAGCGCACAGCACTTGAAGCAGCAGGTACTCAAGGCATGATCAACCCTAGAGACAGCTCACTGGAGGTCGATGTCTTCTCCCACCTCTGCTGAGGAGGACATAGATGAGGACTTCAGCAATGAGAAGAAAACTGTTGGTTTCACACAAGTAGTTACAACAGGTATTGGAAAGCCTGTCAAGGAGTTTCACCACAGTGGCTGAAAGTATGAAGAAGTCTTCTTCCAGCTTCTGTGGTATCATCTCGCATGGGTGCACTCTGCACTCTACTTGGGAGAGTGTGGCCATATCCATCTGCTGCAGCTGGCCCTCACAACCGGAGTCAATGTTCACAGCCTTTGCAGGCACTGGGCTTCACCTTGAAGAGACAAGGAGGCCCCAGAGCCATCAAGGCACCTGAACTTTTGCATCAATAAGCCAGTGGTATGCTCTTTGATTTTCCTGCTGGTCCCATGGCTCTGATTATATCTGTGTTGTTCAGGCATGATGGGGATGTGGAAGAGTTTCACAAAGGCATCCCTTGTCCCCTAGTAGCCATTTTTGTGATGGAAAATGGGAATATGTAGACAGGGCTATTGATTCATAGGCAAGATGTGGTGGTGAAAAGAAAAGTCCCTCCTATCAGATTGGCCTGAATGTTTCTGGCAACCAGCATTGGGTTCTTCAGGCTACTGGTGCTCTTCTGGCTGGTCCTCCTGCTGCCCTTGGGTGCCTTTCTCCTTTGGGCCCACTGTGGGGAGAGGCCTTTCTAAGGCAACATTATGCAGCACTTGCATTGATATCCTAACCAGGATATATTACAAAGCACCCCGTTTGCCTTCAAAATTCTAAGATGATCTTCTACTTAGGCAGTCCCTCAGAACTGAGGATGACTTGCTTCCACATTAAAAATGAGTCCTCAGGTGACTGATTAGTCCAATGCGGGACCTACAGTCTCTGTCACAGGTGGGGCAGACGGTGGTTGAAGGGGCGGGTGGGTGGGGTGCTTGGGTTGACGTGCGTTGCTTGCACTTGGCTTCCGCTTGCTCCCGGCGAAGAAACTCGAGGTGTTCAGCGCCGAGCTTCTCCTCCACTTTGTGTGGTCTTGGGTCAGGGATTCCCAGGTGTCAGTGGGGATGTTGCACTTTTTCAAGGAGGCTTTGATGGTGTCCTTGAAGCATTTCTTCTGCCCACCTGGGGCTCTCTTGCTCTGCCGGAGCTCCGGGTAGAGCGTTTGTTTTGGGAGTCTTGTATTGGGCATGCGGACGATGTGATGATAACTGGTGGCTGAACGGACCTTGTTATGGTAATGTTCAACTGGTGCCCTTGGAAAGAAATCAAGTATCATCAACCGTAGCTGTAGAGGGTATCCTACTGCTTACAATCTATATGTTGGAGGAAGATGAGCAAGAAGCACCCATGGAAGCCATGAGAATCAGGCATCGCCATCACAAGGATACCCTACCGCCAGAATTTACAGGCCCAGATGCTCTTTCACCAACATTTCTTTACAGTTACGTCTTAGGAGGCGTCCCACAGTTTAGTCCTGGAACACCTTTGCTCCATTTTTTAGGATGACTCGAGGACCACGTCAAGAATAAGGGCAGCATTTAAAGTACAGGAGAAAGTAATAACTGTGCTTAATTGTTTTTGCCACTGGATCACTTGTAGGTGGTTTGGTTTGGTGGTTCGAATTACCCCTCCTACTTAGTTCCAGACGACAGGAATTACGGTGAACAGGATTGGGACACAGACAAGTTTTTCAGACTCAACCGTACGGTGTTTAATAAGGTTAACACAAACACCCGCCTCCAGTACGCAAAATGACTAGTGGCATAAAACAAACAGTACAACAATACAACTCGGCCCATCGAACAGGCCCCTGTCTCGTATTAAGACACCTAAAATCACACTGTGTTGCTATACAGGGTATAACATGGACTTGTCCCACAAACCCTGGAACATACACTATATAATACACACAGAACCTCCCCACTAAACCCCTCTGGCTTGGTTGGGACACACAACAACCCCTCACACAGGACCGGTGGTCTTAAGGATGCGTGGGCTTGGACAATGCTCACCCCGATTGTTCGTTTTCTGGCGTGCTGCTCCCCTGTGTAGAACGTGTCTCCTGGTACCGTATCGCCGATGCAGAATCCAAGTCCCAGTTTCGAGGTTCGTTCCTACAGTCGAAGAGCAAGGTGAGGCTCTTGTCACTGGTGGTGGTTTTGAGCAAGCGAGAGAGAGAGAGAAATGGCCAAAGCTGCCTTCTCTATATCCTTCCAGCCCTGTGTAGTTGCAGTGATGTCCTTTTAGTCACCTTTCTTTGTCTTCTTTGTCTGGTTTCCCACCTTTTTGGGCTATCCCATCCATATGCTCGTCTTAATGGCAGATGATGCGCTGCACTTCTCACCTGATCCTGGGTTAAGTGGCTTCCCATGAATTTACAATGGCCCTCTTTTGTCCGATTCCCGCCTTCGGGGCTATCTCATCTAGGTGCATGTCACTGTATGAGTCACCTAGCCTGGGGCCATTGTCTTCCCAGAGAATTCTGTCTGCACAGAAATTCTCCATAATTAGTTTGTAGGCCTGGCTGGAATCTACGAACACCTGGGCCCCTCCCATGTTCTCCAAACAGGCTGTTGGTAACAATCATTCAAAAAGTCTGAAATGAACTTGGGACCTGCGTTTGATGCTTACACACTTCAGGGAGTCACTGCTGACTTCTGCCAAATTAGCCCATATGCAGTTCATTGCTGCAATAGCAAATTGCAAACACCTTACATGCCAGGGCTAAAAATTCGGGGGTTTAGCACCACCCATTACTGCCAGGTTCATGGAAAAACATG